>NC_140484.1:125993827-127287994 GCF_964271855.1 Acomys minous | reverse complement strand
ATAGGGATTGTCTTAAACCAGGGAGTGGAGAGAATCTGGTAGCATCATGGGAACAGTGTTGTGGAGTACTCTTAACCACTCTTATTCCGTGTGTTTCTTCCCATCACTTCCATTAAGCAAAAAGATGAAAGTTCAAGCTGCAATATTACCTGTGGAATATTGGATAGTCCAGAACCCATGGGTTCTGGAATGCCTACATGCCTTTGTGATTGTGTCTTCTGTCTTAAAACTGTCTTCAAATCTTTAGTAATTTGGAAAGGCGTTGCATTTCCTTTTGGAATCAAGATCAGACTGGACTGCATCTTATTTGAAAGATCTTGGTTGTTACTGAGCTATTGCTATTCTTGTAGTCTCCCATAATATCCTTGTATTCTTTTATCAAAAAGGTCACACAATTTTAAATCTTATATATCCATTTTTTTCCTGGAAGCATAGTTTATTTGATAACAAAAACCATTCCATACTAGTTGGGGACAGTAGGCTATATGGCCAATGTTCAGCCATCTTGTACATGTCTGCACCTTTAAGTTTCTCTTTCTCCCAGAGCTTGCAGTCTACCAGAAGCTAGCTGACCCTGTTATGGTTTAGCTGTTAGACTAGACAAAGATAGAGCAAAATATTCTGTGTGGCAGAATGATATGACCCTTCCTGGAATTCCCTGTGTTTTGAGCTAGGCTGCACCTGGATTGCCATAGCAATATGCTTCCCTGTCTGCTGCCTTATAAAAACTGCTGCCTGAAAAATAAAAGTTTGAGAGCTTGATCAATATTCAGACTTGCTCTCCTTCTTTGTGTTTTGACCCTCATTTAGGTGATTCTCCTCCCGAGCTTTAGTGGAACCCCCGCTGGGTCGGGGCACATACTGTTGCAACAACTAGAATGTTCATGGAAGATACTAAATAGTTGCATTTATGTGAAATGAAAGGATGGATGAACAGCTGAAGAAATGTGTCTTAAAATAAGATTGACTAAGTGAGAGCTGCGTAGGGATGTTTTAACAGGTTCTGGAAACACAAAAACGTGTAATGGTTAGGGTTATTGTTTTATTGCTAGCCCTTCAGCTATTTTATGGGGTTCATTCTATAATTGTTAATATTATCAGTAGGTTTTAGGATATTTGAGATAGAAAAATGGAGTAAAATCACATTTTTGTAAAGGGTGAAATTCATTTTTGAAGAAAAATTAGGAAAGGGAAAAGTATATTAAAAAATAAAATAATGGCTACTTCTCAATTATTGAGTGTTAGGCTCACTCTTAGGTGTCAGTCTCACTCATTTTAAAACGACATCATAAAGTAAAAGGAATTCTTTCAATATTGACTTTGGCCACATTTTAAAAATGATTTAGAGAAATTATCTTCCCTGGTTGGTTGTCCAGTGCCAAACGGTCAGCTCCAAAAACATACACACAAGCAATATTATGTAGATGGAACAGCTTATATTTGAGAATATATATGCTTATGTATATATACATATATGCAAGCAATTATAATTAGTGAAAATTTTCATGCATTAAGAGGAGAATGGGAAGGAGTATATGGGAGGGTTTGGAGAGAGAGGAAAGGCAAGTGGAAATGTTATAATTAAATTATAAATCTCAAAAATTAAAAAATCAATATATGCTTATGCTTAAGTTTATCTAATGTATAATTCATATGCACTAAGCTGCCCGTAAACTTTTTTTCACATTGTCCTATCAACCAGAAGAGCAGACTTCCCAATTCAGTGAGTGCTTCATGCTGTTCTTTAGCAGCCTGCTAAAATATATGTGCATAAGTGATATTTTTCAAGAACTATCCTGAAGATTTTCCCTTGTGTGAAGAAAGAAGCATTGGGTATAAGGAAGAGGAATCTGTACTGTGGTCTCGAGCAAGTAGATGCAGACTTTTGAAGTGGAAGAGTCACTGAGTGAGCATGAGATGACAACGCTGAGTTCTTTTCAAGCGTGGTCAATGGGCTCAAGAAAATGGTATTGTGCCAAACGAGTTGACTCCCCTTAAACAAAGCCATATTTCAGAAGTGGGATATGGATTGCACACCACAGTGTTCACCAGGCCTGGAAGTCCATGGCTTATGACTTCTTTTTTTTTTTTTTAAAGATAGAGTTATTAACAATCCCCATTTTTGTGTTTATATATCCCATCTAGAAAAAAAATTACATTATGGCTTAACCCTCACACTATGTCTCCTGCTACCATAGAATTGACAAAAAGAATGTAATGATACAAAGAAAGGGAAGAGAGCATGGCAGGGGTGGTCCAACAGGAAAGGACAAGAAACTTCCTGTTGGCTTTCATTGTAAAGCAGCAGAAACTGAAGGACATACAAGGCTAAGAACGAGTGTGTCCTCAGTCCAGAAAGAGAATGTCAAAGGAACATCAGAGAACATGGGAACTTCTGAGCATATCAGAATTGACAGGAGCCACTTCCATCAGCAGAGTTTTATTTTAAATCTCTATACGTCATATATAAAAGAAGATATATATATATATATAAGGAGCAATGTGGTCCAAAACCAAGGTGCTTTAAGTATAGAAAAAGAAACATGGTGTACAAAACAGAAACTGTGTAAGTAAGTTTATCAGGAGAGGATAATGAGCAAAGCTATCTCTCTAAGGTACACAAAGAAATCGGGGGTCTTAAAGTAATGGTGTATCCAAGAATTTTAGGTTAGCTGATATTTTGATCACCAGAAAATAGAGATCGAGTACATATGATGATTCTTGTGACCCATTACTGTCCATAAGGGAAGAAAGAAGAGAACTGAATGTGCAGAGTATGCACATCTTTATATGAAATCAATCACTCAAATAAAACATACCTCCATGAAATTGAAGGGAATTGAGTATACTTAATTAGTTAATTTAAACTTTCACTAGTCTTCAGTAGGTTAGCTTAATAAACTTTGGAATAGTTCTGGAAAGTGAATAAACTGTGCTACACAAACAACTTTTGTTAAGTCTCAGTCAATATACAGCTTGGGAATGAGGACAAAGCACATCAAAGACTTTGGTTATGTTACCTAGGTCTTGCAGTTATCTCAGCAAAGCTGAGCTGAATCCACAAAATCCCATTACAATCGTCTCCATTAGCCATTGCACTATTTATTGCTTTTATCACGTGAGTGGTCATAATTCTGTCGCATCCTAACAGTTTTTCCTTTACTAGCTAAATAAGTTACAGGGGGAAAAAGGATAAATTAAAGCAAAATGATTGGAAGAGTTTTTTACTTTTTCATTTTACCATGCTTAATTTTTGGATTTAAGTGAATACACAGATTGGCAAGAATAAAGAGAATCCTTAAAATGAAGGTTGCTCCATGTGCTCTTGAAATCAATCCATGGTTAACAAGGCTTAGCTTTGAAACTAATGAATATTTAATTAAATATCCTCATCAAGGAGACTTAGTAAATTACTGTCAGAAGTGTTCTTCCGATTAGCATCTTTACAGCTCAGGAATGTACCTAGAGCCAAAGAGCAGACAAAACTATCAAAATTCAAAAGATGTTGAGCCAGTAGGGTCCTTAGAGATCACCTCATCTGGGGCTTCCTGACATGTGCTCTGCTCACCGGAGCTCCCAGTTCTTGTCTAAGTACAAGAGATCCTTTTGTCAAAGGAGCAGTGAGGGCAACCACTTGGGTGACTCCCATAGCCCATTAGTGGAAAAAAAAAAAACAAGAAAAAAAAAAGCCTAATTAAATCTACTTAACCAGCCTTTCATAAAGCTGTTGTTTCCATTAAAAACTAATCTGTGTACTTTAGCATACACTAACAACCCAAGGAACAGTTTGCGTTTAGAATGCCGACTTACCCATTTTCTGCTTCTATAACAAAATACCGATGCATGAATAGCTTATAAAGAAAAGAGTTGTTTGGGCAATAATCTTAGAAATTGAAATATAACAGGGAGGCCCATTATCCTTGCTTCTCGGTGAAAGGCACTGGCTGTTTAGCCATATGGGAAAGACACAAAAAGGGACAAAAAAGGACAGATTATATCATTCTAGACATTGGTGTGTCCAAGATCTAGTAATTTTCTTCCACACTTCAATACTTTCTTTTGTGGTCTTATGTGGTCTGTGCCCCCTCCCCTCACCTCTCTCTCTGTGTGGTGGTGGTGGTGGTGGTGGTGGTGTGTGTGTGTGTTAGAGAAAAAATCCCAGGAGCTCTCAGTTTCTTTAGTTTCTTTTCTGTTGTTTCCAGGTGTACATTGTATATTTCAGGTCATCAGGCTTGCCTGCTGTGTACCCTTGATCACTGACTATCTTGCTGCCTCCAGACTCCAACCATTAAAGGCCATATCAAGAGTTCAATTCCCAAGGCATGAGCCTTTTAATGACACACATAAAATGCTACAGAAGCATTGAAAATTCATCTTGGCAGCTGTTGATTCAACATAAATGACACATATTATTTGGGGGAAATGAAACTCAAAGATACGGAATGACTGAGCCTGAACAACAGCACATACTTACGGTTCACTGGTCCACACTCAGATTTTCTCCCTTGTACACAAATGTCAGCACCTAACACTAGGCCAGGCTTCCAGTGTGTTCAATGGTCTTTAGTAAACTTGATAGTTTTGGGGTTTTTTCTTTTTTTCTTTCTTTTTTTTTTTTTTTTTTTTGTTTTCTTTTTCTTGTCTCAACTTGCATCTGAGGCACCAGGCATCTCTACTATGATTATAAACACAGACCTCCAAGCCTCACTCCAACATTTAATCAAATCTTCATTGGAATCCTTCCCTCACTCATTCCCCAGAGCTGTTAATTGCTTTATATATAGCACTACCCCGAATATTCTTAATTGTGAAAGAGTTTGAAGAGATACAGTGTTTAAATTTGATTTACAAAACTCTCTTAAGTGGTCTTCATTGCCTTTACACTAAAGTATCCTCATTTCTTTTCTGTTTGAAGAGGTGTTAATTAAATGCTTTGAGTTAATTTAGAATTAACAGTGGATATAATTTGATGTCTTTCTATTGAGTAAGTAAGTTCTAAATGAAAACTCTCAGGTCAAGAATGTTCCTGTTTCAGGTGTAGTTAATTGAAATGAATAGAGATGTTCCAAGTGCTTATCATCCTCTATGCTGTAATTGTGTCATGAATAAAGTAAATGCCCAACTCCAGACCATTTTTGAAATGAGAATAATTCAGGCTGTCTAGGCCCATTTACTGTTTCCAAATACCAACTGAGGCAGCAGATTTCCACCAAGATTCTTATCGGATTGAAACAGATGAATAGCTGTGTGTACTCTATTGAAAACTTAGGGCATTCACTGTCCCGTTCTTGTATCGTGAGAACAAAATGAATTGGGCTGATACACGAAATGATCCTCCCAGAACCGCCACTTGAGTTAGCATCAGCACTCTACATTAGAACAGTTGTCTTCACAGTACATTTCACAGAGACATTTAGACAAGCCACAAACTGGTATGTCAAGTCAGTTTTCCTTGTGATGGTTCCTCAGCCGCAAAACATTAACAGTACTGTGAGTTTAAAAGTGTGGGGAAATGAAGTCTTCTTATTTCTGTTTTCCTGATGGAGTTAGTATTCCATTGCTGCAGAGTAAATTATTAAGAACCAAAAAGGATGAAGGACCCTAAAACAACTGAAGCCTATGATCTTACAGATTCTTTGATACAGGAGGCTTCTCTAGGTCCTTAGCTTAGGACCAAAGTGACTATGAGTTCAGAGTTCTACTTCAAGTCTATATAACTGTTGGAATAATAATTTTCCCTCTATTCATGATTAAGACTTCCATTCTCTTGTAGACTATGGTATCTTTACTCCTAAAAGTCCTTGGATATTTCTTTATCTTTGTTCTTCTTTTGGCATGACAGTTTACTTCTGAAAGCACAGTAGAAGGACCTGCAGCTACAAAGCATGAAGCTCAGAAGAAACAAGTATCATGCCCAAGACTGTCCAAGCTTATGACTGAAATGAAGAATTCAATCCAACTTTCCCTGCAGAACCCAGATGCTCTTTCTATTACAGAGGCCATCAGTGGTGTCTTGCCAGATGAGCATCACATGAGGCATTGATCCCTAGATGACAGCAGAGAGTAAGCCCGTGCCATTGTCCATCCATATTTCAAGAACATAGACAACTTGATTCATACACCCCATATTATAATACCAGACTGAGTAGATGATAAGTTTACAGATAGATTTGTAGCTCATGGCCAGGCAATAACTCACTCTATTAAATGAATATTCCCCTGAGAAGCCAAATTAAAAAAAAAAAAACAACAACAACAGAAAACTTAGAGTGCACGGTTGGTAACAGGCCACCTTCTGATATCAGAGTAATGTGTGTACGAGTCTGATTATATCACTACCTTGGGTAGTGATATTTTTATATCTCATTTTTGTAAAATGGAAATGGTAATTCCTACTTCCTGTAACTTATAAAAAATCTATGTGAACTGTATTTAGACTCTAGGTACTGGTCAGTTATGCAATATTTTTCTCATTCTTTCCAAGTTTTAGCCACAAGGAGCATACAGTCCCCTTTTGATATAGTGTCATCATTTTGATTTCTAGCCAATCCCACAGGTTTTACACTGCAAGATTATGTAGACTCATTTTGTAAATGTCATACTTTCGTCCTAAAATCTGTTTTTTCTTTCTTAGTATGTTTTCTTCAAAAATTCTATTAGAGACTAACTTTCTGGGTTCTATGTTCTATCATCTTTTGATGGAATGTCCTGTCTACCTTCTAATTTGTTATCTGTAAGGCTAGCTTTTTTGACCTCACTCCTGTTACTACTGGAGACAGAAAATTGCTGTATATACGTTTGTCTTTTCCACTGAACCTTCCTTTGTGCAACAGGAGATTGTCTAGCATTCCTAATGCAATTAGGAGAAATTAAAGTGGATGCTTTCTCAGTACATCTTCTAGAAAGTGACTGCCTTGCACTTTTGCTTCTCTGCTCTAGTGGCTTGGTAGAAGGAACAACCATAACCCAACCTAACCCTAACCCTAACCCTAACCCTAACCCTAACCCTAACCCTAACCCTAACCCTAACCCAGTGTATTCAGAATAGTGTTACTTGCCAGAACATGGGCTGATTCACCTGCCTCCTTTAGTTACCAAACACAGTCTACACATAGGTGCTATTTGTGTTTCAATGTTCAGTACCATGAAGCTAAAGTATTTGTTTGACATGACCCAACAGCTAGACTGACTGTTATGGAAATCTGCCTGTAAAACTCTTGACCTCTTACCACCTTGGTGTTCTGCTCATCTGACCTCCCTTAACCAGTGTCCAGCATAAATTTTAAAAAGAATGCAATTAGACCCATATTTACTACCATGCACAAAACTCAAGTCCAAGTGCATTAAAGACCTCAACATAAAACCAGAGACACTAAATCAGTTAGAAGAAAAACTGGGGAACAGCCTGGAACACATTGGCACAGGAGACAACTTCCTGAACTGAACACCAACAGCTCAGGCCATATATCAACAATTAATAAATGAGACCTCATGAGGCTGAGAAACTTCTGTAAGGCAGAAGACACTGTCAACAGAATAAAGCAACAACCTACAGACTGGGAAAAGATCTTCACCAACCCTAATCCAACAAAGGTCTAATATCCAAAATATATAAAGAACTCAAGAAATTAAACACCACCAAACCAAATAACCCAATTAAGAAATGTGGCTCACAACACTTAAAGAAATATTCAATGTCTTTAGTCATCAGAGAAATGCAAATCAAAACAACTCTGAGATTCCATCTTACACCCATCAGAATGGCTAAGATCAAAAACTCAAGCGACACCACATGCTGGTGAGGATGTGGAGAAAGAGGAACACTTCCATTGCTAGTGGGAATGCAAACTTGTACAACCACTTTGGAAATCTATCTGGAGCTTTCTCTGAAAACTGGGAACAGGGCTTCCTCAAGATCCAGCTATTTCACTCCTTGAAATATACCCAGAAGATGTTCCACCACACAAGGACATATGCTCAATAATGTTCATAGTAGCCTTATTTATAATAGCCAGAACCTGGAATCAGCCTAAATGTCCCTCAGTAGAAGAATAATGGATAAAGAAACAGTGGTACATTTACACTATTGAATACTATTCAGCTATTAAAAACAAGGACATTTCAAATTTGTGGACAAATGGAAGGAACTAGAAATGATCATCCTGAGTGAGTTAACCCAGAAGCAGAAAAAATCACATGGTATATATTCACTTATAATTGGACACTAGCCCAAAAGGCACGCCCTACAAAAGTCTTCATTTACCAGGAGATTGGGATTGATGGGAGGACATCCTATTGGGACTCTAGGTAAGAGAAATATAGGAGAATAGGGAAATAGAAGGATCCAGAGGGTCCTAGAAACCTACAAGAAGAACGTCATAATGGGTGGATCTGGACCCAGGAGGGTCTGCTTAAACTACTGCACCAACAAAGGACAATACAAGCAGTAAACATCGAACCCAGGCTCTGATCTACCCAATGGATAGGACATTCTCCACAGTTGTGTGGAGAGCAGGGACTGACTCTGACATGAACTCTGGTGCCCTATTTTTTGACCACATCCCCTTGGTGGGGAGGCCTGTGGCACTCAAGGAAAGAATAAACAGGCTACCAAGATGAGACTTGATAGCCTATGACCATATAGTGGGGGAGGAGGTCCCCCTTGGTCATAGACCTAGGGGAGGGGAATAGGGTGAAAGCAGGAGGGAGGGAGGAACGGGAGGATACAAGTGATGGGATAACAATTTAGTTGTTATCTGAATAAATTACCTAAGTTATAAAAAACAATACTAGCCTTATTTGACTGTAGCTAATCTAGAAAACTGTATTGCTAAAGTCAACACGTTTTACTCAACAGTATACTGAAAAAGATACTGTTACAACAAAGGTCTTAAAAAGATAATTATACAGTTAATAAATATGTATGAGTATAAAAAAATAAAAAGAACTGTCTTCTCACACTAACCTGATTCATAAACTATAAAGGATTTTGCAATTATATGTCCCTAATATACATATTACATATAAATTAAAATAAAGCCATACATGTTTCATGATACTATACCAGACTGAGTTAGTCTAATCATATAAGTAGCTAGAAAATTCAGCATTTACTTATCTATACAAAAGAGACATAAAAGAAAATAATAATGAGAAATTATTCAGTAAATTATAACTTTGCAAAAGAAAATACATATTTGTTTTTACATTTCAATTTTATTTTGTTTTTGTCAAGCAGATTTTTTATGTTTCTTTTTTAACATATACATTTATATTATTACACCTGAATAAAATATACTACATACAGGAGGAAGAACCACAAGACAACCAGGAATTATATAAATGTTACATTCATAGTGTTTTGGCCATTTGTTTTTTTTATTATTATTAATTTATTCTTGTTACATCTTAATGGTTATCCCATCCCTTGTATCCTCCTATTCTTCCCTCCCTCCCATTTTCCCCTTACTCCCCTCCCCCATGACTGTTCCTGAGGGGGATTACCTCCCCCTGTATATGCTCATAGGGTATTTGGCAAACTTGAAGTAAACATCTTCCCTATCTTGCTGGGTCAAATTTTGAATGGAGATCAATATCTATCATATCTCATCTACTTTATATTTGCATATTGATGAAAATGTACATATTTAATCAATAATAGCACTTAAAAATGTTTATAGTAATGAGTATTTCTTGTTGGACCTATTTTTCTTTCAACATTAACATAGAGAGCTCTCATTCAAAAATGAGAATGTGTTGATTTGATAATCAGGAAGACTCAGACTCTGGTATCTATTGAGTGACTAGAGGAATTTTGTCAAGTTGTGACCAGTTAGATCCTTACAATTACAAAATGAAAGCAAGCGCACGCGCGCACACACACACACACACACACATACACACACATACACACACAGCCACACACAAAGTATCTGATTATTGGTTAATCTCACTGGTCCACAAAATCGTATTTACTTCACTATCTTGATAACTTCTGATGCAAAATAATATTAGGATACCTACAAGTACATGCTGCTGAACTTAAAATGTTGAATTTTAAACTTGTTGGATAATGTCATGTGATCATCAGGGAAATTTATGTTTAAGTGTGTTTTGCTATAACTTTTGCCCTGCTACCTTTGCTGTTATGTGAATGTTCATCTTAATTTTTCTCAAAGATAAGGATGAAAGCATGTTCATGAAAGAATTGTCATTGGGAAAAACCAAGATTTGAATTGCATATTTGAGGCCTTGCCATATATTTTAATAATGCAGCCCCATTGGTTGTCCCTGTGAGTTCTATGAAAAACAGGGCATAGTAAACCACATCATATTGTATTCCTAATATCCTGTTACTGCCCAGTGATGCAACAATGTTTTGCAGCACTAGGTAAAATGGCCAAGTAAGAAATGTGTTTCCTTATCTTTAGGCCTTGTTTCATTCCCTTTCTTCCATGCCATTTCTTTAAAAGTTTGGTAAAAGGGTTGAAACACCCACTGCTCACCCACTTTGTGAAAACTATTTAAGTGACTTCTGGATCCATCCAACTTACAATAAAAAGGGTAAATGATGAGTCTGTTATTAAAATTTTCATTAGTACTATTAGCCAAAGTCCAAAGAAGATTTTGATCAATTGTTTTGAAAAATGAAAAAGGCATATTGAAATGCATGTTTTTGTATATTTGCCACAAAACGAATGAAGACTTGGGACTGATTTTCATGTTTCCAGAAAGTCTGATGAATTTTATAATTTAACCTCTCCCCTGCCAAATTAATTTAAGTTTAGCCTTCTTGCTCGTTATTATCCCTTCTCTTAGCATTCTTCTGAGAAACAGTCTAATTAGCTGTAGGTTCAGGTGACTGCTTTTGAAGCAGCCTGCAGCACAGTACTCAGGTACAGCATTGTGGCCTCATTAAGTCACTGTACTTAAGCAAGGCAGTGACATGCCACTGGTATTCCTTTGAATCTCTGGCTCTGGAGATGGTCCTGGGATCCATTTCATAATTGGTAAGTGAGAGGTGCAGCTGTAATGCTGTAGAAGCAAGCATGCTCTGACGAAACGAAGAGACAACGTGCTCAGTTCCATTAATAATGGTCACAGCAAGATCAGTGTTAATGACCATCTAGCCTACCTGGGACTCGTGGTAAACCCTGAGCTTCTCACTATTGTGAGTCTTCTTTACAACTAGTTTTGGGAATTGATTACGTGACTTTAAAGTCAGACAGCACTGGCCTACATCACGGCTTTGACACTTATGATTTTGTACGCCACTGTGAGCCAAGGTTTTTTAATGGCTACAGAATCATGTCCCCCCTCCCGCTCCCCCTTCCATCCTTCTAGCCCCACTTTTCCTTCTCTCTCCTCCCTACTTCTGCTCTTCTTCCTTTTCTTCCTCTTTGTGTCCCTATTACTCTTCCTCTTAATCTATTTCCAAATATTACATCTGATAATATGTGTGTGTATTCTAAAATGGGCTGTTAGAGATATGATACACAAACACTTTCCGAGACTGTTATGTGAAGGTGGGTTTTATTTCCTCAGATGGGGGATATGAGTGAGCTGTTCCTAACCCTTTCTAGATCTTTCTGAATGCTTCCCTGGCTGGTTCTGCTGTAAGCTCCTCTCCAAACTGAATTCTCTTGGCTTCCCTTGGCTTCTCACTGAATTGCTCTGCTTGGCGTCAAACTAATTCTGGCAGTATGTTTTAATCCTTTGACTCATTTGCATTCTCATTCTCTGGCTTGTTCTGCCTTCACCTGTGTCTAGGTTGTTCTCCCTGCAACCTGTCTCTGTAAAGCTGTCCCCTAAGAAACTCTCGATAAAAAAAAAAAAGAAAGAAAACAAAAACAAAAACCTTCTCCTTCTCTCTCTCCTTGCTGTTTTTCTTTTTTCTCTCACTGTTCCTTTTTATTAATGTTTTCATTTTTTTTATTTTTGCTTTTTATACCAAACTCAGCTCCCTCCCTCCTTTCCTCCAGGATCAAAGAGATGCTAAGACACACAGCTAAACTTTATCAGAGCTTGGGTAGTCTTATGTAAGAGTAGGGGAAAGGATGAAAGGACCAAACTTCACAAGAAGACCAACAGATTGAACTAACCTAGGTCCGTGGTGACTTACAGAGACTGAAGCAGAAACTGAAGAGCATCCATGGACTGGACCTAGGCCACAGACATATGTGTAATTGATGGGCAGGTTGGTCTTCAGCTGGGTAGGTACCCTAGCGAGTGGAAGAGGGGATGGGGCAGGGGGACTGTCTCTGACATGTACTCTTTGCTACTATTAAATAGCCTCTCTTTCCTGTCCTGTTCTCGTGGGAGGGGCATATCCCACCTCTGACTCGTTATCTCAATTCTTTTTTCGATTCATCTCTTTGTCACTCAATGAGACATAACTTTTGAACATGCTGCTTCCTTCAATAAACTAACCTTATGTTCACTGTTTGGGATGAATTGTGTGTATTAAAGGTGCATGGTAATCCAGCACATGTATGAATTCCAAGAAGATCATATAGAACTAGAAGGTTATTGGATGTGATTCCTTTGCCAGAGCAGCCATGTTGGTGAATTAAAATTATTCTATAGTGACTTTAAAAATATTCTTTTAGCAGTGTCCTTTGAAGAACAAAATAATATTCTGTGATGAATTTCAATTTATCAATATTTTATTTTGCAGAATGGACTTCCATTGCTTTGTCTAGAAAACCAAAATCTTTTATTAACTCAAAGCCACAGAGATATTTCCCATAAATAGTTCTAAACTATTTGTAGTTTTCCATTTTAAATTTATATACATGGTACATTTTAGTCAGTTTTTTTTATATACAGAGATAAATGTGGGTACAAGTTCACTTTTTAATTGGAATATCCAATTATACTAAAATGATATGCTGAGAAACATTATTTGCTTTTCATTGAACTTTTGCATCAGGAATCAATTGTTTGGATCTGTCTGGATTTCTTTCTGCTTACCTCTTCTGTTCATGAGTTTCACCATTAATTTTGATGCCACCGCCACACTGCTTATTACATGTACTCTTGTAATAAGATGTAGCCTTGGTTTTTGTAATTCTTCTATGCTATTACTCCTTTTCTGCATTGCTTTAATGTGAATTCATTATAAGCTCTTCAGTTGTTACCAAAAAATAACATTTATTGCGGGCTAGATAATTTTGAACCTATAAAGAAGTTGGGAGAAGATAATGATTTTCATACTAACTCATATTTAAGGACGCAGAATTTCTCTCCTTATTTTTTAAAATATTTTTTTTATAGTTCTGTATGATCATAGGTATTGAGCCTCATCTTGGTAGCCTACTATTCTTCCTGTGAGTGGCACCGGGCCTCCACATCAAGGGGATGTGGTCAAATATGGGGCACCAGCATTCGTGTGAGAGTCATTCTCTGCTCTCCACTCAGCTGTGGAGAATGTCCTGTCCATTGGATAGATCTGAGTAGGGGTTCGATGTTTACTGCATATATCTGTGTATATGTATGTGGTAATATATGTATGTGTCCTTGTTAATGTGGGTGTATGCATATATGTCCCAGTATTAAATAACTTTCCTTGATGGTAGTCACTATTTTTACTGTTTGTTTCGATGTAGTTTGTTTTGCTAGCTGACTGGCAAATGAGCTTTAAGGATGTGAAGCTCTCTGGCCTCCTAAGCCTGTTCTGTGTTGAGGTTAAGGATGGCTGCACAGCACCATCAGTCTATGGCCTTTTACATGGATTCTGGGCATCGAAACTGAGGTTTTCATACTTGTGCTGTTGACCCTATTTTATCTTTAACAATTAATCATAATATTATGTTTTCTATGTGCAAGTCTTGTACCATTTCTGTTACATCTACACTTCAAATACTATTCTAAAGTTTAATTTTCAGTCTCCAATTGAATTCTGCCAACTTCCTAGAGCATACTTTAATTCTAGTAGTTTTGGGTCACTTCTACAGTATTCAATTATTTTATGCTATTACTTGGAGCATAAAGTTTATGGTTATTAGGTGAGTTTTAATAAGTTGCTCTCTTATATTTATAAAAGCATAAGCCTCTTTCCTCTTGCTAATATTATTGTTTTGAAATCTACTTTGATATTTATTAGCATTCTAGATTAATATTAGCATGGTATATTTTTTCAAGAGTTTCTTGTTATTATTTATTTGTTTTTTTACATTTTATCAAGTAGTTTTACATATAAATTTATATTATAACACATATAAACAGCAAGAAGAACCACAAAACAATCAGGAATTATGTATATGTTATATTCATAGTGTTTTAGCTATTTATTTGTACTTATTTGTTTTTGTTTTTCTTCTTTTGGGTTCTGTTCTTTTTACTTGTATAAATACATTTAACATGTGGTACTTGTACTTGGTATATGTGCTTTTAATCTATTCTTACATGTTCTAACTTGGTATGGTTAGACCATTTATGTTGAATTTTATTATTCACGTAGTTGTAGCTGAGATATTTAAGTCTAAAAGTAAGAAATACAGTGGAGGAAGCTTTTTGAGCCAGACCACATCTGAGCAGACATGTCATCAGAGGAGATGACGATGGACAGTGTAGTGCTGTAAAGAAGACATAAGTGAGAGGAGGTTCAGATGGCAGTGCAGAAACAAGCACAGATAACAGCATGAAGAGCCGCCTAGGTCATGTTAATGGTTTTAGTAATTTCCTTAAAGTGATGAGAGCTCAATGGAGGTTTAATCACATTGGCTACAGGGCAAAAAACATACTTTGGAGAAAATCAGAAGCAGAGAACCCGGTGTTCAGGAAGCAATTGCTGTCTTTCTGACACAGAGATGGTGGCAGCTTTGGAATCTGGTGGAGGCACTGGGGGTAAAAAGGGCAAAGAAACTAGGGAGCCATCTGCTTAGAAGAAAATGAACAGACCTGACCTAAAAGAGGATACAGAACTTCATTCAGGCAATTGCTGCATTTATCTTAGAGGAGGGAAATAGCCCATTGAGCCCTGGGTTTTAAAGTTTGATCTAGTTTCAAGCAGTTTTCTCAAGAAAATTGGAATACCTAAAGTTTTTTCTGTTGTTCAATTTTCAGAGCTGATCTTATGTACCAGTTTTTTTTCTTTTACATATTTACATACAATGTCTTCCTTCACAAACAGTATCTGTGTGTGACACAGACAATTAAGTGCCGATCTCACACCTATCTGCCTGTTCAATTTGTACGCTTTTCTCTTTGCTTTGTTAAAATCGGGCAGCTACTCTCATAACCTGTCCAATCAATTTCAAAAGTCCAGAACTATATGAGGCACATATATAGAGGTCTCTATATAGAACACGTAGCTGATACACTAGAATCCGGACTGGGCAAAGGGAATTTACCCTTTCTCTCCCTTGAAAACATCAATGTGACTGTATAAGGGCTCTAGAACAGAGATATTTCTGGCTATAGGATACTTTCTACCCTGTACCCTCCTAATCAGAACACCCAGTCATCACATCCTCTGTAGAATACAATTTAAAACTTCGCTGTATTTTCAAATCATAGATATTAATGACCTTCTCTCCACATGCTGAAGACTTAGTGTGGTGTATAATTACCAGCTCCCATAATTCACCACATTACA
The DNA here is from genome assembly GCF_964271855.1 of Acomys minous. Taxonomy (NCBI): domain Eukaryota; kingdom Metazoa; phylum Chordata; class Mammalia; order Rodentia; family Muridae; genus Acomys; species Acomys minous. The sequence continues at coordinate 127,272,396 of NC_140484.1, read as the reverse complement.
GCTCAAAGGTTGGCATTGCACATCTCTGTAATTACTTTCACATGTAATTACATTTACATAATACATGATTTTATTTACATAATATCTAAGGTGAAGACACAGATTTCAGTAACATTTTTTAAAATACTACCAAATGCGCCCTCTCTAAGTATATTTATTCACTGAGGAAAAAGCCCAAGTATACATACATAAACATAAACAAAAGTATGCTATTATTAGTCTATCATCCTTAAACAAATGTGTAGAGATTTAAAATTGATAGTCAACTAGGTATAAGTAAATAGAAAAGAGTAAAAAATTGTACACTCATTTCAGAGTTTCATCTTACTGTCCCTGTGTGTTGTCAAGATAAACATATATTATTGTCCCTAAATTAAGCAAAATGGAAGACCTCCAGAAGGCCAATAGACACGAACAACATAATTTTTCCTCTGAAAGCTGCAGACATTCTAACCAGGTCTTTATTGTACCTGGCTTTAATGAAAGATTTTTGCCATTAAACTCCTCCATCTAGGTCAACTTATAGACCTGTGGTTTCCTGGTCAATATTTTAGATTAGTATGTGGTCTCTCTTGAATAAACCTTTCCACTATGAGATAATAAGGACGCCTTTGGTTGCTGCTGTATGATCAACTATAGTAACTAATAGACACTTGAGTCCTTGTCGTGTGGTAGATGATCGGTGAAATTTGGTTATATTATTTCCTGCCCATTTTTTTTTCATGTAATTTTGAGAATATTTAGAACGAGTTTTGCCATTTGGTAGACAAATAAATCTCACAAGATAATTTCATATGCGAAGTTGATTTCCAAAGATTTTTTAAAGCAATGTATTGTTTGAGAATATACATTAATACATGTGGTGATTTGAATGCAAACGGCCTGTATAGGCTCATAGAGAGAAGATGAGTAGGTGTGACCTTGTTGGAGGAAGTGTGTCGCTATGGAAGAAGGATTTTTGAGGTTTCTTATGCTCAAGCAACAAACCATGCGACAGAAAATCTCCTTTTGCTGCCTGCAGATCAAGATGTATAACTCTAGGCTTCTCCAGCACCATGCCTGTTTGTATACTGCTGAACTTCCCACCATGACAAGAACGGATCAAATCTCGGAAACTGTAAGCCAGACACAATTAAGTGTCTTCCTCCATAAGAGTTGCCTTGGTCATGGCATCTCTTCACAGCGATGGAGACACTAAGACATAAACTATATTTTCATCAATCCTTCCACACCCCCTTCTCCTCTAATCTTTCCCACATCTCTTCCCGTCACATTTACCTCCTATCTGCACAGACTTATTTGCCTTGTAAAATCACCAAGTTCACGTAGCTTTGCCGGTGTATGCACATGCGTAGGGCTCTTAGCCATTGACGGCTGCCGGGGTAGTATGAGTCAGTCCCCTCCAAGCAATTTTGATAGCTCACTTTTAATTTTGCATTTCTTAAGTTCGAACCCAGGTTTAAGCACATACAAAACAATCACGGAAACACTCCGATATAGCCCTGTGCCTGGGGAATGTCTCTTTAATAAGAAGTTCTTGAATTTCAGAAAGTAGAATCATCTGGTGATGTTGTGAAATACGCCTTGATGACACCCACCATCAGACACTTAGATAATTTTTGCCTTGAAAAGGCTTAAGATTTTGTTTTTCCAACAGAGAAAGAATCTGATGCTGCTAGCTGGTAGAGAGCACATTCTGAGAACTGCTGATGCAATTCCTGGGGACTGTGGGAAAATATAATATATATAAAAGGAAAGGAAGACCATATGACTAGGAGTCATAGCTACTGTCCTAGACTTTGAACTTGTTCTAGGGAAAATTCCGCACAATTCAGTACCATATCTCAGTCTGTTCTGTTGCTGCACTATCTTGGGCACCGCTCTTCTATTAACTTCTATTTTCCTCTCCTAAAGATTTAGAGATCAAGATAAGTCTGTGTATTTTTTTTCTAAAAGTTTCATTCACAAACATATATTCAAAGCAAACTTAGGAATGACTATTGGTTGTAGAATCAAAAGGGAAAGTTCAATATGTAAAATTTCATGCAGGTTAGCTCTCCTGATGTCACTTTTTCATATCATATAATACCATCGCGGAAATTAGAAGAAATAAAAATCAAACTTTAAAACTCCAGTCTGGAAATACTAAGGGCTTTGGTGAAATCTACAGACACTTTAGCATGGCTTGTTAAGATAATGATACTTTGTTAAGATATCTGATGCATTTTTACATTTAACATTTTTTACTAAAAGAAGCAGGGAAGCCCTTTGTACTTTCTGCTATGTCTCTTTAATAATCTAAAAAAATGGCAGAATGCAGGTAATATCTGGGAGCACTTGGTTTGTGTTGCTATAGTATTAATGTTTAGAGCTTATGATATATTTATTGTCAAATATCTAGAAAGGCCCTTTAGGAAAGATACCTTCCTTACCTGCATATATACAACCTGTAGCAAGGAAAAACTTTAACCAACTGATTAGCCACGGTAGGGAAAGGAAAGAAGAACTTGGTTGAAAGTCTGCCTCTAAATTTATTGGTTTTTTTTAGATTATAAAGAAAATCATGTGATCAGGGTGTTCCCAACTGTGGCATTAAATTAACCTTTTGTTTACTAAAATGAAGAAAGAAGAAAATCTTCTTGGAAAAGCTCTCACTATCGCTTCTAGGTATGTGCTTTGGGATATACAAAAATATTAAATAATTGAACAAAACTATTAAATCCCTATATGAGAAACCCTGATCTACCCATAGCACATGCACCTTGTTTGGTACATGGGAAGGAAGGGTGTGTGGTCTTCCCATAAACACGATGGTAATGGTATACATTTTGAAACAATACTACTTATTTCTTTATATGTTTGTTTAATGATAAAATTGCTTACAAATTTCAGCTATTCTGCTGATAATAAATAGAGCCATAATTTAATTACCATGGTCAGAACAGTAAACACTACATAAGTCAGAATGGAGGCTTCTAAAGAGATGAAGTAGGATTGATGTCTACAAAACTGAATCTCATTGTGATAACTCCACCTCCTCCTCAATTAAGCGTAATGGTAACCTCTTTATCACAGATATTAACACCAGAGATGATTGACTGGAATCTCCTAAGCCTATGAAAATAAAGCTTTGGAGGAGCAGATTACAACATGGTCCATGGTCTCAAGAAACTGAGATACTAGTTTTCACATGTATTTGCTGTTAGGGAAAACAATCAAATTCAAAGTTTCCCATCCTTTTATTAAGAATGTTCAATAATTCAAACAAAAAGCAAGAGAATTAGATATATCACCCAAGGCAGACTGGCTTTTTTAACTATGAAATTATTATCAGTTCATTGATGCAAGCTCCTTTAAACATTGTTCACTATCAAATATTAAAATTCTTAATGGAAAGCACTAAATAATAAACGCAAATAAGAGGAAAATGTAACCAATATGGCAATATGTAGTGATTATAAACTTCCTTTTAGCAACCAATAGTTGCATACTGATCTTTATAGCATTATAGGCCAATAGAAGATAAGGACCATATAATATTAATATATCAATAAATAATGATGATTCCTTCATGGACTTTCAAAAATCCTTCTGCAGTTTTTCGACTGCCATTCAATTCTGATTATTCTATTTCTATTTTCAGAGTGTCTCCCAGGATCATCTATGAATGCAGATAATACTTCCTTTTACCAACACATTAAAATTGTATATCCATTCTTTAGAGTTGACACCGACCTATTTTCAAATGTCCTCTCTCTTGCAAGTCACAGAATTTCACAATTTAACCAGTACCATTTTCACTTGACAGTAATGTCTGTCTCACCACCTCATTCCCCCCCCAAATAAAAATGAATATGTATGCAAAGACTGTATTTGGCTTAATTTGTGGTTTTAACCCCTACACTTTCAATTTCAGGGAAACATCTGTGCCACTAATCACTGGTACTTTCCTTTCAACAGGCAAGGCATTCAATACTGATTAGTATGAGAAGCTGCTTTGGACTTCCAGTGCATAGCGAAGGGAGAACAATGAACATCAGATTACATCCTGAATGTGGCTAGGGACATTTAGGCAGAATATGTGTTGATAGGGTAATTATTAGGTGGGGTACAATAGAATGTAGAAGTCTTAACAAGTGTTGCATGCTTTCCTTTCCACAAAAGAAATTTTGCATTAGAAAAAAATAATAAAGATTTCTTCTAGCAATTTCCAAAATCACTTGCTGCAAGTCCCATTGTAAGAATGTTTTTAAAGTTTTAGGCTGTAGTACATTATATATGTTTAATTCCAAGTGGCTAATTTTTTAGCCTGAAAGCCATACCTGATTTGGTGGTTTCTTCTTCACCCCACGCAGTGAAAATCAATAGATTGATGTTGTGAGACAGCTACCTGGGGTGATCTGAAATGAAAAAGACATTTTAAAATTAGGGAAAGAAACCTGCAAACTTTAATAATGGTGCTACCATAATAGGATGTTTTTCAGTCAATCAACAGCAATTTTTTTGTATCTGTATACCAAGCCATTTCATGCTGACTCAAGAAGCAAAGAAAAGAGAAAGAAATACAGTTTGGTACCAAACTATATTTTTAAAATGAACGGATGCTAAATGAAATACAAGAGGAGATTTAATCTATTTTTCTGGGTAAACAGTTTATAGAGAAAAACACATGAAAATGCTATTAATTGCTGTATGTTGAGTAATTATTTTTAATATGTCTGAAAATAATTTCAGAACAGAAGATGGGAGAAAAGATGTAATTTGAATGAATTTTAAAAGAAGTCTTCCCCAAATTTAAGTTTATGGGATGTCTGTAGAAACAACCTGTTTCAAACCTTAAATGGAATTTCTAGAAAGCAGCTAGCCCATGGAGAACATAGTAAACTCTATTATGTACACGTGCCTTATGAAACACACTCAGAAACACATGTGTATTATGCATGAACACAAATTGTATACACATATGCCAGTGGTTATTTATTGTTGCATCTATGTTACTTAAGGATGCAGCTCTTAATCTCTTAACATAGTCACAAACTATTATAAGGAGAATTACTCAGCATTACATCAGGAGGACTCACTTCCACAGCCAACCACAATGCTTTCTATGGCGCACCTTGCATTGCTAAGTTGCCATGTGCTTTTGCATTTGTTGAATCTCGAACTGGGGAGGCAAATAGGGCTCCCTTATCCCAGATACCAACATATTCATTGCAAGTGTCTGCCAAGATACCCTGTCCTGGGACGGTCTGACCACCTGGCCTCATAACAGAGAGAAAGTAGGGCATCAAACAGCTAAGGGTATTAGAAAATTTGTACCATAGAAACAGGCTAGAAGGTAAACCCTTCTAACAGAATTAGTATTAACTAACCCATGGCATAAAAATGAAAAAATGAGAATGAGAAGCTGGAAGCTTATTTGTGCAGACAACACTCTGCTCTACCTGAAAAATCTCTCAAGCAGTAAAGCCAAGTTGAATACTGTAGCAGGGTTTCTCTGGCATTTCAGCTCATTCTGATGATAATATTTGCTTACTCCCCCAACAGGGTGAGCCAGTCATACCCACTAGACATTGTAAGCACCTGATACATGATGGTTCGCTATGCATCTCCTGTGACTTTCAAGGTCGCTATTTATTGTTTTACTGTCACTTGCTATGTACTTAATAAGCTCACCCATTGTAACTTGAAGGCATAGCTAAAGTAGATCGTATTTAATGTTGGGAGTTAAATGTAAAAAAATGATTTTCAATAGATGAAATGATCAGCTTGGTAACTATGGAGCCTTACTTCTCAAAGAAAGATGTTTATGATGTGTAGAATTGCACATATTATTTGCAAATTTTCAGCTTGCCTTGCAAATTTACAAAATAAGAAATAAATAAAGCCAGTAGACAGTATCTGCAGGATTGTAAAGCATGTGCCTACCCTCAACACAAGAGGATTTGCTATACTTTCATTGTGCCAAGAACAGTTACAGTATCCTTCTCTGTCCATATCCATCAAAGGAGTATTTTCCATACCAGGCTTTAATAAGCTCATCTAAAAAAAAAAAGGTGACTTTAAGGTACTGAATAGATTATGTGAACTGTTTGCTATTTAATTGTTTGTGAATGCCCATACTAAATAAATGTCTATGCACATGGCCAGTTTTTATTTGAGGCTTGCATTTTATTAGAAATTAAAATAAAAATTCAGCCGGGTGTGGTGACACACACCGTTAATCCAAGCACGTCGGAGGCAGAGGCAGGTGGATCACTGTGACTTCCAGGCCAATCTGGTCTACAAAGCGAGTCCAGGACAGCCAAGGCTAACACAGAGAGACACTATCTAAAAAAAACAAAAAACAAAACAACAACAACAACAAAACAAAAACAAAAAACAAAAAACAAAAACAAAAACAAAATTCAAAATGCAGATGCCCATTGTTTGAATTCATTGACAGCTTACAAGATCTATCAGAAAAAGAACCCAGGCATTCAGCACACCCAAATGATATCGCTTACTTTGCTTCTGTGTCTAATTAGTTATCTCTCCTAGTTTCCATAGCTCCTATACTGATTCCAAACCAGGAAATGCTCCTTAAATGATAACCATTTCAACCCCATACTGTCACTGTACCCATTTTATGTAATATACTCTGAGATTAGCACACTGGAGCAGGAAAACATCAGTCAAAGTTACATTATGTTTTAAAGTTCATATTCTAATATATTAGAAAGAGACAGAAAGATAACTTTGACTCCGAAGAAGTAGTGTGAATGAAAGTAAGACAAAGAGCCAACATTAAAGATACCCAGATGAATGTGCAGAAGGCTTTCACCACCTGAGTTTTTGCCTTACAAGGATGTTAGAAGAGCTGAGGTGATGGCTTAGTGGAGAAGAATACCTGCCAGAGAAGCATGAGGAGTTGAGTTTTGATCCCAGGATCCCCTCCACCATATAACCTGGCTTGAAGGTGGGCACACATGTAATCCCAGCTCAGTGGTAGTGGTAGGGGATAGACAAGGTTTGCTTGCAGACAGCTGATTTCCAGGTTCAGTGAAAGACCATAGCTCAAAAGAACAAGGTAAAAAATCATAGAACAGGCCACCAGACTCCCCAGCTTGGTCTGTTCCTATCCTATCCTATCACATCCATCTACATAGAGACTCATATCACATACATACACAAACAGACAGACAGACAGACACACACACACACACACACACACACACACACACACACATGCACACATCAAATGTGAATTTAAGAAAAGATAATATATAGAGAGTTTAAGAGACTACCTGGCATGTGGTAATCACTTAATGATCACAATGTTAGAGGCTAACATTTTTGCTAAAAACTTTGATATATATGTATTTATCATATATCATATATCATATTTACCCAACTGATTAATTTTTAACAGTTATTATATGCTAGATAATGAGGGTGTAATAAATATAAGATGATAGCACCCCTGACAACTCTGGTTGTCACAGAGCATATACATGGTACATTGAAAACATTATGAAAATGTCTATGATTTCAATGAGTTGTGTGTTTGGTTTTAAGATGCTATTGACAACAGTATTTTTCTATTTTGAAAACATAATATTTTAACACTTCTATTTGAAAGGCAACTTGGGTTGTGGTACTGGAAACCACTTAAGGTAGTTTCCAATGCATGCAAGCACTCTGTTGCTGTCAATGTATCTTGACCAGTACTCATAACTTGGGCCAAGGAAATCAATTTTTAAAAAAGCCAATCCAAAGATACAGTAGCTACCGAAGACCAATAAAATATGAAACACTGAGATTCAATTCTTTTTTTTCCCTTTTTAAGTATTAGCAATATTTTCTGGTACCTAGTGAATACTTAATAGAAAAAAAAAAAACAAGTGAAGATAGCCATAACTAAGTGATACTAAGTTATTAGTATAAATATGTGCTCAACTAAAAAATGAAGCATGATAGATAAATTGTTTATGAGAATTTTCATTTAATATTAATTATATGTTATGTTTATAATTGGATAAAACATTATTTTGACAGCTATAGCTATTTGATACCAAAACATAAATGGTGACTCTTTTCTCTTACGTCAGTATAATTCTTCAATTTTTATAATTTTTACAAAATTATATTTATATTTTATAAATATCATATATAAAATTCAGTTCATATAAAGTTATCTTAACAATCATCATTTCTTCATAAAGGGACTAATAATTTGGAGATAATAGTGTACTATGAGAGGAAGGAATACAGTAAGAATGAGAAACAGAAATGAAGAGCTATGAAAGAGATGGGTCATCCCTGCAGCAAATCTCCAAACACTCAAGAACATAGAGTCAGATCACCAGGAACATGGTGCATACACTTTTGAGAAATTGTTAAATTTCAGGTGGAATTAGCACCGTGAGAGCATGTGCAGTCTCTATGGCAACTAGTATATAATTTAAGAACGGCTGTTCCGAGAGTTCTTTAAAGACACTAGCTGCTCCTCCAGAGGGCCTGGGTTTTGCCCAACACTGGCATGGTGGTTTACAATGTGTGCAGCTCTATTTTTAAGGAATTTGACCCTCTTCCACCAGAGTCAGGCTTGTGGTACACAGACATGCATGTAGGAAAAACACCAATACGAACTTTCACAAAAGAAGGAATTTTTTATTTTTTTATTTTTTTCTCCTTTATTAATTTATTCTTGTTACATCTCAATGGTTATCCCATCCTTTGTATCCTCCCATTCTTCCCTCCCTCCCATTTTCCCCTTATTCCCCTCCCCTATGACTGTTCCTGAGGGGGATTACCTCCCCCTGTATATGTTCATAGGGTATCAAGTCTCTTCTTGGTAACCTGCTGTCCTTCCTCTGAGTGCCACCAGGTCTCCCCCTCCAGGGGACATGGTCAAAGGTGAGGCACCAGAGTATGTGAGAAAGTAATATCCCACTCTCCACTTTACTGTGGAGAGTGTTCTGTCCATTGGCTAGATCTGGGTAGGGGTTTAAGGTTTACCGCCTGTATTGTCCTTGGCTGGTGCCTTAGTTTGAGCGGGACCCCTGTGCTCAAATCACACCACAAAACCAAATAACCCAATTGAGAAATGGGGCATGGAACTAAACAGAGAATTCTCAACAGAGGAATATCAAATGGCTGAGAAACACTTATAGAAATGCTCAACCTCCTTAATCATCAGGGAAATGCAAATCAAAACAACTCTGAGATTCCATCTTACACCCATCAGAATGGCTAAGTTCAAAAATTCAAGCGACACCACATGCTGGCGAGGATGTGGGGAGAGAGGAACACTCCTTCATTGCTGGTGGGAATGCAAACTAGTACAACCACTTTGGAAATCTATCTGGTGCTATCTCAGAAAAATGGGAATAGGGCTTCCTCAAGACCCAGCTATTCCACTCCTTGGAATATACCCAGAAGATGCTCCAGCACACAATAAGAAAATTTGCTCAACCATGTTCATAGCAGCCTTATTCATAATAGCCAGAACATGGAAACAGCCTAAGTGTCTCTCAATAGAAGAATGGATAAAGAAACTGTGGTACATATACACTATGGAATACTATTCAGCCATTAAAAACAAGGAATTTCCGAAATTTGTGGATAAATGCATTGAGCTAGAAATGATCATAATGAGTGAGTTAACCCAGAAGCAGAAAGACTCAAATGGTATATACTCACTTATATCTGCATATTAGCCCAAGGGGCATGTCCCACGAAAGCCTTCACTTACCAGGAAACTGAGACAGAGGGGAGGACATTCTAGTGGGACTCTAGATGAGAGAATCATGGGAGAAAGGCAAAGTAGAAGGATCCAGAGGGTCCTAGAAGCCTACAAGTAGAACATTATGATAGACAGATTTGGGCACAGGAATTTTTTATTTTGTGATCATGAAATCCAGAGAGATCTTGGAGAAGATTTCAAAAGAAAAGAAAGATCTCTTAGAACATTAAAACATGACATATTGTATATATTCTTGTGATAAAATTAGATTAGTTTTTGACATAAGCATGACTTATATCAATATACAAAATTCAATACCATTGAATTAAAAAATAACTTTACTTATGAGTAACAATTAGGGCCTTGAGATGAGGAGCCGATTCAATAATCTACCTTTTGTTCTATCCTCTCTCTATATTTCTATATTCTCCTTTCTTTCTTTTCAGCTCCTATCTCCTTACTTACAAAAGAAAGCTAAAGGAAAAAAGATACATCTGTTTTTGGGTGAATAATTCCTTTGAAGCCCTACCCCAAAAGAATTGGGGAAATGGTTAAGTAAGCCAGGGATAGCATTTGTGGTGCACTTTTCAAAAGTTGTGAAATTCCAGGCTTAATAGGAGTCTTGTAGAGGACAGTCTGAACTTCTGGATCAATTGGGATCAGAAGCTTTCTACAGCATTTGCCTGGAAGCTGTCCTGTTCTGATGGGTAAACAGTAACTGAGCTGCCTGGGGCTGGAACATGGATGGTGCTGGATGGCAGCATCCAGCTTACTGAGAAGAATGAATCCTGTTAGGTCTGATCCATCGTTGGTGTCCAGTTCTTTTGTTCTGAAAATATAATCTCTCTTAAGCATTACACAGTTCTAGAATTTTGATGGTATGAGGTGTGCAGGATGTACAAAGCAACTAAGGCTGGTTCTTTGCTCATATTGGGCTCAAAGGCTGAGGATGATGCTCCAACATTATAGAGTGTCGGATGACTGTTCAGGCAGTAAACCATCTCAGTTGTTTTTTTCATTTTGGAAGCTGATAACCTGCACTCCGGGTTCACTAGGTATTTAAGTTTCATCCCTTCTCAAGTCTCTCATTGGTTTGAAGATCAGATAGTTTAGTCTTGCAATTAAGCTTAGTAGGTGGAGGGTTAAGATGTTTTTAGATCAAGATAGATGTTTTAAGTTAATAGAGATAAGATAGATATTAATCTCCATTCTGAAATTTAGACCCAAGAAGATAGGAAAAATGTTTGCTTCAAGTTTGCCAGATACAAATGGCCAAACCACAATGAATGTAACATTTATATAAATCCTGATTGTCTTGTGGTTCTTCCTGCTGTATGTAGTATATAAATGTATACGTTAAAAAAAGAAACATAATAAAAAAAAAACATGACACACTGAGAGATGTTGTATGGGGCATGCCCTACTGGGGAAGTGCTTGATATGAAAGAGTTGAGTTCAGTTCCTCAGAAAAGGCTAGATGGGGCAGCATGAATATGTAATCAAGAAATTTCTGTGGTCATGTGGGAGGGAGAGACATGAGAGGATTCAGAATTAGAAAGGCTAGTTTTCCTAATGCACACAGTGACTAAAATTCAGACCCTGTCTAAAACAAGGTAGAAGGTGTGGGAGACACAGAGGGACATGCTACATAACACGTAGCATGGTGGCATTATTCATACAATTTCAAATACATGAATTCCAATGTGTGAGGTCAAATGAAAGTGACCTTTTTTTCCTAATCATGTTCATGCCTCAGTCCTTGGAACCTATAAATGTAATGGTCCTATGAAAATGACAGGAAAAGCCTGAAATGTGTAAGTACCTTGAGATAGAGGGCAAAGCTATGGTCAAGATTATCTGGCTGAGTTTGAATGTATTCTGAGGACCTTTTTATTTAAAATTTAAAGCCAAAGTGCACAGAAGAAATTGGAAGATGCCATGTAGCTGGAAGAAGAGAGGAACAAAGTGACCACCCTGAAGGCACTGGTAAAGCATGGGGAATGGTTTCTCCACTAATCATCCTTAGGTAGGAAGTCCAGCTCACACTGATCTGTCTTATGGAGACCTGCACTATACTAAGATATTTAACAGCTGATTAAGACACATATTAGTGTGAATTCATTACAAAGAACACTGAAAACCTAACACACACAGTAGCAGTAATCTTTTCCTCTCAAGTTGAAACTATGCATACATTTTCAACAGATGGTTGAATAACACGAAAAGTATCACATGATTAATTTGCACGGTAGAGGGGAGGATGAGAGACATTAAACCTTCCATACAAATTGATGAAAGTTGATGCTATGTTTGAAATGAGATCCTGCCTAAACACAGGGAAGGATTGGGAGATTAAAAAATGATATCAATGTTGTCTTTTGACTTCAACATATGGGCACCTATCTGGAAGTACAGAGAGAGAGAGAGATGTGCAGAGAGAGAGAGAGAGAGAGAGAGAGAGAGAGATTTTAAAAAATACTGCAGTGTTGTTCATGCAATATAAAAAATGTTGTCAATGTTATGTTCTGTAAATTATATCCCCCAAAATAAATCAATCTATGAAGATTGCATAAGAATAATTACATTTTACTCTGACCTTTTGTTTGAACAATCTTTGCACAATGCTAATTTGTGTTTGTTTATGATCAAAAGATGATGAGGGCGATGATTATAACAATCCTGATTAACTGTGCTCTTATTGTTCGGATTAATTTTGTTAAGGGTCTTATTTCAACTTAAAGAACTATAATAAGTTAGAATATTTCCAAATAAAATATTCATTAGTGAGTGTGGCTCTGACCATTGGCCTATTTTTTCCAGTAGCCCGCCTTCCTTTTTATAGGCAACTTCTATTATTTTTTTATATATCCCCAAATAAACCCTAATTTTTTATTCTATTTTTTTCTTTAAAAAATTATTGGGCAGGCCCAGTGGCTCATGTCTGTAATCCCAACAATCAAGAAGGCAGAGGCAAGAGTATCTCTGTGAGTTTGAGGCGAGCCTTGTTTACAAAGTGAGTCAGGGATAGCCAAGGCTACACAGAGAAACCCTGTCTTGAAAACTCAAATATACATGTGTATCTGTGTGTGCGTGTGTGTGCTTGTGTGTGTGTGTGTGTGTGTGCGTGTGTGTCTATGTGACTACATATGCATATGTGTATTCAGATGTTCATGGAAGCCATCTGAGGACATCAGATACTTTGGAGCTGCAGAGGTAAGTAGATGTATGACACCTAAATATTCACACTATGATCCAAACTTGATTTCTCATGATTGATTACCAGGTACTCTTAACTGCTGAGTCATCTTCCCCAGTGCCTCAGATTCTTTCTATCATCTTGTTTCTAATTCCTGTACTCTTTTCCCTAAAAACCTAAACTTGACCTGACTGCCAGATAAGAGTCAATTATTCAGGGATCTCTACCCTGAGATGTGGATAGACAGTCTACCACCAGATGAATAGAAAGACATTTGCAATATCTCCCTTTATAGCATCTCTTTTCATCATCATCATCATCATCATCATCATCATCATCATCATCATCACCATCATCTTATCATATTACTGGTCATGTTTATACACAATAGGAGACATGAAGAAACAGTGTCAAGGAGGAAACTTGCTGCATTGCAGTTTGAAGGAAGACAGGATATTATTGAGTGCAACCGATTGGAATATCAGAATGTAAGGAAAAAGCGATAATGAAGATAATCAAAAATTCAGATGGATACTATTATAACTATTCTACTTAAAGCAAATGATGAGAAAATAATCTGCCTAATTTTAGCAATTTTTCATTGAACAGTTTTGAGTGCATGTACCTGTAACTATCACCTTACACACTCACCATCAGGAGGGATGATTAAGAAACAACATGTTTGAGCACTTATTAGGATCTGTAAAGACTTTTAGCAAATTTACTTAGTGAACTCATATTAAAGATGACTGAGTTAATTGAAGAACTTGGCAGATAACTTGCCTTTTATAGAGCTGCATTTTATATTTTAACTGATATTTAGTGACTAAGCAGCACCAAATATTATGACAATAACAGTCTACATAGAATATGGCAGAAGCCTCAAAACAAAGCTGAAATTTCACACTATGTCTTCCATTTCATAACAAGTAAAGTAAAGATAAAAATTTCCAGTAACTTTACTTCATTGGTAAATAGCAATGTCCAAACTCAGTTTTATATGTTTTGTTTGTTATTTTACTCTTGGTGACCAAATGTGACTCAAAGGAGAATCATTAATTTAAGCTTGTGGTTCCAAAATGTTAGAAAGGAGCATGGCAAGAAGTGCCAGGCATGGCAACAGAACTAGGAAGCTGTGAGTTCACATTTCCACAGCAGAATAAAAGCAGAGACAATGAGCTGCAAGTGGGGATATCATGTAAACTCAAAGGCTGCTCCCAATGATGTATTCCCTTTTCCAATGCTCATAGGTTAAATAACTCTCTCCAAACAGCGCCACCAACTGGGGACCAGTATTTTAACACCCATGCCTATGGGAGACATTTCTCATTCACTAAAATGCTCCATTTTAGCAGTTAATATATGCTAATGTATTCAAATCATCATGTATATGTCTCATTACAAACCCTTTTTTTAGGCCTCTTCATGTTATATTGTCTTACTTTATGCAAATATTGTTTGGCTCTAATAAAATAGTTCATGATTCTATCTATGTTTTTGCAGTGTAAAGAATTGAACTTGTAACCTTACACATGCCAAGTCAGCCTTCTACCTCTGAATTGTTGTCCTACCTCTGTAACTCTGTATTTAAGGAGGAGATCATATATGTCTTCTTGTAAGTCTTAATATAATGATTCATAGGTCAAAATGCTTCGGTAAAAATTTTAGCTGTTTTTATTGCATTTTTCTTTTATTTTGACATGTTCCTGAGAGAAAAAATTAATAGCTGATTTTTTCCTTAATAAAAGAAGGCCCTGGTTGCCTTTCAGCATTTTACCACTATTGCAAAGATATCATTCTAATTTCAACAGACAGTTGTAATGAATAATGGCAAATCAGTAATGGAAGCTTTTAGCAGAGCCTCAGTAAGTTATCAAAACTTAAAATATGCAGGAAAGAGTCACTCTGGAAATAAGAATTACACAGAATTATACAAAGCTATACCTAATATTTTAGCTTGGATACTGATTTCTAAAGTGGTGCAAGATATTAGGAAAACACACCAGGTTCAGAGACCTGTAATTAATCTTGTCAGCAGATATGGCAGGCAGATTGTTGCTGAAACTTGCATCTTGATGAGACAATCCCCCCTATTGACTCTATCAATGTGGAACAGTAGTGACCCCAGGGATCTAAAACCATTACCGGAGCTTTACAGTACAGTTCATGCTCACTGCATGCCCTCCTTGTGCTTGGGGGCATTAAATATTTAACTAACTGTGACCATCATGGTGTGGAAAGAGAAGCAGCATTAAGTGCACATTTTATACACAATATTGAAGAACAAATATAACATTTAAAAAGCCTGTGTCCAAGACTTGAGGTAGAGGAAATGGTCAGGGGAAAACACAATTTGTGTTTAGTTTCTGTAATTGAATCAGATTACAAATCTTTCTAAATATACATATGCATCATATCCTACAGTAGCTAGAGTAAAATGTGAAGTATTATAGGCATTAATGTTACCATTAAATTTTAATGTGCACAACGTGGCTGACAAAGCGTGTTTCCGAACCTTGAAATCAGACTAGAAGCAGTAAAAGATTTTCAATCCTGAAATATCAGTTAAAATATCTTTTCATAACACTTCAAGCAAACATATCAATTGTAAACTTGAGTTGAGTGTGCAATTGTTAGTAAGCAAATGGGTAACTCAGAGTTTTATTTTGGTTGGATTTACTCTTTCTCATTTAGTTTGCTTTAGAAAAAAAATCATTTCCTATAAAAAGCTGGATTACTCATTTTGCTCACATGCTTTATCATTTAGAAACCCCTGGAATTAACCAGGTGGAGGCACCATGGTGTTTTAGGTCATAATATGACATACATTTCATGCATTAATGTAATTAAGAAAAAACAGGCTAACGGAAAGTGAAAAGCATTTCTTTTATCAGAAGAATAAAATGGCACAGGGAAGAACAAGATAAATCTTACATTTAAGTCTAACCAATTTCTGAGTATGTGTGGCTATGGAGGTTGTGATGTGTGATGTTTACAGAGTGCATGTGCATTGGTGTGCATGTTGGGTGTCTTCCTCAGTCAATCAGTCACTCAGTCACTCTCCAGCTTTTTTTTTTTTTTTTTTTTTTTTTTTTTTTTTTTTGATACAAGGGCTCTCACTAAACCAGGAGCTCAAAGATTTGCTGGCATTATTTGGCCCACCAGCTCCAGAATCCAACTGTCTTCATATCTTGTTTCCTGCCAATGCTGAGATTTTAGACACACACACTGGTACCCCTGATCTCTTATAATGTGAGTACTGGGACCCTAACTCAAATCATCATGAATGCTATACAAGCATTTTTGAGTGAACTACTGAGCTATCTCTCCCCACTCTTGCCTTTTTTTTTTAAGTTTAGGTATCATTAAATTGAGTCATAGTGTTGACATATGGTTTGCTCTAGAGTGCTCATAACAATAGTGAGTCTATAGGGCAGAGTCTGTAGGCCTTAGAAGTTAAGAATACTTTGTGCCATTGCAAAGGACCTGGTTTGGTTCCCAGCATCCATAAAGTGGGTCACAACCATCTATAAATCAAGTTGCAATCAATCAAAAGCCCAGATGTTTCCTTCTGACCTTAATGGGCACCAGACACACATCTGATGCACTTTTACTTACACCACATGCAGACAATAAATACACATTAAAAATTAGAATAGTAGCTATCAAGATATGTAAATCATTAGTGGGTATGTATCTTGGATATTGTAGGTTAAATTAAACTGACTCTGTTATATTCTATGTAATAACTTATGATTTATTAATTTAAGTTGTCACTAAGCATTGTTTTATAATTTTTATTGGGGGTGAACAACATATTACATCATTAGTCTGACTACTTGATTTATCTTCTTCACTACAATGGAAGATTCATGATGATAAAAAGTTTTATAAATAATATGCATTTATTTTTGAGATTGTCAATATAATACTTCCATTCTTTTATTTCCCCCCTCCAAATGTTCTAATATATTTCTATCTTGCTTTTACAAATCCATTGCCTATTTTTAATTGTTTTTACATAGTGTGTGTGGGGTTGTACACTCCTAAATATGTTAGTATAACCTGCTCAGTATGTATATTGTTACCTGTATGTATGTCTTCAGGACTCATGGTATTGTATAACCAAATATTGTGAAGCATGTTTTTATGAGGAAGACTATTTCTCCTGTTCTAAGAATTCTTTAGTTGCTGGTAGTTCTTTGTTCTAGGGTTGAGATATTTTAGCATATATATTGGTGCAGTATTTTTTCACTTTGTATTCAGGCAGCAACATTGGTGAAAGAAGTGCTAAAATTTTAAATTGCATTAATTATTATTTTATTGACAGATATTCATATATTGATGATATTTATCATGGATTTTTAATCCATATATGCATCAGGCACCACCAGTCAGTCATCTTGCTATTTTTGCTAGCATATTCTTCTCTAAGTACCTTGAGCTATATATTGATGTTCATGCTTATTCTTCTTTCCCATAGAATATAGAAATTATTTCTTCTCACAAACAATAATGTACCTGTTGATCAATTTATTTCTGTCCTTCCTTTTCTGTCTCCCTTCCAGTCTCTGGCTTTATCGCATAATGTATTTCAGGTCTATCAATGTAATGAATGTGTTCCATTCTTTTCATAGTTGAAAACTATATGATTATAGGTATATGCCACACCCTTACCAGTCATTAAACTGCCAACAGACCTTTTGGTGGATTTCATAGCTGAACTTTTGGGAATAGTGCCGCAATACATAAAGAATATTTGTGTAGTTTTATCTGTTTGTGCCATTCTTTGGGACTGTTGGAAACTAGGTTTTGGCGCATTTTTTTAAATGGAATCTCTGGAAGATTTCTTCACTTTGATGGTTTGTTAGAAGGAGCCAGGTCCTTCCTATGCCTAACACATCTTAGTGTGGCTGCAAATATGCTTCTCTGGGTGCTTCAATTTAGGTCTCTTCATGGGCCAGAGGAAAACACCAATGAAAATTTATTATGGTGTACAGAGAACATTTTGCAGAAATCCTCAAATAATATATTACTCTGGCACTCATCTGTCTCCCTATTATCTCCTTCTTCCTCATTTATACCAAGAAATTCTTGATTTCCTGGAGTACTACTCAGGTCTCCAATTTCACTCATTTTGTCTTATAGCCCATCAGTCTAGAATCATTTCTTCATTTACACTGATATTTCTGGTTAGCTTTTACTTGACTCAAAATCAGCCCAGTATTTATATCTTCTGAGATTGTTCCTGACTTTCTGAACCTCATCATGTCATCACGTTACATAGCCTCCTATCAGCCTGGATTTTATATACTGTTCCTATCCTTACTACCATTACTTCAATGATTTTACAATTTGACTGCACCTAATTGAACAGAAACTTTTTGGCGGCTCAAGGTAATAATATGAGGTAACGATCATATTCTCACAATCTGTAACATAGGACCCTAATATAAATATAATTATATTATATGTGAGACAATAAAAGATACAATTGGGTCTTGGAAATATATTATCCCTAATAGTTGGTTTGTTTGTTTCTCTTTCATACAGAGTCAATGCAGTGGCCCAGGCTAGCCGCATTACTCATACTCCTTGAGAAACAAATTCTGCACAAAGCTCTTCAAGATACTTTAGGCAGGAAATAAAATAATTTAATACAAAGACTTACACTCAGCAGCCCTCTGGAATATTTGTGATGGTCTAGCTTTTGCAAAGCCAACGGTTTGACATGGAGAGCACCTAAATATGCAGTTCTGCTAGTCTCTCACCACACTAGAGTAATTATGTGATTTGAGGATATACATTTTGTTGTTGTTGTTGTTGTTGTTATTGTTGTTGTTGTTGTTGTTGTTGTTGTATCTTGGTTTTTTAAATGACATTAGCCATATGGGAGAAATGCTTGAAACCGTGACAAATTTATTTTCTTCTGAATTGAGCAAAGATGTGCATTTTAGAACAGTCCACAATACAATAATATACATGTAGGAAAATGTCATAATGACCCAATTAGGTTTCATATGAACAAAACTTAACAAAAATAACAATCTACAGTACAGCTAGCAATTTTGAGAAGTCTTTCATACATTAGTGTGTGATTTGATATTTTCTGGGTCACTATTGTATATTGTTACAGGTACTTAGAAAATTAGACTATATAACATTCACTCACAAATGTGAGTATTCTCACCAATTCTACCTTTATTCTCTGGATACCACGCCCATGCGCAGTTTCTTAGGATGTGACCAATCTTTTCATCTCTTTCATTATGTGGTCCTTTCTTTTTCTTCTTTTAGAATCATCTCCAGAATAAACTAGTACTTGTGCCATGGATCCTTCTTATGCACAAAGGAAGCTAGTTCTGCCGTCTCTGGGAGACATCTTAGGGTCACACAATTAAATTTTGACAGGGCAGGCCATATAAGATGTGAGAACTTATACATATGGATTTTGATATACAGACTGGGAATGCAAGCCAAGACTTTCTGTTTTGATTTTTCACTAATTATGTCCATATCTTATCCCACGGTGTGACCTGTCTCTGCCCATAGAGCATCTGATTATTGAGTTAATCAACCAACTCACTGGTGCCTGAATTAGGCACAGATGAGAGAAGTAAGGATATTGCATTAGTACACTATTACGTTAGTTATTTTTCTGTTGCTGTGATAAAACACTGTGATCCAGGCAACTTATAAAGGGAACGTTTAATTTGAAGTACAGTTTCAGAGGGGTTGGAACAGTGAGGACTGTGCAAAGGCACAGTGTCAGGAACAGTTGATATCTCAAATCTCTAACTGCAAGCAAAAGACAGAAGCATAGTGAGAAGGTCCCCCAATGACACTCCTCCTCCAACAACACCATGGGCTCTAGTTATTTCTAAACAGTTCCACCAAATAATGATTCAGTAGTCAAACGTATGAGATGACTGGGGCCATTATCCTTCAAACCATTATAGCTATGTACTGGGAAAAGCTTTTAGTTATGCACTGTTGAGAAAAGCCTAAAAGAACAAATCACTAACCACACACGTAGAAATTGAGATTCAACTTAAGTCTCAAAATCACAAAAAAAAAAAAGAAAAGAAAAGATAAAGAAAGAAAGAAAGAAAGAAACAAAGAAAGAAAGCATTTTAAATTTGGGCCCAATTATACACAAATTCCAAACTCAAACACCTAGATATCAATAGTGCCACGTACATTATATTTAGGAGGCATCATCTACACTTTTCTCTGTGTCATGTTCTCTTAGCTTAGAGAACACTGATAAAAATAACACTATCTCCATGGAAATATAAAATACCAGTTTTTCTATATACCTTTAAAGAATCAATAAGATCTGAAAGTAATCTATTATCAAAATAAGGAACAAATCTGTACTGGCAGAAATGCCCTCTAGCGTTTTGCACACATGGTACTTAGAGTCTCTGTCATGCATAGAAGTGCTAAATATTAATAAGTAAAATAAAAGAATTAAGAAAAACACAACAAACTGTCTCTGTCTTCTTCTCATTTGGAAAGCTACTAACCTGCACTCCTGGCATACTCAGGTAATCAAGTTTATTCCTTCTCAAGTCTCTGATGGAGATGAAGACCAGGGAGCTTAGTTTGACAATGAAGCTTATTTGCTTAGGGGTTATTATATTTTAGGTTTACATAGATATTTTAAAATGATAATGAGAAGATGTGATGGAAATTGATTTACATTCAGAATTTTAGACGCATCAAGACAGGAAAGATGTTTTCTTCATGGCTGTCAAATGCAAATAGCCAAAACACTAAGAATGTAACATTTATATTATTCCTGATTGTGTCATGGTTCCCCTTGCTAGAGGTATTTTATTGTATATTTGTGTAATAATATAAATGTATATGTAAAAAAAATAAAACATGTTTAAAAAAGCAAAACACAACAAATAAATAATCAGTATTACAATTCCATAGAAAAAAAAAATGAACTAAAGTCACCAAATTAAACTAGACCCTTCTTGGATTAAAAAAAAAAAAGAAAGAAAGAAAAAAAAACTATTCCATTCTCTTCCATTCTCATATTAATTTGTTCATATATGAAACTATACAGAAATTTATCCCATAATAACTGATCAAGGTACTCATCAATGAGGCAAAGTAAGCCCATGACATTTCAGTTTATGAGATTTAACTAATTATAACATTATGAGAATGTACAGCTTTCAGCTGCCTAGCTCCTGGCATTTTGACACCTAATTAAGCCATTCCAACCCATGGGTGCCTTTCTCAAAATCAAGTATGTATACATTAAAGCACTAGTCTATTGACACCCCCTTTAGAAAATATAAGAAGATAAAACTTTCAGGAAAACATTATAAAATGTAGATTCAGTACATTTGGATAGAAAATACCCAATGAGATTTATGCATCCTGGTCTTGGTCCGAGGGGTAGGTTTTATTGAAAAGTGATAAGCTGTGAGTGCTGAATGCACTAGCAGATGGCGGATTAAGGATGTACACTAGAAATGCATATCTCACTGATAGCCATAGGCCCAGAAGCAATGGATTTAATCTACCTAGACTGGTGTCTATGAAATTGTGAACCAAAATAAATACTCTCCTCTTTACAAACCCAAGTCTTACTACACAGTTACAGATACAAACAAGATAATATAGATTCAAAACTTGGAATGCATTCTGAACATACAAATATCATTACTATTAACTTAATAAATACATAACTACGTACTGATACATCTAACTATGGATTCACCCTTTTGTCCTTATTGACTCATCTAAAATTCACCACTAACAGGATATTAGATCTTCATCTCCATTTCACAAGCAAGGGAAGCAAAGCTCAGGGAAGTTAGGTCATTTTCATAAAACCACACATGCAGTAAAACTTATTATTTCTATTTTTATCAATATGCTATGCCATTACCATAAGGAAAATCATAGACAGCGGAACATAAAACAAGCACAATAACCTATTTCTTGCTGATACGAACAGCTTCTTTAGTATCATAAAAATGGAGCTTACACACAAAAGTGGGAAGAATCCCAAGTATAATTTAAAATACTTGGCTTCCTTTACAGTGTGTACCCAGTCTGTTATTACAGAATTTTATACTTTCCCCCCATACGACTTCAGTGCTATCATATATCTCTATTCTTCACTAATGCAAAATCCTAGTTGAAAATTAGTTACATAAATAAAATTTGGAATTAGTAATAGCCGTATGCCTAAAGGATACAACCTCCTACTCTACAGCCACTTAGTCATATACATTGCTACTCTAGTCCCAATAACTAAGACCTTTTTTTAAGCCTAAATGTTCTTCAACTGATGAATAGAAGATAAGCTGTGTTATGTAGTAGATGTGTGGGGTGAGTGCAGGAGCATAGGAGAGGGGAATAGCAAGGTGTGCGCCATCTGGTGGAGGAAATAATAAGAATGAGAAACTCTCATTAAAACACAGAAAGGTAGATAAATGCAGAAACAAAAGGAGGGAGGAAGTTAAAATAACAGCAGTGATGTCTGAAAAAGTTATAGGGAATCTGCCTAAAAATACTTTGATGTATCTTACATCTGTATAAATGCACACAAATTTAAATGAAATTTTCATTTCTGGGCTGACAGTGTTTCAAATAACCAAACCATCATTTAAAAACAAAACTGCAGGAAATGAGAAATCCTATTGTTTTTAGTTGTTTGTCAGGGCTGTCCAAAAGACTCCTAAAACACTACATTGTATTACTGCTGCCCTTTGTTTTCTCCTAGAGGTGGAAGATGATGAAGAAACCATGTTCTTCAAATATAGAACCCAGAGTCCTCTGAGCTGGAACTTCCCTAAGCACCACCTTCTTGAGGAATAGCTTTCATGATATCAGAAGGTAGCATGCAAGTGTACAAAGGACAGAAACAACCAATATTCTTACCCAGATAGCCACCTATGAACCATAACAACGACATAAGTAAGGGTGCCGTAGTGGCACATATAAGTTGGTGGTAACCAAAAGCTCACTTACTGGATTTAAGATTCATTTAACAAAAGCAAATCTTGCCAGATAATTTGGAAATGTGATTTGGTGTATGCCTATTTCTAACTCTAATTTAAAAAGAAATGGAAACTTAGCCAAATACTTGTGGCTAGTGAAATTATGGATTTTGGAGGACCTACAAGTACCACTTTATTAAATAAGCATAATCCTTAGCTACATTCTAAATATTCATTTTCACACCCACAAATAAATGCAGGCCAAAGTCCTTATCAAAGAAACTTCTTTTTGCAAAAGAAAAAGGCCATTATAGATAAATACAGTGACACAAAATGCATAATTACAGAATCCAGTCTCAAGGGATGCATCTCTACAACTGCTGCCTCTGGAACCAAGACTCATGGAACACTGAAGAAAAGGTGGCAGAAAGATCATAATAATGAAAAGAACAGGAGTCTGCAGTGAAAATGTGCATCCTGAGAATTTAAGAAGCTACCCCTGTGAAGTGTCACCAAAGTGAAGGCCTAAACATGAGCTGAGCATGGACCACAATGTGCACATGCTAAAGTGGATAGAAAGCCCATGAAATCTCAGTCCTACACAAAGCACTGCAGCGAGTGACAGGAAGTTGAAAGAGTGAGAAATAGTCTCTCCAAGACAGAACATACCAATTGGGCATGCAACATCAAATGGTCAGCCCTGAAAACATACATACAGGTAACATTACACAGACTAGGCAGTTTGTACTTATGAATTAAAAATATACATGCATACATACATACATACATACATACATACATACATGCAATTTATGAAAAGGAGCATCTGGATCTGAAATAGAACAAGGAAGGGTATATAAGAGGGTTTGGAGGGAGGAAAGAAAAGCATGAAATAGTATAAGTATAGTATAATCACAAAAATAAAAGAAATAAATATTAAAATTAAGAATTAGTACTGGGGGGTGTATTAAATATTTCCCTTTATCCAGGCATGTTGATACATATATGTGTATCAGGTTATACAAAGGTGGAGGCAGGAAGATCACTCTACTCAGATGTTTAGAGGAAATCTTGACAATAGAGTAAGATCTCATCTCAAAACAAATATTTATGTTTTTCCCCATAGACCTGGGATGCTTTACACATATGCCAGAGTGCTTCTTTGTGCAGTGGACAGGAGGTAAGGGGACAATATATAACAAGCTGAGGTTCTGAGACTAAGACACTGTGTGTTAGCTTAAAGGAGAAGTGGAGGCACAAGGAATCTAAGAATCAGTGTTCAGTGCTGCACAATAGCCATGGCATGGTCATTTCACTCATGAGCTCACTGTAGTGGTGGCTTATTAAACAGAACCTGGCCAGTATCAAGCTAGACAAAATCCTGACACAGATGGAGTAAGAATATTTTTGGTATCCCACACAAGATAAAATCATAAAATATATTCCAGATGAACTAAATGTTGACTATAAAAGAATTAAACCATGAATATGAAACATATACATAAATTTCATATATATATGTATATAAAAACTGTATTTTATATCACTTTATAATCCTGGAGAACAATAGCAGATGATAATGAAAGTGGTGGTAATGATGTGGATATATAGGTGTGTGTTACATATATTTATATTTTGTATGAATATGAGTATATATATTATGAATTATGTAGACTCCTGTGAGAATTTAGAAATCAGTCTTTTCATTGCCAAATCCAAAGTATCTGGAAGACTATTTGCCACTCTGCTAGTGAAAATAAAAATATGTGTATAAAATAAATTAACAACAGAAGTTTTCTACTCTACCTTTCTATATACAGTATAGTAGCAATTTTAAAATTTATAACAGGGCAATATATTAGAAAATAAGAGAAATTTAACTCCAAAATCCTATTATTGTTGAACAAGATGGGCCAAGGTAAGAAAACCAAGTAACATCTCCTTTTGAATTCACACCAGCATGCTATCTATCACCAAAGTACATAGATTGTTTGCCTCACACACTTCCTGCATTTAGGAGCCATCAGCTTCCTCAGATCCCTTCAGATGTTGTTTACTCCCTGTCCGTTACTTCCCTGGCTCTCCTAGGAACAGCCTCGTCATCTGGACCATACTCAGTGCTCCCTATATTTGCAGCCTTTCTCTTCCATCCTTTGCAATTATCATGTGGTAAAGGAGTCCTTAACCATTTACCTGTGACCAGGTCTTAGAATTGATGCTGGGTACTCTGTGGTACCTGCTATGCATCGGTGCAAAGCTTTATACAATACTTATTTGCCAATAAACAATGATGTGAACTGGAGATTCTGCAACCTCATTCAAACTTTGGTAGGTTCTTTCTGATTCTACCACCAATAGCACCATGGAGCATTGGCAATGCCCTCTTGCACAGTCTATGCTTGGCTAAGGAATACCTCTGTTCATACGTGTGTATTACAGAGCTCCAAATATTATCTCTCTTTGCTTAGAATGATCTTTTACCCACTCTCCAGTCTAAGAAATACCTGCTTATTCTTCAAAGATTGTCTCCTACATTTTTAACATGAGGACCACTGCTCTATAGTCAGCATTCCTACAGCACTTTGCTTTTAGGAATCTTTCTCATCCTGTCAGTCTTAGACTACATCTCAGCTGGAGGAAAAGAGTTCTGTCACATTAAACAGACTGCAAATTCCCAAGAGGAAAAAAGGACTGTAGTGTACTCCTTCTATGTCCCAGTCTTGTCACGGTGCTTTCCAAGTAAGTTGCAACAGAAATAGTGTTTGGGTACGTGTTGACCAATTTTCATTAGCATATATAATGTTTTGTTACATCATTTCATACATGTCATTAAACTCTGCTCATATTCTTCACTTCTGTGACCTCTTGTTGGTCCCCTTTCTCTCTGGAATAGCATCCATTCTAATTTTAGGTATCTGTCTCTGTCTTTATCATTTCTATCTATCTCTGTCTGTCTGTCTGTCTGTCTGTCTGTCTGACATACATACACACAATCAAATTTTAATTCACATATGAAACATAACAGATATTTGTTTTTCTTTTCTGTTATTGTTCCTTTCCCCCAACTCATGTCCATTTAGCATCATCTCTCTTCTTGTTTAGCCCCCCCTTGTACTTTAATGCTTTAAAATCTAATGTGTATGTACACAATTTTCTTTACCTATCCATATTTCCAATTACATCTATTATGGTTACATTATTTTTAATATTTTGAAACTTCTATGGTAAACATGGATGTGCAGGTAGGTATCTCTGTGCTATGCCAGCTGAGATTCCTAAGGTTATGAAGTTAGGACTGGTACTCACTAGACAGTAGAGTTCATTAGATAGTTTAGTTTTCCTTTCATTAGTTAGTTGAGGAATGTACATACTATTTGTCATGAAGGCAGTGCTAGTTTCCAATTCCCAGAGCTCTACTACCATTTCTTGTTAATGTTTCTTGATGATAGCCATTCAGACTAGCATTAGATATAATGTCAGTATAGTTCTGTTTGCCTTCCCTACTTGCTGAGTTTGTTGACCAAGTTTTGATAATCTTTGGGCATTTGTACTATTCCTTTGATAATTTCCTGTGATAGTCACACCAGAAAAGAATACAGCAAAAACAAGTGATTGTTTTAGTTTGAATCCCTATATTAATAGCTATCCATCAGTGAAATACAAAACAACATGATAAGTATTGAAAATATGGATGATGATGGGCAAATGGGAACAAAATATGGTCTTATTGTAAGGAAACCACGTTGAAAGCAAAACGTGAAAGGAAAATGTTAGCCATCAGGAAAACACAAGATTATAAACTGGTTAGACACATTAAAAGAAAGGGTTTAAAATCACAGTTTTTTAATATTTCATTTGTATTAGAAAGGAGGGACAGTACATGCCCATATTTTAAATTTTTATTATATTTTTCCATATATATTTATATTATTACACATAAAAAATAAACTACATACAGCAAGAAAAACCACAAAACAATCAGGAATTATAGAAATGTTACATTCATGGTGTTTTAGCTATTTATATTTGGCAATCTTGAAGAATACATCTCTCCTATCTTGGTGAGTCTAAAGTTCTAAATGTAAATCAATATCTATCATTTGGTTTAAAATTAAGTGTGGTGAACTATAGAGAAAGAGAAAAGAATAGACGGAATCAGTTTCTTCTTCTCATGTGCCTGTGGTTTCATTTGTTACAATTGGTTCAAATTACTTTTGTACACTTAAGGAGCTCAGTGTGGTTGTTTATAAAAACTAAAACATTTTAAATCAGCAAACCAAGCAGAAGCAGAAAAGGATCCTTGAATATCCCATTAATAAAATACCAACCCAAATTATAACTGTCTCAGGAGCAGTTGTAACAACTACTGAAAGGTCAATGTTTACCACCGAAGTGTTGAGGTCCATAAACCACTGCTAATCCTGAGTCCCGACTGCATTTCTTTTACTGTTTCCTCTTTTTCTATTGTAAAAGGTTTCCCATAGAACAAATTTTGATCATATTTTTCTCTTCCCACAACTCCTCTCAGATTCTCTCCACCTCCTTACCTACTCAACTTTATGTTCTCTCTCTCTCTCTCTCTCTTCTCTCTCTCTCTCTCTCTCTCTCTCTCAAACACACACACACACACACACACACACACACACACACACACACACACACACACACACACACACCCCAAAACAAACAAACAAAAGTAAGGCAAAAAATAAATCCCCCAACAAAACATGGAGCTGATGATTTTCCTTTGTTAGTGGTATCAATTCTAAGTAGCTTCTTGGTTAAGGGTGGAAGCCTGTGTCCACTGTCTCCTCTCATGGCTGGGACCCCGTGTGGCTAGAATTCTGTGCCTGTAAGTATCTTATGCATTCTTTTTTTTCTTATGTATTATTTCAAAAGCTCTGTGAGTTCACATGTGCCATGAGCCCTGTTGTGTCTGGAAGATACTGTTTTCCTCAGAGTCAGCTATCCTCTGGCCCTCAGAATATTTCTGCCTCTGCTTCCTCATAGATCCTGTAGTTCTGGAAACAGTGGTTTTTGCAGAGGTGTAATGATGGTAAAGGTAAAGAAAAGAGCTTTCACGTGTATATCGAACAATTCTTCTACTTAATACCTAGGTTAATTAAATTGCTTTTTTCAGTGTAAGTAATATTCAGAAGCAAACACACACACACACACACACACACACACACACACACACAGAGAGAGAGAGAGAGAGAGAGAGAGAGAGAGAGAGAGAGAGAGAGAATATTACAGTTTTTAAAGCAATCAGTATCCACCAGCCAGGACACAAGGAGTATATTGTCTTAACTCTATATTCTACACAGCCTTGTGAGGTATACAAAATTCCAGTAGTCGTGCTCTGTTTGCTGAGAGAATCTTCCTGCTACATAATCCCATGGCAATGCATTTAAAATTTCAAACTGGGGTTGCATAAAAAGAGGACTGGACTTTCCCCTTTGTAGGTGTTCATTTCAATGTATCAATCATTGTAAGAGAGAGCCTTGAGTTAGAAGTGTTAGTCGAATGGACATCCATGACTGAATACCTATTTTGAATCAGAGACAGGAGAAAGCCCAGACACAGAGGTGACTTAACACTATTCTCTCAAATGTATTTAAATTAAATACAACCTAAACTTTCATTTATCCGCCTAAAGCAATTCTGGGGATTATCAAGCAAACAGAAAGTGCTTCGGCTGACTGGCTTTGTTTTGCTTCTGTGACTGTATGAGGCGGGAGAGTCTCTTTATCAAACAGTGTTAAAGCAAAAGGCTTTCTTCCTTGCCAGGAGAGTGACTTCAATAATTACCAAAGGAGCTGGAGACAGGAGCGCCTTCCAATTAACTTCTGTTACAGAGTGCTGTTGACTACTCGCCTGACAGCCAAGCACAGATGGAGGGAAAGGCGAGCACACTAGATTTCTTTGCATTTCATAGTTCACAGATTAAAGGCAGTGTCAAGAGCAAGTCAGAATGGAGGAATTGATTTCTTTAGCACTGAGCGTGTGGCAGAGGGCCGCTTCTGAGTCATTACAAACAAGGCACAGGGACTTTAATATTATGTTCTGTTTCTTGGTATACAAATCAAACATTTTTCCCCCTTTCAGGTGAACTCACTCTGAAAGACTCACTGGTAGAAAGTGAGTGTTAGCCAAGCCTCTTTAAATTCAGACTATGTAAGCTCTGTGGTAGCTCTTGTAAGCTCAGTGACTCTGGCTCAATGCTTGCCTTAAGATTAACATTGAGTGAAAGGGCAAGCAGCCACTGGTCCCCTGAAAGACAATGGAGAAAATGATAGAATGAAAAGAAAGCAATATTAATAACATGAGTAAATAGTAATAAAAAAGTGCAGTAGTAATAAACCCACATGGTATTAGCATAAAAACAGACAGTTTTGTGGAAGGAATCAAATTGAGATCAGAAAATAAACCCAAACACCCACGGACACTTGATTTTGACAAAGAAGTGAAAAGCATACAATGGGATAAAAAGAAAGCATTTTCAACAATGATGCTGATCTAACTGGATGTTCCAAGAATAAAATGCAAATAAATCCATATTTATCACATGGAACAAAACTCAAGTCCAAGTAGATCAAAGACCTCAACATAAAACTGGACACACTAAATCTGGTAGAAGAGACAGTGGGAAATAGCCTTGAACACATTGGCACAAGAGACAACTTTCAGAACAAAACACCAACAGCTCAGGCACAAAGAGCAAAAATTAATAAACGAGATTTCATGAAGCTGAAAAGTTTCTGTAAGTCAAGGGGCACTATCAATAGGACAAAGTGGCAGCCTTCAGAATGGGAAAAGATCTTCACCAACCCTACATCTGACAGAGAGCTAATATCCAAAATATATAAAGAACTCAAGAAACTAAACACCAACAAAGCAAATAACTCAGTTAAAAATGGGTATAGAACTAAACAGAGATTTCTCAATTAGGCATCTCTAATGGCCGAGAAGCACTTAAGGAAACATCTTTGGTCATCAGGGAAATGCAAATCAAAACCACTCTGAGATTCTATCTTGTATCTGTGAGAATGGTTAATATAAAAACTCAAGCGACAGCACATGCTGGGGAGGATGTGAAGCAAGGGGAACACTCCTCTATTGCTGGTGGGAGTGCAAACTTGTACAACCATTTTGGAAATCAATCTAGTGATTTCTCAAAAAACTGGGAATAGTTCTACCACTAGATGCAGCTATACCATTCCTGGGCATATACGCAAAAGATGATCCACTATACACAAAGACACTTACTCAACTATGTTCTTAACATCCTTATTTGTTTTTTGTTTGCTTGTTTGTTTTGTTTTGTTTTATTTTGAGACAGGGTTTCTCTGTGTAGCCTTGGCTGTCCTGCACTTACTTTGTAATAGCCAGAAACTGGAAAAAAAAAAACTCTATGTCCCTCAACCAAAGAATGGATAAAGAGAATGTGGTACATTAACACAATGGAATACTACTTAGCTATTAAGATCAAAGACATCATGCAAATTTCAAGCAAATAGATGGAACTAGAAAATATCATCCTGAATGAGGGAACCTAGCCCAACTTGAGACCCACCCCATGGGAGAGAGACAACCCTTGACATTATTAATGATGTTCTGTTACGATTGCAGTCAAGAACATAACATAATTGTCTTCTGAGAGGCTTCATCCAGAAGCTGATGAAAACAGATACAGAGATCCACAGCCAAACAATAGGATGAGCTCAGCATGTTTAGGAAGGATAGAGGGAGCCAGAGGGGTCTAGGACATCACAAGAAGACCTACAGAGTATACTAACATGGGCCCATGAAGACTCACAGAGACTGAAACACCAACCAAAGAGAATGCATGGGCTAGACCTAGGCCCCATATTTATATGTAGCAGATATGAAGTTTGGTCATCATATAGGTTACCTAAAAATGGGAGTAGATGCTGTCTCTGACTCTGTTGCCTGTCTTTGGATCCCTTTCCACTAGATGGCTGCCTAGTCTGACCTCAGTGGGAGGGGATGTACTTAGATCTTGATGTGCCAGAAGAGTTTGGTACTCTCTGGGAAGAGGGCCTCTCGTCAGAGAAGAGGAGCGGGCAATAAAGGAGGTGGGTTGTGATGGTTGGACTGGAAGAAGAGGAGGGAGTTGAGGCTGCTATTGAGATATAAATAAATTAATAAAAAAAATTTCTGCTGGATTTTCATCCAGTGACTCTTTCCTAATACTGCCTTTACTATAGTGATGGAAAATCTTACTTTGCCAATTACTATAACTCATCTACATTAACCAGTAGAATCTTACAACTTTATAATCCTTGAAATGTAGAAGTCTTTTGTATCTGTAAGCAAAAAACTAATGGCCTATAGCTGAGGCAGGAAATAGAAGGTGGGATATCTGGGAGGCAGCAATGATTCTGTCATAGAACCAGTTGTGATACATTCATTAATCAGACAAGATGTGAGGAGAACAGAAGTGTGGTACATGAGCACAGGTAACCAGCCACATGGCAGAACTTGGATTAGACAGAGGGTCCTAGAAACTTACAAGTAGAACATTATGATAGGCAGATTTGGGCCCAGGGGTCCTGCTCAAACTAAGGCACCAGCCAAGGACAATACAGGCCATAAACTTTAAACCCCTACCCAGATCTAGCCAATGGTCAGAACATTCTCCGCGGTAGAGTGGAGAGTGGGATATTACTTTCTCACATACTCTGGTGCCTCACATTTGACCATGTCCCCTGGACGGGGAGACCTGGTGGCACTCAGAGGAAGGACAGCAGGTTACCAAGAAGAGACTTGATACCCTATGAGCATATACAGGGGGAGATAATCCCTCTCAGGAACAGTCATAGGGGAGGGGAATAAGGGGAAAATGGGAGGGAGGGAAGAATGGGAGGATACAAGGGATGGGATAACCATTGAGATGTAACAAGAATAAATTAATAAAAAATTAGAAAAAAATTGGATTAGAATAAATGTGTTATTGTAAGTTATAAGTGAGGTATATAGTCTAGGTATTTGTAAACATATTTTAAGTATCACAAGTCTTTAGTCTGGAGCTTAGGGTCAGGATTAAGCCCCCTCCTACTCCCCCTTTAATCAAATGACTGATGTATTGGCTTGATTTATTTGTAATTAATGTAACCAAATTAATTCCATTTTTCAGTGGTACATAACTTCTTGTTGCACTTAATTATTTGAGTAATATATTATAGTAGATTGGAGCAATGAAAAGGTGAGTAGTGAAAAGAGCTAAATCCTGTGCTCTTGTGACAGGATTTCTGGGTTTTTAACAGCACTTTCCCAATTTCTAGTATTACAAGATGGGTTCACTTCATATTCCTGAAAACAGCCTCATGTCTATGCTTCCATATTTCATGAAAGTCAGAAAGTATAGAGGTATAGAGGAGAGAGTTTGAATTCAAGTGAAGCAGGTATCATTATAAACAGCAAGTAGATTATCTTGTGAAATAATAATCTCCACATCAAAGGGGTTTTAACAAAAGGAAAAAGAAGTATAAAAACAAAGCAATTCATTCAAGTAGGAAATTGTATGTTATACAATTTTAAGTCATCCTGCCAAGGTTGACATTCTCCAATTAGCTAGTGTTCTTAATAAATTTCAAGCGGGTGTATTTGAATAACTTTTACCATGACTGATAACATGAAATTCCATAATTCTGTGTGCTTGCTCATTCCTTCCTCATTTTGCCCTGTTTGTACCCCAGCCCCTGGAAAGGTAGCACAAATATTTAATTTCCAGGCTAATGGGTACAGAGGATTTCGTCCATCATAGTAGCAAGGACTAG
Source organism: Acomys minous (assembly GCF_964271855.1). Classification (NCBI taxonomy): domain Eukaryota; kingdom Metazoa; phylum Chordata; class Mammalia; order Rodentia; family Muridae; genus Acomys; species Acomys minous. Next base: position 127,239,699 of record NC_140484.1, on the reverse strand, counting down.
ACAGCTCACATAATAGCAGGCAGAAAACAGGGAAGAGGAATTTGCCATCTTTCTTGCCTTTCTACTTGTACATTGTATGGATTTCTAGCTCATGGAATGGTGCCACCCCCGACTGATGGCATTTCTTACCCTTTGAAATTCTTCTCAGACTGTCCTCATAGATATACTTTGTGATGTACATCAATCTCGTAGGTCATTTTAAACCCGCTGAAGCTAACAATGAACACGAACCGGCACAGAACAATTTTTTCAATCCACGCAAGAGAAAGAACACAATGAAAGAGGACTTCTAGGCAGTGGTGAAGGCCAGCCAGTCACAAACCTGACACATTCACACAGATATCAGCTACCCCAGAGAGTGTTTTTCATTAAACCTGTTAAGCTAAAAGCTAAGTTAAAATTTCTTAGTACATTTCCTGAAAGCTTGGAGAACAGAAACTAGACTTGGTGCTAGGTGTATAAATCACAGTGGTATGATGGCTTCAGATAAGGAATGTGAATGAAGAACTACTTCTTTTCTTTTCTTTTCTTTTTTTCCTCTCTGTCTCTGAGGGATGGCAAACTCTGACCTTGCAGGAAGCAAGCTGGCCCCAGCTCTTTCAAATCCACGTTTCTTTGCCTCTGATTCTTATGTGTCAAAGGACAGAGACCCAAAAATATTCCTTGTAGGAGGATATGAATTACTACTCAGTTCTTAGTATTAAGATACTTCTGATCAAGCCATGAGTTTGTTTCTCACATGGATTTACCTATTCTCCATTGCTATTTTACCTTCCTATTTTCTTTATTTTTCAATTTTTATTATTTTCTTTATTTAACTTCCTCACTTTTTATTTCTTCTTTGATCCTTCTTTCTTTCCTCCACCTGTACCAAGGAATAATTTTAAATCCTAGTTTTGATACTTGGGAAATGACTCTTTTCCTACTACAGGGTTGCCGGGTCCAGCCTTTATATAATGGCTTTCATCTTGCTGTATTGCATCTTGTTTTGTCTTGTTTGGCTGTCTTCTTTGGAGAAGACCTGCTGTTTTATGAAAAGGAAGCAGAGGAGGGCTGGATATCGGGGAGGGGAAGGTCGCAATGACTGAGAATAAGTGGAGGGAGGGAAAACTGTGGTTGAGATGTATTTTAGGAGGGAAGGACTGTATGGTAAAAGCAAACAAAGGAAACAATGTGACGGACATGTTTCTACTGTGGTTTTAATTTAAAATATAATCACATGGAGGTTTAGTGGCTATGAGTCTGACCTTCTCTGCTCATTTATGTGGCCAAAATAAGGACAAAAACAACAGCCATGCCAAAGTTGTTGGGTTTAATCAACATGAAGCAACATTCCTTTTCATATTAAACTGTAACATCAGCTTTCTTCTATGCTTTGAGGTCTCCTATTGAAAACAAAGATGGATTTTAGCTGAATAAATTTAGTTGAAAACTGATTTTGTCCTGTTCTTATTGGCATTAGTTAAATCATTGAGCCTTTATTTGTTAATTAGCCTGAAAACATGGTATTTATGTAATGTTCTCCCCTCTGTTTGCCCCCTCATGCTCCTCTTTAACCTTTTTGAATCTTAATTTGTCACATATAACAATGAGACTAGTAGCAAATACCACTGTGCATGGTGCACGGAATTAATTCATGAAAAAAAGCATTTTCATAATGTTTACTAATATTATGACTAAGTAACACAAATATCAGTAAAAATCTATCAATGATATTGAGGTTCTTCAGTATTACCTATCCACTTGTAAATTAATAATGTCTATTTCATTATTAGTACTGCTACTTCATTCAGAACATGGTGATAACATACTTATTAATAAGAGTTTTAATTAAATCATCAACAATGGTACCAAAGTTCAGCACTAAGAGAATTTGCTTTTAATAACATCAACTGAAAGTGATACAGTTTTGCAAAACAGCATGGTCAAAGTACAGACTCATTTACAATACATCATATTTTGTATGACTGTCATCACAATCTCCATCACATAGACTACATGTTTACTTGCACACCATTTTATATTAATTGATTACAGAACTGTTTAAAAATTGAAAGAAGATACATTCAAATAGGTCTTTGTCTTACTTTGTAGATACGAAGAAAGATGGAAAGTGAGAAAAATTAAGATCTGAAATTATTCGGTTATTAATTAATGCTATTCTATGAAGTAGAATATTTAAGTTGGATGATATAAACACACTCATCAAATCCTGTTGAAGTGATGCTCCACCAAGAAAAATAAATAAATAAATGCAGACATATAGCTTTCATAGGATATAAGTCTTGTTTGTTACAAATAAAAGCAAAAAGATGATTAAAAATAAGTAATGATGTCATGATATCTTGATATCTTTAACAAAGAGAACAGTGTATGAAACATTTCACATAATGTCCTCTGGACTCTCTGGTTCACATTTTTTCTAATTCTGGAGTGATTTAAGTGATATGTAAATTGTTATATGTATTTTTGGAGTAAGATCCTTGGAGTATTCCTAAAATATATCTCACTTAAAATAGTGTCATTCAAAATGGAAATTGATTAAAAGGATGTGGTTATTTCATAGGGATGGACACAGACATCCTGGAATCAGAATTAGAAAAGTAAAGATTCAGGACACTCTATTTGTTATCTCTGTGGCAATCCATTCCCGTCTCTCCCTCTAAAGAACTTCCGTCTTGGCATGAGCGTGTATACCAGAGGTCTGGCTTCCCCAGGCTCCCTCTAGAGCATATCAGACAGAAACTGGAGTCCAAATTAACAGCACACACTACCTGGAAAATTCAAGATTTCAAGGGGTTTTCTGTAGCTCACTCTGCTGTTTAGAGGTGATGCCATTTTAGTCTAGTTTAAAAAACTACAAAAGTGACAAAGATAGAACCATGAACACAGGCTATTAGGAACAGAGCAGAAATGATTCATGTTGGGAAAAATGAATTGAGTCAAGTACTTGCAGCAGCATCATATGCCAATGAAAAAATGTTTTGTTTTTTTTTTTTAGAAAGCATTGTGCTGAATTTTCCAAGATGGTGGTGACAAGAGTGTACCATATCTTAGTGGCAGGACAGAAACTAAGGACCCCATGAGTAACCTAGTGATTCATGCTAAAACACTTCCATGTTTCCTGGACAAAGGAGACACCCTGGGGCCTGGGGTCACACAGTTCCAGGACCCCAGTGGCAGTGTCTGGCAATGTGTTCTTCCTATTCCACAGTGACTCCTCAGTTTCAAGGACTCTGCAGTCCATCAACCAGACCTCAGATTCCTTCTGCTTCCCCCAGGGCAGTTCCCAGATACCAGAGGCAACATCCCAACTCCTGATCCACAGTCCCACTAGTCCCCAGGGGAGATCGACTGATTAGTAGGTTCCAAGATAGTAGAGGCTAGTCAAAGCTGACTGCTGCGAGCATAGCCTCTGCTCTGTTAGAAATCTGCTGTGTGGCTTACTCTGAAGTACCCTGTTCATATTCCACTGGTCTTTCACTGCCATCCTGAAGGGGGTTCCATACTCCAGAGACTTGCATATCCAGCTGTCAGTACAGATCCACTAGCTGTCTTATGGAGACATTAGATCTTCACTGAATCACAAAAGCCAGTGAAACTGAGTAGGTTCAGCAAACAAACAGCCAACACTACAGACAACTATATGGCTAAAGGCCAGCATAAGAACACAATCAAGAAAAATCAGGGCAATATGACTTCACAAGAATACCTTCTAGGGAAGATGAGGCAGGTTATCAGGAAGAGATCTGATAGGCTGTGATCTTATAGTGGAGGATGAGGTCACCTTCAGTCACAGACCTAGGGGAAGGGAATGGGATGAAAGAGGGAGGGAGGAAGGGAGGGAGGAAGAGGAAGATACAGTGAGGGGATGACAATTGAGATGTAATCTGCATAAATTACTTAAATAAAAATTAAAAAGAAGTATCCCCTCTAAACGACTGGATATTCCAACACTGTGAAAACACAGGAAAATGACCTTAAATCAATGTTTATGAAATTGTTAGAGGCATTTAAAGAGGAAATGAATAAATACCTCAAAGAAATACAAGGAAATACTATTAAACAAATAGAGGCCCTTAAAGAGGAAACAAACTCCCTCAGAAATACAGGAAAATACAGTCAAACAAATAAAGGCTATCAAAGACATATAGAAAAATATAATCAAACAGGTGAAGGAAATGAATGTAATGGTTCAAGACATGAAAATTAAAAGAAAACATAGAAAACCCTGATATAGAAAACTTAGAGAAGAGTACAGGAACCACAGAGTTAAGCATCACTAACAGAATACAAGAGGCGGAGGAAAGAATTTCAGGCACAGTAGATATAATTGAAGAAATGATACATCTGTCAAAGAAAATATTAAATAGAAAAAAATGCCTGACAAAAATCAAAGACACCATGAAAAGACAAAATCAAGGAACAAAAAGAAAAAGAAGACACTAGGCTCCAGGGACCAGAAAATATTTCCAAGAAAATCATGAAAGAAAATTTCCCGAACCTAAAGAAATAGATGTATTTAAATATAAAGAGGCCTACAGAACACTAAATAGACTAGACTAGAAAAGAAATTCCTTCCACTACATAATAATCAAAGCACTAAATCTACGTAAGAAAGAAAAGACAAGCGAAAAGGTTAAATAACTTATAGAGGTAGACTTATCAGAATCACACCCAACTTCTCAGCAGAGACTATGAAAGCCAGAAGGGCATGGGAAGATGCCATGCAGACACTAAGAGACCACAGATGCCACCTCATAGAGGGATAAAACAAGATATTTTACGCCAAAATCAAAATTAAACAATATCTATGAACCAAACAAGCCCTTCAGAAGATACTAGAAGGAAAACTCCAACCCAACAAGGTCAATTATACACAAGAAAATACAGGATATAGATAACATTATAACAGAAAAAAAAAAAGACAAGCACACAAATACACTATCACCACCAAAACCACAGTAAAAGGAAAAATGACCAATCATTGGTCATTAATCTATCAAAATAAATGGGGTCAACTGTCCAATAAAAAGACCCACACTAACAGAATAGATAATGTAAACAGGACCCATTATTCTGCTGCATAGAAGCAAAACACATCAGGAACAAATGCAGACATTAACTTAAAGTTAAGGGCTGAAAGAAAGTTTTCTAAGCAAATGGATCCAAGAAGGAAGCTGGAGTTGCCATCCTAATAACTAATATTAGACTTTCCACCAAAATTAATCAAAATACACCACCATGGATAAAACTAGACCTTGACAACAACAGAAATAACAAATGCCAATACACTCATGGAAAACTAACAAATCCCATTAGTTCAGGGAAGAAATAAGAAAGAAATTAAAGACTTCCTAACATTCAATGAAAATGAAGACACATATTCCCAAATTTATGGGACACCATGAAAGCACGCTGGAAATAATCAAACTCAAGGCTGAAATCAGTAAGTTAGAAACAAAGAGAACAATACAAAGACTCAACAAAAGCAATAGCTGGTTCTTTGAGAAAATCAAGAAGAATGACAAACCTCTTGGTAAACTAACTAAAAAGTAGAGAGACAGTACTCAACAAAATGAGAAGTAAAAAAGAGAGACATAATGACAGATACCTAGAAAATCCAAAGAATCATTAGGTCTTACTTTAAAAGATTGTATTCCAAAAAATTGGAAAACTTAAATAATATGGATGAGTTTCTTGATACATTTCACACACCAAACTTAAATCATGATCAGGTAAACAGTTTAAACGCAAGGTCAGGTGGGCTAAGGGCTTCCAGAAAGCAGCTGTAAACAGCTCACGGTGGACAACTCATTTGAATTTGAAAAACGTAGAAATGAACCTGTGAAATACCAGCGAGAGCTATGGAATAAAACCACTGATGCAATGAAGAGAGTTGAAGAGATCAAATAGAAACGCCAGGCTAAATTTATAATGAACAGGTTGAAGAAAAACAAAGAAGGTTCAAGACGTCAGAGAGGTCAAGCAGAACAATCATCTCATCCGGGCTCCTCTTGCAGGCAAAGGAAAGCAGCTGGAGGAAAAAAAAATGGTACAGCAGTTACAGGAGGATGACCAGCCCCATGGACACCGGAAATGAGTGGAAACACCTTGCAGTCATTGCAGACAAACATCATGTCATGGCCAGGGTATATCGGCCCCTAAGAGAAATAACACTTCTCGATCCTCATGTTGACCATGCGTGGGAGCCACCTAACAGACGCAGAGCGTGAAAGGAAGTGTAGGTCACTTCCTAGCCAGCAGAAGCACTCCTTAAGTACATTTTAATGTTGTTGTTAATAATCCCTTTTGATGTTTTTAACAGCTGTTTTTTAAAGTTATAAATTTCTCATTAAACCAATAGTTATTTATGTTTTTTTATTAAACCAGTGCTAAAATATCGTGTTTTAATACATGTAATCTAAAAGTTTTATGTAAATGCTTGATTATTTACATTGAATTCCTTGTGATGGAAATACTTGATGAACTATGATATTAAAATAAGCTATATAGTTCTTGATATAAATAGCAATATGGAAGACTTTGTCAGTTCGTGCTTCAGCCCTGTATTAGCTATGTCAGTATTTAAAGACACCTGAAACACAACTTCACCATCAACAAACCTAGCAGCTAGGAATGGTAAAGTATCTCATTTTTAATATATGATTTCAGTGATAATTCATGCTGAATACATGTAAACTGCTATATTGATTAGTTACATTTTAGTTCACATTTTGTTACACACCACCATCTGGAAGTGTTCTTCTTTAGTAAACGCTTTCTCAGAAGAGAATGAGTCTGCTGTGATGCTGTTGGAAGATGACTGTGGCTTGCTAAAAACATTTCTACTAAGGTATTCAAACTAGGCTGAAGGCAGGTTCTCTCTCTCTCTCTCTCTCTCTCTCTCTCTCTCTCTCTCTCTCTGTGTGTGTGTCTCTCTCTCTCCCTTCCTCCATCTCTCTCTCTCTCTCTCTCTCTCTCTCTCTCTCTCTCTCTCTCTCACACACACACACACACACACACACACACACACACACACACACAGGAATACATACTGTGGAATTGTCACTTAGCCTCCCTTGGGTTTGTTAAATCTACAAAATGCAGATGAGAGCCCCTACCTGACATGAGTGGAATTATTTTTTCTCTTAGGCATGTTATACAGTATCATCTATTTTTCATGTCCTACATTTTCTTGTTCTCTTCATTCTAGAAATACTTCATTTGGATTTCTATTTGGTTTTAATTTTTAAATGTTCAAGTGCTCAGGATAGAAATTAGGCTCTTTCTAGGCACACATTCTACTACTGACTTACAGCCCCAGCTCACTTCAGAAAAATTTCTTCATATACATTTAATATTCTGAATTTACCATACTGTTTCCCATTCTGTAATTCGATATGATATTTCCTTTAGCTAATATAATCTTCTCCCCAAACTCTTACACCTTACTATGCAAATTTTACATGCATATACAATCATTTCTGAGATGTTACACATGCTACATTAAACACATATAGCTATTTAATTATATGCTCCAAAATCTCCTTTGTCATTACCTTTCTATCTAATAATTTTTCATCTTAATATCTTTGTTTCTTACAAACTCCCTCTCATAGCTAATTTCCATCATTTCTGTAATTTCATGGCTCTCTTCTTAGTATTTACTTAACACAGTATCTAAAACCAATAAATATTTGGATTAATAGAAAAGCCCTGTTTCTGAAAAATATATCTTCATTACACTATATTGTCTGATTTAATTAGAGGTTGCCAATACAAAGTTGCTATTATATAAAGGCCTTGATTTTTATGCATAAGATTATTTAATACTAAGGTAAACTTATGTTGATTATTTAAATAAATTCAGTAAAAAATACTCTTAGTATCTATATATGTATTTTGATTATAACCTACAAGTAAAGTGACATGGCTTTTACATTTTGGTAGAGATTTAAAGTACACCATGTATATGAGTTCCTTCTCTTCTGCATTTTTAAAATTTATGTTTACATATAATTTATATTATTACACATATATACAATAAACTACATAAAGCAAGAGGAATGATGAACCAATCAAGAATCTGCATTTATTTATTTATTTATTTACTGAGACAGAGTTTTGTTGTGTAGCCTTTGCTGTCCTGGACTCACTTTGTAGATGAGACTGACCTCGACCTCACAGAGTTCTGCCTGCCTCTGCCTCCAGAGTGCTGGAATTGCAGGCATGCACAACCATGCCCAGCCCTTTCTGCATCTGCAAGAGCCTGATCCCCCATTCCTCACCTCTACCACACCCTGTAAATATTTATCACCAATGAGCTGGGGAAAGATATGGTTTGAGCCACTTTTAAATTAAATCATGTAATTTTCTTGAGAAAACATTCAGATGTCTCTTTGTCATGGCACAAGGGAGAGAGATTTCATTCTGTATGACATTGATATTAATATGTCTGCTGTCAGTCTGGACTGTTGAGTGATTAACTATAAGAAAAGGAAATCCCCTTCATCCATAGGTCACCACAATGTGATGTGGTGACCTATGTGACCAAAATCTAAACTTCAATAGAAGTAATTGCTGGTTATTATACTTTACTCATGTCTTTCTTGGTCATATCAGTTACAATATGAGGCTCTGTAAAGTAATTTTTAATTAATTAACGGTGTGAACTCTATAAACATATCAACTACATATATAATGCTACCATTTATTATATGATCCATCAAGTCCATTTATGGTCTGTGACCCAAAGGAACTCAAATCAGTTACCTAAATAAATATTTTTGCAACCATGTTCACAGTATAAGTACTTACAATAGCCAAAACATAGTATAGCCAAAATGTTCACTGGCAGATGAATGAAAGATCAAAGTGTGGTTAATACATAATGAAAAGAGCAACTGGCCTTTAAAATAAATGTAATTTGATGTAGCAGAAAATATGAATAAACTTTTAAAACATTTTACTTATTAAACCGGACACAAAATGACAAATTATAATGTATGACTTTTAACAAATTAATAATGACAATGAATAGGGGCTGGAGGCCAAAGAGTATTAGGGATTTGGTGTATAAAGCATTTATATATCCACTGTTATAATGAGAAAGTCCTAGAAATGGATAATGGAGCTGGTTACACAATAGTGGAAATGTAATTGTGTCACTGAATCAAATTCTTAAATTCACCGCAGTGTCAAATTCTCTGAAGTTTATATTTTATAAAGATACAAAATAATTGGTGTAATGTTCATATATATAAAATATCACTTTGTGTTCAGGCTGGATTTAAACCTATAGTGTTTCCTGAAGCATACATTCTTTAAAAAGCTTTGTTATTTATCATCCATCCTATTTATTATCTACAAAATAATGTCATTCTAATGATTATCAAGATGTGAAGCATGTATTTCACAAACTCAAATGATGGTTCTATATATTTTGTTAATATTTATATGTCAATATATAATGGGATACTGAAATGTTTTCAATTCAGTGTTTCTTTATATTTATAATATATATTTGGCTAAAAATCAAGTTAGAAAAATCATTTTTTTCTACAAAAGTTAATGAATGTTTTATCATCTGAGAAGTCCAATTTTCTTTATTTGTTCTCAGTGTCTTTCTGAGTTTATAAGATAAGGGACAGATTCAATTTATAGCATCAAATACAAGCTACCTGACTCCCTAAAAGACACTTACTTTTAATCTTCTCTGATATTTTCCTTCCTGAAACGGAGTTAAATGCTGTCAACAATAGACAAAATGACCAACAGCCAAACTGAAGAGGATTTCTCCACCCAGATGTAAGAAGATCTTTTGTGATCAGTGAACTATTTAGTATAATAACATCTTACACACTTTTTTCTAAGCAACCCATGAGTAGTTACAGTTCAATTTCATTACAGTGCATTTTGTGTTGGCTGCCTATTATGTGGGACTATGGAAAAGAAGTCAATAAGGGTATTTTATAGATGATGATCTAATGGACTTGAAGTCCGCTGTGGGATGTTAATTTGGCTCTTCTACCTAGAACAATATCTCCACTAGTGTAGTCAAAGCAAGCACGAGGTGACTGAGGTAAAACTCCTTTAACAGGCATGGAGTTGTGGGCCAGTGTAAAAGCACTGTTTGCCCTTCCGCAGAATCCGGGTCTGACTCCCAGCTCCTACACTGCGGCTCACAACTCTCAACAACTCTAGTTCCCGAGAAACAATAGACAAAGCGAACAACAGGCAGAAATGAGAAGAAGTTCTCTCCATCCAGATGTAAGAGGATATTTTGTGATCTTGTATGTGAATTTTTATAAAACCAGTTTCATAAAATGGTTTTCACAACTTGATATATAGCCAAATTTATGTCATAAATGTAAAGAAACACACTAGGATAGTAAAATGTTTTTTTTTTTCAAAAATTTCAATACTCTCAAAGATAAAATTTGTCCTATGGAATGCATCAAAGTACACATCGTGCTGTTTGTGGCTCTTTGTTTTTGTTTGTTTGTTTGTTTGTTTGTTTGTTTTTTGCCATATTTTGCCTCTGTGTGGTGAGCTCTATTCTTCTACATATGTTTACTTAGTTACTGTACCATGGGCATTGCTTTTTTTGCCGTTCCTTTTGCATCCTACAACATCATCTGGTACTAACTTCTAAGAGCAGATTGCACCTTGTTCTGTATTTGTATCTATTGAGGCCTAATGAGGCGTCATTTCCTTGTACTTAAATCTTAAGAAATGGAAGAAAAAGAAGCTACTATCCATATTTATATCCCTAACAGTTGTGGAACATTAACATAGGTTAGGCAATAACGAAGAGATTCTCCTATGGCTTTATTACTGTCTTGGTAACTGGATGGAAGCAAGTTTCACTCTGTATATGGACAAAGTGAAATGACAACATACTCTTTTCATTACTGATGTTGCAAAAATTTCACAAAGGTTTAGTTTATATCAATACATCTTTTGAGAAGGTTGTTTCCAAGCAATATTCCTCATGCATCTTGAACATTTATTATTTATTATTCTCATTTTTCTATTGGAAGACTGACACAAAATTGTATGTAATTTAGGATAAAAAGAATAATATTAGTTATATCAATAATTCTTATAGCACAAAATAGCTATGGTGTGGGTTTAAATTAACGTTGTGAATTAGGAAAATATTCTCATGCAATGAGAGGTAACCATATATTATTAGCACAATGGGCCTTGTAGACTGTTTTAGAATCCTTTGTTCACACTAATTTGTGCTTCTTAAAGACCACTAAATAATCACTAAATATGCATTTGTATAATGAATAATGTAAATTAGTAAGATAAATTTAGTTTTGGAAGCAATTAATGAGAAAAATATATGATCAGCCCTTTATTTATCAGCCCTATATATGATCAGCATTCCATTTATTTAAAAACCTTATAATCAGAAGTATTTTGAAATTTGGACAAGAGTTTTGATGGTGAATATTTGCTTATACATAAATTTTAAGGGCAAACCCAACTCTATACATAAACTATGTTTATATTTCCTATGTACTTTATATTAATGACCTACAGATAATTTTATGCATTGCTTTTAGTAGAGCTGTAGTCTGACTGTAATCCAACTCAAGAGACCAGCATTGAATTTTTTTCTAGCAACTTACGTCAACACTAAAATATCTTAGACTTCACAATGCAGATGTTCAGATTAGGGGTATCAAATCTGTCATTACCAAGTGACTCTTTCAAAAGCAGAAATATGGTAGAACAATAACATTATTTTAATGAAAAAAAATCTGTATTTAAACTAATAACTCTAAGATTGTTTACTTCTTTGGTTGATTGTGCTTGAAATATAGCATGGGAAATTTACTTTAAAATTACATATAACATTACTAACATTATTGTTGGAAATTATTTACTAACACTATAAAAATCTGTTACTAATATGCACTTTACATATATGTTGTATCTATAATTTCAGTTTCTTTTTTTATTAAACTAGAGAAAGATATGTAATCTATTTTGTTTAACTTCCTGCTTCATGAAAATCTCATTGTTCTTTCATTTGTTTATCTACCTTATTTGGTTATTGCAACTAAGAAATTTATATTATATATAACACAATATATTATACACATTTAATATACACATATTTAAATTTCCTATAAGTAAAATAAGACTATCTCCATTGATGTTTACCTTAAAGATTTAGATAGATTAAGCTAAAATTAAACTCAAGTCAAGGAATGATGTCTTACTCAAAGAACATATTATATGGCAATCCTATAATTAATATTATCAGTCCTAACAATAATACACTTTAGAATACCTTGCTATAGAGGAATGTCATTTATTATACATTTATTTTACTGAATCCTCACATAACTCTCAAGGTAGCTATCATTCTCTACATTTTGAAGGCAAAGCTAGTACAGACTGGAAATATTAGGAAATCAGCCTGCAGAAGGCCATCAATTAAGTGGTAAATTTGAGCTCTGTGCTGAGACCTCTCTGCTTGTCTTCCAATCACAGCCCATTGAGAATGGATCCTGCCTGCAGCTGTTTTCTAGTGGAGGATGGTTTTCTTTGAATGTCCTTCATTGCTGTTTTACTGCATACTGGATTGGTCTTACTTTGTCCTGGATTATTTATTTTGTAGCCTTGTAATTCTTCTCCTGTTATAGCTGCCACTTCCATTCTAATCTGTGGTTTTGATTAGATGATTGAAAACATGTGTTTGAAAAGAAATAAAGAAGAAACAGCCTTGACACACACAGACAATCGACTGGCCTTTAAAACACTCATTTGATGTTTAGCATCATTTGTCATAAGTCTTGGTCTTCTGATAGGGCAGATGCAGTGCAGGGCAGATGGAACATAGGGAAACAATTAGTATAAAAGACAGACTGGTAAGATTTAAGAATGGACAGTCATAGCTAGCTACACCACCATTTACAGAACTAGAAATCAGAGCTTTTTTGCTTTCTCCTGTGATTTTTTTTTTCCAAGGGACTCATTGGTTCCTCCTGCCTATGGGTTATATACAGCTGTCCTTTTTGTAATAAATTGAATGTTTACAGAAAACAGAGAAATTCTTTTCATCTTTTTGTCATGTGGGAAGTAAAACAGGCTCTTTGAATAAATATCTTTGGACTGAACAATTTTCATCTTGTTTGGTTACCCATGCCTCTTCCAGCGTCAAACAAGCTCCCTAGGGACTTTGAGAGTCCACAGTTTTCAATCAAATCAGCACAAATAACCATAGAGAATTAAGTTTGACTTGGGAATTACCCATAATTTCTCTTTGATATAAGATGGAGCTTATGGTCCTTTCACACCACTTCAAACAACTGCTTTGGAAGGAGCTCATGTGTGTTTCTGTGTGTTTCAACCTGTGAGCATGCAGCTCCAATTGATTCAGCTAAACAGTCTTGGATGCTTTTCACAGGCTTTCACGATTAACAAGACAAGGTAATTGACACCCCATGAGAAAACTTCGACTCTGTAATTTAGATAACCCATTCAATTTGTTTGAAGTCAATGTCAGACTCAAATAATGAGGCTTAAAGATCTTGTGACATTCCTGACCCTTTGGGAGAATTCACATGTGATACTCTCATTTGGAACCTCAAACTTCTCCTGTATAGTATATACTTACCTCTCGGAGAATTTTTAATAGAAATTCTGTAGGAACTTAAAAAATAAAATTGGCAGGATACAAAATTAACCCATTTCTTTAGGAATTATACAGTGCATGGTGGATTAACTCTTGGACATGACCTAGTGGTAAAAAAAAAAATTCACATAACACTGATTTCAAGGCTGTCTGTCTCCTGAATTTGATCTTCACACTTCTCTCATGTCCAGGTCCCACCTGGACTTCCATCCCATTTCCCAAATTTACTTTATTGTTTTCTCCAACACTTTACAAATGTAGATTGTTTATCCTGAAAACCTCATTCTGTGTGGAGTATCCCTGCTTGGCTGTTTGAATTCTTATGTTTACTTTTCCTCCTCTTCTTCCTCCTCCTCCTGCTCATCCTTCTTCTTCTTCATCTTCCTCATCTCCTTCTTATTTTGGCTAAGAGTCACCTCTGGATTTTAAAATTCCGAATCAATGCCTCTTATCTAATTACCATGGTATCCAGTTTACCCTGTCAATGCCTTTTTACACTCCATAAAAAATGGCAATTTTATCTCCATTCTTTATTTATTTATAAATTTCTGAAAAGCAAAACCACACTATTTCTAATAGCATGCTCACCAATTTGCATAACAACTAAAATGTAATAGACTTTCCCTTGACTGAATTATGATGACCTTATTTGTTATTGTTGTCATTTGCAAAAACTGTTGAAAATTTTACATACACTTAATGTTTCAATTACTACAGAATGGTCACATTATTACTTGAATTTTAGAGATAAAAAAAAAATTTGTTTGTTAAAACCTTTATCTCAGATTCATGATTCCTGAGGAACTTAGCATGTGTCTTCTTTCATGTTCCCATAGGTCTCTAACAAGTTAGTATTCTCATATGTACCAAACCTCAGTTACACTACCAAGGTGCTTCTCTGAGACATACAGAAAAATTGCTTAAAAATATTTTAAGGAAGACTATACATTTTAAAAACCTATGTTATTAATTTGGACGCTTATTATTAGCATGATTTATTTCAAAGGCAATTACTCTGATCTTTTGTGGCATTCAGGCCCTTTGAGAGCTCTATGGTAGTACTCTATGACAACATCAGGCTATTGAAATATCAGACCCTAACTCCTACCTCTTAGGTACCATGAGACTTGTGATCATCAGCTTTGCCATTCTTTCTAATTCAAATTATCATATGAAAAAGTATTCAGGTGTAAGTCCTATTTCTGGAGATGTGCTTTTCCATGCCACTCAAAAGGAGATGGAGTGTTGTTAGCACACTTCTCCTACCCTTAATTTCTTTCTCAGTGCAGATTCTTACAGTCTTCCATGAGGCAGCACTATGAAGCCTCTGCCATGCAGCCTTCCCACCTTTGAACAAAGAAAGCGATAACTTTCCCTCTTCTGTTTGTCATTGGAATTCTGCAATAGTGTAGCTGAATATTTAAGAGAAAATAATATCAGAAAGAAGGAGCTGAAATTGTGATGGTAGAAGATTGAGGCATATCACATGGGTTTAGTATTTGTTCTGAGAACTGTTTGAACACAGATATATTTAAGCACAGTTATTAGTTGCAGAGCATGAGGAAATATAACTCCTGTGTGCAAACTGATTCAAAACTATGTATGCACGTGTATAAGAGTGAAGACATGTATGTGCATATACACTAACACATACTAAGGAGATAGGAGGAAAACCAATGCTGACTATCTATCACAGTAAATGCTGGACCTGGCAAAAGTGTGAATAGAAATTAATTTCTAGAGATGTTCAAGTGTGGAGCAGGATATATGCTAACAGCTTTAAATGTTTCCCTTTTCATAGCAATCTGGTAGTAAGTGGGAAACAGTAACTGTTTGGTGGATAACAAAGACAGTACCCTGGCCAGTTGATGGAGAAAGAACAAAGATTGATACTGTATCCTTCCAGGTGTTCTGCCAGGTAGTACTAGGGACCTCCTCCATAGTGTTTTAGGTAGGAATGCCTGGGTTGAACATATCTGTGAGGAATCAATAAGGAAATAGAAAATGAGGAACATGTCATTGTTATTAGGATAGGAAGTGTCATTACTACAGTCTTATCAATGCCGAGAACACTTAAAAAATTATTAAAATGACAACCAAAAAAATCTTTTAAAATTGTTCCAAGATAAAACTAAACTGAAAAAATAATTACGTATTAAAAAGGCTATCCATACTAGATTTATCGATTTATAAAAATGGGAAAGATATCATTGTTTAGCTGGCAATATTGAAATAAGGCTGATAAAGTATTAACATATTTAATATAATTTGTAACTGCTTATGGTTGCATAAGAAATAATTTCAGCTTTTCATAGTATAATTAGAGGAAAATAGTGACACATTTCTGGTACAATGTTAGTAATAGTTTATCCCGAGTGAAAGTTATTGGTGTTTTTTATATCTCACCTTTGAATTTTTTTTCTAAATTTAGAATTATTGACAAATGTGACATAAATTAATCAAAAGCTTTGAAATTAGCCTAGTTTTAGAGAAGTATATATGTTTCTATGTTTTGCAGCTGGGAGTCTCTAATAGTCTTCTGGGTGCTCAACTTGTTTGGTATGCATTTAATAGCAAAAAATATCAGGCAGGATTCTCGTTTCGGGCACCTTCCTTTAAAGGGACAGGTTTAGAATAAGATTTTCTGGGTTCTAATTCTCACTCATTATCAAGATTGACTTTGGGAAAGTTAAATAACCTCTTTGCTTTCTAATCTGTTCCTATCAAAAAGTTGGGATAGAATTCTAGCATTTAAATGTTAAGGCTGTTGAAGTTGAAAAGATATGGAAGCTACTTAATATGTAATTATAAGGCTGCTTAATAATGTGTGTCTCAAGTAATTATAAGATTAGTATTGGCCGAAGGAGACAGAGCATCCTCAAATCAGCTCCTGGAATTATTTTTAACACATGCAAATCACCTTGACTTTTTTAGAGCAGGAAAAATATCTACTAATAAAGGCATTAATTATTCTGTAAGTAGAGAAAGAGAATAGTTTAAAGTGTGTATTCGGGTACATGTCCTCAGTTTCCACACTATCAGTAGAACTTGTAGTGCCATGAAGGCCGTGCTTCTTCTAGTGTGCTGTACATTGTCCAGCAAAACACTTTTTGAACGGTTAATCAAACTAGGCTTGGACATAAGCTTGTGGATCACATGTGGCCGACATTTTCCCTCATTGAAGCTCTACTCTAACATTTCCATCCTCTTTGGACAGAGTTATTTTCTTAATGATCTTTATGAAGACAAGTTCTTTGCTCTTTGGCCACAAGAGTTAAACAGTGCTGTCTGTAAAAGTAAAACCTATTTCTTATCTCACTGTGTATCTTTGTGCATCTTTTAAACTGCACACAAAATAGTTGCACTGCTTTCCCTGGACACTATCATGTTTCTTCCTGCCTCTCTGCTTATTGACTAAAAGCAAACTGGGAAAAATATAACTAAGTTCGCTTCCATAATTATTTCATTGGTGTTGGCCGAGGAATAAAAGCTGGCTTAGGAGAATAATTAGCAATTCCGTTCTGTCATTAAAGCCTCGTTATTTAGGGGTCCAGTTAACACCATTTTATAAATTAGATGTAAGAACAGCTGGTGAATGAGTTAAAAGATGCCAAGAGCATTTGATTCTCTGTACATTATGCATCTCCCATTAAAGATGAACTATTACTGTTATAAATAACAGCAAAAGTGGTGATGAAGTTGATATTTAGATGCATGAGTTCATACCATGTAAAATAAAGATACAGAATCAAAGGGTAAAATTTATAGATTCACTTGCCCCTTTTTTGTTTATTATGTCTAACCTCAGACAATTAATATTCAAGATGCTTAACTCCATATCTTGATATCATAGTTTAGTTCTGTAAAAGTCTATATGATGATTAAATCATATAAAGTTTGTTCAATTGTTCTATAAAACATGACATTATATAATGCTAATGAATCTTCATATGGGAAACATAGTTTCCAAAAGCTGCTTATGTGGAACTCATATTAGCCCTATGAATTTTGGCTGAAGACCTAAGGTCACCATAACATGCCAACACAGTTATCCCTTCAATAAAGTCAAATACTTATGTTCTGCATAATAAGTGATTGTGGATAAAGAAATATCTTCATCAATCATATCAAGTTTAAAATTATTATCAAACAGGTAATCTAAAATAGATCAAAATAAGATCTTCCTTGCCTAAAACAATGATGGTAATATTATAATGACTGAAAACTATATCTTTATATACCATGGTTATTAAGAAACTCTATAGTGTTTCTGTTTTATAATGCTTTGGAGGATAACTAAAATTATATGCACATTTTCTCATTTTGTGATTAATGCAATAGATGAAAAAACAGGAACATTTATTATAATTAGGAACAAGTAAGTAGGGACCTTAAGATTCCTGTTTCCTTCACTAATTCAGTCATGGACCTCCCACACTCAGTATCTGCTGTACACTGCCATAGGTTCTAAGTGAGAGTGCCCCCAAAGTGAATGAATGTCCTAAGAGATTGAATCAGAAAATATGACTTTCTGGGTCAATGTCCTTATATCTTAGGAAAAATGGACTGAACAATTGAGTATAGAAACTGTGAAGAAAATAGAAAATATCTCTAATATGTTTTAGAGAGGTGAAGTGATTTTAGAGAGGTTCTGTGATGGGAAGTCACAGACTTCATTCCATGAAAAACAAAACAAAACAAAAACAACAGTTTGATAGGAAGATAATGTAAAATATCATCCTATGATAACCTGGCTCTTATGCTACAATGACTGAAGCAAGCACAAACAATGCATCAAAATATTAAGACAATATGACAGTGCATTGAAATTAGAAAGTAGTATAATTCTAATTCTATTACACGCTTCTTTCTTCTGTCCAGCAAGCTAAGATATGCACGGATAGAAAACATATAGCTCCCAGTTCACACTTCAAGGAAAGAGGAAAAATGGAGTGAGTCTAATGTTATAGCCTTACCCAGAGAAGAGACAGAAAGAGCCTAGTTTAGAAGATTAGAAACAGCTAAAGCCATCTCAAAGTGGTATGAGGCTTGCAAAAGCCATCAAAGCTGGGGGTGAGCCAAAAGTGCAGCATGAGGGTGTGTCTCCTGGAGGGATGTGCCTGGATTGACAGAACTAACCAAGTGACTGGTTTCTGTGTTGTCTCTCATATAACACTAACTTTGTAGAAAACCTAAGACACAACCAATGATGGCTTGTAAGAGAAGCAGTCAGAGCTTCCCACATCTCTTGCTTAGCATGTCATAACTAGACACATTCCCAGTGTCAGATTCTCCAGAAAATGGAAGAAAACACTGAACTATACACCCAGTGTTTGCATTTTAGTGGTTATCTACATTTGCAGTCCCTGATGCTGTTTCAGAGTTCTGATCAGACAGAAGAGGTCCCAGAAACCTCTATGCTGCTGAGAACACATGAGGACAACAGAAAACTCTCTCAGAAGTGATGGCACAGACTACCAACATTAGAGAAGGAAGGGAAGAGGTTGAGGAGAAAGTATGCCAGTAGGAAAGGAAGAGGAATGAGGAAGAAGAATAGGGACAAGATGACAAAATCATTATATACACTTGCAAAACTTTCAAATAACAAGAAGGAGGAGGAGGAGGAGGAGGAGGAGGAGGAGGAGGAGGAGGAGGAGAATCTAGGAAACGTTTCTGAGGGAAAAAAGATTTCAATCGAAATGCTTTGTTTCCTAAAGCATCCTTCAAATGTGAACTTTTAGAAGATGAATCATTTCCAAGGAATATAATGTACAATGTGGTCATTATACTTTGCAATATATCCATGGACTTGTTTGTAGAGAAGGTTATAGCTCAGTAAACTGCCTAAAAGATTTCACGGTTGAGCAATGTGGAGTGTCTGTTAGTCCTGTGCTCACGTGTCTGGGAGTTTTGGGTCTCTGCTGAAGCATAGAGCAAAAAGAGTATTGAAGCACATCACTAGCCCAGGGGAAAAAAATGAAAAGCTGAATGTATACTGACAACGGAATGTGTATTGTTATAGCATCATCTCAGGCTTGGACATTTGTTAAACTGGACCATCTTGCATCATCACTGAACACTACAATGCTAACATTTGCTAAGAAGTCAGACCTTGATTGCAAACATACACACACACACACTTGAATGCTGACACAGGACAAATAGTTGAGGTACTAATATGTTCACCAAGCTCAGTTTGGTCACCATTTCACAATATACACATAAATCACACCACATTGTCCTGCTGTAGATTTCTACATTTTTTCCCAATCACCCCTCACAGAACTGTGAATATGAATTTAAGAAAGACTTCTAATGAAAATCCAGAATGGTAACACTGAAGTAACACTCATGGAAGATAGCAAAGAAGACATCACATGATCTCAATCTTCTTCACTTAGGGAATCCTTCCTGGCTCCTTTTGAAAAATGAAATGCTCAGTTTCAACATGAAGAAAAACTACTCTTGGTATCTCATCTCACTTTTTAAGTTAAATCGTTAGTTAGTGTGCAGATGTATGGGCTTGGTTCTTCTCATCATTGTGTGTCTTCATATGTTAATTTTGACACGTAAAGAGGTCCACTTGTACCTTAATGGTGAGTGTTCATCACCTAAGTTGCTTCTTGTCTTCCCATGTTCATCCTAAGTCACTAAACCAGGCTTTCCTGTTCAAGAACTTTGGTTAAGTTCTTCTCTTTTGTGCCAAAATATTATTTTAAACGTAAATAAAACATTTGCCTGGCTGTTTTTACAAGACATAAAGAACATTACTATTTGTCTGTCCAATTGCTCAGACGGTTTATGAGATCCATCTCTTGTCCTCCCACCTCAATTTCAACCATTCTAGAGATGGTTAATGTATACCTTTAATGTCTTTCCCTCACCTACATTATCACTGTATTTAATTTTTTCAGTGCAAATTAAAAGTAAATGATTTATTATAGCTTAACTAGAAACTCTATCTGATTTCAAAACTCACATTTTCCACTTTACCTACTTCTTAACAACTTGTACCTACTATACATCTTATGCATCGCTGTCATGGCACTATGTTTTACTCATCTGCTCATACATTTGTGCACATGTTAGGATCCTCAAGAGTGAAGCGCTCTATCTGTATTTAGGCATTCCTAGAATCGGTACAGTGCTCATTACAAAGAAAAGATTCAAGAAAGTATTGCTGAATGAAAGCAGGAGCACAATAAGAAAACATTAGAAGCAAAAAGTATTAGCACTTCTTGAAATCTGACATTTAAAATATCATTCACAGTTTTGTGTGTGAGGTGTGTGTGTGTGTGTGTGTGTGTGTGTGTGTGTGTGTGTGTGTACATGTGTGTGTACATATAAGCTTCCTGAGACAAACCTGTGTAGATCATATGACAATTTCTTGGAACTCTCCTTCCACCATGTGGTTGTGGGGGGTCAAAGCTCATCAGGTAGGCACCTAGAGACTTCACTCATTGAACCATCTTCTACAACATAATATACTGACTTTAAAATATTGCTTTTCCTGTACATGATTTTGACAATAAAAGACCAAGAAACACATTAATATTGGTATTTGCTTCAACTTTGTTTCTTTGAACTTGTTTCATATTCTTATAATTATTATAGTGGATTCATGCATAGGGGCATATAGAAGACGCTCCAGAAACCTGGAAATCAACTAAGATTATTGACATAATTTTGTTTTACTGTTTATTTAAACACATTTATTTATTGAAATAAAGTTCACAGAGTGGAAAGCAACTTTCAGTCACTCAGCTAGCAAGATAAAGAGCTGGGACTCAGCAAAACCTTGTTTATTTTCTTAGCAATATGAAGAGAGAATTTCATAACAATTTGAAATATGTATGTGGAAATCAGATTAAGCTAACTACAGCACAGCTCAGAACACCAGAGATTATTTATAGCTGTATGCAGTCAGACAGCAAAGTAGATGGAATCTATTCTTACCTGTCTATTAAATGGCCAATCTCCCCTGTTCCATATTTTCAGAGCTCATGTAATGTTCTCAGCTTGGCCGATATTTCTTTTCATGAATAAGAAAGCAAATTTGATGGAAGGTAGGAAAGGAAGGACATGGTTTGATTTTAAAAGAGGAAACCTGAGAATTTATTGTGCAATACATACCTAGTGCTATGCTAAACATTTTGTGTGGGGCTAGAAAGCCGTGGGACTCTTGGAGCCTTTCCAAGTAAGAGTGAGGTTTAGAAGTGTCCAAACACCAAAAATATCCTCCTGAGATGAGTTGGTGTATGACTGCTTAAATTTTCTATCCTCTCTCTATTCTTTATTTCACATTATCAAGAAAGCTAAGGTTAGGCAAGGGTAAAGTTGCCTACACCTCACATTAGACAGGCCATTAGACTGAACTCCACCCAGATAATGACCTCACTGTTGCCTTTCAACTATTCTCTTAAAAGGTTGTGATGTTTGACATGAGAAATATTTTTCAGAAAGTCAGACATTTGAATACTTGGTTCATAGTTGTGGCACAGTTTGTGTGGGTGTGGCTAGCTGGAGGAAGGATGTCACTCAGGTTAACTTTGTGTTTCAAATCCAGACATCATTCCCATTTCTATCCTTGCTTGGCTGGTCTTTCTTTTCATGATTAAGAAAGCAAAGTTGATGAAAAGCAGAAGAGGAAGGACATGGTTCAATTTTAAACTTGCACATGGTTCTAGTTGTGAGTCCTCAGATCTCAGCAGCCAACACCAGGCACCATATCTGCTCCCTCCTGCCTCCACCATTACACAGCCAAACCTTCTGGGACTCTAAAGCCAAACTTGTTTCTGCTATAATTTGCCTTATCCATGATGCTTCATCACAGCAATGTAAAAATAACTAAAACAAACACGAACCCCTCCTTCTTTGTATTAAAGATAGTTTTCACCTACACAGTTGCCCACAGAAGGTGACATGTTATGGAAGTGTCCCAGATTGCTACCTAATGCAGCCCTCCACAATTTTGCCCTTCGGACTTTGCCTTTGAGAGCACCCTGTGAGCTGAGAGGTAGGAAATGTACAAAAGAATCTTGGGAAAAATTGGAGCTATTGTCTCCAAGAAAACAGTTTTATTATAGAGAAGATAAAGGAGACTATTATGCTCACATAAAATTAATTCCCTGGTGGTTCTTTACCATTGAGTATATTGGAAGCATAAAAATACTCATTGTCAATGAATGAAACAGTTGGCTTATTAGAGGTATGGGATTCTGTGTTTTCCTCAACTCCACTTCTCCTTGCCTCTTATTCTTTTTTCCTCTGACTATTACTTATTTTACTTTTCTGCTCTTCTTTTAACACATTTAATGTGTTTTTGGAAAGGTTACTATGACTATTGCTAATACAAAATGAGTATTTCTATTTTGTTTCACCCAAATTCCAAGATGAGAAAGTTATTAATGTAAGAGAATGATGTTAATAAAGTTTTACAAGAGCTTTAAAATGAAAATAAAACATTCACAGGAGGCAAAGCTGTACTGTTTTCCCCACACTAAGCAATTTTCATTATTGCCTGGAATAGCTCAGTTTCCAACACCCTTGCTTATAAAAGCTTAGTCCTACCACAATGATGGTAGGAATTTGGCTGACACTACAAAAAATGTAAGGTGCAGATATATGTGATCTATTTGTAACCAGAGTCCAAGAGTCCCAAATAGAAGCCAAAAGGAAAGAAGGAGTGGGACAGTTATCACTTCTGAGAGTTGACTTAGATGATGTTCTGGTCCTGGCAGCAGTTGATAATCATCATTGCAATGTAAGAATCACACAGAAAGAAGAGATTGGCAGTTTTTGTTCTCTAAAAAAACAGTCAATTTTTAAATTTTGTAATATAATCAGTAGCAGTTTGGAGAACTTCCTTATCATTTGTACTCTTCCAATAATCAATGATGAGATACTTTCCATGTAAAAGATATTGAATTATGAGGTGGTAAGAGAGATACTTGCAAGAATTTGTAAGATTGTGTGTGTGTGTGTCTGTGTGTGTATGTGTGTGTGCATGCATGTGTGTATATGTGTGCACAAAGTTTACAAACTATATCTTATAAAATATACAAAAACTTAAGACACTTCCAAAATATGACTCACAGTGTCTTTTTTATGTACTTTATTCCTCACTTACCCTACCAGTTCAATCTCTCTCACCAACATTGGGTGACTCATCTCCTTTTTCCCTTTTGATGTCTCTTATCGATAACTCATGGAGAATTGACAACTTTCTCCAATTATGGTAAATATACATCCTACTCAGTTATATTATTCCTGAGGGCATTTTAATATTCCTAGAATATAACAGAATGTCAATTTCATGGTGTGTTCTCCATAAAATTTGATAAAAATATAAATCAAACATTTGTAACACAAAGCAGATGGTACTGTTGAATAAATCAAGAAGCCATATTATAGAAAGACAAATATATTTTAAAGAAGTTAGAAATTTGAAAAGAATTAGACTCCAGAGGGATGGTGGTAGGACAGAAGGGTTTCTTCCAAAC
The DNA here is from genome assembly GCF_964271855.1 of Acomys minous. NCBI lineage: Eukaryota > Metazoa > Chordata > Mammalia > Rodentia > Muridae > Acomys > Acomys minous. The sequence goes on along the minus strand of NC_140484.1, from coordinate 127,215,537 downwards.
ATTACAGATAGATAGATAGATAGATAGATAGATAGATAGATAGATAGATAGATATACAGATACAGATATAGACATGACTATTATCTGTTTTCAACTTGACTAAATGTGGAATGAACTACAATACAGAAGGGCATAATACAATGTGAGGGGTATTTTGCTGATTTTGAAGTGAATGTATCTACTTCTAGTCAAAACCTTTGAGATATAAAAACAAAACTCTTTGATATGGATCTTGAAGTGGGAAGACACACCTCAAATCTGTGCCATACCTTTTGCTGGAAGTCCACATTAGGACATAGAAAAAGGAGGCTTTTGCTCTTTACCTACAGTCCCCCAACTTGTTAGCACAGCCATTCCTTCACTGCCCTAGTTTGGAATTTCAGCATATACTGAAGATCGGCTGAGACATCTAGCCATGTGCATTGAGAAACTACTAGATTTTTGTACTTTCTGTTCACAGAGAGTCATTAATAGATTTCCTGGACTGCAGCCCGTAAGTCATTTCTATAAATCATATTTATATATATCATATATATAAGATTTATTTACTTCTAGTCAAATACATATTTCATCTGGATCTTGAGGTGGGAAGACACACCTTGAATCTGGGCCATAAACTGTACTGGAATTCTACATTGGGACGTAGAAGAAGGAAGCTTTTGCTCTTTGCCTGCAAGCCCTTAACTTGTTAGAACATCCATCCCTTCACTGAGTTACTTCTCTGGAATTTCAATATATATATATATATATATATATATATATATGGATATTATATCTTATAAGATATTATATCATATAATTATATAATACTACATATGTGCAGACACACATATATACATATTCTATTTATATTAACAGATTAACAGGATCATAATAAAGTCGAGAAAAATCATTTAATGGTGTTGATAGTGGTTTGGAAAATTTGTGTACACCTTCTTGATTTGTAAGTTCTCTTTCTCTTCATTCATGATCGAATAACTGATTTGTTTACATGTCTGATCATTAGGACAATATGTGAACTTTGCTTAAATTAATGTTTTCTGCTCCTTTTTGCATCATTTTATCTTTTTAGACTCTTCATTTCCTTGAATATGTTTTCTTTCTGGTCCTCCCAATTCAGGGATGTCTTTTTAATCTCCTGACTTTTTCTATGTGAGTCTTACTGAGAAGTCCAGCTTCTCCACTCACAATTTCCCCTGTCTACATTAATAACCCAGAAGGGAAACTCCTTACTCGCACCCTGCTTTCTCTGAGCTGTCTTATCTCCAGCTGTCTCCACTATCCATAGCCTGTGTGTCACTCCCAGATTTCAACTAAAAAAGGTGAAAATAGCCACTTACATTGCAGCCATAATTTTCATTGTTTTTCTTTCTTCCAATCACTATACTTTCTCCATACATAGAAATATTACATAATGTCATATTAAAACATGAGTTATTATGTATCTCATTTGAGTTTAAATTCAAAAGCAAATTTAAATTGAGCTTAAGATACATATACTACACGCCTTTATAATGTAAATAGTATCTTAGACAAGTATATGCTTTCTATTTGTATCATATATGAGTTTCAGTATTATAAAAGCTAAAATTTATTAAGTGGAGATCTTGTATAGGACCCCAAGATTAGCCAAAAACAACAGCATTAGGCTAGTTAACTTTGTTCCCCCAATATAGTAAAATCTCAAAGGCCTTCTATTAACCATAAAATCTATAAAATACAGTATCTCTGATTTTTGCCTGATAATGTCTGAATGCACTGTATAACCTTTACGAATAAGGTAATCGTGTAGAATATGTGTTTTTTTATTTTTACACTAATAAAGGTGTGTTAATTTCCCTTGTTGTGCAATGTTACTTTTTACTTACATAATTGCTTACTGTATATTTAATTTGATGAGCCACGAATGAGTGAAACTTTATAACTACTTTGTATTCTACTTTAAAAAAATATTTAATTTGTATGTATGTTTGTATCCAATGGAAAGTGAGAGTGCCTATAAGCCTAGATTCCCTTTTGGTTCCCCCTTCATTCTTCACTTTTGCGCAATATCATTGTTGCTTCACTTAAAAAGGTAATTAATTGTATGTGTGTGTGAGAGTATGAGACATGTGTGCCACATATATGAAAGTAAGAGGATAATTTTTGATGACTGGTTTTTGCCTTCTATTTTATGGAGACAAAGTCTCTCCTGTTTTTTATTTTGTACTGTACACTCCACATTTCTAGGCAGGAAGCTCCCAAGTATTTTGTATATCTCTCTCTCCCATCTGAGCATGGGAGTTCTGGTATTACAGACGTGTGCCATCTAAGATATCAGATATTTATGCAGGTTCCAGGGATCAAACTTAGATTTACCAGGTTGTTTCGCTAGTGCTTTGACCCACTGACCCATCTCTCTGGGTTTTTAAAGCAGAGTCTTCCTATGTAGCCCAGGCTGACCCCACAATGTGTAAGTCTCCTTCCTCAGGTCTCCTAGTGCTGGGAGTACAAGAGTGACGCCATAACCAACTCTTATTTCCATTTTTCAGGTTAATTCTTTTCTTCCATTTCTATATGGTCTATTTTTATATGCATTTGACAGATTTCTTATGGATTGGACAGCACCACACTTTGGCCTGTGTCAAGTCAGAAATAGAAGTTTCTTTCTCTCTGACAATGGTCTTATGAAAAAAATGGTTTTCTTATGAATTTCTACACATAATTGGATGTCTAGTTAGCAGCTTGGTGATTAATTTTCACTGTGCCTCTGTATTCTCAAAAAGTTTGTAATATTTTTCTTCTCTCAGATACTTGGAATTGTGGCAAAATGCCAGTGGGATATGGCCTTGAAAAGCAGCTTTCCTTGAAGATAAGACCTGTTAAGAACACACTATATCAAGAATATTTTTCTTAGTAGCTATAATCTTCCTCATCCCTTCTTTGCTGAAAATGAAAAACATTCTTTATTAAGAGCATGTGGTGGTGCTCCCAGAGGCTCACAGGATTTTGGTCCTCAATGTATGCTTTCCCAATCCTGTCACTGCTCACTAACCAGGGATGGTACTGCATCCTTGGATGTTTCTAATTCCAGATTCCAGTTCTGAGTAGAGTCTATCTATTGCCCATTCCCTACTTGTTGGAAAATAAAATTGTAATGTCAGTTCCTTGATGGACTTAAGGAGAGTTCTTTAGGTATATTTTGATCATCTTTCTTCCCACATGACTGATGAGAATAATGATTCTCGAGCTCTGGGCACCAATAAACACAACACATGAGAAAATCCAGGCTCTAGAAGTTGGTATTTTTTTTTTCTATTCATTATCATCCTCGGGTTTTTCTTCTATCTCTATCATAAAATTGTCATTTCGTTCACTAGAATATAAGAATATACTCTCTTTGTTTCCTTTTTGATCCTGGGCTACTTGGGAGGTAAGAAGAGAACCAAAGACAGGAAGCTCTTGCTTCCTTGGAGTCTCTTTGAAACCCAAGATCCTTTGGGGTCCCATCTTTCTTGTAGGTCTTACAGAGTTTTCATATTGCTTTTCTCTGGCCACTTTCATTAGCAACTATAAATGTTCCTTCTCTCTTGACTCTTGTGATAGCCTTCATTTTTTTTTTCTCTATAGATTACGTCTTCATCTAGATAATCCACCTCACAATGTTAGCATATTAGGGTCTGCTTGATCTGCTGAAGAAAGACCCCAAGGCAGTATGCAAAAACAAAGAACATTTTTGGGTTTTATTTGTTTGTTTGTGTGTGTGTGGTTTTTTTTTTCTTTATTCTAGCATGTTAGGATCACCTCTCTCTTCTACAGGGTGACCCTAAAATGAGCACACAGGCTCAATGTATACAGTTGGAGGGATCTGTGCCAAGCATTAATTGATTGGGCGGAATTGAGTCAGAGGTTATGAGGGGATTCAGGATTGGCTGTTTGTGTGGTTACTGGTGACTTTTTGAGTCACTGTGGTTTTGGCTCTTACTCGGGAGCTGGCCTTTAATTTGATTGGATGGGCATAACTATGTTCTTTACCAAGGCCATGAAGTAATACAAACATGGTATCCAGTCATTTTGTTCTATAAACTGATTAACTGCCCATGAGCTGTCCATAACTTGGGATTTTTCTAGGAATTGTTACACACTTGTAGGCAGAGTGAAATACCTGAAGCCTGTCATGGAGTTGGTCTAGTCAAGCAAACTGATGTCTTTGGGGGTTCTGGGGCTTCTAAGGGAGGGTTCCTTCACCAGATAAGTGATTTTAACTTGTAAATATGTGTCATTGTCCCCCATCTCTTTACAACTTACTACTCAGAGATAAAGCTCCAACTCCATATCAAATCATGAATCTCAATGCCTTTCTTTCACTCCATGTCTTGCTTGCTCTTAAGCTATGTAGCTTGCCATTCTCCTCCTCATGCTACTGAACCGTATCATTCAAATTATCTCTTTCTTAGATATGAGAATAATATTCTATAATTGGCACATTAATGTAAACATGACTCATTTATAATACAAATTAGATATGAAATATTACAATCAAAATGAATCTTCACAGCTCGGTTCTTTTTTTTTTTTTTTTTCCTCATTTAGAACTCTTCACTTCCTCTATTTTGTACAATGCTATTTGCCTGCATAACATCGTTTTCCCAAAAGGATAGAGGCTTTATCTCTTATTTATCACTGATTCTTCAGTATCTAGCATAGTGTCAGTCACACAAAATGCATGTGATGAATATTTATAATGAGTTACAAGAGAATGCCATATGGGATTACATAAAACATGAAACAAGGCTCTATTTCTATATTCTTAACCTGCTTGCTGAGCTTCCATGCTTATGCTCCTACTGTAAACTGTAAGCTATTAGACTCAGCAGAATTTGTAAACAGCCAGCCTGCAGGCTGAATGTTATGCACAATATTGCTTTTTTGTTTGTTTTTGGCACTTTTGTACTTGAAAGAAAATGTTGCCAACATTTAAGAATCGTAAAACCTAATTCCTAATTTCCACTTCATCTTAAAAGTCCTGAAATCTAAAAGCGCAAACCTTGGTTGTGCTTTGTGATCAATCAGATATAGCTGGGCATGGAGGGATACTGTGGTGCTATTGTCTAACTTGATGCTAACAGGCAAGATTTTTTTACCACCTACAATCTCTAATTAATTTTCCTATAAAATAAATATAATGCCTAGAATTGCTAACATGTTAACTAATTAGACAGTGTATACAAAGTTATTAATTAAACAGTATACCTGTAAGATGAGGCACATTCCACCAATAAATAAATTACCAATATTCTATTGTTGAAAGCAGCCAAGAGCTTCTATAATTAAGTTTAGATGTGTTTGTAACTTCCACTAATGGGTGAATTGCTTTAAAAAAATACCATAATGAGTCTGGGCCCTGGGGTCCTCCGCAAACTATGGCAACAGCCAAGGAAAATATAGGCAGTAAACCTCGAACCCCTACTCAGACTAGCCGATGGACAGGACTGTTGAGTGGAGAAGGAGATCTGACTTTCACACAAACTCTGGTGCCCCATATTTGACCATGTCCCTTGGATGGATACGCCTGGTGGCACTCAGAGGAAGGATAATAGGTCACCAAGGAGAGACTTGATACCCTATGAGCATATACAGGGGGAGGAGGTCCCCCTCAGACACAGACATAGGGGAGGGGAGTAGGAGGGAAATGGGAGGAAGGGAGGAATGAGAGGATACAAGGAATGGGCTAACAACTGAGATGTAATATGAATAAATTAATTTAAAAAATAAAAATAAAAAAATAAAAAATACCATAATGAATTTTGTATTTTAACCAAGGAATGTTATGAGTTATTGAGTGGTCCACTTGTGGCTGTTGTCTCTGTGTTACACATGAGGTTCAAAACACACACACACACACACACACACACACACACACACACACACACACACACACACACACAAAACACCAAAAACCAAAACCACAAAATCTCAAGAATGTAGGCCATATTTTCCTTCTCATTAGCAAAACCTTCAGTGTCCCTGATAACTTCTCTGTCTTCACTCCTTTGCTTTACAGAAGCTCAGAAGATTCATCACTGGATCTTTAGAGCTGGAACTTTGCTGTGTGGCCATCAATAGAGAGAGATCAAGTGGTCACAAAATAGTACCTCTTCTTTCTTCCATCTTCATCTAGCCAATATACCACATTAGTCCCAGAATTCGTGCATACTGTCATGTATTTTTCCTTCCGCCCTTTCTTCCAGTATGCATGCATGGATATACAATTACAAAAGCAGGTTTCGCCACAGGGGGTAAACCAGTCATTTTATTAGTGCATCTTTCTTGTAATGCTAAGTAGCTTTATCTTAAGCTGTTGACCTGGCTTCAGGATGTTTAAGCCAAACACACTTTTAGCATTCATCAGTTGGACTATTCAATTAAGGGGCTATACTGTAGATGAGTCTTGATGCGGAGAGAGGATGAAAGAAACAAAACTAAAATAATAAAGACATGAAATACATCTGCAGATTCTAAAGGAATTCACAACTATGCATGATGCAGAGACAGTAGATCTTGTATTTAAAATTGAGATAGCTAGAAGAACAAGAGAGAAGGCAGAATCCCTCAGAGACTTTGGACTAGGGTAGTTGTCCTTGTCCAAAGCAGTCAGTAGGTGGTGAAAGCATACATCACACAGAAGCCTAGACATAGGCTTTCAAAATCTGCCTTAGCCAAGCTTTATTGTCCCATCTTGGTCCTACTTTATCATGCTGTGTCTAATCCTTGCAGTAGGCATATAGATGTTGCAAAGCAGTAAACCACCCTTTCAGGACATTTGTGGGCCATTGCTTGTTTTGAAGAAGAGGAGATTCCACAGATACAGAACACATCTTTTTCAGTTGTGTGTCTTGCTTTGCTTTCTTGATCTTTCTCAGCCATCTGTATTTTCTTTTGTTTCTCGCGTAGATCTTAGAATGCACTAACATAAAGCTTGACTTTAGTCCCATTGGTTACCAAGCACTCTGAGTATGGCCCTTGGTCTGACCAGCCATATCCAAACCATAACAATAAATTCACAAGAGTCCAGGTTTAAAAGGAAATGCTAGAGTGACATGTTAACTGTGGTTTTTAGCCGAGGATGGAAAAATTCAGCAAGCATCATCAACAACAAGAGTATAAGAGAGGAAGATACAGCGAACGAAATGTTTATTAGTGAAACCTCTGACTGCTTGGGCATTGGTCACGTTTGCAGAAGTAGTGCAAAGCTAAACCAGCTCTGGATGATCCACTAGTTAGAAGTCCATGCCATCGGACCCTGTGTTTATAGGTTACACCACGCAAAAGGTTTATGAGTTCAAGATTGCACCTAAGTATAACATAAGAAAAAGAGAAAACTAGGGTTCTCTGACATGATTATTTTGAGTACCCTGATCATGAGACCATCCATTGCTGCAGTAATTAAGTACTGCACGTTGACATGGGTTCACTGATTGTTGCATTACTGAAACATGGAAGAAATGAGGTTGTGAGAACCTAGGGGCATACGTTAATTCAGCCTAAGAAGGAGCACTGTGCAGACATGCTGAGAGAAGAGTAACTCTGGTGCAACTGCTTAAAATTTGGCTTCAGTTTATCATGTCTAAATAGGAGTTAAGGAGAGAATTTGGCGCATCCCTATGACCTCGGGACATGGGGAGAGACATTTTCTTTTCTTTGAGTACTTTGGTAACAGGCAGAGGGTAGTTATACTGACCATCACTTGACTGCTGAGGTAAACGAATTTAGAAAACACCGGAAGAGAAACTTTGGGTTGATTTAGAATTAGGAACTTGGGATTTTTGTCACTGAAAGTAATAGGATAAGAGCCCTGGCATGGAATATCTAACAAACTAGGATTGGGCTGCTCATCCTCAATAGGCGAATTAAAAGGACAAAAAAATGGAGAGAGAAAGAAAAAAAAAACCATGAGTTTGAGTAAATGTAGCCACAATCGGAGGAGGAACAAGGAGGTCCTGTGATCCATCAAATCTGTTCCTGACATTCTGAACCGAGGTTTGAGTTTCAGTAGAAGGCAAGCAGTACGCATGGCTAAGTGATCCAGGTCAAGGTGTGGCTTTGTGCACTACTGAACCACCATGGCTTCAGTTTCAGTCTCTGTTACTCATAGTCTGACAGGTCAAAACTCTGTGAAATCCCTTTTGAGGATATAACTTACTCCCTCCGTTGTCACTAGACTTTAGTGTTCCTTCTTCTAGAACGAGGAAGTCAAAGGGATACTCTGATTTCTTGGGGTTTACTGTCTCAAAATTCTGACAGCTGAAATAAGGCTACAAGTGTCTCTTTAAAATATCTTCATTTCCCTCAGAGTTACAGTTTTATTTACTTTAAAAGGTGGCTTTGAATGTATTAGCTGGGCCCATTTAAATGACTTTTTAGACCTTTGGTTAAGCTCTCCATCACACTGTCAAGAGGATGACGATACAGTGCATTGACAAGAGTTCAATTGAAGCCACGTAGGGATCTGGGCATGGCTTCTGTTGAGCTCCAGTTGCACCTGAACAAAACATCTTTTCTATCTCTCTGAATGGCTAATGTGGGGCAGCTACTAAGCTTAACTAGGTTTACTGATTGAGCCCAGAGAAGGAGCAATAAGGTGGTAGTTTCATTCCCACAGTATGATTTCTAAGGTATCAACATAGGGGAAGGATAATCTGCTCATTTGACCCTAAAGAGTACAGGACATTGACAGCATAGTATCCTAAATGTCAGATGTAATTTACTTGTCCTGGTATCTTTAGGGCGAAATATCCACCACTGCAGTTGTCTTTAGCTCTCTCTTAGTCCCTACACTAGTTAGAAGCTTTCAATTGATCATTTCATTCTGATCTTTCTTCTCTCTCAGTGTGCAGCTAAGCATGCTGGTTACAGGACAAGGCACAACAACATAGCAGCAACTGAAGCAGAAATTGCTTGAAGCTCTACAAATACCAAAATAAACAAGCCTAAAATCCAGCAACAGAAGCCAGGATACAATCACAGGAAGCAGGTCACTTACAAGTAGGTTTACAGTTATTTATTTCTGAATAAAATGTATCTTTAACAATTTATTCACTTTACATCTTGACCTTACCTCCTTCTTTTTCCTCCTTACAGTCTTATCCTTCCTCTTTCTTACCCCTTCTCCCTCTCCTAGTCCTCAGAAAGAGGGAGCCTTCCTCCCTTAACACCTGACCTCAGCCTACCAAGTTTCATCAGGACTGCCTCTGTCCTCTTCTTCTGTTGCCTGATGAAAAACAGGCAACAGATTCTATGGTAGAGATAGCCCCTGCTCCCCTTTCTATGGAGACTGAGCTGTATAACAACTACCTCTGAGCAGGGGTCCTAGGTCCTCTCCATCATGGTCCTTGGTTGGAGCATCAGTCTCCAGAGGTCCCCCTGAGCCCAGAATTTTTGGCTATGCTGTTCTTCTGGTGGAGCCCCATCCCCTTCAGGTCCTTCTATGCACCACCACCCCTAAATCTTCCATAAGACTCACTGCACTCTGCCCAAAATTTGGCTGTGAGTCTCAGCAACTGCTTAGATCCCCTGCTGCATGGAATCTTTCAGAGGACATCTATGGTAGGTTCTCTTCCTGTTCCATCTCTTCAACTGCTTCCATTGTCTTTTCTAAATGAGAATTCAGCATCCTCCCTAGCATCATCCTTGTTACTTAGCTTCATTATCCCTGCACAAAACTGAAGTTCAAGTAGATCAAAGACTGCGACATAAAACCAGACACACTAAATCTATTAGAAGAAAAAAAGGGGGAAGAGTCTTGACTCATTGGCACAGGAGACAACTTCCTGAACAGAACACCAACAGCTCAGGCTCTAAGTTCAACCATTAATCAATGGGACCTCATGAAATTGAAAAGCTTAGTAAAGCAAAGGACACTATCATTAATACAACACTACTACAGGCTGGGAAAAGATATTCACCAACCCTACATCAGACAGAGGGCTAACATCCAATATCTAATATAGATATAGATATATAGGTATATATATATATAGAGATAATAGATAGATACATAGATATATAGATGATAGATAGATAGATGATAGATAGATAAATAGATAGATATAAATAACTCAAGAAATTAAACACTAACAAACCAAATAACACAAGTAAAAATAGGGTACAGAGCTAACCAGAGGTTTCTCAACAGAGGAATATCCAGTGGCAGAGAGGCACTTAAAGAAATGTTCAATGTCATTAGTCATCAGGAAAATGCAAATCAAAATGACTCTGAGATTCCATCTTACACCTTTCAGAATGGCTAGGATCAAAAAATAAAGTGACAGCACAACCTGGGAAGGATGTGAGGAAAGGGGCACACTCCTCTATTGCTTGTGAGAGTGCAAACTTGTACAACCACTTTGAAAATCAATCTGGTCCTTTCTCAGAAAATTAGGAACCAGTCTACACTCCAGGACATATACCCAAATGATATTCCAACACACAAGGACATGTGCTCAACTATGTTTATAGAAGCTTCATTCATAAGAGCCAGAAACTGAAAATAATGCAGATGTTCCTCCATCAAAGAATGGATAATGCTATGAAAAATAAAGAAATCATAAAATCTGCAGCCAAATTGATGGATTTGGAACAGATCATCCTGTGTGAGGCAACCCAGGCTCAGAAGGACACACATGGTATATACTCACTTATAAGCATATATTAGCCATATAATAAAGGAATCACATTTTGTAAATAGGCAGCCTGAGTTTATATCCTTGTATGTGGTCTTGGAGTAGTTAGTTAAACTTCTCCGAATCTTACTTCCTTCATGTGCAGAAAGCATCAGAGAGAAGCCTGCTTTGTGGTTCATGCAGAGACTAAGTTCTTCAATACATTGTGTCAATATGTGGCCAACCATGTTTGAAGTTTGTTTGTTTGTTTTGGAAATTTTTTTCTTTATAGTCCTCTATCCTTCTATTCCCAGTATATAACATACTTAAAGCTCTCGGCCCTTGGTCCCTAGAACTTGGCATGCTCCAGTCTGAGAGTCATGAATGCACGGTTGCTGCCTTTTTCTATGGTGCATTCATCTTCCAGGCCCTTGCTCCTCATTCCCAGAAGGGTTTATTCTACCCTTGCTTCAAACAATAGAGCTGAGAGGTATGCCAACAAGTTGTCCAGAGATAGGGAAGTGGATTCCCTTTGCTTTTGGTTTAACTAAGCCCTTCCTCCACCAGGCTGCTCATTTTTGTTTTAAAAAAACACAAAACCAACCAAACCAACCAACCAAACAAACAAACAAACAAAAACTTCTAGATTTACCCATGCCTTACAGTCATTTCTGCTGCCCAGGACACAATGATAGAGTCTAACAGAGCAGCGACAGCTGGAGAGTTCTGCGCTTTCCTCCTGGAGATTCCCAATGGTTGGTGAAACAGAAAATAAAGACATTTTAGGCATCTCCCTAAAGGGCTTCTCTACCAGCCTTATGGCTGGTTTGTTTGCCCACACTGCTTGAGCAGAGGCCTTTTAATACAATGTTTGCAAAACAGCTGGGGGAATGCTGAGGTGTAAAGGACCGCAGGAGCAGCTTTGATTGTTATTAATGAAACTGCCTCACCATTTGGCACAGTACCTTGCGCCTTCAGAGTGCTGTATACAGTAATGCCTGCCTGAGGTATGCTTTGTCCCCCCCTCCCTGCAATTCACTACCAATTAAAAGAATAAATAAGCAGCATGAGGTAGAGACAGCAAAGGAAAGGATAATTTTTCTTCTTAGTCAGATAAAGCAGAGGCTGGCTAAAAGGGAGAAGACCAGGACTCAGGAGGGAAACCTCTTCTTCACTCATAGCGTTAAATTTACTGCCATTCTGCCCACACTGCAATGGGAAAAGAAGAAGGCTTAGCCACAAGACTGTAAAAACAGCCATTGCAGGTGTTCCTATCTTTACACAGTACAGGCCATGCCTTTCACACAACTCTAATTTCCCCTTTCTAGTCTCATAGAATCTTGGTATTTAATCAGATCATTAGAAAAAAAAAATACATTAGCCTTAACCTATGAGAGATAAGAAATACCAAACCAAATCACTATATAAGTAAAAATTACAACCTACAGCAGCATTGCATGTCATGCTGAGAATAATGGGAATAAATTTGATCAGTTAAACATAACATCAATATGGATAATAAGACAGACAAACATAGGTGTAGGTTAGCAATCTGAGACTCCATTTGGCTTGGATAACAAACATCCTTTTTTCTAACAATGCCTAACTACGTGATGACAATCTGGATAGCACCTGCATAGAGCCTCCTGTAAGCCCCTACCTTCGACAATAGAAGTAAGTTACTCCCCTCAGCAAACCCTTTTTTTTTTCAACATAATGTTTTATTTATTTTTGAATTTTACATCATGCATCTGGATTACATTTACTACTCAGTTCTACTAGGATCACCCCCACAACCCAAGTGGTCCACACATAGAAAAAGAAGAGATGAAAACAAACAACAAAAAAACAACTCAAATTTGTGTTTCCCATATACTCAACAAAACATAGATACTCCCGGTGGCCATCCCCTTAAATAAAACTGAATCCTTTCCCACCCGCACATCTGCCAGAAACCACCATTTGTGGAGGGCTATACTTCGGTATCCTTATCACAATTTTGAAGAGTTCTCTTTAATGGCTTCCTATCTAGGCTGTTACTTTGGGAGGGGGCTTAGTGTGAAGGTAAGCATTTTCACAGATGGCTTCTATGACTGCAGCAGTCATTGATGCCACTGCAGAAGTAGCATCCCTGCCCTTTAAGATCAGCAAAAGAACAGATTGTGTACTTTACCATGGTTTCTGGTGGCAGTACAGACCACGGACATAAATGAGGCCCTCTGGCCCAGCACTGATAACAACTCATTTCTATTCAAGAATGTTCCTGAGTATCTAGAATTGAGAAAGAAAGAACTGATATGACAAAAACTCTGTCCTCTGATTGAACTTTGAGGGAGAATCCTCTATTCAGTGCGTTATGCCTATGTATAATTAATTATGCATATGATTGAAATTAGAAGTATCACAGTTGGTAGAGAAAAGCTTACATAATCTGCATCTGCCAATCAAACCAGGAAAACATCCAACCTATAACTCTAGCAACCATCTCCCCTTCTGGACCATGAAAGAAAGCTCCAAACAATATGCCCTCAAACCCTCTTTCGCTAAGGTGTCACTGCCTTTCCATCATTGTCTTCCAAATGTGCACATTCACTTTTCTTTTTTTTCTCCTTTATTAATTTATTCTTGTTACATCTCAATGGTTATCCCATCCCTTGTATCCTCCCATTCTTCCCTCCCTCCCATTTTCCCCTTATTCCCCTCCCCTATGACTGTTCCTGAGGGGGATTACCTCCCCCTGTATATGTTCATAGGATATCAAGTCTCTTCTTGGTAACCTGCTGTCCTTCCTCTGAGTGCCACCAGGTCTCCCCGTCCAGGGGACATGGTCAAAGGTGAGGCACCAGAGTACGTGAGAAAGTCATATCCCACTCTCCACTCTACTGTGGAGAGTGTTCTGTCCATTGGCTAGATCTGGGTAGGGGTTTAAGGTTTACCGCCTGTATTGTCCTTGGCTGGTGCCTTAGTTTGAGCGGGACCCCTGAGCCCAAATCTGCCTATCATAATGTTCTACTTGTAGGTTTCTAGGACCCTCTGGATCCTTCTACTTTGCCATTCTCCCATGATTCTCTCATCTAGAGTCCCACTAGAATGTCCTTCCCTCTGTCTTTCCTGGTAAGTGAAGGCTTTCGTGGGACATGCCCCTTGGGCTAATATGCAGATATAAGTGAGTATATTGAGTCTTTCTGCTTCTGGGTTAACTCACTCATTATGATCATTTCTAGCTCAATCCATTTATCCACAAATTTCACTTTTCTTTTAACACGGCTTCTCTATGATTTACCTCTTGAGTAAACATCTTCTCCAATTCTCTACACAAGAATCAAAAACCTAGAAACCCTTGGCTGAGACAGCAAGACCTGGTTCCAATGCTATATTCCATTAAATGTGTTCTCTATAAACTCTCTGTGTAGGTAAATAACTCCTAAAACATTTAGCCTCTTAAGATAGTTATCCATGGAAAACAATATTGTTTTCATGAAACTTCAAACGTCTGGTTTAATTGTTCCAGATCACAAAAACTTCAATGACTATTGGTTAATGTGATTCACTCAGTTCACGATCCATGATCTGGCAGATTTTGTTGAGCAGATGAATTTATGAAGAAAAAAAAATCAGGCATGTTTCCTCAAAGTGTTTCTGTTTAGTGAATGTTTATTTTATAGCTTGACCTTATATTGAGATCAGGAAAGTGAAATGAGAAGTTGGAAGTTTAGATGAAATGATACTATTTGTATTACCTCATCTAACTACATACAGAGCACGCTATACACACACACACACACAAACACACACACACACACACACACACACACACACACACACACACACACACACATGTTCTTAGGACACGTTTTCATAGTCGCCCAGACTCTGTCAGGCAACCCTCCTTTTAAGTAGCCATGACAAATATTGGGTACATGGATGAGGTATACTTAATTATCAAGATTCTTGGAATTTGAAGACTGGGACATTATGTCATAGTAGCTGAGCGATAACAATAAAAAAATCCTTCAGTGTACATGTCGTAAGCAGTGTCTGGTATGAGTACAGACCGTTGTTTCATGAAAGAAAGCTTACATGACTGTGCCTGCTGCACTTGCTTTTCATGTATTTATGCATTTGTTGCCTACCACCTCATTTTAATTTAGTCTTTTGAAAAGAAGAGTTTACCTTCAACTGTATCTTCAGTTTCTAGGACAGGAATTTTAAATTTTAGTATAAGATTTATTTGGAGATAGTCATACTTTTCATGTTGACTATACCTGCCTGGGTAGAACTGATATGTGAGAGACATTTTGGTCCCCAAAGGAAAATATTTACTTTTAATACAGAGTCTGTGCTAAGTCTTGCTGTAAACTAGGAAAGGATACATAGGCACTGTAAGGAGATCAATATATGTAAATGAGGAAGGAATGATATTGTTAATAGAGGCATTTTTTCACTTTCCCAAATTTCATCTCTAAAATTACTTAACAATTTTGTAATTGTTTCTCCAAATAATGGTGATGATGATGATGATGATGATGATGATGATGTATTCTATCTACATCAAAGAAACAAAAGAAAACTGAACCATATATAGTCAGTACTTGCTGAAAGGAAACACACAACACTTATCCCCTTCTCATCCTTTGGATGGTGTCTATGAAGGTGGTTTCAAGGACTACTGATGGTTCCCTCCCCTTTCAGGACCTCCTCTACTCACTCAGCTTAGAGTCATGGTGCTTAAGAATAAAAAGATGCTGCAATAATATTTAGGTGCCCAAATAAGCTTTCTTATCTCCAGAGGTTGGAAGACCAAGTTGCTGAATCATGATGGATAATGAATGTAATGTAGTAAGACTCAGGCCCAAATGCCAATCATCTCATCCTTTGAAATCATTACAGAATTTAAATAATATTTAGATTGCTGAAAAGGGTGACTACATGACAAATGGAACAGTTTGGGATGGTAGCATCCCATGTGACAGTTCTTAGTTGTAGGCTTTTACTTGTCTAACAGGTATAGAAAATTATTTCATTAATCATAGATTTCTGTACAATATATGTTATACTTATACATAGTAGTTAAGACTGAGTCAGTCTCTGTCCATCTATGTATCTACACGTATTTTACATTATCTATCTATCTATCTATCTATCTATCTATCTATCTAGTATCCACCATCATCTATTTTCCTGTTCACAAGTAAAAGTGTAGAAAATAATCATACACCTTATAATCATTATTATTCTTGGATTCAACACCTTTTATATTTAATGAAACAAGTATCAATGTTCTGTGTTTTGTAGAATGCCTTGGGTCTGTTATAGGTAATATAAAAATATCTCAGAAAACAATATTTCCCCCTAAATAAAGCTTAGTATATTTTCTAGGATTGTGTAATAAATAAAATCATTTTGAAGTTTTGCTTTTTTTTGTTAAATAAGCACATTTTCAGCAAATTTAAATGAAATACGAAACAAAGAATAACTGTTAGCAAGTTTTGTCATGATGTATTTTATCCTTTACATAAGCTATATATTTGTATCTCAAAATAATAAACAGTATTCACTTTAATGCTTAAAGTCTTATTAAAAAAAACAAGAAATTACTCTGTTAATTCTTCTGTGCTCTTTCAAAATAGACAGTACAGTTCAATGTGCTTGTTTGATTAAAAAAATCTACAAATTAAATATTTAGGGTGAGGATCAACTAAATTCATAATAAATGAAAAGATAAATTATATATGATAGAACTTTTTCTCTTTGACAGTGGCTTGAAGTGTCTGACACATCTTGATGTGTTTTCTGAATTTCATAAAAGGAACATAACTTACACACTGATGAATGCTGGCTTAGTGTATATTTAAAGAATTGGCCTCTCTTTTGTTTTTACTTTCCTTTCATAGAGTACAGGAGTATCCCGATTTCACTTTAGTTGGACTACCTGAGATCCAGTGTCACCTTGTTTTATGGAAAAATTGTAATTTCAATGATGCAGAATTTTCATCTCTAAAGAACTATAAAGGTACCACCTATACATTAGTTAAGAACTATTCATCAATTACTTGAAGATAGCTAAGTTGTTTTAATTTTACACACCTCCATTTGAGAGCACTGTGGAATCATTTCTGACCTTCACCTCATGAGAACTTGGTGGTAATTTCTGTTTCTTAGACTTGCTGTATAAATGACAAAACTTACTACATCTCAGTTTTTAATTTTTAAGGTTGAAGTACCACTAAGGAGGCAAAGCACTTAGGTTAAACTGAATAATAAATGTTAATTAGCATATTTGTTGGCCCATTGTAGTTCACAATTCATGTTTAAAATATAATCAAGTGTGTGTGGAATTATAAAATAGGCACATCCTTAAAAAAAGTGTCAGAATTGAGGGAACCTTTTAAGTTATAGCAGATAGAAGCAGCAATAAGAAATAAATTTTAAACTACTATATTTCCAAGAAAACGTGAGCAAAGAACTCAGAAAGGTATTTTTCAGAAGAGAAAGTTTGATTACTTAAAAGACATATATCTTATGCAGTGTTGGTTAGACTTTTCCTGAGTATAGCCTAAGGAGACCTCTAATTACCATAACCTTTACAAACCATGGAGTGCAATGTGTCTTTAGATCTTTATAAATATCCATACTCGGGGATAGTCATCCAAGCAAAACAAAGAAACAAAGAAAATGACACCACCAATAGCAACTGGGAGCTAAGCTACTGTTATGCACAGCATTTTATGGGTACTTTAAATTTTAAAGGCACTAAGTGGAGAGAAGGCAAGCTTCATGATGGCCCTTGATGATGATTGCTTTCTAAAATCATGCATAGTTCACGGGCAAGATAGCCTTACAATGTTACATGAAACGTCATTGGTATTTCGGTTTATATTTGCCTGCTACTGACTATTTAAACATTTATTCCTGAATTGGACTTCATGATAGTCAAGGGTTATGTTTTATTTTTAGTACCTACAGCATTCACTGTTCTACATTAGCTTCCTCTTCCATGTTATGTGGACATTGTCTCTGGCTGTTGTGTAGGCAACAGTCATTCTTATTTTCAGTGACTGAGAAGTTTAGTTTGTGTTGGCATGGCTGAAAGAAACTTTAAAATTCTTCCTGGATTGTGGGATATACTTAAATATACTCTGTCCTTTTTTTCCCTGATAAAACTTAGCCAGGTTTGTGTGTTTTCCAGCAATGCTGTTTGTATCCCTGGGCTGTAACTCCCAACATGACTTTTTGTCATCTCTCAGCAAGCTTATGGTACTATAGTAAAGAACACTAATAAGACGTTGAATTTATTAAGTATCATATTCATATGCAGAAATAGGTCTGGCTCCTGTTTTACAATATGTGTGTTCTTATAATCTGTAGTATTTAACTTTGGGGTACTTATTAAAAGTAAAAGATGAGAAAAATAAATTCTAACACTTTAAATTTTCAAATCACAGATAATTTCTGTGTGTCTTGATCTGTTATTTTGATCACCCAGTTTTAATTTTATAGCTACTTTGAAAACATTGAGAGACTCATTCTGATCTGTTGATCCCACCATACGTGATTCCCAGAACCTGAAGTGTTTTGACCTCTACTGGTGAATGAGCACTACTCTTAGTGTTTACATATAAATCAAGAGTAATTAATATGTCACTGTTAATTAAGTTTTAAGCCAGGTCAATTGTTGGTTAATAAAATAAATAAAAGAAAGGCAAAAAGAAGAACATTGGGATGGGCCTTCATCACCAACAATATATGATTGGCTACACATCTGCTACTAACCTTACTTCTGCTTAGGGACATGGAGCTCTGGCTTCTCACAATGAAATTTAAAGTATTTCCTTAACCAAGATCAGCCAATTAGAAAGTTGGTGCCACCAACAGTCATATTCTACTTGATATATTAGAAGATGGTACTCCATTTTACTGTTCCATGTGAGAGAAACGCAAAACAACCAAACCTTAAACAGTTGCACAGTGTAAAATAGTGCTGTTGCACTATCAACATCCTGTCTTCTGCCAAGGTGACAAACTACCTTGGCATGGGAAAGAAGAGAACATTACCTGTGTTCCCTGCTTAATTTTTTTTTCTGTAAAACAAAAACGACTTTAACAAATTAAGGCTTGTAAAAATTAAAATGCCAAGAACAGTTGACTTTATACAATTAAGATACATTAGGTTATTGATATTTTGGGTATTGGCCACTTGGGTTAGCATAAATAGGTAATACCTATTTATGCATGTATACATACATATAATTCGATACAGTCTAGTGTTCCATATTCTAATACAAAATTTATTTTTGTTTTACAAAGGGTGACTGAATTATTACTGCTTGCAAAGCCTGCCCTTTATTGAGATTAACAAGGTAGAATGCTGGAGCCACACACTGAATCCCTGGCTGGCTAGGATCTAACAAGAACCAGTTGCTTCATTCAATTTCTTTCTTCTTCCAAAATGCAATTAACAGACTGTGATTAGTTGAACAAATTCCAAATCATATTCAAATGAAAGCAATTTACTCAGAGTCTGGGTCCAACAGGTGATCGTTTTCAAAGCTCCTGGAAGAATTGGATGGTTTCATCTAATTGTTCTCAGGAAGAAATGGATTTAAATGCTCGGTTCCAACAGGCCCCACTACGCACAGCCCATATGGTGGCTCGGTGTCAGCCTTTCAGCTTCACTAGCCCAAAGGGCGGCCTGGATAATTACATCTTGCTTCCAAAATATTTTAATGGTGGATTAAAATGTTTGAGTTGAGCAGAATAATTACTGAAACTTCTTAGCTACTAGGCAAAGAAAGTTATGAGTGCGCGCTAGGGCATGTGCTATCTCATTGAAGGGAGCTTTAATTCAGATAGGAGTGAGGGAGAGCCGCCCAAAACTAATGACAGAGATTGTGTTACATGAAGAACATGGACATATATTTCACTTAACATCTTCATTCTGGGAAGTTAAACGACAACTCTTAGCTTCCACAATAAAAAATATGAGGTACCTGCTACTTTTCCATTAGTTCAAGGATGAAGCAGGGATAGAAACATTAACCCCAGTGCTATAAACTATATGTCCTCATGTGGTTTGAACCAGAAGAAGCTGAAGAGTTGAAAGACAGTATAAATGTATGAAGATAAAGGCTTGTTTCTTTCTTTGCCACAAGAGCCTTAGTTAATAATTTTATTTGCTGCAGGAATTTAACAGGCATTTTTTTTATTTAGCTAACCTAAGGAACAAACTTTAATTAAAATTACACATATAAAGGTTTAGCCAATTATAGAAAATTTATTATAAATTATGTTAATCATGGCACATGCTTGGGTGTTATTCTCACATCAACACTCCAAGTTACTTTGAGTTATTAATAAGAAGTTTCATTAAAACTTCCAAATCCATAGTCTTGTTTATGTATGGTCGTGTCTGACAATGGGGTACAATAGAAAATAAGTTAATCCTAAAAACATAGTCAAATACATCACTTATTGTATATCAGGCAATTCCTAAATTTGTATTTAAAAGATTAATTTATTCTCAGCATGCAATAATTATGGCAATAAACTGCTTCTTCATAACTTACTAAGACATTATAAATGTAACACTGCAGATCAAGAGAATGATGCCGCTCTGACATGTTGCAGTTTGACCTATAGATTATAAGGCATCATCACGGCTTCTTGGTGTGTCTCCTTCATTATGTTTGGACAGTCTAAAAGTTACAGGGCCTGTTTAATTTCAGTTGTCAAAGGACTGCATAAAGTAGCATCTGAAACTGTTTACTGCCACAGCCAACCCATCTGAGAAGTCAGCTCTCCCACTTAGTTCTCCCAAAGTCAGTGCATTGTTTAATTGTTTTCTTTTCCTGCATCATCAAGAAGCACAACACATTTGTTTCTATTTCTTCTAGAAACTAATCCACTACCACTGGTGAGCATTGAGGGTGTCTGATGGGTCGCCAGCACTGTCAATCTGATTGTGTTTAGTGTCAACATGAAAGTGAAGCTCTAGGCACATCTGTGAGGGAGTTTCTCCATTGAATAAATTGAAGCAGGAAGATTTACACAAAAAGCAGTGTTCATGGGCTAGTGCCCTGTGCTGAATATAAAAGAGAAAAATAAGCCAAATGCTGGAATTCCTCTTACGGCTTCCTGCCTGGAGACACCGATGCATCATACTCCCGACTCCATAATGTAGCTGCCATGACTGACAGACTGTACTCTAAAACCATGAGTCCAAATGAAACCTTATTTCCTTAAATAGCTTCGTCAGATATTCTGCCATAGCGCTAAAGAAATAGCTAATGCCGGTTGTTACGTGTCCCTCATTTCACATATAGGATTTTTATGCCTCAGAACCTAAAAATGCAACCTTAGTTGGAAAGAGCCATTCCAGATAAAACCAATTAGACTCAGATTGTATTAGAAAACAAGACAGAAAGACCAGTTTCTCTATTAAAAGAGAAAATCTGGAGACATGCACTTGTGCATAATGCCATGCAGAGTATAGAATTCTGCTGCCACAAATCAAAGAACTTCTAGAGACTCCAAGGGAGAGCTGAAATGAATAGATTCTTCCCCGACACCTTTGTTCACACCTTCAAAGAAAGTGAATCAACTAAGCAGGACTCAGATGAGCTGACACAATAAATAAGATTTAAGTGACTTAAGACTACAAAGATAGCCAGGCAGTGGTGGCGCACGCCTTTAATCCCAGCACTCGGGAGGCAGAGGCAGGCATATTGCTGTAAGTTCGAGGCCACCCTAGTCTACAGAGTTAGTCCAGAACAGCCAAGGCTACACAGAGAAATCTTGTCTTGAATCCCCTCCCCCCCCCCCCAAAAAAAGACTACAAAGAACCAGTGTCCCAACTTTGATGTTTTTGGAATCAGCAAGCGTGAGGCCTGCATGAGACTACACCAGGTCCTCTGTATATATGTTATGGCTGAAAGCTTCGAGTTTTCTGAGACTCCCTAAGAGTGGAACAGGTGTCTCTCTGAGTCTTTTGTCTGCTCAGGGGACTCTTTTTTTCCCTATTGGGTTACCTTGTCTGGCCTCTATACGAGGGTTTCTTCCTTGTTCTACTGTGTCTTGATTTGTTCTGTTTGGCTGTCATCCTTTGAAGGCCTGATTTTTTTCTGACGAGGAAACAGAGGGGGGATGGATCTTGGAATAGGGGAGCTGCAAGAAATGGAAGAATGGGAAGCTGTAGCCAGGGTGTGGGGTATGATGACAGATCTATTTTCATATTTTTAAAAAGTGTAGTCTTGCTAATACCTTCATTTTGGATCTCAGTTCTCCGTAGTGTGAGTCAATAAATGTATACTGTCCACAGGTTTGTGGTATTTGAGTATAGCTGCTTTAGAAAACATATTGGGGATTGTGAAAACCAAACTTCAATCTGATTTCCTTGATTAAACAAGGATCTCAAAATTGCATCAATGTGTGCATTTCCAAGTCCATTCTTAGCAGTGCTGAAACTTTTAAAATTCTTTTTCACTCTTCTCCAAACCAAGATCCTTCCTTTTAAATTCTATAATACTAAATTTTATTGCATACAAAATTTTACACTATTTTAATGTTACTTTCCAATTCTACCCATTTAATCACATAGTTGTTTTCATATTTATACACATTGTTTTTCTTTTTAGACATTGTCATGCCACAGGTATTGTCGTATTAGGTGAACAGTTAAGGAAACTAAGACCTGTGGTGTTAAATGACTGAAGACTACAAACAACCAGTGTCCCAATTTAGGTTGGTATTTTTAAAAACAAATACATACAACACTTGGCCTGGTGATAATCACTTGTGTATCTTGAATAAAGTGAATTCAGTATAGTTTCAAAAGCTGTCATACTAAAAGGAAATGAAGAGAGTATAATTTGACCAATGTCTTCACTCAATCATTCATTGAGTCAGTCTAGCCAACTGAAATGCCCATGCCTGTCGCATGATGTGACTTGCTATTGCTAAGTAAGTTACAGCAGAAAATGTTGACTTAGATGTAGACAAATGTGAAACTTTACTGGTGCCTGGTGCAAATGTAAATAGTCTAACCTCCATGGAAACCAGTATGGAAGGTTCCCACAATGTTAGAAAGATATTCCAGATGACTTACATTAATTATACCATTCCTGGGTATTTACCCAAAAGACATCAAGCCTACATAGTGCAGAAATAACTTTCCATCAATGTTTATTTCAGTATTGTACATGTTACTTATAGGTGTCCAATAGCACAAGAATAGCCATGGAAAATATTATATATACAAAATTAAAAGTTTTTTTGGCCCAAAAGAATGAAGTCATATTGTTTGAGGGAAAGTGAATACAGTTGGAAATAATCACAATAAGAGAATTAAGACAGATTCAGAAAAACAAATATCAACTCTTTTCTTATTATTGGTTCCTAGATTTTATAGTCACACAAAATCTCTTTCTCTGTCTCACTCTGTCTCTCTGTCTCTGTCTCTGTCTCTGTCTCTGTCTGTCTCTGTCTCTGTCTCTCTGTCTCTCTGTCTGTCTCTCTCTCTCTCTCTCTCTCTCTCTCTCTCTCTCTCTCTCTCTCTCTCTCTCTCACACACACACACACACACACACACACACACACACACAATGAAATTAGAAGTAAAATTATTTAGGGGAACCAAAAGTGTTAGTGGAAAGGAAGAATAGAGGAGCATAAGGGAGAGTGAGGAGGAAGGCTGCATGTTCCACATACAATGAGGACCTGTGACATTTACATTTATAAAGAAATCAACTATTCCCTTTTGAGAGTCATTCTAGAAAATTCTGTAATGAAAATCTAACAATGTTCAGACTTTCCTGCGTTTCTACCAGATATCAGTTGCCTGATTATTTATACAGAAATGGAGGATATTCTTTTCTCCCATGACACACACCACCACAACAAAACATTTACTGTATGACTTCACTCATCCAGCTTATCTCCTCCCTTTTTCTCCACTCCTCTTTGTCAGGTCTCATATTTTTAATCCACGCAGACATATCTAATAAAGACCCATCAAAATGCAGCAATTCATCCATTGTCTTCCAGTTCTCTATACACATTAGTGACACGAACAGACAAGTCTCTGTCTATTTTGCTCTCTCTTTTAAACTCGTCATATTTTACTGCACGCAAAGAGATGAGAGACAAAGGCTCATCAGAGACATCATTAGGCTGCATTTATCTACTTTGAACTCCCTTTGTCTCCTATTAGTGTTTAAAATGGACCCAGTCCTGTGCAGCAAGCTCACATTCTTTCCTTACATTTGTTCTTTTTCATCTTTTTTTCCTGAAATAACAGTGCTACTTGGTGACTTTATTTTCTTTAATTTTTTCCCTTGCATTTCTATTGATGAGAGTATCTGAACAATCTTTTAGAGGCTTGAATTGAAAGGAAAAGAGTTTTAATTAAAATGTTAAGTGCAGCCTGCGTTTGTGTTTATTATGTGTGAAACGTTTGCTTTTCATACTGATTTACTAGCAGTTTGAGAGCATTGTTATGCAATGACTATCCCCAGTGCCAAGCTATCAACTGGAGTATTTTGAGATAAACAATGTGTTTACAAAGGCAACTGTGATGGTGTCTTTTGTTTTGAAGGATGTTGGAATTTCTATTACTATTCTGCTCAGGACTCAACCAGTATTTCTCTGCCTATTGGAAGATTACAATAATTTTCTCAGTGATTGAACATAGAATTGGCCCTCTTCTCAGTGCCCTCACTAAATGAGGTATCATCACTTAACATTTTTAGATGACCCTTCCTGTTTTATATATCTATTAATTTATTCAATCAGTCATGTAGCAATCACTAAGACAATACCTTTAAATGTGACCTAAATAGAGAACTTTTACATCATCCTCACCAGCAAATGGTCTAATGGCTATGATTTTTACAGAAAGCAAAATCAGTTTATATTGACAGGAGGGATTAAAGAACATCAAACATAGAAGCAGTATCCATGAGTGTGCAGGCAGCAGTGGCTTAGGTTGAGAAGTATTTATGACAACCTATCAAAAAGCTCAAACTATGGCACCATCCAAGGACAATATGTGCAGTAAGCTTCGAACCCCTACCCAGATCCAGCCAATGGACAGGACATTCTCCACAATTGAGTGGAGAGTGGGGACTGACTTTCACACGTACTCTGGTGCTCCATATTTAACCACGTACCCTGAATGGGGAGACCTGGTGGCACTCAGAGGAAGGATAGCAGGCTACTAAGAAGAGACTTGGTACCCTATGAGTATATACAGGAGGAGGAGGTCCCCCTAAGTCACAGTCATAGGGGAAGGGAGTAAGGGGAAAATGGGAGGGACGGAGGAATGGGAGGATACAAGGGATAGACTAACAACTGAGATGTTATATGAATAAATTAATAAAAAATATTTGTAAAAAAAGCTCTCATGGAAGTGAAATCAGATAGGCACATGCATCTTTCACTCTTTTTGATATGTGAGGTATGACGTGTTTATCTTTAACACAACAATCAAGAGGAACAAGAACCCATTTCAAAAGATCATCTCAAAAATAATGGATAAGTGGCTACATATGGTGGAATTAGCATCCCAATGGGCATTTTGGCATCCAGGCCCCCTCAGTATCACAACTACCAGTGGCTCTTCTCAGCTACTCTCACCCTAGCCCCTTACCCTAATCTTCTTCAGCTCACTTTCTCCCTCACCCCCCCAACCACAATGTCTTATTTCCCATATAACCTTGCCATCTTTGCTCTGCACTCTCTCAGTCCCCTCTCTGTATGTCCTCTCTTCCTTGGCCCTTTTCTTAGTCTTTTTGTCTTCTGCTTTCCTGTTCCCCAGCTTGTTCTCCCCGTCATGGCTGGGTCTAGTCTTTTGGACATATTCATTTTAGTATTCTCCCTCCCTCCCTCCTTCTCTCTCTCTCTCTCTCTCTCTCTCTCTCTCTCTCTCTCTCTCTCTCTCTCTCTGTACTCTTCCTGATGTCACTGGCCATACTGTTTCTCATATCTACAATAAGAAACTTCCCTTCATCTCTACCTTGGAGTAGTAATATCCTGTTTTTATACTTACTGGAAGCTCCTACAATGCTCATAAAAGCTTATTTCCTTTTATCAGCATTAACTCCACTATATACATACATACATGCAAACACATATACAAACACTAAACTTTTAACTGAAGGGTTTATGATAGCAGTTGATTATTATCTCTAAAATACTTTGTGAAATCCTCTATAGTTTTCCTCACTAGACTCTGGAAAAATCCCCCAGAATGTAGTCATTATTCACAAAATATAAAAGTAAATGAACAAGCTTATTTTTTTAGGACCTTGATTTGGAAAAGGTAATTTTAATGATATTAAATAGGTCATAGCATAGTGGTATTTAAACTTCTAATAGGATTATATTCTGTGTATTTACTTGGAAATCTTTGCCAGGCTACAATCTCCAGCGTTTCTAGTAATCCTGTGTTTCAAGGAGAGACTCTTCCTCAGCCTGGTCCAAGAAAGTATCTGTCTTTTGCAACCGAACCTGCCCATCTATTTTTGTTGTCTGAAAAAGAGAAGGCTTCTGGTTATGTTTTAGGAATCACAAACTGCAGATGGCAGATGGCCGTTGTCTTAGATGTCTGACCCCCTGGTCAATGCTTGGAGAGCAGATGACTATTCAAGACTGTCTACCACTTGAGCAATGAGTAAAGCATCCCAGTTGTTAGTCCTGTGAGATGGTCTTTAACAGAAGCATTTAGCACAATTCTTTGTGCAAAGTCAGCACAAAGTTATCTTCCTTTCTGAGATGAATGCTGGCTCCCTGATGTTGATCCAGCCTCTGTGAGCTCCTATTAGCGCAAGTTAGTTTATTCTCTGGGCTTTCCATTGAAATGATTCCCAGTGACACTTTGCTATACTTATAGACAGGAGTCTAGCTATGAGTGATGTCAGAGAGCTTTCATCCATTTTCTCAAATTAAAGAAAGAACAGTATTGGGCAGCCCAGAGCCAGGAAACAAAATACACTGCAGTCAGGTCAAGGCAAAACTCTACTCAAATGCAGTTAGTCAAAGTTCAAATTTTGTTGTTATGATCCTGAATCAATCTTACCAACTGAGGTCAGCTCACCTCTGAATTTCTCACTTGTAAACAGGACAAGGATACTATCCTGAGTTAGTTATTGTCATTGTGGAATATTTTTCTTATGATTTGGAATATGGGTACCTACAATGCTTTAGGAAGGTAAGTACATGCTTCACTCTTTTGGGACGTGGGGTTTGACAGGTGACATAAGCATGAAGACCAATATTCCTACAAAAAGCTGGATGTGGCTGTATATGTTTAGCACATATACATATATGCACTGTCAGACAGGAACATGAAGACTTGAAGAGCTTGAGGGCCCCTTAGCTTGGCCAAAACAGTGAACAGCAAAGGAAAACACCTGGTGTTCTGCTCTGGCTTTATTATTCACGTAGACATGTGTACAAACCCACACATTGCTATGTATGGTCTACCCATTCCTACACAAACAAAATGTTTGTGAAACAAAAACTAGCTTGAGTACATGAGTCTGAACCCCCAAAACAATGGGGAAGGAAAGATGAGGGTGGTGTTATGTGCTTGTAATCCCAGCACTGGAAAGGAGTTGCGAATCCATGGGGCTCACTGGCAATAATAGACGCTGTCAAAAAATGATAACATGGATTCTGCCTGACGAATGACACCATAGGTTGTCCTCTGGCATCTACAAATATACACACATGCATGTACACCTGTACATACATGTGTGCCTGAATCACATGAACCATATGGTCACGCATACACTTACATGTTTCTATTGGACTACATTTGTTTTAAAATAATACAATACTCTTATAATAAAAAAAGAGCATTTCTAAGCAATTACTCATTCATAGCCCATCCACCTTTTGTTACTGTCATGGGGACTTTTATGTCTTGTATATAGCTTTGCTTTTGAAAGGAATTCATGCCTACAACATAAAAGAACAAATGAAGGGTACACACGCACATGCACACACACACACACAGACACACACAAATAAAATAAGTGAGAGATTTTCATGAATCAGAGTAAAAATAGGTGTACATAACATAATCACTGCTTGTTGTTGAATGAATTAACCTTGTGATAGTAACATAACTTGACATGCAAATAAAGATATTTGAACTGAAAAAAAATTAGCTGATGTTTCTAAAGAATGAACTGGATGATTAAGCTGTGTAAGTGTTGTTTAAATATCAGCCTTACATATCACTTAGAAAGCATTTAGCACATGAAATAGGAAAAGACTGTAAAAAAGAAAGAAAGAAAGAAAAAGAGAAAGAAAGAAAGAAAGTGCTCCAATAAGTGAAAACAAAAGTGATTTTGAACTGAAAAAATTCTCAAGGAAAATGGAGAAAACTACTCTATTGCCATTACCTCTGTTTGGAACTGTTTCTATTCATTTCTTTTTTTTATAAAGAAAAAAAAAGAAAAAGAAAGCTGAGCTATTATTCAGCAAAACTTTATAATCAGAAATTCTATCAATATGCACTCTTAGCTTTCCCTTCCTCTGAATTAGAAAAGATGCTAAGAATTCTAGATTATTACCACTAGATTATTCAAACTGCTGAATGTCAGACTAAACAAATCCCTTCAACAAAACTCAAGTGATTTTTAAATGCCATCACTATAGCTCCAAGCCATGCATTACTTAATTGGACTGAGCCTCAGTTTCCCCATCCCTAAAAGGTAATAATATA
The DNA here is from genome assembly GCF_964271855.1 of Acomys minous. Classification (NCBI taxonomy): domain Eukaryota; kingdom Metazoa; phylum Chordata; class Mammalia; order Rodentia; family Muridae; genus Acomys; species Acomys minous. The sequence continues at coordinate 127,187,169 of NC_140484.1, read as the reverse complement.
CCGTAGTTCTGGTTTTGCAATATAATTCTGACAGACATCTCCTGCCTTAGGCCAAAGGTGAATAGCAAGTTTTAGCAAAGATAAGGTCAAATCCTTGTAAATAAGTCAAAAGCAGTAGGGTTTTTGTTTGTTTGTTTGTTTGGCTTTTGCTGGTTTTTTTTTTTTTCTCTTCTGTTTTATTTCTCTTCACCTAGTTGCCTCTCTGCATTAGTTGTCATGTGAATTCTAGTCTTTTTATTATTATTTCTTTATGCTATATACTAACAAATAAGCTTCCCAATACACTCTGACCTCTAGTGGTTCATCTCATCATGAGTAATTTTAAAACTACTTCGTGGTGTCTGTCACTGATATAATTACTGGTGACATACTGGTCATCCAGGAAGACACCTTGCCTATCCTTGAGTAACTCATGGTCTATGCAGGGGAAGAAAGGGTTGGCAGATGATAGAAACTAAGAACCTAGTAATGTGTCTGATGGTGTAGAGTACTAGTTAGAGAATTAAAATAGAGCATTATGACAGAAAGTGATATTGTGGCTGTGTGAGGTGGCACTGTTGGAGCTGGATGTGGAAAATACATTTTATGTGATCTGAAATAAATGAGGAAGGTAGCCGTAAATAAGGAAGAGGTAGTACATCAGTGATAATCTTAGCATCTTTTTATTTAATTTTTTTTAAATTTAAAAATGTTTGCATATACATTTAAATTATTACACATATATACAATAAACTACCTATAGCAAGAAGAACCATGAAACAATCAGGAATTATATAAATGTTACATTCTTAGGGTTTTTGGCTATTTGTATTTGACAGCCTTGAAGAAAACATCTTTCCTATCTTTGTGCATCTAAAATTCTGAGTGTAAATCACTCTCTATCACATCTTCTTATTACCAACTTAAAGTATCTATCTAGACCTAAAGACATCTTGACCCCTGAACAACTAAGCTTCATTGTAAAACTAAACTACCTAGTCTTCAACTCTATCAGAGACTTGAGAAGGAATAAACTTGATTACCTGAGTGTGCCAGGAGTGCAGGTTAATAGCTTTCCAAATGAGAAGATGACATAGACATTTTCCTACCTGATTAGTCACCCAAAACTCTCTATAATGTTGGAGCATCTTCTTGAGCCTTCTGGCCCAATATATCTGACTGACATATTTGTGAGGCTGGTACTACTGAGGACTTGTTTACCCTGTATTGGCAGAATTTCGCCATTGACTCTGCCTGCATCCAAGTTTGCCCTTTTTAGGAAGAATTTCATCTATGGTAGAAATGAGGACATTTTGCCCAGTGGCTTGTTTGCCACATTTGAAGCCATCTCCATAAGGAGGTTCATGATCCTCTTTGTGGTAGGTTGGGTGTTGCCAAGAGTTAACCTGTCTCATTGTCAGTGAATCTTTAAAATAATAATAATAATAATAATAATAATAATAATAATAATAATAAAACACTTTAAATGCCATATCCTGCATGTCTCTGAGGTTTTTGAAGACCATAACTAACTATCCTACCTTACATTTTTTACATATACATTTATATTATTACACATATATACAATAAATTGCCTATAGCATGAAGAGCCATAAAACAATCAGAAATTATATAACTGTTACATTCATAGTGTTTTAGCTATTTGTGTTTGGCAGCCTTGAAAAAAACATCTTTCCTATCTTTGAAGAAACTAAGGGAGTCAGTGTAAGAAAAGCAAAAGGAGGATAGTTGCTGATAAAATCAGAGAGATAGGCATGTGTGTATCATAATGGGGTAGTCATAAATCCAAGATGAGGTGTTTAGAATGTACGGTCAGAGTAATAGTTGATGCTATTAGACAGAAGAAGCACCTTAATTTAATACTTATTCTGAATGAGGAGATACAAGTTAAATATATCTGGATAAAAGAATCTTGTTTCGGGGCTGGAGAGATGGCTCAGGAGTTAAGCGTACTGACTACTCTTCCAGAGGTCACGAGTTCAATCCCCAACAACCACATGGTGGCTCACAACCATCCACAATAAGATTTGGTGCCCTCTTCTGGCCTGCAAGTGTACATAGAAGCAGAACACTGCATATATAATAAATAAATATTAAAAAAAAAAAAAAGAATCTTGTTTGTTTTGGGACAGTGTTTCCTTATGTAGCCTTAGCCATCCTAGACTCCCTTTGTAGACCAGGCTGGCCTTGAACTCATAGAGATCCTCTTGCCTCTACATCCCCTAGCCCTGCGATGACAAGCATGTGCCACCACACCTGGCTTGGAAAAAATAATTTCAATTGAAAAGATATCTCAGCATAAGACTGACCTATAGGCAAGTCTGTGAGGATTGTTTTGAAGGATGATTGATGTGGGAGAGCCTAGGTCACTCTGGGTGCTGTTGTCAGGTGGGGCTGGTCATATGAGAAAGCCAACTAAGCAAGCCATGAAGAGTAAGTCAATAGGTTTCAGTTCGTGACTCCAGGTTCCTGCCTTGAGTTCTTGCCCTGACATTGCTGGCTGATGGACTCTTACCTGGAAGTATAAAGTGAAACCAGCCTTTTCCTCCGGAAGTTGCTCATAATCCGTGTTTTATCATAACAATAGAAACCCAAAGTAAGACAGCAAGCTTATAATTACTGTTATTTTGCTCTGTTTTATTGAGACCGTAGTTTAACTTTGCCCCATGTTTGATACTAGGGTAGACTGCAGTGAGGTTAGACACTGACGGAAGTTGTGTTTATTTCTCTTTTGCTTATGGACATGTCTATTTTTGTTCTTGCTTTTTCTACCTATCATGTTTCAGTCTGTCTATTCACCCGACACCTTTCTGTCTGTCTCGCTGTACATATATTTGTGTCATCTTTCTGTCTATTATCTATCTTTCATCTACACAGTAATCTGTCAGATTGTATTATATACTGGTATATCTCTCATCTTTCTGTCACCTGTCATATTCCTGTCTGTCTGACTAGAGCTTTCTATATCGTTAATTTGTCTGTCATCTTTCTACCATATCTATTAGTTATATATTAATAATCTTTTTATTTATCAACGATCTACCAATCATTCTATTATCAATCTATCATCAATTTTCTATTACCAATCTATTATCCAGATACCTATATGTCTGTCATCTCCTTTTTCTCCTCTTTGGGCTTTCCTCCAATCAGAATAAATATTTAAATTAGATCAAAAGGCTTCTCCGGATAAAACCTTCAACTATTGCACTGATCGTACATTCTCAACACCTCAGCTGGGATCTGAGACTGTCCCTTTATCACACATACTGCATGCCTTCCTCTCTGATTTTATCAGCGACCTCCCTCCTTCTGCCTCCTTCTACTTACTCTGATTCCTTTAGATTCTCAAGATGTTAAGATTACTACTGCTGTATTTGGTCCATACTACTTGCTTCTTTATAATAAGAACAAAACAAGATACCCACACATACCTCTAATTATAAAACAAAGATAAATACACATTTCCTGAAGATAAAAATCAATGGAGAGGAGTGGGTGGTTCCTCAAAACCCTGCTGTCAACCTCCTACTGCCAAGATCCTGTTTCCACACCACTGCACCCTCTGTCCCCTCCCTCTTGGCTTTCCCCTCCTCTCATTTTTATGGACACGTTCTTTTCCTCTGGTTAACCTGGCCTGTCTGTCTTTCAGTGAAGATTAATGGTTTACACTGATCCTACTTTCTAGTTAATAATATAGAACATATTCTTTGTGCTCTTCCACATTAGGAAGAAAAAAAAAACTTTCAGGAACAGCATCTATGGAATCTTTAACAGACAGCATCTTAACACAGCCCAAACATTCTTGTTTCCCATGTATTTATTTCCCTTGAAAGTAGATGGGATGTGTGATCATCATTGATGATAAATGTACATTCAGTGACAAAAATGAGCAGGTTTTCTTCTTTGTTTTTCCACAATAGAAAAGATCCTTGATAAAAATGGAATTGATTAAAATGGGTGTGATCTTGTCTTAATCAGATGAGCCCTGTAAAGGACAGTATTTACTTGACGGAGGAAACTTGAAAATGCTTTTCTGCTGGTGTTTAAAAATTTAGAACATTGTCCCTGAGAGGGACACACGGCCAGAATATAAGATTTAAACTATCACAGACTGGCAGTGAGTAAGAAAATTAGGTTCTTCAATTCTACAAATTAAAGGACATTCTGTCAATACCTCACAATCTCAGGAGACACTATTGAGGTCCAGAAAGGAAAATAACCCAGCAAACACCTTGTCTGTAGCCTGAAGACACCTTGGGACAAGACACAAATTCAGGATATGCAGGACTATAATGCTAGTAACTGTTGTTTATAGCTCCTCAACTCATGGTAACAAGTTACACAATATCATAAGAATATTGCAAAACATAAACATTGCTCCTACATCTTCTCATCTGTATTTATTTGCAGTTAATGTTACAGTCTCTGTGATATCCTCTCCCTTGTATGTAATACAGTGATTTTACCTTGCACATTGTTTTTTCCACTGAATACTGTTGATGTAGTCTTCTCTATGGATGATCTATTGGAACTATGTTCTAGCTGATTATCCTAAGATCTTTGATACATTTAGGCTGCCTTAGTATTAACTAGGAGTCTCTTAAAGAAAAGAAATCCATTTCTCACTGGCAGAGGCTCCAGAGTCCAAAATCAAAATGCCAGAAGATCTGATATTTTGGGAAGACTTGCTTCTTGTTCTGGGTATTTTGTCATTTTTTTTCACATAGGAGAAGAGGAAAAAAAACCACATCATTTAAAGCCTCTATATCTATTTGTTTTTTTGTTATTATTTGTTTATTTATCTATATTTATTATATATATCTTTAAAATTGTTGAGTACACAATGTGTTTGGGACAGACTTGGGATGTATATCACAGTGCACATATGGAAGTGGGAGAACAGTCTGCAGATTCAGCTCTCTTCTTCCATCTTTATGTGGGTTCATGGGATCAAATTCAGGTTCCCAGATTGTGTAGCCTGTACTGTTACCCACTGAGCCACCCTGATGAAACTACAGTCTCTTTTTCAGCAAATAATTATTTTATAATAATTCTATTCTTTTGACTACTCACTGTCTGAAAGTTCCTTCCCCTACTCCATAATGTCCATAGTTAGTATTTGAACATTTACATTTTGAGGGAATAGTCAGCACACACTAAGATGTATTGTGACATATTTTCTTATTTACCTAGGCTGTGTCTTTATATCAGAATTGTTCTATATTCTTGAATTCTAGTTTGAAAAATCCAACTCATTGGGCTAAAGCTGGAGCTCAACTTGTAGAATGCTTGTTCCTGTTCATAAAGCCCTGAATTGGATTACTGCATAGAGTTTGTAATGTCAGTCCTGAGCCTAATTGTGTTTTATCTTGGCCTATCTTTAACCCCTTGACTAGTGCCAAGTTAAAGTAGACATGATGGTGCCTACCTGTAATATCAGCACTTGAAAGATGAAGACAAGACAATCAAGCATGTAAAGTATTCCTCAGCTACCAATCTAGGTTACATGAGATTCAAAAATAATAGATGATATATATATCGATCGATAGATAGACAGACAGACAGACAGACAAAATAATACCTGACATCCATGTAAGTATCACTCACAAGCACCTTCCATAGGAAGCCAAGTTAGATTAGAGTTGTGGTCCATTTTTCCAAACCCTTTTGTCACTTCCATTATGCATCCTTATGATGCTTGGGTCTTGTTTACAGCTGCTTATAACAGTGACCATGTCTTCCTCAGTAACAGTAAATACATTGAATCCTTGTTAAATTCAGATTACAGTTTTGCAAGGTCACCAACAGTTAAAATGATTATACACATTGCAATATAAGATTAGACCGTCATTCTTGAATATGAGCATGTGCACAATGGCATAAACAGACAATCAAACAAACAAAAAACCCAAATCAAAATTCAAACAAACAAAAACCAAACTGAATTCTTATAAACATATTTGCAGGTGAAGAAGACTGCAGTATTCTTCCTATTTCAGCACTTGGACTAAAAGAAAGCTCTGGTTTAGGGCTTTTCAGTTACATATTTTTAAAAATTTGGTTTCTTCTAAGTAAGAAGTTTCTATATAGAATGTCCACAAAGGGACTGATGAGGAGAGAGCACAATTGGTAAAGTACTTGCTGCATAACTATAAGGACCTTACTCAGATCCCCAGTGCCTACATAAAAAGATGAAGATGGTGCCTCTTGCTTATAATTCTAGAATGGATAAAGTAGAGACAGGACAATCTTGGCACCTGCTAGTTAGCTAGTCTATCTCCTAAACAAGCTCCAGCTACCTGATATCAAAAGAGGTGAACAGACCCTGACATCTGACCTACACACACACACACACACACACACACACACACACACACACACACACACACACACGCTCCTTCCCAAATATACACCCTTACATGTACATGATACAATTAATTGAGTTGCCTCCAGGTATACTTTGTGCCCTATCTAGCATTATGCTCCCATGAAAAGACTGTGACATAACTTGTAAAAAAGCATATGTGCTAGCCCAACATTGCTGTAACAGAGACATTGCTCATGAACCAATGACATATACTAATCACGCGCCTTTCAACAGAACTATAAGCATTACAAATATCCATGATGATGTGCTGATCCTATGGATTCTCACAGTACCATCAACTTGCATTTCTCCTAAGAATGATGGTTTAGCATTTTCTGATTCAGTGTTATGGCAACGGTACAGAATGTAACTACTACAGATGACAAAATTCAATAATAGTAAGTAAATTTTGTTTCTAAAACAACTCTCCAAATATAATTTTCTTTATATATATACATATATATCATATATACATATATAATTACCTTATTATCTGTCCTTTCATATCCACTAAATATTAATAATTTCTTTAGTCATAATACACATTAGTGAAAGCAAAGTTAAATAGAAGAGGTATTATAGTTTCCCTGGGGATTCAGACAACCCAAAAGTGAATAGTGCAGTGAGGTAAATGCTACAGTACAGTGGAAAGGTACATTATTAGGGAAGGTCACCGCTATGTGCAAACTAATAACATAAGTTCACATTCATATATGAATACACACACACACACTAATACAGTTGTTTTTAATCTACGAATGAAATCTAAAAGAAAAAGAAATGTATCAACAATGGTGTTTCTGCATGAATAAGTGAGTTAGTAATGGTTCTGATTTCTGTTTATTTAAATTTATATGAGTTATTACTTTCAAAACAATAAAATATTTATGGAAATCAATGCAAAACATACATTTTATCCATTTTTATTCTTCTAGTGGTCCAATGTCACCTCCTCAAGGACCTTTATTTGCTGAAATGTGGCTGACAGACATTTTCCCATTTTAGTGTTAAGGGTGGACATTCAGGACTTTTCAAATGCAGAGGAAATATGTAAGGGTTTCTACAAATTCAACCTTCAAAATCAGCTTGGAAGCTACTCTTGGAAGGGTTCACTTAGGCTGCAATTACCCATCACAGGTCTAATTGCCCATCTGCATGCACAATTTAGAACCACGGAGTTGAAATTTAGTTCCAGGCTCTCCAACACTAATTTTCTCCCTTGAAATTGACATTTCAAAGAACATCAGGTGGCTAAAACTGCGGGTTTGTTATTTATTTCAATAAGAGGAGACCTTTTCTCCTTTCCAAGTTGAAGTTTTGGTTTAAAAAATAAATTAAGAGATGAAAGGGAAAAGACCAAACCAGGAGGACTCTGCCTCATTTCCCTGACTCTCAGGAGCAGTCTGTCTTGAGGTAATTTAGAATACAATCAGTTGCTATTCAGCTAGCATGGCTGTCTCTGCTTCTGTACAGAGAAGGGTGGGTATTTTGCTAACTTGTGGGGCTATGCCTCTGTATATAAACAGTTCTGCCTTCATATATTAAAGAGAAGATGGAGATAAACACATCTAAGGAGAGATTTTTTAAGTTAAAACTTATAAGGAATAGAAACAACTATTTTTTGTGTGTGTTTTAACCTCAGTTTTGGAGTTCCTGTCTTGAAATCCTGAGCTCCTTCCTTTATCCTTATATGCTTTCATCAGTAGAGTTGAGCTGTGTCTGTCTATGACTAAAAAGAACAATAACTAAAGTACCTGAGTCATCTTTCTTGTGGAACTTAAGTGTAGAGTTGGGGAGCAGACTCTCGAGAATTTGATAGACACCATTCTTTGAGTATATGAACCCATTATCCATGGCTATATCAATGAGTAAAACAATATTTTGTTTCTACTCATAGAAAAATATTGTAAAAACCTAGTGCCTGTCATATGTGACCATATGTAAAACAAATCAGGCAAGCAAGTAGGATCTTGGTAACTGAAGGTTTAGGTCGAGTTGTCTGACTTCTGTGTGTATCATGGAGCCCCAGGACATAATGCCATGATTAACTTTAGCTATGAGCCTCAGAGAGATAGTGCTGCACAGTGGTTGTCCTGCGATCCTGGAGAAGCTTATGTATACAACATACTAACAGTTTGATGAGTTATGTTTAGGCTTGGAACAAAGAAGTGTTAATAACAAGATACTTTAGAAATAGATTGGTGGGGATATTAAGTAGGCAGTGACAGCAAAGTGGAGAAATGCCAGCAACAAGTGTCAGATGCTACCTGATGACACATAGTTTTTTGGTTGGTAGAGATTAGGATTTTGTTAAGTTGATTAATTCTAAAAGTCTGTGCTTGTCAGTCTCAGACATCAGAGAGTAGAATGAATGGTTAGTCAAGGGGTTAAAGATAGGCTAAGATAAAGCACAATTAGGCTCGGGACTGACAACATTACAAACTCTATGCAGTAGTTAAAGTCCTAGTCAGTTAGAAAACTTTGTAGAAGTTTAAATTGAAGGTGCAATTTCTTTAGAGAAAAACATCGACTGAAGAATGAAAATTGTGTAGGACTGCAATCATTTTTATAAGGTACAAAATGTCTGAAAGAAAAAAAATAAAAAAATAAATAAAATAAAATGTCTGAAAGAGTACCAGAAGTTTCCAGCCCTCCCACTACTTACCATATCATAAGTAATCACAACTGGGATAAAAAAAGACATGGGATGGAGTGTTCCCCTTGCTCCACATCCTCACCATCATGTGCTGTCATTTTCATTTGCATTTCCCTGATGACTAAGGAGGATGATCATTTCTTTAAGTGCGTCTCAGCCATTAGATATTCCTTCATTGAGAAATCTCTGTTCAGGTCTGTACCCCATTTTTTAAAAGGGTTATTTATTTTGCTGCTATTTAGTTTCCTAAGTTCTCAGTATATTTTGGATACTAGCCCTCTGCTAGTAGGATTGGTAAAAATCTTTTCCCGTTCTGTGGGTTCTGGTTTTGTCCTATTGACAGTGTCCCTTGCCTTACAAAATATTTTCAGTTTCATGAGGTCCCATTTATTAATTGGTGATTTTAGTGCCTGAGCTGTTTGTGTTCTTCTCAGAAAGTTGTTTCCTGTGCCAATGAGTTTAAGGCTATTCCTCACTCTCTTCTAGTAGATTTAGTGTACCTAGTCTTATGTTGAGGTCTTTGATAGAGTTGGACTTGTGTTTTCTGCAAGGTGATAAATATAGATCTATTTGCATTCTTCTGCATGCAGACATCCAGTTAGACCAGCACCATTTCTGGAAGATGCTGTCTATTTTCCTTTACATTTTGGGCTGCTTTGTCAAAAATGAGGTGTCCATAGGCAAGTGGGTTTATTTCTAGAACTCCTTCATTGCTGGTCAGAGTGAAATTTGTACAAGCACTTTGGAAATCAATTTGATGTTTTCCCAGAAAATTAGGAATAGTGTTACCTCTCTATATATAACACTCCTCAGAATATACCCAAAAGATGCTCAACCATACCACAAGAACACATGTTCAACTATGTTCATAGCAGCCTTATTTGTAATAGCCAGAAACTGGAAACAACCTAGATTTCTCTCACTGGAAGAATGGTTAGAGAAAACGTGATACATTTATACAATGGAATCCTACTCAGCTATTAAAAACAAAGGCATCATGCAATTTGCAGGGAAATGGACGTAACTAGAAAAGATCATCTTGAGTGTGAAAGCCAGAGCCAGAAAGACATGCGGGGTGTGTATTCACTTATAAGTAGATATTAGCTATAAAGTATAGGATAACCATGCCTCAATCCACAGACCCAAAGAAGCCATGGATGGCAAAGGGGAAGATGTTTGAATTTCATGAAGCAGAAGAAATAAAATAGACACCTGAAGTAGATGGAGAGAGGGGGTAGGGAGAGTAAAGGGGATGGGTATCAGGTATGGGGAGAGTGGAGGTGGGGGTGGGATAGAATACTGGGAAAGAGAACAGAATCCTGTAGGGGAACATCTCTGGGACAGGGAATGTTCCAGGCAGTCTATGGTGGTGACTCTATCTAAGCCTCCTAGCAGCCAGGTGTTTAAGAGCCTGAAGATGCCACCTCCTGTAGCCAGGTGAGACTTCTTGGAGAGGGAGAGCGACATAAACTAAAATATAAAGCTTTCAAACCCAAAACTGTCTTACTTACAGGAAGGGATAAAGATGGAGCAGAGATTGAGGAAATGGCAAACCAATGACAGGCCCAACTTGAGACCCACCCTGTGGGCAAGCCAATCTCTCACACTATTAATGATATTCTTCTATGCTTACAGACAGAAGCATAGCATAATTACCTTCTCTGTAGCTGGTTTTAAGAGATGCCAAGACCCACAGGCAAACAATAGGCCAAGTTTAGGGAGTCTTGTGGAAAAGTGAGAGGAAGATTAGAGAGACGCGGAGGGTTCAAGAACACCACAAGAAGACCTATAGAGTAAAGTAACCTGAGCCCCTGGGATCTCACAGAGTCTGAATCACCAATCAAAGAGGCTGCATGGGCCAGATCTAGACCCTCTACACATATGGAAGAGATGTCAAGCTTGGTTGTCATGTGAGTCCCTTCACAACTGAAGTACGGACTGTCTCTGTCTCTGTTTTCTGCTTTTGGATTCCTTTCCCCTAGCTGGGCTGCCTAGTCTGGCCTCAGTGGGAGAAAATGTGCTTAGTCCTGCTGTGACTTGAGGTGCCAAGATCAGTTGGTATCCCTTCTTGAAGGAGGAGAAGAAGAGGGAATAGGGAAAAACAAGGCATGAGGGTGTGACTGGGAGGAGAGAGGGGAGGGGGCTGGGATCTCGCTGATTACATCATCATCGTCGTCATCATCATCATCATCATCATCATCATCATCATCATCATTATCATCAAGGAAAACAGACAGGGAGGAAAGAATGAAGTGAGGAAAGCAGGAAAGGAAGACATAGAGAGGGAAGGAGGCAGGAATGAGGGAGTTCGTATGCTCTAGGAATTCAGGTTTATATATTTGCTTGGTGTTGCTATTCACCTGTTCAAAAGCATTACAAATACTTGAAATAAATGAACTAACATTCTTGCCTTTTATTAGGATGCTTTGAAATGCTGCATTTATCTTTTTATTTTTTTTATAGCCCTCATCTCTGGGCCTATGATACATCTGTATGTTTGCTTTGTAAGTAGTCTTGATGTGCTTATTCTGCATGTAGATTTTTATGTACATTCTATTCCAATATTCACTGGGACTGGCTGCACAAATAATTTATATTCTCATCAAAGAGAACAAAGGTTTCTTTTCTGCCTTCTTTCCAGAACTGACTCTTTTTCCTAATGATAGTGATTCCAACAAGGGTAAGATGGAGCCTCAATGTAATTTTGGTTTGCTTTTACCCAATGGCTAAGAATCATGAGCATTTTGGAGCAAGATTTCTCACTGCCATGCACATACCCTGAGGAATCCAAATCAGCACATGAGAGCCATATCCAGTGTGTCAGAGAGCCAGTCACAAGATCAAGTCCCTGGCACATCCTTGCTTTTGATTCTTAGAACCATTATCATTGCTGTTGTCAGAGTTCATATTTATCATGATAATAAAACCCTAGTACTGAGATGCCTGGATTGAACTCTCTTCTTTGAAAACAAAATTGGCCAATGTGTATCCAGGAGTTATTATCTTTATGTATCCTAGTCAAAGACCACTTACTGCTCTCAGTTAGATGTCAATTACTTCTGCCAAGGTGTCACTTGCTAATTACAGTTGTAGCTCACAACAGCTTATGGCAAAGCTTCCAACCGACTGCGCTCCCAGGAAAATGAGGGTATCCAGGTGCTTCTGGGATATCAGGGACACAGCTGCACTAACCACTGCAGGAGAAACATCGTAGAAGCTTGACGTTGTGCATAGAAGTCTACTGAACTTTTTGCCACCTTTCATGATGTATGTCATGCTTGATTCACTATAAAATATTTGTCTCATGGCTTTGATAATAAAGACATCACCATGAACATTATTTTGAAAGCTGTAATGTCTAAACTCTTGAAAAAATATGTGCAATTCTAAAGTAGTCATGACTGAATGAGGAAACACCTTGAATGTCTGGAAACCCTTAGCTGTAATGATAGAAACCCAAATAATAGGAAGTCTTTTTTACTTTTACTTTTATTAATTTATTCAGATTACTACTCAATTATTATCCCATCACTTGTATCCTCCCGTTCCTCCCTCCATCCTGCTTTCACCCTATTCCCCTCCCCTAGGTCTAAGACCAAGGGGGACCTCCTCCTCTACTATATGGTCATAGGCTATCAAGTCTCATCTTTGTAGCCTGCTTGTTCTTTCTTTGAGTGCCATCAGGCCTCCCCATCAAGGGGGAGGTGGTCAAATATGGAGTTCCAGAGTCCATGTCAGAGTCAGTTCCCGCTCTCCACATAACTGTGGAGAATGTCCTGTTCATTGGCTAGATCAGAGTAGGGATTCTACATTTACTGCTTGTATTGTCCTTGGTTAGTGCAATAGTTTGAGCAGATCCCCCTGGGCTCCGATCCACCCATTGAGATGTTCCTTTTGTAGGGTTCAAGGACCTTCTGGGTCCTTCTATTTCCCCATCTCCTATATTTCTCTTACCTAGAGTTTCAGTAGGATGTCCTCACATCTATCCCAATCTCCTGGTAAGTGAAGACTTTTGTGGGACATAGCTTATTGGAAGTCTTATTTGCTGATAAGAAGTATTGTCGTAGACTGCACTCCAACAAATTTAAAAGTTACATGAGTAATAGAGGTGCACAAGGTGACATGATATGTTATCATGAGTCTAGGTGGAGATTAATGTCAAATATTGTGTTCTTACATCACAAATGAAAGCAGTTTACATCTACATGTAGCATAAATATACATATACTTAATTTCCTGAAACATTAGTTTATTAAATATGCTCCAATGTATTCTATTTTAGCCTAATTTATTTTCTAAATATAATAGTCAGACACCCTAAGCTTATTTCTCAGGAATATGTCACATCTCAGTTTAAGGATATTACATGAGAAAATGCCTGTAATGTTTCATGTAACTGCATACTGTCTTTAAAGGGGTTGACTCACATGTGAACTGGATTGAACCAGACATAGCAATGTGCAACTGTCATCCTGAACTCATAACTTTGGACGTTGGACAATCAGAGTTCAAGGTCACTACTGACTATATAAATGGTTTGAGGCAAACATAGTCAATGTGAAACCGTGTTTAAAAATCAAGACTACATGTACTAGAAATAGTCTACATTTGCACAGGATGATGTTTAAGGAGACATTACTTGGTTTTGCTCATAGTAGGCAAAATATACTTATTATGAAAATTCCTCCTTTGAGTACCTGATAGTCATCAACACACTTGGATTCCACCACTGTATGGCAACACTTTAACACCCTATCTCGTCATTTTTAAAACATTGTGTTTCTTAATCCATTGTGCTAATTGTATCTACGGTGTGTGTGTGTGTGTGTGCCTGTGTGCCATATATGTGTATACACTTGTGTGTGAAGAAATGTATATATGAAAACCAGAGGTTAATACTTGGTGTCTTCCTCACTTACTCTCTACCATAATTTTTTTGAAACAGGATCTCTCATTGAACCTGAAGCTCACTGACTGGTCAGGCTGTCTGGGCCCTGAGCCCTTGGAACCAACTCTTTCTCTTTTTCCAGCTTCAGGGTTATAAATATGTGAAACACATGACTTTTAGGTGGATAATGGGCATCTTATACTTTTATAGCAAGCACTTATTCACTGATTTGTTTCTCCATGTCCTAAAATATTTCTTTTAATTAAAAAATATGTGAACAAGATAAAAAATTTTAAATCCTGATTTTCCATCTTTCACCTTTTATAGATATAATAGAAAGTAAAAAATATTTTCTTTTTTGTAATCATATCCTTTATGATCCTGTTCATAACAAGGTGATTCATAAACTTCAATCTCTGAATATGTAAACATATATTAGTGTATGCACATTACAGAAAGACCTTCATGAACTATAAATGTGCTCATCAATGACTCTTAACAAAGTTAGTTATGATTTGATGCTGTCACAACATAATATATTAATATTGTTACTTCATTCATATGTCTTGTCAGGAGTATGTTGCTATTTCCTCAGAATTTTGTCAGTGGAGTAGTATTTAATTCTCCTAGGATTTTCTATCATTGATATAATGCTATACAGTGAAACTTGTATCCATGTGTATCTGTAGTCTGAACTTTTCTTTCAGCTAAGTTAAAAATGAAGATTGACCTAGTTTTTAATTAAGGTCAAAATTATTTAATCAATTTATATACCCTCTAATACCATATGAAAATAGCCACTTCTTAGATCTTTGTTGGCTCTAACGTAATCTACAACTAAATCTTCTTCCTAATTTTATGACACATACTCTGGTTTCTCTTCAGAGTGTAAAAATCTTTTGCCTTTTACTAATTTTATGACACAATAAACATGTTTCATCGGTTTTAGATTTTTACTTCAACTCTAACAGTACAACCTGAGAGTCATATTATTTATGAGATATTGTGATGTTATGTGTATACACTATTTAATACTTAAATCAGTGTAAGCATATCTCTCACCTCACCAGCTATAGTGGTTCATAGCTATAATCCCACCAGTCCTGAGGCAGAGGCAGGAGGAGGACAATTGTCTAGATTGCCCTGCTTGCTTATTGAGATCTCCATTTCAAAGTACCTACAGACTCCTTATTTTTCTGCGGTCAGTTGTATAATAATGATGCCCATGGGGTCACATAGTTAAATACTTCATCTCAGTTGGTGGAACTATTAGGGCAGTATTAGGAAGTGTGCTTTTGTGAGAGGAGGTGTGTCACTAGGGGGTGGGCTTTGGACTTTGAGCTTTCACTTCCAGTCCTACTCTCTGTGTACTCAACTTTGTGTTTCAAGAAGTGAGGCCTAAGCTACTACTGCCCTAGTGCCATGTCTGCTTGCCTGCTGCCATGCCCCCTTCTGTGATGGTCATGAACACTAACACTCTGAAACATTAAGGCCCCAAACCTTCTTTTATCGGTTTCTCTGGTCATGGTGTCTTATCACTAAAATAAAAGAGTAAACAAAACATCTCCATCCCTTTAAGACTGAAGCATTTAAGAGGCTTTCTGCTTCTTTGCTGAAATACACAGTGGTTTGTTATGTATAACCTCTCTACTATGCTGCAGGACACTGACCCAGTATTCCTTGACCACTCCTTCCTCTTCTATCAGTCCCAACTAGGCTCTCCTGCCTCTGATAACAACCATCCGATTCACAACATCTACAAGATCATTCATTTACTATTTCCCTTGTGGGTGAGATCGTTCATATTCTCTCCTCACCATTATTTAAGTTTATGTTTTCCTGTATTTGCCACAAATTTTTGTGATTCAGGTCTCGTTTTCTTTTCTCATTAGCTTGTACACACGTTTCCATTTTCTACATGGCTGCTCTCATTTTTCTTTTTAAAGAGTGGAAAACTATTCTTTACAGTAAAGCTGTTTTATATCCTTGTCTCAGGCTATCATTGTTTATTCTCTTATTCTCTCTCTCTCTCTCTCTCTCTCTCTCTCTCTCTCTCCCCTATGTGTGTGTGTGTGTATGTGTTCCACACATGTGTGCATGCATGTGTCTGTGTCCATGTATGTGTGTGTGCCCATGTCCCTGTGGTCCTTGTTTGTGTGTGTAAAGGAAAGGGATAAGAAGGGACAATAGAAGTAGGACTTTGATTTAAAAATTATATGATTTTTGATAAAAACATTATTTATTCAAAAATAAGATCTGAATGAAAGTATAAAATGATAATTAAAAACTTTAAATTTACAAAATAATCCTTTAGCTTAAAAACTTTCGCAGTGTTGTAAATTTAATATAGTACTCAATACCTTTGTATTACATGTTCCATTTAAATAATGTATGTGCTAGAAAATTACCTATCACCTATTTCATTTATTTTTATATTTATACAAATAAAAATGTCTTATTATTTCATTAATCTCATTTGTATCTATAGCTATAGCTCATGATATATATTTACAATATGTATATTTTTGTTTTTTTAAATCCTCTTAAGTTTGTTAGATGTCTTATCATTACTATTTTAACAGAAAAATAGTTTTACTTTTATTTGTTCAAATTTAGCTGTAGGATATATTCATTTTTAAACTTTAGAAACTCTTTCCTTACTGTTTTGTTTTGCCTTTTCACTTCTGAAATGATATTTACAGTACACACCTTTCGCAGTTCTCAGAACAAATAAAACTATTTTATGCTAACTACAATTACCTGTATATTTATGAACCATGTTTTCTGTTAATTACATTGTTAAGTATGGAATGCTTTAGTCAAGGTGCAGAATTCAATATTTCTAGAAATATCTCCTAAACCATGAACACTACCTCAGTTAATCTGCTTTCCCACCTCACACCTGAGGAATCCACAGAGCTGGGAGGGCTACAGAAGCTGCAGCTGCTGAACAAACAATGCAGGAATGATCAGTGTTTCCTTAGAACATGCCTTCCATGTACTTCATGCAATGCTCTATTTATCATCTTGCCTTTAGGAAGACCTGACTGGAGACACAAAATATGCTGCTCTCCAGTGGGACCCCTCCTAAACAAAGGAGTGTTAGTAGTCCAGGTTTGAAGTTGAGAAAAAAGCAGGACAGAGAAAGACAGAACCATCTTGCTTTCTTTCATCCTGCACAGTGTTGCTGCACCTTACTGAAGGTTCTAGAAATGGCTTTGGTATTTTATTTTCCATACATTTCTGAAGATGTTTCAGCACACGCTTTATGCTAACAGTGTGACAGATCATGGAGTGGTAGTGAGGGGCTTCTAATCCTGAGAGCAAACTGTGTCCTGAAAATGGACATTAGCTTCTCTGTACTGTATGTTGGCAACAGAGGGAAAGAGGAAGTGAGAATGAGAAGTAGATGATAATCAGCAGAGGAGAACCTGAGGAAACTATATACCACCATCCATAAAACACTCACAGAACCCACCACAGATATCTGGGTGAGGTTCACAGACTAGAGTAGGAAGAATGTGATGTCAGTAATTACAACTTGTATGTCACTGCCTGTTACTCAGCTCCAATGATATCATTCATTGTATCTATATTTTTTGCTTTTGACACCATCCTGTTAATTAGAAAAAAAAACATGACCATATCTTCATTACTGTTTTCTTTTAATTTTTTATATTTAATTTATTTTTGTAATATCTCAATGGTTATCCCACCCCTTGTAACCTCCCATTCTTTATTACTGTTTTATTCTGATATATCCTCTGGGTCTCTCCAATAGAAACAGAAGGTTTTAATTTTACTAATAACAAATGAATTCAGAATCATCTCCAAGAAATAGTATGTGCTCAGTGTGCATGTATGGAAGCAGGGACTATGTGAGCCACAGCTCCATTACTTCTTAAATCACAATGATGCAAATTGGGGTCAGGAGAGTGACAACCACTGAGTAATAAGAAAGCTTGTAATTACTACTCATTTCATAGCAGTTTGCAGTGGAATCTTTCAAAAATAATCTCACTTCTGACCACACATGGGTTTGCTGAGGTGCAGAAGAGAAATTATAATATGTAATTACCTGACGTGAAGCACTACAGTGGGCATGAATAAATGTAGAAGTACTAATCTTATTAAAATGTTTATTTGATGTAATCATTATTCAAATATCAGCCTTGTGATATCAGCGTCCTGTTTTCAAAGTGCTGTGCTTAAGGGAGAGTACTCACAGCTTTAGGAAAGTACACGGTACTTGAATCTCACATAGAAATACCTATTATTTGAGATATGCAAGAACTCATGATATGAAGAATGCTGTGTCTGGGATGCTTCATTCAATAAAGATCAGAAGTGAAGCTTCTTGCCTTCTGATTTGCTCTCTGGAGTTTAGTCTTCTCATCATCTACCTATAATAAATAGTCTAGTGGGCTATTAAGAAGAGCTTTAGTGTTAGGCAATAACTTTATACATGGTTTAACACAGACATCTTTCTAGATCAAGAAAAAGAAACAGTGGCAAAGATTACATTCATGGTTATAAGTATCTAATTTTAGAAACATTAAAAAAATCAAATTTCATAGAAAATGAAAAAGATTACTACTAATGTGAAACTGTCTCCTCAGGTCCCAGGTCCACGCCACTGGGACATGTTCAGGGAACACTTATGTCTCATGCTCCCACCTTCTGCATTCATTCCAGTAGCGAAGATCTTGGAAGCTTTGAAGACCTAGCAAATACAGGAAATCCATGGAGAACAGTCTATGAAGAACTCCAGTGTCCTGTCTAATATTTAAAAATCAGAAGAAAACAGAGGAGGCCTGTGGAGCACCTGAGCAGCTTTGGCCTTGAATCTCTCTCTGCCTGTTCCTTAACATCTGGAACACAGAAAATAAACCAGCAGAGGTGAGGCGGACACAGGCCACAACCCACATTATCTGCCATCCCAAGGAGGCCTGTGGGACACATGAGCAGCTTTTGGCTTAGAACTTTCTCATCCTGATCCTTACCTGCCTAGTCCACCTGGGAAACAGACAGTGAACACGTTGGAGAAATCTCAAGGCCTGCTAACACCAGAGACAGCCAGATGGCTAGAGTCCAGTGCAAGAACACAAGCAACAAAACTCTGAGACACCACCAGAAACCATTTGTAAGTGGCATATTACTAAAGCTTAAATCACACATGGAACCCCACACATTAATAGTGGAAGACTTCAACATTCCACTCTCAAAAATGGACACATAATTCAGACAGAAACTACATGGAGAAAAATGAAAGTAATAGACATCATGAATCAAATGGACCTAACTGATATCTATAGAACATTTCACTCTAACACAAAAGAATATACATTCTAGAACCTCATGAAACCTTATCCAAAACTGACCATATACTTTGTCACAAAGCAAACTTCTACAGATACAATAAGATTGAAATAACCCCTTACATCTATCAGACCACCATAGGTTAAAGCTGGAACTCAATAACAATAGAAACAACAGAAAGCCTACAAACTCATAGAAACTGAGCAGTTCCCTACTCAATGACCTCTCAATCAGGTAGGAATTAAAAGAAGAAATTAAAGACTTCTTATAACTCAGTGAAAATGGATGCACATCATACCCAAAATTATGGGAAACATGAAAGCAATACTAAGAGGAAATTTTATAGCACTAAACACCTCCATAAAGAAATTGGAGAGATCCCATACTAGCAACTTAACAGCACACCTGAAAGCTCTAGAATGAGAAGAAGCAGACATACTCAAGAGGGATAGACAGCTGGAAACCATCAAAATCAGGACTGAAATCAATAAGTTAAAAAAGAACAATTCCAAGAATCAATGAAACTGAGATCTGGTTCTTTGAGCAAATCAACAAGATAGACAAACCCTTAGCCAAACTAACTAAAAGGCAGAGGGGGAATATTAAAAAAAAAAAACTAAAAGGAAGACATAATGACAGACAACAAGGAAATCCAAAGAATCATTAGTTCTTACTTTGAAAGCATATATGCTACAAAATTTGAAACTGTAAGTGAAATGGATAATTTTCCTTATAAATACCAATTACCAAAATTGAATCAAGATTAAGTAAACAAATTAAATAGACTGATATATCCTAATGAAATAGAGGCAGTCATCAAAAGTGTCCCACCACCTCCCCCTCAAAAAAAGCCAAGGGTTGGATATATTCAGTACAGAATTCTGTCAGACTATTAAAGAAGAGCTAATATCAACACTCTTCAAACTATTCTACCATATAGAAACAGAAGGAACATTACCAAACTCATTCTATGAGGCCACAGTCACCCTGATATCTAAATTCCACAAAGACCCAACAACAACAACAAAAAAGAACTTCAAACCAATTTCCTTTATTAACATTGATGCTAAAAACCTCAATAAAATAATCTGAAACCTAATCCAACAACACATCAAAGATATCATTCACCATGAACAAGTAGCCTTCATCCCTTGCATGCAGGGATGGTTCAATATTTGGAAATCCATTAATGTAATCCAACATATAAACAAACTGAAAATAAAAGTATCACTATTTGTGGATGATATGATAATATACATAAGTGACCCCCAAAATTCTACCAAGAAACTCCTGTAGTGGAGACCAATTCATCAAAGTGTCCTGATATTGAGTCAACTCAAAAAAAACAAAAAACAAAACAAAACAAAACAAAAGTAGACTTCTTATATATAAAAGAGAAAGTGGCTGAGAAAGTAATTAGGAAAACAACACCATTCACAATAGACACAAAAGTTATAAAGTGTCTTGGTATTACTCTAGACAAGCCAATGAAAGTCTTGTACAAAGAAAACGTCAGGTCTCTGTATAAAGAAATTGAAGAAGATATCAGAAGACCTCTCCATGCTCATGGATGAGTAGTCTCTATGTAACATAGGAAAAATGGCCATCTTACTGAAAACACTCTACAGATTCAATGTAATTCCATCAAAATGCCAACACTATTATTTACAGACCTTGAAAGAACAATTCTCAACTTCATATGGAAAACCAAACTAAATCAACCCTCCAAAAACAAAACAAAACAAAACAAACAGCAACAACAAAAAAACAACCTTGAATTGCTAAGACAAATCCTGTACAATAAAAGATCTTTTAGAGGTATCTCCATGCCTGATATCAAGCTGTACTATAGAACAAAAGTAATGAAAATTGCATAGAATCAGACAGGTGGAGAGTGGAATGCAACTGAAGATTCAGAAGTAAACCCACACACCTATGGGATCTCATGAAACTGAAAAGCTTTGACAAAACAAAGGACACTGTCAATAGAATAAAATGACAGCCTACGATAGGGAAAATGTCTTCACCAACCCTACATCTGACCAAGCGCTAATATCCAAATATATAAAGAAATAAAGAAATTAAACAACACCAAAACAAATAATCCAATTAAAGAATTGGTTACAGACCTAAATAGAATTCTCAACAGAAGACTATCAAAGGGCTGAGACACACCTAAAGAAATGCTCAGTGTCCTTAGTCATCAGGGAAACACAAATTAAAACAACTCTGAGATTCTATATTGTACCCATCATAATGTAACAAAGAGGCTACCAAGATGAGACTTGATAGCCTATAACCATATAGTGGTGGAGGAGGTCCCCCTCGGTCATAGACTTAGGGGAGAGGAATAGAGTAAAAGCAGGAGAGAGGGAGGAATGAGAGGATACAAGTGATGGGATAACAATTGAGTTGTAATCTGAATAAATTAATAAAAGTTAAAAAGCTTAAAAAATTTAAAAAAATCAAGTGAAAGCACATGCTGGAGAGGTTGTGGAGAAAGAGGAACACTCCTCCATTACTAGTGGGAGTAGAAACTTATACAACCACTTTGGAAATCAGTCTGGTGGTTTCTCAGAAAATTTTAAATAGTTCTACATCAAGACTGAGTTATACCACTCCTGCACATATGCCTGAAAGATGCTTCAACATACAACAAGGACATTTGCTCAATGTTCATAGCAGCCTTATTTATAATAGTCAGAAACTGGAAACAACCTAGACGTCCCTCACCTAAAGAATGGGTAAAGAACTGTGGATATTTACACAATGGAATACTATTCAGCTTTTAAAATAATGAAATATTAAAAATTTCAGGCAAATGGTTGGAACTGGAAAAGATCATCCCGAGTGAAGTAACCCAGACCCAAAAATAGGATATAAGCAAAATAATACAGAATAACCACACTGCAATACACAGACCTAAAGAAGCTTAGTAACAAGGAAAACCCTAGGGATGATTCTTAATTCTTTCAGAAAGTGAAATAGAATAGATACTGGAAGCAGCTGAACACAACTAACAGGACTGGAGCCTACCATACAGGTCTTCTGAAAGACTCCACCTAGCGGGGAATCTAAGCAGATGCTGAGTCTCATAGCCAAACATTGGCGTGTAGTGCAGTGACTCTTATGGAAGAGTTGGAGTATAAAAAGACATGGAAGGAACAGGAGCTCTCCATGGAGACCAATGGAGACAACAAATCTGGGGGTTGGAGGTGGGTTGCAGAGGTTGATGCACCAACCAAGGACCACTCATGGTGAGGACCTAGAACCCCTGCTCAGATGTAGTCCATAGGCAGCACAGTCCATTTGTGGGTCCCATGACATGGGACCTCTGATGCCCATTTGTTGATCACTTCCCCATGGCGGGATGGCCTTGTCTGGCCACAGAGGAAGAAGATATAGGCAGTCCAGAAGAGATTTGATGGGCTGAGGTCAGATAACAGGAGGGCTCCACCTTTCCGAGGACAAGGGGAGGGGTGGGGGGTGGATGAAGAGGGAAGGTAGGACTGGCAGAAGACGAGGGAGAGGGCTATAATCAGGATGTAAAGTGAATAAATGAAAAGTTTTTAAAATGTAAAAAAAAGATTATTACCATCATAGATTCTGTTATTGGCTTAGACTTAAAATATGTTTGATTCTTACTCGATATGTGCAGCATTTTCAGAAATCGTGGAAGTGGCTGGAGGGTGCCCGTGTAAATGTTTCAGAGGTCAGGCTTTCTGCAGTGTGCACAGCCCCTATACTTTCACTTCTGTAAACTTGTTTCCTTCATCTTTGAAAATTTCTCCTGTGCCATCATTCATTTCTTGTAATTTAATGGCAAATGCCCTTAGATGTCTTCCCAGCTGATGACATCTTGTTTATGGCATGCGCTTTACATTGAAATCATACAGTTATCAATTTTTTATCATGCATGCATTTTGTGAAGATATCTTGACACTGTGTCTAACACGGAAATTTTATCATGGGAAAGATTTTTAAAAATCTCAATCTGTCATGTTGATGTCAGGCAAACAGTTGGCTGACTGAATATTTGAGTATTCATCCAGATGTTAATATTAATCAACCATGGCTGTGTGTATGTACATCCATGTGCCATTTGCTGCCTTTATATATTTAGATATTTTCTTTGAATACACATAGATCTTGAGATTCTCTGATTGTATCTATGGATTGAATTAAAATTGCTACTAATAGTGCCATCTTGTGTCTAAAGCTTAAAATTAGGAAACTATGTTGATGACAGAATTTTTAAATGTTATTTATCAAATTTGCTCTTAATTTCACATGTGTATTCCATACATACTGACAATTTTTACCTTTTACCCTGTCCTATTTCCTTACCATCCCTGTCCTTGGTTTCAGATTTTTAAAAAATCCGTAAATAAATCTTTAAACATTTTCTCCAAAATCATGCATGTGAGGGAGATAGTGATTAATAATTAATGATTTACTTATGTGTTTGTTTATCTGATGTAACTCAGTCTTCAGTCTTTCAGCTGGTACTAAAATGTAAAATTCATATCTTTTTATTTGTTTCTTTTAAAACACATTGAATTCTTCAGAGTTTACTTCTGACGATAAGAGCAATATAATCAGCTTCAGTTTTTGTTTAAAGAGGGACACGGCTGCAGTAAAGCTTTTATTCTTCATTTTATTGCCACAATGAGAAACACAACAGTACATTTGGAGATCACAAAATACACCTAGTTAATGAATATTTACAACAGTATTGTAGGTGTGTACTATTAATATCAGAAACAATTAAGTTAAATAATACATTCTAAATTTTAATTGTGCACTAATGCAAGAAAAGTCACTCTAGATATTTTCCCCCAAGTAGTCTAAATCTATAGTACATTCAAAGCATAAATCCACATTTTTTACAGAATTGCTTGTCTGGTCATTCTGGGTACTGTACCTAGCTCTAGCACTGAGCTACATACTCAGCCCTTGAACATACGTTTTAATGGTCTTTACACTGAGGATCCATAACTATACTATGGTCAACTTTTAACAGTAGAGTTCACATACAAATACTTCAATAGCACTTCAGTGAATCCAGTTTTTTCTCATGACAGAGAAATGGCAAACATCTAAAATGATGGAAACAGCAGTAATGAGCAAGCATTCATTGGCAACTTGTGGGAGACCAGGAATGTCGCCGGTGATCTGGCCCTGTCATTTAACTTAGAAAAGACTTTATAGATTTATGTGCAATCTCTACATGTAATGTGCTATATTAGTGTTGCTTTCAAATTCCATCATGTCTTTTTCCTTTGCTGGTACTTCAAGTCAGCTTCTGTGTAACAGAACAAAACCTTCTCTCACTGAGTACACTTGTAGATTTTTGGAGTTAATAGGTTTAGCTCATCCAGCGTTTGTTAGCTGTTACTAGAAATCTTGTGAATTTTTTTTTCAAAGAGAACTGTGTTTTTCAGTCATTATTTCGGAACAAGATCAAGTGAAGGAAATAAGACTTACTTTTTCTGAAGTTTAAGGTAGGGAGGTTTTTGACGACTTGTAGGTGTCTGATAGAAAATATCCTACTGCAGAAATAGCAGACCAGAAACTATGAACCACTTTTCTACCTTATTCCATCATATAAATGTGGGCACACAACCACCCAATCAAAGCTAAGACATAAAGGAAAGGAAAGATTGCAGGCTGTGGGGATGGATCTAAGAAGGCTGAGATTTCCAGGGAAGTCTGAATTCAATAGAAAGCTCCTATCTTAGGGGGGGCGGGCACAGGGGGTGTGGATCACTCTGAGTTGAGAGTTCTAAGCTAGCCAGAGCTATATAACAAAATGATGCCTCAGTAAAAATGCAATAAACTGTCTTGCTTTTCTTAGCTGTCTTTTTGGACATAAGAAATCCAAATCGCAATTAACTAGATGGCTTGCTATATCATCTTCTTCCCATGAGTTAGTATCTAATTATCAGATAAGAATTTGATGCGTTTTAAGAGTTGACTTTCTGGAAATTCCTAAACTCCTCATAGAGACTGTTAAGGCATCATTCAGAACACTAGTTTTAAAGAAACCACAGCTTAGTGTTTACAGTGAAATATATGACCTAAAACTGTGATACTTCTGTGGTACAGAATAAACTAAAAGCCATGTCAAAAAGCACAAGTGTAGTTTAATGCAGTGTCAGCACTGCTAACTCCCGACATTTATGAAATATTAAGAGAAAGATTTACTTACTGACCTGAAAGGAAAATGAGAAATATACATGCTGAAGGCCACTAAAATATTTGCTGCATCTTAGAGACTTGATGAGATAACGTGTTTAAAAATCAAGACAAAATTAAATTTAAACATTTTGCAAAATCCAGTTTCAGAAATATAAAGTAGATAAAGAAAAAATGCTCAGAATTTCCAATGATTACAAAGTGGCTAGAGAAAAAATGGTTAACCACATAGGCACTGACTGTCTGTGTGATGTAAGCCATATGTGCATACACACACACACACACACACACACACACACACACACACACACACACACACCAAAAATAATAATAACACTTCAAAATTTTACAAACTACAAAACAGGTAGCACATTATAGCATACCCCCAACAAGTCTGAAGGCTGCCATCCACCTGTAGGGCTGGGCTATGGATATTTGTGGGTCTGTCTTAATTGTTCTAACATATAAATTGTAGCGTTAATATGACTTACACACAGGCATGGCAACAGTAAACCTTGAATTTCTGTGAAATGTTTGAATCAAGAAAACAAAATATAACATTTAGGCTGCATGCTTAGTGTAAGTTTAGTGCAAGCGACCTGCAACCTTTGACCCAGTGATGGTGTTTCAACAGGACTATGGAGGTCTAAAGTTTATATCTCAGATAACCTATGAACTTTGCAGCTTGACCTACATGAAATATTATACAAACTAATTGAAATAACTTGGAAAACTGTCATTTAAATGTCTAGGTTGTATACCCAGGACAGTAATTCTTAGATTAGAGAAAGATGCTCATGTCAACCTTTGTGAATTTCTTTCACTCACAAGTAAATTCACATGCTTTACTTTAAGCATCCCAATTTTAATATATTTTATTAACAAGTGAATTTTGTGATAAGATTTTTCAGCCCATCTACACAGATTATTATATGAGAAGCTGAGAACTGAGTAAAATAAATACTTAAAAATGTTATGGGCTTTGGTAGCACTCTAACAATCGCCTTCATTAAGAGTCTCATCACTATTTTCAGAGTTCAAAAAAGTCACATTTTTAGCTTATATAATAGTTACTGTTTTTTACTTTTGGAAAAATCATCATGTGTCATCGGAAGTATTAATCTTTTATTATTTTTTGTAGCAATATTTTCAAAAACATTGTGGAACTTTGTCCAAAAATTATTTCCATTTTTTGGTTAATTCAATTTAGCTGAGACTTCCTGGTACTATCCAATAAGGAATATGTCAAGATTATTCATAGAGAAATTAATGTTATTTATTGAAGTAATACTTATATATTAGTTTATATGTTGAAGCTTTCAAAACGTAACTAAGAGGCTATGGTTTTCAGATTAAATAAGATCAGCAGAGAGGGAGAAAGGGAGCAGAAGTGGCCCAGAGAATCCAGTGCAGTGTTTCAGGAGAGTCACACACACCACTCAGTCCATCACTAAGCTTTTTTCCCAGCGTCTCTAATGTCCCCCTGGCCCACTGTTCCCAGGTACCTACCCTAGAGATTCTCCTCCACTCGTTTTCAGGATG
This sequence comes from Acomys minous, assembly GCF_964271855.1. Lineage (NCBI taxonomy): Eukaryota > Metazoa > Chordata > Mammalia > Rodentia > Muridae > Acomys > Acomys minous. Next base: position 127,160,196 of record NC_140484.1, on the reverse strand, counting down.
ACTGGTCTTCACCATCAACTTGATTGGAATCAAAGATACCTGTGGCATTCCAGAGGACTTTCCTCATGTCTGAGAGGCTCTTCCAAGAGAGAATTAACTAAGGGAAGAAGATCTTCCCTGAATTGAAGAAGCATCATTTCATTTGTCTAGGGTCCTGAATTGAATAACAAGGAAAAGCCAAGCACAGCATCCATCTGTTTCTGTTTCTTGACTATGCATGTAGAGTGTGACCAATCTCTTCATATTTCTGTCATCATGGGCTTCAAAGACTGAGGTAAATAACCTGGTGTCTTCCTCAAAGAACAACAGGAAACTCAACACAGAAAGTTAACGCAAGAAGAGGGAATCATGACAATAAAGAAACTGATCACATCTTTCTTGGGCTTTCTAACCTACCTTGTAGGATGAATTCTGAAGAGTTTGGAGTTCTATATTGTACATTGAAACCTCTAAATAGATTTTAATGGATCATCATATGAGTTCAAAAACTGGAGTTTCAGTAAAGATGCTAGCCAGAAGACTCTTCTCATAGGCTTTTATGAGGAAACAAGGACTCAGTTGATCAATGGGATAAAACACCAATCATGTTCTGTTCTGGTGAAGATGCTGGCTATGTTCTGCTTATGTCCAGAGAGCAGGATTTAATAAGAAATGTGAGTAGTGTTTAATTTGCATGAAGGTTCAAGAAAGGAAAACACTCAGTGTATGGTATGGTTACTTCTCACGGCTCTAATCCAGCTTTACAGCAAGAGAGACCAGCAAGTCAAGCAGAAAGTATGGCAAATGTACAGGGTATTAAGGAAAGAGGCCAAGCTGAAAGTCTCAGGCAGAATGGGAGCCAATAAATCAGCTTCAGTTGCTAATGATCAGTAAAATTAACAAGAGGTCAATCAGTCAGAACTGGGATTATAGGAGAGGTACCTTAAGGACCAGTCTTGTCTACCTTAAACCCCATCTGATACACATCCCCTTGAAACAGGAATACTTAGCAGGTAAAGTTACATGGTACACTGCTGGAAATAGTTGCTGAGGGCCATGGTTAACCTGTGCTTCCACAGTGAAAGCATATATAGGCGTTGCAACTGTAGCTCAATGGAGCCAGGCTACATCTCCACCAGGCAACAGAACTAGACATTACCCTATGATGCTGCTTTTGCAGAATATGCAAACTGTATGCCTCATATAGTCATAGAGGCTAGCTCAAAGTTTTCATAAAGATATTGAAACGAAGCCACATGTGACAGGGACAGATTTCCTACATAAAGCTTCTGAGCGGGCTGTGCATGAATATGTAAAGAAAAGCCCAAGTTGCAATGGAGATGACAAAATAGTGTAAATGTCAGATTTGTGGTATGTTTGCCAAGGAAAATTGAAGGCACAGGGTAGATCTGGCCTGTGATTGTGGTCATAGCTGCTAACAGAGACATTTGGGAAGGGATACTGGAGCCTGCTGCAAACTATATGGTATCAAAGAGCCAGATATCTGAGATGGAGCTATAAGGCTTAGTCCTTGCCTATCGGTGTTTTCTTCTCACTTTGTTTTGTTCCTTACTTGGAATTTTCATATTTTATATATAATATATATTCAGATTATGTATACAATGGGAGTTCAAAATTTATTGTGTCACTTTTTTAAAAAAATATGATTCACAATTATAATGACAGAAGTGCCAGAAGAGACCTTGAAATTTTGAGCAATGTTAGAACAGACAAATCTTTTGAGACTCTAAGATAAACTAAGAATATTTTGCATTATGATGTAGCCATGTGATTACGGCAAACCTGGGTGAAATTTTGTCTTCTAAGAACCAGTAGGCTTTGGTGTCAGGTTTGAATGGGTGGGCTTGTGATGGCTAACCTTCAGTTTAACTTGGTTGGATTAGTAAAATCCTAGTGCATTTCAGAAATCCATCTTTGTACATGTCTGTGAGGCTATTTCCATAGAAGACTAACTCACTTGAGCTAAACATAGAATTCTCTGTCACATACACTGGGATATTCATAAAATAAAATGAGGAAAAAGAGAAAATCAGCTGATCATCAGCAGTCATCTTTGTTGCTTCTGATTTGGACACAAAACAACCAGATGCCTTGCATTCTTTCCATGATAGATTTCCTCTTTTGCTGGTTTATATCTTCTCAAAGTGGAAATCAAAGCAATACTATCTTCAAGCTGTTTCATTCAGATAACAATGAAGAAAATGTTAGCAATATACTTTTCTCCTCTGCTCTCCAGCCAATGTCATTTAGGAAAGACAGTGTTCCTAAATAATTGCTTTTATTCTTTATACCTCATAGTTTGTTCTAAACTGTGCTGCTCATGACTTTACAATATTCCATAACTTGCTCATCTATTACTTCTTACATATAACTATTATTAAATATTTACCTCTGTTTATTGCAATAAATTGTTTTATCATTTTTTCTATGACATTAGCCTCTGGGAAATCATAGATAACATATGATTACTTGCTGTGTGAATTGAATCAATGGAAAGCACTGAATATGAACCCAATAAAATTTAAATTGTTATCATGAGTAATCATTTGTACAATGTGTTACACATGTGAAGGTCTCTGAAATAATGGAAACCTGTCCAGATATACTGATGCTTGTCAATTTAGAGAAAAACCATGGTGTCCTATTCCATTCTACTTAATTCTACAGAATATCTTGGACAGGATACTTTCTATACAACAAAGATTTATATTATGTTTTTAAAAATATAGAGTTAAAAAAGCCCAAGGCTGAAGCACATATGTGTATGAGGACATTCTTAATGGGGCATAATATGAAAAACTAGAGGGCAAATAACACACATGAGAGAAAAGCATGGGAGGACAAGTGGATACCTCATCTGGTACCATCTTCTATAAAGCTTAACATCTCTTTCCCTCATGGGATTAATTAAACCATAGAGGAAGAAGCCTAGCTGCTTAACTACCTGTTAAGTATTCCTGTTCCAAAAAGTATTACATTGGAGACTACAATTTCAAAACGTGAAATTTGAGAAACATTTTGACGTTTGTGGTGCAAGGTACATGGAAATTCCTTCTTGGCCATATGATCAGTAGCTGATCCCAGGAGAAATTAGGAACACATATCTATTGGTTCTTGTATACCACTACCTATTTTCCAATATCTCTCTTCGTTTAAGTGCAAGTTTTTAATCATCATGTTTTATTAGAGAATTTAGCCTCTGGACAATGGTAGATACCATATAAATAATTGCTAAGTGTCTCTAAGGTACTAAGAATATCAAATTTGTTTCTATAGTCAATTTTTCTACCAGTATAACACTGGTATATCTGATAAACCAGATACACACTGGTATTTCTGACCAGTATACACTGGTCAGTATGTCTGTCTATCATCAACTATCATCTAACTATCAATAATATACATATATGTGTGTATGTGTCCATTTATCATCTATCTACCTATCTCATCTATGTCCATACGTAAAAACAAAGATAATTAACTGAGTGATGGGACTACTCTCAATGAGAAAAGGAAAGCATGAGCAGGACCAATTCTTACCTGAACTTTAGAATAAAAATTCAGGATATTATGAAAAATCTGTAAAAGTACTTCATAGATAAATAGCAATCAAATTTTTATGGGTTTTCATCCCTATATGAAGCATAAGTGTTATAATATTGAAAAAGTGGATACAAGAGAAAGTGTGACTTCATTAGAAAGGAGGCAAAATTAGACACATTTGATAATATATGGTAATATATGAGTGTAAAAAGCAACTGTTTGGAAACCAAAAATGAATGAACATAATATATGGCTATTTAAGAAACTCTTTACATTATTAACTTTAAACATCAGAGGAAGTGTAAATATATCTAAAGTGTTTAATGAGCATCTACTCTGAACCAGCTAATGAGTTAGTTATCAATACTGTGAAAGCAAATAATACAAATCACATTCATTAGCTTTAGGATTTCATGGAAGTTGAAGTTCATGAATAACTACTTCATTGTTCCAAATAGAGATAAATTAAAATCTCATCCAATATATAAGATGATAATGAATATATTATTAGTATATAATTGTTAGCTTATTGGTTTTTATATGTCAGTGAGAAAATGGTATCATTATCTGAATAAAAATGGTTTGGAAATAAATGATGAAAAATAATTCACTTTCTGTGAAAGTGTGCTGGCCTGAGGTTAAGTCCCCAGCCCACAAGCATGCCTGAAACCCAAGCACAATACAGAATTAAGACAGGAAGAAAACAGGGTAATTCCAAAAAGTAGGCTAGCCCTAAGTTTGGTGGTGAACTCTATCTCAATGGAGTAGGGTGGAAATTGACAGAGCAATGACACCTGAAGTCTTCCTGGTCCTCAATCAATCATATATAAGTAAGGATTTGTACACATATGTGCTAATACACAAAACATAAACAGACATATGTAGACCTAAAAATAATAATTCAAGAAATATAATTCATCATGAATAGTCTGACTATAATACCTAAGGTTACATCACATTATTTATTCAACTTTAAAGTTTTCACTTATTACCAGTGTACTATTACACACAGACTAACTGCATACCATAATGAAACTAAGTGGAATTTACCCACGACACAATCAAGAAAACACTGATATCAAATGGAAGCATTTTGCATAATTCAATTGCAATATCTAATTAGGAAATCCAATTACAAAATGCCTGATTTAGCTACTTATACCTCCAGACAAGAAAAAGATGAGAAGGTTAAGCAGAGTTCAGCAAGAGCCCTTCTCAGACTTCCAAACAACTTAGAACTCTGATGTAGAGCTATAGTAACTGTCATGTATGCAAAAGGTCACTAACCCACAATTATGTAGAGAAAAGTGTGGATTTTGGTCTCTGTATCACAGCGGTACGGCATGTGTTTATAAAAAAAAAAAAACTCTCTAGAGTCCATTATTTTCTACTGATAATTGTAGGCTTTTATGATAACTACATTCACCTAATGGAATGATACAGTAAATAAATACTGATGACTCTTCTTTGATAATACTGTCAAGGAAAAGAAATGGAGGAAAGATAGAGGCATGGAGTTATGTAGGATAAAAAGGAAGATGACACATCAATAGCAATAGACCCTACATATTTAGAATCATCAGATAAAGCAATTGAGGCCACAAAATAGCAAAGGTCAAGTCTCCTCCACACTGTGGTAAGCTTTATATTTCATTAATGATAGCTAATCACTTTAATTCAGGGGTTCTTCTTCCTACGTTATACAAGTGTCTTCCTGTATCCTAGTGAATATGACTGAGATTATCTAATCCCTGACTTTCAATTCACATTCTAATGGCTCTGAAAACTCCAACTCTTTCTTTCTGCAGCCCTAGATTCAATTAAGGAAAGAAGCTGAGGTTGACTGAAGCTTTAATGTGTTAACCAACTTCTGTGGTAATACTGGTATTGCCATAGGTACATACTTTTTTTTACTGGAAAGGCACAAAATACCAGTTTCATTCCTGATACAAAAGGTCAGTTATCTATGAACTCCCCTAAAGATGTCTGTATTACTCATGTTGTCTGAAGAGATGATTTCCATGAACTCAGCTATCTAGAATGCTGAGCATATTTAGGTCTAACGAGCAGGAATCAACAGATGAATTGATCTATAATTCATCTCTCTTTAAATAATCACCTTTTCTCTCTTGGGAAAAAATGGGATTATGTATAATAGCTTTTAGAAAACTGTTAAATGTCTTGGTGGGAGGAATTTGCATATTTTGAGAATGGGTGTTAATAAACAAAAGACTTTGAGCAGGTTTGCCTTTTACATTATTTTCTGCTTGGAATATATTTTTAAGGGAAGAATCAAGAAAACACACACACACATACACACACACACATAAGAAAACTGGAACATTCCATTATGATGGGCCTCATCACCTTAAAATAATGTAGAAAAAGGCTAGGCCAAAAATTGTAATGTAGATAAATTGTGTTCATTAAAGCATCTTACTGTGTACAACAGTGACCCAATAGAGAGGCTGAGTAAATATTTGTTGAAAAGACCAAGGGAAGGGGAATAGGGTGAAAGCAAGAGGGAGGGAGGAACAGATGGATAAAAATGAGGGGAAAACAATTGAAATGTAATCTGAATAAATTAATTAAATAAGGAAATTTTTGAAAAAGAAAAATAATTTAGGAAAACGGTTTAGCAAATGTCTCCCAGTTCCATGAGAAAGGTCACAAGCAAGATGTCGTCTCAATCTCCCATGCGTAAGAGGTAAAGCAAATATAGCATGGTATCGCCTAAACCTGTGACTTTAACCACAGACATACAACTTAGCAACCACACCTCACCAGGTCTTCAGCATTTGACGGCTTCCACCTGTGCTTCCAGGACTTTATCTAATCAAACAATTGACTAGCTTCCCCCCTTTAATTCTAGACTTTCTATGCTTTCTGTGTACTTAATTTTTCTTTATCTATAGCTTTTTTGTTTTTGTTTTTGTGTTTTGTCTATTGTTAGTGCTTGATCCGAACTTATTTCTGAACATCTTCCCACTTGCCAGGTCTTCTTTATTTAAAAGTCTGTTTTACTGACTTGAGAAACTACCATCATCAAATATATTGATAGCTCTTATGTGGTTTATGCTCTGATCTGTTGATATTTTCAGTGACAATATGACTTTTGGTAATTGAGATTTTATTCACAAAGTTATTATTTTATACATATAAATAAATGTTATTTTCTTATTCCATTTTAGATTTCTTACTATTGAAGATTATTTTTATGTCAAATTTAGAATAAGTCTAATTTGAGGAGGGTACATGTTCATAAATGAGTAAATTGATTTAAACTGATTTGGGGGAGGCTTTCTCATTAAATTTATAAGCCTTGGAATAATTGGGGTAGTTATGCAAAGCCATTAGAGTTAATAATGTGTTTATCTTTCAACCTGTCCTATTCATTTCTTAAATTCTTCATTAACCATTAGTTGCCACCTCTGAGAATCTGTAAGTGACACTGAGGTAAATTAATTTCTCCATTTCTTGATTGCAGTTGTATCTTTATTTGGTTGTCTGTTGTAAGTTTGACATTACAAGCATATTACTTTTTCTATGACTGTGTCCCACATATACAGTATACTGAATGAGGGAAGAAATCATGCATATTATATCAAGGCTAAAACAGCACTTGTTTTTATTGATAATATGATAATGTCACACTTTTTTATTTCTATAGTTAATAGTTATCCAACATGACATTCAGAAATAGTTCAGAAAAACTTAAAGTCATCAAGTTATTGAGTGGAGTCCACTCTCATTGCACATAAATTTATTGAAAACACCATTTCTCGGCATCCAGTTATATTCACCAGGAGAGTAACAACTAGAGGCTTTAGTTGTGATGTTTCCATAGTTATTATTCATTCCATTAACTTAGTATCAACACAACCAATTTTTTGAAATCTCATAACAGACATATTTATATTGTAGAATTTCAATTACCATGACCAGTGGGAAGTTTTATTTCTTTATTAAATCTTATGAGTGAGTGTATGTATGTACGTAAATGTGTAGGTGTATGTTCATGTATGTGAAAGTCAATGTATGAACAAATGCATACGTATAAATGTATAAATTTCCTCAGTCCTATATATTACTATTAAGTTCTGGTCAGACCATCATCATTGACACTATCATCACATGAGTAGAGAGCTATATGTCATACACTGAAAACCCTTAGTCAGTATTCTAAACTTAGTTCATGACCTTGTGAACATGGACTTGATTGAGCCATGAGTATATTGTTTTATGGATGAGGTGACAAAGGCTTTGGACTCATTTAACCAATGTGCCTAGGATCTTATGCTGATTGAGGTTGTGATAAGACAGGAAACAAATACAGGTTTGGCAGGTTGGCTCTCAAGACAAGTTCTTTGTGTAGAATTATGTTTTATAAAGGTGAGCACACACCTGCTACATCTAAGGTTAGTTTTGTACCAGAGGCAATTTTCTTGCAATTTCCAATTTTATCAGAAAAGACAGTTTTATCTAATTAAATAAGAAGAAAAATCATACCTTCTCCTATTGGTAAGATATTCTATGTAATTTATTTACTTTTAACCAAATGGCCATTGGGATTTTAATATTTCTTTGTGATAATATATTTCATATTCTGTAGCTATAAAAGGCAGTTAGTAATTCACAAGTAATTTAGGAAAACTGTCTACTAAGTTGTGGATATTTACATAGTTTCCATAAATTATAAGCAAGAATTATACTTTTTTCAACTGGAATTCCATTGAGAGCTTTCATCTGCATAGAACACCCACATGCAAATGCTCACATGTGTCTCTAAAATCAACATATTTGGGGATATTTCACCATATAATTTAAATTAAATTCATTTCCATTCCAAAAGCAGTAAGTTTGTTTGTATCTCACAAAGGTTGACAGGGGAGGGGTAACAAAAGTATGAGTATGTTTACCCTTGCTTCTTTTCTTACTTCATCCTTCCTGTTTTCTCATCCCTTTCCTCTTTATTTTGTTCAACAATTCCTATGTTCATTTCACAATTACTTCCTAACTGTCAATGTACTATGAGACAGACTGTGTGTGTGTGAATCTAAATGATTAGTAGTTACTTAAGGAAAAACCTTTGCTTTAATTAGTGGATGAGCTATTGGAACATAGCACAAATTAGGTAATTTGACATAGAAGAAAGTGTCATTTTCATGGGTTAAATCTTTGTACAATTTGTCAATTCTATTTGTTTTAAACAAATGTTTCCCAGGGTTGTAAATCAGAGACAAAAGGAAAACAGGATGCTGAAAATCTGGTCTGGGAGAAGGAGGTGTTTAGCTACAGAGTACCGTAGGGAATTCCAGGTCTTGAGGTATCACCATTCTCAATTCTCTTAGAAAGTGCAAGTTTGATTTCCAAAGTGGTTGTACAGGTTTGCACTCCTACCAGCAATGGAGGAGTGTTGCCTTTTCTCTGCATCCTTACCAGCATGTGCTCTTACTTGAGTTGTTGATCTCGAATTCTGATGGGTATTAGGTGGAATCTAAGATTTGTTTTGATTTGTATTTCCCTAATGACTAAGGATTTTGAACATTTCTTTAGGTGTTTCTTGGCCATTCAATATTCCTCTGTTGACAATCCTCTGTTCTGCTCTCTACTTCGTTTTTATTGGATTATTTGATTTCTTGGTGTTTAAAACCCCGCTCAGGAGAGGGATGGAAGCATATGCTGAGACTCATAGCTAGCCAAACTTTGGGGCAGAAAGCATGTGACTTGGGAGATAGAAGAAGATGAAGGACACAGGAGCTCCAGAAGGAAAACAACAGAGCCAACAAATCTGGGCCCATGGGGACCTACAGAAACTGATGCACCAATCAAGGTCCTTGGAAGAACCTAGACCCCCTGCTCAATTATGGTTGATAGGTAGCACAGTCTCCATGTGGGTACCATAATATGGGTAATGGGGGCTGCCTCTAGCAACAATGCTGCTGCCCCATTGATCACTTCCCCTGTTGGGGTGCCCTTGTCAGGCCACAGAGGAAGAATATGCATGCAGTCCTAATGACAATTGATAGTCTGGGATCAGATGGTAGAGGAAGAGGGCTCCTCCTTTATGAGAAATAGATGAAGGCAGGGAGGAGGGTAGAGGAAAGGAGGGTGAGATATGGAGGAGACAAGGAAGGGGTCTATGATTGCAGTAGAAAGTGAATAAATAAAAAATCAAATTTATATATATATAAAAGAAAGAACCCAAAGAGTGAAGAGGTTTTTACTTGAGCAATGGATATGATGAAGTCATGTTGTCAGTGGAGAACACTATGGGACTTCATGCTGATTATTATTAGATAGACTATCAATTCTTCTTAGGAAGCATGAAGATAAAACCATGGCAGTATGTACAAGACTTTGAAATGAGATGAACATATCACCATCACATGTCACTATCAACCATTATCAATATATTAGTTGAAAATAATTTGGGAGGAGACCTAATGGAGGATGACTGATGTGGAAAAAATGGCTTTAAAAAGAATAATCCTGAACAATTCTCAGTTTTTGTATGTAGAATTAATAATGAGAAACCAGCAAAAGCATGCTCAAAGTGTTGCAAGTGAAACAGGAAGTAAGGCATTAAAGAATAATACAGAAATGCTGTAATGAAGAGAAAGTTGACCAAATGTATGAAGCACTTCTATAAAGCACAAAGTAGTAGGACATTACACACTTCATATAGGAGCCACTGCAACGGTGGTCACAGGTTCTTCTAAAGAGTCAAGAGTTTGGGTGGACTTGGACCTTCACCAGTGGGCAGCTGCGGCCTGGCTGGTCCCAGCTGCACCCCCACCTTGGCTCACTGCCCACCCTCAAGCGCTCCTTGCAATCCCTTGGAACCCTCTCTGCCAACTGTCATGGAATTTGGCTCTGAGAGTCAGCTGGTCCTGGCCAGGATTCCTGGTCTACCTCAAATGGAAACAGTTCCTCCCAAGGACTTGGCCAGCAATCCCAGTAGAAACGCACTGGGGCTGGGCCCCATGGCATATTTAACCAACGCCAAGCTTATGACTTCGAGTCCAGAGATATTTCAAATGGAACAGGGTTCCTGGTTACAGACCCAGGTTCATGAATTTTTCAGAAATTAATATTAGCCCTGAGGGAAGTTCATAAGTGTCTAATGTTGGAAAGTGATTTTTGTGGAGAGAATTACAAAAGGATAAGATCCAGCAAGACAAAAGGGGGAATCCAAGGAATGGAGTGGGTTATAAGCAAAAGTGAAAAAGAATGATTGACAATGTTTGCAATTAATGCTACAAAATGGGTTCACAATTAGAGGGAATTGTATGCTCTTAATACCCCAAAACTATCAAAAAGCTTGGTTTTAAAAATAAAAATGAGGTTTGGATGACTCCAAGATGGTGGCAGTGAAGATGCACTGGGTCTGAGCTGCAGAGAGGAGACTGTAGATGCTACTGGAAGCCATGGACCTTGGGAGCTGGAGATCACTGGGTGAGAGAGATCTAGGCAGTGAAGCATCAGATCTTTTGGCCTAGGGAAATCTCAGGAAAATGGATAGATCTATCCTCAGACTACCCTATCCACCCCCTGCCAAGACCCAGGACACCCAGCCACAGTAGAGCTGTCTGAGGCTGGGGGTACTCAACCACAGCAGGGCAGTCTGAATCTGGAGACAGTACCAGGAGCCACAGATCTGAGGATCATTTGAAGAGAGAGATCCCCAAAGTGCAGACCACAAGCAGATCTGACCTCTGATCATTCAGTGGCCCAGAGAGGGCAGCAGCCCAGTCTCCACAACCTAGACCAGACACTGCATGCAAGCTGCCAGCTGTGGCACTGTTCTACAGCATGAGCTCACTACATGGGACTGAAATCACCCCTGCGGTGAATCATCAGAGCTCCTGGCCTAGGGAAATCTCAGTGAAATGGGTGAATTTGTTCTCAGACACTCCCACACTGACCTTATGCCAGTCCACAGAAAGCCCAGGTGCCACACAGGGGCCCAGAAAGTAGTAGACACATTGGCCAGCCAAGCAGTGCTTTCTGAGCGGGGCCAGGCAGGAGCCTAGTTGCCAGCACAAGAGGATTGTCCTGGCACAATAGGCCACAATGGACCCAGCCTAGCCAGACTCACCAGCCTAGCAGGGACTCACACACTCTTGGGAGAAACTACGCATGCCGGAAGGGAAAGGGAAGAAATTTAGCCAACCAGCAACAATCAGAAGGCAGTAGCTGCTCTCTCCCTGGCAGACAGAACCTAGGTCCCACTACCTGGTTGGAACAGGCAGAAACATAAACAACTACTAGAAGCCAGCAGGGTTTCAGGCACTCTATGGTGATCTGAGGCTAGGACCCAAAGCCCCAGGACCTGAGGTCAGGGTATTCAAAGCCCAGGCAAGGACAGGATAACCGCCTCTACATACACTACCTCAAACTGATACTGGAGATACAGAGCACCAGCATTTACCTCAACTGATGCAGTAGGGAGCACAGGGTGTGGAGCAAAGTCTCCAGGAGCTGAAACCAAGTCACCTACCTGTTCCAGAGAAGAGTTCCGGGATCACCCTAGGCAAAGGCCCTCGACCTATAATCACTCACCAACAAACTGATCTCAATGACGAGTTAAGGACACCAGAAGCTACCTCCCAACATCAGAGACAGCAAGATGACTAAAAAGCTAGCATAACAACATAAACAAAAACCAAAGCAATATGGCATCTCCAGATCACAGCTATTCCAAAGAAAACAACCTGGAGATCTAAAACACAATTGAAATAGAAGAAAATGACATTAAATCCTTAGTAATGAAGATGACATTGGAGGAAATGAATAAAATCCATAAACAAATGCAGTAAGATGCAGTCAAGTGAGTGAAAGACACAAAAGAGGCCTACAGAGAGTCACTGGAAGAAATTCAGGAAAATACAAACAATCAGATGAAGGAAACCAATAAAACAGTTCAAGATCTGAAGATGAAAATGGAAACAATAATAAAAGCAGAGATAGAAGAAAAACAAGAATGAGAGATCTTACAGAAGAAAGCAACAACACAGAGGTGATCTTTTCTAACAGAATCCAAGAGATGGAGGAATGAATCTTGGGACTAGAAGTTACAATCACAGATCTCGAAGCAACCATCAAAGAAAAGGCTAAATCTTAAAAATTCCTGACACAAACATCCAAGAAATAAAGGATACCATGAAAAGACAAAATATGAGGATAATAGGCATTGATGAAAGAGTAGACACCCGACTCCAAGGCCCAGGAAATATTTTCAAGAACATGATAGAAGAAATTTTCCCCAATTTGAAGAAGGAGATGCTTATGAACATACAAGAGGCATATAGAATAGAACAAAAAAGCAAAACTTCCCACCAAATAATAATAAAAACACAACATATAAAGGACAAAAAAAATATTAAAAGCAACAAGGGAAAATGGCCAAGTAACATATAATGGCAAACCTATCACAAATATAATTGACTTCTCAGCAGGGACCATAAAAGCCAGAAAGGCCTGGACAGATGTCTTGCAAAACCTAAGAGATCACAGATACCAGGCCAGACTACTATACCCAGCAAAACTATCAATAACCATTGATGGAGAAAACAAGCTATTCCATGACAAAAACAAATTCAAACAGTACCTATCTACAAATCTGGCTTTACAGAAGTTACTAGAAGGACTACTCTATCCCTGAGAGACAAGCTACAACTAAAATTACACGGAAAATAGATAACTACACCATTGCAAACACACAACCACACAAACTCCCTACTGCAACCAACATCAAAATCAAGGGACTCAACAGGCAGTGGTACTTAATATCTTTCAAGATCAATGATCTCGATTCTCAAAAAAAAAAAAAAAAAGATGCAGACTAATTGAATGCATGTATAAACAAGATCTAAAATTCTTCTGCATTCAAGAAACACATCTCAGCCACAAGGATAGACATTACCTCAGGGTAAAAGGCTGGGAAAAGATATTCCAAGCAAACAGACACAAAAAGAAAGCTAGTGTACCCATTTTAATATCCAATAAAATAGGCTTTCAACCAAAACTAATCAAAAGGGATGAGGAAGGACACTTCATACTCATCAAAGGTAAAGTCAACCAAGATGAAATCACAATTCTGAACATCTATTCTCCCAATATAAGGGTACTGACATTTGTAAAGGAACTATTAAAAAGCTAAAATCACACATAGATCCTCACAGAGTAATAGTGAGAGACTTTAACACCACACTTTCACCAAAGGATAGCTCAGCGAAACAGAAAATAAACTGAGAAATAATGACACTTACCAACAAAATGAATCCAGTGGATCTAACAGATATCTACAGAGAATCACCCAAACACCAAAGATTATACCTTCTTCTCAGCACCCCATGGAACCTTCTCCAAAATTGATAACATAATAAGTCACAAAGCAAGCCTCAATAGATACAAGATGATTGAAAAAAATACCTTGTATTCTATCAGATCACCATGGTCTAAGGCTGGACTTCAACAACAACAGAAATAACAAAGTGCCTACACCCACATGGAAATTAACAACCCTCTACTTAATGACACTTGGGTCAAGGAAGAACTAAAGAAAGAAACTGAGGACTTCCTGAAATTCAATAAAAATACAGGAAAAACATACCCAAATTTGTGGGACACATTGAAAGCAGTGCTAAGAGGAAAATTCATAGCACTAGGTGCCTTTATAAAGAAAATGGAAACATCTCATATAAGCAACTTAATGACACATCTGGAAGCCCTAGGAGAAAAAGGAGCAGAAACACCCAAGAGGAGTAGATGTCTGGAAGTAATCAAATCAGGGATGAAATCAATAAATTAGAAACAAGAGAGACACTACCCCAATCAACAAAATCAGAAATGAAAAGGGATACATAACAACAGACACTGAAGAAATACAAAGAATCATAAGATCCTACTGGAAAGGCATATTGACACAAAATTTGAAAATTTAAGGGAAATGGATAATTTTCTTGATTGATTCCACTTGCCAAAATTGAATCAAGATCAGATACACAGCCCAGGTCAACAATTAATAAATGGGACCTCTTGAGGCTGCGAACCTTCTGTAGGGCAGGAGACACTGTCAACAGAATAGAGAGACAGCCTACAGACTGGGAAAATATCTTCACCAAACCTACATCTGACAAAGGTCTAATATCCAAAATATATAAAGAACTCAAGAAATTAAACATCACCAAACCAAATAACCCAATTAAGAAATGGGGCTCAGAATTAAACAGAGAATTCTCAACAGAGGATTATCAAATGGCTGAGAAACACATAAAGAGATGTTCAACATCCTAAGTCATCAGAGAAATGCAAATCAAAATGACTCTGAGATTCTGTCTTACACCTATTAGAATGGCGAAGATAAAAAACCTCAAGTGATAAACATGTTGGCAAGGATGTGGAGAAAGGGGGAAACTCCCTAATTGGTGGTGGGAGTGCAATCTTGTACAACCACTTTGGAAATCTATCTGGCACTTTCTCAGAATACTGGGAATAGGCCTACCTCAAGACAAAGCTATTCCACTCCTTGGAATATACCCAGAAGATGCTCCACCACACAACAAGGACATTTGGTCAACCATGTTCATAGCGACGTTATTCCTAACATCCAGAATCTGGAAACAACCTAAATGTGCCATAGTTGAAGAATGGATAAAGAAACTGTGGTACATTTACATTATGGAATACTACTCAGCTATAAAAAACAAAAAAGTCCTGAAATTTGTGGGCCAATGGATGGAACTAGAAATGATCATCCTGAGTGAGTTAACCCAGACTCAGAAAGACTCACATGGTATATACTCACTTATAATTGGACACTAGCCCAACAGGGATATCCATGCCTACTTCTGACCTTTGTGGATACCAGTCAAGCACACAATGAACAGACATACAGAACTTCAAAACACCCATATATATAAAATAAAATAAATAAAGCTAAAAAAATTAAAAATGTGATTAGGCAATTACAGTTCATAATGGGAAAAACAATGTTTTAACATACACACAGGGCTATGGGAACAAGAAAGAAAGGCATTAGAAGATCAAAAAGATAGTAGAGTGAGTAAAGACTTCTGCATAGGTACTTCACCACAGCCTATTAACTATAATAAAATTTTCAAAGTACTGGAGGAATGGTAGTCCAAAACGAGAAACTAGGACAAAGCCAGGCATCTCTCTCCAATCATTTGGCCAACATGTCATGTAGAAACCATTCAAGTCTGGGCATATCAGAATGAGTATGTTACTCCCAGGATTTACATACACAGGAATGACACTATTGTAAGGTAATTATATATACGTATGCAAGCCATTAATTCACATTTGTATTTTATAAACTTGTCATTGTATTACAACCTATAACATATAGTATGAACATTTAAACCACAAAATGTTTTAAATAGTTCTCTTTTTAAAAAATAACACTCCGGTCTGCTTCATTCAGAATATTACATGTTTAGCATTGGTCTCTTTCATCGACTAATTTATTTTCATAATTCCCAAGAGAATATATTCAGCTTGACATACATTTTAACTGTTAAATGTTGTGTTTCTATTAAAATTCATAAAGTCAAGGAAAACTCCAATTCAATACAAGTTAAATGCTTTACCTCCCACCTGTCATAGTCACAAACCATATAATTTTCCTAAAATTATGCAAAAATTAGCTAATTAAGTTTTAATTTGCTAATCCTTGCTCAGTTAAACTAGTGACATATGTAAATTAGCTGCTAAGCCCTTTAAAAATTTCAAAGTAAATGATAAACAACATTTCTCGATTTTTGAAAATATAAAGATTCTAGTAATTGACTTAATATATTGGTAGATAGTTGAATAAATCCTATACTTTTGCTAAAGCAAAGAATAAACATATTCATAAACACTTGATTAAATGCACACTTAAATTTTATAATTATTATAGCTTAAGGCCCACAAATATATCAGGATAAAAAAAATAACAACAGGTCTCAAAAGACAATATTCTTCAATGTTTGTGAGATTAGGACAATTTTATAGACTTTTGTAAAAGTAATCATTAATTTTTCTTTGTTTGAAAAAAAAGAAACAAAATATCTATTAGGGAATTAACTGGAATCAATTAGAATTGAATTTCTTTATGAAATGTGTTATCAAATATCAACGTGATTCCTTTAAGTCAATATGATTTACACATTTTGGACAGATCCAAATTACATTATTTGATTTATTGAAATATTCTGAACTAAGGCAGCTGAGCGGCTGGAAGATCTACTATATCTATCATTGTATGTATATGTGCACTGAGAGACCTCAACTGCATGAGGTAATAGCAATATACTAAGAGTTCAGTTTTCAAACAAACATAAGATGTTAAATTTACCCCACTATATTCAGTAGCACATGAAATTCTTTAGGAAATTTGGTCAAATGATCCAAAAATTTGACAAATATTGAGATTGTTTATAGCATGATCCAACACTGCTAACTGCTGCAGTACTGGAGACTAACTTGAGGGCCATGCATGCCTGGCAAGAAGGACACTGCCACCAGCTATGCCCTCTGTCCCTGATCCAGGGCTGTTTACAGGAATTGAGTAGTATTTTGAAGATCCTAAAATGATATAAAAAGATGTTCGTCTAATTTATAATTGAGACAGAATCTCTTGGGTCTTTCTCATATGCTGTTTGGAAAGAGCGTCATGACTTTACTGGTTTAATCAACTTAGTTGGTCGCAATTTGTCTTAGCAGGATAGAGAAACTAATACAGGCACTTCCATTGCTCTGTTTGTAGTACAGAGTACTATAGCTGGATTGATTTAGTCCTATGCATATCTATGCCTTGGTGTTTATGACTACTGAACACTACCGAACAGTGAGACTGAGGACACTCTTGTTGAAATCTGAAATTCTACTAGTTACTCTCAGAGTCAGCTTGTGTATTGGTAGATTTTTGGATATAACTTATTAGAGTGGAGGAACTCAATTGGGTGGTCTACCTTGGTTCTGAAGTCAAGATTCACAACAGAGTTCTTGGGTTCTTGGTGATTTCATCTGCACAGAGTTTCTATTTGTGACAAAGCTTGCTAGGAACCCTATGCTTGCATATGTTTACCCTCTGCCATTTTTCCAGTATTATAAATATTATTAACCTTTCAAACAATGCCCTCTATTTTAAAGTGTGACATAATCTTGCATGTTTATCCAAATATCAAAATTGGGTGAAATTCTAGACCATAATGTTTTTTGATTATTCTAATTTTTAAGCAATGTTTTGGAGATTACATTTGTTTTATAGGCTATAGCCTCCTGTTACAAGCATTCTTAAATAGTTTTGAAGAAATTCATTTTTCAACAATCTTTTGCTTACACTAGGATACCATTTAATTATTTTGTTAAATGCATATATTCTTGGACTTCTATGAATACACTGTCCACTAAACAGTGTTGAGAAAACTTGAAGAATTTGGTTGAGCTAATTTCATTAAAACCCACAAATGTATATAATCTCACAATCAGGCCTTTAAGAACAATCACCCACTTATATTTCATGAATACACTTTCTATCTAATGCTCATTAACAGGCTTCAGAGAACCTTGAAACAATTGCCAATGTGACAGATTAGCAAACATGCAAAGAGCCACTTGCTATGAAGGGCATTTCATGGTATAGCAGCAGAGAGCAATCAGCCAGAAATTAATCCTTTTCATGTTGTGACCCATAGAACTGTGAAGTGAAATGAGATCTTAACATTGGGAATTACAGTTGCTTGCAATCAGGCAAGAGTAATGCTATTCAAGTGACACCATTTTGTAAGGTTTCAATTAGTTCACACAATGGGGGGCTTTATGATGACAGGAGCATGTGTCAAACCAGTGTCAGGAGGTTGTGAAAACAAAGTCACTTCAGGGAATCAATCTACTGCTGCCTCTTCTCATCAGTCCACTTAGATGTTACTCTCAAGAGTTGATTAATAGGGAGTCTTGTGAAGGTTTGCTTTTCAGACATGGAATATTTTTATTGTTCCAACAGTAACAGAAGCTAGTCTCATTACATAATATAATGATAAAAGTGTAGAGAATCTCTTCAGGATTAATGAACAGAGAAAGGTAGTCCTGTGAACAACAGAAAGATGCTAGACACCAAGGCTCATCTACCCTTCATTCTTGAAATATATGTTGCAAATATTTTTGCATTATTGAATTAAATAGATGATTAAAAACCAAACTAAATAAGTCACTTCAGATTCATTTTGTAAATTCTCATATACAAAATGGCCAGTATGTTTGATTATACTATAATAGATTTAATTAAATGATAATAATATGTAGGCAACCTATTTATCTCTTCACAAAATGAAAATCTGTGTTTGGTATAGGCCCAGTGTTGTGTTAAATGAACATGAATTGTAATTTTAGCACCTAAAAAGTTTTCATCTTTCTAGGCATGGTGGTGCACACCTGTAATCCCAGAACTCGGGGAGCCAGAGGGCAGTTGGATCTCTGTGGGTTCGAGGCCAGACGGCATTACAAAGTGAGTCCAGAATGTCCAGACTATTCGGAGTGGTTAAACAGAGGAATCCTGTCTTGAGAAAAAGTTTTTATGTTTTCCAAGTCTAAATCGTATGCATTTTTTTATGGGAACCACAAGTACAAATGTCTTTTTAATGGGCTCATTTTCAAAATTGAAAAACAAAAGCAAAAGAACCACTAAAAAAGTGCTAATTAATATGAATGTAATACACAAAATCATTTGTAATAGAGACAAGTGTAAACACAGCATTTCATCACAAGGAATGGTATTGTCTTCTTTTAGATAAGAAGAACCAGGAACATCAATCAAGGACCATGAATGATGTGAACAAAGACCCTCTCCTAAAAAGTAGTATCACAGTCTCCTTGTGGGTCCCACAATGTGGAGGATAGGGACTACTTCGGACATGCACTCTGCCCACTGAACTTTGATCACTTCCCCCTGGCAGGGTGGCCTTGCCAGGACACAGAGGAAGAGGTTACAGGTAGTGCAGATGAGACTTGATAGGCTGATATCAGATGTTAGGGGAGAATGGCTCACTTTTCTGAGCACTAGGGGAGGGAGGAACAGAGAGCTGGGAAGGGCTGAGGGAGGGGGATACAATCAGGATGTGAACATTTTAAGCTGTAGAACTATCAGGTAACTTATATTGCTAATCCAACTATAAGGGAATAGGTCTGCGACTGGCTGAGACTTAATGTCTATCCATAGGCAGTGCTTCTTGTTGGCTGCGGAACCTCAATGAATTATTATTAGATGCCATTTTTTTTTCATATGGCATGAAAGATTTGCAGATGTCTTTTTTTCTGTTCATTCAAAGAGCCACAGAAACCAGAGTTAATTGTTCTGTGTATCATGCACACTTTATACATTTATAATTTTAGGTCTGTATTATGCTTGTGAGAATTATACGTTTTCAGAACAAAAGAATCAAAAACAAAAAAACAAAACAAAAGAACCTAACACTGACATTGGATCAGACCTTACAGGATTTATCCCTCTCAGCATGCTGGACACTGACAGCCTGTATCCTTCATGATCCAGCACCAAGTGCTTCAGTTGCTGTTCCTCATCAGAACAAGGCAGCTCCCAGGACACCTTCGAAAAAACCCCTCCATTCCCAATATGCCTAGAATTTCAGACTGTCCCACACAGGAATCTAAATAAGCCTGGAATTCCTCAATGTTTAGAAACTGGACCACAAATGCTATTCCTAGCTTGTTTAACCATTTCCTCAATTTTATTTGGGCCTATACAAAGGTATTATTTGTCATAAATCAGGCAGAAGAAATCTTAAGAAAAGGATATCTCATCTTCTTTAAGAAAGGTCATGTAGGTCTTTGGTTGATTTCTTGGGCTATGGAGGGTTATTTTCAATGGAAGTTGGTTATAAGTTGTTATTAGTCTTATTCAGAGAGAAAACAAGTTTTGACTCATGGGTGTCTCTCTTTTCCTTTATCTTCGATTCTTAGGTTTGGAGCTAGTGGTTGAAGTGAAAGAAGGGGGAATATAGATATATATAGATGGAAGATAGAACAAAGAGTAGATCACTGAGTACACTTCTCAGTTTAATGCCTCAATTGTCACTCACAAGGCTATTTTTAATGAACTGATATAGAATTTTGTATATAGATGCAAAATAAGTTTAATTTTAGATACAGTAGTATAGAATTCAAATGTAAGGTTATTCTTCACACACATGTATGTTTCTACTCTAATATAAGGTATGTATACATATAACTCAATTATAATACAAAGTTTACTTCTAATACCTTGAAAGTGCCATTGCAGGCTGTTTAGGATAAATAAGTTGTACAAGTTAATTGTTAGTTGCTCAAATCATGGTCATATCAATTACTAGTCTATTTTCATCATAATAATATATCTTAGGTGAAACAGATAGATATGATTCTATAGAAAGATAAGGTTAAATAGTTAGGTAAGGTTTTCCAAAATCTCAAAGACATATAGAATATGGCATTTGAAAATGTTTTTATTATTTTAATGATTCACTGACAATGAGACAAGTTAACTTCTGGCAACACTAAGCCTACTTCAAAGCAGATAATAAGCATCAAAGAAACTCCTTATGGAGATGGTTTCAAATGTGACAAACAGGCTACTGGGCAAAATATCCTCATTTCTACCACAGACAAAATTCTGCCTAAAAATAGGCAAGCTTGGATGTAGGCAGAGTCAATGACCAAACTCTGCCAAGAGTCCTCATAAGTATGTCCCTAAGATATATTGGGCCAGAAGGCTGAAGAAGATGCTTCAACATTATAAAGCATATTTGATGACTATTCAGGTAGCAAACTGTCTCTGTCATCTTCTCATTCGGAAAGCTACTAACTTGCACTCCTGGTATACTCAGGTAATCAATCTTATTCCTTCTCAAGAATCTGAAAGAGGTTGAAGACCAGATAGCTTAGTTTTACAATTAAGCTTAGTTGTTAATGAGTTAAGGTCCTTTTATGTTTAGATAGATTTTTTATGTTGATAATCATGAGATATTATAGATCCTGATTTACATGCAGAATTTTAGATGCACCAAGAAGGAAAGATGTTTTCTTCTAGGCTACCAAATACAAATAGCCAAAACACTAAGAAAGTAACATTTATATAATTCCTGATTGTGTCATAGTTTTTCTTGCTATTGGTAGTTTATTGTATATATGTGTAATAATATAAATGTATATGTAAAAGATAAGAAAAAAGAATAAGAAATCTAAAAAAGAAAGAAAGAAAGACAGACAGACGAAGAAAGAAAGAAAGAAAGAAAGAAAGAAAGAAAGAGAGTTTAGTGTCCTATCTAAAGACATAAAACAGGTGGGCAAAGCACTGTCACATTGAAGATGTAAAAAATCTCCTTGTACAAACCAGGCTTTGAAGTATGTTTACTATAAAACAACACCAATTAAAAAGAACTTAAAGAGGTCTCAGGGTGGCTCAGGCTGTTTCTGGCACTGAAAGAGTTAGAGCTACACTTGATACTCTAATGAAATTTTCACCTGTCCAAGAATAAGGAGGAATCAATGGATATTTTGCAATTTAAAGATCTATAATATAAGACAATCTGGCCTATGGGAGAGAAATACTCATTTTCCCAAGCCAAATTTCTACACATAATTTTAATTTTTAATTTTTAATTTTATAGAGTATATATAATATTGAGGAGCAGAAGATTCCTCGTGTTTGTGATTTTTTATTAGATTGACGTACTTTAGAAGGGTATTTTTGTTAAGTTAGAAAACAAACTTGCTAAAAATTAAAAAATTAAGGATATTGAGTTATAAATGATGAAGAATATAACAGAAAAAAAGAGGAGAAACTTTGTAATTAAGCCAAGTGTTATCAAAAACTAAGAGTGAGACTTTTGAACTATGTCAAATTATAAATTTTGTCAAGGTTATCAAAATTACTTTAGAACTCAGTTTCTCTAAATTTTTAATTATAATATGCATAAGAGTTAATAATTTAAGAAATATACCTCTGACTTGTGGCATCTTCAGAAAGCCTAAATTATCTAACAAGGATATTAAATAACTTATATTAAGAAGCCAATGCTGTTACTGATAAAAATTGAAGAAAAAGAGCCCCACATGATTCATGCAATTATACGTTAAATACTGTACTGATTTTTATACCAATATGCATTATTTTATTTATTTCTCATTTCATTAAATGAAATTGTAATTTATTTTTACTAATTTTTTTATAAAATATATTTTGATTTTTTTTCTTCTCTAGTAACTTCTCTTTTTTAAGTCATAGACAGTAGAACATGAGAGAAGGCTTTGTGTAGGCACCAGTCTGCATTCTCCGTGTTCAAGGGGTTGTGTAGTCATTGTATTTAGCAATTGGGCCTGGCTGTCAGCCTGTGGCAAGCAACCTATATAGTCTTGGCTGCAACCTGGTTTGTTTGTGGATTGCCATGGGACCGCTTTGGCTAACAGCTCACTTGTTGGCCAACCAATCTTGGCACTGGAAGCTTCACTTAATGACAAGATATGGCCACTTGGGGCTCTGTCTCTCCCATTATTTGGTGATGTGACGTAGACTGCTTTCATATATGTGTACCTTAGGAAATTTCTATTGTGTTAGATTTCTATATTATCTTTATAATAGCACTTAATTTTAATCTGTCTCTCGCCATATTCTCTCCCTCACTCTCCTTTCCCTCCCTTTCCTGACTTGATCCTCCCATTCCAGCCCCACATCCATCGATAACTATTTATTCTATTTCCTTTCCTAACAAGACCTCTCTATACACTCAGTCCCTATCTCTGTGGTTCTATAGATTGCAGTTTGGTTGGCATTGAACTAAAAACTAATATCCATATTTAAATGAATATGAAGCCATATCAGGGTAGATGCTCAAGAGTGGTACAGCTGGATTTTTTGCATTGAAAACATTTTTATTAATTTATTCATATTGCATCTCAATTGTTATCCCATCCCTTGTATCCTCCCATTCTTCCCTCCCTCCCGCTCTCCCCTTACTCCTCTCCCCTATGACTGTGACTGAGGGTGGCCTCCTCCTCCTCCTCTATATGATCAAGTCTCTTCTTGGTAGCCTGCTATCCTTTCTCTGAGTGCCATAGGGCCTCCCTATCAAGGGGATGTGGTCAAATATCGGGCACTAGAGTTTGTGTTTTTGATGTATCAGCAGAAGTGTGTCACTGCTGTGGGGCTTTGAGATTTCAGAAGGTCAAATCAGGCCCAGTTTCACATTCTGTTCCTGTTGCCTGCTGATTCAGATGTAGAATTCTCAGCTACTGTTCCAGCATCATGTCTGCTTATATGCCACCATGCTTCCTGCCATGAGAAAATGGACTAAACTTCTGCACTGTAACTAAGCCCCAATTAAAGGTATTCTTTTATAAGTGTCACTACGGTCCTGGTGTATCTTTATAGCATTAAAAGGCCCAACTAATGCACAGGTGTAAGATGAAATCTCAAATAGTTTTTTTAATTTTAATTCCCCCCTCCATTTATTTACTTACTTATGTATTTAATCACTTTACATCCTTATCCCTGGCCCCTTCCTCCTCTTTTTCCAGTCTTACCCACACACCCCCTTCTATTCTGTCTGTTCCTTCTTCCCAGAGAAGGGGAGACCCCTCCAATTGGTACTAATCCCCCTGTTATCTCAAGTCACAGCAGGACTAAGCACATCCTAGTGAGTGACAGGCAGCCCAGCTAGGGGAACATAAGCCAGTGGCAGGCAACAGATGTAGAGGCAGGTCCTATTCCCATTGTTAGGGAACTCACATGGAGACCAAGCTTCACATTTGCTACATATGCATAAAGACTCTATCTAGGTTCTCTCCATGCAAGCTCTTTGATTGGTGGTTCAGTCTCTGTGAGCTCCCATGGGCCTAGGTTAGATTATTCTGTAGGTATTCTTTTGGTGTCCTTGACCCTTCCTTCCTCCCTCT
Source organism: Acomys minous (assembly GCF_964271855.1). Lineage (NCBI taxonomy): Eukaryota > Metazoa > Chordata > Mammalia > Rodentia > Muridae > Acomys > Acomys minous. Next base: position 127,135,695 of record NC_140484.1, on the reverse strand, counting down.
CTTCCACAACACTCTCCAAGCTTGGCCCGTTGCTTGGTCTTGGGTCTTTGCATCTGTCTCCATCAGCTGCTGGAAGAAGCCTCTCAGAAGACAGTTATGCTAAACTCCTTCTGTAAGCCTAGCAGAGTATCATTAATGGTGACAGTACTCATCCATCTCTCATAAGGTCAGTCTCAAGCTGGGCCATCAGATAGTTTTGACTTGGATTTTACTGGTGACCTAGGATTTTCAACATTTCCTGAAGCATTTCTCAGCCATTTGAGGTTCTCCTTTAGAGAATTCTCTAATTAGATCTGTACACTATTTTTGAGTTATTTGTTTTCTTGATATGTAGTTTTTGGAATTCTCTGTATATTTTAGATATTAATTATAGAAGCATGTCAATTCAGGACATGGCTGTTCTGGCAAGAGTTCATGTCCAAAGATCTTCTAGGTCTGTGTGATCCAGCTGGAATACAAACACACCTTTAATGCAGGAGACAGAGGCAAACAGACCTGAGTTCAAGGCCAGCCTGGTATAGAGCAAGTATCAGGTTAAAAAAAAAAAAAAAGCTTCGGTCCAGAAGTGGTGGTACATGCCTTTAATCCCAAAGGAAAGTAAAGTTGTTTGTAGAAAGAAGCACCCATGCTTGAAAGTGATCTAATCAAGTGGCAGAAATGGTAAAAATTCAGAGAAGATTTGACAGAATAGGATACAAGCCAGAAAATAAGAGGAAGATAGGAAATTAGAGCAGATTGTTAAATTAGTTTGAGGCCAAGCAGAGAAATTCCAGTTGAGAGAGAAGCCAGATTAAATAAGTCAGCGAGGAGAGGAGTTTGATTCAGAACAGCTGAGCTGAACCAGCCAGCCCAGGGCTCAGTAAGAACAAGTTAAAACACACAGCCAAACTCTGGACATGGGAGTCTAATGGAAGAATTGGTGAATAGAGGGACCTGGAGAGGCTCAGGAGCTCCACAAGGACACCAGTGAAGCCAACAAATCTGGGCAGAGAACAGGGCTGCTGCAGAGACTGATGCACCAAAAAAGGACCATTTATGGTGTAGACGTAGACCCTCTGCTCAGATGTAGTAGATAGGCAGCACAGTCTCCTTCTGGGTCCCATAATAAGGGAAGTAGGCACTACTTCTGACATAGACTTTGGCACCCACATGTTGATCACTTCCCCCTAGTGGTGAAGCCTCGCCAGGCCAATGAGGAAGAGGATATAGACAGTCCAGATGAGACTTCATAGGCTGAGGTCAGATGTTAGGGAAGAAGGGCTCCCCCATTTATGAGGACTAGGGGAGGGAGAGAGAGAGTATGAAGGAGGCAGGGTGGGATAGGAAGGGGGCTACAATCAGGATGTAAGGTGAACAAATTTTTAAAAAGAAGGTGGATTTATTAAGCAGTAAGTCTCAGAGGCTGAGAACATTCTAGGCCTAGGTTAGATTGTACTGATGCTAGAAGCTTCTAGGACTTGGCCTATCTTGGCAGATGGAGGCAGTAAGCCTCTCAGATAACAACTGAGTCAAGAGAATAAAAGGTCCTTTTATAATTAATCCTCTCTTAGATGTAGAGTTGGTAAAAAAAATTTTTTTTCCCAATTTGTGGCTGCTGCTTTGTCTGAATGACAGTGTTCTTTGCTGTGCAGAACTGTTTCCGTTTCATTAAGGTCACATTTGTTAATTATTGAACTTGGTGCCTGTGCTGAAGGTCTTCTGTTCATAAAGTCTTTTCCTGCATCCATGGGTTCAAGACTGTCCCTAGTTCTTTTCTATGTGATTCAGCACGTCTCGCTATCCCGAGTTAGGTTGAGGCCTTTGATCCATTTGGAGTTGAGTCATGTGCAGTGGTTAACAAGGATCTTTTCTGGGAGTTTGACCATGGTCCAGTGGATATATGGGCAAAACAATTTAAACTTGTTTCTTTGCAGGATGTCACAAGTTGGTGGGGGCAGGGCGTGGTGGACGTGAAAGGGCTGTGAAGTAAATGTGATCATGGTACACTATGTGAAGCGCCCAAATAATCAGTGAAAATATGTTGAAAAGAAAATCTGACCTTTGAATGCATAAATTTCTTTATTTTTGTTGGATTAACATTTACATCAAATATTACCAATTAATTACCATTGCTAATTAACTAATAATTATTAATTTTTAATCTGCCAGTCAATGAGAGTGGGCTATCTTTCCATCTTCTGATATCTTCTTTGTTATCTTCAAAGCCTTAAAGTTTGGTTTTGTAGTGTAACTAGTCTTTTTACTTACTTAGTTATAGTTTACCAACCTATTCTGTGTTATTTGAGGCTGTTTGTGAATGGTGTTATTCCACTGACTTCTTATACAGTTATTATAAAGAAGCGACTGGATGATAAGGAAGCTCAAAGTGATAGAAAATTCTTTGTATTAAGAGCTGATTGCCACAAGTCCCCCATAGCAGACTCCTAGAGTGCTATGCTTTCTTTTTCAGTACTGAGAATTAAGATCAGGACCTCATGCAGAGAAAGCAAGTACTCTACTAAAGGAGCTGCTTTTCCAGCTCCCCTTGCCTTTACTCTGTTAGTGTTTTCTTTAACACCTTACAGTATAGGCAGAGAAATCTAGAAGTACTTAAAATTCACTGGAGATCAATAAGAATAAATAGAATTATTGCTAACGACAGGTGTATAATTGTTCTGACACTAAAAGTCTCTAAGTCATCTGGAAAAAAAATTTCTCCAAACTAACCTTTGGGAATGAGTCAACAAAGATTTGCTGTACTGTATAATTCTATCGCCAATAGCCATGACTTCAATTCCTTTTGCATAATGAAATAATTATTTGCTCATATACCGACTCTTATGTTTCCCTAGGGGATATCAACAGAAGGGAGAGAGGTGTGAATTATTTAAATTGCATTTTAAAATGTTTCAAGGAGATTAAGTAGTTTGGAATGATAATTTCCCTTCAAGGGAAGCAGTGGTGTAGAGAAGGGCTGGGAAAGGAGAGACTTTTCAGATACTTAATTTCAATCTTCAGTTTTAACAGGGTAAAGTTTACAGGCATGTGTGTGTGTGTGTGTGTGTGTGTGTGTGTGTGTGTGTGTGAGAGAGAGAGAGAGAGAGAGAGAGAGAGAGAGAGAGAGAGAGAGAGAGACAGAGACAGAGACAGAGACAGAGACAGAGACAGAGAGACAGAGAAAGAGAGACAGAGAGAAAATACACTAAAATTTAATGATACAATTCAGTATCATTTATGGAGTATAAAAAACTATGTATTTAAGGGTTATGAAAATTTGAATTCTATGACTGTTTCTAGACGTGTCTATCAGGAATTTTCCAGAGACAAATCAGAGCGCTCTCAGGGAAGTGGTGAGTTTTTCCACTGAAGGATTAAAAATATGAATAGATGAGCAATGACCATTGAGATTGTGATGCTTAGAGTCTGATAAGAAGAAGTATGTCCCTGGGGAAGATGCTCACAGGCCTTGTCCTTTCTATTACTGTCACCTGCTCTGCTCCCATCTGTAATGACATTTCCCTTGACAATGGACTGAAATCTGTAAAATCATGTGCAAAATAAACCATTCTTCACTGAGGCTTTCCCTGGGCAGTTTCTGGTCATAGTAGTTATCAAACACATACACAGTTTACTAGCTATTCTTAATACTTTTGATTACTATATGAATCTTATGATAATTTTGTGAATTTCTTCCAATCCAAAAATATAGAATAAAACACTCAGCATTGATTCTGCTAAAGATGTTCTTGAATTTATAGGTCAATTGGGGGATTGACTTCTGAAAAAAAAATTAAATCATTCTGATATACTCTCATCAGACTTACATCCATTCATTTCAATTCTCTTTAACTCTGTTCTCCATATTTTATAATCCTAGCAAGTCTTGAAGTTATTTATTTACTTTTATTTTAATTCATTATAATTTATTCAGATTACATCCCCAATGTTATCTCTTCACCAGTAACCTCCATGTTCCTACCCTCCCTTCGTCCCCTCCCCTAAGCCTTTGACAGAAGGGGTCCTTCTCCCCCACCATATGGCCACAGCATATCAGGTCTCCTCCAGATAGCCTGTTTCCCCTTCATCTGTGTGCCACCAAGACTCCCTACCAAGGGAAAATGGTCAAATCATAGGCATCAGAGTTCGTGTTAGAGGCAATACCCGATCTCCCCACAACCATGGAGAATGATCTGTCCATTGGCTATATCTGAACAAGGGGTCTAGGTTTACTGCATGCATTGTCGTTGGCTGGTACAACAGGTTGTGCAGACCACTTTGTGTCCATAGCTGCGGACATTGACGGTCACCTTGTGGGGCTCCTGAATCCTCTGGGTCCTTCCATCTTACATTTTTCCGTACCACTCTCATAGCTTCTCCCGGAGTCCAACAGGGAGTCCCAGTATCTGTCCTGATCCTCTGCTGGGTAGGGTCCTAGAGGATGCCTATGTTGGGCTAATATTGACTTATAAGTGAGTGTATACCAGGAATGTCTTTGTGGGTCTGGGTTACTTCATTCGACATGATCATATCTAGTTCCAGTCATTTGCCTTCAGGTTCCAAGGTTTCCTTGTTTTTAATAGTTGAGTAGTATATCATTGGGCAAATATGCCCTAGTTTCTTTATCCATTCCTCAGTTAAGGGGCATCTAGGTTGTTTCCAGATTCTGGCTATTATGAATAAGGCTGCTATGAACATAGTTGAGAATGACTAAGATAAAAAACAATTTTAAAAAAAATCAAGTGATAGCACATGCTGGCCAGCATGTGGAGGAAGGGGAATACTCCTGCATTGCTGGTGGTAGTGCAAACTTGTACAACTACTTTGGAAATAAATCTGGGACTTTTTCAGTAAATTAGGAATACTGCTACCTCAAGACCCAGCTATACCACTCCGGGGCATATAACTGAAAGATGCTCCACAATATAGAAATTATTTATTTTTTAATTTGTACTTAAATTCATTTTGGTGCTATAATAAAAGCAATTGGTTTTAAATTTAGTATCCATAGTGTTTATCTCTAACAAACAAAATTTCAACTGGCATTTGTATGTTGGTCTTATATCCTTGAAGGCTGTCAAAAATGGTTTTTTTTTTTCAATAATTTGTGCATCAGTGAAGCTTTCTTTAGTTGACTAAATATAGTGAAACTTTTTTGTTTCCAACTCAGATTCCCTTAATATTTCAATAAGTTTTTCTACCTTAATTGTTAAATATCTGTTAAAATATTCAATAGTAGTAAAAAAAGAAAAGTAGCCCTCTTATTTTGTTTCCCACAATCTTAAAGGGAAAGCAGTCTTTTAACCAAGGTACTCACTTAATGGCTGTTTTTATAGTGGTTTTTCATGTGGCAAACATAATGTTCAAAATTCTCTCCTACTCCTAACTCCTTGCATGTTTTATTATAAAATTATATTGAGTATACCCAAATGCTTTCTGTATCCCTTCAGGAAAATGCAAAAGCTTCTCCTTGTCTTTAATGATCCACTTCATTAAGTTGTCTTGATATGTAAAACTACCCTTATATTCAATTGGTCATGTTGTACAACTACTTCTATAAACCATTAGATTGGCTTTCTAGTATTTTATTTTTATTTTTGTTTATACAGTGATAAGGGATATTACTCTATGTTTCTGTTGTGAGACATTTATCAAGTTTTGGCATCAGGTAAAACTGGTCCCATAAAATGAGTATGAAACATTTTCTCATAGTTTTTGAAGAGTTTATGAAGAGTTGCTATTAACTGTAGCTTTAAAGTTTTATGGAATTTATTAGTAGAGCCATTTAGGCCTGGATTTTATGTTTTGTGACTACTTAAAATTTGTATTTCTTTTGATAAGAAATACACATTTGTCTTGTACATTTAAAAATGTCTCATATTGGCCTATGCCAGTAATCCTGTTCTTATACCTTAATAATATTTTGTAGTAGCTGATTAGTTTGTTATTTTATGCATAATGATATTTATTTTAGACTTTCTCATTCTTATTACTCTATATTTGTAGTGTGTGTGTGTGTGTGTGTGTGTGTGTGTGTGTGTGTGTGTGTGTGCTTAAGTTAAGCATTAACAATTTTGCAGCTGATGAGGAAGAAGAGTCTTTCATTATCTCACTATAATAATCCATGTAGGCTTATTGCAGATGCTGATTTAAGATTCCAGTCTTTTTTTTTAAAAAAATAGGACTCTTAATAAGCAAAACAAAACCCAAAAAAACAAAACTCTGAAACTTCCCCTTCAGCTAAGTCCATGTGGACTGTCTGCAGTTGCTGAACAAATGTTTATTTCATTGTATAGAGCATGGAACAAGACTGGTAAACATTCAGAAGCAAAGGACAAATAAAGCTTGTCTTTTTCATAATGATTATTTATGGAGGTTCTGCTTAGGAAACACAGGTTGGTCTTGGCAATCAGAATAACTGTGTCTTTTCTGGGTCATTGGATGCAAATGGGAAAGTAAGGCGTGCTTTAGTAAACACTTATGGCTCTGAAGTCAAGTGCCTTGCTTCCACTCTTGGATTTGGATGATTTTCTCCCTTAGTTCCTTCTGTCTCATCAACCTTATTTAGATTCCATCTTTTTGCATCAATAAAGTTTCATAAATTGCTTCACAATACTTTGAATTTTTAATATAATCTCACTTTCCCTTCTAGTGTAAATGCAACCCCCACCCCAGAAAACTTCCAGTTAGTTATTTTTGGATACTCTGTTTACCTATGAAGTAGTTTCTACTTTATGCAATCTGTTATGGACTTTGTTCCTTATTTCTTCTGTAATACATAGAAGATGGTACTCTAGTTATTTATTTCTGCATACTCTTTGAGAGTTGGCAGATTGATTTATCATTTTTGAATGTTTAGAACATATCATGACTTCTGGCAAACACTGGCAGTTAAATAAATGTTTGTTAAATTAATTATTAATTTGTTAGCAATAAGCTGTTTTTATTTTTATCTTCTTTACATAATATACATTAACAAGTTCTTTTTTTTTTCTTAGACAAAACACTGATTCTGTTGAATAGTTATTATTATTAGTGGCTCATTCAGATCTACAGTGAAAAAGAGACTCTTGCCTCTAGGTTTCTGCCCCCCCCTTTTTACTTTATTTTTTAATTGAAAAATAAAATCATTCATACATTTCAATTGCTATCCCATCCCGTGCATCCTCCCATTCCTCCCTCCCTCCCACTTTCACCCCATTTCCTTTCCCTATGACTGTGACTGAGGGGGACTTCCTCCCCCTGAATATGATGCTAGGGTATCAAGTCTCTTCTTGGTAGTCTGCTATCTTTCCTCTGAGTGCCATCAGGCCTCCCCATCAAGGAGACATGGTCAAATATGGGGCACCACAGTTTATGTGAAAGTCAGTTCCCACTCTCCACTTAACTGTGGAGAATGTCTGTCCCTTGGCTAGATCTGGGTAGGGGTTTGATGCTGACTGCACATATTGTCCTTTTTTAAAATGAAAGGTAACTGTTTGGTGAGTGAAACGGGGGAAATTTTTAAATACAAATTTTCTATTAACGTTTAAAATTTTAAATATATAAAATATATAACACACGTGCTGGTGAATTTTTACTATTGTGGAGTATATTCACCTGAGATGCGAAATCTTAACTAAAGAACTGCCTAGATCAGACTGGTCCATTCCTTTGTCCGTGTGGCACTGTCTTATTAAATTATGTGGGAGGACCCAGAACCCAGTGCATAGTCTCAGCCATAGTAGGTAATTCACCAAAATCAGACGTTAGCTAAGCGTGAGCATGTGTAAAAGCCAGTGTGAGCAGGTAAGCAGTGTTCCTCTACAGGTTCTGCTTCGGTTTCCTGCAGTGATTAGCGTAACCATCATTTCTTTGTGTTGTGAACACTCAACATGATGTCTTATGAACAACTGAGAAATAACTACTCTTTATAACCAAGGTTATTTCACTGTGCTGTGGTACCTAGAAGCTATTCTTTCTTTTCAGCTGTGCTGTCCTCATCAACAAATTAAGAAGTCAATGACTCCTTTGGGAGTACAGTGGATTATCAGTGCTCAGCTAAGGTTCTAGAGTGTCTGTAAAGAAGGAGCTGGAAGGGATTTGAAATTGTTCAGTAGGTTATCCCTACACTGATTTATGGAATGGGAATGTTGTGGCATCGGGAAAGCCAATGCACAGCTGCTAATAACTGGTCCACGTATGTTTACCAGGAGGTCAAGTTTAATTTTCACCTATGGTGTGTAAAGTGGGTTAAAGATGAGTGTATATTAATTATCAAATATAAATTAAAAGTAAATTTGTCCATGGTGTATAGCATAGAAAATAATCATTTAAACATGCAGGACTGATACTAATATAGATTATACTTTGACAGTGTGGGTCACAGCCCAGTATACCATGGTGGATGTAAATTCATTATATTTAATAATACCACCATGGTTGAAAAGTTAAGTTCTCCACCTTTGTCAAATAAGTCTTGTGCTTTGTTTGTTTTGTTTTTTTAATTATTTATTGATGTCCCAAATCTACTACAAGTTAGAATTCTATTTTGGGAGATTGCATTAATAAGTATGAAAAGAGTTAAGTGTTAAAAGATATCACATGATTTTGTAGATCGAGTGTCCAGAAAATATAGGCACACTTGAAGTTTAAAATCTTAACACAAAGATGTAACTAGAGCATCTTCTGGGTATATTCCAAGGAGTGGAATAGCTGGGTCTTGAGGAAGCCCTATTTCCATTTTTCTGAGATAGCAGAGTGGAGAGTGGGATATTACTTTCTCACATACTCTGGTGCCTCACCTTTGACCATGTCCCCTGGACGGGGAGACCTGGTGGCACTCAGAGGAAGGACAGCAGGTTACGAAGAAGAGACTTGATACCCTATGATCATATAGAGGGGGAGGTAATCCCCCTCAGGAACAGTCATAGGGGAGGGGAATAAGGGGAAATTGGGAGAAAGGGAAGAATGGGAGGATACAAGGGATGGGATAACCATTGAGATGTAACAAGAATAAACTAATAAAGGAGGAAAAAAAAGATAAAAAAAATAAATAAATGTCTTAATTTAAAAAAAAAGATGTAACTAGAAATAAACAGAGGTTTTGTTAAGACATTCTTTGAAATAAGATATACAAGTATCTGTAAAGTTCACATGAAGCAAAACTGAACATTAGTCTGAAGATAAATACACATCAAAATAATTTAAAATGTGACACCAGGAGAACATACAGGTGTTCAAAGATGTAAAGCAGGTTTTCTGGTAATTTCAGCATATGAAATATTTTCATATGTGATGAGTATTGAAGTATTTAATCAAAATGCCATCCATTGTCATCTAGATCAAAGTTGTCATGTATAATTAAAATCTGTAATTTAAGCTGAAATATGCCTCATAAGTTAAAAGCAATGACTGATTTTTCCAGAGGTCCATGTTAAAATCCCAGCACTACACAGCTGCTGTAGTTTGTAACTACAGATCCCGGGGTATCCTGTGTGCTCTGCTGCCTCACACCTGTGTATATGGTACAAAGGCATAGCCACAGACCAAATATTCAGATACATTTAAAAAGATTAAAAAGAATAATTCTGCAGTTTTAGTGGCTTGGTGGTGTTGCTCGCTTTCTAGAGTGCTTACCTAGCCTGGCAGTACCTCATAAACCGAATATCCTCTGTACAAAGCAAATGTCCTGAGATCAACCAAAGACACTTGAGATTCTATCTCAAAAAGAAAGAAGAATGAAAGAATGAAGAAAAAGAAAGAAAGAAAAAAGAATGAATGAAAGAAAAAAGAAAGAGGAAGGCAGGAGGGAGGGAAGAAAAGAAGGAAGGAAAAATAAAAACATGCACTTTTATTCTGCTCCTTTTTTCCTGTATTATAAGTAGCAGAAATCTTTGTAGTGAGACAAACTTGAAAGCTTTTCTGGCTCCATTGTTTTAAAGCAATATGACTCAAGACAAATTAGTTAACCCCATTGACCTATGTTCCTCCTCTCAAAAATAAAGTTAATAACTCTGTCATGGTTGGGGTGTCTGGAGGGTTGCCTGGTCTGGGTGAAGTGTCTGGCATCATCAGTGCTAAGTAATGTTAATTTCTATTATATTATCATTTCATTATTATGTCCTATTCATTGGAGCCTCTGAGGGCTGTAGCAAGATACAGTCTGAGCACAAGAGCTGACTCTCAGCATAGAGGAAGATCTCAGGCAGAGAGGGCAGAGGGACTCAGAAACGTAACCTCCTTATAGACTTACCTTCTCTGCAACTTTAGGAAACACAGGAACTGTCTACTTATTCCATGAAGAAGACTAGATTTACTTTGAGTACACTGCTCACTCTCAGATATGAAATGAGACGGGCAGAAAGAGAGAACACACATACACACACACACACACACACACACACACACACACACACACACACACACACTTATGGATACCCACAAATGGATGCTGATGTGAGGGGAGGTCATCAAGACAAAAATTGCCAGCCACTTATCACCATAAGTGATACGTTTTTTTTTACATGCCATCTTTGCACAAAAAACTTCAAAAATCTCTTAAAACTATAAAGTTATGTATGACATATTCTAACTTTTAGATGCCTTCTTAAATTTTATTTTTGTACCCAAAATAATAGATATATAATTTAATTATAATTTACCTCTTTTGAATTTCTTATAAGAAGTTCTATGATTGTAACAGTAATTCAAGGGCAATTATGTTTACACACTGAGACTTTTTTTGTGTTTTCAGGAGATATCTGATAGAAAGCACAGCAAACTGAGAGCAGCACATACATAGTACACACACACAACATATAGTATACAGACCATCACACATACACAGTTCACGCTCATCATTACACAAACACAGTATTATTGTGTGCATACACATCACATACCAGCACACACATAGCATACAGGTACATACAGTATGGCATACACAAAACACACATATGTAAAGCAATACACAGCATATACAGCACACACGCACACACACATACACACACACACACACACACACACACACACACACACACACACACCTAGAGAGGCAGGGAGAGAAAGAGAGGGAACCAAACCCCTACTCAGACACTGCAGTATAAACATAGTTCAGAAAGTATATTAAGTGCTACAGGACATCTGAGAATATATTCATTACTTGTGTGCACTAACCTCATATGATTTCAGTGATCAAATGAATTCTCTACCAACACCAAATGTGTTCTCTGAAGTTTTCCTTTTAAATTGTGTTATTAATAATTTCTTAATTAAGTGCTCATTGTTATTAATAGAAGTGTCAAGATAATAGACATTCTACATGCTTGATGTGTAGGTCAATATCACTGTGCCCTACTAGGAAAAGGACCTAATAACAAGTGGTGATTTTTGATTCAAATAGTGAATGTACTCGGATATTTTGGAAAAGCAGCCATACTCAGAATGCTGTGGTAGTTTGTGAGATGCATGTATTTCCAAGACTGGCCTGAAACATATGAGTCCTCTGTCTAAGCTGCCTGACCTGGGGTTTCGGGTGTGTGCCCCATACCTGCCTATGCACATGAACACATTGTTATCAAGCTGTATAGATAACTTAGCCTATGATGATGTACATATTACTACCACATTAATAATAATATATGGATATAGAAAGGTTGCTCTTACATTTCTAAGTTACGCATTTTTAAAAAGGAGGATCCAATTCAAACTGTAATGGTTAACAGAAGTTCAAATTTAATAACCAGTAAAAGAACATGTTTTTCATTGACTGAAAAATGTGTGAGCTTAAACTCATTTTAGAGTTCAACTCCCTCATTGCTTTTGTGAACCATCAGAGACAAGGAGAGCAAAGAGTGACCTTATTTGAATATAGCTAAGGTAATTTGTCATGTAAAATTCTTTTTAAAATGCCATATGTGACCAAATGGCTCTGAAGAGGAGGAGGACAGCTGGGGTCCATGTGTGCCCACCTTCCCTGGTTTCTAACCAGATATCTAGGTTTCTAGTTTATAGGAAGAACTGGGCCTTAACTTACGCATAGAGTGAGGAAAGTTACAGATGTGGATAGCAAGCAACCTGAGTCTGACTCCCACTTCAGGTACCCAGAGATTTTAAACTATAACATCATGGTGCAACGAGCCTAAGATTTCTTTCCCTGAAATTAGGGATGCCGTCTTCTTGGGCAACAACTCTGATGACTGCAGGTGATAACGTGTTGACAAATCAAATAGTGTCCCAAGTGCAAACATGTCATACAGATGATTTCTAGCTCTAATGACAAAAAAACAAAAGTGTGCTTGGACTCTTCTACAAGAAGTATATAAGCAAAGTGTTCTTTAAATTTGAGTCTCAAAGACTAGTGCAGTTCTCAGACCTTGTAAAATAAAGTCCTCTGGTCAGTGGACAGTAGCTAACACAAAAACTCAGTTTATTTCTGGGCTTCTGTTATATTAACTATGGAGTATATGGAATGATCTTAAAATTTAAAGATGCAACTTTTGAGTGAGCTCTAAGTCTCAGAGTGTTACCATGTAAGTCAGGCAAATATGTTATACAGGGCAATGACTTGTATTTGCAAATTCATGTTCAATGTATATCCTTTCTTCGACTTTGGAAAGTCTACTTGACTTAAAAAAAAACAACCAAGGTTTAGCTATCTGAAAATAAAAGCAAATAACACAAACAAGAAACATACTCAACACTTAGAACTGTGGAGAGATAATATCTACGAGGTGTGTTAATACTGCACCAAGCAAATAATCAACAGCAATAGATGTTGATTTTTATCAGTACTTTGTGCTGTTCTCTCTGCATTTGAAATTGTTTCATTTGGTCCGGGAAGAAGAGCTTCATTGTTCATTAGTTACTTTTCTCCTTGCTGTATCTAAATACCATAAAAGACACAAAATACAGTAGGAAGAATTTCTTTGGCTCTTTGGCCATGAGATATAGTCCATCATGGCAGGGAAGGTATGGCCATTGGAATAGCTACTGTCCATGAGAGTAGGGGAGGCTTGCTCCCTTCTCCAAGAATTCTCAAGGAGAGAAAGGTGACTACCAGCTTTCTTTCTGCTGGCTTTCCCATTCTCTCTTTTATATTCAAGCCCACGTTCACCGTGAGTCTTTTTTTCCCTTTCAGTAAAACATCTTCTGGAAATATTGGCAGAGACATGCTCCAAGTTGGACCTCATTAACAATCTCTTTGCTTTTTAATCCAATAAAGGTGACCATCAAAATTCATCATCACAAGAGCTGTGGATTAAGTTGCTTAGAAAAGTGTTAAGTGTGGCTTTGTTCCACATCAGTGACTTTCAGCCATCAAGTTAACACTTTCTATTTAACTTTTAATCTGGTCTGTTTCAGAAAACCTTTAAGTGATTCTCTGGGCTAACACTGTAGCAAGTGTACACGAGAGAGCGTTTTCTAGGTCAAGTTGACTATTTTTATATTCAGGAAAGTCAATGGACCAGGTGTCTGAGAAGCTACCAATGAAACTTCATCTCTTCATTGAATGTCCAACACCCAGGGCACTCAAAGAAGAAGGAGGAGGAGGAGGAGGAGGAAAAGGAGGAGAAGGAGAAAGGGAGGAGGAGAAGGAGAAGGAAGGAGAAGAAGAGAAATAAAGAAAGAAAGAAAGAAAGAAAGAAAGAGGGAAGAATGAATAAAGACAGGTTATGCCTGTCCAATATAACTACCTATAAAGACCATTGAGGACTTTTGTGTATCATGGAAGAGGGTTTGGAAAGCTAAAAGTGTGTGTATGTTAGTCTTTATATTTTATTGTATTTTCATCTGCCTGTAACTCTGACAGCTGCTCCACTTATTTCAGCTGGTGAATTGAGGAAGGCTCTTGGGAGAAGCTTCTTTTAACACTAAATTGCTTTTATCTCCATACTCTTTTTCGAGCCTCTTAAAGAATCATTTTCTTTTGCACTTGAAAGAGCTTTTGTTTAGTGGCCTGGAAGTGATGCTGCCACGCATCCATCCTGGAAAAATGAATCCAGGAGTGAAGATGCCAAAAGCAAAGCAGTTGCTTCTCTCCTGAACACTCTATTCAGTGGCTGGATAATAAGGCGGAGCACTCACTGACAGTTCCAGACACTCCTCTGAGGGTTCTCAGTGCCTCCTCTTCTGATCAAGGACCTCATCAGAGTGGAAGAAAGAAACATTCTTAACAAGCAGACCAAATCTTTCAAGGAAAAAGAAAAGGAGCAGCTGATCTTATCAGTCAGTAAAGAAACAGCAGTTGAATTCCTTAGAAATTACACATGGGGAATCAACAATGCAGAGAGGAAAAAACAACAACAAAACCCAAAAAACACATCATAGTTTTCACAGTGCACACAGACACTAAGCTTGGACGGGAGATCAGAGCACTGCATGCATAGTCAGGAAAGTGAGGCTACAAAGACTCCCATGTATCTCACAGGCGTGAGCTTTTGTGCAACTTCCACTTGTTCAGTTTCCTCATGTCTAAATAGGAAGAACATTAATGCAATCTGACGTTCAAAGCATACAGGAATAAGAAGTGGGTAGCGTATAGGATAAAGAATGATTGGGTATGATCAAAAAGTGGAAAAGGAAAAAGAAATGTTCTAGCTGGAGGTGTTCTACAACAAAATTAGAAATGGACATAAAGACTCCTCTGGGTTCCTGTCTGTCTTCTGCTTTAGAATCCAGCATCGCGCTTGCACTGTGCTGAGAAGTGGAAGAGCCTGTCTGCTTCCTTTCCAGAGACTGCATGGTGCTCCAGATGAGAAATGTCTCCCAGAGCCTCAGATATTTGAACACCTGAGTCCCAGTTGGTGGTGCTGTTTAGGAAGGTCATGACCTTTAGGAGGTGGAGCCTTGCTGGAGGAAGTTCCTCCCTGTGGGAGAGCTTTGGGGCATGGTAGTCTCACCACAGTTTATGTTTTCTCTCTACTTCCTGTTTTTGGATGAAAGTATGAGCAGCTGGCTTCCTGCTGGTGCCACCATGCTTTCTCTTACCATTGCTTGTCCTACCTACACAACAGGCTCTATGTCTCTGAAACCATAATGCATACTAAACGTTTCTAAGTTGTGCTTGGTCATTTGGCCTTGGTGTTTTACCTATGCCACGGAAGTGTAACTAATAAGACTGTGAGCATATTGAAGATAAGGACCACAGTTGACTGTGCTGTATTCAGATTTTTGGTATTCCTAGGATCGGTGTATAGCCTGAAACACATCACAAACACAACTAACTTATTAGGTACATGAAATGTTTTATAAATGCACTATTTAGTTAAAATAACATGATACACTGTCATAAAGACATGGACTCAGTTATTTGATGCTAATTTCATACTTTGAATTGATAAAACCCGGGAGTTTGTCTTGGCAAATCAGTAACTAAGAAGCACATCCGAGGCAAAATGTTCCTACCCAGAATCCCCAGTATTGGTCTGGTCACTACAATGGCTTTCATTGAGCCTATTTTTGACAAAAGTATAAAAACGAGGAAGAAATCAGCCTAACCCCAAATTTTGCAGGTAGGTTTCCATTAATAGAGTATGTTCTGAGTAAATTTGTATCCACCTAATTACATCTCCAGAAATACACACACACACACACACACACACACACACACACACACACACACACTAGCCATAGGTCTGAGAAAAGGCTGTATACAAAGAAGAACGTGTTGCTTTTGTTTGTAGGGACTATAGATACACAGAGAAGTGTTGTTTGGATTGAAGTGGATGTGTATGATGAATGAATATTAAAAACCTTCCTAACCTCCTGAACATCATTACTTCCACCTAAGATATCCATACAACGCAAACAGCATAGACTCCTATTTTCCCAGTGAACGTGTGTGATTATGCCTCCCTGATGCAGGATTTGTGATAAGTAGAAATGCAATGAATAATCTGAAATTGACTTTTCAACTATTAGAACAAGAAATGTTAAGTATCTAGGCTATAATGTCAGAAAAGTTGTTAAATTCCTTGAGTTCTTCGGTGTTTTCAGTGCAGCTGTTAGATTTAGGGCCAGGGATCGCAATGCCTGAGCCTATGTTTAACATTAACTGTGACTTGAGACAGCTTAGTGAGCTTCATTGAGCATCAGCTGACTCCTCTGTAAGGATAACACAGGTCTAACCCTGGTGACATCACGTGCCTCATGGAGTAGCCTGGACTGCCAGTGGAAATAGTGTTTTTAAAAATCTTTTTTAATTTTTTGTTAATTTATTCAGATTACATCTCAATTGTTATCCCTTCACTTGTATCCTCCTATTCCTCCCTCCCTCCCTCTTTCACCCTATTTCTTTCTCCCAGGTCTGTGACAGAACGGGACCTCCTCCCCTACCTATCAGGTCTTAACTTGGTAGCCTGCTTATTCTTTCTCTGAATGCCACCAGGCCTCCCCAACATGGGGAAGTGGTCAAATATGTGGCATCAGAGTTCATGAACTCTGGAAATAGTCTTTTTATAGGGTAAGTTTTAGGTAAGTTTCTAAGGGAGAGAGTCAAGCTCACTCAAATTCTCTCAAATGTACTGTACTAATCTATCATGTCTAATACTTCACCTGTCCTGTTGGGCAGCCAGGGGCAAAAAACAGAACCTGGATGTTTTCACTTCTAACTTGGACATTCTAATTTCAATCCTTCTTAAAGATAACATAGTTGTGTAATTGAGATGGTCTTATTTTAAGCATAGTATTTTTAAATGGCCACTAAAATGTGATTTTTTTCCTTGTAAGTGAATTTAACCATATATTTATTGTTTTAAAATTTCAAATATATATGTATATATCAAATCTACAAATTTAAACCTATTATAAAAATTCAGAGATGTCTTAATTACAAATACAATATCTCTTAATTATTACTCATTTTTTTGGATCTGAAATAAGATCCTGAATTATCTTCTACAGCAGATTGCGCTATTCCTCAAAACACCTGCTGTCGTCCCCAAGGCATAGTGTCCTCAAGCAAGGATTATGTACATTCGTGCTATTGCATACTCAACATTGGCTGTGTCGTTTTTTATAAACTGTGTAGGAGCATATATCATTTCTAGAAGAATCTCTGAATATAAACTCATAGATTTCAATGTAATTTTCTTATCATGCAGACACCAAACTGCCAATACTCCTTGCTGAAACTATTTTGTTAGGTTGTGCCTCAGAGGTAGGGTGATCCAAAAAGAGTGCACAGGATTGAAGGAAAGTACATAGCATACAAAGTAAAAAGGATTTTGAAATACAGACTCAGTGTTTTGTCTATTTGTTACTCCAGAGTAACTTACCCTCATCCAATAAATATGGGCATATAGGTTTTTAGAATGTTGAAATTCACAGTGCTCACTTCTTAAACTTTCCCCATTTCTCATGGTACAATGTCTAAATTTCATAGCCGAGGAGTTTAAATATCTTTTATTCTTATTCTGGTCTCATTGCTTGGTACTTCCAAATATTCACACTGTAGATTCAGTAATTTCAGACTGCTTCCTTGTACTTGAAAAAGAGATGCTCCCCCCACAGGCTCCTGTATGAAATGTCAGCTCTTCAGGTAGTGGCACCATTTGGGGAGGTTATGGGACCTTTGGGAGGTATAGGTTCCCCGGAGGAAGTGTGTCACTGGGGACAGGCTTTGCAGGTTTATAGTCTCATTCTGTTTCCCTGCTGACTCTCGCCCACTTCTAGTTTGTGCCTGAGATGTGATCTCCTCGCTTCTTGGTCTGTTTGCCTGCTGCTGTGTCTTCTCTGCCATTATGGACTCTCCCTCTGGAACTGTAAACCAAAATAAGCCCTGTCTTTCACTAGGTTGTTTCTATTTATGGTATGTTGTTACAGCAACAGAGACATTGAGTAATATAGCCTCTATTCCTCAAAGAGTGAGATGCTAAGATATGTTTCTGAATGTACCTCTCACTTCTCTGGATGCTAGAATGGTCTCATCTATCCTGCAGATCTACTTCATATTATGCGTTCGTTAGGGAGTTTAGAGTGATGACATCGGTCTTGGGGGAGAAACTGGTTCATTCTTTTCTGCCTATGCATTTTGTTATGTTGCTTTCTTAGCACAAGAAAGCATACGTGTAAATGTTTTAATTCTCATTTTCAGATCACATATGTTTCTCGATTATGAAAATTTCTCAACGGAAACAACCCCTGGATGTTTAATTATATGTCCTTTTTTTTTTTTTAATGAATGGTAACCTGTGGTAACCTGAGGAAGTTTTCATTCCTTGCTAATTATCAAGTTCTTCAGGGACAGGTTTAGGAACATTGAAGTGCTCTGAAATCATTGAGTGAAGCACTTAAATAGAAGTGATTTGCCATATTCAACCTGTTTTAGTAACTTATTTCACTAGTTCTCCCCAAGTCCCATCAAGCAAGAATTACAAAATAAATTATTCACAGCAATTATTGACAGTGAGTTTGCACTTGAAAAATCAAGTTAATAGACAGAAACAGTTGCTGTACTGTAACACTTTCCGTTTCATCTGTTTCTATCCAACTAAACAATCTGAAACTTGATACTCTCCAGACACCTTTACTTACACATGGGACTCTCCAAAGTTACCTTAGCCATAGGATTGGTAAAAAAAATTCTAAGTCAAAGATTTACAGTATGCTTTCAATTCACATCTCAACTGTGACTTTATATAAGACCATCCCTATCACATGCGATTATGTTATTTTTTAAATAGATTGGAGTTAGAAGTTTCAGCTAAGAAATGAAAACACAGAAGTTCTATTTCCTTTCTCTGTGTCCCTGAAAGGACTGATTAGGCGAGAGACATAAGAAAATGTTACTTAGAGAACATGCAGTAGGCCTAAAATCTCTGCCCCTTAGAAACATCCACTCCAACACTAAGAGGGACTCAAAGACTAATGAAACAATTGTCCGATAAGGTGATATCAAATTGCTCTTTGATATGGACCTGTCAGAGCACAGTACATGGGAAAAGGCGTGAGATAGGAAATGTGGTCTGCACTAGGCAGCTGTGATCATCTTGCTCCAAATCCTGGCACAGCACAACAGAATGCCCAGGAATGGACCTGCACCAGTGTGGTCTCTTGCTCTGTGCTGCTTTTTGCAGAGTTTAACTTTGCAACCCTTTTGTTAAAGCAAAATGCATCCTAAGGGTTAGAATGTAAGCCTGAGCATGATGTGTCATCCTGAGGCATAGGAAAGACAGCCTTGACTTTAAGAACCAAGGGAAATTAAAACGATGCAAAATTGTATGGAGCCAGGCCCCATCTGTCCTCTAAATTACTTGCCGCTGTAACAGAAATCTTTATGCTTCACAAGCGTGTCAGTAACACACAGACCTGCACCTGTAAACGTACCCACACTACCGCATTTTCAACTAAAGCATGGTAAATTAAAAAGACAGGACTCTCACGTGGGATATCATATCTCTATTTGTGTTACATGTATAAATATATCAGTGTCGTGTAAGTATTTATAATACAATCTCATTTGTTGTCCACCTGTATAAATGAATTCTCATAGCACTAAATATCTGTGATTGTTAATTTTATAACTAAAATGTTTATATGAAGATTTTTGTTTGTATATCCAATTATTTTCTTTGGATAAATCCTTTTAACTCTCATCTCCAGGACCACATTTTAAAACAAGAAAACAAAGAAAGAAAGAAAAAAAAACACCTTTAATTGAAACTGTAACATAAAACCATAGGCTTCTCTGAAGGTAAGTGCAATGCTGAAAAAAAAAAATACAAACAGGACAGAAGACAAAGGGCACTGCAATAAGTCCCAGAAAACAAAGGAATTTTCACTGGGCAATGCATATACCTTGATGCAGGAAAAAGTGTGAATCCTCCTGCAAGGCCACAGAGAGTGAATCAGAGTGATTAGGGGATTTTTGACTGGTTCTGTATAAATATATCTGGCAGAAGAGAGGGACCTATCTGCTTCCCTGGTGGGAGTTGATCATCACTTGAGCCTTCCCAAAGAATGTCTGCTTGAGCTGGGGGGACGGGGGGACTGGAATAAAATAATAAGAGGTGTGAAGGAAGTTTGGAGGAGAAGTTCTATGTCACAACACAATCTTTAAACAGTCAAGTAAAACAGTGAATAATGATGCTAACCTATGAAAAGCAGGCACAAATATAAATTGCTAAAACCATCAGAAGGCAATGTGATAACGCTGCAACAGTAGCCCACTTCCTTGAGACCCTCTGACTCCTTGTTGATTTCTTTTTCCGAATGGTAATAATTGCATACATCAAAACCAAACATTGCTGAAAAGATTCTGACAAAATTTAAACGTAAGAATCACAGCGTGTCCTCGGCAAGAAGAGCTGTGCTTACAGCGGGCCAAGGGATCTGCTCCTCAGACTTAAGCCGTCTCATTGGAAATAATTGATTCTTATTGTCAAGAGTGCTTCATGGAAACACTGTGGTTTACCTTGATCCGCGTTTCAAATGTATCTCTCCTTCAAGAATTGCCTCAGCACCTTATACAATACTGGCCTTGCTTGACCTTTTATACAGGATTAAAGCACCGTATAATTAACTTCTTTATGTACAGAGTTACAACTTAATGAAAACGTGAGGTGAAATGCCCAGACTTAATCTTCAGACTCTTTCCTGTCTCGTGGTATAAGCTCTTAAGGCTCCTCTCTCTCACTCTCAGCCCTTTTGATCCTGACCAGATGAAGTTTCCCCAACTGCATCCAGATGCCTCATCAAAAGGAATACATAGACAGTTTATGCAGACCCTGGGGAGAAGGGCTGGATTTTCAGCTATGACAAGCTTTTGGAAACTGTCTCTAGGGTGAGTCAAACTTAAGTGTCAATAGTAGGTCTGTGTTTCCTAGCAGTATAATTATTAGCAACTTGCTAACTCAGGAGTCTTTGCAACTTTTTTTTTAATGAGATTAATGGGTCAGGAGAGAAGGTTGGTTTGTAAGAATTTGCTGTGACTACAAGAGGACCAGAGTGCAGTCTCCAAACCCACATGAAAATCTGGGTGTGCTGCCATGCACCTGTAAACCTAGTGCTGTGAAGTCAGGGACAAGAAGATTCATGAGGACTGCTGCCTACTGATCTAGTCAAAGTAGCAAGCTACAGTTCTAGGAAAGACCCTGCCCAAAAAGAAAATGATTAAATGATTGAGGAGGAAAGCATACACCTGATTTCTGCAATCATGTGCAGGCACACATGCACATGTGTGCGTGCTCCCACACACATACACACACCTGAAACATAAGTTCACCTAAGTACATATACCCACACATGCACAGGAAAAAACAAATGAGAGTAATAATAACTGCAAGCTTGTAGGTTTATGTGACATTTGATTAAGAGTGCACATGAATCAGATGTAGTATATTTTAAGGGCAGAGTAAATTCCCTTAACTCACGAAAGATTCATGCCGTGGGCCACAATTATGCTTCTAATTTTCTTTCACATCATTCTGCCTCACCCACGCTTCACTCTACTTCTGGTATCTCAATCTAAGTCACGTAGAAGGATTTGTTGAGCATCCCATTTTATCCTGCTTATAGTCAAGGCTGTTACCTTCTTCCAAAAGCAATCTTTTTCCCTCCCACAATAATAGGATTTCCACTTTACTTTGGGCCCAAGAATATACACTGGAAACCCCAGGCTTCTTGGTAGCTGGAGAACATTAGGCTTTGAAAAGAAGACAATAAGACATAAGACAAGACATCATGGGTCTGTGGGTGCTGGGTGTCTCTTTTCTCATCCATCCTCCTAAGCTGCTGCCTCTACACAGGTGACATTTGGACAGAATTGGGGCCAGGGACAGAGATAGTAGAGAAGTTAGAGAAAACAGTTCCGTGCATCTCTACAAGCTAGGAATCTTTGCAACATGTTATTGTTGTTTGGTTCTTTCTGTTAAACCAGCCAAAGTGAATCCTGCCTGATTTAAAGTCAAACTCTATTCGCGTGATGATCCCTCTGCCTTAGAATGCTTGTTTCTACAATAAGCCTTTGCTGTATTTTGAATGGCACATTTCCCTTTCCTATTCTGAAGGTAAAGAACAAGCACTGCCTCTCCAAGGATGCTTTCCTCCCTGACTTCCTTGAGTGGCAAGCCTCATAAGTCATATCATCTTTATCCTGGCAATTATCACCATGTGTCCTTTTAATGGTTACTCCTTTTTTGACTCCTATACTACAAATTCCCAAGGCTATGTGTTATGCTTTATGTACTTCTAGATATATATGTTCATAGAGAGAACAGCCCATGCTATACATATTTGGATGTATGAACAAATGAATGAGTGCACCACTAGGAAAGAAATGAGACTTTTTTTCCCATTGCTACTCCACCAGTGACCTCTCATGACTCTTTCTTTTGTTTCTTACCCACTCATCCCTTTTCCACAACAGGAAACAGAAGCTTCAACAATGAGTAACAATTGCTTTTAGAGTTCCATAGTCACATCAAAATGCCCTCCTACGAGGTTTGCTGTGAATTCCTATTGATTTTTCTAACCAGAAATCTTAGCTTTGCTGATGTGACTGTAAAGAAAGCTGTAAGGACAGCGTGAGGCCTAGTTCTTACCTAAATCTCCATTACCTTCTTCTGTTCTTAGTCTAAAATGATTCACTTACATGATATTCTCTCAAGATGTTTTTCAACCTAGGGGATGCTTATGAAAAAATTAAACGAGTTACACACCTACACATATACAAAACATTATATTGCTGCTCTTCCAAACTTCACAAATAATGATTCATCAAAAACTAAAGCAATACAAATTAGTTTGATTTAAATTTCAGATGAATTCACTGGTAGGGTTTATGTGCTAGTATATTGCCATTACAAATTTTCCTAAAATATCAATACAAAAATGTAATTAGATCCTTCAAAGTCCTATTTCCTCCCATCTTTGAACTATGAATCACTTTCCAAAGGCTCTCTTTGCATTATCAAATAATCCATATTGCTTAGAATTGTTTGTATGTGGCAAACACAGCCTTAGCTGTATTATTATAATGCAAACATGTTCAAATTCAGATTCAATTGGCTTCAATTATGGTGACTTCAGACAATTGAATGGGATTTCAGCCTAAAATATATGCTTGCAATGGTTCAGAGGATTTTAGAATTTGAGCTCTGCTTTCTTAATTAGCTCCTTAAGTGCCATGGGTCTATGTGAGAACAGAAACTTGCCCTGACTATAGAATAAATCAAACTGAACAATTTGTAGCAACGGTTCATGAAGCTTTCACCATTGTGAACTGGCTAGCATGAACTCCACATGGACCAGTTTAATCTATCTGTGCAGCATGCATATTTGGAGGATGTTTTAAAGTTATCAATTTCTACTTAGCTTTTCTGCGCACCTTCTATATGTCCATCCACCATAGAAATGCACATTGAAACCAACACCATGAAATTTAAACTCTCCTCCACAGACTTTACAAGAGGGCAAGACTCCTGTAGAAAGGACAAATAACATGGTCTTGGCTGAATAACAGCAACTTTACCAGAAGACTTGATATCTGTTTTCATTGTAGAGACCCATATGGTCACATGTGCAAAAGATACCAGGAACAGTGTCCCAGACAGAAGCAGAAGCATTGAGCTGTGATGATGAGCCCAGAGATGCAATGAATACCATGGATGTCCCTTATCTCACATTCATCAACAGCTTTGGAGGTGGTGAGTTTCAACCCAAACTTCTGAAAGCATTTATACTTGTGATCCTTCTCACCTGGGAAATTTTAGGTGAAGCCAGGAATATAAATAGGTTTAAAACCCAAATACTTACTGCTTTGGCATCTTAAAGAAATGCATTTTTTTTTCCTGACTTGTTGATGCATCCATGTAATCCCAACATTTGGGGGATAAGGCCAGAAGAATCGGGAGAAACATACTGGGTCCATTACTTATTGGTTTAACATTGTTTTTTTGATCATTTGCTTTTAGAATTTGCATTCTTCTCTGCCAGTCAGGCCTTCCTGAGTCCTGGGTGCAGATCACTGACCTCCTTAACTCAACATTCACTTACATTGCTTCACATGCAGTTGTGGCCAACAGTTCAAGCAGCATTGGTACGGACTACAGGCCTTTTACCTTTTGAGGATCAAAAGTGGCTAGCCCAACTCTGAGGGCCACTGGCCATGATACGTAGGAGTAAGGACTTAGACTCAGCAGCCCCCAAGATTGAAAGTCAGCTCTACTTTATTTCCATCACTTATTCATTTGTTTATCAACTAGCAATCATCTCTTGAGAATTTGGGATAAGACTGTGAAGGAAACAGATCAGCGTCCTGTAGTCATGGAGGTCGCAGTAAACAGCATGTAGGAACAATATGACTGCGCACATTTATGAACAACATGACTGTGCACATGTAGGAACAACATGACTGTGCACATGTAGGAACAACATGACTGTGCACATATATGAATGTAAGAGTGTACATAAGATTTGATACTTTGGAGCAGGACAAGAAGTAGAGGGAGGGGTCTGCATGTCATTGTCACAGTTGGTTTCAATCAAACATGATGTCTGAACAAAGACACTGCGAGAGAGAATGCATTGCACACAGATTTTACAGTATTATGTCCTCATAATGTGCTCATTTGTCCACTTCAGTTTCTTAATCTGTCTGATGTGGATGAGCACAAGAATGGAGTTTAGGGTTTACTGTGATAATTCAGTAATTTAATGCATGTACCAATCCTCAAACAGCACCAGGCGCAGAGTAAGTGTGAATGTAAGTATTCCATATGGTCTGGAGTTAGGCACTGGAGACTAGTGAGTGGCTGACCCTTTCCTGGTAAAATTGTCACTGGGAAATCCGCCTTATTTTTTAAGGCACAGCCAGCTTAAGGCACAGGTCCAGTCTGAAATTAAGTGTGCTGTTCAAGAAATGGACCTGGGGATGTAAAAGAAGCTGAAAACAAAACAAAACCCACCTCCAGCACAGCTGTCCACAGGTATGCCCAGCCTCTCTCCAAATATATTTCTCATGAGTGCTGTACCATCTCTGCTCGGTGTGTGAATCTGCTCCTTCCTCCATTCTGTTACCCAAGACAGGTACAAGCCAGTCTGTTTGCATTTATCTCCGCTAGCCAGGACTTTCTGCATCCTGGCTGCAAATCACAGACCTCATGCCAGTCTTTCCATCTAAGCCGCTGATGTGGTCTGTCTCGTTAACACCTGTCTGACCCTAAGGGGACTTGTTACCTTTGATTTGTTACCATAGACCTGAGGCTGAGTCCCAGTGAGTCTCCCATGTAATTTCCAGTATACAGCCCATATTCTTTATCAGTGCATTCTTCTAACACCCTTCAAGACCCACAGTGCCACAATGCTAGAGCCCAAGGGGAGGGGTCTGGTAGGCATACATAAAGATATCCATAATTGCAAAGTAAGGTCTGAGGCCAGCTTCCTGACACTAGCCCATTACTAGCCTCTGTGTCATGTTCTCAGACCCAGGGGATTGCTGTCTTTCACCTCTGTAATAAGTACAGCCATCTTGAATAGGAATTAGTGCGATGGTGCCAGCATTCTCTTTTAGCTCCCAGCTATTTGCAGATATAGGGTTACCCAGAACATGAGGAGTCCAGAGAAAACCAAAAGGGCCAATAGAATTTTGCTAGTCTCATGAACTGATTGGCTTCAGGAAGTTAGGAGATGACTACATCACAACAACAGTAATAATAATAATGATAATAGTAACTTGATTCTTCATTGTTTTCTTGGTGGGAGATTGAACTAACTATAAGTATTGATTTATAGCCTGAAATTGTGGGAAACTATAAGTTTGGAATGTCCTACTGTAATACTGGTAAACATAAATAATTTATTTGAGGGTACAAAGGTGTTTTAATTGTTTCAAAAACTATTTTTAAAAATTAAAAAAATAAGTACCCATACTATCATTGTAATTGTTTTTAAACAGGGTCTCTGCTTCTCTTTCTCTATTTTCAGATAATATCCAATCAAGGTGAAGAAAATAAGATCTATCTCTTATTCTATGGAAAAACCAATTCAAAAGAGATTAAAGACCTTAATGTAAGACATGAAACTTTGAAGCTTCTAGAGGAAAACTTAGGAACAAAACAGTTCAAGAAACAGGCATGCATGGAATTTTTGAACTTGAATCCTATAGTACAGGAAATAATCCCAAGAACTGACAGACAGGATTACATGGAATGAAGGAGCTTCTGAATAGCTAACAAAACGTTCTCCATAGTAAAGCAATGGCGTGCAAGGAGAGCTAACATCCAGCCTGGCCAACTGTGCATAGGTGGATACAACAAATATTTGACTCTATTTGCTATTAGCAACGACAGAAATAGAAACGTAATGAAAACTTATCAGGTATTAGATATGATGCTATTCTCTTAAAGAGTTTTTTTTTCTCAATATTAACTCCACATTGCCTGTGTCCCCTACAAAATATGATATCAGGGAAAGCATGTGAGGTCATGGATACTATTTGTAAGCAATGGATAAAACCCTAGAAACTTTGATAGAAAAAAATAGCAATAGTGTTCCTTCAGCCAAGAGGTGGGTTTCAGACATCTAGGTGATAGCCACAATTGATCAGGCTGTCTGTTATGTATTTATAAAATACACCAGCATGTGTTCCAGTAATCATCCAAGGACAATGGCTTGGTAATCAGAGTACTATTCATGGACACACAATGAGTGATTCTTCCCCATATCCCAAACGCTAAGATGCAGGCATTCCCACTCCCATGCTTCAACAGTAACTGTGGAATTAATTACGGTCCATATACTAGATGTTTGATGCAAAAATCGGCAAGTACAATTTTTCTGGGGAATTGCTCTTGGTTTAAGCTTATAGGTAGAGCTAAAATAGCCAATAGGAGTGAGTAAAATCTGTGAGGTAAGAGATGGTACCAAACAAAGGCTTGTCCTTAAGCCATTGAACAATCAGTATACCTTAAACCTTACCAAAGCTAATTTAGTAATTTCTGATTGTAATTTCATTACATAGAAGATTAAGGCAAGTTGTTGTCGTATTTGAAGTCTGGCTGTACTATGTATTTAGACTCCTCCCGCCCCCCAAAAAAACCACCTACAACCAATTCTAGCATTCCTGAATAATGATTAAACTGGTGGCCATAGTTTACATGCGGGGTGGCTATTACATGCTACTATTACGTATTCAACAAATACTTAGTGAAAACTCATATTTGTATCACTGTCCCAAGCAGGTAACTTCATGCTTTGTAAAATGCAGGTGGAAAAGTTAGACATCCATTATGAGAGCCGAAAAATCCTACCCAATAATTTGCCTGCACATCTCAGTAACTAATATGAGCTGCGAGCAGCTTAACCTTTGAGAGAAACATTCAATTATGTGTTTTCCACACATAAACTTTTGCATAAAGGACACATAAATCGATGCATCAATGAACATGTAATGCTTGAACCCAAACTTGCATCTTCCATCTTTTATGCTTTCCCCAAAACACTAATGACTATAATTACCAAGGAGCCAATCATTTTCATACAAACTAGCGGGTAGAGGACAAGTTTAAACTAGCATTGACTTGGAGAAGATGATGGGGTGACACTTAACAGAAAAATTACCATACTCTCTGGAATCAAAGGGTATTCAAGGGCACATAGCATGTTGTTCTCTTTGAGAGAATCAATGCCCATCGACAAGAAAATCCGCAAACATTTCCTAATCGAAAATAAATCTTAAATTGCATGGAAATTATACTCCAAATATCCTTTACCCAAGAACGTTACAATTTGTGAAAATTGCTTTGGAGTTTGTAACCTCTGGGTGTGAACAGGAAATGTCTTATTATAATCAGTACCAGTAATGCACACCCAGTGGCATTATGGAGCTGTCCCTCTCAGGGAGATTTGGGGGCAGGTAAGGGCTGCTCCCCACATGCAATTACCCAGCGTTACAGAGAATCAGGATTCATGGGTTGCACTTCACCTGACTAACTGCAAAAGGTAAGGCGCACATTGCCTCAATTACACAGCCTCTCCTCCCTCGCTCCTCTTTCGCATACCTGATGCGTAGCATTGGAATTTCAATCTAATTGTCCTCACTTGGAAGTATATAGTGAATTTTGTCAAGCAGGCTGTAACCGTCAAAGTTATAAATGCCCAGAGCTAGCATTTTCTGCACCCACTGCTCCCCACAATAACATAATATGGGCTGCCAGAAGGAAGTTTCTTTAGTGTACCTGTGTGCTTGTTGCCTTCTCAAAACTGGGCAATTTAAATGTATTTATCCAAGAAAGGTCTGTACTGACTGGCCATTATATATAGATGGCCAAAAGGTCATTTCATAACAGGGACTTACTTTATGTTGTCAAACAATGAAAGTACTCTAAATAAGTTAAAACTAGACTTTATTGGTTTATCTCCCATAATAAGTGGAAATTACTTTGCTAGGGAGATGTAGGACCAGGAAGACAGTGTTACTACTCCCCTTGATATTCTTTTTAATAGCCATTGAAAGAAACAAAATTAACATCACTGAATTCCTAGACAGAGACTATCCTTGTCAACCATATAGAGAATATGTGACTGCATTTTTATAATAACCCCAAGATTCAGACACCATGATTCATTCTCTCTCTACTATAAGACTAACCCAACCCATTTAATATGTACAGGTTAATAAATGCCAATTGGTATGCCAGGCCCTTCACACACATGACTATGCTTAGTCTTTAAGCCATATTTCTTGAGGACTGTTATGGCAACTAAGGAGAAATGTAACTGAAGAATATTTTTGTTCATGTACCAAAATGATCAACTTGATTCAGTAAGTAAAATTCACAGATATGTATAATTAATTCTATAAAAAGAAATTAGGAATAGTAATTGTTCTTAATATATCATGTAAAATAATTTGGGAGTATTTTTAAAGCTCAATTGGTGGGTTTCATTTGGCAAGCAGAGCTCACGTCAACTACATTATATGGACAGCACCTACAGGAAGAAGCACACATTGGTAAACCTAGAATAAAGTTTACCCCCTTGGGCCAAATATAAAGCAGAAACACTGCCTCATGACCATATATTCTACAGCATTGGAAGCCTATGGCGCTCCTCTCAGTAGACAGCAAATTTCCCAGAGCATCTGTATAAGACCTAAAATCTTCGCATAGAAAAAAAAAAAAAAAAGGAAAAGGAAAAAAAATGAATATAGACTTTCACTATTTGAAGAAATACAGACACAAAAATTTCTACTGCATTACACAAAATTCATTTAATGTTTGGGTAACCTGAGGGTTAATCTCCAGCCATGTAGAAGTAAAAGCCAAAAAAACAAAAACAAAAACAAAAACAAAAACAACAACAAAAAAAAAACTTCCTCATGTCTATACACTCACTTCTGATTTACTTTATAGCATTCTAATACTATCCTAGAGTGCTAGAGTAAAAACAGCATTCCTGTCATCTCTCTCCACAACACCAGGCATTCACCCTTTTTCTGTCCTCCTCTCCCCTGTCCTCTCCTCCCTCTCTCTCCTCTCTTCTTCTTTCCCTTCCTTTCCCCTTCCCTCCATTCCTCTCCCCCCTTTCCTCTCCTGTCCTCTCCCCCCCCATCCCCTTCCCTCCCCTCTCTTCTGTCTCTTATCTCCTCTCTTTTTTGCCCACCTCTTTCCCTTCTCTTCCTTCTCGCCCCTCATCATCAGTCCCCTGTCTCCTAGAAATATGAGGATACTATTTTCCAAATTACTGAATTCTGAGCCAACAATAACACTGCCATCCAGCTTCAGACAATGACAAATTGCCTTGTAATGTACCTTAGTTTCCTACCAGATAGTCTGCTTGTCCTGCTAACATTATCACAATACTATTTTTTTTTCTGGTATTACTAGGGATGCTTCTAAGGACAAGCAGGGTGATTTGCAGTTCCAGACAATGAGTTTTGTTAGTGAAAACAATCATTGATTCTATCCAAGGATTTCTTTAGGCTCACAATACAATAAGCAACATCTCACAAAATGAAGTCTGGTGGGGATTTCCTCAAAAGGCCTTTATATTTATGTATATGCTTAGGTGGATTCTGTGCACCACCTGTATACAGGGACTGGCAGAGACCAGAAGCAGACATCAGATCCCTTGGAACTAGAATTAACAGATGGTTTTGGGCTGCCATGTGAGTGCTGGAAACTAAACTAGGGTCCCCTGGAAGAGCAGCTCTTAACCACTGAGGTTGCATCTGGGTTTTTGTTTTTTTTTGTTGTTGTTGTTTTGTTTTGAAGTAAGTAATTTGTTCAGATTACAACTCATTTGTTATGCCCTCACTTGTATCTGGGTTTTTAAAACAAGCACACAGGAATTTATTTTCTGCCTCTGGTCAACACCCAGCTGTGATGACTGGTGAAGGACATTGAAAGCAGAAAAGGTTTGTATAGTACAAATTGTATGGATAGAAAATGTCAGCCCTTTCTCATCAGAACTGAAAATTTTTCTCTTATATTGTTTTAGCTGAAGTTCTGTGTCTTCCATGCCACCTGAGATTACGTGAATTCTAATACAAAGTCCTAGCACTCTTCTAAGACATTTGCTTTCTGAATCACATGCATAATAGTATATACAACCAATTACACATTTCAAGGTGGCTCACAGAATGGATAAGGATGTTGTTACTACTTACCAATGGAAGTACTATAGCTAATACATTATTTGGTATGTGTGTGTCTCTGAGTGTGTGCCTATGATCACATGGGCACACACCTAAGGAGGCTAGAGGTTAAGGATGGATCTTTTCCCTACTGACCCTCACCTTTTGTTTTTGACACAGGGTCTCTAATTTAACCTAAAGCTGACCAATTTTGATGAGATATTTTTACCAATGAACTCATAATTCTGGGGCAGTAACAGCTGTCTTCTCAGCCCAAGATCTCATCCTGCCACTGATGTGTCCAGCCCTAGAGGAGCAGCTTCCATTGCTTCTTGCTCTGGTGCTCAGTGACGTGGCTGCCGAGAGCTGAGGACACTGTAGAAGTAGAGGTGCCTTGCCAAGATACTCAGAGAAACAGCTGGTCAGTAGGTGAGTGGAACCTCTAGGTGTGACATGATGTAGAATTTAGAAAATGAATGTAAGCTACACCTCTCCTTAAGTAGAATAGTGAAGCCAGTTGAGGTCCTCCTATTGAGAGTCTACGTTAGAGAAGGATGGGAGAATGGGGAAATAGAAGGACCCAGGGGTCCTAGAAACTTACAAGAAGAACAAGGACAATACATGCAGTAAGCATTGAACCCCTACTTGGATCTAGCCAATGGACAGGACATTATCCACAGTTGTGTGAGAGCAGGGACTGACTGACACGAACTCTGGTGCCCCATATTTGACCACTTCCCCCTTGGTGGCGAGGCTTGGTGGCACTCAGAGAAAGAATAAGCAGGCTAAGAAGATGAGACCTGATAGGCTGTGACCATATGGTGGGGGAGGAGGTCCCCTTCTGTCACAGACTAGGTGAAGGAAATAGGGTGAAAGAGGGAGGGAGGGAGGAAAGGTAGGATACAAGTGAAGGGATAACAATTGAGATACAATCTGAATAAATTAATAAAAAATTCTAAAAAATAAAATGAAAATTAAAAAAAATCCTTCCACTGATGAATGGATAATAATGAAATGTGACACATAAACACAATAAAATTCTATTTATCTGTAAAAAGTCTTGATTTTTCAACAGTCTAAATATAAAAAGTATAAAAATCTTGGATATAGTGCTATGACTGAGACTAAGCAATATTATTCTTCATCATATTCATTTTCCATACAGAGGGAGAATAATTGTGGTAGCCTTCCTTTTCCTTCCCAAGTGGTGTGATATTAAGACAGAGGATATATACAATATAGCAATTTATGAAATCTCAATTCTTGTGGAATTTTAGACCTATGTTTGTGAAAAGCATATAATAAGCAACAGTGGACATGTGTCCTGATGCAAGACTGTAAGAACCTTTGCTTAAGGAATATTCAGGTCTCAGAGTAGGAGATCAAGACATCCTAAATACAATGAACTAACTAGCTGGGCATATGTGCTCACCTGTGAACTTTCTCCTCTGGTTGCTTTGTTTGTCCCTGCCTCTGTTCACTAACACTCCAGAATTTGGTTTCTATACATTTTGTTCTTTCAGCTTTTATGATTTTCTGGATTGTGTATCTTTGGGCCTTTTGTATGGAAGGGTTTGTATTTTTCTTCAAGTAAAAAAAGTGTGTCTGCCATATTTAAAAAAAGTCATACATTCTAAGTTCCAACCTCAACCTTTTTCTTTCACAATACAGATGGGCAATTGTTTTATCTTGTCCAAAAGGTCACTAAGCGTCCTATTATTTTTCCAATTCTCATATACATATATACATACACATATACACATATATGAATTATATAGTAATAAGTAAATAGTCTTAAATTTGGATAGTTTCCACTACTATACTTTTGGAAATTTCACAGATATATTACTTTATAATTTCTGTTATTATATTAGTCATAACCTTATTTTTATTTATTTTTCTTCCTCAGATCTTTTATTTCTAGAACTAGAAAATTCACTCAAGTCTGGTTTTCACTAAACTTCTCATTCTGTCCATGTTCCCTTAAGTTCATGAGTTTACTTTCAAGGAGGTGGCTTAGAAGGCTTTGTGCACAGGGTGCACTATCTGACTTTATTGAAACAGAATCATTTTGTGGCTGTAGAACTGTTAGACTAGGAGACACTAGTCAGAAATCTATTGCAATAACCTAGAAAATGCCTGAAAATATGTTAGACCTGGCTCTGCAATTGTTATTTACTGGTGAGGGAGTTGCTATACTTTATGATTGTTAGATTTATAAACGGGCAGACAATACCAGTCAGTATGATTGTCTTGGAAACACACATAATACAAAGAAAGTAGAATGCCCTGTTTGTTTTTATTAAATAGGGATTTAATTTCCTATTAAATGTAAAGCAAAACGAAGTAAAGTGCCAGAAGCAACCACAATGACTTCCATTTTACTCTCCTTTCCCAGTATCAACCTACCATGGCCTTAGGCACTAAAACTTTCTTTTATAGTCTTTTCTTGTGCAGATTTCATTTAAATTACACATACTCCTTGTAGATGTATTATATGAATAGCTCTAAAAACAAAAGCTTTAATTGACCTATATCTTTTGTATTTGTAAATTATTATCTTACTAGCAAATATTGTGATTCAGATTTTCAAGGACCAGGGTCCTGAGGGTATGAAACTCAGGGAGACTTTAGTATCAAAGGCAGTAATAACTGTAGAGAGACAGGAACAAGGGAAGTGGTTATCCATTGAGAAGATTTGAGGATAAAATTTCATGAATGACAAATACAAAACCATGTCAAAAGGCCAATGCCTGATGGTCAGTTTTAAGCAAGGCTTAGAGTTTTAGGGATAACTTTTTGGGAGAAGGAGACGTAACTAGTAAACAAATTTAACCTGCCTTTTTAGAATTAGGTTGCTGAACATGACCTTGGACAGCCATACATTGGATGGATGTGAGAATGCTCTGTGAGGTCTCTATGTGTCTGCATAATTTAAGTTGTTCTCCTTAAAGTGCCAGAAGCAAAGCAGAGATGAAACATACAGCTGTGTGTATGGTCTTTAATGCACTGATGAGTATTTAAAGCAAATATTCCCCAAGAACCAAAGTCACAGACATGCTATACACAGTAGCATGTGATTGAATGTGTGTCCATACAATTGTTTATATTTGACTTAGCACTTACACAAAAATGCAGTATAAATGCAAACCTCTAAGACAGACAGATCCTTTTGGAAAGCAAGGTGTGGGTAGGACTTGGAACCCGCTCCCTGCTGGCTTTGTGATTTCTTCCTAAGCTCATTAGATGCTCTGCACCTCCTCCAGGGGATGACTCTCATCTGCCGACAATGTTAAACTCATTCTCAAGAGCAGAGGTGAAAAAGCTATTTCCCCACCAGGGTTTTCAAAGGCAAATATTTCCTGCAGGAAATCAAACAATTCTAGGGCTTGTCAAGGTAGCTAAGAATATTCAGTTTAGTAAGTAGCTGGCAGTGAAAACCACTGTATACCTCCACACACAGCCTCAGGTCCCTCCTGGGGATGACAAAGCCATTAGTTTTCAAAGGAAGGAAAATATCTTGGCAAAACATCTTGCTGCAAACGCTGGCATTGTCCAAACAAGAATGGACAACCTCGGGTGAAGGAGATTGGGCTCCTTGGGTAACTTAAAGATTAGCACATAAATATGTATATTTATCCCTATTCCAAAAGTAACACACATGATTAAAGAAAAAGAGCTTAATTCCTGATTTTCGTGGTTTGTATTTTATAGATTATTTTTTCTTGTGTAAGCATTATCTGAAAACTGGCATTCATCAGCCAAATTGATGTGCAATTCAATACATTTTAAACATATGCGCACAGCCCTCAATACTTTGGGCACCAGTCCTTGTGCTGAGGTGCACATCAGTTAGTAAGCATATCACAGCCTATGCTATGAGCCATGAGGAAGACAAGCAGCGAGATGAGCGGCAACAATTTCCTGGAGGATTTTCCTCCCTGTATGAATCTCAAAAATATTCTTGCTGGGCTCGTAGCAACTAAGCTTTGAGCCAAACACTGAGAGAACACCAACCAGTTAGAACTGAGTAGATTTTCTCAGTCAAGGGTACAAAAGCAAAAAGCTCTCAGATTCCAGTGGGAACGGTTGTCTAGCAGCTGAGTGAGGAAGAGGATGCCCGGACTGTGACTGTGCTGTGCACAGACCAGGTGATGCCAACTCTTCCCTCCTGCCTTTGAGCTACCACACAGAGAAGAAAAAGTAAACAACCGTGAAGCAGTACTGAAGATTCATGCTTCCTGTTGTTCACCAAAAGTTCTGTTTTGTCAAAAGCTTTTTACCATTCTACATTTTTCTTTCATCTACCCTAGTCCCGTTTAATTCTTAGAGCTATGGTTATTTAAGGGATTGGAGTACAGACAGAGCAGGCATTTGAACTCCTTACACATGCCTAGCCTATGAAGACTAACATGCTTTAGCCAAAAATGATGCCTAGAAAGGCGAGAGGTGGATCACAGGTGAGGAATGAAATTGTCTAAATGTGTGTTATTTTCAGAATCAGAAAGCCATTCTTCAGTGGTATTTGCACTTACATTCCTGACCTTCTGAAAATTCTTTGGACTTCTGAAAATTTTCAGATTCCTTTTGATGGGAGAACAGTAGAATGTATGAGACACTGAGGCTGGAGAGGCGTCTCTGTGGTGAAGGTCACAAGCCCTATTCTATTGCAGATGATCTGAGTTCAGTTCCCAGCACTTGTGTCAGGTGCCTCACAATGTAATATCACTTCACCTCTAAAGGACCCTGATGATTCTGACTCCCTTGGACACCTGCACTTATGTGCACACACCCACACAGACACGCACATATAACTGAAAATAAAGTGAAACTTTAAAAATTCTAAATGAGAATCCATGAGGTAACCTAAAAGTATGCATTCTGTAGTCTATTCATATATAGTATTCATATATATATATATGTATATGCATACAATATTCACTATAAGCCATTTGAATGCTCATTATTCTGGCTCACTTCTTATTCTAATAATTGGATTTAGTATCTCATCTGCGTCTGAATGCATACCCAAGATTCACTGCCTTTTCTGGTATGTCCACTACTCTTCAACCTCAGCAATAAACCAGTGCCTGTGCATGTGTGCAAGTGTGTGTGTATGTGCATGTGTACAAGTGTGCCTGGGTGTCTATGCATGTGTGTGAATGTGCTTATGCTTGTATGTTTAATCATTTTGCATTTGATTATGTTGCAGCTAATGTTCATTCAGACACTTGAATACTCCTTCTGCAAATGGCACATAATTGTGCACCATGACCATCAGAGTTCATAGTTCATGACTAAGAAGAAAACTAAAAGAAAATATATTTTAGTCTACTTCTTAGATGTGTTTAGTACCTGCTTAAAAAGAAATGATGGTAGAGTGAGCACCAGTCAGGTGACTTGAATCTCAAAAGAAATCAGTTGCTTGATGGAGAATTTGTTCATCTAGATCTGCCCCAGTCAACTGAAAACTGCTCTGACTATGGGTCTCAAGGCAAGGTGATTGTACACCATCAGAAAATGAAATCTTTTCTCTTTTGTGTATTATTTGAAAACATCTAATTTTATAATTGCAAGTTGAATAAAAATTGGTAGAAACAGAATTGAGAGATGATTTATAGTACTAGGATTTTCACACTTTCCAGAATAAAAATCCAGAGCTTACCTATGTATTTCTACATTCTATACTTTTGATATAAGTTGACACACGCTTATACATACGTAGTTTGACTTGCTGGAGTGCAATATATACTTTCAAAACATTTTTAATTATGGTCATACAACTTTCCAGTGATCCAATCTTCTACTTATGTTTCTGACTATTAGGAAAAATGCACACACACACACACACACACACACACACACACACACACACACACACATGCATAAACAGTATTGTTGACACATACAGGCCTGTTTATTGAATTATTGTGGTGTTTTTGCCACCAAAAGAGAACATGATTTTCTTTTACCTAGTTTCTTTCCACCATTCGTTTCCTTCTGACAGTAGCCTTTCTAACAGGTCCCAAGTGGTGTTTAATTGTGGTTAGGTTTTATTCTTCTGTGAATATTGTGTCAGCACTTTGTTATGTAACACCTTGTCCATTTTTATATTTTCTTTGGAAATGTTTATCCAGATTTTTGATATTTTTTTTTGTTGTTTTGGTATGTACAAGCCTATTTAGATTACTGCCATCTCTTTTATTTTTCTTCCTTTCTCTTTTCTTTGTTTTTCTTTTCTATATATTTTTCCATGTATTACAGTATGCTATTTCCAGAGTTATTTCCAAGGCCAATGTCAAGAAAATGTCCTTAGTTGTTTTCAAGAACTCTAAATTTTCACAGTTCACATTGAAAATATAATTCATTTTAAGTTAACTTAAAATACATTGCAGTTCATCTTAATTTTTATTGCTATGATAAAACACCACAACCAAGACAACTTATAAAAATGTGTTTAATTGGGTAGCTGTTTCAAAGGTTAGAGTCTATGTCCATAGTGGCAAAACAAAGAAACAACCAAGATCTCACATCTTAATTCCAAACGAGAAGGCAGAGAAAACTAACTAGCTATGGCACAAGTCATTTCGATTTTCAAAGTCCACTCCTATGTCATGCTTTCTCCACAAAACGATACCTCCTAACCCTTCTCAATCACTTCCTCCAACTGGGGAGCAAGTATTGAAATACATGAGCATATGGCGTGCGTTCTCATTCAAGCAGCCACATATATTCATTTTATTTATCTTTTGTCATTAGAATCTCTCTCTCTCTCTCTCTCTCTCTCTCTCTCTCTCTCTCTCTCTGTGTGTGTGTGTGTGTGTGTGTGTGTGTGTGTGTGTGTGTGTACTTGGCACTACACTATGTGTATAGGAAGGTCAGAGGACAAACTGAGGGACTTCCTTACACCATGTGTTACCTTGGGATCAAATCCAAGGCCCCAGGCTTGTCAGCAAGCATCTTTCCACTCTGTACCATCTTACTTGCCTGTGTTAACTTTTGTATGTAGTATAAGTGTGTGCTTTCAGATATTTTGCATGTGTAGATCTGGATTTCCATCTATCAAAGGCCTTGTCTCTTCCCGACATGTTTTATTAATTCTCTTGTACAATATAGCAAGACACAGATTATATGTGTTTATTTCTGGGATATCTCTTATCATATTGCTCTGAGTGTGTTTTTTTCACACTGTTTTTTCACACTGTTTATATCCCAGGCTGAAATCACCTTTTAGCTGAATATTTTGTTTAACCTTAAATCCCACTGCTTCTGCCTCTCCAGTGCTGGGACAACAGCTACTATTCAAATTGTATGGTATGAAACCAGAGTTTACTGCATGGTAGGCCAATACTTTACCAACTGAGCCACACCACGAACTCAGCTTTCTAATTTTGAAGTTTAGCAATTCTTACAGTGCATAGGCAGAAGTTACCAATTTGTGGCCCACTTCACAATAGAACAGAACTGCAGTGAAAGGACATTTACCTTTCTAGCTCGAGGAATTGGCTCATTAGGTGAAATGAGGGTCACAAAAACAAGAGGAACCAGGGTATACGAGCACACACACACACACACACACACACACACACAAAGAGAAAGACAAACAAGTAAACACCTACACATTTTCTACAAACAAAGAATATTTAGTATAGTAAGAGCTAATACACCAATAAGCACCAATCAAACAGAACTCTAGCCAGCTTTCCATAATGGATGAGAAACTTTTAATTTTTTTCCCTTATAGTAGAGCAATGAATGGGGACTCACCCATAACATGCAGGAAATGTTTGAATACACATTAAGCGGGGAATATATAAAGAGATGTTTTTCTATAGATACTATAAAGAGCCTGCAATATTTAGGACATGCTTTTAACAAGCAGGCCTCACAAGTTCAGACAGTAAAACAATGACACTTCACATAGAATTTATGATTTGCTAGCGAAGTCAGAGAACCCATGAACAGAATACAAGAAATATAAGGAATCTTGGAAGGTGAAATAGGCCTTGGATTTAATTAAATTAGAAACCACTCGATACCACCTTTTATTTGTCCACTCCATCCCTGTATTATTGAATACAGTGCAAGCTATTTCTTAAGCAACTTGTTTATGTCCATCTCAGTTTGGTGAAATTGAATAGATCAGAGTCCAGTCTATCACACGAAGCAGAAGAAGCAATCAGTCCCCCTTCTGTCATTCATTCGCCACATGCAATAGGTTAAGTCCACCAGCATGCAAGTCTGTCTCTCCCATAGAGGAGGCACATGGGCTTCTTGAGGCTGGTGTGGAGATCACATCAGAGAATACACCAGGGTGTTTATCTACAGTATCCGCACAGAGAATAGGTACTTATATTCGCTGACTTTGACCATTTGGTGGACATTTTAACTTTCTGCATCACTTTCAAATTAGTCATATTCCCACCCTGTGTTGTAGAAAGGTATCTGTGTGTATGAATATATATATATATATATATATATATATATATATATATATATATATATATATATAACCATTTATAATAATATCTCATGCAGGTGGTCTTGAGTACGCATTATTTTGTGTGAAGCACAAAATGAATGAGTTTTCCAATAGCAGAAATAGTGTAGTCCTGTCTGCTTTTACAAGACCAAACATAGGCATTCCTCATTATACTTAGCCAACAAGAGAGGTAATGTGTAGCTGAGCTTGAATTTCATAATTAAGAGATTAGTTTAGCTGTGACTCTCAGCACCTGTTTCAATCCACTGCTGGGTGGAGCCTCTTAGAGAGTAGCTATGCTAGACTCCTGAAAGCATAAGAGAGTACCCTTAATAGTGTCAAGGGTTGGCTGTCTCCCATGGGGTGGGTCTCAGGTTGTGACAGACATTTGTTAGCTATTCCCTCAATCTCTATCCTATTTTTTATCTCTGCACATCTTGTAGGCAGGGTAAATGGGGTCAAAGGTTTTGTGGGTGCTTTGGTAGTCTTCTCCCTCTACTAGGAGTCCTGTCTAGAAGGTTGTGGCTTCTTCAGTCTCCAGGATGCCTGCTACTATGAGTTTCAGCTAGAGTCGTCCCTTTCAAACAGATGCTGAGACTCAAAGGCAAACTTTGGGTGGAGCACAGGGAGTCTTGTGGAAGAGTGGGGTGGGGGGGGGGGAGGATAGACAGACCTGGAGAGGACAGGAGCTCCACAAAACCTTCATAACCAACTAACCAGGGCCAAAGGGAGCTTGCAGAGACTGAAGCAATAACCAAAGACCAGGCATAGACTGGACCTAGACAGAGATATAGGCAGTGAGCATCTTAGGCTTCATGTGGGTTCCTTAGTAATGGGAGCAGGGCCTGTATCTGACATGGAACTCTGTTGTCTGCCTTTTGATAACTTCCCACTGGTGGCGGTGCCTGGCCAGGCCACCGGGGAAGAGGATATACTCAATCCTGATGTGAGTTGATGTGCTGGAGTGGGTTAGTGTGTGTGTGTGTGGGAGGCTCCCCTTTTCTGAGGAGTAGGGGAAGAAGTATAGGAGAAAGAGGCAGGGTGGGGCACAGAGGAGAGGAGGGAAGAGGCTATGATTAGGATGTAAAGTGAATAAATAAATAATAAAAGAGAGAGTTATTTTTAATAAAACATTTACTATGACATATTTGGAACATGCATACATTAAAGAATAGAGTTTCTGAGATGAAATACAAATGTAATATAAGCCCTAAATTTTCTTAACAACCATTCTCTGGAGCCTCTTTCTAACCCACACATCTTTGTGTTCCAATGCCATGATTAATAATGGGGATTCAATTGAATCAGTGTTACACCTGGTCAAAGTTATAATACACATCAATTAGCTTGAATAATTAATTTGTTCATCTGTTTGAATTAGCTATAAAGGTATTAATTTTACACTTTCGAGTACTATTAACTAATACTTATTACTTAGATAAAAGGAAGGGAGATTACTAATTCTTTTCTTCAAATTCATTCACTAGTTAAGTGTTATGCAAACCTTTTGAAAATAACAAACTGAAGCCTTATGGTTGTGGTAACTCAGTTCTTGATTTCCCCTGTTATTTATATTTCCCTGTTCTGTGGAAAAGCATAGTCATGTTCCCCCCCAACTTATTTCATTTGGAAAGCTAATTAGCTGGTGGGGGTAACACTCTTGGATGGTCTCACAGATACTTCAGCTAATATGAGTTAGTAATCCAACAGTGTGTATATGCAAATCCACTGCAGGTGATTCCTACATGCCATGTAGAATACGTGTGTCTTGCTGAGTTAACTATTTCTGTAAGCAAGTCAAGGTCTATGTGCAGAGTTGCAGGTCAATAAACAGATGGTGTGTAAACCTTCTTGAGTAAGATCTCAGCCTCTGTCAACAGAAAACCAGCTTCATACAGTTTGTAACTTTGTTGTTATACAGCCTCTCAAGATTTCATCTCCTTGTCCAAAAACTGGAGGGAAAATAGTAAGATATGCAACTCTATTGTGGAGAATTAATGCAATTTTTCACCTAATCTGTTTCACAGAGAGTCTGACACTGTAGCCGTGGCTTAACTTGATGCTTAATCTGTTTATTTTGGGATGCAGTGTGAGCAAAAAATGCCATCTCTGTCACATGAGAAGCTGACCTCGAGACAATTATGCTATTCTGATCCTCTGAAAGAACTGATAAGGCTCAGAATATCAAGATGAATTTGTATGAAAAAATTATAAAGGTAACAATAATTCCTATGTGGTTAACTATATCTAGACTGGGAAGAAATATAAGCACAGCAAAACACAGCAAATACACTGTTTTTAAAGATCCACTAAGTGCTGTGTCAGGGAGATCATGTTGGAGCTAGACCTTCAAAGGGTTGGAAGAATGTTTTAACCTCTCTGGGACATAAAGCTTCTAAAATCAATACTCATCAAAGCTGACCTTGATCCCTTGAAGCTGAACTTGTCATCTGTGAGGAAGATTCTAGATGGATTTGTGAACTGGCTCCTGCATTACTGTAGAGAGAAATGGCCAGCTGACACTACAGCCTGCTCTAGCTCCTTCCCTGTGGACATGATCATCCCTTGGTTCTCAGGCTTGAGACTTGAGTTAGATAATTGGCATGCCACCAATGGAAATTTATAATAACGCGTTACTCCCCTGAGTGTGAATTCTTAGAACAAGGACTGATGACTTATGCAACGGCCTTTGAACATTTTTCTCAGGAGTAAGATCTGCTCCATTGTTTGCTACAACTGGCCACTTGGCCGCTTCAGCAATGCTTGGTTCCTGGGAAAGACTTTCTCCTTAGAATTCTAATGTATAGTTACATAAATATTTCATCATTATACATTGCCCTTTGGGAGGAGATTTGTCCATACAAAATATTAAACCATCAGTCTCATCTATATTATATCTTAAAGGACTGAATAACATATAAAAATTTCCCATGATTAATATTTGCATATTTCACACTTGAAAACAATTTTATCCCCAATTACTCTGTTACTAACTAAAAAATGTGGAAATGAGAGATAAAACACTTGGCATTGACCTCAGGCTTCTAACATGTACTTACATTCAAATGCTTATTACACACATGTACACTCACACATACACATTTAGATTCTCACTGAAATCTACATATATCACATATTATAATAAATAAATTGAACCATGATAAATAATAGTTATTGTTCCTAACTAGTCATTTGAACATATGAAGGGACAATTTACATATAAATCTTCAACTGTTGACTAAGGCTAAAAAAATCATAAAGCTAGTGTCCCTCTGACAAGGATTGACAAATTCAGCAAAGAAAGCTCTATTCTGCCACTTTATTGGATGTGACATTGGGGCAGATTTGTTACTTAACTCCTGTCTTCATTTTATCAGTAAAAAAACCCTCAGGATTTATAGA
This sequence comes from Acomys minous, assembly GCF_964271855.1. Classification (NCBI taxonomy): domain Eukaryota; kingdom Metazoa; phylum Chordata; class Mammalia; order Rodentia; family Muridae; genus Acomys; species Acomys minous. The sequence continues at coordinate 127,093,279 of NC_140484.1, read as the reverse complement.
TTACATTTCATAATGCAATTATATTTTATAAAACCATTTTAATTCTGAAACAGTTTCTAAATCATTCTGTTATCATGTACTGTAGACTTTGCACTTTCCTATCAGGAATAGGGAAAAGTTCTAACTGCCAGTGGGATTGCAGTCTTGGCTCAGCCTCCCCACCCTCTCAATACATTGAATCACACCCTTTGGACTTGTTATTCCCATATGACAAGTCTACATACCCTGAAAATGCCATCAGAGAAAGACTACACAGAAGCAGAGAGAGCTGTCTGTATTGCTGCAGTTGTTCCCACTCCCAGCCACTCTAGCTTTCAAGGAGCTCACACAGAGAGAGTTCATATCATTACACCAATAATTATCATCTATCCTCAATCATCTCCTGATCACATCCTAAGTCAGAACCTTGACTGTGATTATACAGATATCTCTGCTAATGCAAACACGGGGTAGAATCGACTCCTAATGTTATAAGATTTCTGTGTGTTTATAAAGTATTTTAACACAAGGGATTGGCTCTCCGATTGTAACAAGATCATCTGCAGACTTGGTACACAGCTGTGCCATGGGCCCCTCTACAAGACGATCAGATGTAGTGAAGGTGTGGAGGTAAACTTTGCATTTATACCATGATCCTGGATGCAGCTAAGAACTCTGGTCCAGGAAGCACACTTGCAAACCTCAGGACATAGCAACTCTGAATTCATTACTTTTGTTTTTATTGTTATTTTTAGTATTTACTGTTTGCATTTTATGAAACACAATTAAACACTCCTGATATTTACAGCCAGTTTCCCATACATCACAGAGTTTAATTTATCTCCTTTATCACTTTTGCATAAAAGGGCTTAGCAAATACTTCTTATAGGATGCTTAAGCAGCTCCTTCCTCCAGTTATGGGTGTGTGGTGTGTTAAGGAAGATAGCATTTAAAAGCAAAATAGAGAAAGAAAGAATAAGATTTAAGTCCACGCCCCTTTCTCTGAACCTTTTGTGTATATAAGAAACTTTTTTATTATATTATTTATTTTTATAATTTATTAAATCATATGCTGATTGTTACCCATTGCTCTTTTAAGAAACTTTTCTACACTGCCCATTTCTAATGTTAACATTTGCACTTAGATAAAGGAGTATGCTATGTCTATTCCCACATGATTTTTCAGTGCCCTTTAAAGAGACGAGGGAAATAATTGAAATTGAGAGTGTCGACTGGAGTAAAACTTAAAAGTGGTTCTTAGAGTCTTGTTGTGGTTTCAGTCTATGACTGCTGTTTGGCTTGGTAAAAATGCAAGTGGACAATCTTTAATTTTTACATCTATGCTAGTATATGAATAATCACTTTAGAGACAAGAATTTATAGATAGGAACAGGAAAATACTATGGGGCAGAACCATACAGGAGGATTGCCTGGGGATGATATATCCTGAGTATTAAAGGCGTTTGCAAGATTAGTCACATCTATGAGCCCCATCAGGATTTCTCAATGGGCTCCTCCTCTTCCATTCCCGCTTAAATAGAATCATGAGAATAAATTCTACAAACTACAAAGCTCTCCAAGCTCAAAGTGTTCTGTTTATGTACCCTTAAAATACCTAATAGCTTGTTCACTTTCATGCAATGATTTGTAAGTCATACTAAGAATTAAATGTTGATTTGTAGACTGCAGTTTAGAGGCAATGGCTTGGGATTTTTATACTTAGCATTCTTACGTGCTTAGGGGAAGGCAAAAGTGTAACACATGCCTCATTGTCTGCAGAAAAAGTGCCACCTCCTGTTTGCAGAAAGAGCATATTTGTGAGTGAAATGAATTTTGCCTCTCTTGACCTGGTTTGAGGTCATGTTAATATTGTTCTGAAAGCTCATTGGTACTATATTGCTTTTAAAGAGAAGTGGAAAACTTACTGAGAGACAAAAGACTTCTTTGATCCAGTTTATCTTCCATCCCTGGTGAGCGTCGATTATTTCCTTATACCCAGACTCTGTCTTTTGACTTGACAACTATCCTAGCACACTTCATCTCCTTTCATATTATCTCATATTTTCATTTTCATTTTTTCTGGAAAATGTCCACCATTGGTGTTTGCCTAAAGTCTGCTGCATAGTAACCATGACATCTGAAAGGATTCTTATAATTAATTATTCACTGTGTATTGTTATTATGCTGTTTCAACATTTGCATAGGGAAATAGGCTGCGAGATAAATGGTAGAGTTTGTGTAAACCTCAGCTTTCTGTTACTCCCCCAAACCTGGCTAGCCAGAGTGCCTGGTCCTTGATAGATATTAAATGTTTGCTAACTGAACAAAGGAAGGAAATTCCACATATTCCAAACAATTATGATAAAACAAAACAAGAATGAAAATAACTCTAAGCCCTGTAGACTAACAAAAGAGAGCAGAGGCAGTGATTAAGTCAGTAATTAATTTTCAGCTCAGGATTATGCCAAGCAAGATGTAGAACTCTTTATTTTGATTAACTTGTGTCAGATTGAGCTCCTCAAAGTGGGTTCCTGCTCTTGTGGCAACATGTGCACTGCCTACTGGGATATTCAAATACCCACTGACCTTATTTATCAGAGGCCGGCAACAGGCAGCACACACTTGTCAACTGCCTAGCATGCACTGGTATCTCATATAGAGTTGCCACAACCCTGTAAGATGTGAATTGATACTTTCTTTAATAAAGAATTAAATTCATTATATGGATTAAGTTAAGTGACAGAGCTAGCATTCAAACCTGGGCATGTATTAGGACTATTGGCCATCCATGTGTCTAAGAGTACTGTATTGATAACAGAAAGGAAATAGACATAGCTTATCCATGGTAAGTAGTTTTCCAGGCATATTTCACCCATCCACTTACACTTTAGTAGAGTGACATCATCAGGATCTAAGGATAATAACCATATCACAACTAGGGCTGGAGAGATGGCTCAACATTTAGGGTGATTGCTGCTCTTACAAAGTACCTGTGTAAAGTTCCCAGAACCCTTGTCAGTTGATTCAGGACTGCCTGTAATTTCAGCTCCAAGGGATTCTAAGTCATTTTTTGGTTCCCATGGTCACTTTACTCTCTCTCTCTCTCTCTCTCTCTCTCTCTCTCTCTCTCTCTCTCTCTCTCTCTCCTCTCTATCTCTCACACACATGCTCACATTCATAATTTAAAATGCTATGAGTCCCACAGATACCTATTCTTTGTATCTGAGTTTAATAAACTTTGTGAGGTGGCACATGCCTGTAATCCCAGCCCTTGGAGGGGCAGATGCAGGCGGAGCTTTGTGAGCTTGAGGCCAGCCTAGTCTCCAAGTCTAGGACAGCCAAGGCTACACAGATAAATTCTGACTTGAAAAACAAACAAACAAACAAACAGAAACAGCTAAATATAAAAATCTACATGAATAAAAACTCTGTTTATGTGATTGTTTTCTTTTTAAAAATGTGCCGCCTATAGTCTGACTCCTTACTGATTAAAAAGGTATCCTATCAGGTCTCCCATCCTGATAGGTTATAGAAACAAAGATCTTAGGGAAGAGTTGAAGTATCTGACTATGGGAGAAGAAATGAGGAAATGGATGTAGTGTTCTCAGCTATAGGAAACGGCAGAATCAGAATTCCTGGGCACAGGAGACATCATCTCATGTTTGTCAAACTGCAGGAAGAACTGGGCATTCCCTACACTTTCAAATGATGTATCTAGAGAGAAGAGTTTTCTTACAGAAGCACTTAAAGCAATTAGAAGGATTTGTGTGTTGGAAAGAGCAACTGTCATCTCATCAAAGCATGAAGGTGGGCTTGCTGGGTCTCTCCTTTCCCTAGCCATCTTGTTTTCATTTCGTGATAGTGGACATGTCAAAGTCAACACTGGAGTAATGGGAATTCAAACTGCAGCACAGGAAAGCTTGCCTCAGGGTCATCAATAAAAGGATTTCATTCATTTCCTTAATAAACAATGGATTTTTATAAAAAAAAACAACATAGGGCTTGTATGTAAATCAGGCTTCAACATGACAGATCTGTGCTCAGATTCTGATCATTTACTGGTTAGGTCAACTTGTATGGATAACATATATTCTCTGAGCCTCAGGTTCTTTATCTAAATAACATTATAATGGGTACACAGGAAAATTAACATCAGGAGTTCAGTACATATTAAATATCCTGACCTACCATTCCCCTTTCCTTCACATCCAATTTCTATTGTATCTTCTTATACCATTTACATTATTTTCAATCCTCTGACAAAGTATCTTCTCTCCTCACCTCTCCTTCCTTAATGTTGCAATTTTCCATTTTATTCCTGATGATGAATCACAGAATATTTCAGTACTTGTGTTATAGAAAATAATCAATGAGTGTTATTCCATTATAAGTCAGGGACAATGCAGGCTTTTCATGTTTACAGAAATGGCATTCTAAGCCAGGCATTGGTGACACACGCTTTTAATCCCAGCACTCAGGAGACAGAGGCTGGGGATCTCTGTAAGTTCGAGGCCAACCTGGTCTACAAAGTGAGTCCAGGACAGCCAAGGCTACAAAGAGAAACCCTGTCTCAAAAAACAAAAACAAAAACAAAACAAACAAACAAACAAATGGCATTCTATAGACCTCAAACATGGCTTTTTTCCTTCATCTTTTTATTTATTATAATTTATTCATACTACATGCCGACTGTCGTCCCCTCTATTATATCTTCCCATTCACACCCTCCTTCCCTCTTCTGCCCTATTCCTTTCCTGTAGAAAAGGGAGCCCCTCTTTCCCCACTATTGGACCTCGGCCTACCAGTTCTCGTCATGATAGCCTGCATTTCCTTCCTCTGTGTGCCTGCATGGCTTCCCAGTCAAGAGGAAGTGATCAAATTGCAGATACCAGAGTTCATGTCAGGGGCAGTCCTCACTCTCTCCTCCCCAAACCCAACAAAGAAGGAAGGAAAACAATGTCAGTTTTTGTCAATTTCAAGTCAAACTATGTTGAGCCACTAATGATTTCTATATTACTTATTTCACTGGAAATGCTTGGTTGCAATGAGGGTGGGTGAGAAGTCTATCTGTCCTGCACATACGTTATTGTAGTATAAAGTAGCTTTTTCAATGGAAATAGTGAATAGAGGGATGATTTTCCCCTCAATTTGAAGCAATTACTACATCACTGAGGCCATAGTTTAGATCCATGTTCTAGAAATTATTTATTCATTATTATACTCATGAAAATTACCTGCCAGACTTGAGGATAATAAATATTTTTATTAGGGTCAGTGTTGAAGAAGAGAGGTTTGTATTTGTATTTGTACTAATAGTGCGATATCACCCTTACTCTAGAAATGACCTCTATGCATACAATTAATACTGTTTTCTTGGTCATCCAGGAAGGTAGTTTAGTTCTTTGTCTGAATGCTATTATTTTAAGAAAGAACTATAAATGAAGAAGAAACACCATTTCACTTCAATCTTCTTATGTATACAGTCATCATTTTCCTCTCACTTGGTGATACATCTAGTATATAGGAGTGTTCCATGTATGGAATTTTGAATTAAAAATAAAATAAAAAGAATGTTCCACTGCTATGCATCTGCAATTGTTTGTGAAGGGACATGGAACCTATCTTATATTGTAGTTTTTGTCACAGTCTTTCTCACAGGACACATCAATGTGCTTTGCTTTTTTTGGGGGGGCGGATATTTTCTCAATATGAAATCCAGTGACCACAGCTAAACCTTATTTCTCCTCTTTAACATAATTGAAAAAAAATGGATCAGATAAGTTAAGTGTCCTCATCAACTGTCACACTAAAGTATCATGGAAATTTGAAAACAAAGTAAGGTAAGATGAAATGTCCGTTGAGGATATAGTATCATGGCAGTAGTATTTTCTTTCTCTTGAGAAGAAGAAGAAGAAAAAGAAAGAAAAAGAAGGTGGAGGAAGAAGAAGAGAGGAAGAAGAGGGTGAAGGGAGGAGGAGAAGGAGACAGGGTAGAAGGAGAAGAAAGGAGAAGAAGAAAGAGAAAGAGGAAGAGGAGGAGGAGAAAAAGAAGAAGAAGAAGAAGAAGAGGAGGAGGAGGAGGAGGACGAGGAGGACGAGGAGGACGAGGAGGAGTAGGAGGAACAGGAGGAGGAGGAGCGAAGGAGGAGGACCATTGATCACATGGATTATACTGAAACCAAAATATGAAAATATAACATGATGCATTTCATGAGTATCAATTTATTTGAAAAGTCTGAATATTTTGAAAACTATAATTATTTAATCTCTACATGCACATTTTTATCTTTACATATAGTTGAGAAAATAGCCTTTGTTTAGTATGAGTAATCCATAGTAAAAATACTGAAAAACTAATTCAATGGAAAATGTATTTATCATTAAGCTCACATATTTTACCCAGAATGAGAAGCATTTGGAATGTACAGGCATATGATATAGATGCTTGATCTGTCTGATTGGTGAGTCTACTGGCTTTCCATAAAAGACATTGGGTCTCTCCAGAAGGGCAGTTTGAGCAAGGCAGTTACAACACATGCAAATATTATTGTAGTCCTTTTCCACTTACTCTTTATTTCTGATGGAATTTAACATGCAAGGTGTTTATTTGACTGAGCCCTTGGAAGGGAAGAAGGATTTGACAGAAAAAAATCCCATCTACACTGAGAATGGATGCAACCTCTATCTTTACCAATGAAAGGATCCAGATATGAACTTTTAAACCCTAGAGGTAGTTGGAGTGACAAGGTCTTTATATTCCTGGATAGGATAGGTCAGTTACTCATTCTGAGGCATTCCATGGAAGGCTTGACCTTGGGCAAAGCATCTCTGTGAAGTTCAGGCAATGACTAGAAAAGTTGAGAGCTGAAGGCTATAGCCTGTCAGCATGCATGAGCTGAGACAGCATGTATTTCATTAAAAATGTGTCTGGGTGATGGGGCTTGACAGTATCTGCCAAAGTCCAAATGACACAATCCCTCTTCGTAGGTATCCTTGTGAGAGTAGAAATATTTTACCACAAGAAGAAGGCCTTCCCTTCTAGTTAACTATTATAGTGACTATGTGGTTATCTGGGTATGCTTGATTTATTTACATATCTTGTAGTTAATTTATCATCTTCACTGAGAATAAGTGAAAAGAGGTTTGAAAGGTTGGCTTCTTATGGGTTATAATATACATGATCTTAGTGACTGATGACACATGGTATATTTGCCTGCTTATTTCACCATAACAATACAGCACAGGTAAGATGACTCAGACAACATACATTTGTTGGGAAATAGAAGTAGAATTTATCTCATAACATATTAGGCCAACTAAGAACTGACTCTGAGCTGTGGTACAAAGTGTGGAAGCTTCTTCAAGTTTTGATTCTTTCCGGTATAATAGACTTGGAGATTGTTCTTTAACACGGAAAGAGGATAGTACAAAGTAATTTTGATTGGGCCTTTTGACTTATTTTATTCTTTAGCTTTCTTACAAATTTCTTTATTAATATTTATCTGGGACATATAATCCTAACTTTAATACTTAATCTCCTATAATTGTATATATAGCTTTAAACATATTCTACTTGTTATTTTTGTACATGCATGCATTCTGGTAGCTAACATGTGTACAATTCCTTTCTCTTAGGTTAGTCAAAAAGAGTATCTATAGCAATTTGGAGACTGAATGCTTGTATTTTAAAATAATGGATAAGCATTTAACATATTTTATTACAAAATATCTTCATATGGTCAGTGCTGGCCATTTAACTTGCAATGATATGCTTATATTTTATCCTCACAGAATCATCAGAAATGATCACACACTCACAGAGACAAGTATGTGCACATAGACAAGGCCTGAGCACACTCTCACAAGACTGTCACTGGGCCCAGTGCCACATGCATGTAATCTCAGCACTTGGCAAGGCAGAGGCAGGAGCATAGCTATGAATTCATGGCCAGCCTGGTCTACAAAATGAGTCCAAGACAGCCAGGACGACACAGAGAAACCTTGTCTCAAAAAACAAAAACAAAAACAAAAAAAAATGCAAAAAACAAACAAACAAACAAAAACCAACCAACAACAACAAATCTAAGCAGGTTCAGGGACTAAAAGCCAGAGATTACGAAGAGAGTCTAAATTGGAGGTCCCTATTGAATCCCTCCCCGAAGAGGTCAGGGAACCCTATGGAAGAAAAGACTGTAGGAGTCAGAGAGTGAAAGGACACCAAGAGAATATGGGCTACCAAATCAACTAAATGGGACTCACATGGGCTCACAGATGCTAAAGCAGCAAGCACTGGACCTGCACAGGCCTGTGCCAGATCCTCTGGGTATATGTTGTGTCTGTTAATGGTCGTCATTTTGTGAGAATCAATACAGTGGGAGCGGGTGTGTCTCATATTCTTTTGCCTGTCCTTGACACTTTTGCCTCATATAATCTACAAAGTAATTTATAGTTTTCAAACTATGAAGTTCAGGCAATAAGGATTTGCTTATAGATTTATTAATTATAGCCTTTGCAATTGCACAAAGAATCTTGACAACCTGTTTGGAGCTAGAAGTAGCAAAAACACTTCTTTTATTATCTGTCAGAGTAGTACATTTAAAGTTATCACAGAGAGTAACAGAATTAGTATAACAGTAAAACATTTCAAAACCTCACATCGTTTTATTGACCATGTTAATGATTTTCTAGTGTGTCAACTCCACAGCAAGTCATAATTGACTAAGTTATAGTGCTGAATCCTTTGTTTCTTTGAAACAGCATCTTATTATGTAGCCTTAGCTGACATAGTACTTGCTAGACAGACCAAGCAGGCAGGCCTGGGCCTCCACAGAGATCCTCGGATTCCAAAATGCTGGGATTGAAGACACGTCCTACCACACTCAGCACTCAATCCAGTGTTCAGTTTAATTAATTCACTCAAATTCCATCTCAATATTTAGTTCAAACTATTTTTCAAAAAGTTGTAGTTTTAAAATGATTTGTTAATTTTGTACTATTTGTTGGTAAAAAGAACCATTCTTTCAGTCTCCAATGCAAATACAATAATGTAAAATACACATTGGACTTCAAAAGTTCAAAGGAGCTCAATTTGTGTACCCTACAATTTTTTCTATTGATACGTCATATAGTTTTATATCTGAAGGTGGCGCTAATTTTCTCAAGTAGATAGGCACGTTTTCATCTACTGACAGACGTTTTGCATAGGTCTAAGAAATTACGAAGGCATGAAAGAAATAGAAGGCATCTTGGCAAGTTCACCATAAACAAGTTCATAGAAACCTTGTCCAAAACAGAACAGAGACCACCTGTGATCCACTTCAAGCAAGGATGGAAAGTGATTCACCAGAAAAAGCCAAAAAAGGCACCGCTGCTCAGGATATATGTGCCATGTACACTTCTTTCTGGCATTGGCTATTTCGCCTAAGTAAGTCTGGGTGCCAATTGACAGTTGAGGTTCTTCTAACTCTGATATCTTTACTCACTTATCTCAGCTTTAATTTGCTCTGGAAGTAGATAATTGTCACACTCAAAATTTTATCAGATCACGGCACTTTCTTTTAGGTGTCAGTTTTTTTTTTTTTTAATTCTGTTCTCCAGAATATCTAGACTGTCAAAAAAGTATTTTTGGTATTATGACATCAAGTTCAGTACTCATTACTTACTTGTCTCTTCGGAATGCAGAGGAAAGGATGCAAAGATATTGAGTCAGTGGTAACATGCCTGGAATAATTCCATATGAGGATGAAATTAGGTAGGAAACCAATCCATTCTTTCAAATGTGAACAACTTGTATGTAAGTGGGATATTCCTTCCACAAGATCACAGAGGGGATGAATCATTATAATTTATGTAAATAGAGCCCTAGTTTATATGCCAGACTTCGAAGGCCATTATCTCCTATAAAATATACTTACATTTCAAAAATTTAAAAACTAAGTCTAATGACTCAGCATGGGTCACTGGAGCTGGATAGCAATGGCACCCAAGTTGAACATGGAAAGCTCCAATGTCTTTTTAAGATTCATTACTTTGACCTGTAGGAATTTCTTTTCACCTCAATTTTACAATTCAGCATTTTGAAGTTTCCTAGTTATAACAAGTGGTAAGCTACTCTTTGGTAAAAGACTGTGATGAGTTTAAATAAAGAATGAATGACATCTGTGGTAATCAAGAACAATTGCCAGTCAAGATCTGAAACAACTATTTCAGCAATTCTACTCTCTTTCAAAGGCCTCGCCACACGAAGAAGAAAGTGTCAAAAATTTCAACAAATTTACTTCTAAAGATATTTTGTCAGCCAGTTATCTGTGTGGAGTTAAAACAAGTAATACACAATTTTGTCAAAAATTTTAATTGCATAGAAAAAGTATATATTTAACTCTGGTTAAAAAAAAAGAAGAGATGAAGGGTAATGTGAAAATTGCTTTACTGTACAGGCTGAAAAGAATTTTTCTAAGCACTACCATCTACATGTGAATGGAATTATGGTAACCAACTTCAATTGTCCATTTGGTTGGAATTATCATCATCACAGAGATAAACCTCTATTGGACATGATGAATTTACAGAAGATTTAATTTAAGAGGCCTACCCAAAGATAGGTGCCATATTACCATGTGCTCAGTCTCAGACTGGAAAAAAAGGAGAAAGCAAGTAGACCATGAGCACTCTTCCCATTTATTCTTACTTATTATCAGCAAATGTAACCAACCAACTCAGCGTCTTCCCATGATATGTTCCCTGTCATGATGGACCATATTCCTTATGCATTTAAGCAAATCTAATCCCTTAAAGTGTTCCTTGTAAGATATTTGTTCATAGCACTGACAAAAATAGCTAAAAGAAAACCAAAAATATTTATAAAGAACTGCAAAGAAAATAACCAACAAAAATATAAATAATCAAACTTACCATGTTTGCTAGTATATCTGTCAGAATAATACCTGATGGTAGAGATTTATTAGTGAATAAAAATTAAAACTTCCGCTTAAACAAGGAATGCAGATTAATTACAAGAGAAAAATGAGTAAAATTAAGCATGACTAACAGTGCATTTATTTTACTTTATGTATTTGATGGTCAGGCATGCATCTCAGTGTGCATGGGTGAAGGTCAGATGACAACTTGTAGGATTTAATTAGCTCCTTCCACCATGTGGGTTCTGAGCATTGATCTCAGGGGTTTGACCCCTGGGACAAATGCCTATTCTTCTGATCTATCTCTCCATCCCGATTAGAGCACTTTTCTTTTCAGTGAAGAATCAGGAGAAGTCCAAGGAGATGATATTTTATAGAAAATAGAGTAGAATATGGAGTGAGACATGTGACGGTTTGGGACAAGTAGAATTCAGCAAGAGAAAGGGAGAAACACCAAAGGACAAAGGACAATGAGAAGCTTGGTGGTTTCTTAAGCACAAGAGATTTACTTCTGGAAAAAATTAAAAGGTAATTGTATACACTGTTAATATGGATTTAAATAAATAAAGCCATTATGGAAAACAGTATGAAGGGTACTAAAAAAATCCACAGCTAAAATGGAATTATCATGTCACCAAACAACTCCATTATTGGAAATGCATTCAAAAAGGTGAAATCATTTATCATTTATTTTATCTGAGTCTTATAAAGTAAATTACAATCTTTGAGAAGGGAGACAATACTACTTATGTCTCTGTGAGTAATTTTGGGATTCAAATAAGTTTTTAAATATAGGAAATATTTTATCTAGTAAAAATTCCTATAAACTTTATGGTGATATTAAAATTAAGATAAACAATGAGCATTTCAGTGGGCACCCTGGAAGAAGCCAACACCTATGAGGAGGCAATGTGGTTCTTACACTGCTGAAGTGATAACAGATATTGGTGGTCAACTCCTCATAGAGTTTAATTGTGTTTAATTGTGTTTAAAGTAAAGATGAAAAATCTGTGGGATACTTGCGACGCTAACAAAGCAAGTTCAATACATTTGGTTTTAATTGTTGACATAGCCTGCTTAAAATGCCATTAAATAAAATTTGTTACTCATTAATTCAAAGAGAATTCTCCCACATGTGGAAACATTTTATATTTTTTACATAGGATAATACAACACAGAGAGGAAAACCATTACTGCATTTCTAGCATTAAACCACCCAGACTGTAAATAATATTCATTGTTTTTAATGATGTTTTAATAAGAAAAAATAACTTCCAAATTTTCATACCAGATTAGTCATTTGGTGGTGATCAAATTTGACTTTCATGGCTGTTTTAATAACTTGAAATATTAACAATTAGCCTTGTATAGGCACCATGATTCAGTCACAGAAATTATCAATGAGAAGGTAACATCTTCCTGTTTAAAGAATGATAACAAAAGCAATGTAACGGATACTGTAATTTGAGGAAAATGCATCTTGTCATTAACACCTATTTGTATTACATATTTGCCATTCTTACCTAAGTATCAGGAATATGTATAATTGCAGAAGCTCCACATAACCAATTCATTGAGACATAATTATTACAGTGTCCTTTCTTAAGTTTAAAGGCTTCATTCTTCTGAAGTATTGGTAAAATCCATACCCTGGAGTCAAAAACCCTCTCTACCAGGAACAGTCATCGTGAGAGCATACAACTCCCTTGTGATGACTTTACTTCTAACCCTCTCTACCAGGAACAGTCATTGTCACAGCATAGAACTCCCTTGTGATGACTTTACTTCTAACCCTCTCTACCAGGAACAGTCATCGTCAGAGCATACAACTCCCTTGTGATGACTTTACTTCTCCTTATTTTCTCTATTCACAATTCTTTTCTCCTCCCTTGCTTCTACCTTGCACAATGAATATTCTGAACCATGTGCGGACAACAAACATCTATGTGTAGCTTGCCTACCTTTAATATTTCTTGGTATTATTACCATTTAGAGGCTGAAGAATTTTTGGAAACAACACTCCATTGTTTTTCCAAATTCATCATTATTAACTTAATTCTAAGAGTTAGGTATACACTGGGTGACGGTTACATCTACTGTTTTCATCCAATTCACTTGCAGTCAGCTACTCAAGGAAAACACGCCTGATGAATTTAGCCTGCTTGCCATGCTTCAGTAACTTGGATGGCTGGTATTTGTACTGATGTCATCATTTTGAAGAAGAGTTAATTCCAGTATCCCACAAAGTATTTCTATTTCACAAGAATATAAACAGGAGGCTCATTGCCCATTTTTTATGAGGCCACAATTTCCCTGATACCCAAACTACATAGAGACCCAACAAAGAAATTGAATTACAGGCCAGTTTTCCTTGAGAAACATAGACAAAAACATGCTCAATAAAATACTTGAAAATTGAACCCAACGACACAACCAAAAGAGAATCCACCATGATCATCTCAGATGTAGAAAAGGGTTTTGACAAAACCCAAAACTCCTTTATGATCCAAGTAGTGGAGTTATTAGGAATGCAAGAGATATACCTCAACATAATAAATGCAGTTTAGAGCATGCCCATAGCCAACATCAAATAAATGGAGAGAAACTCAAAGTACTGGACTAAAATCAGAAACAAGACAAGTTGTCCACTCCTTCCATACCTATTCATTATACTACTGTAAGTTTTAGCTAGCACAATAAAAAAATAATATGAAGATGAAAGGGAATAAATACTCAAAAGGAAGAAGTCAAAGTATCTTTTTACTTTCTTTCTTTCTCTCTTTTTTTTTCTTTTTTTGGTTTTTTTTTTTGTGTGTGTGTGTTTTTTCAGAGAAGGTGTAAAGAAGGTTATTTGGGTTTCTTTAAAAACTCAGTTATGTTATGTAAACTTGTTTTGTTTTAATCCCAATTGTGGGATTTTAATTTGGACTTTACTTTGGGGCGTGGTCTTTGCTGGCAGGCTTAGGACTTGCTTTGTATGGCTGGCGTGAAGAGGGCCATAGTCTCTGGCAACTGGAGTTACTTTAATTCTGAGGATCTGAGGGGTATAAACAGAAGAGCTCAGAGAGAAAGAGAAGATGTGGCAGTTTAGAGAGAACATTGAGAGAAAAGGTGGCAGGGAGGAAACAGATGGAGAGAAGGCTATGAGAGGAAAGCTCAGAGGGTGGAGGATGGTACTTCTTGGGCATCAGCAGGGGTAAGTGGGGCAGGAGATTAATTTACCCTAAACAGCTTGGAGAACTAAAGAGGTGTAAACCCCCTCTCTCCACTAACCTTTTTCTCTCTATCTAGTGTTGGGGTTTCAGAAAGGATTGGAGTGGAGAAGAGAGGTAGAGGTAGAAAATATCCCAAATACGACAGAATATAAAAACAATGGGACAACAACAGGGTTTCTCGTGTGTAGTCCTGGCTGTCCTGGACTCACTTTGTACACCAGGCTGCCCTCAAACTCAGAGATCTGTCTGCCTTTGCCTCCCTGAGTGCTGGGATTACACATGTGTGCCACCACTTTTGGATCATCAAAGTATCATTATTTGCAGATGATATGATAGTACATATAAGTTACCTTAAAATTTTCAACAGGAAACTCCTACAGCTGATATCTATACTGTCACCAAAGCAATCTGATATGCATATTAAGTCAGGAAAAATCATTAGCCCTTCTAAGTACAAATGACAAATGGGCTAAGAAGTAAATCAAGGAAACACCACCTTTCCAGTTGCCTCAAATAATATGAAATTTGGGGGTAACTGTAACCAAGCAAGGGAAACCTTCTATGATGAAAACTTCAAGGTATTTTAAAAGAAATTGAAGACATCAGAAGGTGAGAAGACCTCCCTTGCTCATAGATCAGTAGAATTAATACAGTAAAAGTGGCCAGTTGCACTACTCACCAAATTTCCAACACAATTCTTCAGTTTCATATGAAAACACAAAATAACTCAGGACAGCTAAACCAATACAAAATAATAAAAGAAATGCTGGAGGCGTCACCATCCCTGGTTTCAGGTAGTCCTAAAGAGCTCTAGTAATAAAAACAGCATGGTACTGGCATAAAGAGAGACATGTTGAGGGATAGAATTGAATTGAAGACCCAGGAATGAATGCACACACCTGAGGACACCTGATTTTTTATATAAAAATACCAGAAATACACACTGGGGAAAAAAAAAGAGACAGCATCTTTATCTGGACGGCTGCATACAGAAGAATCCAAACAGAGCGATACTTATTACCCCACATAAAACTCAACTCCAAATGGATGAAAGGGAGAAATAAACCTGAACCAGATACAAGATAAAGTAGAGAATAGCCTTGACCTCACTGGAACAGAAAAAAAAACCACTTTCTAAACAGAATACTGTTAGCAAAGGCTCTATGATGAACAGCTAATAAATGTGACCTCGGGAAACTGAAAAGATTTTATGTGGCGAAGGCAAATGATCTCTTCATGTGAACAAAGATGCATCCTACCAAACGGGGTAAAGTTGGTTGTTTTTTTTAAATCAACTACACATAAGACACAGCACTAATATCCATAATACATAAAGATCCCAAAGAAAGGAAACAAACAGATTTTTAAAATGGAGTACATATCTACTCAGAGAATTCTCAAGAGAAATCTCAAATTGCTGAGAAACAAGTGAGAATTTTTCAACCCCCTTAGCCATCATGTTCAACTTCCTTGATCATACTTTATGCATCAGGGAAATGCAAGTGAAAAGTAGTTATAGATTTTTATCTTACACCTGTCAGAATGGCTAGATCAATAAATAAGTTGCAACAACGTGGCACAAAAGGAACACTCTTTGCAGTTTGAGGGCAAACTTGTGGTGGTTCCTCAGAAAGATAGGATTGGACCTGCTTCAACATTCAACTATACAACTCTGGCCTATACACAAAGGATGCTTTATCCTATGAAAGACACACTTGCTCAACATAGTCATTGCTTTTCTATTCATAATAGCCAGTTATTGGAAATAACCTAGCTAGTCTCTAGCTTTCTTTATGGCTTAAGCAGACCTCAAAACAGATCCCTCGATTCAGCTTCCCCCATGCCCAGCTTTTATGTTCCTTCTTATGAAGTAATACTTGCATCACGAAGGGCCAGCCGTAATGCTCTTTAATAAACCTATGTATTATAACCCATTGCCAAATTCATTCCAGTTGTGGATAAGACTTAAAAATGTGAAAAGAAAAATTCAATGTACAACAATACCTGTGTTAAAGAACAAAAATAACTCCAATGCAAAGGAATTAAGGGGTAGAGTAATTTGGAAAAAATAAGATCCACCAGTTTTCCTCTGGACAATGAATGTCAGATGTAGACTCTCAATTTGGATAGTGGAGCTCTCAACCTGCCAATCCTACCCCTATGCTAAAGCCTAACACGGGACTATGGCCCTTCTTTATAATTAGAGAAACTAAGATGAATAACTTATCAAAGATTAAAGAAATACTGCTAATTATCCTGACAAATTGAGGGATACTTTACTTACTTTGAAGACAATTGCAGTTTTGAAGCCTTTGCTCATTTTTCATCTTCTTCATTATATATAGATATATATGCATATGTATACACATATGAACATGTTTGTAACATGTGCATGTACATATGCATACATAAATATGGTACATTTTCTATTATGCATACATCACTAATTTTAAGTTTAATAAATTATATTTATGTTTCTGAGACTTTTGCTTCCTGTTAAAGTATCTATGTACTTCATTTTTCTGATTAACCACTCCCCTTCCTATTACTTATCATTTTCTCTTCACTCTGCTAATAATTCATTCTCCACAACTGTTCCTAACCCAGAATATTCATTCTCATCTTTCTTGGTGATGATGTTTCATCACAATTATCAATTGAAAATCTGCTGCCCTCCATCCTAACATGTTTTGTAAATACCCCATATGCTTTTGCTCACATGGATGTAAGATTGTGTAAACTCTTACATTATTATAATTTTACTTTTTTCTATTTATTTTTATCATGTTTCTTTTTTTAATGTATATATTTTTATTACTACACAAAAAATAAACTACATACAGCAGGAAGAACCATGAGACAATCAGGAATTATATAAATGTTACATTCATAGTGATTTGGCTATTTGTGTTTGTCAAATTTGAAGTAAACATCTTTCCTATCTTGTTGGGTCTAAATTTTGGAATGAAAATCAATATCTATCATATCTCAGCTTATTCACTCAAAACATCTATTTTGATCTAAACACATTTTAACCTCTAACCAACTAAGCTTAATTATAAGACTAAACTATCTTGTCTTCAATCCCATTAGAGACTTAAGGAGAAATAAAACTTAAATACCTGAGTGAACCAGAAGTGCAGGTTAGCAACTTACAAAATGAAAAAATAATGACTGACACAGTTTACTGCTTGAACAGTCACCCAACACTCTTTATAACGTTGGAGCATCATCTTCAGCCTTCTAGCCCAATATCTCTGACAGACATATTTGCGAGGCAGGAACTATTGAGGACTTGCTAACCCTGTCTTGGCAGAGTTCAGCCACTGATGCTGCCTGCATCTAACCTTGACGGTTTTTTAGGCAGAATTCTGTGGCAGAAACAAGCACACTTTGCCCAGTGGCTTGTTTGCCACATATTATGTTACCATTTATATAGTAATTGAGACTTAACCATAAACTACATATTACTGATCATCCCAGCACTACATTCCTAATCTCAAGAATCTGTCAAATTTCATTCCTCTGCTTTCTAATTCTATCCTCTGTTTCCCTGCTGCCTTCTCTTTTTTGTCCTCCATCACCATAGTCCTGAACTGATGAGGTTACTGTGTCCTACTCAAGATACGCTACAGGAATTGTGAAAGGTTGCACATGCTTCTATTATTACATCTACACCTGAACCTGCAACAAGCACGCTGTTCAACTATCTCTGCTTTTCTTTTTTTTCCCTTTTTTAAATTAATTTATTCTTGTTATATCTCAATGGTTATCCTATCCCTTGTATCCTCCCATTCTTCCCTCCCTCCCATTTTCCCCTTATTCCCCTCCCCAATGACTGTTCCTGAGGGAGATTACCTCCCCCTGTATATGTTCATAGGGTATCAAGTTTCTTCTTGGTAACCTTCTGTCCTTCCTCTGAGTGCCACCAGGTCTCCCCCTCCAGGGGACATGGTCAAAGGTGAGGCATGGGAGAATGGCAAAGTAGAAGGATCCAGAGGGTCCTAGAAACCTACAAGTAGAACATTAAGATAGGCAGATTTGGGCCCAGGGGTCCTGCTCAAACTAAGGCACCAGCCAAGGACAATACAGGCTGTAAAACTTTAAACCCCTACCCAGATCTAGCCAATGGTCAGAACATTCTCCACAGTAGAGTGGAGAGTGGGATATGACTCTCTATCCCTGCTTTTCAATCAATGCCCTAATGCTAAAACACAGAAACAAAACCAAAACAAATTGTATTTCTACCATAGGTCAGTTCCTTCCCACATATGCCAATCTATGATGTTAATGTAGCAGGGTTTTTTTTTTTTTTTCATGCTTCCAAAGTTTTCTCTCATGTAGAAGATTCCTTTTGTCAATGAAATCATGATATGATTTTAAAACAAAATGCAAACCTCTCTTTAGCCCACAGTTTTTCAACTGCCCTGTTCGTTTACTGTTGTAACAAAATTCTTCCTGGTTAAAAATATCTTTATTCTTGAGTGGTTCATACAAGTATATTATGAAGTAGGATCACAACCAGCCTGATCCTCCATTCATATCTTCATCGTTTCTCCTCTCACTCCAGTTCACCTTCATTTTCCTAATTTATGCAGCTAAGCACTTTGCTCTTTTATTTTGCACAAGTCTGACATGCATAAACACAGACTCATATTGTAAATGTTTTTACTTTCACTGGAACCTGATATTACAGGACAGTTTGATAAGCAGTATCTTCTAATGGACATGGCTTCATGTACTCACACTTCTAGACACCATGCCTTATTTTCATCTAGGACCAACCCATCTGCTTATGATGATGGTGTTATCCTCAATGTCCAATGATACATCTATGATGAGATAAATTGAATCCAAAACTCTCAGCCACATTTGGAATGGCTTTGCATTGTCACTAGGCTAGTGAGGATAGCCTTTTAAATTTTATCACTGCTTCCACCAAAACAAAAAACAAAAAACAAAAACAAATACAAAAAATATAAATAATGGAACTTATGCAATCTGGAAATTACTCTTATTTAACTCCAAAATGCTCAGGAGGCCACTGAATTCTTATCTCCCACGCCTTGTCTTCCAGCTGTGTCGGCTGCTGCTGCATCAGCAACTTTCTAGGCAGCTTTCCCTAACCATCTTTTTAAAAATAACTCAGCCAACCACCATGGTCTAGCTCTCTCTTATATTTTGTCTTACTCAACAGAATTTCATATTCTTTTATGAAATTTAGGATTTGGTTCTGCAATGTATTATTCTGTACTTGATTAAATTGTAAGTAGAACAAAAGGAATACTATTATTTTTGCTTACTTCTCTTCTTCTAATACCTAAAATATAGTAGATGCTAAAGACAACTATTCATATTCATAAGCACAAGCATCTAATTGGCCTGAATTAGCACATCATGGATATGCTCCAATTTAGTCATGTGATAGCCATGACTAGACACACATTCTCATTTCATTACTCCAAATATGCTTTAAGTTTTTAAATTTTTTATTAATACTCATGCTTATGTGAGTATTTGGTTTCCTTGCTCACATTCCAGTGACATATTTGAAGTGTCTGCAGGTATTTTCAGTATACAGTGATTTTATTGCTTTATTATGAAATTTCCAGTGGCTCAGTTTGGCTACTATTGTCATGTGGCTTCATACATTCAGAGAGCCTTCTTTTATGTTGCATGACAAGTTATTTTCTGTCACTTTTATAATTTAATTTAAGTTTTAAAATATTTAGAAAATTCTAGTGAAAAAGTATAAATCTTTCATTTTTTTCCATTCTCTCTCTCTCTCTCTCTCTCTCTCTCTCTCTCTCTCTCTCTCTCTCGTTTTTTTCTTTGTTTTTGTTTTTGTGACCGGGTTTTACTGTGTAACCTTGGCTGTCCTGGATTCACTTTGTAGACTAGGCTGGCCTCGAACTCACAGTGAGCCACTTGCCTCTACCTCTTGAGTTCTGGGATTAAAGACGCGTGCCACTATGCCCAGCTCTCTTGTCTCTTATTTTAACAGTTTTGTTTGGTTTGTCTTTTACTTTTGCTTTAACAGTACACTTGCGGAAATTTTGGCTAGTCTTATAATTTGATTATATATATATATATATATATATATATATATATATATAATATATATATACATATATATGTTGTATTGATTTTTAAATTTTCATTCATGCCAGGTATCTTATTATTTCTATAAATAATAGAATTTTATAAGAATCATATAGAAAATTCAAGAAATAAAATGAAATTATCTCTGTTTAATTTAAGAATAATTGAATTTTTGTTACTGATTTGTAATACAACTTAAAACACACATCAAATTCACACATGCAGTGGAATGTTGCAAACTTCTATCCTCTTTTTCTACTCTTCCTCTATCAACAAACATTTTATTTGTATTAATAAAATGTTTAAAATATTTTATGTCTAATAAAGTAATATCAAACCAGGTGTGGTAATGCACATCTGTAGTACCAGCAATCAGGGAGGCAGAGGAAGGTGATCTCTATGAGGTTGAGGACAGCCTGGTCTACAAATGAAGTCCAGGACAGCCATGGCTACACAGAGAAGCCCTCTCTTGAAAAACCAAATAAGTAAGTAAATATAGTAATAAATAAAGTAATATCAAATATCTTACAATTCTTGGAAGTACATTCATATTTTGGGAATATGTTTCAAATAAATATTTATTTATTAATTTAGTCCAGTGTTTCAGAAAGTTGTAGAGTATACATTATCCTTGCTCAAAAGCGTGTCCTGCTATAGAAATAAAGGCAGAGGGAGAGGTATAAGGTGAAGAAAGAAAGAGAGAAAAGCAGAGAGAAAAAGATTACATATGAGTATGGGGGATGTACATATTGCTTAGCTGAGTGACCCAGAAAAAATGGTATGTGGGGGATGGGGATTTAGCTCAATGGCAGAGCACTAGCCAAGCAAGCTCAAAGTCCTGGGTTCAGTCCTCAGCTCTGGGAAAATAAATAGAAAAGAAAATGGTGTTGTCTACCTTCTGTGCAGTAAAGCCGTGAGTCTCCCATAGCACTCATCAATCTTCTGTCTATGAGTTTAGAAAACCATTAAGTCCACTGGACTTTGTCAATCACTTGATCTTTCTGTTATTTCATCACTTACACAGCCATTTGGAAGCCACCAGTTCAGATTTTTCATTTATCCATTCATTTCATTTTTGTTCATGTTTGTAAGTCTTTGTTATATATAGATGAATATATCGGGCTATTTTCCAGGGACTAGATGGCATGGGAAATCATCTAGCTAAGCATGTTAAAAACTGATACAACAATATCTACTGTCATGAAGCAACTCTCTCTACTCCTCAGTACCCCTCCACACCATGCTTCAACCCCATTTGCTCTTCTTTTTTTCTTCCTATTTGATTTCTTTGTGTTTACAGGAGTGGTGTGGCTATATCTCTTAACTGGACAGAATCACTCTGCTCTCTCTGAAAGCCTTTATCCAAGATATCCAAGATACAGTATCTTTGTTGCCTGATGTTGTCATAGTTGACAAAGGATTAGACAAGACATATTATAGCCTGACCTGGAGATGGTGAACATTGTTTTCTATATTCTATTGCAGGAACCAAATACCCAGATAACACTTAGAAGGAGACCAAGACATCTTAAGGAAAATACAAACAACATTGGGAAGAGTGAAAATATTTCGTTAGAGCAAACAGGATTAAAAAATGACCAGAAAATAATAAACCATGCTAGCAAAGCAGGCATGTTATTTTAGATAGTGGAAGTAGCCATACTTGAGTAAACAGAAGTGTCAAGATTTAACAAGAAATACCTTGGCAATGCTTTATTTTTATTTTTTTATTTTTTTTTATATTGTGGTATAGTGCTCATCACTATCCCCCTCTCACCGGAACCAGAATTATAGAACTATCTGCATGACCATGGCCATACCATGGAAAGGTACTTACCTGTTTCTTGCTAGATCTGCCCAAGTGATTAGCTGTGATCAGGGAAATCTGAGAAGTCCTAGCTCATACAACGTCTACATAGAGTTTTAAATTTTATTATAAAACAGAGCTAAGTGTCTTGAGCCTCTACTTCCTATAATAAAATAACCCAAGTGTCCCCATGTTGGGGTGGGGGTGGGATTGTCTGTCTCACGCTCACTCCTGCCAGCCACCAGGCCCAAGGTAGAGTTCCTGTCACCTCTGAAAGTCTATCTGTGCTTCAGTAGATGGCCCTGCATGTTTATACATACATATAGCACTTGATGACTTTATTTGTTTGAAAAAACAATAATTTTAAAGAAATGTTTAAAATTTAAACAAAAGTACAAATGTAAACAAATTTAGATGAATACAGAAACAATATTAAATCAGTAAAAATTTTAAAATTAAACAAATGTTTTTTAAAAACTAATGTTAGGGAATGATGATGTAATATGATTGTGGGGATAGGAGAAGAAAGGAATATGAGGAATGGGGATAGATTCTCTTTTTTTTCCTTTATTAATTTATTCTTGTTACATCTCAATGGTTATCCCATCCCTTGTATCCTCCCATTCTTCCCTCCCTCCCATTTCCCCTTATTCCCCTCCCCTATGACTGTTCCTGAGGGGGACTTCCTCCCCCTGTATATGCTTATAGGCTATCAAGTCTCTTCTTGGTAACCTGCTGTCCTTCCTCTGAGTGCCACCAGGTCTCCCCCTCCAGGGGACATGGTCAAAAAAGACTATGCGCATGCATGGACATTTCAACTTTAAACAGTGGCACAATCTTTCTTTAATGTAATTGAAAATTCTGGCTTTGCTTCCTCCGTGCCACACTGTGTACTCTCTGTCCATAAAACTCTTCCTCAAGTTTGCAACTTGCATGAGCCATCACATCTGTGTTACATCCTACTCCTCCTTGCATCTGGAACACTGCTGCATGTGCTTGCCTATTGTAATAACCTCGTTACACGACATGCTTTACAGTCTGTGGGTTCATCAGGCTACAAGACCTGCTGCTTTTGCAGAGAACCTGAGTTTGTTTCCCAGAACCCACATGCTCCTGGCAGCCACCTGTCAGTCTAATGCCAAGGGATCAGAAGCCTTCCAGCCTCCGTAGGCACCAGACACACATGAAATATACCTACATAAACACAGGCAAAACAGAGAAAATTTTTAATTAATTTAACTAATTTATACAGCCTTATCACATCCCCCTTCCCATCTCCTTGCAATCCCACCTTCATACCCCCTCCCCCTCTCCCCCTCTCCTTTTCTGGGAAGGGGAGCCACCCCAATGTGTACCAGTCAACCCTAGTACATCAAATTGCAGCCGGACTAAGAACACTTTCTCCCATTGAAGCCAGGCAAAGTAGCCCCATAGGGGAAAGGAAACAAATAAAACAATTTAAAACATCTTTAAAAATGGACTTTCAAAAAACATCTCTCTAATCAATAAATACATATTGTTTACAATCATAATTCAAGTTAGCAGTCTTAGCAATTCATTCGTGATATCCGCAGAATGTTTTAAGTGATCTGATTAAGTCTTCCTATGCCAACTATTTTAACTAAGGAACATTCAGTAACCTCACAGAGGGGCCATTGATTTTGGCCTCATGTGTTCTTCCCTGGAGTAGACTATAATTGCCATGTAATAAGAGTGACTTATACGGAACACTATCTTTCAATGGAAAATGGGTGATTCTCTTAGAAGCAAAAGAATCTTCCAAGGGAGTTTATAGAAAACATGTCCTAGACTTAGAATTTGCATGGCATGCTAGTTTTTATTGCTATTAATATGCCATTATGAAGCTGGCTGTTGGGTGTTTTAAAAGTGCCTCACAACCATAAATTAGTCCGTGCATAAAATACTCATGAAATAACATCCCAATTTTCCAGGTGAAATCTCTGCATCCCAAGGTGTTTAAATGACTCCCATCAGCATTTCAATTTCTGTACTTAGCTCCCCTGCAATGTTCTTTAGAAGGGTTCATGTGTTTGGAGTGATCTACTGTATCCTATATCCTAAATTAAAATGGCCTTTTGCTAATGTTATCTACATATATGCCTCATAAATGGAGCAGGAACTTGTTATAATATTTTGGGGTTTGATAGTAAATACCTTTGACAGGCTCATGTGTCAAGGGCTTGCTTCTCAAGGTTATGATCTTGAGAGGTTGTGGTAATTTTAAGAGGCGACACCTGATTGGGATGTCCTGAGGTCATTGCTGTGCTCCTAGGGTGGAGTTATCACTAAGCTTCTTGTAATTATTAGAGGCAGGGTATTAAGAAAGCATCATTTGCTTTCAACCTATTTAACTTGTTCCAGTTTAAGATATGACGGTGGTCACATTTGTGCCCACCGTAAGAAGCCGCACTAGAGCATCACACAGTGTGCGCTTGGACTTCTGAAAGTAGCAAGCATCAATATGTTCCCTTTGGTAAGTTTGTTATCTGAAGTGTCTCACTGTAGTGATGGAAAGCCAACAAACTGAGAGATTCACTGGCAATAAAGCAGTAGATATGGCAAACTTGTCTTAATATTAGACACTACAGAGATGGACTTTGTGTACAACCTACATGAAGCCTGCGATTTCTCCAGGTGGGTGGTAGGAAAACAGAATAGCTGTATTCATTTGCTTTTCTGCACTGCTCCTACATTTCTTCATCTGTGACACACCCTTTGCCCCTAATATAGAAATTATTGTAACGATAGGCTTTAGGTGAAAATATTAACCCTTACATCTTGACCTTTTTACATATACCATGAAGACTAGCTGCCAGTCCATCCTAGATTAAGACCATCTTCGCATACCCACACCTCATTCCAGGAAACAGAACTGAATCAACAAGTAAAAGTAACGGGGTTCATGGTTAACTTATAACAGTTGTGCTACTATCTCACAGTTTGAAAAAAGAAGAAATCAAAATTAATCAAAGTGTACTGAATTTTAACCATTACAGGACTGGCATGTCAGCTAATGTTTAGAAAGCTCAGGGACAAAAGTGTCCTATACAGCACTCCCAAATATCCACAAAAATGTTGTGTTTTGCTGTGAGATGTAGCCATACTTACTAGAACCCAATATTCTCCTGCCTCAGCTTCCTAGCTGACAAATTCTGAGACTACAGGTTTACAGCAATACACTAAGAACAAAAAAGAAGAGTCCGTGACCGTTTTCCCAGCACCTTCCCTTGGTAGCAATGGTCACAAGTCACTCTGTAGTTCTCAGCAGAAAGTACAGTGCCTTGCTGGTACTCTTGGCATGGCCTTGTTCACTTTCACTTTCCCATAGTTAATTGTGACAAAGCAGAATAAAGCAGAGACTCTATAAATAATACACAATTTTGAACTGTGCAGTATTTAGAAGAGTCTATTAAAATTTTTCAGAATTGTTTGCTTCTTCTTGATAAGGATGTACCTATTATTATTATTATTATTATTATTTGAAGTAGAAATATAAACATTTTATTTTTTTATTTTTTTTGTCCTTTAAAAGAAGTATTTTTTTCCTCCTTTATTAATTTATTCTTGTTACATCTCAATGGTTATCCCATCCCTTGTATCCTCCCATTCTTACCTCCCTCCCAATTTCCCCTTATTCCCCTCCCTTATGACTGTTCCTGAGGGGGATTACCTCCCCCTCTATATGATCATAGGGTATCAAGTCTCTTCTTGGTAACCTGCTGTCCTTCCTCTGATTGCCACCAGGTCTCCCCGTCCAGGGGACATGGTCCATTAACAGCCCAAGTGCATAAGTAATTTTCCTGAATATCAGTATCACTGTATGGTGACACAGAGCTTGTGTTGAAGCGTACCTAGGAAGAATTTGTATCTAAGGATCCTTATCCATCTCCATACCTAGCATATATTTCTATTAAGTGACTATGTGTGCACCTAGCTATCTTTTGAATTTTTTAAATTATCTTTTGTGTGATTATTTACATTTTTATAGTAATCAGAAACAATATTTGTCCAAAATACCTCTAGGATCAAAGCAAAATTTATTATTATTATTACTATTACTATTATTATTATTATTATTATTATTACCAATATTATTACATTAAAATGTAATTCTAAAACTGAATATCCTATTTTGTCTGCAATTTAATTATATCTACATATTTATTTTGTGTGCACATATGTGTATGAATGTTTATGCTAATGAAAGTGGAATCTGTTGGGGAAGGTTGTGGCAAAGCATCTATGTAGAGGTCACTTGATTTGTTTTCTTTCTACCATGTGTGTTGCTGAGGATTGAATTCAAGTTTTCAGGCTTGAAAATTGCTTAAAATTCACCCCTGTTGTTCATATCATGATAAAAAATAATTAATTAAATCATTACTTTGGTCTTATAGATTAGTGCCAAAGCTAACAGACAAAAGAAATTACAGTTTCAAGCCCTAATAAATAAAGTAAAATAGCAGAACCATCAGAAAGATACCTCTGCTATAAAAACACAACCTGAAATTCAAAAACTAAAAAGAAATCAGTTGTGTAGAGAAGGCACAGTTAGTGTTAGATGAAAGCAAAAGAAAATGAAGCAATCCAATCTGAGAAAAAGAACCTAAAGGAAATAATTGTAAGCAAAGCATGATAAACTAATAGTGAAAGAAAAGATGTATCACAGTGCTATTCATAACCAGAATGTATTCCTGACTTAGAAAAGTAAGTCATTTACCTTTTATTAGACAAAGCGGTGGAAATAATAGAGGGACAGAAGAACAATGCAGAAAGTCAAAAATGATGTGAAAAGCAAAGATTAGTGTGAGATGTGAAAAGTGAGTGTGATGTGCCACAATAAAAGTACTAGTAAATAAGTAATAATAAATAAGTTAGACCAAGTATAACCAGCACTCCCTCGCTGGTGAAGTTCACAGATTTTACAAAGGAATCTAATGCATTATTTACAGATATTTTGATTCATGACATGGAGTAATAGATTAGAAAGACATATATGAGTCTAACTTTTCATTGTAGTTTTCATTTTTATTATATATATAATAGCTAATAAAAATAAAGGTATTATAAGCTTTATACATTGAATAAAGTAAATAAAATAGGTATATGAGCATAATGATAGAAAAGTACATAGTGATAGACATGGTATCTAGCATAAATTATATTAAGAATGGTAGTCAGGAAAAATAGTGTGATACAGAATTTCTGATGGCAATTATGAAACAACAACAACAAGCCATTTGAAGGAAAAGGGATCATCTCCTCAGTGCACACCTACTGACTGATGGAAAATTCACTTCTAATATCAAAGTCTCTATTAGCTAATTTTTTTAAAACACAATGCACCTACATTTTAAATTAAGTGATAGAGAAGGTTATTCAGGTCAGCACAGTTGTAAGTGAATTGAAGGCCCATGTGTCTTTGCAAGAAGAGCTGATAAAATTTAATATCATTGTGAATCACAGTGCTGCCTGGAAAAGCTCAACCTTAGTCTACAGATGGAATTCAAGAGCAAGAATAGGAGAAACTGAAATTGCACATTTTCATCACTTTTTGGGACATTTCAAAATTTTCATTATAGATATTAGAAACAGATATGATAGGCCAGATCTTTGAATTTTTATTTAGCTAGAATATTCTGTATTATTAGTATGGTGTAGGAAATATTTGGAATTAATACAAAGGTAGCTTGTATAAGGGTAGCTGTCAATCAAATTTACTCTACTCAAATCTGAAAAGGTTCCTCGGCTGCCTATCATAATTTTCTTCTTGTAGGGAGGGAGGGAGGAATGGGAGGATACAAGGGAGGGGATAACCATTGAGATGTAATATGAATAAATTAATAAAATAAAAATAAAGAAAGAAAGAATAAAAATAAAAATAAGAAAGAAATACTTCAGACACCGTAACTCCAGACATCTAGATCTCAGCACAAAAACAAAAGCATAATCAGCCAAGACAATCTGCTTTCTCGAGACGCCAGCAAGCCTACTGCAGTAGGCCCTAACCACAGCAACTTAGCATAAGCAAAGTATTTCAAAATGGAATTATGAATATATTCAATGACCTTGAAAATTATATGGATAAATACCTTAAAGAAGAGTGGGAAAACATAAAGAGTTGAAAGAAATAATGAATATATTCCAAGACATGAAAATAGAAACTAATAAAAAATATAATCACAAAAGAAAACCCAGTCAACAGTAAACTTGAAATTGAATAAAAAAATTGACCTGCAGAATGTCAAACCAAAACATCAGAGGTAATCTTCTCCAATAGATTAGAAAACATGGAAGTAAATTTTTTTCAGATCCTGAAGACAAGGAAGAAGAAATGGACATTCAATCAAAGAAAAATATAGTAAATATTTTAAAAATCCAGAAATAAAACAATCAGGAATTCTGTGACAATGAAAAGGCCAAACCTACAAAGGAAATGGGAATAAAATATAGTGTACAGGTATAAAAGGGGAACTAGAATAAGAGAGTAAAATAGGGAAAGCAATGGAGAGAAGGATAAATGGAAGAGCATGAAAGCAATGGAGAGAAGGATAAATGGAAGAGCATAGGGAGGCCCAACTAACATTACAGGTCATTTCAAGAGACATATGGAAATTTGCTACCTTAGAATCTTCATGAAATATATGCATATATGAAAGTGAAATAGAGTCACCAAATAGTAAGAAAAAAAGAAAGCCCCAACTAGACATTATATACGGTCAATGCGGGGATTGGGTTATATCTTGTTTAGGCATTGGCTGAAGAGGTTCTGTGACAACCATCAAGTACCACAGATTATGGTCAAGACTATTGGTTGCTCTCCACAACCTGT
Source organism: Acomys minous (assembly GCF_964271855.1). Taxonomy (NCBI): domain Eukaryota; kingdom Metazoa; phylum Chordata; class Mammalia; order Rodentia; family Muridae; genus Acomys; species Acomys minous. The sequence continues at coordinate 127,064,411 of NC_140484.1, read as the reverse complement.
GGTAAGGATCTCTTGTTGAAGACCACACTTATTTTTGTCTTTGAATACAGATGTCTAGCTGTTGCTAACTGGAAGCTTCATGCCTACTGACTACTATGCATTGTACTGCAAGATATTCCCATGCTACTGGAGTTAAAAAGGTAATAATCTTCAATATCAGCCAGCCATGAACCCTGTTACTGACACTAAGGACATGGCCATGAAATACGCAGCTGCAAAAGTGGCAAAAATGTTAGAGGAACAAGCAACTACTTTAAAAAAAAATTTGATATTAAGGACCATTCCAAGAGATGATGTACCTGACATTTCTAAAGTGTCAAAAAAGTTGGATCTAGAAGGTCATTGGCTAGAAGAAGGCCTAATAATATTATTCTGCAAAAAGCACATAGTAATATGAGTCTTAATTATATTTGGCTATACTCATAGAGCAGTGCCTCACTCAACCCACATCAGAGACATCTTCTGTCTTACAAAGACCCTCAAGTGGACACTGTACAGAGATGGGGAGACTTTGAAACACTTAGTCCTTAATGGGATGTCTTCATTAAACCCATTGCATCAAGGCTAGGGAATATATTTAGGAGGCAGAAAGATTGAAAGACAAAGAGATGATGGGTAACTCTGAGGAAACAGGTTTTTTTTTTCAATGAGACTGATGCACATATGACCTCTCAGAAAGTGTAGCAGCATTCACAGGGACTGCACTGGTTTAATACAAACAGAATCCCAGCACTCCTAACAATAAAAAAGCTGTAAGCAATTGGAAAAAAGAAAAAAATCAATGAATCAGTTTTATCTAATGGAATATTACTGGGTATAGCAACTACAGTCAGGGTAGACCTCATTGCCAGGAGTAGTGGCCAATAAAAACAAAGCCAAGGATATTTTTTTGGACTCTCCTTCCCTTCCCTAGTTTTAGATTATTTGTCATTTTTCCTGTTTGTTTTAATTTTTATTATTTTTTTCTTTTTGAGTTAGAGAGAAATAAAAAATATAAATTTGGTTTCAGAAGGATATGGTGGGGAAAGTCTGGCAGGAGTTGGGGAGAGATAAAAACAGGATCAAAATATATTACATGAAAATATTAAGAAAAGAACTCAGGTTATCACTGTTCTCCCAATATTTGTTTTATCAAATGTATGAATACATAAATAAATGCTAATAGCCTTCATAATGAAGATATTATTATGTATGCAATGTACAGTTTTAGGAAGTGAACTGAATATTTAAAACATGTTTTAGGTTTCTGATTCTTTATGACCATTTGTACTTCCAAATCTACTTTCCATACTTTTACCACTGTAATAAAGGTTATTCCCTTCTGACTTTCAATAAGGATAGTTCAGTGTATAACTCATTTTTGGCAAATGTCAGTCTGATTGTATCTGTAATCAATGCTTAAACACCAATTTGTTTGTTTGTTTGTTTGTTTATGGCATTACAAGCACTTTCCTGCAGGGTTAGTAGGAGCACCAATTCATAAAAGATACATTAAAATTTGAATTCCAAGTCTGGGAATGCAGTAGCCTGTTTGGTTTCTAAGATGGTTATAAAAAAGAGAGAGAGGGTTAAGAATTTATCCATGGTTTCCTAATAGAGAAATCAGTGCCTGTTATATTTAAGAAGGAGTTGACTTCTAGCTTAAGAATAGTATTCATTTACACAACTATTATATAAATGAATGTTATTTTCTAGCTCAGTGGTTCTTAACCTTCCTAGTGCTGAGATGCTTTAGTATGATTCTTCATGCTGTGGTGACCCCTACCCATAAAATTATTTTTGTGTTACTTTATAACTGTAATTTTGCTACTGTTATGAATCGTACTGTAAATACTCATGTTTTCCACTTGTCTTAGGCGACTCTTGTGAAAGGGTCCTCCAACTATCCAGACACAAAAAGAATTATGACCCACAGATTGATAACACTGCCTAGCTGGAAGTTAATATTATTCATCATTCCTTCAGTGAATTTTAAAAGTACTTTCTGTGTGATAGACATAGTGGACATAGGCTATAAATATGAAAATGTGTCTAACTTCTTTCCTTGAAACAGTACAGAATCCACCAAAATGTTTTGAAGTTCAGAAAGCATAGATCATATTAAATTTCCTCTAAAATATAATGACAATAACAGGAAGATAAAACAATAGTGAACATAGAGTTAGTAGAGTCATAGCTATTAACATGCATAATTATCAACAGCTATGGAGTTCACCCTATGACATTTGGTTTTTCAGGCACATGAATAATCTGATAACTATAGTACCTAATAACAAATGCTGAATAAAAACCTATTATGCATGTATTGTATAATATAAAACACTTTCTATGTCAGGTTCTCAAAATGCAGAAATGAATAAAACATTGCTTTTGTCATGTATGAGACCATGATTTTATAGAGTAATGAACTATGAGCTAATTTGCAGGAAATACAGAGATCTGTGTTAGTTAAAATGTTGAGGCAAAGAGGATAAGCCACATTGGGGTTTAGATGGTTAAGAAGGTCAAAGCAAAACCAAGATCATGAACAATAATGCTGGTCATGATTATAGGAGTAATTAAAATGTATTGTTTATCAGGGATAGTTCTAATTAATTTTCCCCAAATAACTATTTTAATATACTCTCTAGAGGCAATCCTTATAATTCTGCTTTATAGAGTAGGTAACTGAGGCCACGTGGATTACACAGCTTGACAAAAAGACACCTAGTGAAGTATGGTATCCAAGAAAAACACACAACATCCAAGGGAGATAAACTAGAAAGAAGACTTTTTTAGGAATTAGGAAAATGAAGCCATCAGCGGGGACCAGGTAAACTAAGTTGAGAGAAGCAGGCTAGTTGCAGCTAGTTCAGCACATATGCACATCCTAACTGCTAATGGCTTAATGGGCGAAGATGCTAGTTCTCTGTTTCAGTTGTCAATGAATACTCAAAATTGTTGAAAACTCACATCTGGGTTTTATGCAAAATCTTCAATTTGTTAAAAAAAAAAGACAGAAAGAGAGAGAGAAATGTTAGGAGCTTGGTAGGTTGCTAAGTGAAGTGCTTGCTGTGCAACTTGTGATACATAAACATATTTCCCATTTACCCTCATAAAAAGTCAGGTGTATCACCATACACCTGTAGCGAAGACCTCACTCACTGCCCCAGCCATTCTAAGCAACTTGTGAGCTCCAAGTTCAGTTACAGATCCAATATCAGAACACAAGTTGGAAGAGAATCAAGGAAAACACATGACTTCTGGCATCCAGATGTACACATAAATATAACACACATACAGAGAGAGAGAGAGAGAGAGAGAGAGAGAGAGAGAGAGAGAGAGAGAGAGAGAGAGAGAGAGAGAGAGAGAGAAATAAGAGTATCAGTTAACTCTTTTATTATTACTATCTTCTAGGTATCAATATGGTTCTATGTATGGCAAAACTGGATTATGATTTCTTTATATAGAGAAATAATAAAGGAAAACTAAGCTCTCACTCCGATGGAATGTAAGCATGAAATGAATGTGGATGGGGTGGGCTTCTGTCTCTCAAGCCTCAGTTACTGACATGACTCATCAAATACTTTCTACAGGGTGCCTGTGCCTTTTATTACCAAATGTTCTTATTCTCTCCCAAATAGAATAGAAACCATTTGATCAGTATGGTTTTGGAATCATTTGCAGCCTATCCACTTCTGTTCCTCTTTTGCACTAAATATTGTACTTAATTCACCCTAAGACAGCTAGTCAGAGTAAACTCAAGCAGGAATATATGGTAGAAACAGTACATACAGCAAAAGCAAGTATAGCTATTACTTTCATTCACAGAAAATAATATGTTCTTAAAACCACTGTCCTTCCATGCAATAACTACTTAAAATAGAAGAAGAATGGCATGGCTTCAGGGAAATGACTCTTATTTCTAAAGACTTTATGCATTGCATTTGATCACAGCTCTGAGTGCACTCAAAACATTTTTTTCTTCATGATCACTTGCAATTTTACATATTGAATACGGAGGCCAAATGGTCACATGAAATAAAAATGATCTTGATGTGTTACATGAAATGGGTTAAAAAATTGTTTAGTTTCACAATTATGCTCAGTTGCTTAGGAGTTGAAATGTTTTTAGGACTAGATAGATGTTTTAAATTGATAGAGATGAGATATGATAGATATTGATTTACATTCAGAATTTTGTTTGGCTGTCAAATACAAAGAGCCAAAATAATATAAGTGTAACATTAATATAATTCCTGATTGTTTCCTGTTTTTCTTGCTCTATGTAGTTTATTTTATTTGTGAATAATAATGTAAATGTTCACATAAAAATTTAAAAAATATATTAAAAAATCAAGCATGTTGGAAATATGGCCCTTTCTCGCTAGTTAATGAAGATAAAAGCCACATATTTTTATTTCTAAAAAGTAACTGAATCTCTTCTGAGTCTCAAACCTACTCATTTGTACTCAAGTTCAATTATAGACCTTAATGGGGCTCCCTTCTCTTCCTCTCAGTTTTGAACTTTTGCATTGTGTTTATTATATAACATGAGTCATCTGAAATAGTTTTTTTTTTTCAGAAAAAAATGTGCCTTTGTATGCTCATCTTGAGCAAACAAAATAAGTAGTTTTCTACATTTTTACATTTTCCATTTCTACCCAGATCCCTTGATACTGACATTGTATTGGGCTAAAATTAAGTTCAGAGAAAGACGATGGGTATTTTATATCCTCTCGTCTAATAAGTGGAGAATCAGGATTCATACCAAGTAAACTGTGACTTCTAACATGTCGGTCTTTCTTGATGCGCTGCTGTCAAATATCGACTATGTTTACAGTAGACAAATCAGCTGTACTGCTCACTTGCTAGGCATGCTGAGCAGTTTACTGAAGTCTCTCCTGCCCTGCACATAGGTATTGACTACAGCTTTTCACCCTTATATGCAGGCAAGTCTGAAAAATCTCCACTTTCCAATTAGTCAACTTAATTAAGCTCTTTAAAGAAATCCATACAGGCTACCTCAACAGTCTTGACATTTAGTAAATTCTGGATAATGCTCTCTAGGTCCCTGCTCCATTGAAATATGGTGCTGTGGGTTCTGAAATGCTGACTCTGAGACTTCCTTGGATGGGATGCAGAGGGAAGACATTCAAGCTTCACAAACCATTGGATGAACACTGAAATGCCAGCTTAACAGTCTAACCGACTGAAACCATCTTCAATATAGATACCTTATACCAGTAAAAGTTTGATTTTTCCCAATGAGACAGAGCGGCTGGACGTAAAAATAAAGAAAATAAGAGATAAGCTTAGATTAGAGTCTTAGGATAGATAGATGACGTCCCCGCAATAAGAAAACCAAATATAGTAAAACACAGAGATACATGCACACATGTGTGTGTGCGCGCACACACACACACACACACACACACACACACACACACACACACGAAAGAGAAAGAGAGAGAGAGAGAGAGACAGAGAGAGAGAGACAGAGAGAGAGAGAGAGATACTTGATTCCTTAAAAGTGACTGCATGAAATATCTTGTGAAGGTTTTCTGTATTTTTTCCTGTGAAGAAGAAATCATATTTCATTTTTTCTTATTTATAAGTTCCTCTTGATATTAGATTCAAATGTAATCCAGAAAGAGAGAGAGAGAGAGAGAGAGAGAGAGAGAGAGAGAGAGAGAGAGAGAGAGAGAGAGAGAAGCTTAAATTAACAGTAAAACTGGTTTTTTAAAAGGGGTGAAAAGCACTAAAAATCTTGTGCAGAGGACTCAGGATCTATTCCCACTCACATGGCAGCTCATCACTGTACGTAATTTCAGTTCCTGGGAATCTAGCACCGTCTTCTGGCCTTCATTGACTTGAGATATGCACATGGTGCACAGACACACATGCAGACAAAACATTCATTCCGACCCCACACTCATAATAAATAAATAAATAAATAAATAAATAAATAAATAAATACAATAAAGCCTGTGGTAGTAATGCACACCTTAATCCCAGCACTTGGGAGGCAGAGGCAGGGAGATCTTTGTGAGTTCAAGGCCAGCCTTGTATTCAGAGTGAGTTCCAGGACAGTCAAGACGACACAGAGAGACCCTGTCTCAAAAAACACAAAGCAAATAAATAAATAAATAAATAAATAATATAAACAAACAAAGTGACACAGTAAAGCAGAAGGACTGTAGTAAGTCCGAGGCTTGTCTGGACCATAAGGTTCCAGACTAGCCCAGGCTACAGACTGAGAGTCTGTCAAGTGGGATGGCAGAGTGATGATGGTTCAGTGGTTCACAGTGTTTTCTGCTCTTGCAGAGGACCTGAGTTTGCTTCACAGCGCTCACGTGATGGTTAATTATCATCTATAACTCCATTTCCAGAGGATACCACTCCATCTTCTGGATTTATTTGCAGTGCCAGGTACATATGTGGCACATATACATAAATCCACACAAAACACCCATATACATGAAACATTAAAAATCATTTTTAAAATCCCCAAAATTGACAAGGGGATATTTGCATTTACCTTGAACAGTATTGGTAGGCATTGATGATATTTGCTCTACAACTTGAAGGTATATTCATATTCACTCAGCCAGCAGCCTGTTTCATTATATAATCTACCTAAAATGTAAAGTGTACTAGAAACTAGCTTTTTACATAGAATTTGGATTTCTCATTTGGATCACACACACACACACACACACACACACACACACACACACACACGCACATATCTTTTCATGTATATGTATATATGTATGTATATTTTTTGTTTGCAGGATAGTTGTATAAAATCAATAACCCGAAACTGACTAGACTGAAAATAAAATTGGAGGTGATATGTGAGTGTTTTCTAACATCAGGATGTGCTTCCAAGAGAGGTATCATGAAAAACAGGGCAATATGTAGAAAAGGATCTAAGTAAATAAGCAAATAGGATAAAGGTCTAGGGAGAGATTTTAAGATGTCTTTTTTTATTTTATTCTTATTTTATTTTTACATGTACATGTATATTATTACACATATATACAATAGATTACCTATAGCAAGAAGAACCATGACACAATCATGAATTATATAAATGCTACATTCTTAGTGCTTTGGCTATTTGTATTTGACAGCCTTGAAAAACACATCTTTCCTATCTTGGTGCGTCTAAAATTATGAATGTAAATTAATCTGCATCACATATTGTCATTTTCAACTTAAACCACCTATCTAGATCTAAAAGCATCTTAACCCCTAAACAATTAAGCTTCACTGTGAAAAAAAGCTACCTGGTCTTCAACTCCCTCAGAGACTTGAGAAGGAGTAAACTTGATTATCTGAGTATGCCAGGAGTGCAGGTTAGTAGCTTTCCAAATGAGAAGATGACATAAGACATTTTTCTACCTGAATAGTCACCCAAAATTCTCTATAATGTTGGAGCATCTTCTTGAGCCTTCTGGTCCAATATATCTGACAGACATATTTGTGAGGCAGGAACTACTGAGGACTTGCTTACCCTGTCTTGGCAGAGTTTGACCATTGACTCTGCCTGCATTCAAGCATGCCCTTTTTTTTTTTTTTTAGGCAGAATTCTGTCTGTGGTAGAAATGAGGACCTTTTGACCAGTGCCTAATATGCAGCATTTGAAACAATTTCCACAAGGAGGTTCTTTGAAGCTCATCATCCTCTTTGAGGTAGGCTGAGTGCTGCCAGGATTTAACCTGTCTCATTGTCAATGAATCTTTAAAGTAATAAAAAATGTTTTTAAATGCCATATTCTGCATGTCTCTAGATTTTTGAAGACTTTATCTTTGTATAGAGTCATATCTATCTGCTGTACCTAAGATGTATATTCTTGTGATAAAGGTAGACTAGCAATTGATATGACCATGATTTAATCTACTAACATTTAATTTGTATAACGTATTTCTCCTAAACAGCTTGCTATAGCACTTTCAAAGCACTGGAAGTAAATCTTTTATTATAATTGAGTTATATAGGTACACTAACTCCTATTAAAGTAGAAATATATATAGAATTCTTTACATACATTTTATATATATTTAAGATACCTCTTAATGACATCAATAAAACTAGAAATGCTTCAGGCAGGTGGGCAGAGACAGACCAATGCCCTAAGTTACTCATAGGATGGTGGCTAATGGCACCTGGATTCAGCTCTGCCCTCCACAGGCCCTCTTGATATGGCAGGGCTATGTTTATCTGCTCTGTAACTATTCACATAGAAAACTATCCTTGTCATCTTCTTATTTGGAAAGCTACTAACCTGCACTCCTGACATACTTAGGTAATCAAGTTTATTCCTTCTCAAGTCTCTGATGGAGCTGAAGACTAGCTAGCTTAGATTTACAATTATGCTTAGTTGTTTAGAGGTTAAGATGGTTTTAGGCCTAGATAGATTTTTAAGTTGATAATGACAAGATGTAAGGGAGATCGATTTACATTCATAATTTTAGATGCACCAAGATAGGAAAGATGTGTTCTTCAAGGCTGTCAAATACAGATAGCCAAAACACTAAGAATGTAACATTTATATAATTCCTGATCGTAACATGGTTCTTCTTGCTGTAGGCAATCTATTGATTATATGTGTAACAATAGAAATGTATATGTAAAAAGTCAAAAACTCAAAAATCTAAACATCAAAAAATAAAAAAATAAAAAAGGAAGAAAAATAAAACCTAGAAATTCATTCAACAGTTTCTCTCAGAGATTCTCCTCTGGGCTATGATTAGATAACTTAACAAAAGAAAGCTAACTTCCTCCTGGGACAGCACAGTGTTTTGTACTGCACCACTGATAGTTTAAAAGAGAATCTGGATGTTATACCAACATCTACCACAGCATTCATTTGACCTCTTGACACTCTTCTCCCCTTTGAAGCAAGCCGAAATAAAGTCCCATTTTTTTTCTCAACCACATTTTTTCAGTTGTAATAAAGGATCTTTCACAGTCAGGCTAGAAGTCTACAAAGGGGATATTATCCCCATTGTCACTATTGTTTTACATGCTTTTTTTTTCACCAACTTCTTTCTACTGTTTCAAAATGTATAAATCTGACCCCACAAAAAAGAGTTTGAGCATGACACAAAAACAGTCGAGGAAACAAAGCTCAAATGTATGGCATCAGTATTTGAAGTCACATCCCATGATGCCTCTCAGTGTTTGTCATGGTCAGTGCTGTACTGCATGAATAGATGAATGCTGATTTGTTACATTGGTGCAGTGTCTCATATATTGAATATATTTTTATCATAATTGCAGTCTTAGAACACAATGTGGCACTTTAGATAAGCAAACTGAGGCTAAAATGTATTTAGCATATTTACCCATTTCATCATTCATAAAAATGTCATTTGTGGTTTGTTTAGGCTTATAAGTCCAGTCTTTCTGTTGCATGAGGCTTTGCCTGTAGTATAGTATAGTATAGTATAGTATAGTATAGTATAGTATAGTAATTGTTTTCTGATTAAATCATTGCAGAACCCACAGTCTCACCTGTGTTGACTAAATTATGTTTGGCCTCAAAATGAAGCGATGATTTTCATGTCCAAGTGAGAAGAAGTCTAGATAGGACTGAAAACACATGTTTTATTAATCAAGTCTGTGGATCCAAAAAAACTTCACAGCATTTGTACTTTCTTCCTTCCCAACAATCTTCTGCGGTTTTCTGTCTCTTCCAGTTGTTTGCCATATATTCTGAACATTTGAATATTCTGCATTTTGATTGCAACAACTCCCGATAATGCACAGAATTACAGCCTAAGTTTAACTACCGCACTGTAAACATGAAGCACATGGCCCCAGTCACTCGTTCTAAAGCCATCCTCAAGTGCTGATACTGAAATCGCTCTCCCGTATAGGTATAGAGGTTATGCTGAGCATTTTGTTGGCTCCAAACAACTTCATGCTTACATCACTCGTTTAATGAGAATGTTATTCATCATATATTCGAGCTGATTAAACACTACTTGTATATTAATACCTATGTGAATGAAAATACACTTACATAATATTAGGAAATGGCTAGCTTAATATATGTCCACAGAACCAGAAGCAGATAATAAATCTTATTATTATATTAACTAGAGCTTTATTATTACATTACTCTCGACAACCAACATCTTTCAACTGTCACTCCCATAAAACTAAAATGGAAATTCTAATAGCTGGACATCTTGGTTAGAAATAATTCTTGTTCTCAATGCACTTTAACCTATGTAGTGTGATCATATTCATTACTTTCTTTTTTAATTTTCCAAATGCCTTCTTACCTCCCCTTTTTCTAACAACTTTTTGAAACAGGAAGATGATTTTACTTCTACACAAAGAATCTGAACCTAAAATTAATTATTTACGCTTTTCTATCTGGATAGAAACAGAATAAGAGCTTGCTCAAGATTTCTGTTTGTAATGTATTGTAGTTGCCACTGCATGGAAACGACCTTGGCTCAACATGTTTAGCTTGTAGATATTAGTTTGGTTCCACTTGAATCATAAAATCATGTAACAGCAATCTAATCCTTAGAGATCATTCTATATTTTAAAATAAGTTATTATAGTCTAGAACATTATGGACAAATCATGCTGCCTTGCTGATATTCATATTTACATTAAGCCAGGGCACTGTTATGCAATCTTCTACAAACTTTTCGTTTTCCCTTAATAAACTCTCTGAATATAAAGATGTCTTAGCTTATTGCTTTGAATGGATTAACCTGTTTCTTTGAATTTAGGAGGAGCAAATCAGAGACAGCATCCTCAGGCTTGGAACATGCTAATTACAATTGGCCTATGGAGATACTTGGAAGCCCGGTGACTTAAATGGACTGAAAACTCAGAGATACATAACCAAGAGGTAGGATGGTGTAAGATTGAAACACTCCAGAGCTACAAGTGTTAAATTATTCCATTTTTTATCAGTGAGTTTATTTTCTGAAAACTTAACTGTACACATCACAAAATCGAGATGTTTGTCTTTATAAAAATAATTTCAATGGTACTTGAATATAAGGTACATCCCCAAAGTTTCTTTCACCTCTAGTCTATTACAGTGAACTACACATACACTGACAATGAATAACTGCCCCATTCTTATATTTAGATTATCAACATAGGCATCTTATTGCTAAAAACTCTTTCATTTTAAAACTTAAGGCCATCAATGAATTATTTTTAGAAAAATAAATATGTCATATGTAAAGACAAAATCACACACATTATTACAGTACCTAGAAATAACAGGTATTGATTTTTTGTTTTAATTCTTGTTCTGAGAAAATATCTGATCCTTTATTCAATTAATTTTATGAGACAATAAAATGTATTCTACTAGAAAGCTAATATTTATTATGTAATAATATGTCTTGGGTGTTTTTCTTGGTTATGAACCATTTTAAATACTATAATAACCATATTAATACTATTTTATATATCATAAAACTGAAATAAACCAGTCTACCATCCTAAAAATAGGAGCATTTGATTACTTATATTATTCTTATAATAATTGTGTGATTTATGGCATGATATTTGAACTTTCTGACCCTAATCATGTAAAATTCAATAAAGATGAAATGAAACATGAAATCTTAGCAAAAAGTTAATTCTAAAAAAAGTAATATCATGTTTTTTGATTTGAAAAATCAATTAAAAAATGTCCATATACACACAATGAAGTTCCTGTTTAAATTCCCAATTGTATTCTTCACAGAACTAAACAAAATCACACAAACATTTGGATGGGAGCACAAAATTCCCAAATAGAAAAAAATCCCCAACATTTGAACAAAAATAACATGGATAGTGCCTTTATTCTACTTTGACTTCAAAGTATACTACAAAGCTATACAAACCAAAACAATATCATAAAATAAATCTAAACAGAATAAAACACACTTAAGTAAAGAAATCCATTAATAAGTAAATGAATTTCCAACAAAGTGCTAATAAAATGAGTTTTTAAGAAAGAACAGTTCTTTATTATAATGAAGAATGGTGTAAACATTGGATATCCACATGCAGAAGGATAAATCTAAAATTCTCATTAGCTACAACAGTCAATTTCAAATGAACTAATTAAGTAGGTGTGAGACATTAAGCTATAAATCTATTACAAAAATAAAAATAAAAGAAACATCTTAGGACGTTAAAATGATAAAGCACTGCTTAAGCAGTATCACAGAAGCATAAATAAATAGACAAAATCAAAACACAAGGTTCCATAAAGCTATAGAGAATCTACACACCAAAATAAAAGCATCAAAAGACTGAAAAGATTACACATAGTATGAAGAAAAATATACTTCTGACATGATTTTGATATCCAGGATATACAAAAAACACTAAACTTCCATACCAAACCTAAACCAGAACAATCCAATCCAAAAGGTACAATTAATTAAAATAGACATTTAACAAATTAAGACAATAAAATAGACGAAACCAAAATGGTAAATATTTGTCACATTATGTATACCACCATACTCCAGCATGAACAGATGGTATTAAAAAGGGTAGTGCCAACAAGTGCTGGCAAATATGTGCAGAACAGAAAGCTCTTAGAGTTAGTGAGAATGCAAGTTATGACATCCGTTACAAAAAGGTTGAGAAGTAGATGCCACTGAAAAGTGAACCTGCATGAGTTGGTAATCTCAGAACTAGATTTCTTTCCAGAGGGAATAAAATCAGAATGCTAATGACTTCTCTGTACTTTTTCAGTCATTGTGACATTAATAACTGATAAGAAATGGAGCAAAACTGAGAACCCTTCAACTGATGGTGGAAACCCATCAACTGAAGAACGGAAAAAGAAAACACAGCATGCGAACAGGGAGGAGTCCTGAAGGGTGAAATCTCTCAGCCCTGCAGTTATATGAATTGGGCTGGAGGCTGTCATATCAAGAGGGTAAGGCAGGCACACAGAGACAGGTACTGAAGTGCAGCACATTTAAGAGGAACCCTAAACAGCTGAGTTCACAGAAGCTGAGATGGAAGAGAGGAAGAATAGCAGAGAGTGAGGGATAAGGGAAGATTTAACTTACATTCCAGAGTATGGAGGACAATGTACTATGACACAGAAGGGTGACTGTAGCTCACGGCAATGAACTGTCCATTTTAAACCTTGAGGGGAGAAATTTGAATGTTGTCACCATAAAGAAATGACAAATGTTTGAGGTAATAGGAGTGTCTAAACTGAACCGGGCACTTTGCTGCGTCTGCATGAAGCAAAACTTCGCATTGTTGCATTAATATGTACAATATCAGGCTTTCGCATATCCGCAGAGTAAATTTAATATTAAGAACTGGAAAAATAATAGTACCTAGAGGATTACATGAAAACGAAATGAGCTAATTTATAGCTAATCTTGCATCCAGTGATCATTAACTGTCTTCTTAGGCTAAGCATATTATGTGTAATGGGTTTATAATTTCTATACCCTGATTTCTTTAAGAATTTATGTTAATGGTATCTATATTTTATGCCTTTTTCATATGACGGAAAACTCATTGTCTAAGAGCCGATAGTAATGTGCGCACTCAGCAGCATTGTGTCAAAGTACTCATTTCTGCCTGTCTTCACTGACTTGATGCTCATATTTGCTTAGCCATTTTAAGGATGGTGCATATAAAACTATTACTTTTCTATTCTTTTAATTCTCATTCTTTTGTGGGTGAAAGTTTTATCGGATAATGTTTTTATTTCTTCTTTTAAAAGTTTATAAAAAGATCTTTTGATCATATTCATATTCTCCTTCCCCAGCTCCTCCCAAAGCCTCTCTCAGATTCCTGTCACCCAAGTTCCTGGTCTTGCTCTCACTCTTAAAAATCAAGTACATCTTGTGTTGTAGTTTTGGTTTTACACCCTGTATCACTCCACTGAGGAAAGTTGACTTTCTATCTCCTAGCAATGATCAGTTGCCAATAGTATTGGCCATGCATTGGTTATCATGCTTATTTCCTCTCGTCCGTGCTCTATTTTGTCTGTTTTAAGCCTGTGCAGGTCCAGTGCATCTGCCCTGTGGTATCTAGAAAACAGATATATGCAGACACTGAGAAATGCTCCAAGCAGGTCAGACAGTCCTCGCAAGCACCTCAAATATTTATCATTTCTTTATGGCGACAACATTCAAATTTATTTCCTCAAGGCTTTTGAGGAAGTCATACGCTACTTCTGACTCTTAGAAGCCTTCTGAGGACTCCTTCTTATGGATCTCTAATCCTTATGGAGAGGGTTGTGATATAGGCATCTCATTTAGGGATGAGAATTGTAAATGCTCATACTTTCTGCATGTTGACTAGTTGTGGGTTTCTGCATTAATAACCATCTACTGTAAGAAGCATCGATGAGAATATTTGGTCAATAGACTGTAGAGGAATTTTAACTCAGAACATGATCACAGGCCTTCTAGGTCTGTGTGATCCATCTGGAATACAGACATGCCTGTAATTGCAGGAGATAGAGGCAAGCAGATAAGAGTTCAAGGTCAGCCTGGTAAAGAGCAAGTTTAAGGTAAAGAAAAGCTTGGGACCAGGCATGGTGGTACACACCTTTAATCCATAAATCAGGAGAGAGAGGCAGGCCGGTCTCTGAGTTCTAGTCAGTGTTGTTCAAGCAAGTTTTTTTTTTTTGAGCCAGTGAATTGAGGCAGTGCAGTGTGGTTTAGTTTGTTGCAGTTCAGTCACTGGATCTCAGAGGCAATTTTTACTGGGACAGTTTTACACAGAGAGGTTGGAAAAAGAACAAACTAGATCGAAATGGAAATCAGAATACTCCAGAGAATGATAAAGAGCAGGAAGATTAGAACAGATTGCTAGAGTTAGTTTGAGGCCAACCCAATAAATTTAGTGAGGAACTGAGAGAAGCCAGGTTGAATCAGTCAGCTTGTAGAGGAGTTTGAGCCAGCCTGAGTTCTGAAATAACTAGAAAAAGTGACTTTATTCAGCAGTAAGTAAGACTGAAAACATTCTAGGCCTAAATTAGACTTTAAGGAGGCTGAAACTTCCAGGACTAGGCCTAGGTTAATAAGTAGAGGCAGTCAGCTTCTGAGATAGCAATTAGATCAGGAGAATAAAAGATACTTTTACAGTACACTGATGTACATACACAATAATATGTCTTTAGGAATCACTGTATTCCACTCTTCCTTTGGCAGAATAACAGTTGTAGGTTTTCTTCTGGGGCCAATGATTTATCCAGTTTCAGAATCTTGGCTTTAATGACAGTGTCAGGTATGAGAATCATCTTGGGAGATTGACCTTAAATTCAATAAAAAAATTAAATGTGGCTGTTTACTCTCATAACATTCATTGAACTGTAATAGCAGGGGGGGACTTTGCTATTTAAAAATTAGAGTGTTTATTTCTAATTATCATCTTTGTAATAATGAGTGAGCGAGTGAGTAAGTGAATGAATGACCAAAATTCTGCTTAGAGAATGAAGCACATGGGGCTGGGAGAGATCTCAGTATGTAAGGAATATTTGCTGCACTAGAATAAAGCGTTGAGGCTGAATGTTACTGTCTATATAAAAAGTGGAGCATGTCATCATGTAAGCCTGCATCGCCTGCACTATGGGTAGAGATGGCAGAAACAAGAGGTTCTCAAGGCCTTTCTACCATAGTAGTTCCAGGTAACTGAGACATCCTTACTCCAAAGAATAAAGCAGGGAGTAACAGTGAAGGACACCCAATATCATTGTCTAACCACCATGCGTGTATCCACCTAAGCATGTGCACTCCACACATACATGTGAAAATAAAAATATACAAACAAACAAAAAAACAAAATAACAGAAGCAAACAAAAAACATAAAAAACAGTCATTCCTGTATTAAAGAAACAACTATGGTCTTCTGATGGATTTTTTTTTTTTACATATAACCTTCAGTGGTCTAATCACATTATTTGAAATATTAGTTGATAGCTTATTTTCAAGGCAACTGCATAGAGTCTATGTTGGTGCTTGAGAGCACTTTGCTACTTTCCCAGAGGTCCTGAGTTTAGTTTCCAGGACTCACAGCACACAGAAGCAGCTCACAAATGTCCTTAACTCCAGCTCCAGTGTCTATCACTCCTTCCTCTGTGGGTATCCACATCAATGTGCTACCCAACACATACACATACTCATTGATTAAAGTAAAATGAATCTAAATACACAAAACATTCAATATAAAGGAAAAATTTTCCAATATAGCTACATATAAACAATATTAATTTGTAATAAAATGTTTTCCATTTTGGTTCAGTAGCCTCTGGTTCTTAAGAGTATTACTAATTGGGACTAGAGATAGTGGTTCAGCTGGTTCAGGAATTGCCTAATATTTGGGGACATATTAGGTTTGGAACATCTGGGTTAATCGTATATCACAAAAACAGGGATGGTAAGGCATGGCTATAACACAGCACTCAAGAAGGCAGTCAAAAGCATCAGAACTTCATTGTCATCCCTAGGCACTTAGTGACTTTATGATGAGCCAGAGATATAAAACGACTGTTATATGTTGGATCATCTAACATTGTCAAAGAATTAATTCACTCAAGGTTTACTAGTCTTAAAATGGTTTTAATGTGACATTACTTTCTAATAATTTTGCTTTGTGTAGAAGCCTATGTTGGTCAGTGTAGAGGAATTTTAATCAAGCCACATCGCTACTCTGATCACCTCCGAAGACCACTTAGGTCAGTTTGGTCTGGGTGGAAGTCATACATGCCCTTAGTATACATCTTTAATCCCAAACAATGAAAATAAAGCTAGTTTGTAGAAGCAAACACCAATTTTGAGAGAGGCATCTAACTCAGGGGCAGAAAGCGACTAATGAGAGAAAGATTTGACAGAATAGGATGTGCTCAACTCTCACGAGAATAGAGAGGAAAGAAAGGCTACTTAAGAGAGGAGTGCTGAGAGAGAATGAGGAGGCAGAAGATTAGAACAGATTCCTAGAAAGTTGGTCAGAGGAGAGGACATCCTATTGAGACTTTAGGTGAAAGTAGCATGGAAGAATGGGGAAATAGTAGGATCCACAGGGTCCTGGAAACCTACAAGAAGAACTTTATGACAGGCCAGTCTGGGTCCTGGCATCCTCCTCACACTAAGGCACCAGCCAAGGAGAATATAGGCAGTAAACTTCAAACCCCTACCAAGACCTAGCTGACGAACATGATATTCTCCACTGTTGAGTGGAGGGTGAGATCTGACTCACACACGAACTCTGATGCCACTTTTCTGACCACGTCCCCTGGATGGGGAGGCCTGGAGGCACTCAGAGGAAGGGTAGCAAGTTACCAAGAAGAGACTCGATTGATTGAATTTGAGACTTGATTGATTGATTGATTTATTGAAAAAACTCAAAGAGACTCGATACTCTAAGAGCATATATAGGGGGAGGAGGTCTTCCTCAATCACAGACATAGGGGAGGGGAGAAGGGGGGAAGTGGGAAGGAGGGAGGAATAGGAGGAAACAAGGAAAGGGCTAACAATCTAGATGTAATATGAATAAATTAATAAAAAAAGAACAGATTCCTAGATTTAGTATAAGGCTATGTAGAGCAATTAACTCAGCTGAGAGAAGCCAGGTTGAATCAGTCAGCTTGGAGAGGAGCTGAAGCTTGAACAGCTGAGTTGAGCAAGTCAGCCAGAGTTCAGAAAGAGCTAGAAAGGATGAGCATATTCAGCAGTATGTCTCAGAGGTTGAAAACATCCTAGGCTTTTATTAGATTGTAAGGAGGCTAGAAGCATCCAGGAGTATGCCTAGATTAGCAGACAGAGGCAGTAAACCTGGGAGATGACAATTACATCAGACAAATATAAGTTACTTTTACATCAAAAGTGACTTTTACAGGCTATAATTTTTCTTAAGCACTTTAAAGAGATCAATCAGGGATTTTGTTTCATCACGTATTATTACTGAAAAGATGTGTGCCACGAGTCTACATATAAATATTTATTATGTGATACATTTTCACTGTATGATGTGTTCTGTGAATTACTGTTTTTATTGAAAGAACTCAAATTGTTTCTATATTGGAAATCACACTTTTTTTTTCAATTATAGAAAAGTCACTGTATGAACTTTTCATTTAACATTTGATGCCACAAGTTAATTCAAATTTTGTGTATTCTATTTTTATGAACTTTATTCAGACATATCATATCTTCTATTTAGTAACTTTAGAACTATTTGGGCCATTAATTTGTATCCTTTTTAAACAGCTATTCATTTATTGTATGAATTCTAGCTATTTCTCATGTTTCTTGATTTCTTTTTACCATATTCTTAAGTTTCTACGTTTTCTTACCTACCTCAACAATTTATCATATAGTTTTTCAGCTAATTAGTTTTACTTATATTAAATTTTACTTTGTGATAGTGGCTTATTAGAGGTTCTTTCATGATGAATTTGCATTTTTATATATAGTGTGGGTTTGTCCTTATATTGATATCTCACTCTATGTGCATTTGAATGTGTATGTGAGTGATTGTGTGTTTGTATTTTGCACACATATGTATGTGGGCATGTGTTTATTTCTCTCTCTCTGTGTGTGTGTGTGTGTGTGTGTGTGTGTGTGTGTGTGTGTATACTCTTATATGTAACAGAAGGAGTGCTTTAAGCACAGTCCAGCTCAACGTCCAATGTCTTCATAATAAGGCTCACCATCTTGCTTGTTACAGATCACCACTCATGTTGATTTCTCGGCACATGGTTCTGTATAACATGATACAACTTATTGTTTAAGCAGGATACCTGTAACACATATAAAACAGGATTATTCCATAAAAATTATTATCTTTTTGTCTTTGAACTTGGAAATGATAAGGATGTGAATCCTTAACCATTTATGGAAAAGTAATGTACTGTTCTTGTTCCTTATGGTCAACCTTTGTTTACCTGAGTTTCACTTAACATCCTTTGTGTCACTGGGGATAACTTTGGGACTCTCTTGTGTGAGCGTCATCTTAACTTCTCACCCAAGGCCAAGTTGTCTTTGGCCTTTAGACTGATAGGCCAGGCTGTTTTCTGAGACTTAATTACCCAGCCTTCCTGTCTTTGTCAGCACTGAGTAATTATGGTTCAGGCCTAGCTCATACTCACTATGTCTAGGCATTTCCTGAACTCATATCAAACTTTTGTTTGTTATAATATTTTTAAGGATTGCTGAAATTCAACAAATTACATATTTGCTTGGAGTTCACATAAGATTTTTTGTATAAAAATGATGATTAAAATGAATTTTAGTTTATTTTAGAAACAACATAAGTAACTTATCAGCATGACTCTGTTTTAAAAATTCATTTTATCTATTTACCTGGAACTCAAAAAACTCAAATAAAGTTGTAATTCCAGGATTGCTTTTGGTTACAAAGTGTAATTTCTCTCTTTTCTTGACTGGTTCATGATTTCCACATAGAATATGCTATTTCAGATATAAACCAATAAATGTGGATTCTCTATATCAATATAACATATAGTGTTGCTATTTATCCAGAAGAGAATAACCTATTTCAGAAGTTAGCCTGCACATTAATGCTGAGGGGTCAAATGCAGTACACATATTGCACTGATAGAGCCTAAGCCTAATATTATTTTTAACATTTTAAGTAAATGATGAAATATAGTGTTTCAATTCACAAATTTGACATGATATTGTAATATCATGTCAAACAATTTTTATAGTAGATGATAACATACTCTTAATGGGTAAGAGTGAATGACGACTTAAGGGACCATTCTTGCAATTTTCACTCTTGTGCCTTGTCTAATTTCATTACTTGAATAAAAATCAAAACAAATAATATGTTTCCATCTTCCTGGAGGTCTAAGCTGTAAGCCCCATTTTTATATGTCGGCTTGTGGGGTACAATAATAGAGAAAAGATACTGATGGTCTTACCTAGAAGTGGACCGGACAGGCAATATGAGCCCACTGTTATGGTAATAGGAAGGCTGGGCCATAACAAGTTGCTTTATGATTGGATTTGAATCCTGCTACATAGAAGGATTTTATGGCTGGCAGTAAAGCTAGTTAAAAAACTTCTGGCTTGGGAGATCATATGTCACAGTGCATAGTTAAATGCCATTTTGTCAAATTATTTTCCACATATTCATGGTAGTGCCCATAGGTTTCAGTTGCTCTCAGCTTTCATCAGAGAAGCTTTTTTTTGTGCTGTGGGTTGTGGTTAAAGCAAAGACTTCTACCTTAGTGTGTTAAGAAAGAATGATTCTGGGTGTGCAGAGACAGATGAACTGTCAGTCAATCCTCTACCTGACTCCACCTCTCAAGGCTCAGGAACATTGTAAAAAAAAAAAACAGGAAAGAAGGAATATATGAGGCTAAGAATGGAGTTAAGACATGAGAAAATTCCTTGGGACATGACATGGCCATTCCACACATGACTGCAGCTATAGGTATTCACACACATATAGTTATTGCATACATCACAGCAGCTATAGTTACTGGCTCAAAACCTATAGGAGGTAAACCCAGCAAAAGTCAAGTACATATAAGAAAGATGTTCCCAGGAATTCACCTCTAGCTGAGGATCATTTGTTGGGGGGGTGGGCATGGCCACTACTAACAAGTTGTTCATGTTCTACTCAATAGCTGTACATCCATGTGTAAGTGGGAAGCACTAGTGGGATGCAGTAGGTTACTAGTAACAATCAATGAAGATGAAAACCACGGCAACATGCTAGCACACGGGTACAAGTAGCGAAGAAAGGTTAGTATTGGAACCAAGACATTGCTGTGAGAAATGTTTATGCTTATGATTTCACTGACTTCATGAAATAAAAGGAATCAGGAAATGTTGCACTAAGTACTGATTAACAACAATGCAAGGGGGAATAAGAGTCACATAGTCATTTTAGAAAAATAGCTTCAAGCCACAAAAGTACAGAGAAAGTTGAGATCCCAGGTGAGACGTCCCTCCCCTGAGAACTGGGTAAGTTTCCATTTCCAGTTTAAGGGGACTTATAGATGTTGGTGGAGAAAGTTAACTAAGTATTACACAAACTAAAATAAAACGTCTATATACCCATTAACTATGCTGTGTTTTCACATCTTGATAGGGGAGTGTTCTGCTTTGCTAATACATTTTGAATAATGAAGACCCTGCACATGCTTAGGTAGGTTCTGGGAATGTATTTGACATTTTGAAAAAACTCAATCAGATTGAAAATATGTTCTTATTTTGCCAAGCCATCTTTACAAATATTTGTCTGTCAATGTTTAATTACCAGAAAATGGGACCTGTCAACATGCTTAGTGAATTTGAGAAGTAAACCACCTTCTTTGATAAATGTGCAGTTGTAAGTTTTCTATGCTCAATTTGTATCCTAATTAAATCCATAGTTTCAACATGTACTGAGGGGTGTTAAAGAGCCTGGAGAGGGATCATTACATTATAGACATTTTATGAAGTGTTTTCTATGGATTATTTAATAATCACAAGGAATTGACAGGTTACTATTTTATATGTGAAAACCTATAGTGACACCAAAACAAGATTCCTGTCTAGTTAGTAAAAGGGAATGTAGTTAGAAGCCATGCTGGCTTTAATCAAAATCTGCTACTTGCAGCACATGTTCCAGTTTCTATTTGTGGAGGATTATCCCAGCCTAGGAAATAACCTTTTAAATACAGCAAGAAAGTAAAACCCATAGACTCGGATATAGCTGCGCTTAGTGTTCCAGTTGAATAATAATAGCTAATGGATTAGAATTTATATAACCTCCATGACTTCACTTTCTTTATCTGGGTAATGGGCATATTATCTACTACACAGATGCCTTCTTGTATGCTACCTAACACAAGAACTGAGATACAGAAATAGAAATGAGGTTTTGGATATGACAACTGCTGTCATTGTCAATGTCAACTTAGTCCTCCCATCTATGGTGTCCATATAGCTCCTTACTACTCTAGATACAACAGCTTTCTTTACTTTTAACAAGGAAAATTTATTTATTTTTTTTGTTTTTTTTCCTCCTTTATTAATTTATTCTTGTTACATCTCAATGGTTATCCCATCCCTTGTATCCTCCCATTCTTCCCTCCCTCCCAATTTCCCCTTATTCCCCTCCCCTATGACTGTTCCTGAGGGGGATTACCTCCCCCTCTATATGCTCATAGGGTATCAAGTCTCTTCTTGGTAACTTGCTGTCCTTCCTCTGATTGCCACCAGGTCTCCCTGTCCAGGGGACATGGTCAAAGGTGAGGCACCAGAGTATGTGAGAAAGTCATATCCCACTCTCCACTCTACTGTGTGGAGTGTCTGTCCATTGGCTAGATCTGGGAATTTATTATGTGTCACAAAACCTCTATCACAGAGTCTAGCATTCTAGCCAATCTTAAAAGTCATTATTAAATTTGTAGCATCTGCCATGTCATCTGACACGGTATTGTCTTTCACTTGTTCTTCACATCATTGAACATTAAGGGAGTCTGGGTGATATCACTCAATGATCTCTTGCGACTCACACAGAAACAATTTCTGTTTAAAGGTGTTGAAGAGCAATACTGCAGCTTTGTGCATGCTAGGTGAATGCTCTATTTATTGAATAACAAATAAGCCAAGAGTTTCAAACAATGACATGGTGTGCTAATCTCTGTACTAATTTTTATATGTAATTATTATAATTCTGCTTGTATCATGTGAATTTTTTTAATTACATGGTATCAAATAACATATAGCTCCCAGGGAACTATAGGATGAGGTAGGGACAAGCTGAACCATTCATATTTTTCTCATATTACAAAATGTAAGAAATCAGTGGTAAATCATTCATAATCGCTCAGACACAGAGATGAGCTCTAAGAAGAGGAGAGCTGCTGTGAGCCTGTCCTATAGCTAGAACCACTACGTAATGGGAGATCCACACACCCGTGTTCACCAAAATATTCTTTCTCCAAATTATAAAACAACAACAAAGCATCTCGACCTCAGGCAAATCTCATGAAATTACTTTTTATTTTTACTCTCAGAAGCTCTGCTCATGAAGCCTTCCATAAGACGGTGCATGAGGTGTAATTTGCAAGCACATTACTGAAATTCAGACTTCCTAGGGATGTTCTGGATAGCAGCAGTTACAAAATATATTCTATGTTTTTTAGCCCAATCTACTGTTCTTTTGTGCTGAATTATCTGTTCTTGTATATACAATATTTTTTACATTATATTAGTGAAGAAAATACCCACGGTTTCTGGAAAACATTCAAATAATTCATTATATAATTAAGCATTTTTTCCACTCAAGCCAACAAAAACAGAGTGTTCTGATCTTGAAGGTACAAGAAATACAGGTTAATTATACAGACCAAATCATTTGGATAAGACAGTAAGATCCAAAACAAATGACAATGCCTATCTTCTCATGAGCTGTGACTTCAGAATTCATGTCACTCCTTTGTTATTTTATCCTATCCATTTCTGTAGCTTCCTATCTATTACCTTTAATACACTTAGATGGAAATGTCTTATCTTCATGTCAAGTATTATAGCCTCTATCATCAGTTTCTTTTTAATAATCAGTCTATAATAAATCTGTTGAGAGAACTCTCTGGGGTCTAGCCAGTAGTCACAAACATATAACATAGACTTCCATTACCATCATGCATTTTGTGAATGCTTGTGCTTTACCTATGCCCTGTGATTTAAACAAGAATATCAACTAATTTTTATACTTATATTCATGTGTGAAGTACTTAATATTCATTTGTATAAATTAATTAATTACTGAGGTGATTTTCTCAGGTCATAAGGTCCCAAGCAGTCGATGAGAGAGTCATGACTAGCGCCCCAAGTTCGAAATTTCCAATACAGATCCACTCAGATATTCTGAACACAACAAACTTGGGGAGAGCTGTACAGCATGTCATGGTTTCTAGAAAACAAAGGTAATTTACACTCAGTTTGAAGTGGGAGATAATATTGGCTTTCTCCATGCAAATCCTAGGAAATGTATTTGGAAATGACATTCGATTTAAAGTTTCACATAACTGCATAAACATGAGAACAGAAAAAAAGAAAAGCAGAATGTGTTAAGCAAATGAACAAGTTGGCTTAGCAGAGGAATCACAAGGGATAACGCCTGAATCCTCTACTTGACAAGAAAGAAAAAAAAGCCCTGTAACACATAAACAAGGGGTGAAAACCTAGATGCTACATAAAAAATGGAAGTAAAATATTAGGCTGCTTTGTAAAAATCAGTTAACAAGTCTGTTATATGTAATATTTATGAGACAACATTTGAAAGTGTGTTCATATTCACTATCCCAAACAAAGAAGGAAAATAAGATAAAGTTGTGTGAGAGTCCTCACTAAACAGTTGAAAGTGTGGCCTCATTTGCTAAAGACTAGGCAGCTGAAGTTAGAACTTAATGTAGCATCTCCTTCTTAGGAGAAGCTTACAGACAATCACTGTGCAAGCCACCATCCACTATAAAGGATGCTTTGATGGGCAACCGACAGAAAGGTATTGTGGAATTAGAGACTCTGCCCTTGGAAAACAATTATTTCGATGAACTATGTCTATCCTACATCTTTCCCAGTCTTTTAAAAAATTTATATCTGACTTTGGATGTGCACATCCCAACAGTTTTTCAGAAATGGTAATTTTTGTAAGGCATGCAAGTTATAAGAAACACCACAGACACAGTCTTCAGCAACATAAATAACCATACTGTGAAATCCATCTTTATACAGCTTTTTTTTACTTTATTAATTTATTCTTGTTACATCTCAATGGTTATCCCATCCCTTGTATCCTCCCATTCTTCCCTCCCTCCCATTTTCCCCTTATTCCCCTCCCCTATGACTGTTCCTGAGGGGGATTACCTCCCCCTGTATATGTTCATAGGGTATCAAGTCTCTTCTTGGTAACCTGCTGTCCTTCCTCTGAGTGACACCAGGTCTCCCCCTCCAGGGGACATGGTCAAAGGTGAGGCACCAGAGTATGTGAGAAAGTAATATCCCACTCTTCACTCTACTGTGGAGAGTGTTCTGTCCATTGGCTAGATCTGGGTAGGGGTTTAAGGTTTACCGCCTGTATTGTCCTTGGCTGGTGCCTTAGTTTGAGTGGGACCCCTTGGCCCAAATCTGCCTATCATAATGTTCTACTTGTAGGCTTCTAGGACCCTCTGGATCCTTCTACTTTGCCATTCTCCCATGCTTCTCTCATCTAGAGTCCCACCAGAATGTCCTCCCCTCTGTCTCGGTTTCCTGGTAAGTGAAGGCTTTCTTATAATGCTGGTAACTAGTCACTCGAACAATCTATAAATAAATACCTTTGGTTGCTGTTGTTTTCTTACAGCTCTAGCATGCCACCAGTCACAGCCTTGTTGGTTTCTGTGCCACTGATTCTATTCCTGTGATATATTCTGAATTTTTATTTTTTTTTCCAGCATGTATGTCTCTATCTTAGAAACTACGTACAGGTTTTCTCTTACCAGCATCACTTAAATTCTGCCACCTTTCGTGAAAAACAGTAATGTAATGGAAAGAAAAGAAAAAAAATGTCACAGTACACTGGAAATTTTGAATTTTCACTTGAAAATCAATTGGGTACAATGCTAATTAGTGCAGGTCTGGGAGGGGCATTGTCATGTTCCCTGTCTATGAGAACCAGGGATAAGACCTTGAACAAGCATGCTTTATATTTATTTGTGGGTAACTTTCTTAGTCCTTCAGGGCTGAGACCAGAGAGGTGAGGTGTTGACAGGAATAACTTTGAACAAGACATATTTGTTCAGATTGTCATTCTTACACTGAAATCCGCCTCCCAGACTAGATCAGACTCTTGGAAGTCAGCATAGGTGATGAGCAGAAGGTAACAAAGCTGCCATTATTTTGAATATCTATTATCAAGCATAATCTTCTTTGAACCATGTCAGCATTTATGAAATGAAGAGGATTCTGCTTATCAGGAGTTTCTGGTGTGCAGTGACAGCTGTCACAGCGCTGTGTTAGGGCTCTGAGAACCACAGGGGTAGAGAGCAGCTTTTCCGTTTCTCATTTGCCTCTCATTTTATTGTATTTATCTATGGTCTTATTTTTAATTTGAATGTACAAATTCTAAATTGCATTGCATGGTTCACAGCAGATAAAAAACAGAGCTCGATTATTCTAAATTTGTTTATCATTTGTATCAACTGGATAAACTGGCATAGTCTACACCACTAAACCACTCTCTAGTCTGTATCCTTTTCATAGTAAGATCCATTTGTCCCTCCTAGTACCTGTGCTTATACCTAGCCTCTGTGGTTCTATCGATTGTAGTTGGTTGTCATGGACTTAACAGATAATATCTACATATAAGCAAATACATACCATACTTATCTTTCTGGGAATAGGTTACTTCACTCAGGATGATTTTTTTCCTAGTTATATCCAATCACATGCAAATTTCTTGGTTTCATTTTATTTTAATGGCTGAGTAACTCTCCATTGTAGAGGTAGAACATTTTCTTTACCTACTCTTTTTTTTTCATAACATTTATTTTATTACATATGCACAAAACAAACTACACACAGCAGGTGAAATGATGTGACAATCGTGAGTTCTATAAATGTTACATTATTAATGATTTGGCTACTTGTATTTGCCAAACTTGAAGAAAACATCTTTCCTGAGTTGTTTTGGGTCCAAATTTCTGAATGAAATTCAATATCCATCCTATCTCCTCTCTATTAACTTAACTCCTTTATCTTAATCTAAAAAGATCTTATCCCTTTACCAACTAAACTTGATTGTAGAACTAAACTTTCTGTCCTTCAACACCCCTCAGAGACTTCAGAAGGAATAAGAATTAAATTCCTGAAAGAACCAGAAGTATAGGTTGGTAGCTTCCAAAGTGAACAAACTGAGTGAGACAGTTTTCTTCCTGACCAGTCACCCAACATGCTCTATAACGTTGGAGCCTCATCTTCGTCCTCCTGGTCCAATGTCTCTGCCAGACTTATTCTCAAGGCTGGAACTATTGAGGACCTGCTTACCCTCTCTTGGCAGAGTTCAGCTGTCAGTTCTGCTTACATCTAAGCTGCCCATTTTCAGGCAGAATTCTGTTTGTGGCAGGATCAAGAACATTTTGCCCAGTGGCTGGTTTGCCACATTTGGAGCCATCTCTATAAGAAAGTTCTTTGATGCTCATCATCTTCTTTGAGGTTGGCTGGGTGTTACCAGGAGTTAACTTGTCTTGTTCTCAAAGAAACTTTAGGATAATAAAAACATCCTTAAATGCCATATTCTGTATGTCTCTGAGGATTTTGAAGACCTTATTCAACTATTGTACCTCATGGATCTATAGAGTCATATCTATCTGTTAGACTTAGGATATATATTCTTGTGCTAGAATATGACAAGTATTTGACATGTCCATATTTGTACCAACATACTAAATTCTATACAAATGACTTAGACATAACTCTCATTATAAGTAACAATTAAGGCCTTTAGTGAAGGAGTAGGTTCAGTCATCTACCTTTTGTTTTATCATTCCTTTATATTTCTATGTCTCCCTTTCTTTCTTTCTTTTCAGCTCCTATCTCCTTACCGATGGATGGAAGATAAAGGAAAAGAGAGACTTTCCTGAGTTCCACCTAGTTTTTTCTCTGTATAAGACCAATAATAACTTGTAACCAACCACCTCCGGATGAAAATAAGCATTTGTAGACCAAGAGAGCAAACAGAAACCTACCCAGTCCCCCTTAGAGGGAGTGGGACATCATTCTCTTTAGGTTTCTTCAGGCTGAATTGGGGCAGTGGTTGCATTTGTGGTCCAGTTTCTAAGTGTTGTGAGATTCCCGGCTTAATAGGAGATTGAAATGCTGGTCCAAATTGGAAAAGAAGTTTTCTACAATGCTGTCTAGGAAGCTGTCCAATTCTGATGGCTAACAGCAACAGAGGCATCTGGGGCTGGAGCAAGGAGGATGCAGGATGTCAGCATCCAGCATGCTGAGAGGAATGGATCCTGTCAGGTCTGATCCAGCATAAGTGTCTGGTTCTTTTGTTCTGCAAACATAATTTCTCACAAGCATTACACAGTTCTAACATTATAATTGTATGAGGTGTGTAGGATGCACAGAACAATTAAGGCTAGTTCTCTGCTCGTTGTATGAGCCACCTTAAGGCATCTACCAATCTTCCTTCATGCTGTACTAAGAATGGCTTTTAGTAATAAGCCACAGACAGTCTGTGGCCAAGATGAAGCCTCTTTGTGCATTTACATTCAAATCTCTGCCATTCTCAAGGCTATTACCATGTAGCGGGATTAGGAATATAAGTTACCTATTTGTTCTGCAGTTTGAATTCTTTACATCCCGATTGCAGCCCCCTCCCTCAACTTCTCATGATCCCACCCCTCCCTCCTCAACTCCCGATCTCATCCCATCCCTCATCTCCTTTCCCTCCCTACCCTAGTCCTTAGAAAGAGGAGCCCTCCTTCCTTAAGATCTGACCTTGGCTTATCTAGTGTCCCCTGTACTACATATAACCTCTTCTTCTGTGGCCTGGCAGGGTAACCGTATACTCTTCACACTGTCCAGTGTCCATCTTTGTGTCTTCATAAATGCCCCTAGCCCCTGCTGGGTGGAGTCTATCAGAGAATATCTATGTTGGGCTAAAATCCACATATAAATGAGTATGTGCCATGCATGTCTTTTGGGGTTTGGTTTTTTTTTTTCACTTAGCATGATCATTTCTAATTCTATCCATTTGCCTGAAAAATTCACGATTTCCTTGTTTTTAATAGCTAAGTAGTATTCCAGTGTGTATATGCACCACAGTTTCTTTATCCATTCTTCAGTTAGGGATAATTCAGTTGTTCCAGGTTCTGGATATTACGAATAAGGCTGCTATGAATATAGTTGAGCAAATGTCCTTGTTGTATGATGTTGCATCTTTCGGGCATATGCCCAGGAGTAGTATCGCTGGGTCTAGGGGTAAAACTATTTCCATTTTTCTGAGAAACAGTCAGTTTGCACTCCCAGTAGCAGTGGAGGAGTGTTCCCCTTTCTCCACATCCTTGCCAGCATGAATTCAACTGCACTCAACTGAACTGTACCAAATTGTATTGTCTGCATGAACCGTTTCTATCATTTCTGCGCTGCTCTTAAGTAGCCTCTCTTTCTTTTCTGTTCTCATGAGGGTAGGATGCATCCTATCTCCGACTCATTCTGTCAAATCTTTCTCTGAATTGTTACTTTGTCACCCAATTAGACATCATTGTTTTTCATTAAAGATATGCACTAAAGGCCTGCCTGTAGCTCAGTCAGAGGAATTAAGGGTGTGTTGTGTCTCTATTCCAAGCAGAGGAGTTAAAGGTGTATACTAAGGGCCTGCCTGTATTCCAACTTGACCACACAGACCTAAGTCTTTGGAGGTGACCACTTGCCAAAGTAGCCACATTGTTGGACTAAAATTTCATTAAAAGGGTTTCCCCCCGTTTCATTCTCAGTCTGTGTGTCACTTGTATAGGAGGCCATTTTGGGTGGACAGTCATTTAATCTGAATATAATCATCAAAAGTCTTAATACATAAATTTGGAGAGATGGCTTGAGTTTTAAGAGCACTGGATACGCTTTCAGAGG
This sequence comes from Acomys minous, assembly GCF_964271855.1. NCBI lineage: Eukaryota > Metazoa > Chordata > Mammalia > Rodentia > Muridae > Acomys > Acomys minous. The sequence goes on along the minus strand of NC_140484.1, from coordinate 127,034,822 downwards.
ACATTACTTCTATTCCTAGCACACATGTAGTGGCTCATACCTTCTGTAATTCCAATTATAGGAGATCTGAATCCCTCTTCTGGCATCTGTAGACACTGCATAAAAATGGTACACAAACGCAATTCGGGCAGACATACATACACATAAAATAATTTTTAAATAAAATTTAATACACACATTTTAGATAAGAATATATGTTTCAGAAACACCTTAAAAATATTATCAGTGAATAATTGCAAGTATTCATGAGTTATCCCTCTCTTTGACTGCCAAAGTTTAATGTAGGTGTTCATTTGAATGAAAAATATCTCCCATAGGCTTAGAAGATATTTGAACACTTGGTCTCCAGATGCCGATACTATTAAAGGAGGTTTCGGATGTATAATTTTGATGAAAGAAGCATGTCACCAGTAGAGGATTTGAGAGCACATAACTTTGCCTACCTAGAGTATTCTCTCTCTGCTCCATGCCTGAGGTTGAGATGTGATCATTTTTTCTCCCTGCCCCAGTCACCACAACTACTTGCTGCTATGTTTCCTCACCATAATTTAACTGTAAGCTCAAATAAACTATTCTTTTATAAATAAATTCTTTTGGCCACTGTGTTTTATCCCCACACAATGGTAACTATTACAATGTAACTTTTAAGGTCTGGGTAATTCCATTTCAAGGTTCTGACAGACTTCTTGACACATCAAATTGGATGGTCTCACACTCACAGATATTCATGGAAACATGGAAATTATACGTTGCTGTAAATATATTTTGTAGGTGTTATTATGTGTCATGTCCTGTGAGAGAATGAAGAAATGTCAGATACCAACACAGATACATTGATGCTGAGCTCATGTGGAACAGTTCTGGGGCTACTGCTGAAACCTCAAACTTAGCCTAGGTAGGAGGTCCCCGTGAAGCTCAAGGTGTAACAGTCTACATGGAGAAAGCCATATTTAGTATTCTTTGCACACATTCTCTAATTCTCCAAAAACACTCATACTCAGACTCCAAGGAAAACTTTGGCGTTCTTCTTGAGTCTGGCTCATGTGTTTATTGGCTTTGCTTCAATGACTCAAATAAGTCTGAGGCTTTGGGGTCCTTGACATGGTTGTTCCTTGTCAAATGACATGAAGTTCTTGACATGGACGTCACTCTTCCAGAGCTTTCACTGTTCCCTATAATTAAGGTTCATACTCAATTTATTTTAAGGTGACACAGTCTCTCCTATACCTGCATGTGCCTGATTCAGTCAAAAAATTGGAAAAGTAGAGCTGACCTAGGGTATAAGATGATCCAATTGTGGCAGCAGTCTCGGATCTGTCCCTGGAGTGCCAGCTCACCCACTCTGACTTGGGTTTTACGGCAACTCGAACTTTGTTACAACTACTACTTCAATATTTGCACTCTGCCTGAATTCTGACCGATACGAATATTCAAATTTATAGCTAAGAAATACATAGTTCTACAGACATGTTGAAATATTGGGAAAGAAACTGTTTGAATGTGCATTAAATACTATAAATGAGATTTGCAAATTTATTTTCATACTATCACAATTTGTTTATATTTCAGAATAAAATGCTCCAACTTCAGTGGTGCCAAGCCTGACAAAGGAGAACAATGGAAGCAGAACCCCTGTGTGTCCTTTGGAAAGGGCTTTATTCCAAAACTCACATCTGGCTTTAAGTAAAAATCCTGCACTTTTTTTTTTTTTTTTTTTTTTTTTGGCCTGTCACCCCAGGCAGTACACATAGCTCTGAAAATCTACCAGTTTGCAATGTCAAATGGAGCTTGTGCTTTCTGTCCTACCCACCTGGGAGAATGAAAAGAGCTTATAGAAGCTGGCAGAAGCTTCTGCAGTTGTACTATTAAGAAGGTATAAAGGAGAGCAACTCAGCAGATTCAGCTGTGATTTTGTGCTGGATGCTTGGTCCACAGCTGGGACTGAGCAGACAGATCAGCACAGCAGAGGGCACAGAGATGCTTTCTCTCTCTTACGACTTGGATGGATGCAAAGTCTAGGCAATTGACTAGTGTTGGTATTATCTTTAAAGCACAACAAAAAAGTGAACAAAACGGCTATAATCAAGCTCTATACTGCTTCAATGGTGCTTTTCTCTGAAGCATCAAAAAACATTTCGTGAAATGTGAAGCACTTGATAATTACGAGCATTAACAATTCCTTCCCCAGAAATTACATGAATTGTAAAACTTTAGTCATAAGAACCAAGGCACACACACTCAAACAAACACATAAAACAGGTACATACAAAGGTCATTATAATAACGGATTGGTATTTCTAGTGATTTTATTGTATGTATAAAGAATTGGTCTGGGCTCATATTGAGAAATTCCATATTAAAGTTTTGTTTTCTGGTCAGAAACACCAATAATGAAATAGGTGTTTGAAATAATATGAAGTTTTAGAATTATTAATATATATGATTAATGTCAAAAATTCAATTTTTTCTTTATAATAATAAAGACAAATTAAAAACTGAAGAAACATAAAGAAAAGGATTTTTATGTAGCAGAAAAATCCTATGATGTATATCGTGGGAATCTGAACTCAGATCTCCACGTAAGTGCTTACACAGCTAAAGTTCTTACCCACTCAGCCATCTCCCCAGATCCAGGTTTCATATTTTCAATACTTCTAAGTTTTTCATGCCTATTACACATTAATAGAAACAAGACAAACTCTCAATAGCAAAAACCCTTTACTGTGTTCATAGTTGGGGCTCTTTCGCCCCATTCCTTGTTCTATTATCACTCATCCTAATTACTTACTTATTGTGTCATTTGCGATGCTCATTTACTTTATGATATAAACTATGTCTTTTAAATTTTACTCTAAATTTTTACAGGGTTATTTTCTTTTTTTTCCTTTTTTTTATTAATTTATTCTTGTTACATCTCAATGGTTATCCCATCCCTTGTATCCTCCCATTCTTCCTTCCCTCCTCTTTTCCCCTTATTCCCCTCCCCTATGACTGTTTCTGAGGGGGATTACCTCCCCCTGTATATGTTCATAGGGTATCAAGTCTCTTCTTGGTAACCTGCTGTCCTTCCTCTGAGTGCCACCAGGTCTCCCCCTCCAGGGGACATGGTCAAAGGTGAGGCACCAGAGTATGTGAGAAAGTAATATCCCACTCTCTACTCTACTGTGGAGAATGTTCTGACCATTGGCTAGATCTGGGTAGGGGTTTAAAGTTTTACGGCCTGTATTGTCCTTGGCTGGTGCCTCAGTTTGAGCGAGACTCCTGGGCCCAAATCTGCCTATCATAATGTTCTACTTGTAGGTTTCTAGGACCCTCTGGACCCTTCTACTTTGCCATTCTCCCATGCTTCTCTCATCTAGAGTCCCAAGAGAATGTCCTCCCCTCTGTCTCAGTTTCCTGGTAAGTGAAGGCTTTCATGGGGCTTCCTCAAGATCCAGCTATTCCACTCCTTGGAATATACCCAGAAGATGCTCCAGCACACAACAAGAAAATGTGCTCAACCATGTTCATAGCAGCCTTATTCATAATAGCCAGAACATGGAAACAGCCTAAGTGTCTATCAGTAGAAGAATGGATAAAGAAACTGTGGTACATATACACTATGGAATACTATTCAGCTATTAAAAACAAGGAATTCCCGAAATTTGTGGATAAATGGATTGAGCTAGAAATGATCATAATGAGTGAGTTAACCCAGAAGCAGAAAGACTCAAATGGTATATACTCACTTATATCTGCATATTAGCCCAAGGGGCATGTCCCAGGGTTATTTTCTTTCACCCAACCACTTGCATTCTTTTTTAGATTAAATCATATAGTCATATTACTAAGCGGGATTCTTCCTCTTGATCTCTTCTGCTGAACTTACAGTGTTATCTTAATGTCTCTCATAGGTTCTAAAAGTGGTCGATATGCCATGTTCAAGTACCAATGAAAGTAATGTAATGGGAATCATTGTTTTACCCATGTATTAAGAAGCAAAGAGAAGTCAAAGATATTGAGTTACAATGCTGTGCAAATTTTAATTTTTATGTGATGCTTATTTTACATACCTTACACATTACTAGAATGTCAAGATGCTAAAATTGTCATAGATATAATCAGGGTCACCTACAAAATTATAAACTATAAATTAGAGTCTTATCATTCTGATTCTATTCTCTTATTCATTGTGACAGATTGAGCTATCTCTGATTTTTCTCATAAAATGGCTGAGGCAAAAATAGGAAGATATAAAGAAAGTATCATACTTCATTATTTTAGTTAAAAGTGAACATTCAAAAGTAATAGGAGGAAAATAATAGCATTTATATTTCCTATATTGATACTATGCTAATTTTCAATATTGTATATTAAATAATATAGGCTCATGATATTACTCTGTCAGTGTACTTCTGTCTTGACGTGGACACTTTTTACACTATATGACTGAAGCATCACCCAAATATATGGATATTTTTGAATTGTCCATGCTGGCTTAGAAAATATTTCAAAAGTGTAGAATAAGCAACAAAAAACAGAATAAAAACCCACTTAGATACAGGACTAGGATATAAAGAGAGCATAGTAGAATTTTAAAAAGGTAGCTTTCTTTAGAAAATGGAGATAATATAAATAATGTACAAATATGACTTTCAGAGATGAATAGCAAGAAATATTGAACAGATTCCATGGTGGGACATTTCATCATGGCCAAGAAATAGTTACAATGAGATATATGTGGCCTTGAATATTTTAAACAGCCTATGAGAAATTATTCGTTCCTGATTTATTTATCTGCACATTTATACATTTATTTAGTATTTTAATAAATATCTACCTTTACGCTTGTTATATGCATTACTATACAAGAAAATGAAACATAAATATAAAATAATGACAAGGAACTTAGATTATTCTAGACTTAAAAAACAAAATAATGACATTAATATGTGTTTACAGCAGTGTAAAGTTTTATATTTAAAAGTAAAACACATGAATTTATAAAGGAACCTAGTATGGAAAAATTTGGAAGACTTTTTCTGTTATTTTCATTCCAGCTACAATCCATCTTGAACTGGAGTGTATTAGATAAAAGCTGATAAATTATTGTGGGGACAACATACTTTGTTAGCAGTGTATGTGAATTACAGTGAACAAGGACAAAAAGGAGGCACTGAGTCCACATAGCAAGTTCAATGTAAAAACAGTCACATGTTTAAAAGACGTCGATAGCTTCAGCATGGTCCTAGAATAGAAGAGATAAATGTAGAGCAGAGAATACAACCAGGAAACTCAATCAGGCTCTCAGACAATAGATTGTACGTGCTTGTGTTAAAAAGTTATGATGGAACTATGATAAAATAGAAATAGTTCTTTCTATAGTGTATGCACTGTCATGATAAAATGAAGCCACAGTAGAAAATGAAGAGAAATAACTTGACAGAATAGAATAAAGTCAAGCTAAAAAAGACAGGTTCAGCCAGAAAATCATACAAGTAATGAAGTTCAAACTGTATCAAAATCAATTTTTACAAACAAGACGCATCAAGTAGAGTGGCATATTGAGGTTGGAGTGCTTTGCAAAGATAACAGCAGTGAAGAGGTATGATAATTGGCATCTAGAAGACAAGAAGTGGAGGTCTCCACTTGGAAAGAATTGGGAAATATACCAGGACAACATCTGTGGAAATAAAAAGAAGTATCTTCATACTGAAGCACCAGTTATCACCTTGGAGTTGATGAAGAGGTCTACACATAAGAGAAAAATGGGTAGGCACTGCCCTACATCAAATTCCACTCTACTCAGCTTTACCAAAACCATATGCCTCTCTACAAATGTATTTTCACAGGAACGGAAATCATGAGATAAACTAAATTCAATTTATGCTTCACAATTCTGAAAGATCTGTGAGAGCAGCTCATTTCCGTTTACGAACAGATTTATAAACATGGCACTAACTCATAACATATTTTCTTTCTCAGGGAATTTTATAAGACCTCCTGACTCTTACAAGGATAAATGCCATATTAGTTGTTATAATTGGAGAAGATCATTTAGTTGCTCAGGAGGTTTTAGGTTCTTATACGATTAGTAGGAAATGGATAGCTTTTATGTGTGAACAATGATGCGCAGGTGTGAGATAGTGCATGAGAGAGAGAGTGGCAAAAGATAACTCTGTTTTAACTTTTATCATGACACAAGCTCCCTGTTCTCATCACCTATTTATTATTTCACCCTCAGAAAATGAGCTGCTCAATTTTTGGGACGAATTATATCTTTATAATGAGATGGGCCAACTGGAGACAAAAGGACATTTTGATATTTTCAATCAACATCATTTCTAAGAAATTTTAACGAGTAGTCAACATGACAGTTGTCATCATCTTCTACTCACAGGAATCATTTATTCATGAATAGAAATTAATATTCAGTATCCACTTCTAGAAGAACCAAAACATTGTAGCTTTTCAGTTCAAACTCTGCTAAGCTAAAAATATAATCATATATCCATAGATTTTCTGCAGATGCTATTGGACTCAATGTTTTTAATTCTCCACTGCCCTGTCAGACATAATTTCTGAAACAGGTGAAGCTCCTTAGTTATGTGTGAAAGAAGGTCTTCTTGGGTAGGGTGTAACTCAAAGGTAATGACAAATCAATATCAGAGAAATTAATGGGTGCTACTGGTCTTAGCAGTCTGTAAAACCAAAAGTGAACCGGCTTACCTGATGAAGTCTGGTCTCTTCTTTTTTTTTTTTTTTTTTTGGCATTAACATATGTATACTTTTAAGGTGGATTCTAAAACACTTCTCTAACTTATGAGGATCACTTTATGAAAGTAAAGAGACTTACTTACATAGATTTGGGGAAATAGAAATATGGAGATTGTTCTCTGTATAATCCTGATCCCCATAAATTCACAGCTGAGTTTACTAATAACATGTCCTATCAGAGTGTGGTACCAGTCCTCACTGACACATAATGACCAGAGGTCTGCAGTTTATACTATGGCTTTTACCTGGCATTATTCATGTGGCTTCATTCTCCATCTTAAGTCATCGTGCTTAAGGAAAGTACATTTTAAAAAACCACGTATGTACTCTACTTCATCATCTGCTTCTTTCATAGATAATATCTCTATTATTATATCTAAAAGTTACAGCTTGGTGTAGTGGTCTGTGCCCATAAGCCCAGCATTAAGGAAACAAAGGAGGAGCACTTCAAGTTCATGACCAGTTTTGATTACATAGTAATTTCCAGACTGGGCAGCAGAGGGTAAATTTGTGTCAAAAATAAGTAAGCACCAGGCACAGTGCCACACATCTTTAATCACAACACTTGGGTGATAGAGGCAGGTGGATCTCTGTGAGTTTGAGGCTGGCCTAGTCTATAAAGCAGGTTACAGGATAGCCAGAGCTACACACAGAGAAGCCCTGTCTCAAAAAAATAACAAGAAATGATATGTATAAATGATTAAGACATAACCACACCTGTACTCAAAGTCATTATACTTATCAATCATTCCTCTAGGAATTTCACACTTTCATATTTTACATTTAAGAATTATGTTTCATCTTAAGATAAATTTTGAACATTCTGTGTTACGTATTTACATATATGACTTTGCATGTAGCATGTGAATATCCTGTTGTTTCATCAACTTTTATCTAAATAGCTATGTTTACTTGATTATTTTGACTTTTCATATCATAAACCTTTTATTGACATGTTTTATATGTCATGTTATTTCTAGGATCCATTTCCAATTATCTATTTATTACATATATTTTAATATACATACATACATACATATGATATTGTGCTTTCTTCTAAGTATATGCCTATTTGTCAATCTATATTTTTTTGTTTTGACCCATTTGTATTTCCTTCCATCAACATCAAGTCTCAAGTTAAGTGGTGTCAATTCTCTAAATTTGTTTTTAAATAGTATATTGGTTATTTTGAATTTTCTGCCCCTCCATATTAATTTAGGATATTCACAACATATCTTGGTGATATTTATGTTCTAATTATATTGAAACTACAGTTGCAGTTAAAATTATAGACATCTTGATACTAGTAAGGTATCCATGAACATGGAATAATAGACATCTTGATACTAGCAAGGTATCCATGAACATGGAATAACCATACATTCACTTCTTAAAGATATTTTTGTTTGTTTGTTTGGTTGGTTGGTTTGATCATTCCCTGGGGCCAAGATTTTGACAAATTTTTTGGATATTCTACAGAGGTAAATATGTTATCTATGCACAGTTATATTTATTCCTTCCCAATCTTATGCCAGTATAGTTTGGATATGAAATATCACCAAAACTACTGTGTAGGACGTTTGGTCCCCAGTGTAGTGCTTTAAAAGGTGGAGCTTTAGGGGGACTTCCTCCCCCTTTATACGCTCATAGGGTATCAAGTCTCTTCTTGGTAGCCTACTATCCTTCCTCTGAGTGCCACCAGGTCTCCCCCTCCAGGGGGCATGGTCAAATATGCAGCACCAGAGTACATGTGAAAGTAATACCCCACTCTCCACTCATCTGTGGAAAATGTACTGACCATTGGCTAGATCTGTGTAGGGGCTTGAAATTTACGGCCTATATTGTCAGGCACAGTCATAGGGGAGGGGAGTAAGGGGAAAATGGGAGGGAGGGAAGAATGGGAGGATATAAGGGATGGGATAACCATTGAGATGTAACAAGAATAAAATAATAAAAGAATTAAAAATAATAAAATAATAAAATAAAATAACAAATATAATCTAAAAAAAAAAGTGGAGCTTTTAGGAAGTGAGTTGATCACAAATTACCTGTTCCACAAGCTAATCTATCGATAGATTCACAGTTTAGTAGGCTTGAGGGAGCAGATTTGTTATAAGAAATTCTGTGCCTCTCTGTTTCCCAGCATCCATAAGCTGAGCACGTGTTGTCTACCACATGTTCTTGCCATGATTTAGGATCATGACATAATCCCCAAATCAACCTAGCCAAAGACCCACTGCCTGAAATTTCTGGAACCATGGACCATAAGAAGCTGTTCTCAGTTTAAGATGTTTCTCTAAGTCATTTTGTCAAAGCAATGAAACCTCAGTAATGCATGTGTCTAATTGCAGCATCTGGACAATGATGAGAAGATTACTCACAGAGAAACTTTTCATCATTCTTATTTTCTCAAAACATACATATGATGCTTACTATAATGCTCTTTTTCCTTGTTCTTGGTCTGTACATCAACTGGTACAGATGTGGTATACAGACATACTTGAAACAATAATACATAAAATAATAAAATTACGAAAAAGTAAAAATGCCATATAGTATTGTAGTAAATTATTCAACAAATTTTAACATCCTCTTCCTACTTTAAATTGAATCATTTATGTACAGAAGGAAAGTTCCTAATTTAATACAATGTTTTTATTCTGAATATGTACCTAAGTTTCTATTAACTGTGATAATCTTAAAGTCCTTTCTACCAAGGTTCAGCAAAACACAAAAGCACTGACTAACAGGACTCTTATCCAGCCTGAGTAGTCGAACTACCAGCCATGGTAATCTGACAAAAAAATAAATAAAATAAATAAAAGTATCTGAACTAGAAAGGAAGAAGTTAAATTATTTCTATTTGCAGTTGATATTACCTTAGATATAAAACTCACAAGTTCTTGAATATTCTTATTAGCTCATTTTTCATGACCACAGTATCTTTGTTCTTTGTGTTTCAGGTTGGGGTGTTTCTATAAGTAAATAGTCTACTCTGGGCACACTCAGTAGGGCGACAGCCAAGTTCTTTCTTTCTTTCTTTCTTTCTTTCTTTCTTTCTTTCTTTCTTTCTTTCATTGGTTTGGTTTTTTGAGACAGGGTGTCTCTGTGTAGCCTTGGCTGTCCTGGACTCACTTTGTAGACCAGGCTGGCCTTGAACTCACAGAGATCCACCTGCCTTTGCCTCCCAAATGCTGGCATTAAAGGCATGCATCACCATGCCCCGCTGACAGCTCACTTCTCCTGAAGTGCTTTTTAGTCTTGAGAAGCACTCTGGTTCTGTCTCATGCTTTACTTCCCTTGGTTACTCTTGGGTGCCACTTACGTTATCCATAGATTATTAAACAGTGTTTTTACATTTCCATTCAGGTAACTGTAGGGTACCTACAAGGTCAGCTTGTTTGTCTTGACTTACATTTAAAGGGAAAGCACATGTGCTTTGCAAATTACGTTCTGGTAGCCTGCCATGATACACTAGAGATGAGCTTGGAAAAGCAGATATTCAATAACAAGGTGGTGAGACGTGAACCGTGGATCAAGTACGGCTCTATAATCACAAGGTTTGGAGTGAGGTCAGACCTTTGTACTATGAACATCACAGGGACAGTTTAGTGTTTTGGTTGAACTTAGGTGTTAACACAAAGTGTGAGCTTGGCTGGAGTTGGGACTTTCCCTTCCCCAAACTAGGTTAATTTACAAATTAAAAGTTTTCTTTCACAATTCGAGAATCAAAGTCCAGGCAGACTTCTGTGCTGTCATCGATCTTCCAATTAGGCTCTGTCTAAAGAATTTCTCTTAGGTCATAAGAACAGATTTTTCTGAGACATTTCAAAGGGGTCTTTTTCCTTTCTTCCTATGCAAGTTCACGTATTCACACACAAACATGCACATACATGTACACATATGCACACACACACACATGCATATAGGGGGCAGAGAAAGGCAGGTAGGGAGAGAGGGAGAGAGAGGGGGATGAGAATCTTTATCTGAATTTAATATTGAGAACTAGTTTGGGTTCCTGCATGTAACTCACTAGGTAAGGGGTATAGCTCCACCTATGTCTGAGTGGTCCCTTTAAATCTTATTTATCACAACTGTCAAGGCAGAGCCCCCAATAATTCATCAGTAATATCTGCACCATTCATGTGGCAATGTCTGGATGTCAGTCTGTCTGTGGGTGGCGATGCCTCCCTTTCACTTGTCTCTCTCAACTGGAAAGCACCAATCTGCCAAGTCATCTCACTTTTTCTTACAGATACAGAGAACTTCTTTTCTTTTCTCTCATTTTGTTTATATTTTTACTTAAAATGAAGTCTCCCAAGTTATTAGAAAATTTAAATACAACATCAAGCCCAAATAGACAGACTTGGTATATTATTTTGAGCTGAAAATACCTGAGTTCCTATAGTTCCAAAAGAATATAATTGACCAGCCTTGTCCTAATTGTAAAAGAAAATAAAGATTCATTTGAGAATGTTGCCTTCAAAACATCATCATAAGATAACAGCGCTACCACCCCAGACTGAAGATTAGTGCTCAGCAGAAAAAAATGGAATAAAAACTGCATTCACTTCGCCTTTATCCCCAGTGACTTTATACCACATAGATGTAGTTCTTAATATTTATTTACTTATTACATATACTACATATATAAATTTTAATGATTCTCCTATTTATTATCCATCTTCCAAATCCATGTGTGTCAAATTATACATGTATATGCATATGTCTCTGTGTATGGAGATGTACATGTGTCTGAATGCCTGTGTGTATGGCAGTCAGAGGAAACCCTTAAGTGTCATCCTTCAAATGCCTTCCACTTTCTTGCCTTTTAGACACTCTCCAGGACTTTCCTAGTAAGCCAGACTGGCTAGGTAGCAACTCCAGGAATTTGCCTGCTCTGCCTCTCCAGTACTGGGATTAACAGTGCTTGCCTCTGTGCCTGGTTTTTATTTTTTCTAACCTGAGTTTAGGAGATTGAACTAATGTCCACATGGTTGCACACCTAGTCGCTTTACTGAATGAGCAATTGCCCTAGCTCTTTCAATTATTTTTATAGTGTAATGTATTCACATGTTTATTATTCTTTGTAACTTATAAAATATTCTTGCGCTAAGTGGTTCTTTGTACTTCCATTCCCTTGTGAGAACCCCTATGTGCATATAAAATGAAGACAAGCACTTTTCTCATCAATCTGACTTTAATTAGTCTATTTATTGATCCGGCTAAAAATCTCAGTTAAAATCAGAAAGTGATGGAGGCAATTGTCATCATCCACTATACTTCACAATGAGACACCAGCGTCAGGCATCTGGAGGGGCATTTATTTAGTGATAAATTTAACTTATGTTGATTTGGGATTGTACTATATGGCCTCGGCTGGTTTGACATGCATAGGATCAAGTGATCTTTCTGTCTCCAGCTTTCTAGGTTTTTGGAGTTCAGGCACCTAGCATTCTTTACATCACTGTCTCACCACACACCAGGTGTTTGTGGGAATTAAATATAACCAACCTCCCATTTCTCATTTACATTTATACTACTAATTCCTTGAATGTGTACAACCCTTTTCACTTAAATAATGAAGATCGTCACCTGTGATGACTTCTTATCACAGCTCATTTCAGCCTGTTCTTATTGCAAAACCACTGTGAGCTTCTCTGCAAGACAATTCTGATTCATTTATATCCTGCCAAACGTATCAGTGAGTTCCCAATTCATTCAAAAGATATTTAAATCCTATAACACAGCATTCATGGCCCACTCTAATCAAGACCTCTCTCTCCAGCTTCAATTTCTCAATGTTCCTCTACCTTCTCCCATATGAAACCACCATGGACTTGATGTTCATACTCTGTTCTATCACATTTCTTGGTTTTTGATCGAGTAATATTCAAGCTCATATATTATAGAGCTTCACACATTCCATGCAGGAAAGCAAAAGCTATCCACCGTGAAAAATCATCCTAATGTTTTTAGGTAGAGTGATGCAAGCCTTTTCCTACAGATCCATTTATTTTCAAAAGTATCCTGTCTTCACAAGATACTTGTCAAAATACCTGAACTTTGGAGTCCTTTGTCTTGGAGATATAATCTCTGTGGTATCCAGTTATATTTGAATGCATGCCCCAATGCATTACACAGTGGTGGCACTCATTGGATTATGTCTGAAAGAATTATTATACAAATTGAAAGTCGTTTTATTAATAACTGGCTTCGATGAAACATTGCGCATCACTTGTTAGTAATTTCTTCACAGGCCAAGGCCATTTCCTTTATTTCCATTTTACAATATGGACTCTGAAAAACTAACAACAAGTTTACTTTTCAATAGCTGAATTGCATCAATTTGGTAAACTTATAATAGGTTTGTTTTATTCATCACCTTGTTTTATTCAGCATCTTCAGTTGTAAATTCTTTTCATGGGGTTTCTATGGCTTAATGATAACCAGAAATGACTCAAGCAGTTAAAGAATTCACTTCATTAGTGCAGAGTGTGCTAATTTGCATCACAAAACAATTCATTTAAATACAGAAATCTGTTCTGCATGTCTCTTCTTCATGCCTAGTATAATTGCACCTTTATTAATGCAAACTCTCAAGGTATCCATCTTACATTTCTTCTTCTCCACCTGTCAGGAGTGGTGAAGACCAATATTGTCTTTGATGTTTTAGTGCAGAGGGGCCACTGGAATATCTTCTTTAATTATACAGCCTTCATGTTTTTAGTAAAATAAAAGTTTCGTCTCAATGGCCACTATCTTATAATGACAGGAACACAAAAGAGTCATGAGTTTCAGTCCTGTTTCCACTACTTTATTATCTAACTTCATGAAGATTATGCCAATTGCCTCTCCCTTTTCCTGTTTCATTCTCTTTATGCAAGGATTTTCAAGTGAAGATGTTATGAAGGTATAAGCAATGATTATTAATAAAGTACCTGATGATTTTATGAAAATGTATGTGCCTTAAAATAAGCAGACCTAGAATACAGTTCTCCCCTTGTGCTATCTGCATATTTTAAAGGCACTCCTTATGCAGCTGGGAAGTATCAGAAGATGGGGTTTATTGAGGTAACTATATTGGGAAGTTTGAACCACATGAATGAGATTATCACCCTAAGTAAAAGATCTCTCTCTCTCTCTCTCATATTTGTGTGTGTGTGTGTGTGTGTGTGTGTGTGTGTGTGTGTGTAAGAGAGAGAGAGAGAGAGAGAGAGAGAGAGAGAGAGAGAGAGGTGATGATATCCTCTAAAAGCTAGAAAAGCTTATCCTCTAAAAGCTAGAAAACCTCCCCTAACAATTTAGTATAATGAACACACCAGCAGATCTATCAGCACCTTGATATTGCATATATCACCTCCAGAAATGTGAGAAACAATTTTATATTGTTTATATGCTTCACAGTATAATGTGACTTACACACACACACACACACACACACACACACACACACACACACACACACAAACACACATCATTGTAAAGAGGGGTGCAAGCTGGAATCCCAAGCAAACATTTTCAGAGAATCCACAAACAAACTGGAATGAATATGTATGTACGTATGTATGTATGTATATACATATATATGTAATATATATATATATATATATATATATTCATTGTAAAGGGAAGTTAATGTCAAATTTTTAAAGTAACTCAAAACTTCATTTCTAAGGCCTTATTCTTCTTTTTTAGTAGTAGTGAATATTTTTAATTATATACTTCTTTTTACCTACAGAGAAAATTATTTGTCATTTAAATATTGATTGACATTCATTCACAGTAAAGTTAGGTCCTCTGTAGTGCTGAATGCTTAAATAAAGACATCAGAATGATTCAAAACCACAGAAGTTCACTGTAAAGAGTGATAGAACCTGGGGTCCCCAACGTGCATTTTCTGAGACCCACACATTGCAATGGTCTGGAACTGCTTCTGGACATAGATTGAATGAGAATCACCCTCACCAGATTATAATGTTAAATACTTGGTCCCTAGTTTGTAGAACTGTTTGAGAGGAATTAGGAGGCATGACCTTGTTTGGGTAGGTGTATTATATTGTAAACTTTCAAGAAACTTCTCTGTGCCCCAGTGTTCAGCTGTCAGATGTCCCCTTGTTTCACCAGCATGGACTTTAAATCCGTGAAACCATAAGCCAAATTTGGTAAGTTGCCTTGATCATGTTTTCTTGTTTTTTATTTTTTGTTTTATCACAACAATAGAAAGGTTACTAAGACATCTTTTTCTCAATCTGCTCTCTGAATTTCATGGTGGCATTGAGAAAATTATTCCATCATCGAAAACTAAGGTTCAGGGAAAACAGTTGTTTTTCGGACTGGAAATTTTAAAGGTCAAATTGATCACTTTGAGCATGCCTGCTAAGAATTATCTTAATTACATTAATTGAGGAGGAGAGACCCACTTGTGTGGGTAGTGTCATTACATAGCTAGGATTCTGGACCACACAAATAGAGAAAGGCAATGGGCAGCTACATGCCTTTATTGTTCTCTGATTTCTAGTTTTGAATGCATTGTGACCAGCTGCTTCACAGAATTTGTGCCTTGACTTCCCACTGTGATGGAATGCATACTTGAATTGCACATATCCCTGAAAATGCTTTTGTGAGAATACATTATCACAACAACAGTAGAAAGAACACTTTTTTAAAGCCTTGGTTAGAAGAAGAGCAATCAAACCCATATTCCCCATCTCTCTTAAGGTGGGATTGTTTCTAATAATCATTACGTTTATCTATGCCACAAATTACCACACCATAGTGGAGCGAATCTGATAATTTCAGAACAAATAAAAGCTGCTGGCTGGTGCTGGACATTCATCAAAACACCTTAACATATTAAATCATCTCTGCTTTTATAAATTGATTTTGCCTCCTCTTGTCTTTAACATTGCTAGATCTTACTATATGGTCCTGGTTAACTAACCACTTTGTCATTGGGTTTGAGACCTGCTACATGTGATGGGATTTTATGCCTGGTACTGTAACCCTGTCTAAAGCCCATGGCTGGGAAGGTCAAAAGCCCTAGTATAGAACATGCTATAGTTATTAGTTAAATTATCATGATGTCAAATTTTTTATAAGTATGACATTAGATAGTTTTTACCTTGGCCATAGTAAATTCTTTTTTACAGTGGGCCATGTAGAGAGGCATCTCTGACTTAAATGATTAGAAGAAGAAACTGCATTCTGCCCTCAATGGGCCAGACTTATTACCCCACTGTCAAGGCTCATGGAACATTCCTGAGGAGGAGACAGAAAGAAAGGACAGAAAGGAGTGCTATGAAATGCTGACATCTGGATATGACATGGCTAAGTGTTCTGCATAGCATTACAGAAGAATGTGATGTTCATGAGCTTTCCACAAAGAGGAAAAGTATGGGTCTGCATCTTCAGTACCTGTGTCAAGGTGAGGCACATAGTAAATTTTCACTGTAAGTTTGGGATATAAATGCTCAATTAACAGTATTTATCATTAATATATTTCAGTATTAATATGTATAGTATTTTCTTTGTCTTGTGGTAGCTAACTTCATTATGACTTATAGTTATGTGATTCTAACATTTTAGCTTTCAAATTTCTAAGAAGGTGACTTAGGAACAGGTGACATAGAAAATATTATAGAGCAGGGGAAAATGCATGCCAAATTTTGGCTATAATATGGGTACCATGAGGTGATTTAGACTAGGTCATGCAACAGGGCAGAGATTTCAGAGATCATTATTGAGAATGGAATGGTGGTATTTGTTCAAATGATGTAAGCCTGTGTGCATCCTGCTTTGTGATATACCAGGACTTATATGGTTGACAACTTCACAGGTAAGTATTTCTCTTCATTTAGCCCTTTGCCAGTAGACAGCTCAAGAAGTATTGTAATCCTTCTTTAAGATGTGCTAAGCTGGTATACAAAGAAAGCTACAGGAAAGAAAGGGAGAAGGAAAATAAATAAATGGATTTGGGCAGGGCAAGTATAGTAGACATCCTAAAAGATAGAGAAAACTCAATGCAGCTAACCACAAACCCTACAAAAAGTCACCCACGAACCAGGTTGCATAAAATGTCTAAAATATCTAATGCCAACTGTATTATGTAACATATTTTGCAATCAAGAATTCAGTGCCGAGAGTTCTCTGCATTTCCCCTCATTATCACCCTTTGTGTTACTGCTTTTCCATGACAGGTGTTACAGGTGCAGATGTTCTGGCAGCAAACAGGTAAGACTCTTGCCAGAAAGACTTACCACACAGCATGACTTTCAGCTTCAATCAAGCTCCAATCTTCATTCTTAATAAGTTTCTCTTGTTGTGAGAATTGTTAACTCATCTTTAGGGATGAGGCCCTAAATAAATGATTCAAAGCCTGCTTGAATAGAACTCATGACAGGAGAATAACAATCAACATGCAACCCTCTCATATACTTCTTTTTTTTTTCAATTATAATTCTAAGATCAACTTAGAGTATAAGATGCTACTATGCATTGCACAGTTGCCAGGCAATAGGAAGCTCATAAATTGTTTAAATATATTTCACGTACTGTTTCAAACAATAATAGGGCTAGAGAATGATCAGGTTGCTGTCTGTCTAATGAATAAACGAAGTCAGAAATCCAATAACATCCACTTCTGCATAAGCAAGGAAAACAGACACTCTGCACATTTAATCATGCATGGCTTCACTTTGTTCTGGGAAGATTTTTCTTTATATTCCTTTGTGTATACCATGTATATACATGCAGAGAACCCTTTCCCAGTCCTAGAAACATAGTGACTAGCACTGAATTTTTAGTACATTCAACAAGGGCTTTTTAGGTGCAAAACTATAGCAGTATTCCCAGGGGACTGGTGGGATGGTTCAGCAGAATCAAATGCCTGCCCTCGAGATGGACAGTCCTCAGATTGGTCACTGGAACCCTCATGGTGGAAGGAGAAAAAATGACTTCTACAAGTTGTCTCCTGACATCTGTGCCCACACACATAGGCACATGCATGTAAATTAAGTAAATTTAAAACACACTCATAAACTATGTAGTTTCTGGCATATGTGAGCACTTCATAAAATTTCTTCTTTTTTATTATCTCAAATCCTACCTTAGAACACTTGCTGTCAGCCATGGCAATGGCCCTGGTGACAAATCTTCCATGAAGCTTATGCTTGCAGCCCAGATTCAGTAGACTACTTCATGGAGATACTGCTTAAAATCACCAGATATCATACACACACACACACACACACACACACACACACACACACACACACACACACACACACACACACACAAATGGTGCTATCACTGAGCTCATTATGTTGTTTGAGCAGGTGCTATTTATTCAGCAAAACAAGACCATGGGATTTGGACTGTAATTAACAGTATCTGTTCTCTCAAAGTATGCCATTTTGTCTACATTCTTATAAACTCTGAGAGAATACAGATCCTTGGTCAATTAGATAAAGATTCTCTCCAAATCACAAGTTTGAAAGAGGGTAAATTATACATCATGTTCATGAACTACAATGAATAAAAGAGATTGTAATATGGGAGGAAAACAACAAAAAAATGCTTAAGGGAAAAAAGACACAATCCTACAACTCAGAATCATAATATGGTCATGAAGGCAACATTTAGATGGATAATGAGTACTCCAAAAGTGGGTACAAAGGAGACTGGAAAGATGGTTCAGAGGAGAAAGTACTTGCTGCGCAAACACTAGGACCAGTGTTTAGACCTTTGAAATGAATATGAAGGCAAGGTGAGAATGGAGGCCTACCAGTAATCCCAGGACAAGAGGCAGGGTCAGTGATTCCTGTGTAAAGTGCTAGCCAGACTATGCATTCTAGATTCAACTGAGCTTCAATGAATAAACTGGAGGGCAATCAAGGATGACCCCTGCTCTTAATCTCTGGACGCCGTATGGTTGTGTACTCACAGGCATACATATACATACAAATGTTCACCTTCACACATATGAACATATATGCACTGACTATATAACTATGCACATAAAAAAGGAACGGTTACAAACAGATCAATGAATGCAACAACAAAAATCAATTCAAAAGTCAAAACTGTAAGAAAAAACAAAGATAAGCAGATTACAGGGACACAGTGGAAGTAAGTAACAGCAACAGGACGTTGAAGTACTTCTCTGTGAGTCACAACCTTCACACTATGATGTAGACATAGTCTACACTTACAGTTAAACAAAAGGTAACAGTCACGCGGGAGACGTAGGAAATCTACAGTGGATCAAAATTTAATATAATAAATTAAATAAGATCAGATGCATTTTTTTTGCTTCATTTTATCATACAATCTCAGCCAATTTTGTGTAGCTATCATGAAGTACATGGTAATAGGTTAATTCACAAGAAGGGCTATCTCTTTATTTTTAAAGATTTATTTATTAATGCATATACATATTTATGCATGCCAAAAGAGGGCATTAGATGACATTATAGATGGTTGTAAGCCACCACATAGTTGCTGGGAATTGAACCCAGGACCTCTGGAAGAGCAGGCAGTGCTCTTAACCTCTGAGCCATCTCTCCAGCCCTGCAAGGGCTATCTCTTACAGTCTTATGGACTGTCAAGTCCAAGAATATTGTTCTGGCCTCTGAGGAGGACTTTTATACTTCATTATATTGTAAGGAAGGCGCTGCAGAGAAAAACAGGAGAACGCAAAGACAAGCCTCTCTTCCTTTTATAAAGCTGTTAACAGCACCTTAAGGGTCTCACACTCTCCAACCATCAAATTTCAGTTTTCACCTCCTGGCAAATGCCGCCGTCATGACTGTGGCATGAACTACAGAGGACACATTCTAGCCACAGTTCTACCCCTTTTATTCAAAGGAGGAAAGTATGGCATCCATTTTCATCTTCAAACATACCACATGAACTACAGAGGACACATTCTAGCCACAGTTCTACCCCTTTTATTCAAAGGAGGAAAGTATGGCATCCATTTTCATCTTCAAACATAAATTGCTCTCTCGTTTTGTATTAGAACATTTTAGAGTGTCTTTGATTTATGTAATGTGGCCATGTTTATCAATATCAAGAGGAATACTGTATTTGAAGCAAGATAGAACTGGTTTCCCATCCTATGGCTTGTTATCAGCAGCTGAGCACTTTGTCAGCAACACAGGATATGTCCCATTGTGTGGACAGTTTGGGATAATAGCAAACTGTACAATGCAACAAGGAGCAAGTCTGGTATTATTCAGGTTTAAGAGTCAGCCTAAACATTCTCTAAGGAATAAACAACTGGGAGGTGAAATTGGCAGGATGTTCAAGTAATCACATTGTTTCTCGCGAATTAAAACTGTCCACTCACTGAGAGAAGTTCTGTATATTTAGAAACTAATTAAAGACCCTAAGTTGTTCCTGGCTCAGACTACAGACTTTGCAAACAACAAATGTAAGGACCCAAGTACCAAGCTCTTCATGTATACAGCAGATAAATGTAGTTATTCTAGGTCTTTGTTGTTGAGGAGCAAAGGAAACTTTCAAAGTCTCAATTTAGTCACTAACAACATTTCTGAAGGGCTCCCTAGCCAACAAATTTGCTTTGCCAGGTTTCCAACCAAGAACAAATATGTGTTCTGCTCAGCTGTGTGATGACCACTTTTACCTAGAGACACCAGTGGAATTATGGGTTGTAAAGCTGGCTTAAGCATCTTCCAATCCCTTAACAGGGATCTCTATAATTTAACTTCATCATAATGTTAATGGTTTGGTTTTCATACTAATAGCTCACATATTTTTCCTTGAAGTTGTTTATAATATTGTATTGATGTTTGGCCAGGTATAGAACAATTATTTAAGGGTGGAAGAGCTGGATCACACAATGACACTACTAATAGTGTACTTACGCTTCTTTTTTGTCCTGTCTAATTGCTATTTCCCTAATGGCGAACTGACAGTGAGCCCTTTGCCACCATTATCTGTATTTAAAAATAATTAAAAGTGTGTTACATAACCTTTATTTCTGGAAACATTTCTGTTCTTGTCTAGGGAAGGCAGCAGACTTACCTCAAGGGAAATTATAGCTGAGTCAGGGAATGGAAGGCAGTCTGACCAAGACGTCTTAGTAATGATTACCAAAGAGAAGAGGACCCAAAGGACAAATAAGAATGGGTCATTTTATTTTATTTTTCTGGCAAGAAGCTTATTTCATTTATTCTATTTTTCTTTTATTGCAAATAGTGTTTTGTCATACACCATAAATTCAGATTACGAGTGTCCCTTCCCCAACTTCACTGACATTCCCTCAGCTCCCCCCACTTTAAAAAGATACTTTTTTTGCAGTGAGGAAGAGAGTAAAGAAGAAGGTAGGTGATTGATTTCACTGTCAGCAGCTGGTAGGTGAGAGAGTTGACAGTACTAGGTAAAATGTTCCTGCTCGCTCTGTTTAAAGCAGATCTCTCTTCCATCATGCTAAGTATGATTATATCACTGCCCAGGTTTGTAAACCTGCTTGCTCTTTTTAATTCCTCACAGTAGTGAGCCACACAAACATGAATCCCAATAAGAACATAGGCCCAAAATATGTACATATCACAGTTCTCTCTTTTCCTCAGCAGCACTCACATACTGAGGATCAGTAAATACTTATTTTTTCTTGACTATTGTGACAATTTATATAACCCTTGATAATTCCACTGTTACCTCTCGAGATCATTAGCACATACGTATTACATAAGTTATGTAAGCTGCTAGTGGTCGTTTTCTTCCAGCTGGTAGATAGGGTCTGCAATCAGAACAGCTATCCTGGGGATGGCAAGGTATCTAAATGGCTAATAGCACCTGCTGCTCTTTCAGAAGACCCAAACATAGGAATACCAAATGGCTGAGAAACACTTAAAGAAATGCTCAACCTCCTTAGTCATCAGGGAAATGCAAATCAAAACAACTCTGAGATTCCATCTTACACCCATCAGAACGGCTAAGATTCAAAAACTCAAGGGACACCACATGCTGGCGAGGATGTGGAGAGAGAGGAACACTCCTCATTGCTGGTGGGAATGTAAACTAGTACAGCCACTTTGGAAATCTATCTGGTGCTATCTCAGAAAACTTGGATTAGGGCTTCTTCTCAAGACCCAGCTATTCCACTCCTTGGAATATACCCAGAAGATGCTCCAGCACACAAGAACATTTACTCAACCATGTTCATAGAAGCCTTATTCATAATAGCCAGATCATGGAAAAAGCCTTAGTATCCCTCAGTAGAAGAATGGATAAAGAAACTGTGGTACATTTACACTATGGAATACTACTCAGCTATTAAAAACAATGAATTCCAGAAATTTGTGGACAAATGGATTGAACTGGAAATGATCATAATGAGTGAGTTAACCCAGAAACCAAAAGAGTCAAATGGTATATACTCACTTATATTGAGACATTAGCCCAAGGGGCATGTCCCATGAAAGTCTTCACTTACCAGGAAACTGGGACAGAGGGGAGGACATCCTACTGGACTCTAGGTTAAAGAAGCTTAGGAGAATGGGAAAATAGAAGGATCCAGAAGGTCCTAGAAACCTACAAAAAGAACATTATGATGCACAGATCTGGGCCCAGGGGTCCTGCTCAAACCCCTGGCACCAGCCAAGGACAATACAGGCTGTAAACTTCAAATCCCTACCCAGATCTAGCCAATGGACAGGGCATTCTCCACACTTGAGTGGAGAGTGGGGACTGACTTTCACACGAACACTGGTGCCCCATATTTGACCATGTTCCCTTGATGGGGAGGCCTGGTGGCACTCAGAGGAAGGAGAACAGGCTACCAAGAAGAGACTTGATACCCTATGAGCATATACAAGGGGAGGAGGTCCCCCTCAGTCACAGTCATAGGTGAGGGGAGTAAGGGGAAAATGGGAGAGAGGGAGGAATGGGAGGATAGAAGGGATGGGATAACAACTGAGATGTAATGTGAATAAATTAATAAAATATATTTTAAAATAAATAAAAAATAAAAGAAAACCAATTGTTTAAAAAAAAAAAAGAAGAAGAAGAAGACCTCTGTTTGGTTCACAACAGACACACTAGGTCATTACTGGCCTCCTCAGGAACTTGCACATATATGAGCAGCATATACACAAATAAACATATAAATAGATTTTAACCAAAAACTCTTACTAAATACAAATACATTGCATTTCCCCCTTTTCAATGCCTTTCAGTGTATTTCAATATAATGCCTTTGGTATCATAGTTTACATTGTTTGGCTGAAACTTTTGACTCTCATTATTGACCTCCATGGTAATTTACATTAAAATTTTATACCTGTTACTTGACTATGAGGTATATGTTTTCTACACCTTTATTTCAGATTTGTGTAGAAAATTTCTTCACTTTCCACATCTCAGAGGTCTTTGCTGAGTCACCAATTGCATACATTATTTTTTTTCTACACGAAATCTAGTCATTTATTTAAAAATCTTCAGATATTAACCCATGCTTTTGATAATTTCTACATAACAAATTTGAATGGTAAATTGATATCAAGTGTATTCATTGAAATACCTTTTACCACAATGCAAATCTGATCATCTGTGTCCTTCACAGATAAAGTAGATCTTCAATAAAGGGAATGAAGTATGTTTGTTGTCATCACCTCAATATTATAATAGGTTTAATTTTAGTAAAAAGGTAAGTTATTAGAGAAATAAATGACAATGAAAATCTCATGTTCTAGGTTAATGATATACAAACTATACCCCAAATCCTAAGTATATTTCCTTGCCTTTCACAGGAAGACCAGAAGAGTTATCAAGATGTAATCTAAAGATTTTTGACTAATATTTGAGATTATAGTTCTCTCTGAGACTCTACACATGGGCCTAAATTAAAATTATTACCTTGCTTAATCCTTAGATATTATGTAGACACAGTTTTCAGACATTCTATATTGTGTGGTTTTGTGTGTGTGTGTGTGTATGCGTGTGTGTGCAGCATATTTGGAAATGATAGATTTTACCTTTCTTAAATACCAGTCTACAACCTGGCTAACTATAGATCACACATTACAGTATAGTAGAGCAAGGGGCAATTTCACATCTATGCATTATTCCAACCAAGGCTATTGAAATAAATCTTTGAAATACTTATTTTCTAAAAGCTCCAAACTTATTCTTGTAAATAAACAAAGATCATATGGAAGTCATTCTCACGCCTATGTAAAGAAAAGATCTGTGAGTTGTCATTCATCAATAGATGCAGCAAATATGACAAAAGGCACCTACTCAAGAATCAATCTCATAGGACAAGGACAATTGATTTTGCGGCCTAGGTTTAAATGATCAGGATTAAGAAACAATCCCTCTAATTTGACTATTATACTTCAACTTTTGCCTTACCTACTCATATGATGGAGCTGTTTCCCATACCTCCAAACCACTGACAGCTAAGCAAAGCAGAGTCTAGCTTACAGAGTGGCAGAATGGAGTGTCTGTGCATTGTCAGGTGCACTGTTACAGCTACTATGACATCTCTTAATACTGGCTTTGTTTGAGCATACATTTATGAAAAGTCATGACACAAAGGCACCTCAGACCCAGAAATAGACATTTATGTATCAAATACATGGTACATTTTGATAAGGAAATTCATTATTTTAAAATATAATAACTTCCATTTTTTTCTATGTAGTTTTCTTTATCTAGGTAGAGCGGTGATTATTGGGAAAGATCCTGTACCTATGTATGTTTAAAAAAAAATCAAGATAGACCTCATAATAGCTCCTAGTGCTAAGAATCAGTATAATCACTTTTTTTTGTAGAAATAAAAGTGAATCTCACTGTTTAGTCCAAAATCAGAGGATAAATGATGTTCCTTATTGCTGCACATTTCCATGATGCATATGTAATATCAATCAACTTGCTTTTGATTACTCAATGCAGAAAATAGAGGGACCATCTCCAGCATCCAGCAGGAAGCCTATGCTGCAGCCTATTCCAGGCAGTATTTGGAAGGAAGAGGTTTGCCGAAGAGCACATATCATTCGGCCTGACTTGATACTCACAAAGAACCTAGGCTAAGTTCAACTTCCTCAGCTTACTCTGATGCTGTGCACTCCTATGTCACAGATACAAATTCAGCCAAATCCTCACGAACCATAAAGGGAAACATATGTTCAATATTCAGAGGATGAATAAAATTTATTTTCTGTGAAGACTATTTTTGTTTCAGTGTGTGTGGGAAAGATCTTGAATTTTCTTTTACCTTCTAAATGACACGGAATAGTTATTTCTGATGCTGACTGCAGCAAAGTGCTGCAATTCAGATGACACTTAGTGCCTCATCTATTTGATCTCTAACTACAGCCTGTTCTGTGAGAAAATTGGCATGTGATATTGCCTAGTGAACCTTCCAGTCCTGTATGGTATCAATGTTACCTTTACTAGGAATGATGAGAGACACCATATGAAAATATAGATAAAATTAATAACAGAATATCAATATACATCAGCTACATGGTTTTACATATTCATCTGAACTCTACTCACCTTCAAGGACTCAACTTCAATTTTGAACCTTTTATGAATATGTATTACTTGTGGAAAGGAACTTTCTGGCTAGGAGTTGTGAGGTAAGGGCCTGCCTATCTGTCACAGACCTTATTCAGAGCTGGTATTTTGTAAATTTTACTTAAGTGGATGAATGTAAAGTTACATTTGCTTTGTTAGCATTCTGTCCTTTCTTTTACACATGCACATTAGGACATTGCCCATAAATAGGCATGTTCGTACCTACAGAGGGAGCTCTCATTTGTTTTTGTGCTTCCGGTGACTATAGCTCTCTGATCTATGATATTAAACAAATACAGCCCTGTAGATGGAGATTTTGTTCTCTAAACTATTATTGTTTTTTCTCGGGAAGTTGGTAACAAATATGTTTCAAATTTCTACCATTGTAGATATGATATAAAACTGTTTTCTGGTGCTTTAAATATGCCAGATATATTCCTTTACTTTTCACTGTCTCATAATCTGCTGTCACTCTTATATAATTTATTTTATTTTAGTTTTTGGCATTTTTTGAATTAAAGATTGCACAGATAGCTGGCAAAATAGGTCTGAGGAGGTCCTAAGAATGTCTTTCAGAGTTTAACATTTCAATCATTAGATGGAACTTAAATGATTATCTTCTCTTATACAATGGAGTAAATCCAAGTCACAATAGTCATAGAGAGAATAAGATGGCAGAGGTGGCGCAAATTTAATCTTCCCTCTTGGTCCAGAAATCCATGGGGCAATAGAAATCTGGGCTCAACCTTTCATCATAGAATGACTTATATGATACTTATGATTTCTATATCTTTGGACTATGATTGAATAATAACATCAGCTAGCATATGACAGATCATGGACCTCAGATTCCTAAGTCACACTTTATATATACATACAGATTATATATATCTTGTTTCCCAAGAGTGCTAAGGCATTTGTATCTGACATCTATCTATCTATACTTTTTTATCTTCTTGCACTACCCATGGGTAAGCACTATCATGATGGCAATATTTTAATGTGAGACTCACTTGAGATTATATTGATAGGAAGCTTGCAGACCACAATCATAAAATCACAAAGTATGTCGCTCAATTTCATGCTTTTAATCATTCTCTATTCTATCTTTTTGAACAAAGAATCAGCAAATGTTTTGTAATAAATATCCATAGTGGTTTTCTTTTATAATACTTGTGTTAATAATATCCTTCTAACAACTGATGAAATAAACAAAGAATTTAAATGTAACATTCTAAGGTCAGAATTTGTCTGGGCAGAAGCTTCAAACACAATTCAGTATGTTTTATATAGTAAAGCCTGCAAAGTAATTATTAATTATGATGTATTTAAGACCCTGAAATCTGTTTCTTTCAATAGAAATTTAAATGTTTTCTAGACAGTTAACATGTTATGACCATGTGCTTTCCTCAGTGATCCCAAATCCGTGCATATAAGAATGAACATTAATCATGACCCTCTTTGTCAATATTTATTGAGGCCTGTTTCAGTGCTCATGAGCCTATGTATGTCAAAACCTGAGATAGAATTGTGGTTAAAAAAAGACATTGGCTATGACAAGAGAGTTTTAAACAAAATATAAGTAGAGATTTAAAGAAAATTTATAGCTTTGGGTTATTATTCACACAGCATGAAATTGAGAAGTAATTTGGTCTTGTGGGTAAAACACAGGGAAGTCAGGAATTGTGAGCTCTTTAAGTACTGTTTTATATAACTTTTTCCACACAGCTTCTGAGTCTATGAAGTGGGGATCATTTAAATGTTGTCAAAAAGTGGAATCAAATTTTCCACTGAGCAACTCATACAAAAAGTATTAGACAAATATACATTAGTCATAAAAATCTCATCACCTGACTCTTTGCTATTCATTGTGTGTCCGTAAACCAGCTACATGGGGTGTTGTCTGGAGCTTATTATTAATACAGACACTCCTGTCTCATCCTAGAGCTATGGCACCAGAATCTGCAATTTAAACAAAGTCTCCATGCAACATAGGACACATCAAAATTTAGGATGTCTTAAGGTTGACCTGGCTCTGAGGTCGCCATACCTGGTGCCTCACTTCCAAGAGTGGCCAGTGCAATGAGACAGCACTTGTCAATAAGGACACTATGCTCGAGTGTAGGATTCTAAGTTGGACATGACCAGAGGAACTCTGGGGCCTGGGGCCAGGTAGGAAGACTTGTTTGGGCCAAGTAAACTTTTCTTAGAATCCTTGGACCCCCCCCCCCTCTTTATTTCTAAGCCTGGACAGCCTGGATTGGACTGACAAGGAAGTTTGTCTCTAATTCTCAGCATCTGACTCTCAGAGTAGAAGGTGACAAGGCTGGTTCCAGGTGTGAGTGGTGGCATCCAATAAGCTTCACAACAACTGTTACTATATAAAAGGTGCTAATTATGGATCCTGATCTTGGGTTCCCAGTGAGAGGGATGGCAGGAGAGTCACTCTCCCAAGTCAGGTATTGTGCTGAAAGACAAGATGTATGGTACAAGTGGAGGGCACATTTGTGGTGAGGTAAGAGAGGGATGGGGATGAAAAAGGGCTGCCTCAGACAGTGTGGAAAGGGGCAAAGGACAAACAGTGTCAACAGAACTTCATGGGATTATGGTGATATGTTACACCTGTGCAGTCTAGTTGAGTACAGCCACATGAGTCAGTGCACTTTTCAAATGTGGCTAGTGTGCTGGGAAAATTAAGTTTTTAATTTTGTCAATGTAAATCGTTACATCTGACTTGTTAGGACTGAGTTGTGCAGAGATGTGGCCACTGAGTGCAGCTTCTGCAGCAGTTGTTGCAAGGGCATGCTAGCTGGGGACAAATAACAGGAGTCTGAGTGGTGTGATCTTGGCTGCCATGTGCACATGGGGACAGGAGGTCATAAATATGCGTGGACCTTCATTGCTGGTGGGAATGCAAACTAGTACAGCCACTTTGGAAATCTATCTGGTGCTATCTCAGAAAAATGGGAATAGGGCTTCCTCAAGATCCAGCTATTCCACTCCTTGGAATCTACCCAGAAGATGTTCCAGCACACAAGAAAATTTGCTCAACCATGTTCATAGCAGCCTTATTCATAATAGCCAGAACATGGAAACAGTCTAAGTGTCCCTCAGTAGAAGAATGGATAAAGAAACTATGGTACATATACACTATGGAATACTACTCAGCTATTAAAAACAAGAAATTCCAAAATTTTTGGACAAATGGATTGAGCTAGAAATGATCATGATGAGTGAGTTAACCCAGAAGCAGAAAGACTCAAATGGTATATACTCACTTATATCTGCATATTAGCCCAAGGGGCATGTCCCACGAAAGCCTTCACTTACCAGGAAACTGAGACAGAGGGGAGGACATTCTAGTGGGACTCTAGATGAGAGAATCATGGGAGAATGGCAAAATAGAAGGATACAGAGGGTCCTAGAAACCTACAAGTAGAACATTATGATAGGCAGATTTGGGCTCAGGAGTCCCGCTCAAACTAAGGCACCAGCCAAGGACAATACAGGCAGTAAACCTTAAACCCCTACCCAGATCTAGCCAATGGACAAAACATTCTCCACAGTAGAGTGGAGAGTGGGATATGACTTTCTCACATACTCTGGTGCCTCATCTTTGATCATGTCCCCTGGAGGGGGAGATCTGGTGGCACTCAGAGGAAGGACAGCAGGTTACCAAGAAGAGACTTGATACCCTATGAACATATACAGGGGAAGGTAATCCCCCTCAGGAACAGTCATAGGGGAGGGGAATAAGGGGGAAATGGGAGGGAGGGAAGAATGGGAGGATACAAGGGATGGGATAACCATTGAGATGTAACAAGAATAAATTAATAAAGGAGAAAAAATAAATATGCGTAGAAACAGAAAGGTAGTGGGACTGTACGCCACAGAAGGGGGGAAACTGGAGTTAAGTAAAAAAAAAATCTCAGCCTGAGGGCATATGAGGGACTTGTGGCTGAAAGTGGCCATGGCAGTTGCAATCTGTACTTGAGGGAATGTGGTTATGGCTCTTTATTCTGCTTTGGAGGAGAACCCAGGGACCAAGATAGATACAGTTGTTTGACACTAGGACAACTAACTTTGTGTATTTTGGTCTGGTTTCCCCAGAATGATTTGGTTATGTTTTAGCAAACATTCCTTCTGTTTGCTCTCTTCTAGGTCCTGTACTGGATGCTAGGACACAATGTAGGACATGAAGTCCCTGATGAACCTACCTAGCTCCTATCTACCCTCCCTGTGTAGGTATCTGGGAGCATCTTTGTTTTCCTGTTCTCTTAATTTTGTTTTCCTATTGCTGTGATAAAATAGCATGGCCAAAATAGTAAAAAAGAAACTTTTGTAGGAAAGGGTTTATGTCATATTATACTTCCAGGGCAGCATCTCAAAGCAGAAACCTAGAAGCCATCCTACTGTTGAAAGCCTAAAGTCTGGGCAGGCCTTTGACTGGCTTATAGCCTATGGCTTAGGCTCCCAGCAGGACCAGTAGCTTCCTATGAGCCATGGTGTATGGCTTTCAACAAGGCTGCGTGCATTTCTTGCACAAGAGCTGGATGCTAACCTCAGATGCTGAGAAAAAAACGAATGACAGGCATACTGAAGAAAGTACAGAATGACAGCTGGCACTACATGGAATATTTTCCTTTGCTGACTATAAAGCCACTACAGCCACTAGCAGGGAATACGTGAACTTTAAGAACCTGCCCTAGTCTTTGGAACAGATGCTACAGATGGACAAAGAGGATGAGGAAGGCCAGTAACAGGTTAAAGAGTGGCTTGGTCCTCCGCTATGGTCTTGTACCACAAAGGGCGCTTCTGGGTCTTCTTCTGGTAAATGAAACAAGTCACCTCCTAGAGTGACTGAAATACACACTTTGTCATTGTCCACTCTGTCACATATGCTTGCAAAGGGAAATGGTTGTAGAGGTCCTTATCTCCTCCCAGGAGCTAACCCATTGGATGATGTAACATCAAGTGCTGCTCCAATCAGGAGTAATGGGACTAGATACAGACACAACTATGCCTATGATGCTCACCCACCTGACTGCAACATCTGCCAGGCAGCAGCTCGCTCCATGCCTGCCAATCAGTTAAGAAGACCTCTGGTATGCTTGACCTCATCTCTGCTGTATTGAAACCTTGTATCCATGAAGCCTCAAAGCCTATATCAACCAGCGCTGAATGAACAATAGGACTTGCTTCTTTTTGCCAATCCACAATTTCATCTGTAGAAAACTTAGAGAAGTCAGGTAACAAATGCCACTTACTTGATTGATTACGCCAACCTCACAAATACAGCTTGAACCATCCTGGAACCTCTGTCCTCAAATGCAGACCAAGGATAAGAGCTGTTTATGAACTCCCTGGCTGTTGTTGACCCTCGTTACTATTACCCAATCACTTCCATCCATCTTTGCATGCATGCAGCTTTACTGACAGGAGCTTAGCCATAGCGCCAATAATGCCTGAGACTGACTTTCAGTTCAGGCTTCATTGAATATTAGGTTTTTAATCCCATGTGAAAAAAAATATAGTATTTAAGAGGTATGGGTCTGGCTGACATGCAAGATCAACTTCTGTTTTAATCAACTTCTCTTCCAAACTCCTTATATCCATCAGTGTATTTAATTCTGTTTTTGCTGATTATGAGGTAGATCGAATGAGAATGTCCTCATAGGCTCATATATTTGCATGTGTATAAGTTGGTGAATGGTTGGGAAGGATAAGAAGGTGTGGACTTGCTGGAGGAGCTATGTTACTAGAGGTAGGCTTTTTGTAAATTTTATTTTATTAATTTATTCATATTACATCTCAATGGTTATCCCCTCCCTTGCATTGTCCCATTCCTCCTTCCTTCCCATTTTCCCCTTACTCCCCTCCCCTATGACTGTGACTGAGGGGGGCTCCTCACCCTGTATATGCCCACTCTCAGCCAGTCTTTCTCTCTGTTTCTTCCTTCTGCTTTAGAATCAGGATGTAAAGCTCTTAAGCACTTCTCCTGCACCATGACCACCTGTCTGCATCCATGAGTCCCTCCAGGGTAATAATGGACTAAGCTACTGAAACTATAAGCAAGCCTCCAGTTCAATGCTTTACTTTTTAAGAGTTACCTTGGTCATGGTGTTTCTTCACAGCAGTAGAACACCAAGACAGTATTTTCTGGATTTTATGAATAATTTTTATAATAATAATAACATAATACAAATACAATGAGGCCAGAATTGTGTGAGCTTTCTTTAAATTTTTGCTTTCTATTTTCCTGATAAGATTTATGTAAATATTTAATAAGTATTTAAATATTTTGTTTATATTTAATTTCATCAATTCACTAAATGTTACTGGTTACTATAATTCATCTGTCTTAAACTCAACTTGATAAAGCAGTCCAGAGAAAGGACTAGATAGCTTCATAGGCCTCTTCATCCTCAGTTGTGTGGATATATTTCCTATTAAATATAAGGTATAAGAAAGGGAAGAGGTGTGCACAATATATTTATTAGATATTTTCTTATCTTGTGTGATGAAACCTCTGACACAATTGTTTTATGGGAAATAAAGGCTTATTTTGCTTCATGGTATCTGCACATTTAGTCTTTGGTCATTTTGCTCCATGTGGTTCAACATAAGGATGATTTTAGCATTTGTAGCTTTTTTTTTTGTTTGTTTCACTATTTTATTTTAACTTAACAAGACAAGTATATTTAGTCCTTATATAAAAATATAGATTTAAATAATCCATAGAGGTACTGACTTTCAAAACCAAACAACATTTTTATTTAGCCTCACAATCCAAATGAGAGCCAAGGTTCAACAGGAGCTAGAGCCTGTGTCAATGGTGTACATTTTTTTTTCTATTTGAAATTTTTATTTTATTACAATGTATTCACATTACATCCAACTCACACTTATCTTCCTGTTCCCACCCTCCCTCCCTCTCTCCCTCTTCTGCTCTATTTCCCTCCCCTAGACCTCTGACAGATGGGGCCCTTCTCCCCCACCATCTGACCACAGCCTATCAGGTCTCCTCCAGACAACCTGCTTCCCCTTCCCCCTTCCTCCCACAGGGCCTCTTGATCCCAAGAGGTAGGGATCAAATTGGGGGCACCAGAGTTCACGTCAAAAGCGGTCCCCCATGCTCCCCATCCCCCCACCCCCGGTCAGATGTAGCTGATAGACAGCTCATTCTCCAATGATGTACTCTTAACAGTTCTCCTACAACAGGTCCTTATTCATTTATTAGGTTGAAATATGCCTGAAGAATCTCCTAAAGTCAACCTTATTGTTGCATCTTCTACCCAAAGTCAACTTTACTACAAAGTGACCAGGAAGCTTCCAACCGTTTTCACTCCTGAGATTCTCCTTTGCTTCTTGGTTAACAACTAAAGAGGCTTATGATTGTTTTAGGCTTCTGAGAACCGAACAAGACCTGGCATCAGGAAGGCATGGTGACCTTGAGAAGGGAAGCTAAGCACAGAGCCTCAGGATTTTAAGTTTGGGTCATAACTATCCCCTGTTATTTAAGTGTTATTTAAGTGTTAGTCCTTTTGATAGTTTAATATCAGCTGCCATGTCTACCTGACTCCACAAACTTGTTATTTTTCCACTTAAAAAGAGTATACTTGTTATAAATATAAAAGGATTTGAAGTAATCTTAAAATAGCTCAATCATAATCCATGTCTTGATGTTCAAGTTGGGCATACCTGCCCAGAAAGGGCACCACAGAATTCACAAAAACAGAAAATGACATATGGTTACAGAGTGAGAAATGTTTTATTTTTAAAAATAATTTTAATATTTTTATCTCATGCTGACTATGAGTATATCAAAGAAATATATGCCCAATAAAAGAAAAAAATCTATTTTCTTTAGATGATACCAGAAAGGATTTCACACATTTTGTTTTACATTTTAATGTTTTATCAGAATGAATTTTTAAATAAAAATAGAAGTAATCTAGGAGTGCGATGAACACAAATTTAGCAAAATGAAAATTCCAGAGGAACTTGATATGATTTCAAGCTTGGGAAATGAGTTTGCAGACTACCGTCAAATGTCAGTTGTTTAGTTTCTGAAAATTAGTCACAATTTCTCAAACTATTTTATTTTCCTTATTTGCAAAAAGGAATAATGCATTGTGTTCATTCCCTAGACTAAAATAGCTTGATTATCACCAGCAGGTAGAATGGACAGTACAGTTAGGAGACATTTGAAAGTAGGACCATGATATTTCTACTGTAGTAATTGCTATTATCATCTTCCATAGTTTTGTACCTAGCTAGGTGAAGAAACAGTGTAGAAGGCTGTGTAGATATGGAAATAAGGACACCTGGAAATCTCCTTTTGTTTAGGTAAAGGCAACACATTCTGCCTGGATTACCACTTTTGTTTTCCTTAATTATTTTTCACTTCTGAAATTTTTACTTCATTCTCCCATCTTTAGATACTGTCTCTTATCTCTGTTTAAAAAAATAATAGAAATGAATATTTGCTGCTTTTTAGAATGCTACTTCAACTGTTATCTAATCTAGGTATTATTGGCTTAATATTCTAAGAGGGTTCTTCTAATTATTGCTTCTATTGAAATTAGTTTGTACCCAATGCCATATGTAGGTAGAATGTAAAATAGATACTTGGATTAAAGAAACTCATACAGATAAAATTCTAATAACAGAGGATGCAAAGTAAGAAATTTATATATAAAGTTTTCATATAAAATATAGATCAATATATTGTATCTAGAGAAATTAGGAGGCTTAATTTTAGACATATTTGAAGTTAGCAGGAATATAATTGATAGTATTTTTATAAAAAGTTATAGTTAATATAGTCAGAGATTCATAGTTTTAAGAAAATTATGAATATAGCAATAGTATGATAAAAGAAAAACTTAATAAATATTATCAATGAATAAAAAGAGAAAACTAAATATTAATACTCAGAATGAAAAGAATTTTAACCCACAATAGTATTTTATAAAATGATGTCTTCACTTACTAGAAAAGACATGCAGTGTTCATAGTAAAAATAGGAATCTAGATATAGTCACACACATTGTTTGTGTGTGCACACGCATGTGTGTGTGTGTGTGTTGTATGTGTGTGTATATATTTGTTAAACATAAACTGAATTTCTTTCAATATCTTAACTTCAGTACAAGTAGTTATTTATGGAGGGAAAGTAAAAATTTATAACATCAAAAGCAAATCTGCAGCTATCCTACCTTACATCCCACTATTCTGTCTCCATATTCCTGGGATGTGAGAACTATCATACAGTTGTTCTCTGTGCATTTAGCTATTTATTCATCAAGTGTTGTCTCATCTATCCATCCCTACATTCCACTCCTCTGTCTCCGTATTCCTGGGGTGTGAGGACTATCACACAGTTGGTCTCAGTACTGTTAGCTATTTGCTCATCAAGTGATGTTTCATCTTTTATGTCTCACTTGTAAGACAAACAGACAGCTTGTATTTTCCTTCTGGCTAAAGTATGCACTTTACCTTAGTTGGAATGTTCACATATGTAGGAATTCCTAACAGCCATTGACATAAGCTCATATCGAATTCTGTGCAAGGCAGCATATTCATTTTTTCTTAATATGACAACATTCCTCTTGGTGATTCACAGATTGGGGTTAGGTAATTTAAATAGTTAATATAGGCTTTTTAAATTAAGATTTATATTTATTTTTATTTATGTGTCTGTTTCTGTCTCACCACCACCACTGTCATGTGTGAGTGTGTGTGTGTGTGTGTGTGTGTGTGTGTGTGTGTGTGTGTGTGTGTGTGTTAACTCCCATGCATGTGCACGTACAAAGTGATGCCTCCTGGAGCTGTAGTTACAGAAGATGTACACCTCCAAGCATGGTGGAAACTGAGAATCAACCTCTGGTCATCTGCAAGAGTAAAAGCTTCTAGCTTCTGAGACATCAGTCTAATGCCAGTGTAGTTTAAAAATTAGAGTAAGAATTCAAAACAAAACATACAGCTGTTCTTAATTATTTTAAAAATATGAGTGCATAGATAGATCTAATATGCAATACAAGTGAAAAAAATTTGACCTTGATTTTGAACTTAAATTCTGTTTGTCTATTTGTCAGGATTTGTCCACTGGTAGAAGGGATCTAAATCTCACAGTGTCTCTGTCTTCATATTTCAAAATACTCATGTCCAAAAAAAATCAGAAAGTTCAAAAATTGTTTGTACAATATGAGTCTCTGTGATGATAGATATTTGAATGAGAAATCTATAACCAGTATTAATTAAGCAATAAGTTGAGAAGCTGCTTGCTTTGTCCTTTAGCTTTTGTCTTTTTAGCAGTATACTCACAGAAGAAATCGTCTACTTCCTGCATAACATAGATGGTCTCTAATTTTACCCCAGCACAATTAATTTGGTTGAAATTAACCAGTATAGACACAGGGAATGAACTTCAAAGCAATGACTAAGTTGTGTGATGCTGTGCTAGTTTTCTATTGACTCAGTAATAAATTACTACACTCTTAATGGAATTAAGTAAAACAAATGTATCGCCTTGGGACTCTGCATGTCATCTGAAACAAGGTTTCGCAGTGATCTATTCCTTCTGCAGATTTCATGAGGACCCTTTTGTTTTCTCTCTTTTTTTAACTTTCATGTTACCTCCAAGAGGCTACCTCCATTCTTGATATATTTACCCTCCCTCCATACTCAAAGCAAATAATATCAATTTTTCACTTTGGTTGACCTACAGACTACTACCTTTTAATTCCCATTTATGTATTGTAATGGCCTTGATGAAGATTCCATTGCACCCACTTTGTCAATGAGCATGCACGTTGCCTGTTTGGGTGACTCACTGTTTATGAGAAACTGGAAATAGATTTGGTACCCCTTATTCTATCACACCTAGTAAATAAGTTAAAGCCATAGAATTATAATGGGGAACATTAAAACAGAAATAGGCTCAGGTCAGTTTTTTTTCTAGGCAATTCACCCTAAGAAACAGAGACTACGCCTTAGGAATATTCTTGAGAACATAACTTGTGAGTTTTAGAGAAAGGTGGACGTGACAAAAGCATTAGTAACACTGGTACGTCCTCTCAATAGAGGCGTCTTCTGATCCCTCAAGGCTGGATGCTGATTCAGTTTAGTATTTTAAAGGGATCCATGAGTATATGATTAAGTGGCTCTCTAATTCTTGTGCTCTCTTTTTCTTGAGCTCTTTTCCTTCTATTTGTTTGTTTTGTCCAACTCTGTTGTTAATTTCTGCTTTATATTTGTGTGTTTATTTTATTTTCTATTGCTATCCCTTAGCAGCCTCCTGACTCTCTGATGAGAGACAAAAAGGGCTTGCATTGAGATGGGATGAGGACCTGGGGCTTCCGGGAATACCATACCGTATACTACGGAGATCCTAGTTTTAAGCAAATGACCTCTAGTCATACCTAGAAGTTATTCTCCCACTCGTATGATAATTAAGTCGTGTGTTTTCCTCCTGTGATCAGGCCCCATGTTACTGTATGTAAATTAAGTACTGCACCTCTCTCTGCATGTAGATTAAGTATCCTACCACCTCTGTCTATAGTAAATCAAATGCATTAAACCACAACCCCTCCTCAGAGTGCAAGGTTTATAATAAAAAGCTGGCAGGCATGCTCTATCAGTGCTCCCACCATGACCACCTGATATTCTATTTATTCTGGGGTAGAACCACCGTCTGGATGCCCGCGTCTTAACTGTTGACCAAGGCAGTCAAGGCAGTAATGGCAGATCTGCCTTGGTAGCCAATAAAGCCTGCTCCATCCTGGGAAGACTGTGATGAACACTGGTGAAACACCCACCTCTCCTGTGTCTCATAGGACCTTCATTCCAAGGCAGAATCCCACTTCCTCAGCCATGCTCAGCATGGCACAAAAAGCTGTAACAATTTTGGTATAATCACAGGTTTGTCGGGCTACTGAGCCTCCATTGCTGTACCAGCAAGCTCAGTGGGAAGTCATTGTCACCTCCCTTGGTGCTACTGCGAGCATCACCTAGCCCAAGGGCCTTGCCTATCCTGAGAGAAATGGGACCTTTGATCTCAAGGTTCACCCATTCTCATCCAGAAGCAAGCACCACATGGACTAGCTTCCCAGGCATGGAAGCCGTGACTCTCACCAGATGCTGAACAACACACACAATATTTTCTCTTTGCATAATATAACAGATTGTATATATGTGATTCTATATCTCTTATTTTTATTTTAATAACTGATACACATATGACAAATGACAAAGTGTGTGTGTGTGTGTGTGTGTGTGTGAAAGAGAGAGAGAGAGAGAGAGAGAGAGAGAGAGAGAGAGAGAGAGAGAGAGAGAGAGAGAGAGAGATCTACATAGCTCAAGCCTTAGACTTTCAGCCTGCCTCGGCCTCCTCTGTTCTGAGATTGTAAGTGTGTGCCATCACACACAGATTATTGATTGCATAATATCTCATAATATAGATTTCATTGTACAGACATACTGCATTTTCTTATTTTCCCCAAATAAAAAAGTGTGTATATCTCTTAGGTTATTTACATTTTTGTTGCTTTAACACTTGTAATAAAAGGAAAGTATCCCCTTTCCCAATGTGAGAACTTCATTACACCTTGGACAGATTTTCCATTGCTCTTGAAGTATTTAACTTAGAACTTCTGCTTTAATCTCCATCTTTCCTCCTGATCAGTCTATGTCGCTCCTCTTGTACTATCTATGAAGCCTCATAATTCCTCAAGATTACATGCGTAAACTTGCCTTGTACCATTTGTGTCTAATTTTTAAGTAATCAATGTCAACAACATCAGCTTTCCTTATAAAGTCACTCATTACCCTTTCTGGGACTCTCTGATCTGGAAGTTAGAGCAATAGCAGGCCACTTTTTTATAACCTGACAGTGACTAATCAAGTTTCATCTCTGGACCACTATTATTTGGAGATTATTTCATTTATATCACTATTAAAGTCCTAGTTTGGGCTGGTATTTCCAACCATTTGCTTTAGGACTGCATTTAAGGCAATCTCATCCTACTCTTCTTGGCAGTGCTGGTTCTACTTTGCTTAACACATTGTTCACCACTTGTTAGTTTGATGAGGAGTCTATTCTTTTATCTCCTCTTATGCTGTCTTTTGCAATCATGTATTCTTTTCTCTCTATCTTGCTTACAGAATTTAGGTGTTTGAACATTTTTTTTCTATCATATTCTATCACATCCTGACAATCTTACTTTATTTGTCTTTTATTTAAATCTCAGAGCATGTATACCCCTCTAAGCTCATGAATATTTCTCAGAGGTGTTTCTGGGTGCTAAATCTTATTTCAATATATACCATTCCTGTTAATAAATATCAATAGATACATGACTCCACTTCTAAATTAACGTTTCATCCTTTTCTGGAATATGCTAGCTTTAAAAGCTGTTTATTCTCTTTGTTCCCAGCAGCCCATTTTGGCTTGATCTTTTTACTTTCTTTCTATACAGGTTAATCCTCACCAATGACACTGCATTATACTTTTTGTTGTTAAAGGAGGCAAGAATAAAGATCCAGAAGACACATCTTTGGCCCTGTGAAGTAACACTTTCTACATTTTTTAAACCAACCTGTGGGTACTAGCCTTTAACTGATAAATCGTATCTTTTCTTTTTTTGATTTTTTAAAAATTATTTTATTTTTGTACATATACATTTATATTATTACACACATATACAATAGATTACCTATGGCAAGAAGAACCGTGACACAATCAAGAATTATGTAAATGTTACATTCTTAATGTTTTGGCTGTTTGTATTTGACAGCATTGAAGAGAACATCTTTCATATCCATTGCATCCAAATATCTGTGTGTAAATCAATCTCCATCACAGATTGCAATTATCAACATAGAACACCTATCTAGACCTAAAAAAAACATTTTAACCCCTAAACAATTAAGCTTCATTGTAAAACTAAGCTACCTGGTCTTCAACTCCCTCAGAGACTTGAGAAGGAGTAAACTTGATTATATGAGCATGTGGGGTGTGCAGGTTAGTAGCTGGATTAAAAATCCTATTCCTAGCTTCTTTAACCATTTCCCCAATTTTATTTAGGTCCTTACAAAGATATTACTCATCTCAAATCAGGTGGAAATTGTATCTTTTCTTCTATGTCAGGAGTCTCACTAGAAGGTAGAGGTACAACATGTACAAATGGGTTAAGTAACTTTATCTCAGTTCTTCGTGTTTAAAGTCATGACTTTGACATAACAGAAGTGCTAAAGTTTGAAATGTTTACATCTTTTTTTCCTTCATGACTCATATAATTAAGTTTCAGGCCTGATTTTTATTTTCCGTGCCCTGCAAATATAGAAGTGAGCATCTCTTCATATGATGTCAAGCAAGCTCTTTGGCTTGAACACTTTCCCTGTAATTGGTGATTTAAAGTCTCCTGTCTTTCATTATCATTTATAATCCATCAACAGAACATTGAAGAATGATTGCATGACACTTATTATGTGTCTTTTCACAACATCCCTAATGCCTGAGTCAGTATTCCTGCTACTGCTTTACCATCCTTAAACACACTAAAGCTCATATCAGAAATCGGCAATAATGTCAGTTATTCCTTCTATCACAACACTGTCATGTAGAGATGACTAACTCCAAAACTCATTTACAATCTGACTCCTAAAATTTCTCCATGAACCAGTCATCAAAGACATAGATTATTAAGTGCAGAAGTGTGCATAGGAGGTATGTTGGCAAGTGCCTGAGGCAATAAGCCTTGAGAGAGTGTTCTGGAAACATGTTCAGACAGAGGAGAAACAACTTAGAGGGCTCAGCATAGTTTATAAAGAAGTCTCAAGCGTTAGACATTTTAAGGTTATCATGAATCAAATACATACACTTTAAATTTGAATTTCTCTCATCAATCTGACATTAGACATGGGTTTCCCCAAAATGAACGAAATTTTAGATTCAAAAACATAATTAGATACTCTGGTTTTAAAACCATGGAGAGAACAACTTTAAATTTGTTGATAAACACTGTGAAATGTTTAACACAACTTTGATATTCTGTAACTATCTTCCTCTAAATTTATTCCTCAAATCTATGATGAACATCTCTCCACATCTGTCTATATTAATATGGCCAAACCCTAATCTTTGTTCTTTGTTTATAGTTCCTTCTATAATTCAAATATTTTTAAATCACGTGCCTGTTCTGTGTGTAAAAATCATATATGTTCTATTCAAACTCTAGATAAAGTATATTACATGTAAACATATACTCATATAAACATTATCTCTGTGAATGCACATGTTATTTCCATACCACTTGTTTTCAATAAATAATGTGTCTGCATTTTGTAAATATAGTGAATTTAAAATGCAGATATATTGAAACTAATCTATAAGATAGGAAATAAATAAACAGAATTTATTACATATTGCTTACACATAAATGAAATATACAAGATGATTTCATTCCTACATATATTCCTTACCACTTGAGAGGCTGAGGCAGAATTGCAAATTGAAAGCAAACATGGCTATGCAATGATTTCTAGGCAGCTTTACCTTACATAAGCAAGACACAATCACAAAAACTCAAAAGAATTAAATATATAAGCAAAAATAAACAAACAACAAAAAAGAAAAAAAAAACACCATTAAGGTAAAATAGGTTCTGGGAAGTGAGCAAAAACATAATCAAGTTTTACTTGCTGTGTCAGGTATAGTCTGTGAATCTAAAGTTCTTTGAGAAATTAAAACAGAGAGTAACTGCATTGTATGTATGAAATTTATGTTTGATTAGTGCCATATGAATTCAGTCATAAATTGCTAAGTTGTTAGTTCTTGGGGCCATAGATAATCTTCTAATTCATACTCAAATATAGGATGTGGCATTTAATATTGACCTGTCATTTAAAGGGCATATTTAAAGTAGCCTTAAATTGAAAAAAGAATTTACTACATATCAGAATCAAAGAGAACTTTGGACTTTACATTTTATATGAATTTTATCCTTATTAGTCCTTTATCTCATTATATTCATGTCTCAAGTGCTAGTATTTTAAATATTTATTTTACCCAAATATTTTAGATTTGCAAACATACTGACATACAGAACTTGACAATTTGATCTAAATGCCATGTCTTTTGTAGAAATCTTATATCAGACTGGTACTTTGGTATTCAGAATGATTTCTGTAGATAAAGGAGATAAGAAAAAATTTTTAAAAAGTGAATATAAATGCCAAAGCTAATGGAGTGGAAATCAATACCCAATTCTATAAGCATTAAAATCATAGCCTCCCTAATGAAACAGACAACTTAATCTAAAAAAAAAAGAGATTTGAGGTAAGATATTCTGCCAAGGACAGAACTATTTCTTTCAGCCACAAAGAATAAAGAGTAACTGGGCTATGATGTTGATAAAATTGATAAAGACCTAACTAGTTGGTGGCTCTAAGATGGTGTCGATCAGTATGCACCATATCTGATCTATTCCACAGAGACCAGGGACTTGAATGGAGCCACAGATTGCTGGATCTTGAGAACTGTAGGTGAGTAGGGTCCCAAACTCTGCAGACTACTGGTGAGCCTGGCCCGAGGACAAACAACACCCTGGAGGTCCTGAACCCACTCTCCAGATGCTAGAACAGAACCCACACGCAGGCAACAGGCAACCTATAGAGCACAAACTCGCTATGTGGGGAGGTGGTGCTGGGAGCCCCTGGCCTGAGGAGTCTCATCGAATAGGGTTAAACTGCCCTTGGAGCCTTCCACCCACCCCACGGCAAACTGTGGAGGTACCCCAGGCCAACTGGAAACACGGGTGGTGGGGCCCACCAAAAACAGCTAGAGTGGGCATGCAGCGAGCAGGGCACAATGCAAACTATACAGAACAAAGAAAAAATATTAAAAGTGGCAAGAGAAAAAGGCCGAGTAACATATGAACGCAAACCTATCAGAATTACTCCTGACTTCTCAGCAGAGACCATGAAAGCCAGAAGGGCCTGAACAGAGGTTCTGCAAACCCTAAGAGAACACAGATACCAGGCAAGACTACTATATCCAGCAAAATTATCAATAACCATTGGTGGAGAAGACAAGATATTCCATGACAAAAACAAATTCAAACAGTACCTAGCCACAAATCCGGCTTTACAGAAGTTACTAGAAGGAAAACTCCACCCCAAATGGTCAAACTACAACCAAAAATACATAGGAAATAGGTAACTATACCATTGCAAAATCACAACCTCACAAAATCTCAACTGTTACAAATACCAAAAATGAAGGGACTTACCAATCACTGGTCATGAATATCTCTCAACGTCAATGGTCTCAACTCTCCAATAAAAAGACACAGACTAATGGAGTGGATGCATAAATATGACCCAACATTCCTCTGCATTCAAGAAACACACCTCAACCACAAGGACAGACACTGCCTCAGAGTAAAAGATTGGGGAAAATATTCCAAGCAAATGGTCACAAGAAATAAGCTGGTGTAGCCATTCTAATATCTAATAAAATAGACTTTCAACCAAAATTAATCAAAAGGGATGAGGAAAGACACTTCATACTCATCAAAGATAAAGTCAATCAAGAAGACATCATAAATGTGAACTTCTATGCTCCTAATACAAGGGCACCCATATTTGTTAAAGAACTATTAACAAACCGTAAATGACTCATTGAT
Organism: Acomys minous; assembly: GCF_964271855.1. Classification (NCBI taxonomy): domain Eukaryota; kingdom Metazoa; phylum Chordata; class Mammalia; order Rodentia; family Muridae; genus Acomys; species Acomys minous. The sequence continues at coordinate 126,991,824 of NC_140484.1, read as the reverse complement.
CCCCACACATTAATAGTGAGAGATTTCAACACACCACTTTCACCAAAGAATAGGTGTTTGAATCAGAAACTAAGCTGGGAAATAACTTCATTAACCAATGTCATGAATCAAATGGATCTAACAGATATCTACAGAACTTTTCACCCAAATGCAAAGGATCATACCTTCTTCTCAGCACCCCATGGAACCTTCTCTAAAATTGATCACATAGTAGGTCATGAAGCAAGCCTCAACAGATACAAGATGATTGAAATAATATCTTGTATACTATCAGATCACCGTGGTTTAAGGCTGGACTTCAACAACAACAGAAATAACAAAAAGCCTACTCACACATGGAAACTAAACAACTTTCTACTTAATGACACCTGGGTCAGAGAAGAAATTAAAGACTTTCTGAAATTCAATGAAAGTGAAAGAACAACATGCTCAAATTTGTGGGACACAACGAAGGTGGTGCTAAGAGGAAAATTCATAGCTCTAAGTGCCTTAATATAGAAAATGGAAACATCCCACATAAACAGCTTAATGACACATCAGGCAGCCCCAGAAAAAAAAAAGAAGCTGAAACACCCAAGAGGAGTAGACATCTGTAAATAATCAAACTCAGGGCTGAAATCAATATATTAGAAACAAAGAGAACAATTCAAAGAATCAACAAAACCAGGAGCTGATTCTTTGAGAAAATTAACAGGATAGACAAACCATTAGCCAAACTAACTAAAAGACAAAGAAACACTATCCAAATCAACAAGATCAGAAATGAAAAGGAAGCCATAACAACAGACACCGAAGAAATACAAAGAATCATAAAGGCATATGTGCCACAAAATTTAAAAATCTAATGGAAATGGACAACTTTCTCGACTGATTCCATTTACCAAAATTGAATCAAGATCAGATAAACAAATTAAATAGCCCTATTTCGCCTATAGAAATAGAAGTAATCATTGATAGTCTCCCAACAACAACAACAACAAAAAAGCCCAGGGCCAGATGACTTCAGTGCAGAATTCTACCAGACCTTCAAAGAGGAGCTAATACCAATACTCTTCAAGCTACTCCAAAAGATGGACATGGATGGAACATTACCAAATTCTTTCTATGAGGCCATAGTCATGATGATACCTAAACCCCACAAAGACTCAACATAAAAAGAGAATTTCAGAACAATTTCTCTTATGAACATTGATGGAAAAATACTCAATAAAATACTCAAAAAACAAATACAAGAACATATCAAAGACATCATTCACCATGACCAGCTAAGCTTTATTCCAGGCATACAGGGAAGGTTTAACATACAGAAATCCATCAATGTAATCCACCACATAAACAAACTGAATGAGAAAAACCACATGATCATCTCCTTAGATGCAGAAAAAGCATTTGACAAAATCCAACACCCATTCATGTTTAAAGTTCTGGGGATATCGGGACTACAAGGCACATACCTAAACATAATAAAGTCTGTATACAGCAAGGTGATACCCAACATCATATTAAATGAAGAGATACTCAAGGAAATTCCTCTAAAATCAGGGACCAGACAAGGCTGCCCACTTTCTCCATATCTCTTTAATACAGTTCTTGAAGTTCTAGCCAGAGTAATAAGACATCAAAAAGAGATCAATGGGATCCAAACAGGAAAGGACAAAGTAAAATTATCCCTATTTGCAGATGATATTATAGTGTATATATGTGACCACCAAAATTCCACCAGAGAATTCCTACAGCTGATAAACACCTTCAGCAAATTGGCTGGATACAAAATTAACTCAAAAAAGTCAGTAGCTTTCCTATATACAAATGACAAACATGCAGAGGAAGAAATAAGAAACTACACCCTTCATGATAGATAGCCACAAACAATATAAAATATCTATGAGTAACTCTAACCAACCAAGTGAAGGACTTACTTTAAAAAAAACTTTCAATCTCGGAAGAAAGATTGAAGATGACATCAGAAGATGGAGGTATCTATGTTGTTCTTAGGTAGGGAGAATTAACATAGTAAAAATGGCCATCTTACCAAAAGCAATTTACAGATTCAATGCAATCCCTATCAAAATACCTACAAATTACTTTGAAGACATTGAAAGATCAATTCTCAACTTCATATGGAGAAACAAAAAAACCCAGAACAGCAAAAATAATCATATACAATAAAAGATCCTCCAGAGGAGTCGCCATACCCGATATCAAGCTCTACTATAGAGCAACAGTAATTAAAACAGCATGGTACTGGCACAGCAATAGGCTGGTGGATCAATGGAATCAAATTGAAGACCCAGAGATGAAATCACACATATTTGGTCACTTGATTTTTGACAAAGAAGCCAAATCTACTCAATGGAAAAATGATAACATCTTCAACAAATGGTGCTGGTCTAACTGGATTTCTACATGTAGAAAAATGCAATTAGACCCATATATGTCACCATGCACAAACTCAAGTCCATGTGGATTAAAGACCTCAACATAAAATCAGAGACATTAAGTAAATTAGAGGAAAAAGTGGGGAAGGGCCTGGAACACAGTGGCACAGGAGACAACTTCCTGAACAGAACACCAACAGCCCAGGCTTTAAGGTCAACAATTAATAAATGGGACCTCATGAGGCTGAGAAGCTTCTGTAAGGAAGGTAACACTGTCAAGAGAACAAAGCGACAGCTTACAGACTGGGAAAAGATATTCACCACCCCTTCATCTGACAAAAGTCTAATATCCAAAATATATAAAGAACTCAAGAAATTAAAAACCACAAACCAAATAGCCCAATTGAGAAATGGGGCTCAAAACTAAACAGAGAATTCTCAACAGAGGAATATCAAATGGCTGAGAAACACTTAAAGAAATGTTCAACCTCCCTAGTCATCAAAGAAATACAAATCAAAACGACATTGAGATTCCATCTTACACCCATCAGAATGTCTAAGATCAAAAATTAAGTGACACCACATGCTGGCGAGGATGTGGAGAAAGAGGAACACTCCTTCATTGCTGGTGGGAATGCAAACTAGTACAGCCACTTTGGAAATCTATCTGGCACTTTCTTAGAAAACTGAGAATAGGTCTTCCTCAATACCCAGCTATTCCACTCCTTGGAATATACCCAGAAAATGCTCCACCACACAACAGGGACATATGCTCAACCATGTTCATAGTTGCCTTATTCATAACAGCCATAATCTGGAAACAGCCTAAGTGTCCCTCAGTAGAAGAATGGGTAAAGAAACTGTGGTACCATTTACAATATGGAATACTACTCAGCAATTAAAAACAAGGAATTCCTGAAATTTGTGGGCAAATGGATTGAACTAGAAGTTATCATTATGAATGAGTTCACACAGAAACAAAAAGAGTCAAATGGTATATACTCACTTATATTGAGACACTAGCCAAAGGCCAAGTCTCATGAAAGTCTTCACTTACCAGGAAAGTGGATCAGAGGGGAGGACATCCTATTGGGAATTTAGGTGAGAGAAGCATGGGAGAATGGGGAAATAGAAGGATCCAGAGGGTCCTAGAAACCTACAAGAAGAACATTATGGCAGGCAGATCTGGGTCCAGGGGTCCTGCTCAAACTATGGTACCAGCTAAGGACAATATAGGCAGTAAACGTCAAACACCTACCCCATCTAGCAGACGGACAAGACATTCCCCACCGTTGAGTGGAGAGTGGGGTCTGACTTTCATGCGAACTCTTTTAGACCATGTCCCCTTTATGGGGAGGCCTGGTGGCACTCAGAAGAAGGATAGCAGTTTACCAAGAAGAGACTTGATACTTTATGAACATTTACAGGGGGAGGAGGTCCCTCTCAGTCACAGACATAGTGGAGAGGAGTAGGAGGAAAGCAGGAGGGAAGGAGGAATGGGAAGATACAAGGGAGAGGATAACAATTGAGATGTAACATGAATAAATTAATAAAATATTTTTTTAAAAATCTAACTAGGTTAGGGGAAAATAGTAAGAATTCAATTTTTCTTTTATAACATTGGAATATTCCCATGAAGATACACAGCATCAAATAGCTGGAGAAAGTTGAAGGTCAGAATGTGCTCTATAAATACAGTGAGCTTGAAACCAGAATACCAACCTGGACCAGTATAACAGACACAGAATACACAGAGGGCAAAGACACTGACATTCCTGTTGGATGGCTTGTGATTTGACAAAAGAAGGAAAATATACCTGTTTTATTTACACACCTTATTTTTAAAAAGGAATAACCCATGACACCAGGACCATCTGTTCACCACAAGAGTCAATAGATATAAAAGATGAAAATCACAAACATATCACCTATATTTATAACTACATTTGATTACTATTTTAAATGTGCTCTGGACTGACTAGCAGGGGTATCACAGTGGCAGGAGAAGCTCCAAACTAAAAACAGCCTGACAAAATATAATATTCAAAACTTTTAGACATAGAAGCATCTAAGTCACATAAAAATGATTAAAAAGCCCCCCAAAATCTACCATGTGCTCAGGAAATTCATTCCTCATTGCTTTTTTTCCCTCTGTGTTTTTATGATTTCAAATAGCTGATAAATATTACTAAGCTTTGTATAAAGAAAAAGCCATTTTACAAGGTTTTATTATAATAGATAGGCTTTAGACCAAAGGAGCTGAAAGCATTAATGTGATAAAATACAATTATGCAGCGGAATTCTCCCTTGAATTATTGATGCACTATTGACTCATTTTGTATCTGCCATAACAAATGGGCAGGATATACACTTATAGGTTAATAAGCCCTACCAAGAGTAGGAGCACATGGCAGCTGAGTCTATAAATTCAGTAATTTTATCATCCTATGTTTTATTAAAATTCATTAGATTTCATCAGAGGCACAAGGTCAAGAAAGACCACGAGCGAAATAAGGCATTTCACCCAGGTTTAAACACATTTAAACAGTTATAAAAACAATGTTTGTTGTATGATCTACACAATCTTAGTGATTAACACCCATAATTCTAAGATTGTGAAAACCAATGACTCCAAAGATACTGTTTATACAACAGACAGTTGAAAATGATTTTTAACCACAGAAAACCTGTGTTTGTTTACTTTAAGCCATATATGTAATATTTATGTGTACACATTTATTATTTATGCTCACATAATACTTCTTCATAGCTGGTTACCCCTTAGAATAGAAACAATGTCTTAATCTCTTTGAAGTCTCTGAAAACATACTGTTAGGAAATAAGTATGTACAAACTTATTTTCAAAACATTAGTTGGTTGCCAAATGAAGACAAAGTAATCTTGTGTTCTGTATATAAGTAGCACACATATCATGTGAACACTGTTTCAAATATTTAAAAGTAATAAATACAGACTGCCTCAAAGGGTACCAGTAAACATTCTCAGTCTTTTAAATCTAAGGGGATTTTTGGAATATTGTTATACAATAAAACCGTGAGCATCAGAAGTGGCCAACCAGAATGTTGAATTTATAGTTTTATATAATTATTGTATATAGTAGGGAGCTACTGACTTCACAAATATAGGACAGGTACTGTTTTTCCAGCATTACCAGAGAAGATCTCAAATCTTCTTAGAACTTTTGGGTGTATTCTATCACTTTATACATATATAAGAAATTAACCCCATATATGACGGACTAAAGAGCATAAAAAAGAAGATAGAAATACATCATCTTTCCCAATACCCCATTCAGTTTAAATTTTCTTCATTCCACTGAGTGATACCTGATAAAAGTAGAGTTGAGTGGCAAATAAATGGGTGACAAGTGTGGCTTTATTGAAGAAGAGACACTACTTGCTTAAGTTATTTCAATTCTATTCAGGCTCCACCAATGTAACATGATGATTCAAAGTTTCCTTTGGGCATGCACTGAGACTTCTCCTGAAACAGCAGCAGCCTCTAAGTGGCAGCTCTGGTCATATCTCATAGCTGACTACATGCCCATGTTTATGTTACAGGGTTAGACTAAGTTCCAAAGTGAGAAACACCTTTCCTTGATTACGTCTTTATTTTCCATTCTTTCAGGTCTCATTTATTTAGATATTTTTGCAGAAAAGAAATACTCTCCTATGATAATAAAGCTAAAATTATTTCCCAGGTTGAACTTCTTTGGTACCCACTGTCATGTTTTACTTTAACCAGTATCAGTTACAGTTAGGGGACTGTCTCGCAAGCTCTTTCTATAGGGACATCTCCATTGTGTATTTTCAGTATTTCTAGGAATGAGTACAATTCTGAGTATTGAGTGCATGCTTACTAATTTCTATGATTAAATAATATATAAATGTGTTGATGCAAAACTTTTGTCCCACTGTTATTTATTTGGATCCTGGTTATTGAGTCAAAGTAAACAGAAGGAGTAATTTTATTTAGTTTAATAGGCTGTAGTGAAGCTTAGTGTAACTGGAAAAGAACAGTAACCATGGGTAGTGTATCTGTGAACCAGTTTTTGGAAGTTCTGAAGAAGGTTCACTAATGGAATTCTGGGATGGAGTCCCTGTGAGTGTTCATCCTCAGACTGTGGCATATCCAGGTGTATTTTGTTATTTCATTCTTAGTTTATCCCTCCAAATTAGTGTAATAGCTTTATTATCTCTTGATAATTTCCTTACTTTAATTCTCTGCACAATGTTAACTGTAGACTGCTTACTGTTTATATTATTTATTCTTTCTTTGGAGAACTGTTTATTCAGTGTCTGCCTATCCTCCATGTGAAAACCTAGGTGCCATAATGTAAAGTCACATCCTATGCTCATGCCAGTGATATCTAAAATACTGCCTGGCTCCTAATCAAATGATGGGATAACTATGAAAGTGTTTGTACAACAAATGCCTTTCTAATTAATATTATACAATGACCTGATAGTATGTATCACACTTCTCAAGTACATTAGCCTAAATAAAACAAACACACAACAAACAACTTATTAATATATGGCTGCATCAATATGTTTGAGAATAAAGACAGAAGAAATGCTTTCAAGTCCACTTTTGAGCATATAGTAGTGCTGTATGGACATAGTAAAAGAATACCAAAAAAAAAAAAAAAAAAAAAAGAAAGAAAGAAAGAAAAAAAAAACCTGTGTTCAAGTTTTGCTTGTTGTGTATAGCAGTATATACTTATAAACAGAGGGAGATAATTTCAACTAAACTTAGTGAGCATCTAGGTCAACTGGAGTTGTAAACTGGAAGTATAGTATTCATAGACTGTGTAGTCTCCTTTGGAAAAAAAAAACAAAAGAAATATCAGTCTTGTCGTCAGTTGTGTTCTAATATACCAAGGCCTCAATATGCACATAAGCCCCATTGTCTGGAGGGTGGAATAGACACAAGTTATTTAGCTCTTCTGTGCTTAATCTCTAAATCCCCAAAGAGATCCAATTTCTCTCACTGGGAGAATTCAAAGGGTTACCTAGGTACTGTCATACAGAGGGCAAAGTAGCAGGTGTCCAGTTAGGACTGGAGTGTGGGAGGAATAAGTGCTGCGTAGGACACACTAATATATTTAGAATCCATTTCAAGATACTTCTCTTCTTATCTCTAAGTTGTAATTCATGTGAGTCTGTGGAAGCCAGGGGGTTGGAAAAAAGGCTCTAATGTAGGAAAATAATTCTACCCTTTTATGGTCTGGGATTTGGAACTGAGGAAAGCATTTTGAAGTAGGGGCCAATGGTGATGCAGTCTCTCTGAGAGACTGAATCCACTAGAACTCTTGCAAGATGAGCATTCTGTATGATGTTGTTTAACACATTTCAGAGATACAACTAGATCTTTTTTTTCTCCCTCCCCCCCTCTCTCTCTCTCTCTCTCTCTCTCTCTCTCTCTCTCTCTGTCTCACACACACACATACACACATATTATTATTTAAAGAAAGGTTTAGATTCATATTCTTTAAAACATTAGCTCACATATAATACTGATGTTGCCTAAGGCTGTTATTTTAACAGGTAGAACTATCAGGGATAGTCAAAGCCATCTAGCCAGCACATTGATGCTTTCATTACAAGTAAGTTTGAGCCACAAAGCAGCACTCCTCATTATGGCTTGTGGTTTCTAAAGTAAGAGAAGGCAAGCACATTTGCTATGGAATATGTAGGAAAAGGGGCAGCAACTTCAGCTTCTGAAACAATTGTTATAGATTACATAGAGCAGTGTGTTACCAACTAATGAAACTCTAAGCCACCATGGCTTTGGTAGAATGTTGAGTTTGGATCTAGGTATGAAAGAGAGCATGCAACTCTAGGAAATAGAGAGTAATGAACCCTGATGATACTCTTGCCTCTTTGCATGGCAAGGTTCAAAATGGCTAAGCATCTGTCCTAGCTCCTTCCCTGTGCTTTGCTGAGCAGACATGGGAGAGGTTGTATACCATTCCTTGAAAGCACAGATGGAACATTGTGTAGCACTCAATACAGAGGTTTTATCATTATCTGTTAGTAATGAGTATTCAGAAGTTCTGCCTTCAACTCCTAAATCACATAATTCTATGCATGAGGCCTGGAATACTGTATTTGAAAAAACTACAGGCAATTATTACATTTCTTAAAGTTAAAACCTTTGTGGACTGAATCTATGGGATAGAAATTGAGAAAGCATATTTGATCAAATATCATTTTCATTGGTTGCTAAATGTTAAGATGAAATAAGAAAGGAATAAACATATAAATGGCAAAATTAAAGACTGAGGAAACCCAGATATATGGAGTCATATATGCATTTTGTAGATTTCATTTTAACTGTCAGAGGAAGGACTGTATTATATCATTTCTTAAAGCCAGTGGGTAAGTTAGCCAGTACAGTGAACACTGCCTGGAGATTCATGTCTCTGGTTCAGCTCTGTACAAAACTACTGCATTCTAAAATGCAGTTTCCTTATATACACAAGAATATTATAAGATATTGTGTTGTTGCTTTTCCTCCCTCTTAATACTAGAAAGAATTTAAGAACAAATTTGATGGCTTATAGATTTCATATTCAGACTATTATCAACCTTGTAAATTGTTAGTAGTTTTGGTAGATAAAAAAAGAGATGTCCTTGAGCAAATGTCTTTACTGTATGGTGGAATACTTTCGGGGTATATTCCCGGGAGTGATTGAGCTATTTCTAATTTTCTGAGAGAGAGAGAGACAGATTTATTTTCAGAGTGGTATACAAGTTTGCATTTCCACCAACAGTGCAGGAGAGTTCTTCCTTCTTCATTTCCTTGCCAGGTTGGCACTTGTGTTTTTTGTTTGTTTGGTTGGTTGGTTTTGTTTATTTGTTTGCTTGTTTTATGTACTTGTGTTTTTTTATCTTATCCATGCTAACAGGTTTAAGATGAAATCTCAGAGATGATTTGCATTTCCCTGATGACTAAGGGCTTGAGCACTTCTTTAAGTATTTCTCAGCCATTTGAGATTTCTCTGTTGAAAATCCTGTTTATCTCTGTGCTTCATTTTTAATTGGATTATTTAGTTTGTTGGTGTTTAATTTCTTGAGCTCTTAATAGACTTTGGATATCAGGCCTTGTAAGATGTAGGGCTGGTGAAGATCTTTTCACTCCTAGTATCAAGGGTCATGGAGTCTGCAAAGGCCACCCTCTAAATAGACGTGATTGATAGTAGAAGAGGAACACCAGCATACCCACAAATCCATCTCTCTCTCTCTCTCTCTCTCTCTCTCTCTCTCTCTCTCTCTCTCTCTCTCTCTCTTCTCTGGCTAGCTACTGCCATGCTCTGCCTGCCATTATGGGCTGTAATGTCGGAAGTTGTAGGCCAAAAGGAACTATTCTATAAGGTACCTTTGTCATGATACTAAACGTGTAATTGTTATTTATAAAATAATTATTTTAGGCATGTATAATGAGTTTATTATCTGTGTTAAAGAGGAATGTTTAATCATTGGAGAGGAAGAGAGTAAAAACAAAGAACAAAAATGAGGTCAGAAGAAGGAGACACGGTGGACATTAGTGATTACAGGACAGGTTTTATGCAAGAGACTGAAGCTGCACTTATGCTTATCTGCAAAACTTATAATCATTACCCACTGATGTCCTTCCATTACCAGTGCACATTAAGCATGAACAGGTGTATTTGAATGACTCATATTCGGAAGGATATTTATTCCCTTTGATCTTCAATGTTAGCTGATGAAGTCCTTGAGAAAAAGTTTGTCTTTTGATGTATGCATGTGCACTAGATCAATGCAGCGGGAAAGAAGTTCATCACCACATCAACATATTACAAAAGGAAAGGCTCACCAAGAACATACTCAGCTGTCTATCACAATCCTTAATGTCCAGTCCTAACCCAGTCATGCTGGAAGCTAACTGAGTGGAATCACAAAATGAAAAAAAAAAGATACGAAGGAAAATAATCCATCACTAGTGCCTTTGCCCTAACCTGGACAATGCCTCAGTAGAAATAACTAGAAGGAAATGAAGATAAAGTAACTAAGGAGCAGAAACAGCAGAGGAAATTATGTTTTGTATTTTGTGTTCCTGAGTAATGATACCCAACCTCCCCGAGCTTCCAGTTAAATTAAGCTTAACATGCCCTTTCTTCTCTCAGACCACATTGTTCATGGGCCCCCTCCCCCACCTCTTCTTCTGTTTGTTGTCTATTCCAATTTAGCCTGTACAGAGCGTGAGATTAATGCCCCATTTATGTCTTTCTCTGAAATGTTCATGAAGACAAACAGAAATGGTCCCCCAAATGACCTTTGTTGAATTTCATGATACCTTCCCCCAAATGGATGTTTTAGCATTTACAAATCACTTTCATTTTCTCTTTGCCTGCCAGAGACGTTTGAATCTCCGTAGTGACTCTCTTCTCCAAACATCACGTTTTTTAAAGGATCAAATAAAGTTCATGGTATCTTATCTCAATTTCCCAAGGATTAACTCACATTTTAAAATGAGAAAGTCAGAAGAAATCAGCAGCAATAATAAGCAGTTATGGCGGTCTCTATTCAAGACAGTTGCTTTCATGCCTCTATCCCAAAATGCATCTCAGGCATGGTGTCAAGGACATTAGAAGCTTAGTAGCCAGAAGATATTAAAGAGATGGCAAGTGGTTGATTGGACATAGCATCATACCTAAGAGAAGCAGGAATCCAAAAGCTTATCAAATCTCTGCTTGTGGATCTGTCATTACAAAAGAACAAACCATAATGTGAATGACACAAACCAGAACCTGACAATTATAGAGGAAACTATCTGTGAAGACAATGATTGACCAGAAGATAGACAAACATTGAAATTGGTACTGGTATAGATAATTATGGTAACAAAACTATTTTAAACACTTATTGAAACATATCAGCATGCTGTATATTATATTTGTTCATTTTACAATCCATAGAATCTACAGTTGTAGTTTGATTTTGTGTGCACTTTTAAGGATGAAACTGCAGCTTAAAGAGGTCATAATAAAAATAATTTTGTTAATGACTATTCAACACCAGGTTTCACTTACTTCAATAGTAAGATGGTTACTTAGATAAGATTAATACATTTTTCAATCATAATAGTACAGTACAACATTCATTCCCTAATTTAAATGTATGTACTTTGTGCCTTCCCTGGAATACAAAGCTGTATTTATCAAACAAAGATCCTGGGTAAATCCCTTGATTTCTCAACATCTGTACTTCCTACTTCACAAAATTGAGGTAATATGAATGTCTATCTCACAGGACAGTGACAAGATAGAACGGATGTTATGTACATGACATCACGTGACTCATTTTTTTCTCCATTATTCCTACAGTAATTAAAGGTATGTAGAGGTAATTATAGCACAGACCTCCCACTATTACTGTGGTATCAATACAGTTTGAGCTAGGAAGGAGTCAGATTTAGAAACAAATAGTACATGAAGAGACAGAGGAAATGAATAAGGAAGAATCCATCAAATGACATGCAATAGAACTGGTTAAAGTTGGTTTCTTGCTAAAGAATATGAACTAAGAGCACAAGTTGCACAGATCCTGAGATGCAGATCAAAGTTTGATAGTATGAAAGATTGCTCATACAAAGCAGTGGATGCATCTTTCTCACTCACTCATATGGCAGTTTTACTCTTCTCATTGGGTGGTAAATGCCATTGTAAGGCTTTATATTTTGGTTGCATAATAACCATTTACGTTGATATAAGGCATGCCTTACTCCAGAGCATATATATTTTCTCTATCACTCTAGGCTGAGATTATTCTAGATTCTTCATTTGGATACCCAGGCATCTAATCTGCTCTATGCTGTTGTGATCAGGTGGGTTCCTTTGAGTAGAAGTATATCAACCATTCAAAATCAAGGATTAACTTTTTTTGTTAGTCATGAAACATCTTGAGGATGGTAACATGGCCCCGTAGGAAATCACTATCCACACACACACCTGAAAATCTTAGTTTAAACTTCGAGATCCCTGTACAAAAGCAGGATGCAGTGACTATCACCTACAGAAGAATTATCTGAAAGTTCACACATCAGCTACACAGTTATGCAGAACAGCAGAAAGAAAGATGCAGCTTCAACACTCAGGGTGAGGGACAAACTCTTGAACATTGTCCTCTCAACACACACACACCATACACATGCATACTAATAGTCAATGATAATCCTCAAAGAATTAGAGCTAAAAAATTTATCAGTTCCAGAGTGATAGGCATCTATTTAAAATGAGGTAAAATGCATTTATCTGTGTAAACTTACCTAACCTAACACTTGCTAAATTAGAGTAAATTAGGAGCAAGAATTCATGGTGACTATAGATAAAAAATCATGTACCATTGGGGTTGGAAAGGTGCTTCAGCGATAAAAGCACTTGTAGGTATAATCTCCTGTATATTGTATGGGTTCTTCACTTCCCAATAAACAGCTATAGCTGAGGCAGAAAGTGGAAGGGAGGAGTTCTGCAAGAAAGAGTGAACGTTAAGATAGAGTGAGGTACATAAGGTTCTCCCCAGAACACTGAGAAGGACAGACACATGAAACCTGAGCAGAGGTAACCAGACACATGATAGAATTCAGAATAGAATAAACTAGACATTAGTTATTAGCTAGTCAGGGAACATGCTTCGCTATATTGGCCTAATTTTTTATGTAAACAATGGCATGGTTTATAGAAAACCTCTATCTTCAAACAGTGGCTGCTCTTCCACAGGACTCTGATTCAGTGTCTAGACTTACACTGTTTCTAATAACCATCTGTAACCTTCAGTTCCAGAGGACCCAACACCCTTACACAGGCATACATGCAGGGAAAATATGCGTAAAATAAAAAAAAATAAATCATTAAAAAAGCACACATGCAAGTCCTTAATAGTTCCTGCCTCACATATATGCCTGTTAGATATATTGGGCAAGAAGGCTTAAAATGATTCTCCTACATAATAGAGAATTTTGAATGACTGCTCAGGTAGCAAACTGTCTCTGTCATCTTCTCATTTGGAAAACTACTAACCCACACTCCCTGAATACAGGGGTAATCAAGTTTATTCCTTCTCAAGTCTCTGATGTGGGTGAAGACCAGATAGCTTAGTTTTATAATTAAGCTTAGTTATTTAGGGGTTAAGATGTTTTTAGGTCTAGATAGATGTTTTAAGTTGATAACTCTAGATATGCTAGATATTGATTTACATTCAGAATTTTAGATGCACCAAGAAAGGAAAGATGTTTTCTTCAAGGATGCCAAATCCATATATCCAAAACGGTAAGAATGTAACATTTATATAATCCCTGATTGTGTCATGGTTCTTCTTGCTGTAGGTAGCTTATTGTATATATGTGTAATAATATAAATGTACATGTAAAAATAAAAATAGTTAATTAAAAAAAAGAAAAAGAAAGCATGTACTGTGGAAACCTTGAGGAGAAAATGATTTTAACAGTTTCATCCATAAAGAAAGTATAAATGTTTGAGGCCATAGGCCTGCTTTACTTGATATAAACATTATCCATTATATACATGTATTGGACATTTACATACTATACCACTAATCTGTATGCATTTGTATCTTTATATAAGTTAATTAACTTTTAGAATATTTATAAGTTTGAAATGTATACATATAGAACAGAAAGCAAAGGTCAGAAACAGATATGATTGCTATCACAACAAATTTTTGTTTTCAGATGCAATTTTCATAGAAAGCCACCCAGTGTAGACCATTATTACCAGTGTAAAGATGAAAAAACTAATATTAACGCAAAATTGCTAATTTTACCAATGTGTAATTTCTCACTGAATTCATAAATCTTGCTGGCTCCAAGATATACTTACTTCTTGATATTTTGTTGGATTACATAATCTTTTGAAAATGAATTTTAATTCAAACTGTGCATTCAGAGTCTTAATGGACAAGCAACAATAAATGCATGTTCTAAAATGATAGCTACCCTGATTAATTAAACCAAATCGTTTCACTTTAGTCTTTTTGTTTCCAATACCCAGCTCCTTAATGGCACTGGATTACACACCATGTCCTGTCCAATCCTGATATAAACCTGGCCAGAATATTCCTCTTATTTAATGTTACATCTCCCAAGATCCTTTGATCCTATTTCAGTGGTGTGTAGGGGATTTTCTTCCCAAAGTAAACTTCTTAGGAAACCATAAAAGAATAATTTTGATTTATACACTATGAGGATTCCAGTGTTCCCTTTAACCACAGGTGTACACACAGTTCTGGATTGTATAAAGTTATTAATAAATGAACATTTTAAATGAATGAACAAAAAACATCCTGAAATATAATGTCTCACTTTTACTAATAAACACTAGCACAGATCATTTCAAGGATTTCTGAATATTATACTGTTATCTATACTTGCTAGGTTAGCTGACCATAACTTGTACTTTAAGAGTATGTGTGGCATCAAATTAGGACTTTATGTGAGAGAAGCATGGGAGAATGGGGAAACATAAGGATCTAGGGGTCCTAGGAACCTACAAGAACATTAAGACGGGTATATCTGGGCCATGGGTCCTGCCCAAACTATGGCATCAGCCAAGGACAATACAGGCCGTAAACTTCAAATCCCTACCCAGATCTAGCCAATGGACAGGACATTCTCCACATGTCCTGTGAGTAGGAGTGGAGAGTGAGGACTGACTTTCACATGAACTCTGGTGCCCCGTATTTGACCATGTCCCCTGGATGTGGAGGCCTGGTGGCACTCAGAGGAAGGATAGCAGGCTACCAAGAAGAGACTTGATGTCCTGTGAGCATATACAGGGGGAAGAAGTTCCCTCTAAGTCACAGTTATAGGTGAGGGGAGTAGGGAGAAAGTGGGAGGGAGGGAAGAATGGGAGGATGCAGGGGATGGGATAACAATTCAAATGTAATATGAATAAATTAATAAAATTTTTTTAAAAGAGTGGGTGTGGATTAACATTGAGAATGTATGTTCTTCTAGAATACAACACAATCCAGCTCAGGGCCAGTAAATATCACTGTAAATGAGAGCAATATAATTTATAAGTTCACAATTTTACACAAAACTTTTTAATTTTTACAGCATCATTCACCAGTGAAAGAACACTCTTGCAATATAAACCATTGTCCCTGCAATCTGATCAGTACTCTTACACTTCCATGCACTAAAATTAAGATGGAACATTTTACAGTTAGGCATAATTACTTCTTTGATACTTTCAATTATTTTAAAATTTAAATCAGTTTGTCATTATGGCATAAATAAAGTAAGCAACATTAAAGTCTTATTCTCAGTGCTTTATCTTTATCCAAATCTGATTATCTAAATGTTTTCCTTATGTGTGCTGACAGTTATGTGCATCTTTTTATACATAAACATAAAATGCTATAGTCAAACTCAATACTAATTTGTTGTATGCTATTTCATATCGTAAAATTTTCTCATATTGGCATCCAATGGTATTTAAATTCTCATTTCAAATAATATACAAATTATCGACCCACTAATTAGAGTTTTCTTTGTTGATTTCAACAGAATCAATGGCACAATGATATTGTTTGCCTTTCTTTTTTTCTTATTTTGTAAACAGTTAATGACTCTTTTGAAAGACACAGCATCCACAAACTTTATCTACCATACTATTGTCCTCTACCTCATAGTAGTCATTGTGTGTAAAATATATGCTCCTAGTGTGTGTTTCCTTTTGTTTTCTGGGTGGATTTCTGCGCGTGTGTCTCTATGGTCAAACATGCTTTTCTGCAATGATTGCTTGAAGGCAGCAACCTTACTTTATTCCTCACTATAAGGCCATGTATGTTCATTTTCATAAGTGTGAAATGAATTAAAAATAAATTGTTTAACAAATTAACAGTTTGAGTAATAAAAGATTACTTCATTGCATTATAGTATAATATTAGGAATTAGTATTTAATGTATTTTATAGTAAGTTTGAAAGTAATATTCATTGTATAATTTAAAATTTTTTCATTTAAATAACATAAGAGATAATTGGGGAATCAACATTATAACCACCCAAAGAACACTTTTATGTACTATTTTTTGATTATTTTATGTTCATTTAAATAGGAAATTATGAATTAATTAGTATATAGCATGCACAAGTGTTAAATTTCTAAGCTTATTTCTATCTATTTAGGACATAATAAAAACACATTATAAAGTTTTTCTGAGGTATGAATAGAATTAAACATATCTTATGAAATTTATGAGCTATTCATCCTGCATTCAAAAGAATATGCTAAAAGCATCATGCTGCCCACAAAAGGTTAAAATGCTGAACACAGAGAATATTATTTGTAAGGATTCCAATTGTCATAGAAAAGTATAACCATAAATCCATATCCTATACTGAAAGCATGTGGAATGGAAAGGCTCCTCAATGCCTATTTCAAGGTTGACTGTGTCAGGCTATTACAACAAAAGTGACATTTTTGTGTCTGTTGAGGGAACAATGTAAAAATGCTAATAAAGATTTTAGGCCACCAAAACTCCAGGAAGAACATAAAATATGAATTATTTAAGATCAACTCTGCCAAATACCCTGCAAATATCCACTTATATAAAATTACTCTCTGTTTACTACGCAAGTATTAGCTCATGGATAAATATTTTTATTAATGTGTTTCATAGCAGAATAATTTAATTTTCACAGATATTCAAATTCTGACATGGTAATCAATGTAACTCCCTATGTTTCTAGTCCCTAGTAACTCTTCCTAAAATAAAAAACAATAATGCTGCTAATAATTCTACTCTTCTAGGTAATGAAAAATATAAAATGTGCTCAGCAGGCTCTCACACATGCCAGGCACTTTGTAATGTGTATCTCTGTCCTGAGTGATGGTGGATGGTTTACTGTATATGATCCTACAATTTCACACTTAGCCCACAATCTCAAAACTCAAGTGTGTGTGTGTGTGTGTGTGTGTGTGTGTGTGTGTGTGTGTGTGTGTGTAACAGTATAACTGGAAATACACATACTGGGAGGACACAGGAAGATCCAAGTAAACAACTTGGATTAAACCCCCAAATAAATGAATTTCTGTTAATTCACTTCCTTAGAAGTTATAGCTTTAAACAGAATGTGATTAGAGTCCCAAGATCTAATAGTAAGAATGAAAATTATAAGTCTTGTCTTATTTCTTGAAAACTCAGCAAGTGGTGATTTTGCCAGTTTCTAATGGGTTTGGTTAGGGCCATAAAAACTTACTTGTAGCATTGTAGACTGTGTCATAGGCATATAATCTCCACACACACGTGCCTATTAGAGCTGTATAGGTTAAGATAGAAAAGTGGTAACTATGAGTACCAAACCTCTTAAATTCCATCAGATGGAAGTGCTACTCTCAATACTAGATAAGCCAGTATTTCTTTGTCAAGCAATACATTTCTACCCCAATGGCCAAATGCAATTTTATGCAGATAATGCAGGTAATATGGGAATTTATTATAGGTTTCAAATCTCTAATGGAACACACTTCTGTTTTGCTGAATATTCAGTAACCTCCTCTGGAATTTATGTTTAGTACTGAGCAAAGACTACATCACCCTTACATTTCCAGGCAAGGGAAAACTATTAATAAGATCAGGCATTTCTTCTTCTAGCACTAACAATTCACTTTCTCTTACCTCTTTCCTGGTCTGTTGTGTGGCTTTTCCTGGTCAGATTAAACAAATGTGTATGCCTCCCAGAGGGAACATCAGTGATCAACTAAAGAAATTCCTCCACCCAAATATATTTTGATAAATATATGTGCTTACTGGTGTTACTAAACAGAGAGGAGGGCTCCCCCTTTCTGAGGTCTAGGAGAGAGGGAAGGGAGACTAGAGATGGAGGGTGGGACTGGAAAGAGATGAAGGAGGGGATGCAATCAGGATGGAAACTGAACAAAATTTTAAAATGTTAAAAATTAAAAAGCATACAAAATATTTTAATTACAGGGGCATGGTTGACTTCAAGTCACCTACTTAACTGAAAATACCATTCCAACATGTGTAGTAAGTCATGAAATTTGCATCTCTGGACCTCCCTGCCTAAACTGCAAGACTCCTTCATTGAAGAGCTATTGACCGATGTCTATATAAACTTGACAAGTAAATATCCTAGTGTTAGAAATGGGATACCTCTTTGGGAATCTGTTTTTCATGGAGGTCCTATAGATTCCCAAACATTACATGATTGCCAATGCTAGTGGTTGTTCTCCAGAACTTGAAGGTAAACCCTGTTTCTGAAGACATCATATATTTGAATCACAGAAAACAGAGATATTGAGAATTTATAGACCTGGAAGTTTCATCTCCACTAGCAAACATTATTAGAATTGTGAGCTGTTTTGCATGGTGTCCAAGGAGAAATACTATCATCAGTATTACCCAGATGTGCTCTGGGATCTATACTAATGACTGATCTGGCAAGTTATGCCACAGATACAGTAGTTGCACAAACATCATAGGAGCAACCAGTCACTTTTTGGTTGAACGGAAAGGCCATTCCAAGAGGTGAAACCAGTAACCTGCATGACTATCAGGACCAAGAACCTGTTGCTATACAGGTAGCAGAACTGAGGGTAGAATGTACTTCTATTATCCTGCTAAATGGGCACAACCCCTAATGATGCATTGATACGACACAGATTTCTCAACCCTCATGATTGAAGCTTCTATGTCAAGGAGATGGATTTTTAACAAAGAGGCCCATAAATGGTCAAGTTACAGATATAAAAGATTATAGAATCCCCAGTCCTAAATGGAACACCTTTATCTTATTTTTCTTACCAAGACTCAGTTGTCATTCATTGAAGAAGAGGAGTGGAAAACATAAGAGCCAAGGCAGTGATGTCTACAAGATGACTACAAGGAGGCTCTCTTCCAGATACAACGAGGGAGCTGCACATATGCATTTAAGGTAGTTCTTACAGCATGCACAATACTTGCACAAGTTCCAGCCAACACAAGTCACATGATAGAGAGGAGAGTTCAGCACAAAGTGCAACCTCTAGCTAAGGCGTTATTGCCAATTGATATCTATGCTGGGGGAAGGCAGTCAGTTTTCTTAAGGGATAGTGTATGATAAACTTACCCAGTTCCTGTGTAAAGGCACACATCCAAGGCTACATGGACAACACAAATTGGGCTTGGTGTGTGTAATAAAATAAGGACATGAAGTTAGATTTTTTTAGGAAAACAGATGAAGTGGAGGAGGTAAATATCATTAAATGCATTGTAAGAAATGTCAATGAACTAATAAAAATTATTTTTAAAAAGTAAAGCCTATACAATATTTAAAAAAAAACACACTTGAGGGGAGGTCTCCTGAGTCTTATAACCAAGAGCCTTGACCACAAACTCATTTGTAGGCATTTAATGCTTAGTACTGGGATCCTGCAGGGAGTATTGTCAGCCCACCAAGAGGCATAACGCCATTACATATAACATTTATATATAATATACATATGTGTGTATTGTGTATAATTTTAGGTAAGTATAAAATTAATATGATTTGTTGAGGCTTTCCTAAATATACCTGGTTATTTGTCAGTGTGACACAGGTATACACCTGGAAACATCACCACTACTGCAGTAAGGAAGAGCACACTTAAATTCTGTCATTCCCAGTGTGTAACGACTTGCCTCTTCTGTTCTTATTCATTTACCTACCCAGAATACATACTTCCTGTTATTACCTCACTACATTATGTACTTTTTAATTAAATTATACAAAAGCTTGGGACCTTGCTAGTGGAAATATACAGTATTTTGGTGAGATAGTTCTCATCATGATTATTTTGAGATTAATCTATTAGGTGGGTTACATCAGTGATTTGTTAAAAAAAATTTTGTTGCTGAATATGCCAGGATACAGACATGCCACATTTTCTCATAAGTTAACTTTTATAGACACCAAGGACATATAATGGGCATATATGCAGAGATGTTAAAAATGTGTAAATAAGCTTTTGTTTCTCTTTTAAAAAATGGATGTAGGTTTTTTGCACTGTGTTGAAAGGTTGTCTTAATTTTTATTAGATTAATTTATCTATTGTTTTGTGTATTTGGGGATTGTGCCTGTGCCATGTGGAGATTATTGTGGAGGTCACAGGGACAAGTAACTGGAGTTATTTTACTCTATTATGTATATCCTAGGGTTGTCATTTAGATTGACAAGTTTATACAGCCACTTTGGAAATCTATCTGGTGCTATCTCAGAAAAATGGGAATAGGGTTTCCTCAAGACCCATCTATTCCACTCCTTGGAATATACCCAGAAGATGCTCCAGCACACAACAAGAAAATTTGCTCAACCATGTTCATAGCAGCCTTATTC
Organism: Acomys minous; assembly: GCF_964271855.1. Classification (NCBI taxonomy): domain Eukaryota; kingdom Metazoa; phylum Chordata; class Mammalia; order Rodentia; family Muridae; genus Acomys; species Acomys minous. Next base: position 126,971,061 of record NC_140484.1, on the reverse strand, counting down.
ATAATAGCCAGAACATGGAAACAGCCTAAGTGTCCATCAGTAGAAGAATGGATAAAGAAACTGTGGTACATATACACTATGGAATACTACTCAGGTATTAAAAACAAGGAATTCCAAAAATTTTTGGATAAATGAATTGAGCTAGAAATGATCATGATGAGTGAGTTAACCCAGAAGCAGAAAGACTCAAATGGTATATACTCACTTATATCTGCATATTAGCCAAAGAACATAGCTTTTGGGTTGAGCATCTAAGCAAAAGCAGAGGAAACTACTAGGGCAAGGTTTGTGTCATGTCCTAAAAGAAGGAACACCATCATGTGGCTTGGAGAGGAAGCAGAAACCATATAAGGTTTGAAAGAAAATGTCATGTCTGGGGAAAAGCAAATCCACAACACCTCTGCAGAATATGGTAGAGCAAATGCAGAACATGAGGAGGTGACACAGGACTGTGACCACAGTGCAAATCACATTCATAATCTGTTCTGTGAGCAGATCTTCACTGTATCTATTTATCACAACATCCATGAAAAAATGTGGAACATGTTTATGCTCAAATATGACTTTGGGAGTCAGTTATGTGGTGGTTTCATGATACAGAGCAGGTCACAAAGGATATAAAGTAGTAATATCTTGATTGAATATAGCCAAGTTTCAATATCAAAATAGCTACTGTAGTGCCAATTTATTTTTTAAAAAATACTAAATATGTTCTTAATATTGTATGCTTCTCCTTTTCTAGTATTTCATGACATCATCAAGTTAAAATTAAGCATTGTCTCATGCAAAATTATATTTTAATTATCTGTAATAGATAATTATTTAAGCTACATATGGAGTTGACATATTCTAAGATAGTAGTGATAAACTATAATTATATGGTATGTCAGATATGCTTATGCTTCATTGACTAGTAGGAGATGCCATAAAGATATACAGAGTTTGGAGCACAACTTTTTCATGATATGATATTCAAAAGGAGAGTCTACCAAACATTCATTTGTATGTAAGAACAAAATATCATCAAACTAAGTATATAGGCAGTTGCTCGTGTGTGGCAAGAGTAGTTTGGTTATGTAGGCTTCCTGAGTTTCATGAGGACTGAGTGTTTTTACCAATGCCATTGCAAAGAAAATAATGTGTTTCCTTAACATATGTGTGGTTCCATGAACAAGAATGTATATTCTGTAACTCACAAGTATGAAACCTCATAAATGAGGTGTTTGGGGTAGAATTTTGTGTAAGAAATTAATGGCAGAACAATTTGAGTAATCAGCCACACTTCCCAAGTCAAATTGAGATAGCACATATGAAATACATTATATTATTTAAATTACATCTTCAATGATTAATCAAATCAATAGTAGTGTCACTGTCATATTTGGTTGTCTTTTAGTTGCCTAGTAAGCATATTATTGCTATATTGGATGCCCCTTTTGTGGTCAAAATTCAGGAATAGACATTCTAGGTTTTTGTACAAAATGCAAAAAGCCAGGTACTCATTTTTGTCCACTCTTTGGCACCAAAGACATGGGCATATAGCTGAGACTGAATCAAAAAATAGATCCAAGAAATTTAAATCTCACTGTTATGACATAAAGAGGGTCATCAAGAAAAAAACTTTTTACTGGTGACAATGGAGAGTCAGCTTCCAGAAAGAGAACACCAGGCATCCAGTGAGCTTTCAGCAGTGTTAGCACCTTATGGTTCCCATGGCAAAGATTTGGTTGTCTGTGTTCACTGAACCTTTAGTTTATATCTAGTCTCTTGGTTCAGTTTTCCCAGCTTTCTATAACTCTGAATTATTAACTGTCTTTTATAAATTCCCTTTCTACTTGAATCCACCAGAATTGATTTTTATTGCTTGCAAGTAAGAAATCTGGCAGATAAAACTTCATTAAAATATAAAAAATGGAATGATCAGGAAATTCAATTAACTTACCAAGACCATACACCCTGTCAGAGGATAGCTGGTGCAATTGAAATTTGGTCTCAGAATATTTTAATATCAAAGACCATCTTCTTTCACTATATTCTTCTGTTAAACATGATTAATCTATTCCTAAATAAGATAAGTTATTATGTTCAAAGTAATTCATATATATATAATAGGAATAAATATTTCTATTATGTAACTCATATTTATAAACTGGAGAGAAATAATCATTAATCCTATATCATAGCACCTACATCTACTTACTGTCAGAAAAAGAACCTCATGACATTGACATGATAGCCAACCAACTATCTCAACTTTACATATGTTTACCTGACCATGTAATGTATAATAAATGCAATCAGCTGACATGGGAAAGCTCAATGGGAGATGTTACAGTTTTATGTGCACTGGTGAAGTAGTCAAGTGTATTCTTTATGTAAGTTCTTTGAGTAGATCACCAAAATGCATTTATTTTTTTCCTCTTTTGGGGTCACTCTGTAAACGTATCAGTTGAGTTTCGGCCAAAGAAATAAAAGAAGAGGCATTATAATCCACTTTCAGTTCTGGTTCATCAAAATATCATATGTGTTCTTCCATTTCACTTCTACAATAGCCACTAAAAGCTCTGTCACAAGAGGGAAGACAGTAGAAACACCGTGGTGGTGGATGAAGAAGAAGCTTACTGAGTCCCAACTCAGATGAACTCAGTCTTGTGTAAAGATGAACAACTGTTCATAGGGTATCAAGTCTCTTCTTGGTAACCTGCTGTCCTTCCTCTGAGTGCCACCAGGTCTCCCCCTCCAGGGGACATGGTCAAAGGTGAGGCACCAGAGTATGTGAGAAAGTCATATCCCACTCTCCATTCTACTGTGGAGAGTGTTCTGTCCATTGTCTAGATCTGGGTAGGGGTTTAAGGTTTCCCACCTGTATTGTCCTTGGCTGGTGCCTTCGTTTGAGCAGGACACCTGGGTCCAAATCTGCCTATCATAATGTTCTACTTGTAGGTTTCTAGGACCCTCTGGATCCTTCTACTTTGCCATTCTCCCATGCTTCTCTCATCTAGAATCCCACTAGAATGTCCTCCCCTCTGTCTCAGTTTCCTGGTAAGTGAAGGCTTTGGTGGGACATGCCCCTTGGGCTAATATGCAGATATAAGTGAGTATATACCATTTGAGTCTTTCTGCTTCTGGGTTAACTCACTCATCATGATCATTTCTAGCTCAATCCATTTATCCACAATTTTCGGGAATTCCTTGTTTTTAATAGCTGAATAGTATTCCATAGTGTATATGTACCACAGTTTCTTTATCCATTATTCTACTGATGGACACTTAGGCTGTTTCCATGTTCTGGCTATTATGAATAAGGCTGCTATGAACATGGTTGAGGTAATCCCCCTCAGGAACAGTCATAGGGGAGGGGAACAAGGGGAAAATGGGAGGGAGGGAAGAATGGGAGGATACAAGGGATGGGATAACCATTGAGATGTAACAAGAATAAATTAATAAAGTAAAAAAATAGAGATAGATATGTACGTAATAAAAATCTGAGAAATACAATACAATGTTGAGTATAAAATTTAAAATACATGTATGTTCAACCTATAAAAATATACTATAATAAAGATAAATTTGTTTCTTTAAAAAAAAAAGATGAACAACTGCTCTGAAGCACCAAAAAGCTATCAAGAGCTTGTTGGTGGGTCTAAAGCAGTGGTTCTCAAACTAGAATCAAATGACCTTTTCACAGAGGTCATGTATCAGATACCCTGCACCTCAGACATACGCATTACAATTCATAACAGTAGTAAAATTACAATTACGAAGTAGCAGCACAAAACTACTTTTGTGAATGGGGTCACCAAATCATTAAAGATTGTATTAAATTGACACAGCATTAGGAAGGCAGAAGACCACTGGTCCTAAAGGAAGTCTCTGTCTCTGTCTCTCTCTGTCTCTGTCTCTCTCTCTGTCTCTCTCTCTGTCTCTCTCTCTCTCTGTGTGTGTATGTGTGTGTGTGTGTGTGTGTGTGTGATGAGCATACACAATCACATGCTGGCATTTATTTTACACTTTGAGAAACTTAGGAACAATTCCATGAATACAATAAACCTTGTGGTTTGAAGTAGCTAGGAGAGACTGACATCAATCAGTATGGTTAAAGAATTTGTCAAAGTCGTGAAAGAATAGATCTCAACTTTAAAATTTAGAACTTAAATAAGTTAAAGTTAATAAAGAAAAAAATCACTGCCTTACTCAACTTACAGTGCCACTAGAATTTATACTGTGTTAGGATTCTAAGTTTCAGAGATGGCATCAAGATACCAAAGGTTATATACCTCACACATGGAAGAAAGTGAATTTGTACTTGGGTCTGCCTATAAGAAGAATGGTTCGGAGATCCAAGATGACAGCGAGCAGTGTGGACCATATTTGAAAGCTCCAGTGAACAATTCAGGGAACTGCACAGATTTCTGAGCCAGGAACACCAAGGTCACCACACCACGGCAGCAGAAGTGCTCCACGGTTTGGAGGGACCAGGGTGCAGAGGACCAGCTTGCCCCTGCACACAGGAGGAGCACGGAATTTCTCGGATCAGAGGAGCAGCAGCAGAGACAGCAGTGTCACTAGCGGCATCAGCGGCACCAGTGGCTCCAGCGGTGGTGGCTGAGGTTTGCAGCTCAGAGCCTTCCAGTGGAGGCAATTGGTGTGGTGGACGGTGGGAGTTGCTGTGGGAGAGGGGAGTCTGGACAGGATTTGAGTCGTGTGGTGCCTTGAGACCCAAACTGGACTCAGAAGACAGTTCAGCCCCAGAGTCCTGGGTTTGCTCAGTGAGCCATGCTGTGGAGAAGCTGGCTCATCTCAGTAAGCAATTCTGCCTGAGGCACAGCTCCCCTGCTGTGACACAGGCTGGGCCGAGTGCTCACTTCCACCCTAGGCTCCAGCTCAGAGCAGCTACAGTTTTCCTGCTGTGACACAAGCTGGGCGGAGCACTCAGTTCCACCCTAGGTGCTTGCTCAGTGCAGTCGCAGTTCTCCTGCTGTGACACAAGCTGGGCAGAGTGCTCAGTTCCACCCTAGGTACATGCTCAGCACAGATGCAGTTCTCCTGCTGTGACGCAAGCTGGGCGGAGCGCTCAATTCCACCCTAGGCACCAGCTCAGCGTAGCCACAGTTTTCCTGCTGTGGCAGACGGTTCAGGCCCTGAGAATCTAGCTGAGCTCGACACGTGGTTCGGACCCAGTATCCCTGGCTGGACTTGGCAGGGAACCCAAAAGACTGTGGATACCTTGGCCTGATCCAACGCTCATTCAGAGACCCAGAACGATTGCAGGACCCACAGCAAAGGGGAGCTGAGGATCACTGGCTGTGAGAGCCTAAAGCTACAGGGCTAACCTCCTGCCATCCACACCAGTGAAATATCAGGGCTTCCAGCCTACGGAAATCGTGAGAAAACAAGTGAATCTATCATCAGACTCTCTCCACCCAACTCTGGAAGTTACCCAACAAAAACAGAGGCGGTAAGATGTCTAAAGGACAGCGTAAAAGCATACGCAAAAAACCCCAAAACAACATGGCGTCTCCAGTTTCCAGCTATCCCAAAGAAAACAACCCAGAGAACTCAAATACAATGGAAACACAAGAAAATGACCTCAAATCCTTGGTAATGAGGATGATAATGGAGGAAACAAATAAATTTTGAAATCAGATGCAGGAAGACGCAGCCAAGCAGGTGCGAGACATAATAGAAGCACATAGAGTGGAACTGGAAATTTTTCAGGAAAATATAAACAACCAGATGAAAGAAATCAAAAAATCTGTTCAAGATATGAAGATGAAAATGAATTCAATGATAAACACACAGACAGAAGAAAAACGAGAACGTGAGACCTCAGAGAAGAAGGCGAATGACACAGTGCTGAGCTTTTCTAACAGAATCCAAGAGATGGAAGAACGAATCTCAAGTCTAGAAGATACAATCACAGATCTTGAAGCAACCATTAAAGAAAATGCCAAATCTGGAAAACTCCTGACACAAAACATCCAAGAAATTAAGGACACCATGAAAAGAAGAAATCTGAGGATAATAGGCATTGAAGAAAGAGAAGATATCAGACTCCAAGGCCCAGAACTATTCTCAACAAAATCATAGAAGAAAATTTCCCCAATCTAAAGAAAGAGATGCCTATAAACATACAAGAGGCATACAGAACACCAAATAGAATTGACCAGAAAAGAAAAACTGCCCGTCACATAATAATCAAAAGACAAAACATACAGAACAAAGAAAAATATTAACAGCTACAAGGTAAAAGGGCCAAATAACATTTAATGGCAAACCTATCAGAATTACACCCGACTTCTCAGCAGAGACCATCAAACCCAGAAGGGCCTGGACAGAGAACCTGCAAACCCTAAGAGTCCACAGATGCCAGGCCAGACTACTTTACCCAGCAAAACTATCAATAACCATTGATGGAGAAAACAAAATATTCCATGACAAAAACAAATTCAAACAGTACCTATTCACAAATCCAGCTTTACAGAAGGTACTAAAAGGAAAATTCCACCCCAAAGGGTCAAGCTGCAACCAAAACTACGCAGGAAATAGATAACTATACCATGGCAAAAACACAACTACACAAACGCTCGACTGGAACCAACATCAAAATTAAGACTCTTAACAGTAACTGGTCATTAATATCTCTCAACATCAATGGTCTTAATTCTCCAATAAAAAGACACAGACTAACTGAATGGGTGCAGAAACGGGATCCAACATTCTTCTGCATTCAAGAAACACATCTCACCCATAATGATAGGCATTACCTCAGGATAAAAGGTTGTAAAAAAATATTCCAAGCAAATGGTCACAAGAAGCAAGCAGGCGTAGACATTTTAACATCGAACAAAATAGACTTTCCACCAAGATTAATCAAAAGGGATGAGGACGGACACTTCATACTCATCAAAGGTAAAGTCAACCAAGATGACATCACAATTCTGAACATCTATGCTCCCAAAACAAGGGCACCCACATTTGTAAAAGATCTGCTAAAAAGGCTTAAACCACACATCGATCCCCACACAATAATAGTGGGAGACGTCAACACCCCACTTTCACTGAAGGACAAGTCATTGAAACAGAAACTAAGCCGAGAAATAACATCATTAACCAATGCCATGGGTCAAATGGATCTAACAGATATCTATAGAACCTTGCACCCAAACAAGAAAGAATATACCTTCTTCTCTGCACCCCATGGATCCTTCTCCAAAATTGATCACATCGTAGTTCACAAAGAAAGCCTCAACAGATACAAGAGGATTGAAATAATACCTTGTATCCTATCAGATCATCATGGGCTTAGGCTGCAATTCAACAACAACAGAAATAACAAAAAGCCTACATGGATGTGGAAACTAAACAATTCTCTGCTAAATGACACCTGGGTCAGGGAAGAAATAAAGAAAGAAATCAAGGAGTTTCTGAAATTCAATGAAAATGAAGGAACAACATACCCAAATTTGTGGGATACATTGAAAGCAGTGCTAAGAGGAAAATTCATGGCACTAAGTGCCTTTAAAAAGAAATTGGAAGCATCGCACATAAGCACCTTTTTTTAAAAATTAATTTATTCATATTACATCTCAGTTGTTAGCCCATCCCATGTATCCTCACATTCCTCCCTTCCTCCCACTTCCCCCTTACTCCCCTCCCCTCCCCTAAGTCTGTGTCTGAGGGGGACCTTCTCCCCCTGTATATGCTCATACGGTATCAAGTCTCTCCTTGGTGACCTATTATCTTTCCTCTGAGTGCCACCAGGCATCTCCATCCAAGGGAAATGTTCAAATATGGGGCACCAGAGTTTGTGTGAAAGTTAGACCTCCTTCTCCACTCAACAGTGGAGAATGTCCATCGGCTAGTCCGGGTAGGGGTTTAAGGTTTATTGCCTATTTTTTCCTTGGCTGTTGCCATAGTTTGCGGAGGACTGACACAACTGGAAGCCCTAGAAAAAAAAGAAGCAGAAACACCCAAAAGGAGTAGATGTCTGGAAATAATCAAACTCAGGGGTGAAATTAACAAATTAGAAATTAAGAAAACAGTCCAAAGAATCAACAAAACCAAGAGCTGGTTCTTTGAGAAAATCAACAAGATAGACAGACCATTAGCCAAACTAACTAAAAGGCAGAGAGACAGTATTGAAATCAACAAAATCAGAAATGAAAAGGGAGACATAACAACAGACACTGAAGAAATACAAAGAATCATAAGATCCTACTTTGAAGGCATATATGCCCCAAAATGTCAAAATCTAAGGGAAATGGACGATTTTCTTGATCAATTTCACTTGCCAAAGTTGAGTGAAGAACAGATAAACAAGCTAAATAATCCCATTTCCCCTACAGAAATTGAAGCATTCATTGATAGTCTCCCAACCAAAAAAAGCCCAGGGCCAGATGGTTTCAGTGCAGAATTCTACCAGACCTTCAAGGGTGACGTAATACCGATACTCTTCAAGCTACTCCAAAAGATAGAAAGGGATGGAACATTACCAAATTCATTCTATGAGGCCATAGTCTCATTGATACCTAAACCTCAAAAAGACTCAACAAAAAAAGAGAATTTCAGACCAATTTCTCTTATGAACATAGATGCAAAAATACTAAATAAAATACTTGCAAAACGAATACAGGAACACATCAAAGATATCATTCATCATGACCAAGTAGGTTTCATTCCAGGCATGCAGGGATGGTTTAATATACGGAAATCCATCAATGTAATCCACCATATAAACAAACTGAAAATAAAAAACCACATGATCATCTCTTTAGATGCAGAGAAAGCATTTGATAAAATCCAACACCCATTCATGTTTAAAGTTTTAGAGAGATCAGGAATACAAGCCACTTTCCTCAACATAATAAAGGCTATATATAGGAAGCCAATAGCCAAAATCAAAGTAAATGGTGAGATACTCAAGGAAATTCCCCTAAAATCAGGAACAAGGCAAGGCTGCCCACTCTCTCCATATCTCTTCAATATAGTACTCGAAGTTCTAGCCAGAGCAGTAAGACAACAAAAGGAGATCAAGGGTATTCAAATGGGAAAGGAGGAAGACAAATTATCCCTATTTGCAGATGATATGATAGTCTATATAAGTGACCCTCAAAATTCCACCAGAGAACTCCTACAGCTGATAAATTCCTTCAGCAAATTGGCTGGATACAAAATTAATTCAAAAAACCTTCCTATACACAAATGACAAGCTTGCAGAGGAAGAAATTAGGAAAACCACACCCTTCACATTAGCCACAAGCAATATAAAGTACTTAGGAGTTATTCTAACTAAGCAAGTGAAGGACTTGTTTGAAAAAAATTTCAAAACTCTAAAGAAAGAGATTGAAGATGACATGAGAAGATGGAATGATCTTCCTTGCTCATGGATCGGGAGAATTAACATAATAAAAATGGCCACCCTACCAGAAGCAATCTACAGATTCAATGCAATCCCTATTAAAATACCTACACAATTTTTTAAAGACATTGAAAGTTCAATTCTGAACTTCATATGGAAAATCAAAAAACCCAGAATAGCTAAAACAATCTTGTACAATAAAAGGTGCTCTGGAGGAGTCTCCATACCTGATCTCAAATTGTACTATAAAGCAATAGTAATTAAAACAGCATGGTACTGGCACAGCAACAGGCTGGTTGATTAGTGAAATCGAATCGAAGACCCAGATATGAATCCACGCACATATGGTCACTTGATTTTCGACAAAGAAGCCAAATCCATTCGATGGAAAAGGGATAGCATCTTCAAAAAATGGTGCTGGTCTAACTGGATGTCTATGTGTAAAAAAATCCAACTGGACCCATATTTGTCACCTTGTGCAAAACTCAAATCCAAGTGGATTAAAGACCTCAACATCAAACCAGAGACACTAAGTCACTCAGAAGAAAAAGTGGGGAAGAGTCTGGAACATATTGGCACAGGAGACAACTTCCTGAACAGAACACCAACAGCCCAGACATTAATGTCAACAATTAATAAATGGGACCTCATGAGGCTGAGAAGCTTCTGTAAGGAAGGTAACACTGTCAAGAGAACAAAGCGACAGCCTACAGACTGGGAAAAGATCTTCACCAACCCTACATCTGACAAAGGTCTAATATTCAAAATATATAAAGAACTCAAGAAATTAAACACCACCAAACCAAATAACCCAATTGAGAAATGGGGCTTGGAACTAAACAGAGAATTCTCAACAGAGGAATATCATATGGCTGAGAAACACTTAAAGAAATGCTCAACCTCCTTAATCATCAGGGAAATGCAAATCAAAACAACTCTGAGATTCCATCTTACCCCCATCAGAATGGCTAAGATCAAAAATTCAAGCGACACCACATGCTGGCGAGGATGTGGGGAGAGAGGAACACTCCTTCATTGCTGGTGGGAATGCAAACTAGTACAACCACTTTGGAAATCTATCTGGTGCTATCTCAGAAAAATGGGAATAGAGCTTCCTCAAGATCCAGCTATTCCACTCCTTGGAATATACCCAGAAGATGCTCCAGCACACAACAAGAAAATTTGCTCAACCATGTTCATAGCAGCCTTATTCATAATAGCCAGAACATGGAAACAGCCTAAGTGTTCCTCAATAGAAGAATGGATAAAGAAACTGTGGTACATATACACTATGGAATACTATTCAGCTATTAAAAACAAGGAATTCCCAAAATTTGTGGATAAATGGATTGAGCTAGAAATGATCATAATGAGTGAGTTAACCCAGAAGCAGAAAGACTCAAATGGTATATACTCACTTATATCTGCATATTAGCCCAAGGGGCATGTCCCACCAAAGCCTTCACTTACCAGGAAACTGAGACAGAGGGGAGGACATTCTAGTGGGACTCTAGATGAGAGAAGCATGGGAGAATGGCAAAGTAGAAGGATCCAGAGGGTCCTAGAAGCCTACAAGTAGAACATTATGAGAGGCCGATTTGGGCTCAGGGGTCCGGCTAAAACTAAGGCACCAGCCAAGGATAATACAGGCGGTAAACCTTAACCTTAAACCCCAACCCAGATCTAGCCAATGGACAGAACACTCTCCACAGTAGAGTGGAGAGTTGGATATGACTTTCTCACATACTCTGGTGCCTCACCTTTGACCATGTCCCCTGGAGGGGGAGACCTGGTGGCACTCAGAGGAAGGATAGCAGGTTACCAAGAAGAGACTTGATACCCTATGAACATATACAGGGGGAGGTAATCCCCCTCAGTCACAGTCATAGGGGAGGGGAATAAGGGGAAAATGGGAGGGAGGGAAGAATGGGAGGATACAAGGGATGGGATAACCATTGAGATGTAACAAGAATAAATTAATAAAGGAGAAAAAAATAAAAAATAAAAAATAAATAAAAAAAGAAGAATGGTTCAATACATAATGATAGGGTGAATATAGTAATCTTATAAAGATGTATAAAGCAAGTGAAAATTCTATATTCTCTACACAGAAAAATACGTGTGGGTGTGGTAACCACAATCCAGAATTCTTAGGTTAATATTGTTGATTCTTAAAAACACCAAATTTTTTTCTCTGCTGAGATGTCAACACAGAAATTTCTATACATGAAAGAACACATTGCCAAGTCATATACAGTTATTTTGTCTATTTAATTAAAATGTGCATTAGCTTCAAAACATGGAACAAATAATCACTTAATATTAAACAATATTCTATAATTTAATTGGCTCACCCTCTTTATGTAGTTGATGTAATCTATAAGAGAAGTAGGAAATTACTAATGTTTTAATTTTTCCTAATTAGCATTAATGGGAAAATCCATTTAACAAATAGTATTTTAGATCACAAATACTGCCTTTTGCATCAGTCTAGTGTACTGAAATATTCACTGATTTCAGATTGTATTTTCCAAACAGAGATATAACATTGTGTCATGACTCTTAGTTGTTAGTTCTTTTTTTTTAGCAAATACTTCATGTGTTAAGAATATTGACATTGATGTATTTTTTATTTTTTTATTCAGCATTCTTCATTCTATTTTACTTCAGTTTGCAACTGTGCTTTTGCAGTTTGAGGCCACAATTATCCGTTCTGATGCATCTGTAGATAAGTCTTTAAGGAAATAGAAATAGGGTTTGGAAACTTAGAGAATGGGTGCTTTAACGCAGACTTTATTCAAGTTGAAATATGGATTTTTTCTCTTGTATTTTTTCTTTATAAGCAATGATATTTGTGTGGTATTGATGCCATGTCAAGAATGTAGCTTTTCTTTTGGTAAAAGTCAGAGTGATACTACAGAATAGAAAATGTATCTTTCATTAGATAAAATGTATCCACTGGTAGAAATAGTACCTAGGATTTGTCAAATCTTTCTAGTGATATATTTGGAATAGTAACTCAATTTTAACCATCATGGCATCTGTATAAGCATAGACTGCTGCCCTATAGATCTAAAATCCTGGATATATATTTAATCTGAACATAGTATTACTTTTAAAAAATAATATAAAAATATGGTTATACATATAAACATATGCATATCTATGCTTATATATACCTGTACATACATTAATAATATTCATTATATATTATAAATCTATGAATGAATTTTGTCTTCTGGTTGGTGTCATAGCTTGACACTGTGCACTCACATTTTAAAAAACTGTCCCTCCTGAAGAGAGATAGAAAGGTTCACCAAGCATCAAGAAATAAACTCACAAGACTCTGGATCTCCTGAAACTTAGAAGAGTCACCAGGCCCCTCTTCAAACATTTATTCTCAATAACAGCTGCTATGGAGTAACAACTCTGACTGGTATCACTACAAGTTGTCAAGGCAGCTCTATAGATACAGCTTTTTAAACTTAGCACCAGGCTTAGGATGCGTGGTTTTATAATTACATGCATCTTAGTCTCCCATGATCTTGCACACAACATTCAGGTAAGTCACTCTACTAAACTCACTGGTTCATTAAGCTGGACTTTAATGGAATAATTTTCTTCTCTTATCATCAAGGCAATATCTGGAGTTGAAAAGACAGTTATTTCTGTCATCCCAGAAATGTCATACAACACAGTAATCCAAATATTACTACAATTATAGATAATATTTTTTTAAAAAAACTTGGAGTTCCTGCCCTGCAAACAAGTCTGACAGAAATATTAGGCCAGAAAGATGAAGATGAGGCTCCAACGTTATAAAGTGTATTGGGTGACTGGTTAGGCAGTAAACTGTCTTAAGTGAATTTGTACATTTTGGAAGCTGCTAATCCACACTGCTGGTTCATCTAGGAATTTAAGTTTTATTTCTTCTCAAGTCTCTGAGGGGCATTGAACACAAGATAGAAGAGTTTTACAACCAAGCTTAGTTGATTAGGGGACAAGATCATCTTAGACTAAGTTTAAGAAGCTAAGCTATTAGAGTTGAGATAGGATAGACATTGAATTTCATTCAGAAATTTAGACTCAACAAGACAGGAAATACACTTACTTCAAATGGGATGAATACAGATGGTCAATTCACTATGAATGTAACATGTATAGAACTCATTATGTCACATGGCTCTCCCTGCTGTATGTAGTTTGTTTTATACATGTATAATAAAATAAAAGTATTAAAATAATAATAATAATAATAATGATATAACAGTCACAAGAACAACAATGGACCTGGAAATAAATGTATTAAAGTGTTTTTAAAAACTTGGAATAGTAAATCAACTTTAAAATGCAAATGTTACAGGTAAGCTAGCTAATAAAGTTTAAACAAAGATCCTATTTTCATACCAGTGGAAATAATCGTAGAGGACTATAAACCAAAGGAAAGCCAGGGAAGTATCAGGAAATTCAGCATTAACAGAGAAATCTCATTGAACCCAAGGGCAGGACTGAACATCAAGAAACTCTTCCCACAGACAAGAAAAACTCATTCCAAAATGCCTGCCCTTCTCTTTGATTTTGTCAGCAAACATTAAGATAACGTGCAGAATTATTATACTTGCAGTGTCAATGGATGCTTTCTTTTTTGTGTCTGACTTTACCCTATGCATTGAGATAAGGCAAATTAGGTGAACGTAACACATATGCCCTAGCTTTCTACCAGGTCAATCTAAGAGTTAAGCTCCTTGCCAAAGCCTATGTGGATGTTAGGAATGTTTTAAAAGCCAGGACGTGGGGCCTTGTCACATTAGGTCTTTTCATAGGCTTGGTTCATGAATCCCAAATCGTAGACCTGGGAAAACTGTAACTTAGCACGACAGAACTGAAGCCCTGGGATCTAGAACAAATCCTTTGATTGGGAGCCTTTGACAAAGGCTGAATTGGACCAGCACGGACTTCCAGTATTTGCACGATCCATGGGCGTGATATGCTTGACTGTGATACAATTGCCTGAGATTTCAGGCCTAGCAATTTTGTGTACGATAACGCATGGGAGCCTCTCAGAACTTTTCACAGGCCTTTTAAACCCTCTCAGGGCACCAGTCACATGACAGAAAGGTGAACATGCACACAGATAAATTCACTCTAACACAAGGGCTTCTTTCAAATGGAGGCACCCTCGCCACTTGAATCTTGTTTCTCCTATAATATAGTCAATGGACTCTGCTTCATTGAGGTCAGTAGAACACTGCATTCATTTCTGTGTGCATTTCTTTTTCTCCTAATAGTAGGAACCATAAAACACCTTTTGTATTTCACTCCTAAAGGTTATTGTCTTTTTAAAAAAAAAAAACCATTTTTATTGACTCTTTGTGACTTCCTCATAATGTACCCTAGTCCTGGTCATTTCACCCCTTCATATCTGCACTTCCCCCTTACAACCTGATGCCCCCCAAAAAATAAACACCACACAAACAAACAACAACAACAAAAACTATAGAACTCATGGTGGAAGCTGTAGTGTATCACAGTGTGTCCCTACACTTCACAGTGTGCAGTGTATCACAGTACAGCCCTCTGTCCACACATCTTCACTTGCAAATGTTCATTGTCTTTACTATGTATTGCACGAAGTTCGTGACGTTACATCAGACCATATCACCTTTGTGAATGCTGTTTCTAGGGACGGGAACAATGTCATCACCAGGCTTCCCCACTCCACGTTTAAGTCACTATGTGAAAATGATCCTTTCTTCCAAGAAGGCAGAGTGAGAAAGCACCCCATTTCTTCTTTAATTTATTATAATGTATTCATATTATATCCCTAATGACATAAGACACTAGACTCATATGTAAGGGTTTTCTTTATTTACTTATTTAAATTTTCTTGACTTCACTATCTAAAGGGAAGATAACCCCAACTGTGGATAGCACTTGAAATAAGAACCAGAAGAAGGAACTGACAGAAACCTCTTTGCCTCCTTGACTTCATGCTTCCTGACTGCCACCTTACAAAGCTCACCTTCCCTGTCTGCAGTTTGCTGACTGCTGTGGCCACCAATACTGCTGCTGGCTTTTGGTAATGCCAGAACATACCTTCTTGCACACCCCAATCTGGACAGCAGGCCGGATGTTCTCCAGGAATCCTCAGGCCTTCAACACCAGATTGGGACTGCTGAGACATCCAGACTAATGGACTGAGGAGGCTTTCTGTTCTCAGGCTTTCCAGTGTGAAGAAAGCTAGTGTTGGGCAGGCCAGACTGTACCGTGAAAATGAATCTAATAAATTATTTTTTTTACCATTTCTATTCTGTAGAATGCATTCCTTCAGAGACCTCCTACTAATACATAAACACATATATCACCACGATAAAATATAAATTATAATTTTTAGGAAGACTTGATGAAGTATGCAAATAGACTAATGTGCAAAGGACAGCTTACACACAGTGCTCCACCTTCCTCATCCTCTTCACCTCTTCCTCGAGTTCTACCCTCCCACAGGAACTCACCCTGTGCCCACACATTATCATGACTTCCTGTACGCGATGGCAGGACTTGACTTTACACCTTAAACTTGACAAAATACTCCAGGCATGCAGCACTGTTTAACAAATATGTGTAGTAAGCTGGTCATTTTCCTCTTTCCCTTCTCACTCTAGTCAATGTTTGTATCTAAGACAAAATAATAAAACTGTGCATATGACTTTAAAGCGTGCTTTTCACTTAATGTTTTGCTGTCCCTTTGTTTCATAATGCTAATTATCACTGTGATGAGTGCTTATTATTTCATCAAGCTGATGTTCCATACTTTTATGACCTCTTGAATATTATTGAGTACTCGGGCTGCATCTTATTTTTCATTATTAAAATGACAGCATAATGAGGTTCTTCATACACTCGTGCCTTTGTCTTCAAAATATTATTCATACTGTGTGCCATCAAGATGTGCCGATATGTCAAAGGAGGTGTGGAAGTTCTTTTGGTTCTTAAAAGGAGTTTGTAAATGAGTTTTGAAATTTTCCCCTCAGATTCATATTCACCAGTGAGGAAATTGTATGCCCAGTTTTTGAAAAGTTAGTGAAACACAGATTCAGTCTTACACCAGATGCCTATCATCTTCACTGCCCAGAAGTCCCTTTGTTCTTAAGAAAGCATTCTCTTCCCAACAACTATAGCTGTGATGGTATTTCTCTTGCTTACATCAGCCCTATTTTTTTTTCAAGCTGGAGTTGATTGTTCTTAGCACAAGTAACGTACCTCTTTGTGTGTTTTCAAGATGGTAAGTAGGTAGGGTGTTCTCTTTCTTACACTAAGTAAAGGTAATACATTTACAGACTTTATCCCTCTCTTCTGGATGCTTGATACATAATATTGGCTTCTCCCTATGTCCTTTCACATGCCATTTTCTCAGAGAGGTCTTGATTTTCAGTAAATAAAATAGACCTCATGCATTCTTGTTATTCTCTTTCTCACTAGCATGTTTTTATATTCTCTATTAAGCATGTATGAAAATACTGACTGGTAAATGACATACCTATTTGTTTCCCCATGACGTCATCTGTCTACATTATGATATACTAACAATAATCTCTATGAGGACAAATCATATTATTGATATCACCTACTGTTGCCTCTCCAACAGTAAACAAGTTCCTGCCATAATCCTGGACCAAAGAATGATGTCTGAAGGAATGTTTAGTTAAAATGTGGCACATCTAGGGTCTTTGAAATGAATCTGAACTGGGGCTCATTTTCACACAGTCTTCAAACTTGACTGATAAGCCGTGATGCCTACTTGCCATCCTCGCTCTCAGGAGATGGAGGCAGGAAGACCAAGGCAAATTTGAGGCAGTCAGCGTGAAACACTACATACTGAGCTAAATTCTAGCCGGGGATACTTGGTGAGACTTTGTGAAAAATAAAGACCGAAAAAAATCATTTCATTGCTCAAATAATATGTATATGGCTCAGATTTCCATGTGTTTAGATGTAGAACTAAGGTAGTTTAAGAAGATAACTTGTTCTACTGACTAATGTTTAGAAAATTTACATAAATAAGAAACATCCCTATCCCCCAGGCCACTCACCAGAGTCCACCACCATCTGCCATTCTGCTAGTTCTCTACTGAATTTCATAGGGAGCATATGCAGTTCTCTCTCTCTCTCTCTCTCTCTCTCTCTCTCTCTCTCTCTCTCTCTCTCTCTCTCTCTCTCTCTGTGTGTGTGTGTGTGTGTGTGTGTTTCTTACAAGAGCTCATTGAAGAAATTGAAACAGAAACCAGTTGTTCCCTGTTCACTTGCCACATGACACAGGCTTCTGGTGACATTCAGCTAATGAATTTTCTTCATGATTAACTACCCGTTACACGTGGCCATTATCATGGAAACACGCTCAGCCCATGATATCCTCCTTACAAGCAAGGTGGCTGTGCACATGCTCATTAATGTAAGTGAGCCAGGACAGTATCCTTTTATGAAGTCAGAGAAAAGTGGAGCGTGGAAAATATTACTCACAATCACACAAATTGCTGAAACAAAAGTATGCTTGGCTGGGCTGTGATGGCCAGTCTTTTATTAGAAATAGATGGCAAAAGTTATGAAAATTACATAATGAATTCAGTATAGGAATTCTTCCCCTTTTGTATTCTTCTGGATACACTGGAGAACAGCAGGAAGAAACAAGAACAAGACTAAGAAGCTCCCTGCTTATTATTATTTTTAAAATTAATATTCTCATTCATTTGCTTAGCTTGTCAGAAGCCTCTGTAGAATTTACACTCTTGGAAGCCTCTCACCATTGCTTAATCTTTAGTGACACCTGGTGGCCTAAATTATTTAAATCGTTGCAGGAGCTCTTACATGTTCCTGTTTTTTAGTTGGCACCTGTTCTTAATGGGCCACCATGAAGAAACAAATCTATTTTTTCTTGTATTTCAATGTTAAGTATGCATTTCTTATATGGGAGGACTAGGAGATAAAAATCTATAAAACTTGTATTGATGCCTTATATGACACTGAAATTGTTTGTAATTTGCCCCCTCTTAAAAGAATTGGTTTTATACACTGTATTATTAAGGCATACTAAATAAGTTATTTATGTACTTGTAATTCATATGCTATGGGCACTTTACCTCCTTGAGTATCATAATTCAGTTAGTAAGTAACTTACTAAGTATAGATGCTATAGCAACATAGTGTGAGGTCTTCTTGTCACTGAGGGTATTCCCAGCCCCCCAATTACCACCCAAGGGCACAGTGGTACAGAGATCTCTCTTTGTCTCTGCCCTCCTCCTCCCTCCTCCTCCCTCCTCCTCCCTCCTCCCTCTCTTCTCTCCCTTCTATGCCCTGAGGTGAGTGGTTTTTCTCTGCCTCACATTCCCATCAGGATGCTTTTTCCACCGAATGATGGCCTGAAACCTCCAAGTCCTCAAGTCAATGTTTTTACCTCATTGCAAGTAATTTCAAGTATTGATGGAAACCTGATAACTACCAGTATCTTTTCGAGAGAAAATCCTATTTGGTCTCACATGAGCTTCCTATTACAGTTAGGAAAAGAACTAATCCTTTCACCATGCATATTGTTTATAAGACGTATACTTTTAGCCTTTGAACTCTATAAATAAATCATATTTTTTCAAAGCCCACCACCTTCCCACACATTCTTTCATCCCTAAATATACCCCTTCTACCTTTTTAATTCTAAAAAATCCTGCTTTATTTACACAGTTCATTTTGCATGTTACTTCTCCATTAAGGCCTAAGCTGAGCACGCAGTCGATAGTATGTTTCTCTAACTCACCACCGCACAAAGTTCCCTTCATACTTCCCAATCATGACCTCATATGCCTTCATAATTTGCTATGATTTCTCTTTGTCTGATACTGTAGTTTCATAGACAAAAGAAGGACATGGTGAACTAAAGTATCGTAAGGCTAATTTGTAACTTGACAACTCATATCTACAAACCAGTTGTTCCTCATCTAAAACTAGGCATAAAATATTGTTATTAAACAAATTCATAATGGGTTAGTGGCAGCAGCATTCCTAGTGAGGTATGCCACATAAGAGAAGTCATTATTGCTGCTACTGTGGATACAAAGAGCATCCTGCTTATTAAGAATCCATGTCCAATATGAGGAAATGCATGACTTTCAATTGTCTTGGTTGTTTTGAAGAGACTGTAAACAAGACCTCACTGAATTTTCCTGAAAATCAGTCTCAGGCAGCAACACGAAGCTAAAGAGACAATATGAAATGGAAGAAAGTTGCTGTGGAAACAGAAATGATGCTAGATATTCTAAGAAGTAGAATGGAAGATCAAGGAAATAGAATACGGACTGACCTGTCATTTTCTACAGTCTGTCTCTCTGTCACTCTATCTCTGTCTCTCTGTCTATTTCCTTTGATATGCCATGAAGAAGAAGAAGATATCAGCTCCGGAAATTTAATTTTCCAAGGAACACAGATGCTGCCCTTGCAGGACAGAATCACACTTCAGAAGGTCACTGAAAGAATGAAAATAAGAATGTGAGCTGGACTGATCCGGTATGTAAGGAAGGTGAGAGCTTTACTAAAGAGAGATATGCGACAAAGGAACAGGATGTGCTTTCAGGTTTGAATCCTTGGCACAAGGGAATCTTCCCCGTTCTGAATACTTGCGTGTGTGTGTGTGTGCATGTTATATATGTATGGACACATGCGCATGTACAAAGGTCTGTATTATTTATAATTTAAAGGTAGATTTTCTTAGGATTTTTGTCCTCTGTGTTATATGATAACTATCATAAAGATCTATATAATTTTACTAGTTAGAAACACATCTCAAGAAGACATATTCAAGACATTATTGTTTTTAAAGAATCAGTGTTTTAGAGCTTAAGTGTCATACACACCTGAGAGCGATGCACTTGCTCCTAATCCACACCCTTGTCTCTATCTTTCGCCTTTTCATTTTCCATAGTGTATTATAGGGTACATTATGAAAACAGACGTGGGGCAACAAATCTTAAGACACCTATGAAGATAAGCCAAGAGGAAGAAACAAAACATACTGGACAATGAAGAAATTGTTGTACTATCAGGACAAGATGGTACCACAACATCCCTGTCCAAGCCCCAGTTTCTTTGACAAGAAATAGAATACTTCAGATGTAAATCTCGATGTGTGAATTTTTCTGACTTTCTGCAGTAATCAATGTCCTGTAGTTATTATTGAAAACATGTCTTCTTTAAAAACATGGACAATATAAACCAGAGCATTGAGGCTAGAGGTTAATATTTTCCTACCAATATATTCTAAACTTTGCAAGCACATTTTGGACTTCCATTTCAATGTTTATTCTTAAAGTTCCCTCAGTTCACTAATCATTCTCCCTCCCCTCACCAGGGCTTTGAAAATACTCTTTCCAACACTCCTTTCCTGTGAATACATACATAGTGAATTTTCATCTCTTTTCACATTCTTATACTTTGTCACTGGTGATTTGTTTATGTACTCAATTTGATACTCTAAGGAAAAGTCTGATGTAGCCAAGGCAAGCCTATATCTTGCTATGGAACTTAGGATGATTTGGAAGCCATGGTCCTCTTGCCTCTATCTCAAAGTGCATTACAGGCATGAACCACAACACCATCAACTTTTGATTTCATCCCAACAATGATTTTACCTTGACCCACAATATGTAATAGTGAATATGAGGTAAAGAGATTATTTTCCCCTACTTAGCAGTACAAGCGGCACCCAAAATGGCCAATTAATCCCACTTGCAAAGGAGAGAGTACGCACATGAGAATGTGTGGGACTCTCATCCTCCCACTTTTATGAAATTGCAGCAACATTAAGAACAGAATTATTCAGAGGACATCTGTAAGTGAGTATATACCATGCCTGGGAGTTACCTCACTTAGGATAATCATTTCTGGTTCCATCCATTTGCCTACAAATGTCAAGATTTCCTTGTTTTTAATAGCTTAATAATATTCCATTATATAAATGTATCACAATTTCATTCTCCATTCTTCAGTAGAGGGACATCTAGGTTGTTTTATAGATGTTCTCTGCCCAGTGGGGTAATGGGGCAGATGCTGGGACTCAAAGCTGGCCTCAGGGCAGAGCACTGAGACTTGTAGGTAAGAAAGGGGGGGGGGATGGAAGGTTCTGGTGGGAGCAGGAGCTCTACAGTAAGACCATCAAGAACTGAGGGTCTGGACACAGAAGGGCCTGCACAAACAGATGCACCAGACAAGGACAATGCATGCAGAGAACCTAGACCTCCCTGTTCCTATGTAACTGATGAACTACCGACTCTCCACATTGGGGATGGGAGGCTGCAGTGAAACTTCTGACATGCTCTCAGGTGCCCACAATTTGGTCACTGCCCCTTGGCAAGAGGAGGAGAATGCAGACACACAGAGGAGGGGGATGCAGGCTATCCTAATGAGACCTAATAAGCTGTGGCCTCACAATTGGGGTAGGAGGCAGCTGCCATCAGACATCTAGGCAAGGGGAATAGGCAGAAGAGAGAGGGGTGGGAATGGGAGGATAAGAGGGAGGGGATAACAATTGGGATGTAATGTGAATAAATTATAATAAATAAAATATACATTAAAAAAAAGAACAGCACATAGAATATACATTTAGGTACCAAAGTGGGAGGTTTAATGCCCGTTTAATTGTCTATTTCATTCCTTGATGACTCAGTTTCCTCCTCTGGAAAATAAAGATTACAGTTTTTCTTACTCAGGGCTGTGGTAATAGCAAATGTTAGCATAGGTAATATGTTTTTAGATGGGCTCTTGTCATATGGAAAGTGTTCTGTACATGGTGGTTTCACTGATTGGCCTCCCAATCAGGGGAGACACTGTTCTTTTCTTTATCATTGTCAAAATGATTAGAGATCATTTACTGTGTCTCTTCCTCAGTTAAAATTACATTATAATAAAGTAAAATTCATTGAATTGATATGGTCTCTTCTTAAGCAATCCAAGTACTTGCTACAGCCACATTCATTTTAATAAATTCTGTGAAGCATCTTCATAATTAATATTTATTAAGCACCCAGCATGGAATAGGCAGCATTCAAAAGAAAAAGAGAGCTTGAATCTGAGGAGCCCTGCCGAATATGATACTTCAACTTCATTGTAATTTTAATCAAGAATTCCAACTGTCTGCCTAGGGAGGATTTTTACAGCTGTAGCCCTTCTGTAAATGACAATAGTCCCTTCCATTCCCCTCAGGTGATTTGAAATGAGGTTAAATATAGTGGACAAAACATAGCTTGAGTTACATAAACATCTTCCAGAGTTTAAAATCAAGATATAATGTTGGCTTTAAGCACTGGGCGTGGTGGTTCTCAACTACAATCTGCACTTCAGAGACAAGCTGGTGAGGGGTGGGTGAGAAGTTTGAGGCCAACATAAACTATAGGAGCTCTTCCCTTAACAAAAAATGCTAAGGAAAAATAATGTTACCTATATGCCTTTCAGGAAATTATTCAAGCAGTTGGGTCCTCAGTTATTTCCCCTTTAAAATTGTTTTAAATATCTGCATAGCAGGGTCTTTACCTTACACAGACTTCTTTTCCTGAGACGGGGTTTCTCTGTGTAGCCTTGGCTGTCGTCCAGGCTGGCCTTGAACTCACAGCAATCCACCTGCCTTTGTCTCCTGGGTGCTGGGATTAAAGGATTGCACTGCCATGCCTGGCTCCTTACACAGAATACTAGTGGTATTCATTTAAAATGATTTCAAAACATTCTTATAGTTTAAACTCATTCTAGCTTACCTGAATTATTTGAATATTTTCAGGGAAAGCAATATTTTGTGGAACCATAAAATTTTATATTGGCTATAGGAAGAGTTGGTATCTGCACAGAAAAGTAATTTCAAAGTGTTTTTAATTTGTGGCATAGAGCTTGGGAATGGGACAAGGCTTAGGTGTCCCCATCCATAATAAATGACCCACAGGACAAAGAATAATCATCATCCTTGCAGTAGCTAGCTTTGTAAGGTGATTCACCTTTCTGCTTGAGAGATTTCTTTGCCAATGCATATTTAGGAGAATGGGAACTGTACAGAGATGAAAGCACATCAGACATTTATCTCAAGCGCTTCATTTTCTAAAGAAGAGCAGGTGCATCATACAATTTCCCTGAGGAGCAAATGCTCCTCTAAAGTCTCTGTTGCTGCTTCTGGATATAGAAAGTGTGGAGAAGATGCCACTGAATGTATAGTTCAAGAAAAATATCTCATTTGCAGAAGCTGGGACAGGCAATACGTTCCTTGCAAGACTAAATTCCTCAGAAACAATCAAATTGTTGTGAACAAAAGAAATATCCTATGGGAGACAGTACTGAAAAATGACAAAGACTCAGTCTAAAATATCTTTAAATCACAGTTTAAAAACTCACCAATTCATGCTTCTATATGTTAGTCACATGTTTCTCTTTTCTACATCATTCCACCTTTGATATGTGCACAACATGTGCACACAAACTCCAGAAACAACTGTTGCTAGAGTTGACTTTTGTTATCACACCCGAATAGTTCCCAAATATCTAACAAAGATAACCAGTGTGTATATAATTCCTCAAGTGCAAAGTGGGTGCTTTTCAATCATCAAATAACTAGAAAATCTTTTCCCCCATTGAAGACAGTAGTTTTTAAGTACTGTACAGAGCATTACCCTGTACACTGTTCACAGAGCCCCAACCACGGTAATAATACTTGCTTTCCATGAATTGATTTATGACAGCATAAGAATTATCAAAAAATTAGAATGTTAGTGTAGATGTGTTAAAATATAGATGATGAAAATAAGACTCCAAGTGTCTCAGTAAACTAAAAGTCAGTTACTATTAAACACTGCTCAAACAAGGCTCCCTGGTCAAGACACTTTAATAGTAACACTTCCCCAAATATTTGATATTTGAAAAGTTATCTAACAATAAGCTATTTTAAAGTAAAAGCAGACAGTTTCAGGTATGTTCATCCAGGTAAGTAAGTAGCTACTTACAATCATGTCATGGGATAGTTGCCAGAACTACAGGGGAGGCTCTGTCCTGTTCTTAGGGGGTTTGCATTACAGTAGAAAACACAAATGAAACAAAAATGAACATTCCTAAAACAGTCACCTGGGCATTTGGATCTTTGGCTTTTGCTACCTGCTTCACACATGCTCTTTCCACATCCTGATAGCCCCAACACAACCTATATTTCTAGTAATTGCCAATAGCTGCTTAATATCAATCAGTGGGATTGCCTGTGAACCAAAATTTTGAACAATTCTTGTTTTACAAACTCTACTTAACATATTTTCAATGTGACTCCTGCCAGAACACTTCTAGAACACTAGGCTACAAACATCCCTTACATAGATTATTTTCCAACACCCCCACACCTCCGTTTTCAAATTCCCATGTCCCTTTCTCTATGATCTTCTTCCACACTTAATGGAACATTGTTCCTAGTCTCCCTTTTGAGTGATGTTGTGCTTCCTTATCGCTCCTGTGGTTGTGCAGAATTTTGTCCTCAGCACCATGAGATTTTGCAGGATTACCTGCATGAGAGACTTACTGAAACCTCCTTAACTACAAGTACACCAAGTAAGAAAAGGAAAAATGCATTCAAAAGGATCTGTCCTGAGAAATTATGCATTCTTGACTTATACTTATTGACCATTAGAGATCAGTCCAAGTTTCTCAAATATTATATTTTTTCATCTCTCCCAGCGCTATCTTTGATGTATTGTTTTGATCCTATCAGTATAGTCTTTCTACTGTACTGAGCATCGGAATTATTTAAGCTGCTTTGTTAAGTGATTTGAGAATCTCTTACAACAGAGTCTCACTCTTAGACATTTGCTGAGTCCACTGCTATACTATTTCAGGGTGGGACATTACATTACAATATGGATATTCTTGATATTTTGGTTATGTTTTGGCTCTCACATAGGCTTTGTACTTTTTCTGCCTAACAAAATCTCAAGACCCAGATCAATTTATACTTCTGATGAGTTGTTTCCCATCCCTGTTTGCAGAACAAATCAATCATCGTATCAGATATGCCCGTATAGCTGTACTCAGAGAGTAGACTTTGAATTTGATGTCATATTCTCCATACCATGAATGAATGATCAAAGCCCAGGAGCTTGAAAATTAGAAAGCATCACTGGACCCTAGCATAGATTCTGCTCTAAAATTGACATGTAAGCATTTGGTAGGGAGATAATGACTGTACCTATGTTATTTAAGTTCAAAATGACAAAGGACCTCTCTATAGGACAATATGTGCAGTAAATTTTGAACCCCTACCCAGGTCTAGCCAATGGACAGGACATCCTCCACACTTGAGTAGAGAGTGGGGTCTGACTTTCACACGAACTCTGGTGCCCTATATTTGACCACATCCCCTGGATGGGGAGGCCTGGTGGCAATCAGAGGAATGATAGCAGGCTACCAAGAAGAGACTGGATACCCTAAGAGCATATACAGGGGGAGGAATTCCCCCTCATTCACAAACATAGGGAGGGAAGTAAGGGGAAAATGGGAGGGAGGGAGTAATGGGAGGGTACAAGGGATGGGATAACAATTGAGGTGTAATATGAATAAATTAATAAAATATATTTTAAAAACAAAATGACAAAGTAAGCACACTATCAATGTTTAAGTATCTTAGTTTCACTTCTCGTATGCATGTTTTGAAAACAAACAAATGGAACTAACATTTTAGTGTCTTGACTTAGATCCATACTTAATATGATAGACAGGCTTCTGTTTGGAGTTGCTGTATCATCAAATTTCCTCGACTTGTACTCCACAGAATGTGATTGTACAAATGAAGTTAGGTTGTGCCCCTCCTTTCTTAAGGCACTATCCGTGTTCTAAGTGACACTGAGTCCCCTTCCCACAGCTTAGGGATAGTTTGTTTTTGACACTGCTCATCCCTTCACTCTTGTTCTTTGCTCTCCTATCAATTCTATCCACCAAAAATCTATCATATATTTGGGTCTCATCATAACTATTTAATATCCTTCTTATCTGACTTTGAATAGTGCCCATTTACACACGTTTAAAGACAGATTTCCCTATCATACCATTTCAAATGTTTTATGTCCTTTAGGATAAGGACTGTCTTAAGCATCTAAAGCTTTTATCACTAACCCCATACGTCCTATCCCTGAAAAACTAGGTTGCTTTCCCTATCCTGGCTTCCATAACTCCCTCTTCTTGCCCTTGTCATAAACCTCCATGGTTTATTTTTCCATTTTCCTTTATTGCCTGTTTACTTCACTAACTTTCAACATGCTTGAGTTCTTCTACTATTGTATTTATATTAGTGCATTCAAAACTTAACCTGGTCTATGATACAAAGTAGGCATTAAGCAAAGAGTTGTTAAATATATAGAATGAATTACTATTTAGACCTGGGACTCAGGCAAGTGATTAAGAGCAGAGTGGAATCTAAGAGCAACGACTACCAAAGCACTAACCAAATTTAAGCAGTGAAGACTTAGGCTAGAGGCAATTCTCTGTACCTCACAGAGGTGGGGGATTATAAATCTGTGGTGAGAATAAGAAGCCCTTGGTGAAACAGGCTTTGCCTTAGTAAGTCTCTATCATTTTAGAAACTTGCTGCTTTCCAAAATAGCTAAGCATATGTTGTCATTCATAAAGATGAAGACAGATTTGCCATGGGGAAAAAAAGACATGTGAATTCCAAGTGTGAACTTGAATGAGCATTTATACCCTTTTGTGTTGGTTTATCCACATACATGGAAAGAATTTACATTTTTGTCCAAGAACTCGAATCTCCAATAAGTTACTTCTGTCTCCTGAGAAGGAGACTACCTTGCTCTTCTACTGAGAAAACAATATTGAACTTAGTTTTGTTTCTTCTGATATATTTCCTATATTACCAAAAGGTTCATTTTTAAAATTAATTTTAACAAAAGCTGTAACCATGTTAACAAATACTACGGTGTTTCCTGATCTTCATAACCATTGTCACAAAACTGTGACTACAATGATTAGAGGAGATGTGTACCCTGGCCACTAGAAAAGTCTGGCGGGTAATGAGTAAGATTTAAAGCACAGGCTAATAGAAATCACAAAATAACAACAATGTTTGTCTAAAGTATACATTTAAAAGTTTATAGGACAAGAAAAGCTTTCTGATGGCTAGGTTTGTCAGGACAATATAACTTTTTAATTTCCTTGTTAAAAGTGTGTATAAACATATTAACCTGTGCAATTTAGCATGCTCATTGCATTTGTATTGGCAATCATATTTGTTCTTCATAATCACCTCAAGACTCTCTCTACCAACTTAAATATCTGCTCTGCTTTCTCTGAAGTACCCATCTTGGTTGGGGTCATAGATTTGTATCTCTCTGACCCTTGCCTCTGTCATTGCTTAACTCTGACTCCATTGCCTCTCATTAATATGGGGATATTATCACTATCTCGGTCTTAATAAGATAAAGCAGGATTATTGTTCCCATTACTATTTGATCACATTTTCATAATTGTAATATATTCAAAGTTTCCTAGGATCAGGATGTGGGTGAATCTCTTGGCTAGGGGTATTATCTGTTCTGCTCTAAAATCCAGCTCTTACAGAATTCAAACCTTGATTACTATGAGAGCTAGGTTTCACTTCCAGCTGAGGCTTTTTTCCAAGTGCACACTCATCCACTATGACTCCAGACAGAATACTCTCATCTGTTATCTGTGATATGTAGGCGTTGTTTCATACCCCACCCTAGAGTGATGTGATATAAAAATACAGGGGAATTTAATGTGCATATATTCTATTGTCAGTCTCACAAATAGTTATTTTGGTCTTGCCTAGAGCCCCTCTCTCAGCTGAAAGCTGTAGAAGAGTGAATCATTTCCTGGAAAACTGCATCTGTGCGCTTTCTCCAGGCAGTCAGAAGATATTCATGTCTGTGTGATTTACATTGTAGACAAATCTTGACACCCAGCTAGTTTCCTGTTGGCAAAATGATACTGTAATATACATCATTCTTATCTTAAATGTTTGTGAAAGTCAGTCAGTCAACAAGCTTTATCGAGAGCCTAAAAAATGTGTTTCACGTATGTCAGTGTACTATAAGTGAATAAGATAATCAGCCAAATGTCACTAATATTAATATTAAAAGTTATGCTTCTTTTAGGAAAACTTTCACAAGTGTATGTATTGTAAAAGCTCACACACAGAGATAGACATGCACACATGCACCATGTAACTGTATGACGAAACCCACAGAACTGCTCATCTGAAGCCTGAAGACTGGCCTTGGATTGGTGTACATCTTTGGATCTACCCTCTGTCTATCTTTCCCCTTAAGATACAAAAATACATGCATGGATGTACAGACAATTTCCTATCAAATATAAATTTGATTTTTATATGTAAAACACAGCAAAGTGGTATAAACACAGTGAACAAAAAAAAAAACAGCCTAATTAACTAGTCCATGTAAAAAAATGGACTCCAAAGTAAGATGCCTCATTGTCTTAGCATAGATACCAAAATGTTCAAATGTATTTTTGAATTTATTACTCTCTTAATTAAGGGCCCTTTTTCATTGTTTCCTTTCTAACTAGCATATTTGCAAACGCCTTTACCCAGTTAAAACATAACAGCACATCAAGAATAACCTTAATTGGGATACTTCTCATCTCATATAATGTCAAAGTCCATATTTTTACACTTTCAGATCATTCAGAAGTTACCACTGCCACTCACATGGCATGGTTATTGATCTGTGTTGTCTACTATGTCTTGTAGAAACACGGAGCTGTATCCCATCTGCAGCTTTCCTGCGTTCCCCAGCTGAAAACGCTGCCATTCCACTACTAAGATTAGCAGAGAATGAAGAAAATAGTGTTTCCATTCAATTGAAGCATATAGAGTTTCTAACATGATTCTTCATAGGAAATAGTGAAGATATCAATTATGTGAAGAATAGGTGTCAGTAAGAAATTCTGTTTCTTAAATCAACATCGCCAACATCTGTAGTCCAGCCTTTGCTGATTTCTGGCTTTAAGTGTCTAAGGAAGTGTTTCTCAGCTTTCTTAATGCTGAAGCTCTTTAATATAGATCCTTATGTTGTGGTGAGCCCAACCACAAAACTTTTTCATTACTACTCCATAACTGTAATTTTTCTTCTGCTATGAATTATGATATAAATATCTGATATGCACAACCCATAGGTTGAAACCCATAGCCACTCAAACTGGAAGTTCACATGAACATATTTTATTTAACTTCTACCAATTCCCCCACCAATGTTCTCCTCAGGACCACATGTCACATTTGTACTAACAATCAGTTTCTTCATCTTAAACTACTCTGGAACCCTCTTTCATGACTTCACTATTCTTAAATCACATGTAAAACTTGTGAGGAATGGCCCTCAATTCGGAACTGTCTAACATGCTTCAGTGATTAGATTTGGATCATTTTTTTCTCAAAGAGATACCACAGAAATGCGAATATGTCCTTCATCGTGCACTGCATCAGGTGGCACATGATGCCTACTGTTGTGCCTACGGTGTTGACTTTGACATTGTGATGAAGGTGGATTCTGACAGTTCTCTCATCAGAAGCTATTATTGTCTCCGTTGAAATGATCTGAATCTATTGGGAGATGCTTTGAGACTATGTGAATCTCTTCTTTCTTAGCCTCTGGGGGAGTACACATCGAAGCCAGGTACATGTCTTAAAGTTTTGAGTGGCTGGACTCACTTTCGATAATATTTCATATCATTGATTTAATAAACTGAGAGTTTAACTACTTTGGGCTGTGTGCTTGTGGGGTGTTTGTGCATATGGTGGGGGGTATTTAGTATCTAACTTTCAATTAGAAAAAGGTAGTAACATGGGAAGTTGTTAAAAGATTATATAATTATAACATGAGATTATGTAAAATGGAATTTTTCCCAGTGTAAGATTAGGAAGAAAAACTTTATAATTAAGAAGAAAATCTATCCAATATTACCAATGTTAGGAGAAAACAGAGAGAATTGATGTTGGGGGCATAAAAGGCAAGTGGAATTTATAGGTGAAGACGATCACAGGACAGCTGAAGTGGTGGGCTGCACACTGGCAATGAGCTGCCCATAAGGAAAGGTTAAAGAATCAAGTTTCATAGAAATTAATAAATATATATATATATTTTTTTAAAGCAAAATTCACCCATCAATAGGGGAGGCTAGGAAGGCTGACAAGAGAAGTAGAGTGGGTTCTGACACGACCCATGTCAGTGCATCTGATTGGCTGCAACCTGGGCCAGCGCTGGCTGTGATCCCTCATCTGGATCCAGAGCACTCCAGTTATGGACAGGCACTTCGTACTGATCTGTCTCTCATGTTTCTTATGTGATATCACAGATAAATCATTATTTTTAATCTCGACTTTGACATTCCCATTTCTATAGTTCATGTGAGTTTCCTTATGCTATCTTAAATTGAACACAGCAATGCAGTACTAAAGGGTTTTTTTTTATGAGTAAAGCAATCAGAACTCAGTATCAAGCTGTTGTGAAGAAGGTGTCTGCCCCACCTTCCAGTATAGTTAATGAATAGCTGGATACTCAAAGATTAGCTTTTTCTTTTTTCTTTAAAAATTTTTGAGACAATAATGTATTTACAACCTTTTCCTCTTCCCTTTCCTCCTTCCAAAACCTACCACATCCACTTCCTCACTCTCCATCAAAGTCCTTGCTTTTTGTTCCATTGTTATTGTGTATGTACGTTTTTGTGTGTTTCTAAATATAACCTCCTTAGGCCATATAATGTTACCTGTATGTCTGTTTTAGGGCTGAACACTTGGCACTGGGGAACCTGGTTGATGTGCTCGTCCCCGTAATAAACCACCTCTCCTGCTATAAGCTTTCCTTAGTTGTCTGCACTTCTTTTGTAGAGTTGAATCCTGGTAAGATTTTCCATGTCTACTTTGTCATATGCATAGGTGTTGTCCTTGTTCAACTCACGGTTGGTCAGTCATGCTAGCAAGACCTTATAGATTTAGTTTCAAACATTACTGGAATCTCACAGTAAACTCCCTGATCCTTTGGCCCTTACAATCTTTTCTCACCCCTTTCTGCCATGTTCTCTGTATTTTGTAGATGTATGCACTTATATTGCCCTTAAGACTAGTTGTTAATATGACCTTTGTGCCCTTCTGCACAATATGCTACATTGTGGTTCTCTACAATGGGACTGCCAATTGGAAGTGCCCAATTAAGAAAAAGAACACATATGTCGAGTATATTCAGTAATGAATTTTGAACATGCCTTGCAGATTTTAAAGAAAATCAATCATAAAGTAGACAACTATATATTAAACCAGATGTTTTCAATTCCCACTTTACAAACTGAATTTTTGCTACTCTTGTATTTTTCATATCATTAGTTTCATTCCCTCATGTTCCATCCTCCTTAATTCCAACCTATCAAGATTTTCACAGGTTATTTACAAAGCTCACTAAACATTTCTTTCAGTTTGTTCAGACTTGCATATTACATGCAGTTTCAAATTCCTCAGCATTATCATGTTTATTTGGAGTGCTATCAAATGGTGTCCTCTCACAAATTGAATGTACAAAGGAATGTTATAAGAAAAAAAAAAAGAAATTGAACTACAGAATGGAAACAGTCACAGAAAGTGGTAATCAATCAGCCAACAATAATTAACCCTAGAAGCAGCTCCTATTTAACTACCATGAGCTATATTTAAGTACATAGTTTTACAGTATTTTTTTTCTGAAGAAAACATATGTACCCATTAATATACATGACCTTTTCTGAATCATCATCACGTTAAAAATTACATAATTGCACTTTCAATGACACTTTATATACAGCAGCCACAGATACCTTTCATTTAAGAAATACTTCACTAATCAAAGCAGAGGTACAAACACCAAAAAAAAAAATGCCTCTTGAACAAACTCCCTGGTGCAGTTCATAAGGTGAAAAGTGAGATGTCTGTGTTTCAGTGATTTACAGCTCTGCTATATAGGTCCACAGGACCTTCCACACAGAATCTAAGTCATTGTTTAGGAAAGAAACTGGATTTCTTATGGTAAAACATTTAACTATGCAATAACAGTTATTTCAACTCTTATAACTCATAACAGAAAATAATGTTTCCATTAACTTACTACATTTAATTCTCCAAATCCCATATGTTTCTCAAATTAACTGTTACACAAATGAACAAGTTATGATAAAGTTGTTTAAATATGTTTTTCATACCAGCATCCAGAGTGCCTGGTTTAATTTTTTAAATATTCTATAGCAAACCCACAAGCATGAAAAACAACAAAAATATTTCTTGGCTACATCTTTTGAGCATCACGAAGCTAGAATGGGTACAGAATATACAGGGGATAAAATAAGCCTGAAGTATAAATGTGGTCACTTACCAGTCAGTGTTTATCTCAGCATTTAGTTTCAAACAAATTGACCTTAAAAGAATAAAAACCAGTAATTAATGTATAATGATAAAATATAAAACATGCATCTCATACTAGCATTCTGCTCGTTCATTTGACTACTGGGTCTCTGTCTTCTCCACCTTTAATTCTATCACGTAATGGTACCAGCAGAATTCTAGGCCATGATGGCTGTCTGATAGCTAATTGAGCTGTATACTTCTCGGGAACACTGAAGACTGAAGGTTAGAGAGAACACATTTCTTGGGAAGGAAGGGGTATCTGGACGAGGTGGAGGGTGGAGGGGGGTGTTTGAGATAGAGGTTTTCTGATTTAAAGATAAACTATACCTGGCTCTGGGAAACACACTTTTGAAATCTATGTGGTCAGAAGCAGTACCTTAACCTTCTGGCACAGCTCTAGCTCTTGGCTCCCTTCCAGCAGCCAGATGTTGGAACTCCCGCTAGCCATGAAGCTGTCAGAAGTGCAGGCGGCTTCAGGAGATCTTGACAGTACGCTTATCACTTTAGAGAAATATGTGTCTCCCCAACGTTAATATGCTCCATGAGTCACAGGAAGCGATTTGCAAATCTTGCACTCATCCCAAACTCACAATCAATACAGCTAGGCTTGCACTTTTCCCAACATTGAAATGCTGTGAAGTAGAAAATTTATTTCTTTTCTGCACAAATGTTTACTGGTGTGTTTTAGGTGCACAATATTTGGGGGGGGGGGTTATAACTATGGTCACCACAAACTGAAAAAGCTGTTTCCTTGGGTTTAAATTGTATAAATGAGTAGTGAACTGTTATTCCATATCTTTTAAGGTCCAAGTACTAGGCAGATTTTTAACTTATTTTATTTTTTGAGATTATCATATAATTAAATCACTCCCCTATTCCTTTGTCTGCCTCCAAACGCTCACATATAACCCTTATTGCTTACTTTCAAATTAATGGCCTCTATTTCATTAATTTTCGTATGTATAAACATGTATGCATATTCATATACCCGTAAACATATGAAAACAACGTTCTCAGTCTGAATAATGTTACTTATATGTTTATTTTTCGGACTGACCACTTTGGAGTAGTAACCAACTGGTGTGGCGCTCCTGTGGAAGACTACTTCTGCTGCTCTCAACATTCCTTAGCTGCCTATAACTCTCTGTGTAGGCTGGAGACTTTCTGGAATCCTCGCCCTATTCACTTTAGCATATCTATTGTTATTTTCCATATTCAGCTCACGTTTAGGCAACTGTGTTGCTGAAACTTTATTGGCGCAGCTTCTGACATCCGTAGATGACAAAAATCCCACAGCCAACTCTCTAATCCTCTAGTTCTGCAAACTTCCCATCACCACCCCTAATCCAGTGATCCTTGAGCATTGGGTATAAGAGTTGATTGTATATGTATTGGTTGGTACTGGGATCCACAATTCAGGTTTTTATATTGGTCTCCTAGGTAACCACCCAGACTGCTATAATCATGAATCTTTAAGGAGAACCTATACCTACCACTTATCTCAACCAGCATGATACCTAACTACAGTCTAGCTGTTTGTCTTTATGCCCACAGATAAGTATAGTCTTCATCTCTTTCTTCTTGCAACAGACAGAGATGCTTTTTAATAGGAGAAATGATGATATTGAGACATGGTGGTAAAAGCTAAAGATGAATGAATGGAAATGAGTTTGCTATTTCTGAGTGTTTAAAGTAGACCAGTTAATATTTAATAAATTAAGTAATACTAACACACTATTAAAATAGATGAGGGTGGTGATTTACAATGAGTAAATTTATAGGGAACAGCATATAGAGAGAATTCTAGAAATGACAAGGCCAAAGCTTTAGAGGTGGGACATTTATGATTTTCTTAAGAATACAGGGAAAAAGACGGCTTGCCTATTGAATTGCATACACTTGCTTCATAATTAGTCAGTCCTGAATAAATGTTCAGGGATAAAGCAAAGCTCAAATTATTCAGCATTTTACTATAAAGGAATCCATGTGACATTTGTCTTCCCTTTCTTCAGTTACAGAACATCCTCAAAAGATTGAGATATGAGAATGGGGAAATAGAAGGATCCAGAGGGTCCTAGACCTACAAGAAGAACATTATGATGCTCGGATATGGGTCCAGGGGTCCTGCTCAAACGATGGCAACAGCCAAGGATAATATAGGCAGTAAACTTCGAACCCCTACCCAGATATAGCCGATGGACACCACATTCCCCACAGTTGAGTGGAGAGTGGGGTCTGACTTTCATGGGAACTCTGGTGCCCCATATTTGACCATGTCCCCTGGATGGGGAGACCTGGTGGCACTCAGAGGAACAATAGCTGTTACCAAGAAGAGACTTGATACCCTATGAGCATATACAGGGGAAGGAGGTCCCCCTTAGTCAAAGTCATAGTGGAGGGGAGTAGGGGGAAAGCAGGAGGGAGGGAGGAATGGCAGGATACAAGGAATGGGATAACAATTGAGATGTAATATGAATAAATTAATAATATATTTTCTAAAAGAAAAAAGATAAATACATATATTTTGATTAAAAAAAAGACTGAGACATGATAGAAGGCTTCAAAGAGGGTTGCGATCCCATGTCAATATTTTTTTCATTTTAATTAACATTTTACATAAAAATTTATATTATTACACATACATACAATAAACTACCTACAGCAGGAAGAACCACAAACAATCAAGAATCATATAAATGTTGCAATCACAGTGTTTTGCCTATTTGTATTTGGCAGCCTTGAAGATACTAAACTGTTCAATAAGTGTTCAAATTGCTCTCTATTGCTGTGATAAACATGACTTGGAAGAGAAATGGGTTGATATCAGTTTATTTTCTCTAGTTTCTCATGAACGGATGTCATGACAGAAATTCTGGCAGGTACTTAGAGGTAGGAACTGAAACAAAGAAGGGGAGGAAGGCTGTTTACTGTCTTGCAATCCCTGTATTGATCACCCTGTGTTCTTTCATTTTTCATTTTACAATCATCTTTCTTATATAATGCAGGACCATCTACCTTATGTGTGGAACCATTCACAGGAAACTGAGCCCTCCTATATCCCTCATTAATAAGCAAACACCCCACACACTTGTATAGAGGCCAATAAGAGGGAGACATTTTCTCAATTGAGGTTCATTCTTTCAAGATGGACTTAATGTGTGTTGATAAAACAAAATAAAACAAAAAAAAAATCAAAACAAAAACCCAACAACAAGAACAACAAAAAACCAGACTAATACAATGATAGATTGACAATAGCAGTGAAGTTTTTTTATAAATAAAATGTAGAAATAAACTTATTTTATATAATTTTTCCAAATAAAATAAATATAGTGACAAAATACTCAATGGCTGGGAATTAATTGGATGTCACTTATGCTAATTTTACTTTGAAAAGGCTTAAAATGAGATACAAACTTGTGCACAAGTGTGTGCATGATCACAAACACACACACATATATATTTTAGCCTGTTCTTTAGTGATTCCATGTATTTAAATATACACATTAGCTAAGATTTAACTGTAGTATCTAAGAATTCAATACTTGTGGCACATTTATTATCACCTGTGGATGTGTTTAGCACTTGGTGTGTGTGTGTGTGTATGTGTGTGTGTGTTTGTGTGTGTGTGTTGCATCATGTACATCTTAAATTTCTAATATTAGCCTAACAGTTCCAATTGGCACTCAGTAGTTTGCCAAAAGAAGGCATTATTTGAAAAGAAAAGCCTAGAATGTCCATGAAAATAAAGATGGATGATACATTTAACAGTATTATTTAAGGTACTTATCTAAACATAATAAAGGCTATATACAGCAAACCAACAGCCAACATTAAATTAAATGGAGAGATACTCAAGGAAATCCCTCTAAAATCGGGAACCAGACAAGGCTGCCCTCTGTCCCCATATCTCTTCAATATCATTCTTAAAGTTCTAGCCAGAGCAATAAGACATCAAAAGGAGATCAAGGGGATCCAAATGGGAAAGGAAGAAGTCAAATTATCACTATTTGCAGATGATATGATAGTGTATATAAGTACCCCAAAAATCCCACCAAAGAACTCCTACAGCTGATAAACCCCTTCAGCAAATTGGCAGGATACAAAATAAACTCAAAAAAGTCAGTAGCTTTCCTGTATACAAATGACAAACAGGCAGAGGAAGAAATTAGGAAAACTACTCCCTTCACGATAGCCACAAACAATATAAAATATCTAGGAATAACTCTAACCAAGCAAGTGAAGGACTTATTCAAAAAAAAACTTCAACCCTCTGAAGAAAGAGATTGAAATTGACATCAGAAAATGGAGGGATTTACCTTGTTCATGGATCGGGAGAATCAACATAGTAAAAATGGCCATCTTACCAAAAGCAATTTACAGATTCAATGCAATCCCTATCAAAATAACTACAAAATATTTTGAAGATATTGAAAGATCAATTCTCAAATTCATATGGAGAAATAAAAAACCCAGAATAGCAAAAACAATCCTATTCAATAAAATACTCTCCGGAGGAATCTCCATACCTGATCTCAAGCTGTACTACAGAGCCACAGTAATTAAAGCAGCATGGTACTGGCAAAGCAATAGGCTGGTGGATCAATGGAATCGAATTGAAGACCCAGAGATGAATCGACACACATTTGCTCACTTGATTTTTGACAAAGAAACCAAATCTATTCAATGGAAAAATGATAGCATCTTCAACAAATGGTCCTGGTCTAACTGGATGTCTACATGTAGAAAAATGCAATTAGACCCTTATTTGTCACCATGCACAAAACTAAAGTCCAAGTGGATTAAAGACCTCAACTTAAAACCAGAGACATTAATTCAGTTAGAGGAAAAAGTGGAGAAGAGCCTGGGACACATAGGTACAGGAAACAACTTCCTGAACAGTACACCAACAGCCCAGGCCTTAACATCAACAATTAATAAATGGGATCTCATGAGGCTGAGAAAGTTATGTAAGGCAGGAGACACTGTCAGTAGAACAAAGCGACAGCCTACAGACTGGGAAAAGATCTTCACCAACTCTTCATCTGACAAAGGTTTAATATCCAAAATATATAAAGAACGCAAGAAATTAAACACCACAAAACCAAACAACCCAATTGCGAATTGGGGCTTGGAACTTAACAGAGAATTCTCAACAGAGAAATATCAAATGGCCGAGAAACACGTAAAGAAATGCTCTTTGTTAGTCATCAGAGAAATGCAAATCAAAATGACACTGAGATTCCATCTTACACCCATCAGAATGGCTAAGATCAAAAACTCAAATGCCACCACATGTTGGCGAGGATGTGGAAAGAAAGGAACCCTCCTTCATTGCTGGTGGGAATGCAAACTAGTACAACCACTTTGGAAAGCTATCTAACGCTTTCTCAGAAAAATGGGAATAGAGCTTCCCCAAGACCCAGCTATCCCACTCCTTGGAATATACCCAGAAAATGCCCTACCACACAACAGGGACATGTGCTCAACCATGTTCATAGCTGCTTTATACATAATAGCCAGAACATGGAAACAGCCTAAGTATCCCTCAGTAGAAGAATGAACTAAGAAACTGTGGTACATTTACACTATGGAATACTACTCAGCTATTAAAAACAAGAAATTCTTGAAATTTGTGGACAAATGGATTGATCTAGAAATTATCATAATGAGTGAGTTCACCCAGAAGCAAAAAGAGACAAACGGTATATACTCACTTATATCAAAACACTAGTCCAAGGGATACGTCCCATGAAAAACTTTACTTACCAGGAAAGTGGGTCAGAGGAGAGGACATCCTATTGAGATGTCTCTAGGCAAGAGTAGCATGGAAGAATGGGGAAATAGTAGGACCCACAGGGTCCTGGAAACCTACATGAAGAACTTTATGACAGGCAGATCTGGGTCCTGGGGTCCTCCTCAAACTAAGGCACCAGCCAAGGAGAATATAGACAGTAAACATCGAACCCCTACCAAGACCTAGCCAACGAACATGATATTCTCCATCATTGAGTGGAGAGTGAGATCTGACTCTCACATGAACTCTGGTGCCCCTCTTCTGACCATGTCCCCTGGATGGAGAGGCCTAACGGCACTCAGAGGAGGGATAGCAAGTTACCAAGAAGAGATTCGATATTCTAAAAGCATGCATAGGGGGAGGAGGTCTCCCTCAATCACAGACATAGGGGAGGGGAGAAGGGGGGAAGTGGGAGGGAGGGAAGAATGGGAAGAAACAGGGGAAGGGCTAACAATTGAGATGTAATACGAATAAATTAATTTAAAAACATAGTGTTATTTATAAATACTGGACAATACTGGGCATTTCATCTGTTAAATGTTATGATTTTTTGTTTAATATTAAAATAATTAAAATAATTGTATTGTTACACTGAGATTCAGCACAATTCAAAATATAAATGAGGGATTCCTCCAGATTTACTTGCCAAGTATCTTTATAAAAGAATTTTATTCCAGAAAAATGTCCTATTAAAATGACGAATATGGAAGGATTTAAAATGAAGTATAAGTGGTTTGAACCAAAATTATCTTTATTCTGTACCTTCTTCCAATTTTGAGCTCACTTTATCTTTCACAACCTTGGTTATTCTGTTTGTTTACGGTCCATTGAAATGATAATTGTGCAGTTAATTTCTCTTAACTTTTACTTCTTTATAGCCCCAGCATATGAAAAAACACTTCATTACATGTACCAAATGCTTTTTATCATGTTATGCTGCAGCGTCATGTGACTCTGAGATTGGTATATATATATATATATATATATATGTTTTATAGCTTATAATATTTACAGCATATTATTTATCAATAAAACCTACCAAAACCCTCCTAAGAAGTCCTTTTGACACTTTTCAATCTTTACCTAAATCTGACCTGAGCCCAGTGTAGTAAAACAATGTGTGAATTTCAGTTGTATAGGTTTTACCCATCACAAATCATCAAAAATTAAGAAAACATTCTGACTTTTAGCTTCTTGTATATGACATGTAACTATAATAGCAGCCATGTAAACGTTAATCCCACAGAGAATGCATTTATATATGCCAATTTTCATTCTTCAGAGATAATATCTTTGCACATGTCTTGAAATAGTTCCAATGATAACTTCATAGAGAAATTATCATTGTCTTAATTTAATCGGGCTGGAATCTAGATGCAGCTGGAGAGCTGCAAGTTATCAAAAATGTCTCTGCTATAGGCAATAATTTTAATGTTAATTAACTCCATCTGGAAGGAAAAGCAGGTGTTGAAATTGATCACTTAAGTACAGAAAGCAAAGGCTGTTTACTAAACTCTCCCTAAATTAATTTGAGCGTGTGGTTAAATTGCTTTCAAGTTGCTTTTCTATGAATACCTCATACCAAATGCTGCAATTGGAAAAAGAAGTAGACCAAGCAGATTCTAATGAAATGTAACAAATTGTTTTGAAAGGTCACCTAAAAATAAAATTACATTTTAAAAATAAAAAAAAAATGCAATATTCATTTTTCCTTCAATAGCAGGTAGAATTTGGGTTAAAAAATTATCTCCCTCACATGGTGCACAAATCATTCACCTGCATCATATTAATGTGAAAGTACTAGAAATGGTAGAATTCTGGGCTTTGTGCCAAACATACCGAATTAGACCCAGCAGCAAGGCCTGAGAATCTGTATTTTACAAACACCTAGGGAGCTTTTAGTGTTGTTCAAATGTAACTGTTCTAAGCCCAGAGAGAAAGCAAGGGCCTTAAAGAGGATGAATGAAGATTATTAATTTCTCTGGGAGAAAACCAGAACAATTGGAGTATATTATGAAGACTCTAATACCAGAATCAAAATTATCTGTATTATTTAAAAAAAATAAATTGTTACAGTGGTAGTGGAGAGTTACTTCATTTGCCTTCTGCCACAATCTATTTCCTGAACAGAATGTCTAGATTTCTTAATCTTCTCTTCAGGCTCTTCCTCAAGGTTCAGATTTGGTTGTCTGCCGTCTTCCTGAGTGAAGACTCAGTAGTAACATTGACATCACCCAGAAGAACAGAATCAAAGGTGTGGGGCCTGAAGCCTGGAAATCTGCCTTTTGGAAATGTTTTCAGGTATGCCATGGTATGTCCTTTGTGGGTCAACAGTTCTCCTAACGAGTCAACTT
Organism: Acomys minous; assembly: GCF_964271855.1. Classification (NCBI taxonomy): domain Eukaryota; kingdom Metazoa; phylum Chordata; class Mammalia; order Rodentia; family Muridae; genus Acomys; species Acomys minous. The sequence continues at coordinate 126,930,082 of NC_140484.1, read as the reverse complement.
CTCTGAACACACCATGTGGGTGAGAGAGCAATATGTGAAATATGACAGCTGTGTCTCTTCTTTTTCTGCCAGACAGAAGTCTGATTGCTGCAGTCAAAAGTGGTCTCAAAGACAAAGAAGCAGACATTTCTTGCATCTCATTACTCTTCTGAGAGCTTTTTGCTTCTGGCCAAACTTATCTTCACAGTAAATAATCATACAGGCTTGAATATGATTACCATACTTTCTAGGAAAACTCAGACACAGAAGTCAACAGGCAAAGTCACTCACACACATGCTGAAGAAGCATAGTTTCAAACTGAGCATCTGGCACATCCATTTGGCTCAGGTTACTTCCTGCTCTTCCCAGTGTCTCCAGAAATGTGTCTACCTCTCAAGCACCATGTAAGGAAGCTGCAAACTTCATCAAGCCCATATTATCTAAATAGGAGATTGATTGGCTTAATTCCTACCAAGACCAAAGTAAAGATACATTTGCACATAGATGGCCATGTTTCTAACATGCCTCTTTGATCTGTTCAAAGCCTGCTTGTGTCTATGCTTCCACGACGACATCCTTTATCACCAAGGCCTCGTGTTCTACGGATATGAAAGCAGCAGGAGAACCTGCTAGGCTGCTTAACTGTAGACCGAAAATAGCATTGTGGCATTGTTTTCATGAAAGAAATATCCTGAAGTGAGGTGATATCTCTGAAAGCACATTTAAGTTCAAACAATGGTATGCTCATAATGTGTTGAAGGTATTTCTTTCATGTAGAGGTTTTCAAGTAGTTGCTGATGAATAAAAGTGTTTTATATTTTATATTGTAATGAACATATGAATATACTATTCATGTAACTATTTTTTATGTAAAAGTATAAGACAAAGTGTTATTGTAAAGATGTATTCTATTCTGAATTATGAGTTGGTGTGTGTATATGTTTATGTTAACTCTTTTTCTATTTATTAACAAATTTCCAACATAATGCCTATATCATTTCAGGAAGAAGGATGATTTTCATACTTTCCTGATCATAAAATTATCCTAAAGGTGCTTTTTAGAAAGCCATATTTTTTTAGTGTCTCCCATGGTAACTTTCCTTAATTCTAAGGACATTATCTATCTTAAGTGATGACAAAAATATTATAGAATTACATAGGATATAAATAAGGGAAACACTACTGAAAATACTGCCATTGTTCAAGATATCTAAAATCAAAATATAAATCCAAACAAAACAATTCTCATATATTATCTAATAAATCATAAAAAATTAATGTGTGAGATGTGTTTGTTTGTTTTGTTTATTTGTTTGCTAAAATACTTTGGTTTAGTGCATACCCAGTTGTTATTTTTTTATCTTTACAATAAATGCACGAATAACAAATATTTTCTAAAAATCAATAAGTGTTTTTAAAAGGTCTTAACATAAAGAGACTAGGCTATTATGTAGTAATAATGAATTTGGCTTTGAGTACCAGCACTTAACGCAAAGGATGTGTCTTGCCCATTCACCATGAAGGCCCTGGGAGGATGAGCTGAGTTTGGGAAAATGAGAATGAAAGGTCAACTCCGCATGGCTACTGAGGAAGCGAGCTATCATCTTGTGGCTATGCTGTGAGGGATTGAAACCTGTTCCATGATGAAGAAACTAGAAAGTGTAGGCTGAAGCTATGACTTGATCACTTCTCCACTTCAAGGAGAAAGTGATGCAGAGCTCTGTATTCTGTAATTCACCACCTGAGCTCCAGGTGACAACTAGTCATATCTAGAGGAAAATGAGCTTGAAAGTGTATAGTCACATATGTGGAATATCATAAGCCTGCTAATATGGTCCAGTTCACTTTATACCTAATGAGTGTCCTATACAATCACCTATCTATATATAATGTCAAATTGGAGAGAAATCTCAGAGAAAAGAAAAGGCTCTCATAGACTAGGGCTTTCCCTCTAGAATCTTACATTCGCTTTAGATGGCAGGGGAGGCCTCAGTAAGTTACAATATCCCTGCATTTGGGAGATACAATGTGTAATACATGTTTAATTGCAGGGAATTGAGTGCATCTGGTAAGCGAGGCAGGAATGAGAGAAATTAGATGAATTGGAGTTAAAAAATTTTAGACATCCAGAATTATGAAGAGAGGGTAACATTATTTAAAGGTATAACCATAAAATATACATGCTATATTTGTCTTAGTGAAATAATCACGGAGTTTAGCACACAGCTAAGAAAAATACAAACAAATATAAAAATTTTGTTTCAGAGCCTTCCATAGCCAAATAGGCTTCTAATGATTCATGTACATTGTCTAATTTTTACTGAAAAAAAAAGCCTTTTCAGAAAGCATTATTGTCTTTTTACAAATAATATCAGAAACGTGAAGCAAGTAGATTTATATCATTAATTACTAAATGTCAAAACTGAGAACAACAAGAGTAGTCTCCAGGCCCTGGCTGGGTCTCCCAGTGTAGAGCAGGGCACATGTGTGTCTTTCTGGTATGAACAAGGGATGCACTGCCAACATAGGAACTCCTTCCTAGGACTCCTTCCCTTACAGACGGTACGAATACGCTCTGGAGGAGCAACATGGGCTGTCTTAATGAAGTCATAACCTAGTCACTCCCCAACTCAGCAGGCCTGTTCCACTTATGTCTAACATTTCTGCACTATGGTACTGTGGGCATGTAAAACAAATAGTCAAGATCACCGAGGCTTTAAATAGCCCTTCTCTGACTTTTCCTTCCAATTTCACAAGAATTGGCAGCTAATTAGCAGCTCATTAACAACATTGATAAACCATGTGATAAAAACAAATGTTGTGGGAACAGAAGGGACAGAGCTTTCTGATGAATATGAAATGGAATGTGTAGCTAAAATCACATCACTGAACTAGCTTCTGAAGATTCACGCTTGTTCTGATGTGTTGTGAGTCCCTCACTTACTCTGATATTTATTAGCCAGCATGCTCAAGGCTGTGTAGTCATTTCAGGGATGAAACAAAAACAAAAACAAAAACAGTAAAATCCAATACTTTAAAGAACCTATGAGACAGAAAGCGATTGAAGACTGCAGGTTCTATTTGAATATGGGTTCGTGGAGCAGGAATATGATATTTTATAATGAAGCACTTCATTAAGGAACACACACATACACACCACTGCCACAGTAGTGTTGCTACTTAGACTACTATTAAAATAGACATAACATCTGCAGCTAAGTCACTATGCACAATGCTTTGGCATGTGCAAGAAAATAAAGTGGAAAATATTAGTAAGACTCATTTCAAATGATTATACTTTTAAAGCAAATTTTACCTTATTTTTCAATTAAAACATCCACTTACTCTCATTTTCAAGAGCATCCTGGTTTCTTGCAATGCATAGGCACACTGCATATTTCTGTTCTTTTTCTGGGACTACAAAATATCTCACCATTCTAAGATTGTTACTGACTGTACCAATTCTTTCCATCTTTATAGGTCTCCTCACACTTCAAGACACAATGTCATAAAACATTTAAAAATACAGAATCATATCTTTTGCTCAGGCTAAACTTATCCCAGACTCCATTTGCACACATTAAACTCTTTCTATCATCCAATATAGGTTTTATCCCTATGTGTCACTTTTCTCTTATATTTGGTTGCAAATTTTTATTCTTAGACTGGATCTCACTTAGTAGGAAGTAGGCCTGGTTGGCCTGTATTCTTTACATAGACCAGGCTGGCCTCTAATTCACATAAATCTGTCTACATCTCCATCCTGAGTACTGGGATAAAGACTTGCTCTACAATGTGTGGCCTACTGTGAGCTCCTTGAAAACAAAAATTATGTTATTATTTGGATATTATTAACAGATAATAATGTTAAAGAATATATCATATATTTAACAAGATATTAAAAGAACTAAAAAAAATTAAAAACATGTCTGTTGTTCAAACTCATATCTATGATAGGGATATATGAACTATTCACTAGTGCTTATACACCACTAAATATTTTGTTTAAACTCGCAGTCCTGTATTAGCAAAAAATTTATGTTTTTATTTTGGAAGAACCAATCCTTCTCATTGTTGTACATTGAAGTGCTATTGACAGATGATGGGTCAGGAAGGGTCTAACCTTACCAATTGTGTAGTCCATGGGTTAGTTCACTGCTGATGCAGGAATAGGAGTGCATCAGAGGAAATATATCACTATGCATTTGAAGATATATCTAGTTACTAACATCCTGACCCTTCTATAACTCTTTCTTTTTCTTCATTTCCTTTTTCCTCTATTAATCCCACCATACCAAATCCTTTCCTGGTATTATGTGTGTAGCCACTATTCTGCCACACTCATGAACAAGATGATACTATTTCCTTCTTACTGAGAGCCCACAGTGATAAATACAGAGATAGATCTATGTACAGAAACCCCTGAAACCCTCAGGAAGACCATCTCCCCACACGCAAATAGTAGTCTTGGTATTTTGTTACATTAAAGCACATGAACTTTCCTCACACTGTCCCTTTGCAAATATATAAAACTTAATAATGGTATACTATTTAAAAATTCTGAGCCCTCTTAAGTACAGATTAAAATAGCAAAAACAAACAACCACTAGGTCTTTGTAAATAGTACATCAAATCTCATGAAGAATGGGGCCTTATGCATTGATAAAAAGTAAGGAAATTGAGCTATGGAAAGGAGACTAATGTCCATATCTTCAACTTCTGAATAACAAACTGGGAACATGAGTCTCTTCCCTCCAATTCCAATGTTCTGTTCACTAACTCTCCTTTCCAATTTACTTGAGCCAGTTGGGGAGCTATTTTCTCCCAATAACTGAGATATGTCCCTAGAAATAGAATCCAGGCAAAATGATATGAATGATTGATTTCATTGGATTTTAAGCAGCATCTAACTAGCAATGCTTGACACATATTTCAACTTTCTACTGGTGTTATGAAGGCATATAAAAGGAGAAATGTAGGAAAGATTGGTAGCTTCCAAAGTGAAGAATCAATGGTATTATTGTGAAAGAATGTGGCTATCAGTTGGTCTTCCCCTTCAGCAAAAAGAAAGATATATTAAATTAATATTTTATTGACTCTGAGATTCAGAAATGATGAAAAGCATAAATCTTAGTGCTGGTATTACTATCACTCTTTGGCAGTTTCATACATGTATATAATGAATTTTAGTCATTTTTACCCCCCCCACACACACATCTTTTCTCATTCCTTTCAATCTCTTGCTGAAGGACTTTTTCCCAAGTTCCCTCCTACTTTTATAATTTTTGTTTCTTACCCAACAAGTTTACTTAGTGTTGTTTGCATAAGCTTAAGTGCATATTTAGTCACCAATCATGGGAGACTTACCAATGGCTACACTACCGAATAAAATGAAACCCTTGCTGAAGAACCATTAACTACCAATAACAGTGAGGTGCTTTGAGAATGTGTGCCGGTGAAAGACTTTACCCCTGAGCTACATCCTTATACTTTATTATAACTGACTAGCTTCAGACAGAACCTCTGTAAGTTGACTAGACTTGCTGCGAACTTACCCCTCTGCTGCATCAGTCTCCTGAGTAGTTGGTATTTGAGACATGTGCCACAATGCCTAGCAGGGATTTTATTTTGATAAAAAAAAAATATGAGACAAACTATTTCTCCAAATGTAAAACACTAGAATGAGCCTCTGCAACACCAATAGTCTTCTTCTTCCTTTCACTCTTGGCTCTCAGATGCTAGACTCAAAAGTAGCTGAACAAATATTTAAGTTATAAATTTTGGGGGGACCTCAATTAGTGAACTACATAGCTTTTATATGCATCATTGCATTTTCCTCATGATGATGAGGTTTAATAAAAAAAAAATCCTGACTTATAGGTAAGATGAACTTGTTTTCTTTTGGTTTGATTGTTTCTCCTATATGGGTATGTTTGCTTCTATTTTATTCTTTTTATTTTTTTCTTTTATTTTTTTTAGTTACCTGTTTGTTTTGAAATGAGAGAGAAAGAGAAGATATCAATTTGGGTGGTAGGGAGATGCAGAGTATAATGGATGAGTTGGGATTGTGAAAAGAGTCAGAATATATTGTATGATAAATGATATCTTTAATTTAAAACATGACTGAACAATAATAAAAGGGAAGAACTTTTAGTATTTGACATGTGTCCTAGAGTAACAGACTACAAAATAATCATGGTGATAAAAACACCTGACAGGAACAATTTAAAGGAGGAGTGCTTTGTTCTGGCTCATGGTTTAAGTTGGGAGAGTCTAAACCAGCAGCTCAGCTGTCCTTGTAGTGGCATGAGCTTGTGGTATGTCTTGTCCCCTGTCAGGGTGTCAGGAAGGGAAGAACGCTGTAGGAAGTAATCCTGGTGTGTGGAATTCAAAGTTCATATCTAGTGACCTAACTTCAAAAACTAACAAAGTTCTCTAATTTCTATAATCTCCCAAAACAATATTACCAATTGATGACCAAATATTGAAAAGCATGAGTCTATGGGACCTATTAATTCAAAAGCAGAACAAAATGTAACCATTTGTTATAGTCTACAACTCTTCCTAAAATAGCATGTTACTTACAAATATCACATACAACATGTTCTCAAGTCTTTGTGGCTTGAATTGCTACATTAATTCCATTTTGCTGAATTTACAGTAGTTATATGTCTGTTATCTGTGTGGGCTTAAAAATAATCATATGTTGTCTTCCATTGTGTGAGTAGAGATGGCTGCCTTATGTACCAAGCTGGCCTTCTAAAGTATTGTGGGGGGGGGGAAACAAGAGGTAAAAACTGTCTCTTATCTGGATCAGTGGTATAGATAGATATAGCAGTTAGAGATGATCCTCAAAAAAGTGGCTGCATGGGACAAGTATATTCTAGGATAAAAAAAAATCTATCCACAGATAAAAAAAATAAGTCATAATTCAACATATGGGAAGGATAGAAGATGATAATAGAAACATGACTGATAAATCAGCTAACTAAACTACTTTTTTTCATTAGATGAGATAATGTCATAAAACTCTATTCAAAGAAAGATTTTTGAAAGGATCTGTACCAATGTGGACATTTTAAGTGAAAAGGCTGTTCTGATTTCTGTGTTTTGTTGTTATGACAAAATACCAAGCAAGACCAATTTGGGAGAAATTAGAGTTTTATATGGCATATACTTCCCCCAAATAATCTATAATTAAGAGGAGTCAAGACAGGAACTAAAGAATCATACGAAGAACCTCAAGCAGAGACCATGGAGGAGCTTGCTTTCCCATGGCTCCTGTTTGCCTAGAATTCTTACAAAAGCCCGGCCCATCAATCTTCAGAGGTTACTCCCCACAGTTAGCTGGACCCTCTTACATTATTTAAGCAATCCAGAACACTCCCCCACAGACATATCTAAAGGCAAAGCTGATAGAGGCGGTTTCTCAGATGAGATTCCTACTTCCTACTTATCTTTATTTTTAATATTTTATTAATTTATTCATATTACAACGTAATTGTAAGCCCATCCCTTGTATCCTCCCATTCTTCCTTCCCTCTGGCTTCCTCCCTACTCCCCTCCCCTACGTCTGTGACTGAGGGGGACCTCCTCCCCCTGTATATGCTCATAGGGTATCAAGTCTCTTCTTGGTGACCTGTTATCCTTCCTCTGAGTGCCACTAGGCCTACCCATCCATGGGACTTGGTCAAAAGTGGGGCACCAGAGTTTGTATGAAAGTCAGACCTCACTCTCCACCCAACGGTGGAGAATGTCCTGTCCATCGGCTAGGTCTGGGTAGGGGTTTGAAGTTTACTGCCTATATTTTCCTTGTCTGTTGCCATAGTTTGAGCAGGACCCCTGGATCCGGATCTGCCCGCCCTAATGTTCTTCTTGTAGGTTTCCAGGACCCTCTGGATCCTTCTATTTCTCCATTTTCCCATGCTTCTCTCACCTAAAGTCTCAATAGGATGTCCTCCCCTCTGACTCACTTTCCTGGTAAGTAAAGTCTTTCATGGGACATATCCCTTTTAGTGTCTCGATATAAATGAGTATATATCATTTGTCTCTTTTTGCTTCTAGGTGAACTCACTCCTTATGTTCATTTCTAGTTCAATCCATTTGTCCACAAATTTTGGGAATTCCTTGTTTTTAATAGCTGAGTAGTATTCCATAGTATAAATGTACCACAGTTTCTTAGCCCATTCTTCTACTGAGGGACACTTAGGCTGTTTCCATGTTCTGGCTATTATGAGTAAGGCAGCTATGAACATAGTTGAGCATATGTCCCTGTTGAGTGGTAGAACATTTTCTGGGTATATTCCAAGGAGTGGAATAGCTAGGTCTTGAGGAATTTGTGTTAAGTAAACAGCTGAAGCTAACTGTGACCATGTCAATCCTTGACTGGTCAACTGACAGATTTCAGGAGTGGTTATGATGGTTTTACTACAGAAGATAAAATCCAAGATGGTATCTGAATGTTTATTAAAAAGTTACATAAGGTGTTATTATATTACAAGCTCATTCATAAAGGAAACTTTTAAATTTATCAATATTTATAGATCTCCTCTCTTGCCCTCCTTAAACTATGTTGCATCAACCTTCCACACATCCATTAATGTCTTTTTGTTTTTTTGTTGTTGCAATTTCCAGGGCTACCACTCTTGCATAGGGCAACATGTCTTGCACATACAGATTCAAAGATAAACTATTCATCTTTGCAAACCTTAGCACAGATTCTGCATTGTTATATAAAGTATGTACACATGGTTATAGGAAAGTCAAGTAAGAAAAGAGAAGTCTCATTCTTTAAGAAAAATCTAGATGAACTTGTTGGAATACTAAACCCTCTTCAACTTCCATATTAATAGAACTGTAGTGCTTTATAAGTCTGCTTGAGTGTTTCTTTTCATCTTCCAGTAAAATTCATGGGTATCTAAGTATACAAAATATAAGGTGAGGCTTAAGAAGGCTAAAAACTAGTTCATAGCACAAGTTAAACAAGTGGAATTCAGATCTATAGAGCTAACTTCAAAGTCTTAATTATATGACCCCTTTCACAACATTATTGCTTAAGAACCCAGTTTGGAGACTACTGACATTATTGGCAATGGAGAGGCAACCAAACCATATCCTATCAGTGACTGTTGCTACTCAAGAATAAAAATTCACTCACTATGTAATGGAAAAGTTTTGTATCCAGGACTGGGTCTAAAATTGGACTTCAATAAAAGTAGCTGGGTAACTGAATAAGTTATTTCATCTCTCTATGTTTCTGTAAATCTTGGATGATGGTAAACAAAAAGAGTTTGTGTGGGGCAAAGATGTTAGAATGTTGCCTCAGAATCAGGCACAAGGTAAGCATTAAACTCTGTCTCTTACTCTTCCTATTCTGGAAAATGAATATTAAAAACTTATGGAAAAACATCTAATTCTCTGTTTTCTCTTCCTGACAATGTGATATAAATAAATCTCAACAACTTAGAAGTTATTCCAAGGTCAAACATTCAACAATAAGTTATTAATTATGTTTTTCTTTTAGTAAATCATTATGAGAACAAATCATTATGTGACCTTTTTTTGGCTACAGTGATCCAATAAAACTCACATTAGCCAGAGTTTCAGGAACATTAGTCTAATGTTCTTTCAGATATTGCCTAATCTGGAGCAGTGTAATAAGTTTGTGTGAAAAGCATAAAGCATGTAATATATAATAAAATTTGGACTTTAATGAGCCATCTTGGCATACTGACTAGTACTATAATTCAGTGCTGAGCAATCCTTAATTAATGAATTAAAAAAGCTTAGTAAATTCTCTAAGTGCTACGTGTGACTATAGTATCCCTTATTTTGTATCTTACTCTGAAGCCAATTTGAATTGAATTTTAAGTAACCTTGATTATGAAAGGAAAAGAAAATTAAGTACAACATAAAGAGACATTAGCAGTTTGTTAGTTTCTATATCATTCTTTTTCTGAAAATACTAATAATTTTATTTATACTTTTGATATACATAGATACAGCTGTTTTTTAAAAGTCTTCCATAAAAAAATGTACTTTAACAAGCATGTGAACAAGCCTCTAAGCTTCTTTTTGGAAAGATTTCATGAACAAAAGATCAATAGAATATTTCAAGGAATAGTCTATTCTTATGTGTAACTATAGCCTTCAAAACTGTTTTATCTTATCTTTCTTATCCCTTAGCCTTTTGAATCTTTATCTCATTTGTGTCTTATGCATATCATACTGATAAGCCAACCAGAAGAAAAGCCTTTCACATATGCATGCATTTTTCTCCCTGTTCTACTCAAGGATTTCAATGTTTGATTGGCTTAAAAGTAGTGAGGGATAAGTAGGGACAAAAAGAAATTGTTTCTCTGTGCTAACATATATCTATAAAATATTATATTATTTTTCTGTGGTTTTATCAGCAGCACCAAAACATTAGGACCTATTATGTTATAATAAAGGTAAACAAAATTATCTTGCTTTAATTCTTCGAATCCTTCATTTCTAAGACACATGCTTAAGGAAAATTCTTCTTAAAGTCAATACTACTGTTTGGATTATTAACAATAATGTCATAAGTGTCAGCATCCACATGGAATAATAATAGTTTAGCATTTCTTAACAGGGGCCACTGAATACATTACTAATGAATAGTTACCTTTGGAGTGTTTGCCCCATAAATGTTGTAGGCTTTGAATTTTTTCAAACCTACTTCATTTGAGGTATACCTCCCTTCCAACCCATCTTCCGTAGATAGGAGAGAAAGGAGGTTAATAAGGAGAAGTAGACCTTTTTAGACTCAGTTCCTTTGGCATATTTTACTCTTCCTTATCAGGATTCCAGCAGATCCATTAAACATCCAACCAGAAATTTAGTAAAGGTAACGTAACCTCAGCCATAGCAGGTGGAACCCAGAGCCTCAAAGTGTTCTCTGAAGAGTTCCTCTCTAGTAGATGATGAAGGACCAAGTGATGGGAAGTGATGCGAAAGCCAAAAGCCAAATGCCAAGTCTCTGTTTGGGGGCTCATATATGTTTTTTCTCAGAGTCTGTACCAGGATGCTTATTAGTTGACAAAAACTATGCCCTCACATAAGGCAGTTCTGCTTCCAGTGGGCAACCACCATATGCCCTCACCCAAGTCTGTTTCATGTCCCAATTGTCATAGAAAGGATTTAGCCCTTGAAGGAAAAAGGACAGTTTTAGATAGATTTATCAAATATACTAAGAATAGCTGTAACATATGATTATTGTTTTCTAACGTAAACACATTCCTTGGTGTTTTATTGCTAAGAAACAACATGAATATAAATACTTCAAAACTCCTTCTTAAATTTATATAATCTTGTAAATAAATATCTTTACATATTTGAAAAATATGTTACAAATTTCCAATGTCAGAAAAAACACTTGTAGTAAACTCTGAGAAAGATAATCAACTTTCTTGTGTCTTTAGATTTTATAGAATCTAAAACCCAATAAAGTTAGATATACATATGTGATCCCCAAGATAGTTGAAATATTTTAGATGCATTTAACTGGATTATGCATAGATAAATATCTAAGTCATGGACTCAATTTTATACATATTTTTAAGAGATATTTGTCATGAATAAGGTCATTTATCATTTACTTACTTCTTGTTCCATAGTATATCTTTTATAGTCAGTCATTGATCTGTGTTTATCTAGCCTTCTTTTCTTCCTCTGCTATATTAAAATACCTATATACTTCCAAGTGCTGTGCTAATGAAATAACGTCATGAGGCTTCCCCCAAACACACTGCTTCCTCACTATGTGTATATATATATATATATCCAGGCTAGATGATCCTACTAGCTAATATCATATAACTAAACACTTACAATTATACTATGTCATATAATTCCCTCCAAGAGGTACACTCTGAATTCACTTAATGTGCATATCATAGCTTTTCATGAAAGTATAATATAGTTTTCATCTTTGTACCCTTTACAGTTCCTTAGAACAGTTCTTCTGCCTCTCACCATGCTAACTCACATTTGCTTAGTCACCGTGTAAAACCAGGGATATGCCCTTGTTGTTCATAAATTGTAATGTTGATGTGTCACCTTTATTCAATGGATATAGTTGTGTTGCCAACAAGAACTTAGAAATGTTCTACTCTGTTCACTGCATACTAAGAGACAACAGGCATACCTATATATGTCTTTACTTTGGATAAGCATAGCTACAATAAAGAACTCGTCCTTATTGTGACACATAGTGTTTCTGTGAAGAATAAATGTGTGGGCATTGATCCTTGGTTGATGATGGTTGCATTAGCTGCTTGACAACATCATTATAACCGATAAGTAGACTTGACTATACTGTATCTTTGGTCTTTCAGTTTATAGAGAATAGAATGAGAAAGTAATAGGGAGCCTTTAAAATGGAAGCTTCATGTGGTAACAAACACAGTGTGCACATATGCTAGCTTAATAACTGAAAATTAACATAGTACACGATGAAGTTAAACCTCTTGGTCTGTATAGCACTAAGGGTATAGCCATATGTCCCTTCCACAGATATGAAAAGCATTTAAAACACATAATTGCACAACTTGGACCGAAAGTTGTTCTGAAAACTCCTAGTTGGCCCCCGATCCAACTTTATGTTATTTATCTACAGCTGTAACCAAAATAAATTGTCCTGGTGCAGTAAAAGCAATGGCGTAAATAATGCCTATGTCAAAAGAATGAGAAACCTTTGGTCACGTGTATTTCAGAATAGTTAATTGAAGGCAGAAACTACTAGAAACTCAAAGTAGAAAGCAAAACTTGTTAACTTTCTAGGAATGACATTAAATGAAAAGGAAACACTTCAAACATATGTGATAGCCAGGAGCCCTGACACTTGAAGTCCCCACACAGCTGTGGTGAGGGCCTACTGATGAGAAAGTATCAGCACTGCAGGCAAGAGAATAAAAGGAATGGGCAAAGGAAAGACTGCAGATGCTCCCCTAAAAAATCCGTTAGATTTCTTTCTATGAAAAAAATTCCAATTAACCTTGGAACTTGATGTAATGTTAGCAATGGTGGGTTAAAAGTCTTGTTTGGCTGTGCTATTTATTATTATCTCATTTGGTCCTTGTTAAATGTGCAATTATGATTTCCAATATGAGTTAACATAATCAATCAAACCAACTTCTAGAATATTTAATGATTTTACCATGATAAATAATAAGATTTGGATATAAATCTGTATGTATGTTTATGGAGTCTACTTTCTAAGCACCTCTCCATTCTCTCATAAGAGGGTCCACTGAAGAATAAAAGGAAGGGAAAAATGTGCGCGCGCGCACACACACACACACACACACACACACACACACCCCATACTGCACACACAAGAAATTGGCCAAATTATACCATTTGACCGCACAATTAACAATTTCATGTGGTTCAATGTTATACAAAATAAACTATTTGCCTTTTATGGTCAAACTGACATGTTTCCTTCATGCTTTTACCAGTGAGCGTTCTTGTCCCTCTCCCCACCATTTGCCAAATTGCTTCCAATACTATAGAATCCACTCAAATATCATTTCTTTCTTTCAACCACTCCTCAGCCTGAAAACCATCTCCATGACATAAAGAGTGAAGTCTGTCTGCCTCCCTTAAAGTTCTTCATCTAACCATTTCTTACATATATTTTCCTCCTGATTTTGAACTGCAATAAATATTTGAAATAGTAGTTAATTATAATATTATACTTTTCCTTGAAAAGAAAGACCAAATGTTTCTTAGATTTCATTTTTTTAATACTGAAGGAAGAGTGTTTAATAAGCATACAGATCATCTATAATGTCAAGTTTGAATTATTCATACCTGAGTCCTTTCACATTTGACTATCACAGATATTGCCTAGAAATTCCAGGTAACTCAAAACCCAAGTGTAGGTGCCTTTTCCTTATTTATCTTTGAAGTGTCTGAGTCTACTTGTATTAGGGTTTCTATTGCAGTGGTAAAATACCATGACCAAAGCAACTTGAGGATGAAAGAGTTTATTTCAGTTTACAACTCTGTGATACTCCATCACTGAGGCAAGGCAAGGTGAGAACTCACGGAAGAAATCTGGAGGCAGTAACTAAAGCAGAGTTGGAAGAATGCTGTTATTGGCTGGCTCCCAATGGCAAAAACATATATGGTACATTATATGTATATACATTATATGTATATATACATGGGTATATTTTGTGTGCATATATACATGTATATGTAAAGGCATGTAATCTATCTATAGACATAGATAAAAATATATTCCTTATTTAGTACCATCTGTTCAATTATGACACTCCGCCACTGATCTGGGCCTGCCCACATTAACAATTAATTAATTAATTAATTAAATGCCCTACTGACTTGTCTATAAGAATCTGATGCAGCCACTTTCTTAATGGAGCCTCCCATTTCCCAAATAACTCTGGATTGTATCAAAGTTGGCAAAAAATCTAACAAGCCCCAGGGTCAGACATGTCATTGGTCAGATTTTTGAATGCATATTTAATAGGCAATGCCACTCTCTACCACAATCCCAACTATACTTACAACTTGATTGTTTCTCTTTGTCAGTTTTGCATATTTTTAACCCCATATTAGACTTTACCTCTCACTATCAGTTGGCTTACCAGAGAATTCTTCATTAAAAAATCTTGTGTAAAGATAGAAATTACTTTAGTCAATAGAATATCTTTGGAGGCATTAGTATAAAATAATATTCAAGTAATATATATATATATATATATATATATATATATATATATATATATTTCTAGATGTTTCTCTAGATATTTCTCTGTGAATAATGATTCAATACCTCAACATAGTTATCTCAAGAGAAAAAAAGAATTGACAGTATAATATTTCAGGTGAGATTTTTTTAATAGGATAAGGTAATGTTGCTGATTCTGTTCTGTGCACTTAATTATTTATTTATATTCTAATTAGAAAAAATCTCATCTGAGATACCTTACTATACTATCTTAAATAGGACAGAAATTTTGAGAGAGCAAGTGATGCTGTTAATGTAAAATAGCAGTTGAAACATATAGAATTTATACCTATTTTCTCTGACATAAAATTGCATAAGCAAAACACTCAGAATGTAACATTTATATAATTTCTGATTGTGTCATGGTTCTTCTTGTTATAGGTAATCTATTGTATATAGGTGTAATATTATAAGTGTATATGTAAAAAAATTTTAAAGAAGAAAAAAGATTTCATGGAAAATAAAGATACATTGACCTGGAAAAATTTCATGTTTAATTTGATTCACATTATTTTATAAGATATACAGGCTGAGAGAATAATTGACTGAACATAGTGACTGTTTTTTTTAAACAATATTGTCAATAGTTTCAGTCATATGTTCACAGAACACAATTAGCTAGTGACCAAGTTTAATGAAAATATCACTGTGACAGTACATTTAAAAATAATGCACAGTCTCCTTGTGGGTCCCACAACATGGGGAGTATGGACGACTTCTGACCTGGACTCTGGTGCCCACATGTTGAGCATTGCCCCCTGGTGGGACGACCTTGCTAGGCCACTGAGGGAGAAGATACAGGCAGTCCAGATGAGACTTGATAGGCTGAGGTCAGATGTTATGGGAGGAGGGCTCCTCTTTCTGAAAACTAGGGGAGGGGGTTGATGAGGGTGGGAAAGTGTGACCTGGAGGCAGCTAGGGAGAGGGCTACAATCAGGATGCAGAGTGAACAAATTTTTTTTAAAAGATTCACATAATAAAAAATAAGTTTATCTTTCCAAAAGATATAGAAATCTAAGTAAGCAAAGAGAAGCTCAGAAGTTAATCTCTTGATACACCAATATGCAGTAAGGGAGGTGGTCAAACAGATCCAGCTGTGGGTAACTTCCTGGTTTTACCCACTGTACATGGCATGAGGCTCCTCCTACTGAAAAATTCTCAGTAGAATTTGTGATGTTCCCCAATAATCCATGGACGTCTTTTGTTGCCAAATCTAGAGCTTGACACATTAGGGAATTTTTTTTTGAAAACATATTTATTTATTTATTTATTGTGTAAAGATGTATTTTTTTTATTAATTTATACTTGTTACATCTCAATGGTTATCCCCTCCCTTGTATCCTCCCGTTCTTCCCTCCCTCCCATTTTCCCCTTACTCCCCTCCCCTATGACTGTTCCTGAGGGGGATTACCATTAGGGAATTTTTTAAACTTACTTTATTTAACTTTTTTCTTTTATTGAACCATTAAATTTTTTGTCACAGTCAAATCACACAAAAAAAATTGTTATGGAAACAGATTGGGAAGTTTCAAAAAAACCTCAATGTTAGAAATGACAAACATTTATAATGTACTTATTTTTTACATTCATTCCTTAGAATGGCTACGTACTGAGGTAAAATGCTGTAAACGAAGCAGAAGAATTGCTTGCTTTATTACAGTATGAATTCTCAAGTTCATTAACGTCTGTGGCTCTGAACCCCAAAATTGGCTTTTGTATGTGAATTAATAAGATTATTACTGATTTTGAAATGGGATCTTATCATTGATTATGAATGTATGGAATACAAGGAAATTACAATAGTGATTTTTAAATGGATTTTGATACTAAATATGACAAGGATTTGTATCTCATAGTCTCAAAAAGCAGGGTCACGTTGCCCAGGTTACCCTTCATTTGCCAGGCCTTGCTTAGCAGCATTGCATTTTGGTGGTAGCTCCTGTTGGCTTTATATTTTCCATAAATGTTGTAGGGAAGGAATTAAGGTCCAAGTGTACATTTACTTCTGTATGGCACTAGGTTGATCATATCACCTATACTTGTAACTAAGCTGCTGGCAGATCTACCTTGGTGTAAACGTAGCAATGAGGTCTACAGAAACCCAACTGTCTATTTAACTTCTTTTTAAACTTCCCATTTGTAGGTCAGCCACATATTTTGTATCATATTGAAGGGTTTTGACAACTTTCTTTGAAGAATAACCCCAACACTAAATTTGAAAGTTTAAACTGATAATAGATATAAAGCAAAAAATTGATCTTGACGTTCCAGGATTTTCTAGGTTTCTTGATGTATATAATATCTTCGCCATTGTTGGGTCTATTGGCATCATGGCTCTAAATGAAATACTAAGAAATCACTTTTAAGGCATTTTGTTATTCACAGTTCAATGTATTAAATTCCTACATTAAATCTTTGCAGGTATGTATATGCATATATGTATGTATATGTGTGTATGTGTGCATACATAAAGGCACGGTTGCAGTCAAGTGTACATACATGTATACACAACACACACACATAACACACCAATTTAAGCATTATTCATGTGTCCAAAAATGTCCCAACAGACATAATTTCCATTTTTAAAAATATATTTTATTAATTTATTCATATTACATCTCAATTGTTATCCCATCCTTTCTATTCTCCCATTCCTCTCTCCCTTCCATTCTCCCTTTATTCCCCTCCCCTACGACTGTGACTGAGGGGGACTTCCTTCCCCTCTATATGCTCATAGGGTATCAAGTTTCTTTTTGGTAGCCTGCTATCCTCCCTCTGAGTGCCACCAGGCCTCCCCATCCAGGGGATGTGGCCAAATATGGGGCATCAGTTTTCTGATATAGTGCCAGATGGATTTCCAAAGTAGCTGTACTAGTTTGCATTCCCATCAGCAATGAAGGAGTATTCCTCTCTCTCCACATCCTCGCCAGCATGTGGTGTCACTTGAATTTTTGATCTTAGCCATTCTGATGGGTGTAAGATGGAATCTCAGAGTTGTTTTGATTTGCATTTCCCTGATGACTAAGGCAGACATAATTTTCTAATTTATACATGAATGTTATAGAATTTCATACCATTAGTAATTGAGTGAGCACAGAAATTTAAAGATGAATCTCCTAAATTAGATTTATGTTCCTGGGAGTTGGACTTCATTTTTACTATGAATATTGGTATTTCTATATGCATAAATGTATATATATACAAAAATTAATTACATATAAATAAATAGGTAGAAAATATGTATGTACTACGTCTTTCAGGTAGCAGGTACACATGTGATACACAGACTATATGCAGGCAAGATACCTACATATGTAACTTTGTGTAAATGATAGCTTACTCTCATGGGCATCACATTTTTACTGCTACTTTGAAATTCGTGGAAGGGGAGAATGATGAAAGGGCTTTTAGAAAAACCTGTTATGAACTTGGATGGCACCAACTTAAACACCAAGAGTGTCATCCTGCAGGGTGTGGAGTCCATCTCACATCAGCGATAGCATCGCTTTCTTGTTACAAATATTAATAAAAATCTAATCAATTAACTTGATTCCAGACTCTCCAGAAGGACACTCATTTATATCTCTCTAAAATATATGTGATTATAATTAAGTAATTTCCCATATTCAAATCCCCAAGTAGGAGATTGCATGATTCCAAGTCAGATTGTCTAGATCATCAAATTATATATCATATATATATATATATATATATCATATATATATATTATATGCTACATGTACTATATATACATACATATATTATTATAAATCTAATAGTTCCTATCCCTAAAATGTAAAAAAATATATTCCTATCTGTTATCATTTTCTTATTTCATTCTACTTAAACAAAAAAAATTCTTGGAAAAAAATTGGTCTAATTTGTAAAACTAAAAAGAAAAAATAATGTGTTCCTAATATGACTGCTGACAGCTCAAACATACCAAACCAAAGTATTTGAAAATACAGTTGGGATAAAAATAATTTAAAGGTAATTCCCAAATATTCACATTAATTTGAAAAGTGAAATGAAGAGATGACCATTAGCATGCTCCTGAAAGAACTGCAAATCCCTACTGATGGTGCCCATTGCATCCTACAGAGCAATGCTTCAGGAGAGAAAATCAGAAGTATGATCTATCTGCAGGTAGAGAGGTACCCCGACTTAGCACCCAAACTTCGACTCCTCTGACTACTCCCCAGTCCTGAGTCACACACACACACACACACACACACACACACACACACACACACACACTCACAGCTAAGACCTTACCCACATTCTGACGTCTTTTCTCTAGGTCGGTTTTCTGATCCATATAATAACAAAATAGTATGGCAATAAATTTCTCACACTACATCCATGAGAACCATGTGCAAAATTACTGTCAATTTTCCACTCTGAAATACCGCTGGGGATACAATTAACACGCGGTAGGAAGTGGCTGTGATTATTTTACAAGACAACACTTTTACATGGGCAAGTATATTTAAAATAAAAGGCACTAAGTATAAATCAGCATTTTTATAGTAAACAAAACAGAGGTGAAAGGAAGCTATTAATGACGATAAGTTTCACAGATCATCAGAGTGATGGTGACTCCCTTTCTGGCTTGTAAAAAGAGGTGCTGTGTTGTGTTTGTGTGTTACCACCATCATTCCAGGTCCCATCCTTAACAGTGCCTTATTTCCTTCTTTTCTAATGAATTCCTGCTGCTTTCTTCATGAAGTCATCTCATCTGGAACAGAACGTGTAGCCCTAATTGAAACTTACCCCAATGCTTTCAAGTTGAATCTGATCTGGCAGAGATCAAGAAAAATGGCCACTTAGTGGCAGGCTGGCCTCAACTTCAGCTGCCTCCCAGAAATGGGACAGGGGACCAATGTAGAGTAGAAGACAAGAATGATATCATATGAAAAATGAAAATTACTGAATGTTTCCTATGAAAAATGATGCCTCTTAATGGCCAAGGGTCACTGAGAGAGCTTGAGAAAGCCACAGAAAGTGCACTCCATGGGAGGAATCGGAGAAATAAAGTTCTCTGAAAGAAGAAACAATGTAGCTTCCTGTTACATAATTTTCCTTTCTCGACCCTGTGTACATGTCTGAAATTAAATCAAACTCCATGAGAAATTATTTAATTATCATTGATTTATGCCCTATCTCAGCACAAAATGAATTAAGATGGTCAATTAATGTATCCTTTCCGTCCCTTTGGTTAAGCTCTAAGAAATCAGTGAGACAGGGCGCAGAGTCACTGAAGTGCGTTCTTCCTTGATTAATGAGAACAAACCGCATAACCGAGCATTCTCAGGACCAATGTTGTTACTAAGAAGGAGCAACTGAAGAGACTTGATACCCTATGAACATATACAGGGGGAGGTAATCCCCCTCAGGAACAGTCATAGGGGAGGGGAATAAGGGGAAAATGGGAGGGAGAGAAGAATGGGAGGATACAAGGGATGGGATAACCATTGAGATGTAACAAGAATAAATTAATAAAGTAAAAAAAAAAGATGGAGCAACTGACTCGGTCTCTGCCCTTTAGCTCTCCTTAGCAGACTTGCAACATCACATGCCCATCTTTCTCTGCAATGGCTTATTTGCGACTGGTGGGCAGGGCACCTGATGAGATTCCACAGGGTCCCACTCCACCTCTCCAGGGGCATGTATCTTCATACCTTTTCACTCTTTTCTTTCTTTGGGATTTGTCTCACCAGCATTCCTGGTCGTAAGATAAAGCAGATGTTTGACCACAAGATCACATACTTTGTTTTGGAGTGGTTTTCTAGTAAGGGAAGGAGGAGAGAGATATTGGATACAGGCGGGCCTCATGCTTTAAGACACTATTGTATACAAATCTTGATAAAATATAAAGCATCTTGAAGGCAGGTATGGAGATACCTCCAAAAGTTCTTTTATTGTATAGGATTATTTTTGTTTTTCCTTATGAAGTTTAGACTTGTTCTTTCAAGGTCTGTAAAAAACTGTGTTTGTGTTTTGATGGACATTGCATTGAATCTGTAATTGTTTTTGGTAAGACGGCCATTTATACTATGTTAATCCTACCAATCCATGAGCATTGACATCTTTCTATCTTCTGATATCTTTTCAGTTTCTTTCTCTAGAGACTTGAAGTTCTTGTCATACAGGTCTTTGACTTTTTTGCTTAGAGTTACATCAAGATACTTTATATTATTTATGAAGGTTGTAGTTACCCTAATTTCCTTCTCAGCCTGTTTGTTATTTGCACACAGGAGAGCTACTGATATTTTTTTAATTAATCATGTACCCAGCCACTTTGCTGAAGGTATTATTGATCAGCCATAGGAATTCTCTTGTGGAATTTGGGGGGAGTCACTTATGTATACTATATCATCTGTGAATAGTGATACTCTGAACTCTTACTTTCCAATTTGTGTCTCCTTGAGCTCCTTTAGTTGTCTTATTGCTCTAGCTAGAACTTCAAGTACTATATTGAAGAGATATATGCAGAGATAAAGAAAGAGCATATATGGTAGAGACTGAAGGTAGGTCCAACCAATGCCGAACCAACTCAAGACCCATCCCATGGGAGAGAACCAACCCTTGACGCTATTAATTATACTCTGCTATGTTTGCAGACAGGGGTCAAGCAGAGTTGTCCTCTAAGAGACTCCACCCAGCTGTGCCTTGAAACAGATGTTGAGACTTACAAACAAACATTAAGAGATGCTTAGGGAACCTTGTGGAAAAGTGGGGGATAGGAGAAAAAGACCTAGAAGTGACAGGAGCTTAAAAAAAAAAAAAAGACCAAATCAACTAATCAGGGCCAAGAGGGGCCTGTTTAGACTGGAGTAACATGCATGGTCTGGTAGGCCCCTTACAAAGATGGGCAGCTCAAGCTTAATGTGGGTCCTCTGGTAAGGGGGGTGGAGTTAGGGCTCTCTCTCTGACATGTAGAGCTCTCTCTCTTCCCAGCTTTCTACAACTTCTCCATGGCGAGATTGCCTTGCCAGGCCACTGGGGAAGAGGACACGCTCAGTTCTAATACTAGTTGATAAGCTTGGGGTTCCCCTTTTCTGAGAAATATGGGTGGGGTACAGGGAGAGAGGGTGGGACTGGAAAGTGAGAAGGGATGGAACTATGACTAGGATGTAGAGTAAATAAAAAAGAGAGAAAGAAGGAGTGAAGAAAGAAAGAAAGAAAGAAAGAAAGAAAGAAAGAAAGAAAGAAAGAAAAAGTGCCTACAAACCTACCAAGACTGCTATCTATGACTGGCATTTAACAACTGTTTTTCTTGATTTGTTCAAAATACATCCAGCTTTGATATTTAGGTTCTCTTTCATATATTGACCAATTTTACTACCAGTTACAACCACCTAACTAGAAAGGGACACATTACTGATTTCTGCTTAGCTACCCACCATTCTAACCTTGAGACATTTCAGTCCCACTGATCTGCAACAGACTGAGTAGCTACTGCTGTAATAAGCACATCGTTCAAAGCATCATAGTACATATGCCTTGATCTGGCCATGCTCTCTTTTCAGCTCACTTCTACCACTCCTAGCATTTGCCTGTGTGCTTGTATATGTCTCCTTTGTGTGGGGCACTCTTTCAACTCTCCTGGCAGCTCTTTTACCACTCCAATCTCAAAGAAAAAAAAAAGATTCCCACCCTGGAAAGGTTTTTTCATTGACCCAGACCCTTAGGCCTTTCAGTATATTCAAATCAGGTCTCATTCCTGCCTACAATATTAGCTGCCAGAGTGCTGAGACACATATCTGTTTTGTTTTTAATCCCGTATTTAAAGGTGAAATAAAATGAAATTATATCAAATATTATCATGGCAGCTATGTCTTTCAATCATTAGAACCAAGTCAAGCAAAGAAAACAATTATTCTAATTACAACAGCAAATATGTCACCAACTGGGCAGACAGGATTTATGTCTTGAACCAACTATGAAGAACTCTACATTCCTTCTGAAGACAGCTGTACTCATATACGGGACAACGCCTAGGCCATACAAGGTGATGTTCAAATAAACTGGATTATCTTTATAGAAAGTTAATAAATTAATTTTCCTAACATCAATATTAAGTAACAAAATATTCTAATAGCTGAATATACAATATTTATGCTATTTTTATTAAAACACTTATGTGTTTTTCCCTGACTGGCCAGCTTCTGTTACTGACAGAAGAGCCTCTCAGACTCCTGTTACACATCCTAATCTTTTTCCCATGGAATTCCCTGCCTTCCGCAACACTAAATACCAACATGTAAGGAGTTTCCAAGTCCTAACCACTTGGACCAGATTTTACCACCAGCTGAACTTCAAGGCAGTGGCAGGTTATGAACTACATGGTACCCAACCACTTGGCCCAAACTTCCTATACCAGCCCAGATCCCACAGCAAAAAACAGAAACAAGCCAAGAATCTGTGTCTCCTCAAAAATTACTAACCCCATAAAAATGAATCCCATGAGAATGAGAACTGAATTTCAACATGCATAAAAATGAAAATAGACCCATGACTCTCACTCTGTATAACACACAGCTGCACTTAGGTCAAGGATCTCAATATATATATCCTGAAACCTCTACAGGAAAATAAACAAGCATGATTCTGCATACAGGTTCAGGTGAAGTTAATTGAGTAAACCAGGAGAACTGGCAATAATGCCAAAAATCACCTGATGGGATCTCACAAAATGAAAGACTTCCACACAGCAAAGAAAACAGAAGTGAGTAAACAGACAGATCACAGAAAAGGAGAAAATTATCGCCAAATTCATATCTGACAGAGGAGTGGTGTTTATAATATAAAAAAATAAAAATGTAATAAGATTAATAATAACTTAAGAAAAAATGAAATATGAAATTTAACAGGAACAAAATCCAAGACAAAGAAATTAAAATGGCTGACAAACACTTTAAAATGGGCTAAATAGCTTTAATCATCAGATAAATGCAGTTATTCTAGCATTCCGGCAGGCTGAATGCCTACCATCAATTTTTTACCACATTTAGACAACATATGTTGGCCTGGATGTTTGAAATGAGAACTCTTAAGCACCGTTTCTGGAAACTGTAACTAGTGCAGCTACCTTGATAATCAGTCCAGAGAGTTCATAATATACATAAACAAACAAAACAAATCAATCAAACAGGCAGACAAAAAAAAATCTAGAACCAGATCTGCTATAAGATGTAGCTTTAACCCTCATGGGGATATACTGAACAGATGTTTACATCCTGCTGAAGAGAACCTTTCACATCCTTGTTCATCCATTCATAAATTCACAATAGCTAAGAAATGATATCCTCCTAGAAATCCATCAACAGATGAATGGAGGGGAAAGTGTGGTAAAATACAGAAAGAAATTACATTCAACATGTTCAGCTATTAGCATATTTTGTGATACCTAATATCATTGTTAGTAAAATTAAGTTGATTACTTTCTTTTTTATACATACATATACACACACAAACATACACACACACACACATATATATATATATATTACCTACAGCAAGAAAACATAAAACAATCAGGATTTATGTAAATGTTACACTCTTAGTGTTTTGGCTATTTGTATTTGGCAGTCTTGAAAACATCTTTCCTATCTTGGTGCTTCTAAAATTCTGAATGTAAATCAATATCTATCATATCTTGTCATTATAAAATTAAAACCTCTACCTAGATCTAAAAATATCTTAACCCCTAAAAAATTAAGCTTAATTGTAAATCTAAACTATCTGGTCTTCAACCCTATTAGAGACTTGAGAAGGAATAAAATTAATTACCTGAGTATACAGGGGATACAGGTTAGCAGCTTCCTAAGTGAGAAGATGAAAGAGACAGTTTGCTACCTGAGCAGTGACTCAAACTAACTTTCATATAAAGATAGCCCTGTTGATTTGTATATTACTCTGAATGACCCAGGCACTTCATATGTATACATACATACATATATATGTATGTATATAGGTGTATATATATGAATAAAACTCTATAAGAGTTATATAAAGATCTACACACATAGCTACCTTCAAGGTTTTGAAGTCTCTTCATTACATAACTCCTATCTGCACAATTTATGACCCATTTAAAGCTATCTAAAAAGATTGTCTTTTGCTTGATTTGTTTCCAGCAGATGAAAAGAAATAGCTGTCAATATAATACTTTGAGTTAACTGTCGTCTTTTGAGAAATTTTTTTTAAAAATTAGTTGAGTGACAGCTTTCTGGCAGGTACCATTGTCAGCTGGAATTAGGCTTTACTTTGAGAATATAGAAACAGAAAAGAGATTAAAAAAAAAAGAATGTAAAGGCTGGAGGATTAGGAGGTGTGCAGTGAAATGCTGTCTTCTAGAAGTGACATAGCTAATGCAGTCATGAACTCACAGGAGCTTTGGTCGCCTGCTCAGGATCTATCCAACCAACCTTCAAACATAGATAAGATACATGAGCTTCAGGCAGCACACCTTACAATGGAACTGTTGATAGCCTGCATTTCTAGGAAAGGAGCTTTTGATGATAATATGGTAATAACAAGTCATTGCTGGGAAAGGGGAGTCTCTCTCTCTCTCTCTCTCTCTCTCTCTCTCTCCCTTCCTTCCCTCCTCGTGTGTGTGTGTGTGTGTGTGTGTGTGTGTGTGTGTGTGTGTGTGTGTGTGTGTTGTTATGGCTACTGATAGCCACTGGTTTCCCGCAACACAATGGATGGCCCCACACTTATGAACATATGAGAAACATTATAGTAGATTATATCAAGAAGAAAAGAAAGACAAAAAATTGGGAGTAGAAATGCTCATCATGAATACGGGAGAGGTGGAAGGGGGAAATGGAGCTTAGACATGATCGTATTTTATATAAATGTGCAAAAAGTTCTCAAAAATGAAAAAATTTTAAACTCCTATGTCTTTATCATTAAAACTCTCTGGATTAATATAAATACACTTCCTGGTAAGAAAAATGATTTTTAGAGAAGGTGTTGGTTTCTGTAATGTTAAATCTTCATTAAGTTAAGGAGTTGACAGCAAATACAGGTCTTTATGAAGCTGAGGCTCAAGTTGTCTAAGATCTGCTCTGCTTGTACCGCAGTTCTTGTGACTAATGACCTTCCAGACTGTCACTAATTTAGTGTCAATATCAATACCCTCAAAGGGGATTTTAGTGCCCTAGAAAAATGTAGGCCATAACACTAAAATCAACTCCTAGGGAAAACTTTAAACTTTTGGTAGCTTGAGCAGCATACCAAACATCTGGTGCAATGTACACAGACACAGTATGACCAGAGGTGCAGCATGCTTGTGCACATATTGTGCAAAATGAGAATGCTGTGTGTGTTCAGGACTGAGTGATTTGAGCAGGCGAGGATAAGGCATGGTCGCCACACTTAATCATGCTTACCACTGTGATGAGGCCATTCATTATCTTTCAATGATTAATGCATTCACTTTTTTGTGACAATGTTCTATTTTTTTTTGAAACTTGAACTATCTTATTCTTATCAGAGTGAAAAAAAGAATAGAGGAGAAAAATCCTGTTTTTGTTCCAATAACGGATTACCTTATCATAGGAACAGTGAGGCTGAGATGTGTACTTACATCTTTCTTCTTTGTAGACATCTGTAAGGCAATATTCTATAATCCCACATGTCACAGGTATTAGCTGGGATTGGAATGCAAGACGTCAATTTGGGAAAGACAGGTTGCCATCATATTGATTGGAAAATCCTTGGTATATCATGATCTTGGAGTGCAGGGTATTATAACTTCTTTCAGGCTGTTGGATATCATTTCCTCACAGTACCACAAGAAAGTAAAACTTTGAGGCAAACTAAACCTGTTTTTTTATTTCCATACTGGAATGCAGAAGAAAACAGCTCATCTATCTCAGGAAAGCGAAGCAAAATTTCCATTACTATGGTGAATCCAATAATGCAATAGTGGCACTCCTGGTAAATTTATAAATACTCAGTGATTTTGTACATAAATGGGGCTATGAGAGTACAGAGACTTTTATATGATTGTTAGGAAGAAATTTTTGGATTTCTTCTATTATTTAGGGGGAAGTTGGAGTCAGCCCTAGAATATAGAAATCAATTCTCGTATTAATCAATATTCGAGAAAGATTAGCTCACCAATTTCTGCAGCTTTAGTGGTTTGGTGAATATCCACATTGATTACCTACTGATTTAGCAAACTTACATGAATAGACAAAAGGCTCTGGAAATCTTTCAAGGCATGAGGTATAAAGCCATGATTTATGCACAAGCCCAGATTTTAAGGGTCCATACTACCGACAAGACTAAAAATGTATGTGACACAGATAACACAGTACAAAACAATAAAGAGTAAAGTATGCAAAGGGATCATACAGATTATCATGAAATAAGTATAACTGATTGGGCTTTGAGGATTAAAGGAGGCATCCTGGTGAAAACGAGGGAGAGGTCAGAAGCACAAAGAGAAGCTGGGAACTGTGGCTTAAGAATGATTAAGCTATTTACTCTTTTAGAACTTGGCTAAGGTGCAATCCAAAGTTGTTGCTATTTCTGCTAGTGTACACATAAACAAGAAGGCCTTTGCCAAATGCCAGTAAAGTCTGGATTATTCTGATACCACCTCAAGGAAAGCAGATCTCAGCTACTGAGACTTGGTATGGAACTCTGTGTTGAGGCCCCATACGAAGACTAATCTCCAAGAACAGATGAGTGAACCAGATGTGCACAGTCAGGCAGCTACCTCGCTGGTTCAATCATTCTCATTATAGTGATCACAATGTAATGTTCGTAAAAAAAAAAAAAAATGAAGCTCAGATAACCTCCTCCTCCTCCTCTTTAATTTTACCATATGGGACAGCATTGTCACTGCATCTTCAGAACAGAGAGGAGAGGGTATCTCCACTATATATAGACCCCTACATGATTCACTGAAAGGAAAAAAGTGTTTATGAGTCTCTAGGTTAACTGTACGCATTATACCAAGCATACAGGCATTCCTTAAACAAGATACTGAGGCATGCTGTGAAGCAGCCGCAGCTGCCATACACAGCTGTGGCACGGGCAGCGTGAATTTGCATGAGATGTAATTTTATTAGATAGATGGCCCTATTTGATTAATCACAGCAACTAGTGGGAGACACTATTTGCATAGCGCATCTATTTTTCTGCCCTAGCATTCATTTGTATGTGAGACACATTCAGCGAAAAGCAGTTAGGAAATGGGCATCAGGCACATAAAAGGTTTATGTTGTTTTTACGAACAAAATTGCTGTTTACAAATACCACACAGCAGGCTCTCTGTTTTATGGACAGGAATAATTCACTTGTAAG
The DNA here is from genome assembly GCF_964271855.1 of Acomys minous. Taxonomy (NCBI): domain Eukaryota; kingdom Metazoa; phylum Chordata; class Mammalia; order Rodentia; family Muridae; genus Acomys; species Acomys minous. The sequence goes on along the minus strand of NC_140484.1, from coordinate 126,901,988 downwards.
CTATAAAGGTCCTGCAGAAATGGGTTTGCTTATCTCCGTCCCATTTTAAATTATGAGAAGCCCCTGCCACCAAGCTCGAAGTTTGTGTGTTTCCTGGCCATGCCTTGCATATTCACGCACACCAGCCAAATGACGAATTCTACTTAGGGATGCTTGTGGGCCACAGTCCATTTATAGCACATAAGCTAAATATCATTTTTTGTAAGTACAAGCAAACACAGAGGCTTTTCTATAGCATAAAAGAGGGAGAAATAGCTACTGATTTTTTTCTTTCCACAGAAGAGTGAATTTCATGCTGTTTTAAGGAGACAAGAGAACAATTGTAGTCAAGTCAAAAGAAATTCCTGTTGTAAAAATTGTGGACACAGTCTTCCTACAAACAACTGTTTTTTTTTCCCAAATAAAGTTAATATGCATTCTTATTTTCAGCCTATGTACCCTTTATTTTTCATTACCCCAAATAACTAAGAATCTAATTTGAAAGAATTGGATATATAACTTAAAAATTAAAATCAACACAATATAATTTATTAGGGACAGAGGGGAGGTGGGTGACTTATGTGTCACTTGTTAAAGGCATTGATGGGGCTTCTGGATTCAAGTGACAATTAAAATACTCTCTGCTTGTCTAGCTGAGGTGTCACCATACCTACCATAAAGCAAGTGATGAGCACAAAATCAAAGAGCAATAAAGTTCTAAAAACAAAAGATATAAAAATTGAAAACATTATAGATATTTCAAAATTAACTAAAAATTGGACAAAGAAAATCACAAAAATATTGAAAATAAGTAATATCATTATATTTTCACTGTGTTAAATATATAAAAAGGATTAAAAACATTCAAACCAACTTTAAATAAAGTCATCAGTTATATTATATATAGACTATTAAATCAAAATTGAATATAAAATATTGCATAGAATATTTCACATTATATGTGCTTGCAATGATTTAAAGGTTTCCTTCCATATATAATACTTCTGCTTTAACTTAACATAATAAGCCACTTAGCTACATAACTTTTGGCAACTACACAGAATAACACACTTTATCAGAGTTCTAAAGTTACATATTTATATTTATAAAAACGTATCTAGAATGCAGTGAATCATAAAGCCAGGTCTTTAAATTATTTATGTTTCCAACTGTGTTTTTAAAATTCAGAATTAGTATGCTTAGTGTCATCTTGAGCTAAGGCTGTAACTAAAATGGAAAGTAGACTTATGGGATAAGGCAGGTAAGTAAGGTGTAGGTTAATTTATATTTATTTTATAAAGTCTTCCCAAATGGGCATTATTGCAGAAAGGGCAGAAAGCATGTAAGTGAGAGATGGTAGATGATTACAAGGAAACAATTTATTCCTGACCCAGGAGGACAGCTGCATAACTTAACTCCAGAGGATGTGATAGTATCTGCAAGCTCTGGGCGCAAAGCTCAAGCCAGACCAAACCTCAGCATGGGGAGAGGGAATGAACACAAAGGCCCACACCTAGCAGAAGAACTTTTGGGAAGTGACAGCTTCTCAGAGAGAAAGAGACGGTTTTCTTTAAGAGTGATGTCCCTGATAAGTCACACAGGGACTTATCTTTCTAGTACAAGGCCATACAACCAAAAATATTGGACTTTATAAGTTACAAAAAAGAAGAAAAGGATGCAAAATCGGATCGGTGAGGAATTGGGTAGATCTGAGGAGAGTGGGCCTTGAGGGTGGTGAGCAGGAGCAAGCACACTGAATGCTTGCTGTTAGAGTGAGGACATCCAGACCCGGAAAGACAAGCTCCTAACTATTCTTTCTTATTTGTGAATCCTAGGTACAAATCTTAGAGGTGAGTTTATAAAACCTGGAGTGAAAATAGATACCAGGTGAGTAACTGGGACCATGATTGTCCAAGAGAAACTCTAAAGAGGGGAATAGTGGAATACAGTGGCTATGGTAGGAAAATGCAGCAAAAACAGGAGGAAGGGTAGCCTTATCTATGGTGTGAGGAGGGGATGCAGTGCAGAAGGAGGAACAAATACCACTAACGATGTTGGAAAGAACCATAGGAAATCATATTTTAATTTTATTTAAATGTGTATAGATGTAGGTATATAGTTTGAAGGGGTTAAGAGCAATCCTTCTAAAAGGCATAGGCTACCTAAAGAAACTTTCAGACCAAGGCATGGGAAAGCTCCTTCTGAGTTGTTGATTAGCGGAGTTCAAGATACTTCCTTCCAAATAGCAGAGACCGTTGCCACTGCTCTTGGTTCCTTACCATAGTTTGAATGTAGAGTTGATGTTTAGACTGAGGATTCTGAAGAATAAAGCAGGAACTGTATCAAACACCTCTCCCATGACGGCTAGCTCTCACGGTTTTAGAAGAAGCTATGAAAGCTGATAAAGGTGAAAAACACTTGATTGTCCTACCCAGTTGTAATTGCTAGAAACCATAACATAACCAGAATAACAAGATAACAATAAAGGTGCAGAAGTGAAGCATATCCTAAGGTAAGCAGCAGCCACCTGGTTGGATTTCTATCAGGCTCAATTAAAAGTAAGTGCATGGCTTCTACATAAACTATGAGTGCTACCCATGCCTGTGGTGCCATGGATTGTAGAGGAGGTCCTGCTATTAACACTTCCATAAATCAGTGTAATTTCTAATTGAATTCTAAACACTTAAAACAACAGATAAGCAGAGTTTTCACTCCTCATCATGAAGTTCTCCATTTGCAGCATGGGAGACCTTTGCAAAAATCTGTAACTGGTCAAATAGTGAACAGCTGACCATGTGGTATCCAGCCACAGTTGTCATATGCAAAATAATATGCCTAACCAAGGATCAGGGAGCAAGAGAGGGTACAGAGAAGGAGCAAAAGAAAGAGAAGGCATGATTTAACTATGTTACTTTAAAATGTAAACAATCATTTAAAATACAGTTGCTATATAAATGTTTTAATATTAATTTAAATGTTTATATTATTTTTAATATTTAGTTCATATCACTTAGCGCACAAGTGTTAAAATAGATTACTCTATGTAAATGATAATATCTGAATTTCATAAAGGCCATGCGATTAAATTATCACTGATTTTAGGAATTTCTTAAAGCATTGATACTGAATGCAAAGTACTTTTGAGTACTAAGAATTTGAGTCCAAATTCTGGGAGTATTTTAATGTACAAATATGTTGTATCTAAAGCTAAACTTGTACCTGCACTGAATCTGGGAAACTGGCTATAGATTTTGCAGTTTTAGTAGACTTTACCATTTCCTTGAATGAGTTAAACAGGTGTCTTCAAGGTGAAAACCAAATCATCAAGACAATGTTTCACACCCTAAGAGCTGAGAGAAGTAAAAAGAGGGGAAACTGTGGTAAGGATATGTTGTTTGAGAGAAGACTCTATTTTCAATAAAACAAACAAAAACAAATTTAAAATACTTCTATGAAAATAAACAATATTTTAGTAGTTTTGGATTCTATTTATAGTTGCCGTAAATATCATAGCTTTAAAACTTCCATTTAACTTGAAGGAAAATGTGATCTTTAGTATGTGCTTTCTTCCAAGACATAAATAACACTTGCATCACAGTCACAGTTTCATTATGTCATCACCTTTGGGCATAACCTCCTGGTGTGATCACCTTTTCTAATAAGGAAGCACTCTAAGAAGGAAACCAGGATGAATGTTCCCTGTAAGTAATTTGGAGGCCACTAAGAGAATTGAAAGAATTACTGTGCAACGACATGTTGATACATTTGTTTCTCACAAATAGATAGTGTAATAGTTTCATTGTTTCTTTCTACTTTCATAATAAAAATATCAAAGGCATACCTGAAGAGGTTTTGTTACAAGAATATGATAATATGATTACTTTCATCAAACTTGAAACCTAATTGATTTTAACCTATGCTTCTATGTATCAAAACAGAAAATGCCTTTCTAGACAAGACTCCTTCTCTGATTCCTGTCCTAGAGTTTTAGACAAATATTTTGCTTAACCTTTATCTTTAGGGTGTGCTATAGACATGTTAGGATGAAATTGTCTCCACACGAGGCTCTGCATAATTAAAATTCTTTCATGAAGTCTACCTTGCTTCTCCGTCACGACAATTATCACTAAAATTATACCCACTTTAGCTTGTCAGCTTTCCTTATTGTTCATACACTGAAGGTCGGACCTAAGTCATTTGTCTAATGTTGAATAGAGAAACCACAAAGCCAGACATTCTTCATTTTGGAGGTAGGATGCAGCTGGAGAAAGTTAAGTTACTGGAGGCAGCTCTTGAAGGCTGTAGCTTGGCCCGCATTTCGAACAACGCCCACTCTCTGCCTCCTGGTCCAAGGGAATGTGAGCAAATAACTTCCTGCAATCACACCAACTGCCTCAAGGCTTTCCAGCACCCAAAGTTCCTGTCATGAAGGATTGTATCTCCAAACCCTGATCCCAAAGAAACAACTCCTCCCCAACTTGCTCTTGGAAGATACTTGGTGGTCACAGCAATGTGAAAAATAACTATAATAACCTTTATTTGTCCACAAGAGACCTGATAATTGGAGTTCATCATGGGTTCTTCCCTCTTCTGTCTACTGTGTTATCCCAATATAGCCTCAGCATCCATCCTCCCTAACCTACATGTCCATGTCAGACATGCAAAGGCACATAATAGCTAACCAGCCTGGAGCCTATCCTCAGAAACATCTTCAGTACCATGATTCAGTGTTCTTGTGCCCTCTTATTTGGATTTCGGGAAGAGGCAGTCTCTTGTAAGTATCTCTGCGTTTTGTAAAATACCTAAGTTCTCCCTTCTTCCCATCTTATTTCAAAAGTTACTTCTTAACTGCTAAGAAAAAGAAAATATAGTAATGTCTTGGGCTGGAATCATTATATTTCTGCATCTTTTGAGTTTTCAGAAGATTCTTCTTGGCTATAACATTTGGAATGGCTTTGGACTTCAGCTGTGAGCCTATTAGGATACTAGAAAGTGCTCCTTACAGCTAACGGGCACAAGAGCTCCTGCAGCAGCTCCTTCACGGTTCTAGTGGAGAGATGCTGAGGCTGGGTGCTGAGTATTCTCACTGAGGTTGTTCAAAACATCAAGTGACATTTACAAGACAAATTATCGAATCACACATGAAAAATAAAAATGGTTAAGATAATAAAAATGTTAAGAAAACACCAAAATTTCTGGCTTGAGTATTGAGTAACTCCGAGGATATCTTACCAAGGAGGTAGGCAGACACAGAAGTCTAGGTATGGCACAGCAAAGGATATGACCAAGCGTCAAGAGGAGCTTTAATTTTAGACTGTCTATAGGGGAACTTGAAGACAATCAGGAGGAGATATAATCAGAGATGGAATATTGTTTAGAAAAGTAGTTGTCCCTATGATGCACAGGTCTGCAGGTTAGCATAATGAGAATGATATTATTTTATTAAAGGTCATATTATTTTGTTATTTGGTGTTAACATTCTTTTAAACTTGGAAGTCACTGAGAAGCTGTTTCATTTTTATTTATTTGAAGACAATCTAACATTGCCAGTTATTTGGCAAACTTGGATTTCCACCTGTAGATGTAACTCAGAGTGCAAATGAAGCCCTCTAAGGGCAACTAAGACAGGGCTACTTAGAACTATCCCTGGCATCTGCCTGAAAGCGTATTATACAGAGTGATATGGAAAGCACGACTCCTTAAAGCCCTATATAAATGATTCATATCTGTAACCCCAAAGCTGAAGATTTCTGTGAGTTTGAGGCCAACCTGGAAGACAGAGAAAGACTCTGTATAAGTAAGTAAACAAATAAATAAATAGCCAGTGGCAGTGGTCCATGCATGTGATCTCAGCTTTCTGGGAATCAGAAACAGGTAAATCTCTGTGAGTTCTATACCAACCTGGTGTACAGAATGTGTTCAGGAGAGCCAAGGCTACACAGAGGAGCCCTGTCTCAGAAAAACAAAACAAAAATAATAAATAAAGTAAAAAAGAACACGACAACTCAATTTGAGATATGTAATGACTTCTGAATATACAGTCTTTAAATATTATTAATGAGAGAAATCAAACTTGGAATCTGGATATGCTGTTTTATTAATTTTATTGTCTAGATCATTGAAGGGCATTCTTTTTACATCAAGGGAGACAGTGACAGAACTTGGGTTTGTCTTAGGTAATGATTCTAGGCAATTTCATTAGAAAATGAAAATTTCAAGACCACTCATGAAGCAATACCTAATCTTAGGAGAGCTGAATAATTTTTGTAACATCTCTGATTATTTTAGATGCTAAAGAAACTTGTATCATCATACAAATATTTGAACACCTTCAATCAACAGATCAATAAATTAATAACTTGCAGTTTTGCATTATAGGGGTGCAGAGAAGATAAATTGCTTTTATAATTGCTTAGTTTCATCCTTATAAAATTCAAATAGAGTTGGAATGTGATATTATTTGCTAATTTTCCTTGCGCCACCCTCTCGTTCTTTTTCTCTCTACTAAAGTGGAAGTTTCTGGTTTCTTTAAAAACTCAGTTGCGTCATGTGAATATGACTTTTTGTTTGTTTGTTTGTTTGTTTGTTTTGGTCCCAAGTGCAGGATGTAGGAATGCTTTTCCACTGCTGAAAACAGACTTGTGATAGCAGAAAGCAGACCCTTGAGCTGGCATGTAATGTTTTGATGGAAGTTGTCTAATGCAAGAGCTCTGGGTTTTGGTGGCTGGAAAACACCATTGTGTGGACTCTGAGAAGGGATTAAGTAGAAGCCCACAGAAAGTGAGAACACTTTTGCATCACTACACTTTGCAACAGTCCATATAGCTTTCATGGTCTTTCCTTTTCCATACTTCATTTATCATAGAGCAACACCCCAGACAACTTTTTGTGGCTTTCCAGTTGAGTCTTGCTCCTCCTGCTGTCTCATGCTGCTTTGGCTGAATCTTACCAGTTCTTCTGACTCACACTGATTTGGTGCAGTCTTCTTGTTTCTAAGTCCTGGGGCCACTGTTGTCGTTTGCTGTTTGCTGGTCTGCTGATATTCTGAAGACAAAGACTGGACTTACCCGAAGGAATTATGTCTAAAGAGGTTCACAATCCCTTTTCTTACTAACCTTCTTTCTCCCCTACCTTTGGTTGATGCACTGGAAGGGAGGTAGAAGTATTTAAGAACCCTAAATAAAGTAGGTTGTTGAAAAATCTAAGCCTAAACCCTACCTCTGGGCGGGGGGCTGTGAGTGTGTGTGTGTGTGTGTGTGTGTGTGTGTGTGTGTGTGTGTGTGTGTGTGTGTGTGTGTGTGTGTGTGCCCTTGCCCCTGTTCCCCTCCTCTGCTTTATCTCTGCCTCTGAACTCTCCTGTGCACATAACAAGGATATAATTAGGTATAAAAAGTTATAAAATACTTCTATCTCTTAAGACAAAAGCAGTTAAGAAAGAGAAGCCATAGTTACAAAATTCAGTTGTAGGACGTCTAGGGTAACATGACCAAAGATATAGTCATCTATTCTGATTCTAGGAGATAGTGATTTTACAATTTGTGAAAACCCTTAAAGAACGGAGATGGGACTGACTCTGACATGAACTCTGTTGCCCCATATTTGACCACTTCCTCTTGGTGGGGAGGCCTGGTGGCACTCAAAGAAAGAATAAGCAGGCTACAATGATAAGACTTGATAGCCTATGACCATCTAGTGGGGGAGGAGGTCCCCCTCAGTCATAGGCCTAGCAGAGAGGAATAGAGTGAAAGCAGGAGGGAGGGAGGAAGGGAGGATACAAGTGATGGGATAACAATTGAGATGTAATCTGAATAAATTAATTGTAAAAAGAACGGAGGAGATGGCTTTGACAAGCAGAAAGACTAAAAATAATAAAGTGAAACCTGGAGCAAATGGCATGAACAGTGATGGATCCGAATGTCTTACCTTGTGTAGGGCTCTTCATCATATAAAAAAACAAAGTGATGTTAGCAGAAGGGAAAGGGACCAATTGATTGCATGAGCATGCTTGCCTTTAGAGATAATCTGCCTTGGCTTGGAAACCCTAATCATTGTTTCTCAGAATTCATTCTAAGGCTTCTTTTATATTTTGGCACTTATTTCGTATAGGACTTTTTCACTGCCCACAGCTTCAGGCAGCTCCTATCATTATAAGTGAATTCATGCTACATGGATAAGACCATTTTTGATGATGTAGGCTTCCAACTGATAATACTCCACATCTATGCCATTGAAGAAAATTTAACCAATACCACCTAATGTGTCACCTTTTCCCTCAAGCAGCAGGTGATCCATCCATCTGCATGCCTGCCATAAAATCCAAAAGTAATTTTGTTTTATACTTTTTTATTTTAAAGATTATAATATAGTTAGGTTTCTCCCTTGTTCTTCCAAACTCTTCCATGTACTTTCATGGCCTCTTTTATCATTAGCTGTTATTGCATGTACAATTGTATACTGATATATATATATGACCCTAAATATAACCTACTCAATCTATATAGCATTACTTTGTATGTTTTCAGAGCTAACTATTTTATTCTTGACAACTCCTGTGTTTTCATACTCCATATACAATTAATTACTATGTACTAATAATTATTTGCTATAGCTATCTCACAATTATGTCCATCTCTGTTCTCACAGACAGTAACTAATGAGTTTACAAAGTAATGTCAATCTATGGCTGTAAAATGTTTAGCCTGTTTAGAAAACACTCCTGTGTTACAGAAAAGTTTATAGCAATAAAAACTTCCTTGTGTTGATTTCTGATAAATAATGATGATGATAATTATCACTAAGAGGAGGATGGTTGCTCTCTATAAACGCAGTTGCATTCTGTGTTAAGTACTTACTTCTGAACCATATATATCATGTGCGACTTTTTGCAAATATATAAGTAGCAGATAGGATTATTATCATAACCCCATTTAGAGAAAAATGTCATTATTTACAACCAGAAGACTGAGAAGTGAACAGTACAGCTATGTATCTGAGGACATTTGAGTCATGCTATTTAAAAAAGAACAGATTTGCCCCCATATGTGTGAACCAATATCATGGCATGTAGATGTGGAAAGATTATAAGTACCCAGAAGTTAAAGAAATGTATCACATAGAAGAAATTTCCATGTACACTGCTGTATGAAACTGATAAGGCGGTCTTCAGCAGCAGCTTGCTAACCATGGAGGAAGTGAGGCAGGAAAAAAACAGCCACAAAAAAAGCAGATACTTGGGAGGTTCAAGTTTGGAAGGTGGATCCTGAAGATCTTTCAATCCCTGTCCTTCTGTCTCTGACAAATGTGGCCAGAAAGCTCTCACTTTTCAATTCCTCTTTTGAGACATCAAAGAGACGGTAAGTAAACAGAAGCCCAGGGCTTCACACAGGCTAAAGAAGCTGCTGCATTCAAGTGCAAATAAACCCCACTGAGAAACAAGGAGATCGATTCCCTGCTGGAGGCATTTAAGAGACACACATTTTCCTAGTGGTAGTAATTGATGACCCTTTGATATTGCTCCCAGGACACAAGTTAACAAGGTTCAACTTAGTGTTTGTATTATAAGAAAGAATCTGTGTCTTTACAAAGAAACACAAAACAAAATGAGAAACACCTCCTTACATGCAGTAAGAACCAGCTGTTCTATTTTTCCAAGAGTCAACTAGCAAACAGCTGACCAGTGCTGTGGCTCACTTTGTAGCACCCTATGTGAAAATGTCAATTATTCTGCTTCTTCGTGGCAATTTCAAAGTTCCACAGACTATTGAAATGCACACAAAAGGTTACTAAGACAGTCCATTCAGTCATTTTTTAAAATCATAAATGTAGTTTCTACTGTTAGTCAACATTTAAAAGACTAGAATTGAATAGATGAATAAGTCATGGTCACTTCAAAGGAATTAGCTTACTTTTATAGTAAGCTTGCTGTAACCAGAGTTTTGCAGATAGTCTTGCTAAAGTCATGAAACAGAAAACAAAACAAAACAAACAAAAAAAATCAAAAGAGTTTTAAACGTTGAAAAGGATGGGTATGAAAGACTGCATATTTATGCCAATGCAATTTCTTTCACACCATCTTCAATTTTTTCTGCTTGATGGTCTAAGTTTTGCTCTTGACATGAGCCTCTACAATCACACAGTTGTTCCTGGCCCCTCTCCTCATGGAGGAGTGTTGCAAGCCCTTGCCCAACTTGTACTAGGTATAGACATTCAACCTCCACATTTGTGAAATAAATAAACCTTTAATCTTTAGAAAGTTATTGGTCTCACATATTTTATTGTAGCATCCCAGATATAACAATATATATGATCTATATAATTGATATACTGACATAAGATATAAAAATCCAATCGTGTGTGTCTGATGCTCGGGTTCACAGACAGAAGATATTAAGTTGACAAGGAAAAACTCTTGAGAGCAACACAATAAACATATGTATCAATCAGATAAGCATTTCCAGAAAACAGAGTAAACCTTGAAAGTACTGGCCTTGCTTGACATAGGAGTATGTAGCTTCAGATGTTTTTATAAACATCAGTGCCACTAGTCATAATGAGCTACACTATATAACAGTTAAAAATGGTGGTATATATGTAAATGGCTTGGTGATTTTTATAAATACTATACTATACCAAAGGACCTGGCTTTTGTAGGAACATGCGTTCAAATATAGCTGATAGTGTTATTTAATTTAATGTAGAGTCAGAATGAGAGTCAGCCTTTGAGATTACTGAGGCCCAGAGAATTAGCTCAAGAGCACACCACTTTAATTCTACACTAAGAGGTGAAACATATATTGCTCCTTTTGTATGTCAGAAACAGCCCCAGGGCCTTGTAATTATGTGTCTGTAACAATTCAATTACAAATTCATTTGTTTTCATGGAGGCATAGAAAACATAAGTGTGCACATTTCACTCCACATACTGATATTGTTGCAAGTGTTTTCACCTTTTCTGACAGTAAAATCATGGCATAGTGTGCACTAAACAGTTTGCCAAGGTAACAGAATTAATAAATAACTGAGAAAGTCAGAGTTTTGTTTTATTTCTGTGAATAATGAGATGGGGATTTTGAATGGGATTGCACTGGATTTGTAAGTAGCTTTTGGCAAAATGGCCATTTTAACAATATTTAATCTGCCAGTGTGTAGTGGATGTAAACGTGTTTTTGTTTTTTTTTTATCCTAAGTGTGGCATGGGAAACAGATTGTGAGAGAACAAACCATGTTTATCCACTAGAAGAAGAACCACCCCTTTTGGGCGCTTGTTCTTTGCAAGCTGTAAAGCATCCTAGTTTGGACTCTGAGAGGAGATATACACATATATATTATATATGTATATAATTATTTATCATATATAATTATAATATATTAAAATAGATTATAGTAGATATATAATATATATATATATGTTTTCCATTTTTTGATTTGACATAAATTCATTTTACAAATCACTGGGCTACACAAAGACATTTTTCTACATACATTGAATGTCTATCCTTTCTTTCACTCTCTCCTACCTCTTGAGTCTCTCCCCTGTCCCTAATCTTCTCTCTTCTTGTTTAAGTTTTCATTTTCCACATATGAGACAAAACATGCATGCATGTCTTTCTACAGCTGACTTACTTCACTTTACATGAAAGGATTTCACTTTTTCTTTATGGCTAAACAACACTCCATTGTGAATATACACTATATTTTCTTTATCCACTCATACGCTGATGGGTATCAAGGTTGATTTAATATCTTGGCTGTGGTGTAAAGGTGTACATATCTCATATAGAGTTAGCTGTGTATGGGCCTTTGTGTCAAAACTTAAACCTATCAAATGAAATCAAAGATACTAGGTAGAAATTTCCACTTGTTCTACAGTCTACAAATACTAAATACTATTAACATAGAGAAGTTAAATCCAGGAAGCATGAAAATAAATGATTAGCTTAAATATATTAACATCTATTTAATATATGTTTTGGGAGCTTGTTTTTTGCCTGCTGAAAAGCATGTGCCCACAACAAGAGGCTGGGCCTTTTGGTCTTGGCATTGGCATCATTTCCTATTGTTTTTTTTATGTTGTGTATTTGGATGTCCTGTCTACATGCACATCTGTGAACATAGGTATGCAAAGCCTGAGGAAGCCATTCAGATCCTCTGGGACTAGAGTTACAGATAATCGTGAACTTTCATATACATGCTGGTAATTGAACGTGGGTTATCTGCGAGAACACCAAATGCTCAATCACTGAACCATCTCATCATTCTCCAACTAATTTTAAGGACACCTATAAATTGCGTTTTCTCTCCAAAGCATGTACATATATGTAGGAGGTAAGGTGTTGATATGTCACCATAGAAGAAGCATAGCATTCCCAATATGCGGCTTTGTGACACTGTAAGACAGGTAGCAGAAGAATGTAGTGCTGAACAAGCCTCTGACTGGATGAATGTGAATTAGAGAGGTCAATCAAAACATTGGTGCGTTGGCTTCTGAATGACCAAGAAACCCAATTGTGAATATGAGCTACTGGTGATAAAGTGATCTGGAAAGTAGCATCCTTTGGAGTCTGCTGCATGTAATCATTATTTCAAGGTGTCTTGGTTGATGCTAGCCTGCAAGGGGCCAAGAGGAAGCAAAAGAGGTCATTATGAGCTCCACCATGGGTTAAGCTCAAAGCCAACTGAATCAAGAATTTGTGGGAGCAGGTGCTGGCCTGCGAATGAAGAGAGACCAACCAACTGGTTTGATGCAACGAAAATATGCAAACTTATAAGAAAATAAGAAGTTCAGTATACTGATTTCACACATACAAAGGAAAAGAATTAGGAGCATCAGGGGTTTTTAAACTACATCTGCAACGTGTTATTTCCAAAAAGTGAAAATATCGGAAGAAACATGGGTACACTATTATCTGTTGGCAAATCTGCGGGTAGCAGTGGGTGCAATATTATTCCCTGTTTTATGAATACTTGAAATGCTTAATTAAACAATGCAAAAACACAAATGAGAACACAAAATGACATTCTGCTAATCTTTCATGTTTCGACTCCTCAAAACTTTGGCATTTCTTTTTCCACTGTTTTTCCCATAAATTTTCATTTGGGCTATTATTGTCAACGGTAGTGTGTCTGTGATCTCCCTTTCCCTTTCTCTCTATTACACATTGGTGTATAGAAAAGCTATTAATTTCTGCAAGTTGATTCTGTATCTTCTCACACAGCTAAATGTGTTTGTTATTTCTATATACCAGAATATAATTTCTGTCTCTAATGTATACATTCTCATTTGCAAATGAGGATAGTATAATGTACTCTTTCCCCATTTGTATGCCTTTAATTCCCTTCTATTGCTTTATTCCTCCAGCTAGTACTCCTTTTCTGTTTGTTTGTTTTTGTGATTTATTTAAATAATTTATTCAGATTACATCCTGATTGTTATCCCCTCACTTGTATCTTCCCATCTCCCCTTCCTGCCTCTTTCACTCTATTCCCCTCCCATAGGTCTGTGACAGAAGGGGGCCACCTCCCTACCATATGATCACAGCCTATCAGGTCTCATCCTAGTAGCCTGCTTACCATTCCTCTGAGTGCCACCAGGCCTCCCCATCAAGGGGAAATATTGAAAAGGACTGGGGATAGCGGAAATCCCTTCCTTGCTTCAAGTTTTCTCCAGGTTAGATAATATTGGCTGTGTGTTTCTCATACATATTTTTTTTATCATACTGAGGTATCTTCCCTCTATTCCTACTCTCTTTGGACTTTCATCATGATTTCTGTCTTTTAATTCCATGTATATGCTCCAAGATGTCTATTGACATATGTATGTTGAACCATTTCTGCATATCAAAGATAAAACCAACTTGTTCATGGTGGATAATCTTTTTGATATATGTCTATATTCTGTTAGCAAGTATTCCAATGAGCCTTTTTGGGTCTGTGTTCCTAAGAGATATTGACCCTTGATGTGCCTTTACTTAATATTTTATTAGATTGATATTGTCATTATAAAAGAACTTTGTGGGTTTTCCTTTTGTTTATATTTTGAATAGTTAAAGATGGATTAAATGTAGATATTTGAGAGACTAGTCCAATTCTGCTGTAAATCTACCTGGCCATGGCTTTCTTTTCTTTCTTTCTTTCTTTCTTTTCTTCTCTTTATTTTGTGTGTAGTGTATGTGTCAAGTGCAAATGTGCAATGTTTTTTTAATAGCCATCATACTCTCTTTATTTATTATGGTTCTTTTTAATTAGTGATTCCTTGATATGTGTGTGTGTGTGTGTGTGTGTGTGTGTGTGTGTGTATGTGTGTGTGTGTGTGTGTGTGTTTAGGCTGAACCTAGAAATGTATCCATTTCTTTTAGGCATTCCAACATTGTGGAAAATAGGCTTTTAAAATATTTTCTTATAAGAACCATTTGGTGTTTGCTGTAATGATTTCCTATTTATTTCTGATTCTATTTATCTAAGTCCTTGCTTTCTTACTTTTGGTTAAGTACATTAAAGGTCTTTCAATCTTGTTTATCATCAAAAAGAAGCAGATCATAGATTTATTAATGTATGCATTGATTTCTTTGTTTGTATTTCATTAATTCCTGCTTAGAAGTTTATAATATCTTGCTATTGGATGTGTTTACATTTGGTCTGTTAGTGTTCTTCCAAATTTTTGAATTGTAAAATTAAGTCATTTATTTATTCCCTTTCTGATTTTTTAAATGAGAGCAAAACTCTCATGTTTACTTTTCTAATGCCATGATAAAACATCATTACCAATACAACCTACTGAGGAAATAATTTATTGGAGGCTCTCACTTTCAAAAGGTGAGCCCTTGACTATCGTGGTGGTGAGCATGGCTTCACACTTGATGCAAAAGTAAGAAGTAGAGAGCTAACTGGGAATGGCTTAGATTTTTGGAATCAAAGCTGACTCTCAGTGACATACCTTCTCCAACAAGGTCACACCTTCTAATCATTCCCAAACAGATCTACCAAGGAGGAACAAGGACTTAAGGACCAAGTTTGCAAACATATTAAACTATTGGAGTCATATTCATTTAAACCACCACAGGCATTTAGAACTATACATTCACTGAATTGTGGTTAGAAAGAGTTATTTCAATATATTTGAATTTATAATACTTTGTTTTATTTGCCAAGATATAAAAATCTAGAAATACTTCTTTGTGCTTCTGAGAAGAATATATTTTTGGTGTTTGTGTATAATAATTTATACATACCTGTTAAGTTATTTCATGTATGATAGCATTTATCTGGTGTTTCTGTTTATTTTCAGACCAGATGACTTGCCCATTGGAGAAAATGGGATAATAGAATCGCATTCTGTGAATGTTTTAAAACTAATCTGCCTCTTTAGATTCAGTAATTTACTTTAAAAATTAAATTTGGTGCACAAGAATTTTGTGCATATAATTATATGATAGTAATATATGATTGGTTAACTGCTCTTGTGGTTAGAATAAAGTGTTCCTCCTTATATCTTATGATTAGTTTTAGTTTAAAGCCCATTTGTCACATATTAAGGTAGTGACCCCTACTTCCTTCTAGGTCCTCTTTGGTTGTAGTATTTTTTGTATATTCCTCCTCCAAAGCAGTACCAACCTCTAAAGCTAAGAGCTATCTGTAGTAGACAACTGAGAGATGGATTTAGCCTTTTCATCCATTCAACCAGCATGTGTCTTTTGATTGGCAAATTAAGGCCATTGATATTTAATCAGTCCACGAGAAAGTTTAGAGATTAGGGATGGGGGATGCGGGGACTAATTAAAGCAAGCCCATCTTCAACATCAATTTAAATGGAGAAAAACTCAAACAATTCCATTAAAATTAGGAACACAAGGTGGCCACTGTCTCCATATCTATTCAATATAGTACATGAAATTTTACCTAGAGCAATAGGACAACTTACGGAGATAAAGGGAATACAAATTGGAAAGAAGTCAAAGTACCTTTATATGCATATGATATGATACTATATATAAGTGACACAAAACTTCCACTGAGAAAATCCTACAACTGATAACACTTTCAGCAAAATAGCTGGAACAAGATTAACTCACAAAAATCAGCCGAACTCCCATAAACAAATGACATGCCAAGTAAGAAAGAAATCAAAGAAATGTACTTCACAATAGCCTCAAATAATATAAAATATCTTGGGGCAATTCTAATCAACCATATGACAAGCAATTTAAGCTACTGAAGAAAGAAATCAAAGAAGATATCAGAAGATGGAAATATCTTTCATGTTCAGTAGCATTAATATAGTGAAAATGGGCTTCCTACAAAATTTACCTACAGATTAAATTCAATTCCCATCAAAATTTCTATACAATTATCCACAGATATTGAGGGGACAATGGTGATCACATACTGGTGGGTGCCTTCTCACAGGCACGTGAAACACATCTGATCCTAATCACCAAGTCATGAATTGCTGTTTACTTCTTTGCATTACAAGCCAAAAGATTATTATATGTATGCTCAGGCTCTTTTCATATGCAGTTTTTAATAAGCCTCACAAACCAGATGCAAGCAGATGCTCAGCTGCTCCAAGGTCCTCTTCCTAATCATCAAAGTCATAAAATTGAAAAATAAAAGCAGTCACCTGATTATTGTTAAAGACAAGGGTTCAATGAGCTTAAACAGAAAATGGGAAGGGCATGAGAGAAGCTCTCCGTGCTCAGCTTTAGGTTTTTCCATAATAACATAGAAACAGGGTTATAAGAAGAGGCCCATAATTGAAGCATTATGACACTGTCTTTTTTTCAAGGCTATTCTTCTGGTTTTAAAGCATAATTTTTCGGAGTCCACTTCCAAGGGTGGCCGAAGGACAAAGAGCTGATACTGACAGGTAATCTGAATGGGTAGAGAGGAGAGCTGCTATTTTCTCACTCCGTGGTATTATCAAAGAAGGTAATTGGTCCAAGCCATTATTATATTTATTTGAATGCGTTTGAAGAATGCCAGTAGTTTGCCTGGGTTTGGAAAGAAGGAGACATTAGCTTCACTCCGTTTTATTGTGACTATCACAACTGTGGCGCTTTGAGTAGCAATGGCCCCCAATAGATTCACGTGTTTGGATGCTTGGCCCACAGAGAATAGCACTTTTAACAGGTATGGCCTTGTTGAAGGAAGTGTGTCACTGTGGAAGTTATATATACTCAAGCAACACCCAAAGGAGTACACAGTCTCCTTCTGCTGCCCATGGATCAAGATGTAGATGCCTCAGCTCCTTATATAGCACCATGCATGCAAGCACTCTGTCACGTTTTCTGCCACAATGACAATAGACTACAGCCCTAAAACAGTGAGCTAGTCCTAATTACATGTTTTCCTTTAGAAAAATTGCAGTGGTCATAGTGTCTCTTCACAGCATTAAAAGTCTAAGCCAAACAAGTCCAGAACAATTCGGTGTCAGATCTAAATGGGAGAGAGCAGTGCTCACAGGTGTACAAATGACACATACCTTATAGGTGTGTGATAATCTATGCAGAATATGTATAGAAAGACAACTTATATTTGGAGAGAGAAAGGAATTACTGCAATGTGAAAGTTCATGAATAAAAACTGAAGATGTATTTCAAATACTCAATCCAATCTTCTTTTCCTTCTCTGCCACACTGATAGTCATTTCCCCTTTTTATTGGACAGACAGATTTCTGCTTTTCTCCCTGTTCCCTTTGCTTCTCTCTGTGTATCTATCTCTCTGTGTCTCTGTCTCTTTCTTTCTCGCTTTCTCCCTCTCTCCTCTACCATCTTTTTCTTTCCCATCTTTCTTTTCCTCCCTTCCCTCTTCCCTCCCCAAGTGTTGGTGGTAACTTTTGTTACTAAATTAAGTTGATAACTGACCCACTTTCAAACTTAATTGACCCTGGAGCCTCACTTGGTGGAAAGATAGCATCAACCCCCCACAAACTGTCATCTAATATCTATATATGGATTATTACAAGTACACTTGTGTACATGTCATACATAAACAAAACAATGAATATTATAATATTTAATGTAATTATAATATTTAATTTTATGTCTGCTTCATGGCCATCACTATTGAAAAGAAAGACACACTTTCTTAATTAAATTTTAATATTATATGTAGTCAATAAACAGCTTGGCTTGGTAATGGCATTCTAAGATAGAGAATTCCATGAAAAGACCTTTGTCCTAGTTTGCATCTGATTAAGTACTCCGGAAAGATGCACATGGCACAATTAAGTTTAAGTACCTCCTCAGGTGCTTTGGAAAAAGTCATTCTAATGTAGTAAAACCCATCCACACAGGTAGGGGTAAATTGATCCATGTGAAAATAGCATCTTTTTTAATACAAAGTTCATCTGCCTCTGCTGTTTATTGCCCACCTGAAGTCATATGCTTGTTCTTGTGACACCCCAAGTGCTTGCTGTATAAATTATAATTAATGTGGAAAATGGGGGGAAAAGTGCCTCTTTGCACACAGGTGTTACTATCAACCAGGAAAGGGCTTCGAAAAAGTGAGAGAAGCGAGACTAGCACTTAGGCTGTTTTAATAGCATATCTGTGTGGAGGGGGCTCTCTGTACTTAGGTTAGGTTAAATAGGAGTCTTCAGACACCCCTGCAGTAGATAAGGTGTAATCCCTGGTGCCTCTGAAGTGCCTCACGAAGAGGCAATCTGGTAATGAGCAGCAGCGTCTGACAATTTGCCAGAAGGAAGCCTCAATTATTTAGTTTTATTTTTTTAGCACTTTCCCTGCGTGGTGATAATTTTAATAGACAGTGTGATTCAAAGAATTTGTCTCAAGTCGCTAATTATTCCAAACTAGACTACTCTCTCCGAGGCCCAATTACGGCAATGCCCCAGAGAGTCAATACACATTTAAGTTTCTGGCTCAGTCAGTGTCTCTGCTCCCTGCTTCATCTTTAGTTGGTGGGGCTATGATTATTCCTCCAGACACCATCTTTCCTTGATACCAAAATGTTTGCAGTAGTCATTCATTCATTCAATCAATCAATCAATCATTTATTCACCCACTCACATTAGTTAGAATTTTTCTGAATAACTTTATTGTGTGCAACAATACAGATGGAGAAAATATTCGTCTCCATAAACAATTTAATCTCGATATCCCGTGGTGTTTAGCATAATACAATGTTTCCGGTGACTGAGGAAAACGGCATAGTGCAGCACAATGTGAGGAGAGGGGTGGGGAGGCTCAATTTCAGAGTGCTAGTCTGAGAGTTAAGAACAAATGTTTTACAGAAGTAACCTCGTTCACAGAATATGGTGTTTAAGAGGAGTTAAAATGAGTTGGGAAAGGTTCTTCAGGGAAGAAAGGTGTGAGAGTGAGAATGTACATGACACATCACAGAAGTGAGGCAGGGCATGTGGCTCTAATAACACATCACGGAGATACAACATTGCAACTAAGTTTCTTTCTTTCTTTCTTTCTTTCTTTCTTTCTTTCTTTCGTTCTTTGTTTTTGTTTTTTGGGACAGGGTCTCTCTGTGTAGCCTTGGCTGTCCTGGACCCATTTTGTAGACCAGGCTGGCTTCAAACTCACATAGATTCACCAGCCTTTGCCTCCCAAGTGCTGGGATTAAAGTGTGCTCCACCACGCCCACGCCCGGCACAACTAACTTTCTATGCACTCAAATGTATTAACCAATTCAAGTTACATGATACTTCTGTTGTACCAATAAGCAAAGTTAAGATTAGGACTTACCTAAAAATCATGCAGCTAAGACGACAGTGTAGAACTCACACCAAGTAGCCTGACTTCAGAGCAATAGTTTTAATCATGAGGCCACATGCAGAAGAAGGGGGCCTCATTTGTAGGTTTAATCAGAGAAGGATTCTATTACCGAATTTAAATAAGACAGAAAACCCCAAGATAATCATATAGAAACAAAAAACACTAGTCAAGAAAAAGGTTATTTGCATGTTGACAGAGTGTTGATAAAGTATGCAATTGTAATAGCGACGTGTCAATGACACTGGGGAGTTTTGAGTGTCATTAAAGAGATGCATTGAGGGCAGGTTGCAGTGAATAAGGACAAGCAGGAAATGGAAGGTGGCTTGTGGCTTTCAGGCACAGATCACTAAGCATAAATGAATTATTTATGTAATTTTCAGTGCAACAATTGAAATCATTATGATATTTGCCAACTTGATGGGACAACAGTAACCCACCTTACCTTACAGTCCAATTCAGAAATAACAGCTTTATGCCTGGCGTACAAGATTTAAGTCCTCTGCACATCTGGAGAACCCATTTTCTATGCATTAAGTTTCTCTAAACACTGTGTTGAACACATCTTCCTCCACTATAATATATACAGAAAATAATTTTCTCTCATCAATCTCCCAAAACCTGCTCCTGGTGATTTCTGCTTTGCAATGACCTTTTCTTATTGCCTGAGTAATGCCTGCCTAGGCCATTCAGTAACAAATACAGATTGCTTTCCTTCTCCTTCTGTCTGGTGATCGGCCGATTAATATCAGTGCAAGTGGCTGCTCCTTGAGATTAATTAATCACCTGTCATAATTGTTCAGCAGTTAAATAGCTATTAATCTGGTGCTAGTCAGAGTGAAGGTTGACAGGGTAGGAGTGGGAGGATAGTCCTCATGATAAGATCAGGGTTAGGCTCAGATATAGCTTCTGTATTCCCGACTGACTGTGTTGAGAGGTAAGGTGTCTCAGGGTTTGAGTACATATGAAAGATTAAGAAATAAAAGGTCCGTGCATACTTAGCAATGAGCTATTCAAGTGTGCTTCTTGGAATGGTAATATAATTGCCACCATCTAAAGAAGAGGTTTCAACAGTCTCAGAGGTATAGGGCAAAAGAGAGTGACGCACAGGACATAGGAAGTATGGAGGAACTTTGTTGACCGTATCAACACAGTGTTAAGATAAACTACTATATTTTGCCCCCATCCCACACAAAATCAATACAAAAAGGGAATGTAAGTTTCTAGGACCCTCTGGATTCTTCTACTTTGCCACTCTGGTGCCTCATATTTGACCATTTTCCCTGGAGGGGGAGACCTGGTGGCATTCAGAGGAAGGACAGCAGGTTACCAAGAAGAGACTTGATACCCTATGAGCATATACAGGGGGAGGAAATCCCCCCAGAACTGTCATAGGGGAGGGGAATAAGGGGAAAATGGGAGGGAGGGAAGAATGGGAGGAGACAAGGGATGGGATAACCATTGAGAAGTAACAAGAATAAATTAATAAAATAATATATATCTTGGAAAAAAAGGGGGAATGTAAAAGTTCTCCCTAGTGAGAGGCATAGAAAAGACTAGAATGCGTGCCCTATAAACCAAAATCAACAGCATGGAAAAAGCAGAGGACAGGACAGATCAATGTCTTCCTTACCATCTCACAGGAGGAAAAGGTTTACTATTTTTACTCTTCTTCTGCAGATTTTGGAATGTCAGCAATTCAAATTCTTTGTGGTAAGCCCATTGAAATTTTGCAATAGTAGAGTTAGACCCTTAGTTAATAGGTTGGCATGCATAACCCTTCTTTTTTCATCCCAAATAAAGTTAGGAAGGATTAGAAAGTTTAAAAAAAAAAAAGGGAGGGGGTACTTAGTATACAGTCTGCAATCATGGAGTACTTACTGTTTAATGTGGGGGTAATTAACAGTATTGATTCTTTTCATGGTCTCTAGAATTAGCAGGACTGATAGAGGCCATTATCTGGTAAATGGTGAGACATAAATTTAATGTTTTTGGCCACTGTGTCTTACCTGATGTCTTAGTGAACTGGTGAGCTGTGAAATTGTTTATGATCATTTATTCAATGCTTATTAAGATTTATAGAGATATAATTTTACACTTTGAGATTAAAGGCTTAGAAGAGAATAATCTTGTTTATAATTTTTTCCAAGCAGTTGAAATAGTCTGTGATTAGGATTTGTAGAAATACAATATTCGACTTTATATTTGCACCCCTGCAGACTCATCTGATATCCTTGGTCACATTTGTTTTTCTTTTGCATACTCACTTTTATATGAATCATTTGCCTCTTGTATCAGGAGTGTTTTGGTTTGTTTTTCTTTTTATGACTTGGTTGGTTTTCAAATACACTTGTCTCTAATTTCTTCTGTCTACTTCTCTTTTTCTACTTTATTATAGCAATGCCAAAATATGTTAAGCATCTTTGTGTGGGTGGCTAAAACATGTTTAAAAACAAAAACAGTTTGTTTCAGATTATTATTAAAAATGAACTGGAATAAAAGGAGAGAGATATAATAACATAAATTTAAAGGCAATGCAAAGTGGCAGAAGAAAGATTGAGTTCTAAGCTAAATCAAGATAAAGGCTAACCTTAACCACGACTGTTTCTAATTAGAATAATAGCATTAATACTTGGTAAACCCCCACTTGTAACTACTTTTCTACTTGTCATTGGTAGTTAGGAATAAAGAGTAACACAATAGGGATATTGTGGATACTTGTCTTCCAAAAGGTTGAACAGAGTCCTGAGTTCACACTGAGCATTTAGTAAATGTTAGGAACTAGAATTAGGAAAAGAACTTTGTCACACATCGCTAGCAACTACACTGTAATGATTTTGGACTGTCTGGCTCCCTACCTCACCTCTGCAAATGTCCTCTATCTACATTAAGCATATGAGCTTCTCTAAAGATACGGCTTGCACCTCAGTATTGATTTTATTTTGTTGACAAGGACTTTTCACAGTGATTAAATTAAAATTACTTCATTAGGATAATCCTAATCCAGTAGATTAGTGTCCTGATGAGCAGAGATGTAAACATCAGAGAACACCTTGTAAAGTAGAGGGCATGAATGAAAGTCAAAGAATACTACACATTCTCAGAAAACCACAGCTAATGAACAAAGAGACACAACATACAAGTAGAAGTAGATGGTATTCAGGTGTAAGAGGACAATCATCCTGAAGGCAGGGCACAGGAAAGACAATGACAATAAGCTAAACTCAACTGTCAGATTCCTCTTTTTAGCCCCTGAAAGGAATGAAACCAAATGGATACTTGATATCTGTTCACTACCTTATCTCACAGAACTGTGAGGCAATAAATTACCACCAAACCTAACTACTTTGTGATACCTTGTTACTGCAAGCCTACCTAATTACAATGTTGGGTCATTTTCTTTATACTTATTTCACTTTCCCCCCTCTCCCCCCCCCCCAAATGCTGTTCTCAGTTTTCTATTTGAAGGAAACAATGTGATAATCTTTTCTCCGACAATATATCTCTGGTGTTTAGAGATGGCTCAGTGGTTAAAACATGATTATTCCAGAGGATATGAGATATATTCCCAGCACCACCTAGCCATTAGCAATATTAGGACTATTTAACTACGTTTTAAAAATATAGCCTATTGTATAGCTAAGACTGGGTTGAGTGGGTCTAAGAAACCAAGAATACTGAATTATTTTATTTTTCAATAAAAAAATGTATAAAAGAAAAAATAAAAATGAAACCAAGAATACATGGCTTGCCTCTCTCTTTTCCTTTTACAAAGTTTTAATACTATTTGGGAGTTCTATCTGGTTTAAAGTCATAACTCTCAAGGAGACCCTTATTTTTATACACCGATTTTGTTCCTTTCTATATTTTATTTTCCCTTAATCCAAATTATTTTGTGCTATAACAGATATAACCACTTTTGGAGTCCCAAAATGAAGCCACTAAATGTGTAGGCAGAACAGGTAGTTTGGTTTTACAATGAAGCTTAGTTTCCTAGGGGTTAAGATGCTTTTAGGTCTAGATAGATATTTTAAGTTGATAATGAAAAGATGTAATGGAGATTGATCTACATTCAGAATTTTATATGCATCAATATAGGAAAGATATTTTCTTCAAAGTTGTCAAATACAAATAGCCAAAACACTAAGAATGTAAGATTTATATAATTCTTGATTGTGTCATGGTTCTTCTTGCTATAAGTAGTTTACTGTATATAAGTGTACAATAAATGCTAATACACACTTAAAATTTTGGAGTTGTGTATTCAATAAATTCAAAAAAAACCAGATAAGCAGTGATATACCAAATATAAACATTATAAAGATTTTTTAAAGTAAATGTTTGTTTAGAATAAAATGCTGTTGCAAAAACAAGAATTGGGTTCTAATAAAACAAGGCACAAAGTTTAAGGCAAAATTTACTAAGAAGGTATTTAAAGTTAATATAAGATCATATTTTTAAATGTCCTTTGGGGGAAGAGGCACAAGAACTTAAATAGCCTAAACATTCTCTTTTAAAATATTAGCCATTACAAAGTAATAATATAAATATATATGTAAAAATAAAAAATATTTAATTAATAAAAAAAGAAATGTTTAAAAAAGAGCAAAGCTAAGTCTCCCACCGTGTAGGAATTTCTTTCCAAGAAAGTTACCAGGTTAGCAGCTTCCAAAATGAAAAACATTAGAGAGACAGTTAGCTGTCTGGTCAACCAAAACTCTCTATTACATTGAAGCATCAGTTTACCCAGGTAATTAAGTTTTATTCCTTCTCAAGTCTATGATGGGGTTGAAGACCAGATAATTTAGTTTTACAATTGAGCTTAATTTGTTTATGGGTTAAGTTATTTTCAGGTCCAGATAGTTGTTGTAAGTTGATAGAGATGAGATATGATAGATATTGATTTACATTCAGAATTTTAGATTCACCATGATAGGAAGGATGTTTTAAGGTTGCCAAATATAAACCAAATCACTTTGAATGTAACACTTATATATTCCTGATTGTTTCATGGTTCTTCTTATTGAATGCAGTATACTGTGTTTATATGTAAAAAATTTTTTAAAACTGTAAACAAAATTTTAAAAGAAACCTACCAGAAGTGAGATCCATTTGAATGATAACAAATGTCTAGTCATCATATTCAAGATTATTAGTGAGCTACAAATAGAATCAATGCATCTTTCATCAAGGATTTAGTTTTTATGAGATTTGACCTATAAACAACATGTTTAAGAATATCAGAATTAACAAAAGAACGTATTGTAATGAATGTTGTGGTGCCGATGCAATTAATGACTTTCTATTAGGAAATGCTATACTTGTGAGTCTTGGTCACAAACATATAAGAATTAAGCCATTTACGTTGAATAGATTGTTGTTTTGTAATAATTATTGATGTTTTATTATCAACACATTAATTAAACCAGAATATAGGGAATCTTTCTAACTACTCCTGTGCCATATATTTCCACAGATATCAGACCACTGGAACATCTTTCAGTGATATTTCTATGTCCCGTGTGCATGTCTGGTGCCTATAGTGGCAAAAAGAGAGTGTTGAATTCCCTGTAGCTGGAGTTAGATAAGGTTGTTAGCCTCTATGTGAGGCATAAGGTTCTAAAAGTCTTTGGCCAACAAAGATCCAGAACTCTCTTAAAAATTATAATACACAGCTAATTACACTATGGTTCATTGTTGCAGATATTTTCATCATGCTCACTGCTAAATTTCAAAGTAACCTTCTGCAAGTAAGAAGGAGAAGAAATAGAAGAATTGAAAACAAGTCTAAGGAGGAAATTGGCATAACATCTGGTTCCTGGAACTGATTTTAAGCACAAAATTAAGCTTTTTAGGTTTTGAGGGAACTTTGATAAAACAGACAGACAAACTAGCAAACAAATAGACAACAACAAACCTAGTCATCAGGTCACTATGATTGTTCAGCAGGTAGATACACCTGCTGACAAACTTGACAACCCAAATTCATGCTTTGATGATAACTGACTCTAAAATATTGTACTGTGTCTGACTTCTGTATGGTATGTGTTAAAACAAGCATATACTCATAAATAAACAAAAATAAAATAATAAATGTATATAGTTCTTAAAAAGGGAAACCACAGCCAAATATCTTCTGATACCTGATTAATCCTTGAACCTCTAAGACCTGCATGGTGATAGAATAGTGAAAATTTTCATAAGTATTGTGAATGAACAATTTCAGATTTGTTTAAGAGCAGTGGGTAAGCAAATCAATACAGGAGATAAGTATCATTAGGTAATGAGGAGTGTATTCCCAATCAAGGACAGTCTATTGCTTTAAACTTGGGTCCTCTGCACATGTGTTTTTCCAAAAGGGGAATTTCAATATAGTTTTACATTCCTTATTCCATGAATGAAATGAAATTACCACTAATTCATACTTTTGCCACTGACAAAGTTATTTCTGGCTGGACAGAGAAGCAGACTTTCAAAATATAATAAAACTATTTACTAAAGATATTTGGCTCATTTCTATAAAGTACAGATTTATTTTTCTAGGAAGCATTTCTGCAGTCTAAAGTGATGTTTTTTAGAAGATTCTTTAATCAAACTAGAACCATGAATTGTCTTTCTTAGCAAACTAAAAAAACAAAATGCTAACTGCCTTTTTTATTCCAAAGTATTGAAAATATATTTGTGCCTCCTCTTATGTGTACTTATTTCTTACTTGAATTCCATATGTTAAAGAAAGTAAAGATGATGTAGAGGTAAATTACGTATATTTATTTCGTGCTGTATCTTCTTGGAATGCTTTGGATATCTTATATAACTTAAGTCTTCTATATATACTAAGTAACACCACCCCACAACGTCTCCTATCCTGATACCTCTCTTCACACACTTTCACTGCCTATTCTATTTCCCCTTCTGAGAGAGATTCAAGGGACCTCCTTTGGGTTCTCCTTGTATGTCATGACCCCTCCAGTGGAGTCTGTGTGACAAATGATACTGCACAACTTGAGTTGACGATCCCTACCTAGGGAGCGCCTCCTGGAACGGGTCTGATGTTCCTGCCAGGAGTAATTGATTGCAGCCTTTTTCTGTTGGAACATTCTGCCTTTGTTTTTTTTCCTCTCATATCAGAACTTTCCAAACATGACTCTGTTGCTATGAAATGTCCTAACTTGGGACTGCAGCCAAGGGTGATTCAGGTTCCACTCCACTTAAAAAACAAACATGGCTAAGATTTAATCACCAGTTAATAGTTTATATTATACTTACAAATAAAGTGTTTGAGAAAGCTCCAGATAGGGACACGCAGATATAAAGAAGAACTAAGAAAAAACTGTCTTGACTCACAGCTGTTTGGCATAATGAGAGAATATTGAGCTTTAATAAAGAGGGCATATATATATATATACTGATCCCTAGCTAATGACTTAAGAATGATGATTCAAGATTGATGATAACATTATTACTCTGCATCCTGTATTCTGAATTGTATGGAAAAAATGTAACCACAAAAATGCTCCCCATTCCAAAAAATGTGTATAAAAACCTAGATTGCTTGCCTACAAAATACACTCAAATGCAAACATGCCCCTGGGTTTGTCTCTGTTTGTCAAACACATATCTTTGCCCACTGATGCTTTGAGAACTCTCATTTCCAAGGACCTATACCTGACTGAGACGGTCCATGGCACTTGTTACTGAGGGTTTTTTTTAGGTCTTTAGATTGTAGTATGGGTCTCCTGTACTATATGACTAATAGCTGCTTATAAGTTGAGTACATACCATGTGAGTCTTTGTGAGTCTGGGTAACCTCACTCTGGATATTTTCTAGTTCTTTCCATTTGCCTGCAAATTTCATGATTTCCTTGTTCTTAGTAGCTGAATAGTATTCCGTTGTGTAAATTTTCTTAATCCATTCTTCTGTTGAGGGACATGTAGTTTGTACCCAGATTCTGGCTATTATGAATAAAGCACTTATGAACATAGTTGAGCAAATGTCTTTGAGACATGGTGGAACATCTTTCAGGTATATGCCCAGGAGTGGTATAGTTGGGTCTTGAGGTAGAACTCATTCCAACATTCTGAGAAAGCACAAATTTCCAAAGTGGTTGTACAAGTCTGCACTACCACCATCAATGGAGCAGGGTTCCTCTTTCTCCATATTCTCACCAGCATATGCTGTCACTTTAGCTTTTTATCTTAGCCATTCTGATGGGTGTAATATAGGGATCAGATGCAGGAAGGGGTAGGGGTTGGAGGTGAGAAAGCTGGAGGAGAGACAGGAAACTGAGGAGGGTGGGCATCTCTGAGGCAAACTGGAGACCTGGGACAGGATAGGCTCTTGGGAGGATATCAGGATGACTCTAGCTGAGACTAAAGCTGTGGGGATCATGGAGACTGAACTGACCACCTTCAAAGCAAAGTGGAACTTGTAGAGGAGGGAGGGGAACACCAATCCACCCACACTACCTCCAACCTAAATTTTCCCTGTTTACTAAATTGGCAGATAAAAATGGAACAGAGATTAAGGGAGTGCCCAACCAACGACTGGCCTAACGTGCCACCCACCCCATGGAAGAAAGCCAACCCCTGACACTATTAATGATACCCTACTATTCTGGCAGACAGGAGACTGGCATAACCGTCCTTGGAGAGGCTTTACCCAGCAGTGGAACGAAAGAGATGCTGAGGCTTACAGCCAAACATTAGGCATAGCTTGGGGAGTCTTGTGGAAGTGTAGGTGGAAGGAGAGAAGAGCACAGAGGGTGCAGTACTCCATGAAAGACTAATAGAGTCGCTTCACCTAGGTCCATGGGTTCTTACAGAGACTGAAGCACCAATCAAAGAGCAAGCATAAACCAGACCTAGCGCCCCTACACATAGGTAACAAATTGGACGGTTTGTCTTCAAGTGGGTATGATAGGAAGTGAACAGGGGCTGTCTCTATATGGACTCCATTGCTTACTTCTGGATCACTTCCCCCTGGCAGTTGCCTGGCCTCAGTATAAGAGGATGAGCTCAGTTCTGATTTGATTTGATTTGATGTGCTGGGGTGGGGTGGGTTGATACAGGGGTGCCTCCTCTTTGCTGAGAAGAAGAGAAGGGGGAAGAAGAAGAAGAAAATGGGTGAGAGGGTGGAATTGGGAGAAGAGGAAAGGGGCTACATTTAGAATGCAATGCGAATAAATAAAAATAACTTCAATAAATAAATATCTGCTGGTTTCATTGGTAATAGTACAGTAGGTGCTTTAACATAAACTTTCCATCTAAACATTTAATGCTAAAGACCTACTTTCACTGTGAGAAAGGACTCTAACATAAAACACATGCTTTACTTGAAATTCCATACATGTATGTTTTACTAGAGAAATAGCCATATATATAAAACTAGAGGGATGCCTATGCCTATTGAATTTCTTTTTTTTCCTCCTTTATTAATTTATTCTTGTTACATCTCAATGGTTATCCCATCCGTTGTATCCTCCCATTCTTCCCTCCCTCCCATTTTCCCTTTATTGCCCTCCCCTATGACTGTTCCTGAGGGGGATTACCTCCCCCTCTATATGATCATAGGGTATCAAGTCTCTTCTTGGTAACCTGCTGTCCTTCCTCTGATTTGCCACCAGGTCTCCCCGTCCAGGGGACATGGTCAAAGGTGAGGCACCAGAGTATGTGAGAAAGTAATATCCCACTCTCCACTCTACTGTGGAGAGTGTTCTGTCCATTGGCTAGATCTGGGTAGGGGTTTAAGGTTTACCGCCTGTATTGTCCTTGGCTGGTGCCTTAGTTTGAGCGGGACCCCTGTGCCCAAATCTGCCTATCATAATGTTCTACTTGTAGGCTTCTAGGACCCTCTGGGTCCTTCTACTTTGCCTTTCTCCCATGATTCTCTCATCTAGAGTCCCACTAGAATGTCCTCTCCTCTAACCTACTCTATTGATATATTTAAAATACATACCACTTGATCAAAGTGTGGTTGTAAATATTTTTAAAGTTTTATTTACTAAGTGTGTGTGTGTGTGTGTGTGTGTGTGTGTGTGTGTGTGTACAATAACATTCTTTGTGGTTGTTGGAGGACAACTTCCAGAAGTTGGTTCTCTTCTTTTACCATGGGTTTCAGGTTTAAACTCAGGTAATCAACTCAAGTGGCAAGTTCTTTTCCCAATAAGCCATCTTCCTGTCCTTTTGAAAGCACAATAAAGATTTCCCTGATTTTATCAGCTAACAGTGGAGAATCTTCTTGAGGAGTTCTTCAGTCATTTTATAAAATTGGAAATTTCTTATTGCTTGTGAAAGCCAGCCTTGTTTCTATGGATACAGTGTTGTTCCTCGGTCTCTCTCCTTTTCTTTCCAATGAAAAACTAAGAAAGTTAACAGACTTAGAAAGTTCAATGATAATTATATTTGTTTTATATGATCCGCTCAAAATGATATAGACTGGATCTTGGATTGTCTATGGCTCGAGTTTCTCCACTCAGCATAAGTGGCATATGGCGGTTTGTCTGGTTCTGGGAACATAGGTAGCCATGTCCTATAAGGACTTTTCTCATGTCCTGTCTTTTGTATCTGCCTTGGAGAAATTGGGTTCTTACAAATTCTAACATGTGCTAAATACTCTATAGAATATAATTTTACTAAACTCTATTTGGATTTATGTTATTTATGCTGGGGAAAATGTGAGATAAATAAAAGTATTGGGGATAAAGAGGAAAATGTAAAAAAAAAAATGAGGCAATGATCTGTCTTCTGAAAAGAATTATCATTCAGGTGGCAAAAAGATAGTTCATCAAAGACTTACTCAATTTGTTCTCTGAGATCCACATATGTGTTATGTCTTGCTCCTCAATCACATGAATATACAAAATAAAAATTGGTAAATACATGTCAAATTATTTTTGAGAGATAATTCTTTGATTTCTGTATTTTGGGGAGTGATAAATAGCAGGATTTTAAAATGTGTGGCTCTTATGGGCCTAAATTACCATCTCTAAAAATGCTCTTTTCTGACTGTCTGGTATAGTATAAATTATCCATTCCAGGCATATCCTCCTGAGGAATGAGATAATGTTCTTCCAGAGTTACAATTTTGTCCAAATACAAAATCAAACATAATTAATTAAGGGTTTGAATAATGAGTTTTACTCTAGATACCAGATAATCAAAACAATTCAAGAATATTTTAAATGGTTTAAGAATACAGAACTTTATAAGCATACTTGTTTTTTTGTTTTCCAAGAAAAAAATTAGGGCTTCTTGAAATGATAAATTCACTGTAACACATGGACTATTTATATTGTAATGCTATAAAATTAACATTTTGAATAAGCCACCTATTTAGATGAACATATATACACCTGTCTGCAACCTATATCAAACTCTTCCACCACATACACCATGGTTAAGGAATTATTACAAAAGAGGAGATAGAAAGAACATGAGAGACAGAAATTAGAATGGAATGCTATAAAAAGCTGTTTTATGAACACAACGCAGCTAATGAAGTCATGAACACATGGCAGCTGTGGTTACCTGCCCAAGACTTGAACAAAATCAATCCAGCAAAAAGCACACCATAAAGGGAATGACTGAATTCCAAGTTCCACCCACTACTGACAAGATATTAGCAGATAGTAGGTTCTGGAGAATCATTTCTTATTGAGGATGTAGCCACTGAGTGATAGGATTTCTACACTCCAATTGTTGGCCCTATATCCATGTACATATGAAGAGCACATATAAGACTCATTGAGTTATAATGAACAAAAATGTCATGGCATTGGGAAGGCATGTGTCTAAGGGTACACATGGAGAGATGAGAGGGGAATTAGGGATGTATTTATCATATTTCGTAGTATACATGCATGAAATTATCAAAATTATAGAGTTGGAGAGATTGAAGGTTGAGACATAGAGAAATAATACAAAGAAAGGTGATAGCTACAAGAATTAGATAGATAGATGATAGATAGATAGATAGATAGATGATAGATATGTATATAGATAAATAGGTACTGATAGATGATAGATTAATAGATTGATGATAGATAATAAAGGATCATTGATAGTTTAGATAGATAGATGATGATAGGTAGAGAAAGACAGACAGACAGATGATAAATGAGTATAAGCAAAAGTTTTTTGGTAGCTCTTCTCATAAAAAAATTATCCATAATAATGTCACTTGAACCTAACCATCTTATTAAGTGTCTGTTTACAAGTACCTAAACATTAGGAATAATAGAGTTTCAACACATAAAGTCAGACGTGGCACACTGCTGTTTAGAACATGATAGTTAACAGGACATTTTAGAGACAGTGCATAGGATGGAGGAGTGGAATATCAAGGGAAGGTATTTTCCTTTGTGAACACTAATTGTATAGGTTTATGGCACCACTATTTTGAGCAATGTATATATCAAACCCTTCCTCCTCACACACCAAGGGAGAAAGTTTAATCATAGTTACTTCTTTAGTTGAAAGCTAAGAAAATAAGGTATTGCAATAGGTAAAATTAAGTTTCTAAAATTTGAATATATTAATACTAATATACATATATATGTAATTTCCTGTATAACATCACAGAAATATTATTCAAGTTAACCAAGTTTGATTTTACTACATAATTATTAAATTATTATCTTGACAAGAAGCAGAAATATATCACTGATATTATATTTCTATATTTTACTATATCAGTGAATCTTAAAGAAATCTTTAAACATTAAACAATATTGTTTCTCAACTCTGCATATTTTAACACCTATATATCCTATAACGCTATATTACTTTTAGGTACTAATTAAATTTTTGTTGCTTTTATCCTTTAGCAAACTTCTGACATAATACTAAATTAAGAACAATAATTTTAAGTTTGAAGAGCTGGATCAGTGGTTAAGAGCAGTAGCTGCTCTTCTGGAGGACCTGAGACTGGCTACCAATACCTACATGGTGGCTCATAATTGCCTGTTCCTCCATTTCTAGGCATCTGTTGACTTTTTCTGTCCTCTGTTGACCATGCACGCATATGGTGCATATATATGTATGTAAACAAACATTCATACGCTAAAAGTAAAATTATTTTTAATTTTAATATAAATTCTCCTGTATAAACAAATTTATATTATTTATAAATGTTTATATTTTACATAAATTTAATTTAAATATAAGTTCATAAAATAAATATAAATTTAATATACATATTCTCCAGAATATCAGTTAGAATAAAATGTTTTTTTATAATGCTCTGGATTTTAATTAAGAAATTTTGAAAGGCCATTTATCAGTTGTCAATTAGGAATAAAGAGACAGTGTTCTCGTCTTCTCCAGATGTTTTGGCAATCAAAGGAACCCGCAATGTTTAATTATGTGTATATAAACTATAGCAATATAGGTATGATAATACAAGGGGTATACGAAACACAACTATATTCAAGTATAAAGACCTGTACAGTGTTCATTCTAAAAGGTTACTTTTTCTCTTGGGTTTCATATTACTGGCCAATCAGCAGAGCACAGTTTGGTCTGCACTTTTCATTAAGGACATCACTTACAATGTTCCCTGTTCCTGTGTGACACTTACTACCAGCAACTTACTGTATCCATATCAATTCAATGTTTTTTAAAGAGGTTAAATTGTACTTAATTGTCACAATATCAATTAGCACAAAATAATCAGAGCTGTTCACTTTGTTACCATTAAAGCACAGATAAATTCAGATCTTAAATTGTTTTGAAAGGAAACTAATGTAGTCAAAGTTATCTTTCCTACAAAGCTAAGTACTCAGTTCAAAATATTTATCATTCCCTCTTCCCTAAAAATATATTTTATATAATTATTCCTCATAATAGGATGTGGATTTATTTAAATTACTATAAATCTGTTCTTGATATAAATTAAAACATCATGATTAATACCAAGGTTTCACAAACGAATAATGGCAAATATTTCCCTACTTGTGTTCAAACTATCCTTTTAGAACCAGAATTGCTTTTTATTGAAGCTGTTAAGAACCTTTTCTTTTTTTTTTATTGAAACTGTACTGTCAACATTACATACTATATTCAGGTAGGATAACAAGGACAAAATTACATTTCAAAGCTAGTCAATGCTATATTCTCAGACTAATGTGCCCTTACTCATCCATAACTATTCAAAGCAACAATATTTGTATTTACAACAAAGAAAATATGAAACCAACTACAGTGCCCATAGTCCTCACAATGAAATGCTATAAGCTTTACCAAGGAACATGGTACTGAAGTGGGAAGACTGCCCACTTCATGGTTAAAGCCACCTAGATCAGTAGAGCACACCTTCAGGCATAAATTTGAGGTTCTTTCAAAAAGGCTTAATTACTATGTATGGGAAACTGTGAGTGTAGGTGGCATCGTGTAATTGGCTGTTGGTCTGATGGGATAAAAAGGGAGGACAAGAGGTATGCTAACACAGGCTTCCTTTCCTTCTTCCTGACCCTTAGAAAGCAATGCACTTCTACTATGGTCCTGTTATTCAAGCCCAGAAAAGAAAACAGGCAGTTGATCCTGGACTGAAAAATTTGTTGCCACAGCCTCAGCAAAAAATGTTGTGTGATAAAGACAGATACAAACTACAATCTGGAGAATTCCAGAATATTAAGGAAAGCACAAGAGACAAAACCTCATGTCTTGTAGGAATCCATGTGTGTGAGTGATGATAAATACACTCATATAAACGCACTGTTTCCAGAGACTACGGAAGACAAGGTGAGTGACTCTTAAGTGCACATTTCATCAGCAATGATGAAACTATTTTAAAACTAGGTAGTTGATAACCACTTCATAAAAGGGGTAAGCATATTTAAGGCTATTAAATTGTAACATGTTAAGTAATTTTGTTATGAGAATGTCTGGGCTTTGCCTACAAAATCTACCACTACTAGCAAAAACACAAATGTGCACACACTCTCACACACACATATACATACTCATGGACACATACAAACATACATACAACATATTCACTCATCTCATACAAGCAAGCAAACACACAGAGAGAGGGAGAGAGATAGGAGAGAGAGAAAGAGAGAGGAGAGAGAGGGAGAGGGAGAGAGAGAGAGAGAGAGAGAGAGAGAGAGAGAGAGAGAGAGAGAGAGAGAGAGAGAGAGGAGAACCCAAAATTTCTGGGTCTAACATGCCACTACCTACAACAGCTAACATTATTTAATATGTGTACCCAACACATACATTACATTTACATGTCCAAAGCAAAATTTGTTTTGCTCCTATATTTTCCTCCACGATCCCACTTTTTCCATCAGAA
The DNA here is from genome assembly GCF_964271855.1 of Acomys minous. Taxonomy (NCBI): domain Eukaryota; kingdom Metazoa; phylum Chordata; class Mammalia; order Rodentia; family Muridae; genus Acomys; species Acomys minous. Next base: position 126,866,977 of record NC_140484.1, on the reverse strand, counting down.
TATAGTTACCCTTTTATTCCAGGGTCCAAATCATAAATCACCATCACATTCTATAATTATGAAATTATCCTAAGGGGCCTACCTTATGTTTATCTTTCATATCCCAGTACTGGCTAAGCCTGTTAGGTCTCCAAAAAACTTTATTTTTCTGTATTGTCAAATAGATGAAATATTTCTATTACTTCCATTGCTGTAAATGTTCATGCTACATTTCCTTGCCCTCAGATGTAAGAGGAAATGTATTTAGTCAATTTCAGAATTAGCTTTCATTACCTGCCCCATTCTCTACCTCTCAAATAATATTTCCTATTGCCTTTCTTCTTGAAATGTATGCAACAGTCATATTCTCATTTGCATAATATTTGTTTTTATTCGCTTTAATTAAAACACGTTCCCTTTTGATACAAGATATTCCTCATCTCCTTTAGATCTCTCTTTAAATAATACACCAAAAGGACTTCTTTTCCCAACATTTTGGGAAATAAGAAATCCGGTATTAGTTCTCCTCACACAATGTATTTTGACTTTACTCACTCAATTTTATATTAATCTTGGGCCTGGAGAGATGGCTCCCTGGTTAAGAACACTGTCTCCTCTTCCAGAGGTCCTAAGCTCAATTCCCAGCAACCACATGATAGCTCACACCCATCAATAATGAGATCTGATGCCCTCTTCTGGCATGTAGGTGTTCATACAGATAGAGCGTTCATATACATAAAATAAATAAAAATTTTAAAAACATTTTAAAACTTGTATTATTCTCAAAACAACATCACTGACCATACTACTTCATCACTACAGTTTTTTTTTCTATAAAAAATAGTAATGATTCAACATAGCCATAGGACCTTATGGTGCCTTGTATTCTATCTAGGCAACTGTGACACATAGTTCCCTGTAAGGGAAGCTTCTCCCTTTCTCTACTGGCCCATGTTCCATGTATCCTTTTAAATTTAATACATTCTTTTTCAACTAGGAAGAATCTGTTGGCCTGATCTAATGCTTGATACTTAATGTTCTAAACTATTTAAAAGTGTTCGTACAATGCGTTAAGACACCTTGCTTTTTCTTTTGTTAATGTAAGTCCTAACTCAAATTGTAAAAGCATTTTCTATGATGTTCTCTATTATATCGGCTAGTTTTATGTCAACTTGACACAAGTTAGAGTCATTACAAATGACATATCTTCAATAGAGAAAATGACTTTATGAGATCTGGCTATAAGCAAGCATGTGGAACATATTTTAAATTAGTGATTTTTTTTTTTTTGGGAAAGGCAAGCCAATTATGGGTGATGCCATCTCTTAGCTGCTGGTCCTGGCTTCTATAAGATAGGAGGCTGATATGAGCATATACAGGGGGAAGAAGTCCCCCTCAGTCACAGTCATAGGGGAGCGGAGTAAGGGGAAAATGGGAGGGAGGGAGGAATGGGAGGATACAAGGGATAACCATTGAGATGTAATATGAATATATTAATAAAATAAAATTTAAAAAAAGAAAAGAGGCTGAGCAAGCCATAGAGAGCAAACCAGTAAGCAGGAACATCAACGTTCTTCACATGGGCTCCTGCTTCTAGGTTCCTGTCCTGTTTGAGTTCCTGTCCTACCTTTATTTGTTGATGGACTGTGATAAAGAACCCTAAGCTGAATAAACCGTTTCCTCCCCAAGTTGCTTTGGTCATGGTGTTTCATCACTGCAATAGAAACCCTAACTAAGATACACACCTACCTTTTATCTATTATCGAGACCCCCAAATGCATGCTTGTATTTGTTTGCTAGTTGAGACTCTGTGACACTTTCTAGCCTAGTATGGCCCAGAACTGTATATATAGGCCAAATTGGTCTCAGACGTGAAGAGGTCTCTGTGCTATTTCCTGAGTACTGGCATTGCAGCATGTGCTCCTCTGCCTTTATAACATATGCATTAATAACTTCTAAGTAAAGTTATCGTACTTGAACCATTAGGTCTAGCCAATGTTGAATTCCTTGTCTCTCATCAGGTATGAACATAGGAGTAAAATTTACATAAAATGAACATGTTCATATCCTTCACATCCATTGCTCCACTTTTCTAAATGCAAATACATTACATTTGAACATATGTGACAATACCCACATACCTTATTGTCTCTTTACCTAGCCTCTTATATACTTGCTCATATGTGCTACCCAAGGTAGTCCTCTGTCTATCAATTCTAATACTAACTTGAAGTTAACAACTCCTCAGTCAATTTCATGGTGTTTGGAATGATTCTATATGTGCAAATATATGATCTCTCATGATAGTTGTCAGCCCACCATACCTACTGCCTTTGCTTAGAGGAGGGAAATCATACAGTGGGAAACTTGTTGCTATAAATTTAAATCAAAAGGATATAAATTTAAACTGCATCCAGTTTGATATTGTAAACTGAGGAAATTAAACCTACAAGTTATTGCCACACTATTCATTTTTAATTTCCAAAGTGATGCCCCCTCCCTAAGTGTCAGAATGTTCAGATGACATCATTCAGAATGGTGGTCTGATTAACAGTGTCATAAATGGGGTCCCCTCTAGACATATCAGATCCACTGCATAGATATTTTTATGAGGTTCTCTAATTTTTATATGACTTAAAAGGTTGTAATTTCAAACAAGGAGAGAAAAGTTTGTATTATCATTTTTGCAATAACTTATAATTAATCCTTCCTTATCCTTTGTTCTTCAAATAAATGACTATGTGATACCATCAGAGCACTGGAGTTTTATAACTATATACCATCCGTAGGAATTAAAGCACAACAGTTTATGGTCTGATGGACAGCATGATGATAAAGCCAGCTGCATAGCAAGCAAAGGCCCTGTATTCCACTCACAGTTCACAATAGAAGCACGGCTCCTAGGCCCCATAAGCACAGTATTTGTATCCTTGGAACTCTGCATAATGACAATAAATTCATTATTAGCCCATAAACCAAACAGACACAGCACTTTCTGAAAACTCTTCTTTACCTAGACCATTATTTCTGACTTATATTCCTACATTCCCAAGTTATATTGTACCTACTTTCAAAAATTTTCCCTGTGTTTGTGCATATGTATGTATTTATGTAATATATGTGTGTATATGTATAAATACATACAAATATGTGTGCCTTAATATTTATGTCTGTGTATATGTATATATATACACATATATACACATATATATACATACACACACTATATACTGAATACACATATGGTATATTATATATGATATATATGATATATATAATATAGTATAATATATAATGTGTCTAAGCATACATTGGTGTGCATTATGGTAATAATAGTGTAGTAGAAATTAATTTAAATATATTATTATATAATGCTATTATGACATAGTTTTGTGAAGAATTGTATACTATTACTAGACAAAAATATACCACAGAATACTTAAATAAGTATTTATTATGTGGGAGATTCATGACTTGTTGAATTCCCCTATGTTGTAATTTTCCTAGCTGTTGGCTTCTACTGTATCATAAATTATATATTGTGAGTTTCTAGATAAAAGCTATGAAGATGTTATTCAACAAGTCTGTCATAAGTAGGAGGACTGTTCTTTTTACACTGGAGTGACCATAATGGAGAACACAATGAGGGCGTTTTCAAAAAAAAAAAAAAAAGCTAGAGGAGACAATTTTGAAAGTCTCAACTCAAAGAAAGCACAACCCTTTAAGAAATACTTTATTTCATATTATACATCACACAGTGCTCCAAAGATATGCTTTATGATATATCCATAAAAATAAAACAAAAACATAGAAAAACACACAGTTTGAGTTAAATATCTTTTAACCATTTGTTACGTTTTACTTCTAGTTAGCAAGTCAAGTCTTTTGTTCCAAACATTATAAATACCTGAATCATCACTTTAAAATAAAGTAAGAAAAAAAGTCAGAAGCATGCATGAAATGGGGCATGAACTGCAGGATGTCACACTAGAAATTAGAAGGCTAAAGGATGTCCCGCAGAGTTCATATGTATTCCACCATATTATATGTTTCCACTCCATTCTGAGTGAACATAACCTTTTGAGAGCTTAAAGTCACTCAAAGCTTAATTTTTTTGCATGAATCTGGTATTTTCCAATGTAGGCACACTGTTATTAAATATTGCCTAATATAGTCTTCAGTATATTCAGCCATAGAAATGTTAATTAGTCCACCTCTTCCTTCATTCCTTGAAGTATTTTCCATAATTGACCAGTTTATTCACATAGTAGTACACTAAGGACTTGTTTTTTTTTATGTCAACACTTCAGGGAACTTTGAGGCAGATTTATGAATTATTTTTTGGGGGTGAGCATCATTATTATTAGGCCACATTGGCAATGTAATTAACAACTATTCTATAGATATACAAAAGTTATTACACCATGAAAGAACTGTATTCATATTATGTCTGGCTTCCTGGTCTTGGCTTTAAAGTTTGACAAAACCATGGAGACACCTATTTTATAAGTCTGCAACTAATGCAATCTTATTGGCTATTTTGAATTAATTATCTCACCTTTCCCTTACAACTCTTGATTTACATTTAACTGAGACTCTCTAGGATATTTTTCCAGAATACTTTCTAAACTGCACAGAATATTCCCATTGGGTTATTGCTGCCACAAAGGTGAGAACACAGAGGCAAAAGCTTAATGTTTTTGGATTTGGAACTTATCTGCCTACTGCATATTAAGCTACTTATATATTTATTTAAGAGACTAAATATCTCTTTATAAATTCAATAGTGTTAGGAATACCCTAGGGCCATTTTGAGTCAATGAAAATGACATTGTAAAAAGTTACAGTGTGATCGCTTATGCAAAGAATATTTGGAGAACCTCTGTCATGTAGAGATCCCATTTATACAGAATATGTCAATTGTTCAAGCTTGCCTTTGACACTTGAAATTCTCTACCTATATAAACCTTTCTTGAACTTAAGTTTCTACACTGAATTTTCCTGTTTCCTTTAACATTTCCAACAATTAAAGCTAAAAAGTCCCAGGTTACTCCTGGCCATTTTCGAATTACCTTTATAGGAACTATGCTAATCCTGTGGACCAAGCTGTCATCTTCTACTTTCAAAATGCCCTGTATCTTTAGTAGATTGTTTGATTCAACTATGTCTGAGATTTTCAGTGCTAAACATATTTATATCTAAGGGCTAATGGATATTTGGGAAGATCATTATTGTATGGTAATTTTTTAAAAAATATTATACAAGCAAATAATTTTCATAAAGAAAATTATGTTTTTTTATACAAGAGTCCAGAAACACAAGTAAGAACTGAGACTACACTTAGGAAGCTGCTGTATGAGACAATCCCACCACAAAGTCTCTTTGGAGCATTGCATATCATTTCAACCACAGCAAAGACAAGTACAGTAGTAACTCTTACTTTACATTCCGTTTCTCCTACCCCATGCCTGTGCTATAACGTCTCAAGGTATTTCTTCCATCCGAATCCCCAGACTAGATAATACAAAAGTTCTTCAGCAGAGAGGGTGACAATTCATTGCTGAAATGGAATAATTGTCAGTCCTCAGGTTTTGCCTCTGATGTACTTGGGCACCATGACACATCACAATAGTTTCTGAGACTCTTATTTTATAGTTGTGACAACATATATTTCCCTTAATGTTTCCCTCTTTCTGATAACTTTTCATTTTTCAGGCATAATCATAAGCATCTACACCGTAATTTCTGACAGAGTTCAAGTATTTCCCCGTAGACAGCTACGGCCCTTTCAAATACCCACCAAAATCCGACAGGTTGTTTATATAATGCTCATAAACTATTGATGGGTGGTCAGTGGAGAGATCACGAAGCATGGGAAGAGGCATCTAAATTCACACGCAAACTAAAGGACTTAAATGTAGAATTCAGCCAACATAGCTTACCCATGTTATTATTATAAATCATACCCAGGTTCTGCTATCTTTAAAAACTAACTAAAATAAATATAGATGTCTTGTTCTCAGTCTCACGGGAGAGGCTGTAAAAGTCTTTCTGGATGTGAGTATTTCCTCACAGCGGTGTCCCACTTTCCTTGTCATTCCTCACATCACTCTTTGGGTGATGCTCACCCACCTAACAATTATAGGAAGAAATCTTAAAGCACAATTACATCATCACCTGAGTTGCTTAAGGGGAGATGAACACCTGTATGCAACCAATCAACCTCCCTGCTCCTCTCATTCAGGCGCTAAGAAGATTGAGCTTAAAAACTGAGAAAAAAAGTTCCATGCACTAGCCCTTCAAATGACTGGAACAAAACACTAAGTCTACATCTCCCCAGTCATGCGTCACATCACTCAAACACTGGCCCACGGCTTTTCACTGCCAACACTATTGTCACAGTGGCCACCGTCATGAACATTAATGACCGGAAACTGAGAGAGACAGAGTGAATGTCAATTGCCATCCAGCCGTGTACCACAGAGAATGCCGGTTTATCTTTTTTTTTTTTTCTGCTTGACAGACTTCTATTTTCAATGAGATCAGGGTGACTCTTGTGTGTGTGTGTGTGTGTCCCTTTAAACTGTCTTAAATAAATGTTATATTCTAAAATGCAATGGTCTGTGTATTGGTACTTTTGTATTCTAGTATCTTGTTTTAATAACATTTCCCTGATGACTAAGGATGTTGAGCATTTCATTAAGTGCTTCTCGGTTATTCAAGATTCCTCTGTTGAGAATTCTGTTTACCTCTGTGCCCCATATTAAAATTTCTGAATTTATTATAATTTATTCAGATTACATCCAGATTATTATCTCCTCGCTTGTTTCATCCCATTTGCACCCTCCCCGCCTCCTCTGCCCTATTCTTCCCTAGACCTCTGACAGAAGGGGACTTCTTCACCCACCATATGACCACAGCCTATCAGGACTCATCCAGATAGCCTGCTTCCCCTTTCTCTGTGTGTAACCAGGCCTCCCCGCCAAGGGGAAGTGATCAAATTTGGGGTATCACAGTTCATGTCAGAGGCAGTACATGGAGAGTGAGGTATCCATTGGCTAGACATGAACAGGGGGTAGGGTTTACTGTATCATGGTCCTTGGTTGTTGCAACAGTTTGTGCTTGCCCTCCTCCAGATCCAGATCAGCCAGCCTTGGTGGTCTCCTTGCAGATGATATGACAGAATACGTAAGTGACCCCCAAAATTCCACCAGAGAACTTTTATGGCTGATAAATACCTTCAGCAAAATGGCTGGATATAAGATTAATTTTAAAAAATCAGTAGCCCTTCTGTATAGACACACATAGCAGGAGGGAATAGGGTAAAAACAGGAGGGAAAGAGGAACAGGAAGATACAAGGGATGGGATAACAATTGAGATGTAATATGAATAAATTAAATTTTAAAAATAAATAAATAATAGCAAATAAATTATGCTAAACTTTGTGAAGAAAGCCATGGGGCACTAGGGAGGCTTTAATGTTTGGGAGGTAAGGAAACCATTACTAGATAAGAGAAGTCTACATGGGAGCATGCAAAGGCATTTGTAATAGTGTTTTCTAATTGTCTTTGGCTTTTTAAAATCACCTCTTCATGCACCAACAGTTTAATACATTTATATATAGAAAACAGATCTTTGAAGTGTCTTTTGATTTACTAAATGTTATTGCCTATTGTGTCTTTCAATTTTTATTTTTACTTACACCTTCTCATTGAAAATAGCATGTATTCTGTAAATTTTGAGAAATATGATTTTTGTCACATGTGTTTTTTATTCAAAATAGATTTTTAATATATCCTGCTTATGATTTTCTCTCACCCAGTTTATTCTAGATCTTCTGTACTTCCCCAGCCCTCAAATTCTCACCCATTTTTTCAGGTGTATTTCTTTTTCTTTAAGGTCTTAATGTCTTTTATAGATTTCTGTAATTCCTAAACTCCCATCCCCTTCACTATCCTTATCTTTCTCTGGGTCTCATAGGCTACATGGAACATATGGTTTTGATCTCTTTGCCTTTGGGCCACAACAGTGAACAGAAGGAATATTTGGATTTACTGACACTTGGTAATATCCCAACAACATAAGTGATGACTTACTCCAGAAATGTACATAAACTGAAAGGACCTTTAATGCTGCCTTGCGTAGACCCCGCAGTTGTCCCTAGTGAGTACAACATCAGTTGCCAAAGAGAAATTCAATAGGAAGGAATGTTATGTGGGAACAGAATTGGTAGCCCAAGAGATCACAGTTAAATTGCTTAGTGAATTTCATAACCAACTAAACAACAACAACCAAACAAACAAACAGAAACAAAACCCAAATAACATGGTTTTCATTAGGTTTGTGGCTATTTTATTTTTGAGTAATATAGTAGAAACATGTTTAGTTTTTTTTTTAAAAATAGAAGTTATATATTTGCATTAGTTGAGGATGAGATGTACATCTGGGGAGAAATATACAAGCCATGATCATTGTAAATTGGAAGTATTGGAGGAGAAATAAACAGAAGGGCAATCTTTCTCAGAGAGGTGGTCACTGGGGGAAGCTAAATAATTGACTATTAAGATAACACGTAGTACAGCCTCTTTAAGAGAGATAGATTTGAAGGAAAGGCACACTAATGAACTGTGTCCAAAAGTATACAAACAGTAGCGGAAATGTGGCATGGGGCTAATTTCCTCTCCACTGTGACCATATGCTCGCTGAAGGCGTTAATGGTGCTAATTGCTTAGGGAGGACTCTGTGAAGTGCATTTTACATGCTTTGCTGCGAAATATCACAGAAAACATAAAATCTCAAGGTTGCTATTTGCAGCTTGTCAGGAATCAGCCACAATTTATTGTAGTAGGATTTGATATTAAGAGAAAAGCCTAATTTCCCATCTGCCTAGGCCAAATAAATCTCTATGCAATCAAGGAGCAAAGAATTTCCAAATTAACTCTTCATGGATGGTTTGCTTGACACTTTCTGAGCCAACATGGGTAAAAATGCATGCTGTAGTATTGCTCCTGAGATGCATCCCCTTATCACTCCAGTCAAGAGTGGAAGTCTGATGGTAGGCAGCAAATGAAAGCCAGGAACCGAGAGAGTTCCCAGAGAAAAGTAAACATGTGCCATCTCACTCATAACTAAGCAGCTACTTAAATACCTGAGTTTGATATAAATCGATTATTCAACTAAAGAGGAAATTGTATTTAGTTACAAAACTCACACACCATCATGGTAATTAAGCATATCCTAGACAGATAACACAATTGAGGACGAGATATGAGTCTGAAATTGTGCAGAAAATAAGGCATAGGCTGGCAATGAAATAAAGTTCCTAGCCCCAGCCCGATGAACAGTGTGTAGAAGCACCCAGGCTTTTTAATGAGCACGTATATGGACTACCTCAAAGCCAGACAAGCCGCAAATCTTGTCCTTCTTCCTGCGGGTGTGATTTGTGTGCAATATCTGAGTTCTGCAAAGAAGGCAGTGACACACAGAGATACAGGGATGTCACCTTGATAGACAGATGATCAGTGAACACACATGATGGAACCTATCATTGGAAAGCCTAGATATAAAGACAATTTCTATTTTCTCCTAGCACTTAAAATCTGAATTAATGACATGTGGCTTTGCACAGTGATTAGGGCTGACAAGGCAGAATATTTGTTAATAGGATTTTGTATAACAGAGAGAATCGCTGAGGTGTGACTTGACAGACTTAGGCTACTTTGCAGTCATGCTTTCCTATTCTACTTCTTTTAATATTATTTATGATAGATTCTTCTTCATTGGTTCTCTCCAAAATCACCACATCAAATGGATCCCATTAAACCAAAGCATAGACTCTCTGCATAAACATTCAACCCCTCATGGACTTTAGTTTTTCTTGTACACTATTTCTTCCTAGACTATTTTACCCTAGGACTGTAGATTTAATGAACTGATAGTCACTACTTATCACTAACTTTTATCACATTTAGACTACATTTTATTCTTAGAGTCCTACATGATTATTTTCTTCATTAATGATGACCATTTTTGTCTCATTCTTCTCTGAACCATCTAAATGTTACAAAGTGGATGGCACATTACATGCATGTTGATGTAGCATCTAAGTGCCTGGGAGATGAGGATTAAGATGGTACTTTTCTACATCCTCGCCAGCGTGTAGTGTCACTTGAATTTTTGATCTTAGCCATTCTGATGGGTGTAAGATGGAATCTCAGAGTCGTTTTGATTTACATTTCTCTGATGACAAAAGAGGTTGAGGATTTCTTTAAGTGTTTCTCAGCCATTTGATATTCCTCTGTTGAGAATTCTCTGTTTAGTTCTGAGCTCTATTTCTCAATTGGGTTATTTGGTTTGGTGGTGTTTAATTTATTGAGTTCTTTATATATTTTGGATATTAGACCTTTGTCAGATGTAGGGTTGGTAAAGATCTTTTCCCAGTCTGTAGGCTGTTGTTTTGTTCACGTGACAGTGTCTCCTGCCTTACAGAAGCTTCTAGCCTCATGAGGTCCAATTTATTAATTGTTGACCTTAAGGCCTGGGCTGTTGGTGTTCTGTTCAGGAAGTTGTTTCCTGTGCCAATGTGTTCCAGGCTCTTCTCCACTTTTTCTTCTAACTGATTAAGTGTCTCTGGTTTTAGGTTGAGGTCTTTGATCCACTTGGACTTGAGTTTTGTGCGTGGTGACAAATACGGGTCTAATTGCATTTTTCTACATGTAGACATCCAGTTAGACCAGCACCATTTCATGTGGAGAAAAAGGAACACTCCTTCATTACTTGTGGGAATGCAAACTGGTACAACCACTTTGGAAATCTGTTTGGCGCTATCATAGAAAACTGGGAATAGGGCTTCCTCAAGACCCAGCTATTCCACTACTTGGAATATATCCAGAAGATGCTCCAGCACACAACAAGGACATATGCTCTACCATGTTCATAGTGGCTTTATTCATAATAGCCAGAACATGGAAACAGCCTAAGTATCCCTCAGTAGAAGATTGGATAAAGAAACTGTGGTACATATACACTACGGAATACTACTCAGCTATTAAAAACAAAAAATGTCTGAAATTTGTAGACAAATGGATTGAACTAAAAATGATCATAATGAGTGAGTTAACCCAGAAGCAGAAAGAGTCAAATGGTATATACTCACTTATATCTGCACATTAGCCCAAGGGGCATGTCCTATGAAGGTCTTCACTTATCAGGAAAGTGGGACAGAGTGGAGGACATCTTATTGGTACTTTTGGCAAGAGAAGCAGGGGGGAATGGGAGAAATATAAGGATCCAGAGGGTCCTAGAAACCTACAAGAACATTATGATGGGCAGATCTGGGCCCAGAGGTCCTGCTCAAACTATGGCACCATCTGAGGACTATATGTGCAGTAAACATCAAACCCCAACTCAGATGTAGCCAATGAACATGACATTCTCCACAGTTGAGTGGAGAATGGGGTCTGACTTTCACACGAACTCTGGTGCCCCATATTTGACCACATCCCCTGGATGGGGAGGCCTGGCGGCACTCAGAGGAAGAATAGCAGGCTAACAAGAGGAGACTTGATACCCTATGAGCATATACAGGGGTAGGAGATACCCCTCAGTCACAGTCATAGGGGAGGGGAATAGGAGGAAAGCAGGAGGAAGGGAGGAATGGGAGGATACAAGGGAAGGGATAACTATTGAGATGTAATATGAATAAATTAATAATTTCTTTAAATGGTACTTTTCAGACTTTGATGATCTGGTAACTCCTTATGTATGCTGCAGTGTACTCATCCCACTTGGAGACAGGTGCCTTTGCCTTCGAACCTTAATGTTATACCCTTTGTTTGAAATGCTCTTATTCTTTCCTAAGCAGTATAAAAAGAAAAGGATACTGTTGCATTGCTAAAACAATTTCTGTATTGCTCTCTAGCTCCGGTTTAATCTTGCTGAGACATTACCTGAGTAAGATCATGTAATCGGCTAAGTCAGATCAGAGTAGAGCTGTTTCCTCCCCAGAGCCAGCTTTATTATTCTCATAAGAAGCAGTCCAATCCACAAATCATTTATTGGACAGTTAGCATACTATGGAAAAGACAGGAGCAAGATTTCAACATGGCATGGTCTCTGCACTAAATTGCAAGGAAGAGACTTGTGAATTTGTACTTGCTTGTGTGGCCTTTGCATTGTGGGGAATATGCAGACAAATATTTAAGTTTCTAGTTGACATTTCCTCACTCCTACTCATGGCATGCCACAGAAATAAGTGTGCATAAGAAAATAGTTCCATGTGGATGAACAGCATTTCCCTAGTCTATTTTGAACATCAGACATATCACCTTAAGGTATTAATCCTCTTATGCTACTGATTCATTACTTGTGGAAAACAAGGCAAGCTTGTCTTAAAATACAATAAGTTGTCATTCAGTTTTCAAAAAGATCCATGTGTATGTTTCTATATATGACATTATAGATAACAGTCCTTGTTTCTGTGAGAAGAGGAAAACTAACAATGCATTTCTGAGATTAGGCAAGTAGTTGAGAACCCTGAGATATTTCACCTCCTACGGGTGGGAAGGCACTAGGCCAGTTCTTGGAATAGATAATCAAAAAGAATCTTATCTCGACAGGACATATGACATGTCAGGTAATAAAAGTTCGAGCTCCTATTTTTAGATTTATTCTCACACCAGGGAGATAGAAGTGACACAGGGGAGCTTTCTATAAAGTCCCTGGCCCTCTGTGGAAGCACCTTTTTCTTTAAATACATATATTCCTTTCTGTCCTGTTTTTACTAAAGCAGGTTTGGGGGCAGCTTCTATATTCAAAGATAAGTGGCCTCCTCTTCAGTGTTGGCTGTAAATTTTCTGTTGGCTGAACAAAACAAGTACCTTCCTACTTTCAGGGTCAATTATATCCATTTTTGCTTATTACTAATTTTTTTATATTGAGAAACAGCAAGGAATCCGAGGATGCTACAGACAAATCCTCAGTTTTAGGAGGATACCACTTGGTGTCTGGAAGGAAAATCTTATGAGTTGTAGAATCCAGCCAAATTAATTCTTAAATAATTGTGAAAATAAATTACTCTTGGAAAACTCATGACATCTGGTTAAAAAAAAATTTCTTTAGACTATGGCAAAGCTACTCATGTGAGATATTAACACACACACACACACACACACACACACACACACAATCAAGAGTCACTTTTGTGCCCTTTTGAGAATGGACAGAGCATGGATCTCTACAGTGTTCAGTGGCTACCTAACACTGAAACTCAATGTAAAGACTCCAGAGAGAAAGCATTATTTGTACATCAGATAAAATGGACTTCAGCATTTCTCTCTGCTGCTTTCTAGACCAGCCTGGGAAAATTATTTCATCTCTTTGAGTCTACATTTATTCCTCTTTAAAATAATGCATATATGCTTTATTCATCTTGCTTTTCAATTGCCAGGCCTACTCCTAAGAACTTGACTTACATTTTTTTCATTTGATTCTGAAAGCAACTCTATGAACTAGACAATATCATTATATCCAATTTTCAGATAAGGGAAGTGGAGCTCAGAGAGATCAAACAAATAAAGCGAAAAGGGGGCAAGTGCAAAGAGGTAGTGGGAAACTTGAATATTGTGCAACAATGTTAGCTCCACTGCTGCTGGTGGTGGGAGGCATAGCAGGGCTAATAGCCGGAAGTCTGTACAGCATGCCACTGTGCAGATTTTGGAGGAAGTAGGAGAGGAGAGGGTCTCTGTTCTTGTAGCTTACCCAAGTGCTTTGCATAGAGAATTGGTGGGACATACAGGTGCTAACCGACTTTGTCATGGAGTGAATGAGCCATTAAGACTTGGGAGGGCAGATGCAGACATCTGTTCACTCCACTGTTAAAGAAGGTGATCACAGGCTCAGTTAAGGACAAACCTGTGACAGGAATTGTAGCGCCTCAGGGCAGGGTCTGTGTGGATAGCATATGAACACCTTCTGAAGCAGGTTTCAATGTTAAGCTAAAATTTTACTTAATGCTTCTGGGATGCTTCAACCTCAGGTTCCAGTAAAAGGAAAACCATCTGGACCTCCAGTGTTGTTCAAAACATAATAAAATGCAAGCATGACATTAAAAAGCGAACTTTTATCATTGTGAGAAATAAATTATCTGATACAAACACCTGTCAAGCACATTTATGCTGAATGCAAGCTGATCAGTTCATTTCTAAAACTAGATCCTAAAATGGTAGTAATAAAAAAAAATAAATTTTCATGCATTCTTAAATAGTTTTCTTTGAAATAAAATTTAATGTAGGGTTTGGCATTGGATCTAGGTGGGTGTCTAAAAATAGGGTGCATATAGACTTCCCAATACATATGGTTTTTATTCAGTTATATGTGATGATAACAAAAGATGGTTATTTAATATAAATCATGTTTTTATTACTTTTTAAAGCATTTTACATTTGTTTAGCATTGTGTGTTTGTTGAGGTGCATGCTCACTCTGCATGTGAAACTAAGAAGACAGCTTTCGGAACTCAATCCTGTCCTTCAGCATATACGTGAGTTCTGGAGACCAAACAAAGGTTACTGGACTTGGTGGCCAATCCTTTAGCATCTAAACCATCCTGGCAACCCATTTTCCAATGTCATTTATTTTAACCTCACAAATTTCAACAATACATGCACTGTACACCTTCATTTGCAATATAATATATCAGGGGACAGAAGGACAAACCATGACAAGATCTTGCAGCTCAGTGAAATAGTTGCAATTGAATACAAATTTGATTACAGACACATGCTATTATTTATAGTAAAAGAATCTACAGTTCTATTCCCTCCATCTCTAGATACTTTATACAGTGTAATTGCATCATCTTATTCCAATTGTCCAAAACTAATCCTCGGGCGCTCCATTCTATAAGCTAACCTATTTATTTCTTGGCCCAGACTAAGCAGTAAACCCACAAAGACTTGGATGTCTTCTGCAACCCTAGCCTTTGTCATAAGTTTACTACAATGCACATGACACCAACTGAGATAGCCCAGAGGACTGTCTAATTGAGGGAGGGAAGTAAAAGCTAATCCAAGTTGCCCCAAGACGGAGCCCATGGAAAGCCTGCCATGAGAGATAGGCAACAAACAGAGGCTGGGAGTAAAACACGGAGTATTGTGGAACACAAGAGGAAATGCACTGATTCAACCTATGGCAAGATTGGAGGAAAGTGACCCTGAAAGGATGGTATAAGTGGGTACAGGTAGTGGAAGTTTGGGTTTCTTCAAAAACCCTGTTATGTTATGTTTTTGTTTAAATCTCGAGAGTGGGATACGGGCCTGCTTTCAGTTTATGCATAACTGATTTGCATCTGGCAAGGTTCAGAGAGGGGCGTAGTCTTTGCCAGCTGAGATGGTTGAACTCTGAGGACTATGAGGGTCTGATCCAAATACCAGAACCTGAGTTGGAAGAAAGGCTTCCAGAGAAAGCTTCAAGGAGACGCTCCGAGGAGGAAGATGGCTGCTGCTGGTTTGTCCTGCTACTGTGTTTGCTGTTTGCTGATTTGCTGGTTAGCTGGACTGCTGGATATACTGACTATGAAGATTTGAAGGCTAAAATTGCCCCCGGGAACTAAGTATAAAGAGATCCACATCCCCTGTCCCTTCTAACTTTCCTTTTCTCATACCTAGTGTTGGGGGATTGGAAGGGAGGTAGGGGAATAAAAACCCATAGAAAAGTAGATAAAAAGTGTGCCTAGAGGTATGACCTGACGTGGGGTGTATGTAAGGATCTGGAGAACGGCAGCGAGGGGGAGCTGGTGGTGGTGAACACTATATTCTCATCATCATTTCCATACCCCAGCTCCTCTAGGATCTTCCCCGCTTCTCCATCCACCCAAATCCTCCATTCCTTTTTCTTCCTTTTAGCAGTGGAATACAAGAAGGATCCGTATAATAATTATAACAATGATTATTATGGTGATGGTTAAAAATAGAAACAAACAGAATAGGACAGAACAAACAAGTAAACAGGAAAAAACCAAAGAGAAAATACAAATTTAATTTTTAATTTTTATACCAACTCTTTATGCCAACTGGTTTTTTTTTTTTTAGCATTTGTAGGAACGCACCATTTTCTAATGCAAAGTTGTGTACAAATCTAATATTCAATATGAAAGTATATATATTCATGTGTAAAGATACTGTTTACAGTCTTGTATTTCACATCACTCAGTGAGAGCAATGAGTTTGGTTTGATGAACTTAGGACTCACAGATGCTTTCAAAGCCCTACTTGAGCTTCCATATCAAAATCACATGAATTAGATTGCATTAGAAATAGGTTTTAGTCAAAATTCTGAATTTCAAAACATTTAATAAAACAACTCATCTTACAAAGTTCCTATGTTTAAAATTGTGAATTGAGATACTAATCTAAATACAGTGATACATGTGACACATGCTTAATTGCAGAGTAAAAATAGCAAAAGAGTTCTTTTATTAAACTCTCTACAGTTTAAAAAGTAATTGCAGATATTATACATTACTATCACAAATCTAATTACTGTATTCTAAATGAAACAAGCTCTTTGGAATTTAACCTGTCATGTGGTTAAGCAGTACTATGTAATGATTTTAATCTAGGTACTGTGTCTATACAAGCTCTATATTAGAGAGCATATGTATCTTCAAATTTTCCAACTAATACTGCCTTTAAAAAAAGATTTAATATAGCTTGTGAAGAGAAAAAAATCCAAGGTCTTTTCAAGAACTTGTCTGATTCATCTGTATGTGGTATTTATATTAATCAATTAAAAACAGACAAAATATTTCAGAATACAATTTTAATTAGATCCTCTAAATATTTCTACATATTATACAGAATGATGAGTTATCACATTTATATAATTGTATATATACCTGGTAAATAATTTTCTCCACATTAATGTTGGTGTTGGCTTTCTTTATTGTCATAGTCAACAGCTAATGAAAAGCATGTTGCACAGAAATGTTTCACTGAAACCTCACTTAACAAAAAATACATATACTTTCTTTCTTTTTCTCTGCTTCTCTATTTTGTTATTTAGCATATATATATATATATATATATATATATATATATATATATATATCATCTATCTTGACTCCCTTCTTTACATATGTGTACGTCTATGTGGGAGAGAGTTTTGGGTGACTGTTCAGGCAGCAAACTCTCTGTCATATTAGTTTTTAACACTAAGTATATTGTGTATGGACACACACACACACACACACACACACACACACACACACACACACACGAAGGGGCACTAATTTACAGCACCAGGTTCACCTCTCAACATTTTTATTGGAATTATTCTCCAGATAGCATTCATTTGACTAATAAGGTAAACTAAATATAATCCAGCTGGTTTCCTTCCTAAGTGCTTATAATTAAAAGTTATTTTTAATACTAGAGAGGGTTTCATTGTCTCATGTTAACTCAATATTAACTCTTCAAGAAAGGTATCTATGGCAATCCTTCAGTGCAGATACCAAATGAAAAGACCCTGTGTACAGTTTTTCACAGGACAAAAGAACAAAAAACAAACAAACAAACAAATGACTGAGTGGAGTGTTGTACGTTCTAGATAAAACACAAATAGGTGTCATTTGAGAAATTGGAGAACAACGTTAAAGACAGATACAGTGAGTTTTTATCAAAGATAGAAAGAAATGTCTCTTGTTTCGTCAGAGAAAATACTACGTTGATTTAGATATGAAATCAAATGGCTAAAGCTTTGACATACAAACATAGTAGGATATGAGTTGGTTGTGAGTCAAAGCCAGCAAACCTGGCAACTCAGGGAGTATTATTCATCCCACATCAGCTGGAAGAAACCGTCAGAGAATGATGACCCATTTCCCTTAAGGGGGTGGGTACATTTTAGGTTGCTGTCTTGGGCTATAGAGGTTGATTTTCAATGAGAGTTGGTTATAAGTTATTATTGGTCTTATCCACAGAGAAAATGAGGTTGGACTCAGGGATTTCTCTCTTTTCCTTTACCTTTGTTTCTTAGGTATGGAGATAGGGGTTGAGAAAGAAGAAGGAGGAATATAGAAATATATAGGGATGATAAGCCAAAAAATAGATTATTGAATCCACTCCTCAAGTTAAGGCATAATTGTTACTCACAAGGTTATTTTTAATTCGTTGGTATAGAATTTTGTATATTGATGCAAAATAAGTTTAATTTGGATACATTGGTATAGAAATTGAATTTAAGATTATTCTTCACAGACTATATATATATATATATATATATATATATATATATATATATATTCTACTCTAATAAGAGGTATTGTCCCATACAACTTAACTATAATACAAGGTTTACTTTCAATAATTTGAAAGTGCTATCGCTGGCTTTTTAGGATAATTAAGTAATGTAAGTTAATTGTTAGTTGATCAAAATGCTCATGTTGATTACTAGTCAATTTTTATCATAAGAACATATATACTAGATTTAACAGATAGATATGTTTCTATAATTAGATAGGGTAAAATAGATAGATTAGGTCTTCTAGAACCTAAGAGACCTACAGAATATGTCATTTAAATATCTTGTTATTATTTTAAATGATTCATTGACAATAAGACAAGTTATTTTCTGGCAACGCCCACCTGCCTCAAAGAAATTGATGAGCATCAAAGAACCTCCTTATGGAGATGGCTTCAAATGTGGCAACCTAGCCACTAGGCAAAATGTCCTCATTTTGACCACAGACAGAATTCTGCCTAAAAATGGGCAAGTTTTGATGTAGGTAGAGTTGATGGTCAAACCCTGACAATCCAGGGTAAGCAAGTCCTCTCAATAGTTCCTGCCACACAAATATCTCTGTCAGAGACAGTGGGCCAGAAGGGTGAAGATGATATTCCAATGTTATAGGGAGTTTTGGGTGACTGCTCAGACAGCTAACTGTCTCTGTCGTTTTTTAAATTTCATTTTGGAAGCTGCCAACCTGTACTTCCTGTTTATGCATGTATTTAATTCTATTCCTTCTCAAGTCTCTGTTGGAGCAAAGACCAGATAGATTAAGCTTAGTTATGTAGGAGTTGAGAAATTTTAGGTCTGAAGGATGTTGTAAGTTGGTAGGGATTAGACAGGATGGTTATGGACTTACATCCAGAAATTTAGACTCATCAAAATAGAAAAGATATTTTCTTCAAGGTTACGAAATACAAATCCCCAAAACTCTATGAATGTAACATTTATATAATTCCTGGTTATGTCGTTCTTCTTGCTGTATGTTGCTTACTGTATATATGTGTGATAATATAAATGTACATGAAAAAATAAATTAGTTAATTTTAAAAAAATAGTATTTTCATTAATGATATAATAGCCTCATTGGTTTTTAAAAACTTGTTAACAAATTACTGCTTTGGTTTTTAAATTACTTGTTAAGAGATAAGAATAAACATTTAATTGTTTAAAACAAAAACAAAATGGAGAAAAAAAATGTAATGAAAGGCAGAGTACAAACCTATGAACACTTCCATTTTTCTGCTAAGATATTTTTGTTACTATTAGAGAAAGGTCTAAGTCATCAGAAACAATATTTTTCATTTCTAATTAAAAGGCAATCATTTCTCAAGGAGATGCAGTCATTGAAGCAGAACAAGGGAGCCAGCGGGATGCACAGACAGCACGATGTGCTGGAGCCACTCAGCCAGCGAGATCCTGGAGGAGGCATGCTCTCCACACAGTCCCTTTGTTTCCCATACAAAGTCAACAGAGTCAAGGATAAAATGTGCTACTGAAAAGATAGCAGAATACTGTGAGTGCAAACCAAAATGTTTTTGTAAGAGCTAAATGAGATAATTCACACACACAGTATATTGAATATTGGAAAAATTACACAATGTGTCGAAACTATAAAGTAGTAACTGTCTTCTGCTTCAATGCTAACAAGATGTTTTCATAAAGTAATTAAAGACTAATTTTAGATGTAGATTTAATGGAAGCAAAATCATCATGCTTGGTGTGCTTCTAAAGAATAGCATACTTTAAAAAACTTCTTTAAACATAGTTTAATATTATAATTGTTTTCTTGATAGGTTTTTTATTCATTATAGATGAATAACAAGTTATATTATCAATATCTTAGCAAAATATGAATCATTTTATATTCACAAAGGAGAAACTTTAATAATTCAAAATAATTAATTACCACAAGTTATTTATTATTCTACTTTGAAAACTTCAATAAGCACAAAAAAATGGCTTTTGAAGAAACTAGTTAATTTTATCTCAACTGTATGAGGAACTCTTTTTGAGGCATTTTTTTCAGTTATACAAGAACAAAATCAAGTTGAAATACAACTAATACCTTTAAATGCCGTGCTTACTTTCATTTCAGGGAAAAAAATTATTCAACATAAATTATGAAAAAGAAAAAATGTATATAAAGGAAAGAGGAAATGATAAACTATGGTATCTCTGTATGAAGACATCTATAGTAGCCCTGCTGAAATTTTCTGAGCCTCATGCAATGTTGGAGTTTGTTTCTGAACATTTGAGTTTGAAGGAGACAGTTCCTTGGAATATGACCACTACAACATCACTACTGATTCATTCCTAGAATGATGATTGAAATTTGAATTGACACCATGGGTCTAGATATTTACATTTTAACCAATATTCAAAAATATATATTTAGATTGAAAAACAGGCTGTTTAAATGGCTCAACAGGTAAAGGTGTTTGTCCCAAAATGAGTAAGTTGAGTTTGATCCTCAAAGCACCCATGATGGAAGGAGAAAACTGACTACTCTAGGCTTCACTCTTATCTTCATACATGTGCCATGGAATCTCTGCTTCAACAAAGGAGACCCAAACAAATAACTAAAGGCACATGAACACACATACACACACACACACACACACACACAAACACACACACACACACACTCTTGATGTTTAAAATGTGATTATTTATAAAGAACTTTTATAAGAGTAGTGCACAACTTGAACATATATTTCCAAATATTAATCAATATTTTAATGTTTATCAATGGCTATATTCACAGGAGCTTATTGACTTTTGGTATCTGCTTGAACACAGCAGAAAGAGTTTCAATTCCCAGGAAAATGTCAGACCATTTTCAGCCATAGTTATCGGCATGGAACAGTATATTGAACTGAGCTCTTATATTACCATCCCCTGTTCATTAGAGATGTTTGTATCTATAGTCTAAGGATCAATATAAAAGTGTTAAATGTCATTACTTCCTAACAAACATTCCAAATCAGGAATCTGATAAACCATTAGCTACTGGGAGCTACAGTTAGTCCTGATTCTATTATTATAATATTTACGTTGATGAATTTTCATACAGCATTTTTATGATGCACTTTCTATACTGTAGAGCCACAGAAACACCCACTGCAGCAAGTAGCATTTTGATTTTACTTAGCTCATGAATAGTTTCAGAAAGTCACTCGGCATTGGGCATGCAGAGTCCACTAATCCCATTGTCAATGTCAGAGTATTTGTTTCTTCTACCATTGTAGGAATGAACAGACTGGATGACGCTCAGCTACATTACAAAGCTTTCTAAAGTTTCTGTCCTTGGAACAAAACTCTATTTCTGTCAATATTAAGTCTCCATCAACACAGACCCTGATCCTATAAATTTTGTATCAAATGAAAATATCTGTTGGAACCGTGGCTTTACCATTTCACTGTTTCTGGAACAAATTGTACAATCCTATGAATAAAGGTCCACTGAAATCCAGACCCTTCTAAGAATAGGAATCCATGAACGTCTTTATTATCCTACTACTTGTACTGATAAGACCAGCCTCCAATTAGAGAATTCCTCCACCATTCAAAGGTGATTTCTAATTCATCAGAATCTATTCAGCACCCACTTCCTATGTTCCATCTGAAAGCAGCACATGAATCTGGAACATTCGCCTTTATGGTGGTTTGAATAAGAATCATTTCTATAGACTTGTGTATTTGAATACTTGGTTTGCAAGGAGTAGCACTGCTTGAGAAGGATTAGCAGGGGTTACCTTCTTGAAGAACGCGTGTCACTGGGGGGTTGCGCCTTTGGTGTTTCAAAAATCCAAGCCAGTGCCTTTCTCTTCCAGCTACCTGAAGATCCAGACGGAGAACTCCTCAGCTCCTTCTCCAACAACATGGTCGCCTGCATGCCACCATGCTCACCGCCAGGATGATAATGGGCCAAACCTCTGAAATTGTAAAGGAGCCTCAGTTAAACACTTCCTTTTACAAGAGTCATAGTGTTCACGCTGAATTATCATAGCAATAGAACACTGACTAAGACAGTGCTGTTCAGAGAATTAAAACACGTCCCAGAACTTGAGCTAGTCTCAACAATGAGAAATTGTAGTTCTAGCCCGGCTACTGACTCCTAAGCTTTTACTAGATTTCCAAGACTGTTAAAATGTCAGTCAGAGTCAAACTGAATTCCATTTGGGAAGTGTTTGTAATTATTATGGCTCAACTAATTCCTTCTTCCTTCATCTCACTACAGGAACAGAAAGATGTTATACCTCCTGTGGGGTGTGTGTGTGTGTGTGTGTCTGTGTGTGTGTGTATGTGTGTCTGGGTATCTGTGTGTGTGGGGGGGGGAGGGGGGTGTGTGTGTGGGTGTGTGTGGGTGTGTCTGGGTGTCTCTCTGTGTGTATGTGTGTGTGTGTGTATGGATGTTTTATTTCTTAAAACAGGTGAAACTCCCCACATTTTAATTCTTTTGACTTTAGGAGGCTTCTCCCATGTATTAAGTTCATAATAATTCTAATGACTTCTCTCATTTCCATGCTTCTAAGCTGAACCTTCAAAAGGGTATGTGGCATCATACTACTACTCAGTATGCTTTGATAAATCAAAAAAGGAATATCTAGTCAACTCAGATCATATAATTTGTGATTCTAAATTATTAACTCAAAGATTATTTTATTAACCTTATACAGGACCATTTTCTTTGGTTTTCAATGATAGGTTTTGTACTTATTTCATTTATGAATATTTTGTCTTCATGAAGTATGTGCACCACATTCATGACTAGGTCCTGCAGAGGTCAGAAAAGGTCATTGAACTAGGATACCATGTTGGTGCTAGGAACTGAACCTGTGTCCTCTCCAAGAGCAACAGGTGCTTTTAATCATTGAGCTCTCTCTCCAGGGTTGAAACTAAAACCCCAAATATAATGTACACAAAAATCTGAGTAATAAATCATATATAATAATTGATCATGTACCTACCATGTATTATCCTTAGCTTTCTTGTACATTCTTACTGTAGGTTATTCTTTAGAGTATTACATAAATGTTGCTTCTGTACACCTACACAACAGATTTGCACCCAAACCACTTGATATTTCCTAATTATCTGCATTTAAAATTCTATGTGCTATATTTTTTATTTATAGTCAGTTTACATAAAACAACACCTGTCCTAGAAAAATGATTGCTGGTGAAAAAGACAAGGCATAAACTCAGCAACTATGGGTGTTTCCTGATGAAATAAATATCTTTAACTGAAAGAAAGACTTCCTGCTGAACATGAATAGAAAAACACCTAGGAACGTGCTTCTACTGCAAAGAAACCAGATTTCAAAATTAATTCGGTGACTCTATCTGCAACCTTACGGCATATAAGGCTTCTATGCTTCATGCACCATATATATAGTATGTTAATACACTGACGAAAAACAAAAATCCTGAACTCAAGATATACTAATCTCTAATTTTATAATCAAAAGACCAAATAATTATTAATTTTATTTTATCTAAACTTTGCATTTTGAATTTTATTGGATTTAAATTTGGCTTAGGCGTCTTCTTATGTGAAAATAAGAGCAGCTCAGGTATATAGGGCTCTCTTTGCCTTACACTGTTGACAGTCTAGGTTCAATCCTAGTTCTGACTAAATAATAGGATAAACTTAGGGGTTAGAAGCTATATGTCCTTTTATTATTTTAAAAGGTATCAATACTGGATCTCCTTCAGAGCATACTGTAAACATGTGCTTACATCAAGTTGGCCAGTAAAATAATAAAACAGCTCTGAAATAAAATATTGACTTTCTCAATTCATTTGAGCTCTAAATAATTTTAAACAAAACTTTTAAGTAGTCGTAGATAACCATACAAAATTAAATAGATGTTTGCAATGCACAGAAAGCTTTCTGCTCAGTCTTATAAATATGTATTTGAATGTCACTAAAGGTATTTTCGGTTCTTGTTCCTTTAGCAAACCACTGACAATTATTTGAAAAACAGCACAAATATATATGAATACATCCTTCATTTATATTAGATATGCATTATCTGCATCATCTATAATGCATAAATGTTCATATTAAAATAGTACACATTTCATAATCTATTTTCCTTAAATTTTGCTTATGGTAATGTAGAATTAGGTACACTTGTCAGGGTTCTCTAGAGGAACAGAACTGATAGAAGGACCTCTCTCTCTCTCTCTCTCTCTCTCTCACACACACACACACACACACACACACACACACACACACACACATACACACATGTACACACACACACACACACACACACACTGAGGGGGGAAGAAAGAAAGAAAGAAAGAAGAAAGAAAGGAAGAAAGAAAGGAAGAAAGAAAAAGAGAATATAAGACACTTACAGTCTGTGTTCCAGTTAGTTATAAAATGGCCTTGTAACAATAGTAAGTCTAAGAATCCAGTGCTTTTTTAATACTGGATGTCTTGTCCAGCTATCGGTATATGGTGGAATTCGAAATAAGCTGGGTTCTGATGCCAGTGAAAATGACCTTGCCAGGGATAGTGAGGGCAAGCAGGCAAAATAAATAAATAAATAAATAAATAAATAAATAAATAAACAAACAAATAAACAAATGGTTACTTCTTTCATATATTTTATATTGCCTGCCACTAGAAGGTGTTCTGGGTTAAATGTAGGTCTTCCCACTTCAAATGATTTACTTAAGAAAAATCTCTCATCAGTGTGCCTAGCCAGTGTATTCCAGATGTTGTCGAAGTGAGAGCCAGCACTAGCTGTCATGGTGAATATGCTTCATAATAAAAGTAGCTTCAGTATACATAGTTCTGCGCACATTGGAAAAGACCCGCCAAGCGTTCTGTGATTACCATGTGTTTGCAAAGCATTCAGCATTTACAGAGCTGGATTTTTCATTGGCTGAAAGACTACTGCTGCTAGCACTCTTACAGAGACACTATTTTACGCATCTCTGTAGTACAGAATCCTAAAAAGTGGTCATGAGGGGATAAATGGTGAGTCATCTTGAGCCTTTTACAATAAATGAAACTTCCATCTGAATTTCCGACACTCTTGAAACATGAATGAATTTCAGCTTCCCATTCGAAGTCTCAAGTTTTTACCATGCCCTTTCCCCCTGTTGCTCAAAATAAAAGGACATTCGTTTATTTTAAGAAAAAAAAATATGGTATTCAAGTAGCAGAAAGGAAAATCACTTTTTCTAGTTTCTCCACATTCTCAAATAAACATATAAAGTGAGTAAAAATATTGTGTTTGCTTTGCAGGCATGTCTTCAATACACAAACACAAGCCCCTTTTAAAATCAGGTTGTCACACCTATGCCCTCTTTTCCAGGGGTGTTAAGTCAAAGCCACAATTTAGTCAATAGTGATTCTGAGTACTGGGATACACTTTCTTTTTCTTTATTGTGCTAATATATGTTAAATTAAAAAAATGGAAATGTACTTCATTAGTAATTTGTGGGCAATAATTTTATTGTAAATGTGACTGAGTAGTCTTTTAGCCAGTACTACAGATTTATGTAGAAAAAAATGACGGTTTAGAAATAGTTCATATATGTATTGGAGAGTGTATAAAATAAAGTTTATCTCCTTCTACACCCAAGATTCTTTTATTTCTTACAAAACATACTGATTTGATAAAAATTAAAAATAATTTAACTTTATAGATTTAAAGGAACTCAAAAAAGAAAAAAGAGAAGAAAAAAGAATAAATGTGTGAATATGAATACATGTTTTTACTTTTTCTACATGAGAAATCCATGCAATGACCCAAAAAAAAAGCTTATTAATTTTAAAAGGGCAATTTCTGCTTTAAGAATTATGCTTCCATTTAAAAGAAAAATAACTTATATAATTTTCAATAAATGAATACATAATTTTGTATAGCTTTTTAAGTTTGTAAGGTCAAGCATATACTCATTAAATAACAATCATGAGGATAGTCAGATGGCCCAGAGGACAAAATTGCCCTCTCCCAAACCTGATGGCCTGAACTTGATTCCTAAAACCCACACAAGCAAAAGTTAACTTCTAAATGTAGTCCTTTGACTTCCACGTTCATGTGTGTGCACACAGATAAATAAATAAATAGACAAATAATCATTTAAAACATTAAAAAAAAAGAATTACATTTCCAACTCAAACTCTCTTTGCCATATTTTATACACATCTAATACCTCCCCCACCAAATGTAATGTTTAGATACTTCCTAATTCTCAGTTCAGAGAAGGCATTGAGTGTGACAGGAATTAGAGAATTGTATTGACAGACTGTTCCTAAACTAAATTACTCAGCGGCACCAGCCCTAATCAATTAAGCTCTGCACCATGGTGTAACATGTGCTGAGTGATCATCTACGAGTAAAACTGCTCTCCTATTTCTTCTCAATTAGTAGTTCTACCCTTTCCATGTACTGCCCTGAGCTATCGCCAATAAGCCTATAATTAGTTATAATAACCATGCTCATATTTATATAGTAACTGACATTTTCAAGATCCTTTCCTACTTGCTAGCTCAGTTCAGGCCCATAAGGACAACATCATCCCCATTTTTCAGTTCAGTAACATGGACTTTAAAAGGACGACAATACTATGAAGGCATTCCCCTCAGGCATACCAAACAGACATAGCTTTTAGTCACAAGTTTTGGAAAAGGCTGCTACATAACACATGAACAAAGAACAACTCCAAATCCTAGTCTCAAGGCTCCCAGAAATGCTCAGAATTGGACTGAGATAGACCCTGGATTTCAGGCCTACTGCTAGAGCCAAGCAGTAAACACCTTACTTTAAAGCAGTGTCAACCAAAAGCGTATTTTAGAAATTACACTTTAACCATATCAAGACCCTACTATAATAACTTCTCTAGCCGCGTACTTAACGTGTATCTACAAAGTCTTAGAAAGCAAGCAAGAGGAAACAAAGGGAAGGAGACTCGACCCAGTAGTTCTGGTTCTAATTTGTACCAGTGAGAAGCTTCAGTTGGCTTGAAACTCCTGGTGTGCACAGTTATTACAAACGTGACCATCACTGTTCTCACAGAATGATGAGGCTGTTTTATCTCAGCCTTTCAGAAGTAGCCAACTGCATGGACCTACTGAACCCCACTGATAGTCCCAGAAGCGACACAGGTTTCTTCAGAGACTACCTTCCCAGGTACTCCTTAAGCAAGTGGATGTAATGACCCTCCTCAATTATGCAGTCCCACTTTACCCAATATTAACTGGAGGAGCTGCTTGGAGATCTGGTCACCCCACCCTTCCAGATGTCCATACCTCTGGCCAGCATGGTGGCAGAAATCCCAGCTGAGCTCAGCTGTAGTATAAAGAGAATGGTCTGTTACTGGTTTAAAATAGCTAAATTTTGAGGTTTGTTCATGTGTGTGTGTGTGTGTGTGTGTGTGTGTGTGTGTGTAGAGACAAAGAGAGAGACAGAGAGACAGAGAGACAGAGACAGAGAGACAGAGACAGAAAGGGAGGAAACAAGCACCATAGTACTTCAATATTAAGTAACTATAAGAGCAAAACAAAACATAGCAAAGCAAAATTTAATACCCCAATGTACTTGTGAAAGTTGAAGAACTAAGAGAACAAGAAGGGGCTATAGGGAAAAATTAATCAAAATATATTGTGTACATGCATAAAATGTTATTATGAAACCCATTATGATGTGAAAATAAGATATGGTAATAAAAGAATATTTTAAGAAAGAAAAAAAGCCACAAACAAACAAACGAACAACTAGCCTCTGTTAGAAATGGAAAGTGCTGAGTTTGTAACTTGGCCAAACTATTCCTTGTGAAACCTGATTAAGCTAGTTAACACACTTGAGGCTC
Organism: Acomys minous; assembly: GCF_964271855.1. NCBI lineage: Eukaryota > Metazoa > Chordata > Mammalia > Rodentia > Muridae > Acomys > Acomys minous. Next base: position 126,838,877 of record NC_140484.1, on the reverse strand, counting down.
ACATGTCGACTGGCTTCTTACAAAATGCATATCTCACAGACCAAATTTAAAAGAGTATTATTATTAGGAAGTGATGATATTATCTGGTGCCTCATAGGGTTATCAGCAGGATAAATATAAAAGTTATGTAAAATATTTAATCAATACACAGACAGCATGGGCCCATAACTGATGTGATTATAGACTTCTGTGCTGGAGTCTGCACTCCTTCAAAGGTTCCTCCTGGCTTCCCACTGTCTGTAAGATCAAGCCCAGAATCGTATCCTTGGATTCCTCTACAGGAGTGCTTCTCAATCTTTACTGTACATAGGGATCCCGACGGGGGCTCTTATTAAAATGCAGATTCCAATGAAGCAAACGCAGTAGGCTTTGCATTTGTGCATGCTCAACAAGTACCAATGCACTTTACAAATAGAATATATATGAGCTTAAAGCTTTAGTCTTACTCAACCCAAAGAACACAGCCAGTTACAAGATTAGGACCTCACTTCAGTAGCAGATTCTAAAATGTCCTGTGGAGAAGCAAGAAAGAGTGACTAATTCTGCCCATTCCAAGATTAGCCCAACACTCAAGAAGGTGTTGTTGATAAGGAAAGACAAATGTTACACAGAAGAAAAATCTATGAGTATTGTGCTGTGACTTTGATGTCAAGGGCACAGAGTTAGAGTCAGAACTGCAGAGCTGCAGGAGAGCATCTGACAGAGAACACAATTGACAAAGTTGCAGGTCAGGGAAGAGGCTTTTACTGGCTGCTGTGCTGAGAGCTCTGCTGCAGAGATGGGGAAACAAAATCACCGGGTGGAGCTACAGGAACTGGCAGGCATTCTGGAAAATTCCTACACATTTTAAATTCAATTTGGGTTGGAAATTGTTGCAGAAGATTTTTGGATGAGTAAAATTCAATTCATTCTTCTTTCATTTTACTTGGGAAAAAATGTTTACCTCAGCGAGTTATAAAGATAAAATGAATTAATACATTAAACACATATAAAGTTATTTAAAAAATAGAACCATGGCTAGCTTTCCAGTGTTGACATTAGCTATCATGAGAAATATCTCCTTGAAAGAAATGATTTTAGTATACAAATATAAATGCATGTTTTCTGTGATATTTTTAGGTTTAAAATAATTATTGACTAACATGAAAATATTATGCTTTCTTTTTAAATACATTTTATTAATTTATTCATATTACATATCCATTGTTATCCCATCCCTTGTATCCTCCCATTCCTCCTGCCCTCCCATTTTCCCCTTATTCCCCTCCCCTATGACTGTGACTGAGGGGGACTTTCTCTCCCTGTATATGCTCATATGGTATTAAGTCTCTTCTTGGTAGCCTGCTATCCTTCCTCTGAGTGCCTCCAGGCCTCCCCATCTAGGGGACATAGTCAAATATGGGGCACCAGACCACATAATTTGTATGGGGCACAGATTTTATATTGGCTCACCCAGATCTTTTTTAAAAATTAGTTTCCTCATTGTGAAACAACAATAATATTTCTGATTTTCTTTTTTCTATTTACATTTGTGTGTGTGTATGTGTGTGCACACGTGCATGCACACATACGTACGCACTCACAAACATGCTTGTAATGGCTGTGCAGGCTCTCATAAAGGATGGAAGAGGCTGTCATATGCACTGGATCTATAGTTACAGGGAGTTGTAAGATGTCCTGTGTGAGTTCTGGAAGCCACTAGAAGAGCAGCAAGCATTCTTAAATTCTGTGTCGTCTCTCCAAATCAAAAATGAAATTTCGTTCTGTGATTAGTTACAAGATCCAAGCATAAATGTGCATTAATATTTTAAAGATATAAAGTATGATTTATTTAACATACCCACACTTCCACCCAACATATATTCTATCACAACTGTGATTACTTAGGTAAGAACACTATCTATAAATTAATTTCACTCTATAGTACATTAATATCAAGCAAAGAATAGCAAGCCAATGTCAGCACCCACCTCTTTCAAAACATAAGCAGACATATTCATACATTCTTCCATACCTTTATTTCATTAATAACACCTACTCTGTGTGTTGTGATGGTTTGTCTTTCTGTTACCTGGACACGAGCTAGGGTCACTTGGGAAAAGGGAATCTGGATTGAGAAAAATGCCTGAAGGTATGTCTGTAGGATATTTTAAAAAATTAATTATTTATATTGGAGGGCTGAGCCCACAGTGGGCAGCACCACCCTTGGCAGGTGGCATTCAGTTTCTTTAAAAAGTAAGCTGAGAAAGACAAGGAAATCATGCCACAAAACAATGTCCCTCCATGGCCTCTGCTTCAGTTCCTGACTCCCAGTTCTTGCCCTGTTTGAGTTTCCAACTTGGTTTCCAAGACTCTGATGGGTGCGTGTGCTCAAATAAGTCACACTTGTTATAACAGCAACAGAAAGGAAGCTAGGATGGGTAGTGAGTTCTATCCATGTGAATCTGCCTTGATTTCCTTGGCATGTCACCAGAGTTTCCATGGTGTGACCTTCTTAGTGTTCCCTTGGCAAAAATAGCTTGTTCCCTTGCTGTGGACCATCTCAGTTGGGTATAGGTCCTTGGGGTCAGGAGTTCTCAAAGCATCGGTGTGCAGAAGATAGGTAAGTGATGCTGTCTGAATCTGAGTATATTTTGCAGGCAAATGAGCTAGGTTTTTTTTACACATTTTGAAATGGGGGTGTATTTTCATGGTTACATTTCTTTTTTCATGCAATTCAAAATACAGGATGCAGTGTAATAATGTTATCAATCTTGAACAATCATTCATAAGTCATTAGACTGGTATCAGTGCATATGCACTCTATATCAAAAGTCAATGTTCTCTCATTATGCCAAACATCTGTGAGTCAGGACAGTTATTATTTTTTTTTCTTAGTTCTTCTACCACCATCTGGAGCTTACTCAAACATTTTATTTGTAAGTCATATTATGAACTAGATTAATTTTTAGCCATGTTTTTATTAACAAGTAGAATGGAACTTAGTGGTAAACTTGCCTGAATGACCCTTGGCTAGAGTTTCAAGTTAAGGGTCTCCTAGCAACATAGTTACATCTGGAAAGTTCTTGATAAGAAAGTAAAAACAAAGACAAAAAGAAAAAAACAGTTAGGATGTTCCAAAACAATGAAAAAAAAAAAAAAAGGAAGAGCTGTAATCAGTTACTCCTGACAGAGATATCAGACCCATTTCCAGGAGGCGGTCCCTTGGGTAGGGATCACAGTCTCGAATTTTGTAGTAACGTTTTTCACACAAACTCCACTAAAGGGGTCGTGACAGTCGCTATGTATTGACATAAATAAATCTCTAAAAGCAAACTTTATTCATTTATTTTTGTGTTTATAGCTGTTTTGCCTGCATGTACGGCTATGCACATGTGCATTTCTGTTGCCCTCAGAGGCCTGAAGTGGGCATTGGATCCCATGAGACTGGAACTGAGACAACGGCAAGCGGCTGTTGTCATTTAAGTCCTAACCCAAATTTTATTTCTTCAGAATCTTTTTAATTATTCATTTTATGTTCATCTACCCATCCCATATCTACAGAGTCAATGACTGTATTTTAAACAGCACTGGGTTTAATCTGGGATGCACAATACTATCTGACATCTTACCTAGATGTTTATTTCTTCACTCATTAATTATCTCGTGCTATGGATAATGTGTTTGCTGTAATATTAGACATGTATATCTCTTTATAGATCTTTGGCTGAAGGTAGTTATATCTAAAACTGGCATGCAGTACTTTTCAGAAACCATTGACAAGTAATAAAAATAAGTAAAGCATTAAATGATGATCAGGGTTATCATGAAAGTCAATATATTAATATTTTATTAACTCCCAAATTTATTTAGAATACATTACTATCTTGTATATTTAGACAACATGTTTGATCTCAAATTATCAAAGGCTTAATGTTTAATTTACTAATATCTTTATATTTGCAATAATATGTATTTATCATGGACTTTGCTATATAAAAATATAACCTTGCAACCTATGGCTATGAAAGGATGACTTAAATAGGTTTGGTTAAATGACAGTCCATGGTTTAGAACATGGCAGTTTTTTCCAGAATTATATACACCCCCCTCTCTCCCTTGAGCTTGAGTTTATATGACTTCAGTCATTTTTTCCTAAAATGGAGTACAGTAGAAGTAACTTCTTTTCAATCAACAGATATACTATATTTTATGTACCAATTCTTATTGCATATTAGACAATATTATTATATACCAATTACATCTAGACAGATTTCCAAATGCTGTAATCAAGTTGGTTAAACTGCCACATGAACACTCATAATCAAGTGGATAAAGTTCCATGCTTTAAAGAAACAGATTCATAGAAAAAAATAAATGACATTCTGTTATTGCTATGATCCTATTTACCTTTTCTTTTTCATTATTCTACTTTATGTTTAAGAAATATTGAGGATGATCCTCTTAGTATTTGCCCAAGAGTGGTATAGGCGGGTCTTGAGGTAGCACTATTCCTAATTTTCTGAGAAAGCACCAGATTGATTTCCAAAGTGGTTATATAATTTTGCGCTCCCACCAGAAATGGAGGAGTGTTCCCCTTTCTCCATATCTCACCAGCATGAACTGCCACTTGAGTTTTTGATCTTAGCTATTCTGACAGGTATAGATGGAATCTCAGTCATTTTGATTTGCATTACCCTGATCACTAAGGACATTGAGCATTTCTTTAAAAGTGCTTCTCAGCCATTCCAGATTCTTCTGTTAAGAATTCTCTTTTAGCTCTGTATCCCATGTTTTAATTGGAGTATTTGGTTTGTGTTTACTTTACTGAGGACTTTATATATTTTGTATATCAGACCTTGGTTAGGTATAGGGTTGGTGAAAAGCTTTTTCCAATCTGCAGGCTGCCATTTTCTTCTGTTGACAGTGTCCTTTGCCTTACAGGAGTGGTTTGGTTTCATGCGGTCCCATTTATTAACCAGGGCACTTGCTCAACTATGTTCATAGCAGCTTTATTTATAATAGCCAGAAACTGAAAACAACCTAGATCTTCTTCAACCTATGCCTTCCTTGAATCTCACTGAGATGGGGATATAGACAGTTGAAGAGGAAGAATACAAGGAACTGGACAGCAGAGAGTTTGGGAGAGAGAAGGGGCATCAGATGTGGGGAGATGTGGAAAGGGCAGGTGTGAGGGTCTGGAGAGAAAAAGGAACCAAAGTTGGGGGCATCAATGAGACAAACTGGAGACCTGTGAAGGGTAGGCTAAGGAGAGGGTATTCAGATGTCCCTAGCTGAGCCCCCTAACAGCAGGGGATGAGACTAAGGACGGCACCTTCTATCTAGCCAGGCAGGACCTATAGTGATAGGAGGGGAACAACAATCTACCTACAAAACCTTGGAAACAAAATTTATTCTACCAACAACATGTGCAGAGACAAAGATAGAGTAGAGGCTGAGGGAATGATCAATCAATGCCTGGCCCAGCCTGAGACCCGCTCCATGGAAGAGAGCCAATCCCGGACAGCATTAAGGAAACTCTGCTATGTTTAAAGACAGGAACCTAACTTAACCATCGCCTGAGAGGCGCAACCTAGTTGCAGTCTCAGATCTGTTCAGATGCTGAGACTCACAGACAAGCATTAGGTGAACGCTGGAAAGTCCTATGGAAGAGTGGTGGTGGTGGAGGTCAGGGGTGGGGGTGGAGAATAGAAAGACCTGGAGGGGACAAGAATGCTCCAAGAAGATCAACAGAGTCAACTAACCTAGACCAGTGGGGTCATATTGAGACAGAAGTACCAACCATAGAGCCTGAATGGACTAAGTCTAGACCCCCCTACACCTATGCAACCAATGGGAGGTTTGTGGGTTCTGTACTAAGTTGAGAGGGTGCTGTCTACGACATGGATTCTGTTGCCTGCTTTTGATCACTTCACCCTTACCAGGCATGGCCTCAGTAGATGAGGAGGAGCTCAGTCCTGGTGCGACTTGACGTGCTGGGTGGATTAGTGAGGGGGACTCCCATTTACTGAGGACAAGGGAAAATGGAGTGGGGGGAGTGGATGGGAGGGAGGTACCAGGGAAGAGGTACCAGGGAAGAGGTACCAGGGGAGGGGGCTATGAAAGGGATGTAACATGAATATATAAATTTAAAAAATATTGAGGATAAAGCCAAATGATATAGAGCAACATTTATTTTCAGTCTTGTACTTTAAAAGTTAAAAAAAAAAATAATCAAGTGTCCAATTCATAGCACTACTTTTTGTGCACGAAAGTATTTCATTTTTTTAAAAAGCAATGTTCAGCTTTTATCAGGCAGGAACATATAACAATGGAGTGTGAAAAATAGAAGCTTCAAAGGTCAGTGATATAAAAACTGTCTTTCAAAAATGTTCATTGACTAAAAGAAAGTAGGAAACTTGGAAAATGCTTCATTTTAATGCTCACAGTAGGACGTGTGCAGAATAGATAACTGTGCATAAGATTAAAATACTGCATTTTAGTTTCCACTGTGGATGGAGAAATCTGTAGCCTCTTCCCTTTCCCTGGGTTCTTTATCTTATACTTTTGTGCTCTGCATTATTTATTTCTGAGGGCCTATTCTATTTAGATCTTGGAGAAGAGGTTCTACAGGTGTGCCATAAGGACAGGACGTTCTCCACATTTGAGTGGAGAGTGGGGACTGACTTTCACATGAACTCTGGTGCCCTATATTTGACCATGTCCCCTTGATGGGGAGGCCCGGTGGCACTCAGAGGAAGGATAGCTGACTACCAAGAAGAGACTTGGTACCCTAGGATCATATACAGGGGAAGGAGGTCCTCCCTCAGTCACAGTGATAGGGGAAGGGAACAGGGTGAAAGCAGGAGGGAGGGAAGAATAGGAGGATACAAGGGATGCAATAACAACTGAAGTTTAATGTGAATATTATCAATAAAAATAAATAAATATTAATGTCTGGGCTGTTGGTGTTCTGTTCAGGAAGTTGTCTCCTGTGCCAATATGTTCCAGGCTCTTCCCCACTTTTTCTTCTAAGTGACTTAGTGTCTCTGGTTTGATGTTGAGGTCTTTAATCCACTTGGATTTGAGTTTTGTACAAGGTGACAAATATGGGTCCAGTTGGAGTTTTTTACACATAGACATCCAGTTAGACCAGCACCATTTGTTGAAGATGCTATCCCTTTTCCATCGAATGGATTTGGCTTCTTTGTCGAAAATCAAGTGACCATATGTGTGTGGATTCATATCTGGGTCTTCGATTCGATTCCACTGATCAACCAGCCTGTTGCTGTGCCAGTACCATGCTGTTTTAATTACTATTGCTTTATAGTACAGTTTGAGATCAGGTATTGAGACTCCTCCGGAGCACCTTTTATTGTACAAGATTGTTTTAGCTATTCTGGGTTTTTTGTTTTTCCATATGAAGGTCAGAATTGAACTTTCAATGTCTTTAAAAAATTGTGTAGGTATTTTGATAGGGATTGCATTGAATCTGTAGATTGCTTTGGTAGGATGGCCATTTTTATTATGTTAATTCTCCCGATCCATGAGCAAGGAAGATCATAAATAAATAAATAAATAAATAAACAAACAAACAAATAAATATAAGGGTGTGCCATAAGTAAAGTAAGGCCTTGTGCTTTCAGAGACACATGTCTCACAAAGAGATAAATATTAATAAAGGAAAATTTCACTTAAGTGGTAAAATTTGATGTGGTTCTTGAAAAAGACAAAAAAAATGACAGCTGGTAGGGAGTTTCTAAGATAAAATGTGATCATCATCTGAGTCATGGAAGCATACAGAAATCATAAATGTCTAAGAAAATGATATGAATGTGTAACATGGAATACAGGCAAAACGACAGGATTAGGAATGTAAAGGCTTACAACTTAAGGCGTTCTACTTAATACTTCAAATAATTGAATTGAAGAATTGAAATATCACTGTTTTCTTCATGTTGTCCTATCCTCAAAATGAGTCAGACAGAAGTTCATTCCCTCTGCTTGTCAGCTATTACATACAAATTTCCCAATGTTTATAGAATTCATGAATAGTACTTAAATAGCCTTTCCTCCTTTTATCTGATTATTTATACACCTCCACAACCACTGTAGTATACAAACTTTTAATTCACTTCCTTGATTGGGACTCTTTCAGACCTTTTGCAAATCCTTCCAGATGCTTGCACACGCTTAGATATATCCCTCAATGGGTCTGAAGTCATTGCTTTCTCCTGATTCCTCTCTCTACAACCCTCTCCCTACTCATTTGTCAGCCTTAGACTGTGCTTTTCTGTCAGAAACTCATTTCCTGCACTACATTTATCTTTGGACCACAGCCTTTCAAGAAGCATTTCTGAGTCACTCCCTTCTCTATACACCCTGTTTATCACATCGGATTATGATTAACTATATGCATGATTATACCATGTCTCTGAATCTGTACCATCTGAAAGGATAAGGCTTATGGCTACCTTATTGATAGTCCCACATATATTCAGTACACTGTTTGACTAGTAGAAAGTATTAAAATATATTCATTTGCTGAATACATAGCAAAAAAATTTGCATTACTTGGATAATTAAGTGTGCTAAACAAATAATTCAATGTGGGGCTGCAGAGATAACTCACATCATAATCATACTGGCTTGTCTATGGCTGGAAGAATCAAGGTCAAATTAGTAACACCCACATAAAACGTTAGACGTGACTTATGTGCTTGTATTCTCGGAAATGAGGATAAAAGACAGATCCTGTAAGATTCTTGTCCAGAGGGTCTCAGAGAAACTATGAGTCTTCAGTTCAGTGAGAGACCCTATCTCAAGACAATGAAGCAGAAAGAGACAGACAAATACATCTTTGCATGGCATGCAGGCATATACATAGACTCAGTGAATGCAACACACAATAAAAATAAACTAAAAAAAACCGGGCGTGGTGGCACAAGCCTTTAATGCCAGCACTCAGGAGGCAGAGGCAGGGAGATCGCTGTGAGTTTGAGGCCAGCCTGGTCTACAAAGCGAGTCCAGGGCACAGTGAAACACTGTCTCGAAAAACCAAAAAAGAAAAACAAAACCTAACTAAAATAAATAAACAAACAAATAATAGAATATCCATGTGTTAAAACTTGAAATGGGAACTTGAAATAAAATTTCAAGCAACTAATATTCTATTGAAGTTTTAAAAGTGCATGAGCATGACTCGTTTAGTTTTCCAGAATGAGCTAACTGAAGAAGAAGAAATACAACCAAAATTTGAAACAAAAGCATACAAAAAGAGGTGGAGGCACACTGAGCTCAAGATAGGGTATTAAAAATGGTACTCAGACTGTTAGTCATTGCTAAGACTCTCTCTTGGCTCCTGTGTCGGACACAGAATGCTACAGGAGGATTTTGTGCAGGAGTTAATAGGATCATTCTGGTTGCGGTAAAGCCCAATCTTTGTAGCCAATGACCAAAGCACAAAATCAGTTGGAACACTATTAAACTAATACAAGGAAGGATTAGTGTGAATGACAGTGGTAGCAATAACAGTAAGAAAGAAGCTATATTTTGGGTAGGCTGAAGATAAATTATTTACTAACATAATGAATGTGAGCTTTGTTTTATTGTCATCAAGGATGGCATCACAGTTTTAAGATCAAGTAACTTTTGAGATGTAAGTCAATCTGATAATTCTATTGAAATGGAAAATTTGAAGGAAAATCAGATTAGTTTGGGGATAGATTGAAAACACTATGATAAACTCAAAGAAGAGCTAAGTGAAAATTCAACAAAACAGTTATTCAGGGTTTTTTCTGAGTTTTAGAGAAGAGGTGCTGCTCAGAAACTCACATGTGAACTGGTCATGGGATGAATGATATCTGTACCCTGAAGGCCAGTGCAGATCAGAATAAAAACAATAAATAAGACAGAAACCAAAGGATGAGATTCTCAGATTCTAATATTTTGAAGATGAGAAAATAAGGAGTAACTAACAAAACATTGCAAAGTTACTACTACTACAAAGTTTCATTGTAGGAAATAAGTGAAAGTTAAATAATATATAATATATATTATACTAGGCTTACTTACTTTAAACCTTAATGAGACAATTTTATCTGCTTTGTAGAATGTTGTTAACTAATCTCAACCAGTGTGCATAATATATGTCTTTTCTCTTTCTCACAGGATTTTTGCAGTTGGTCAACTGCAAAAATTTGAAGCACCAAGTTAAATTTAATTTTGCTGTGGCTTTTTCTGTAGAATATCAGACAGTTAAGACAGTAAGAATTACTGTCTTGTCAAACTCTTGTCTGCCAAAATGGGTCTCTGAGTTCACAAAGAATCAGAGCAAAGGCTTCCTTTGGCAAACATGAATTCAGACATCCTAACATTCACAATTTTTATTGTAAATAAACATCTCCAAAGATTTTTTATTTTCTGGCTGAAAATTCTGTTATACCATTAACTTGCATATTAGGGGAAAGGAAAAGTGAATTGATTCCTATAACTGAGAGCTTTAATGTCGCTGTCTTCAAGAGCCAATCAGGTCATGTTTAATTTTATTGCTTTATTGATACCTAGTTAAATGTATATTATCTAAATTATTTATTTAAAATGTTGTGACTTCAAAAGTCATGATATAATAAGAACATAGTTAAGGCTCATTCAAATAAAGGTATTTAGCAGTCAGAATGTTTTGGCCACTAGATCGTATAGTCCTAGACAGTATCTCATAGTGTGAGTGAGCATGAAAATTGCACATACCACCTATAATGAAACTGTAGGACACTCATAGACCTGAATCTGAGACTACTATCTGCAATGTTTCTTTACTTACTGTGTATTAAAACTTCAAATAAAAAGTAGCTTATTAAATACTTTCTGGAAAGACTATTTAACTGGATAAGAAATTCTGGTACTGAACTTGAATGACAAGTGATTGTCCACTGTTCTCTGTTTACATAAGATCTAACTTAGAGGCTGGGCTTCCTTGGTGCTCGATGGTGGCAGTTTTCCTCTGGTACTTTTATTAGTTGAATCTGTATCAATGGTTCTCAAATATTTTTACCTCTAAATGTTTACAAATGAATTTATTGAAAATCTCAGAGGTTTGCTTGCATGTATAATGTTTATAGATATTTACCAATGTCAACAATAACAAACAAATGCATTCTTTTAAACAATTAGAGCAATGGCAATTAATTCATTAAATACTTAGATAAAAAACACAGGTATAAAATACTAAATGCATTTAGTGGGAAAGGAGAGAAGGACTTGGAGGATGAGAACTCTACAAGAAAACCAATAAAGTCAAATAACCTGGGCCCATGGGGGCTTAAGGAGACCGAGGCACCAACCAAGGACCATTCATCAACTAGACCTAGGCTGCCTCTACATATATAGCCCTATACATATACAGCCGATGGGCAGCTTAGTCTTCATGTGGGTCCCCTAGTAAGAGTATCAGGGGTTGTCTCTGACATGGACTCTGTTGCCTGCTTTTGGATCATTTTCCCCTAGATGGTCTTCTTTGTCAAGCCTCAATGGAAGAGAATTCTCTCAGTCCTGGTGTAACTTGATGTGCTGTAGTGGGTTAATGTATGGGGGAGGTCCCCTTTCTAAGGAGTCAGGGACTGGGTATAGTAGGGAAGAGAGAGGGAGGGTGGGACATGACAGAAAGGAGTGAGGTGGATACAACGGGATATAGAGTGAATAAATAAAATTAAGAGATTAATATGAAAAAAATAAATAACCGCATTTAAAATACTTTAATATTTGTGCTTTGCAGGTTCACAATTTCACAAATGTATTTAATATCGGCATGCATGTAAAAAAAGTGCAATCCTTTTATCTGCCGGCCACACAGACCTCAAAAATTCCCTCTGTATACCTATGGTAGGATGAGAGGGGACTACAGTGTGACTAGGTTTGAAGGGCACGGTGCTTTGGAAAGTTCATGGGCAGCCTCAATAGTCTCAAAAAAAAAAAAAGCTTGGACAAATCAGAATCTCAATATTAAAGTTTATTCATGAAAATTTATTTATTAGTTTGTCTCTGACAAGATTTAGTATTTCATATCTGGTTTCTAAATGAATTGTAAACATTCCAAGAAACACTAGGCAAGGTGATCTGAAGTGTCTAGAATTTGAGTTCTGTTGTGTGTCTTTGAAAGAAGTTTTGACAAAAAAAAAATGCTTCTATTTAAATGAATATAGAGTGTATAATGTCCACCAGAAAATACGTGTTTTAATGATTTAAGATATGGCAAGGCTTAAGAAATCTCTTGAGAAATGCTTTGTTTTCATTTTAGATGTTTCATTTTGTTTATGTGTTTATATTCGGATAAATAGTCTATCTTGTTTGTGAATAAGTAAAATCAAGTTGGTTTCCAATATTCACAAAACAAGAGCATTACATTTCTAAACAGGAATCAAGCTTTATGGGAGAATGTTGCCCTATCATGCATCAGAGTCTTGGTGTGAACCATAGGAACATAATGCAAACCAGAAACAAACAAAAAAGTAACAACATTAAAAAAAATTAAAAAGTCTATAAATTGCATACTGGCTCTTGCCTAGAATCCCTAGACATACATGGACATACATAAGCACAGTCTTATTGAATTTTCTTCAATGATTATGAGGATATAGGTTCACACTATACTGCCCGCAGGCATCACTGCCATAAAAAGAAATCTAGTATCAAAGAAACAATGCATCTGACCCCTTAGTTAATATTCAAAGTGATGGTCAAAGAGGTTATAAGCAAACATCAGCTTTCTTTCACACCTCTAAGCTCATTCTGCAAATTAATGTCATCATCTTGGGAGCATTCAAGACCCTGGATAATGAATGCTAACAGCAGTCCCTGTTGACTGCATCTGAGGATGCATTTGTTTTTCTCATTATCTTACACACAATCTTTTAGCTATTGTCTGCCTCTGCAGCTCACTCAGGAAGCCAGGAAAGTGCTAAAGATGTCAAGAAGCAAGAAGCCTCATTTATTTTTATGGCCTTCATCAGCATTTTTTCTTCCTCTCTCACTTTTTTTTTTAACTTAAAGGTCTATAATGGAATCTGCTGATTAGAATCAGAACCGTATCTAAGTATAGATAAGAGAGACCTATCCTGAAGGTGATGGGCAATGCAAGGGCACTTTACCCATAAGATATCTGGGATAGAAACTGATGCTAAAGTCCATTAATTGGAATTTTTCTGTCCTTTGTGATGACATTAAATAGTTTTACAATTCATTGATTCTAATATTATGTAACACAGTAAGGATCAGACTTGGATGAATGAAAAATATTAAGTGGACCAAAGCGACATGCCAGGAAAACCAGACCAACCAATGCAAATGGTTAGAAATCAAAAGATTCCTTAGCCTTTTAGTGACTTAAGGTTAACTTAAATTGCTTCATGTAGCTGTAGCATTAGAAAATTAAAATGAAACCAGTGTCATTATGAGAAATACAGCAGATGGATGAGTTCTTAATTCAAGCAGAGAATCCTCTGAGCCTAACTACATATCCTAGAGATTAGTGGTTAACTAGAATTATAGTTCAGGGATCTATTTTTCTATAGCAACAAAACATTTAGACAGAAACAAACATCCGATATAATTTTCTAACGGAAAAAACATGTCTAGTTGGGAATGCAACTGCAGAACATTTTATCAAGGAGACAAATGAAAGGCATGGTGTAAGAAAAATATAGGCTTTAGAAACTAAATAACTCGGATCATCACTGGTAGAAGACAATTAACAAGGTTGCACACATATCTCAGGCACTTTGCAGGTTCAAGGGTAATGGATTTTGGGAAGGGAACTGGGTGAGAGTAAGAAATACTGACATAGCCGTTTATTTGAAAATGACAAAACCTCAAGTATCTAATTCAAAAGACAAAAGCTATGGATTATTGTTAAATTCCAAATACTCAGACTCTTATATAACTGTCTCCAAGAGGATATAGGTCTAGTTGTGTGGGGACAAAAAGCCATGGCCATGCAGATAGGTGGTAGATATGATGATCATGAGGGATGGCTGTTCCTGAAAGACCGTCCTGACCAAACTAGAGTAATAAACATTTACATCAGGAGCACATGCCTCTTCCTTTCTTCAGAACGTCTTTAAAGCAGATGTACATTGTTATCTTCTTCCTCCCTTTGGCAACATATGTCCCTGCTCCTGACTCTAATTTGTTGGTTTGCATTCATTACCAAATTTCCCTAATTTTGCCACTAACGACCAAGCCAAAAGAGGCTCAATTGTGTTGCAAGTTGACTCCTTGTGTTTTTTTGTTGTTGTTGTTGGTTCGCTTTTTAAGATTTATTTATTATTATGCATACAGTGCTCTGCCTCCATGTACACCGGCAGGCCAGAAGAGAGCATCAGATCACATTATAATTGATTGTGAACCACCATGTGGTTGCTGGGAATTGAACTCAGGACCTCTGGAAGAGCGGTCAGTGCCCCTAACCTATGAGCCATCTCTCCAGCCCAACCCCTTGTGTTTTAAACCCTACTGTCATGACCTACAGGTCCCAGTTCCCACCAAAGAATAAAAAAAAAAGTACATACAAAACCATCAAATGAACTCAACATGGTTCAGGGGATTGCAAAATGAAAGGGAAAAAAATCTTAGAACTAAAAGGTCAAGGATATGACCTTGCAAATGCTAATTCCAAGATAGCAATTTTCACTGCAGCAAAGGTGAAATGTGTTTTTAATGAAAACATTCTAAAATGATAAGAAATCCAGTAGAAACTTTTACACGAAGGGAACCTCATTCTATCCCATTTTAGTCAAAAGTGTGACTTGCCATGATATGCCTGTAAGAGCAAGCACAGGGCTCAAAACGGACTGCAATTCTTCAGCCATACTCCTGTTTGTGAGAATTCAGTGCATATATTAATGATGCACTGTGGGCAGGAATAATTTCAGGTTTAGTAAATTGATAGACCAAGGGTCATATGCCAAAATGTAGAGAGAAGAATACCCAAAGTTCTCTGGCCAGCTAAACGGTGCGTGCAGATCATTAACAAATTAGAGCTTCTGCTTCAAATAACTTGCAAGGCAAGAGTTGACACTCAAACTTGAAAATTTTTCCTGAGTAGTTTTACAATAAAATAGTAAAGTAATGCATTGTAGAACCTTGTATTTTGCTTCTAAAGCATGTTGTACAGTATCTTTTACTATTTAAGGTCATATAGACAAAAATCTACTAAAATTAATGAATATTTGTTAGGAGCCTTCCATTTTCAGTCACACACACACACACACACACACACACACACACACACACACACACACATATATATATATATATATATATATATATATATATATATATATATATTATCTGTATCAATGGAGATTCAAGAGTGAGGACCTGCGTTTGAATTGTGAGGAACCAAAAGAAACCTAGATGCAGTGGTTTCCATGCATAATCTCAATGCTCTTGTGTCTAAATGGAAGGTAGATACAAGAGTCCCTCAGACCTTCTATATCTATTAAATTCTGACCACAGGTAAACAACAGAGACTCTGCCTCAAACGAGGGGAAAAGTGAGATTAGACACCCTGAACCACTCCATGAATGCACCATAATACAAGGTGCCCTTATGCACAAGTGAACACTCCTCTTGCATGCATATGCACATGAACCGTATATAGACACGTGAAATGCATTTGAAAAGGTAATTGCTGATTTGAATTTCAAGTGATGCATTTAAATTTGAGAAAGAACCAGTAGAATGGCAGAAATCTGTGCCAACTCCCACAAAGCAGCTTGCATCATGACACGGTCTCCAACTGGAGCATAGGTGATGCAGCTTTTAGGGAGGACTAGATTGGGACAAGAATGAAGCTT
The DNA here is from genome assembly GCF_964271855.1 of Acomys minous. Classification (NCBI taxonomy): domain Eukaryota; kingdom Metazoa; phylum Chordata; class Mammalia; order Rodentia; family Muridae; genus Acomys; species Acomys minous. The sequence goes on along the minus strand of NC_140484.1, from coordinate 126,823,044 downwards.
TACACTGTTGGATTTTTAGAGGCCATACGGAAATACAGTCTGGAGGCAGTTTAGAGAGAATAGTCCCAAATTTTCTGTGATTCATGAAGAAAATGTACGTTTCTCAGAAAATCTCCATTAGTAATCATATAATGTTAGAATAAATCTTAGTAATTATCTTATCTTTTGTATATTTTATCCAATTGATAGCATATCAATGCCTGAAGTAAAGTATTCTCTTGTGCCTTTCATAGTATTTTACAGGCTATCAGGAACCTATTCTCATTTATGCCTTTCTGACTACCCTCATTGATCCTATTCATGTAATGAAGGGCCTAAAAACAAAACCACACAATGTTACATAAGCATTATAAAATCATTGTGTACATGGCACAGGAGAATAGTTATTTTCACAACACTGTAGTTTATATGCTATTGTATCTTCATCTAATTTGAGAATAAATACAGATGGTGTCTGTCACTTACTTTAACATAACTCAGGATTGATGTAGATTTCCATGAGCCAGTACATGTGAAAAACAACCAACACACACATTTACTAAAAAATAAGATACGCTTTATTTTAAAATGTTAGATTAATAGCCACCTGGATTCTGAAGGGCATAATGTACATAATCTTTAAATTACCTCTCTACATAAAACAATATCCGTGTTGTCCCTATTGAGTAGTATTAGTTTGAATCAAAGTCAATGTCCCAGAAAGTAAAAAGAAAAAACGTAGCCTAGGGTAGTCATTTTATGGTCCATCTGACAGTATCTGTCATTATATGATCAGTAGTGGTAAATCATTACACATCTGTCAATGAGTCACTTCCACACTCAGGGTGATGAAGCTGGGTTATGCTGTCAGGTTTGACCATGAACAGCTTCATAGATACCGAGTGTATTGTGGGAACATCACCAATGCCTCCACTAAGACAGACAAGCCTCAGAACTAGAAATGACCATTCTGAGTTAGTTAACCCAGACTCAGAAAGACTCACATGGTATATACTCACTTATAATTAGACCCTAGCCCAACAGGAATATCCCATGAAAGTGTTTACTTACCAGGACATTGGAATAGATGCGGGACATCCCATTGGGACTCTAGGTGAGAGAAGTATAGGAGAATGGGGAAATAGAAGGATCCAGAGGGTCCTACAAGAAGAACATTATGATGGGCGGATCTGGACCCAGGGGGTTCTGCTCAAGCTACTGCACCAACCAAAGACAATACATGAAGTAAACATTGAACCTCTACTCAGATCTAGCCAAGGAACAGGACATTACCCACAGTTGTGTGGAGAGTGGGGACTGACTCTGACATGAACTCTGATGCCCCATGTTTGACAACCTCCCCTTGTAGGGAGACCTGGTAGCACTCAGAGAAAGAATAGGAAGGTTACCCAGATGAGACTTGATAGGCTATGATCATATGGTGAGGGAGGAGGTCCCCTTCTGTCACAGACCTAGGGGATGGGAATAGGTGAAAGAGCGAGGGAGGGAGGAATAGGAGGAGACAATCAAGAGGATAAAAATTGAGATGACTTCAAACTTTGTCTGTAAACTAGGCTGCACTCAAACTCATGTACCTAGAAGGTTATAAGTGTCAGCCATGACATCCACCCAGTTGCAATGAATATTACTGTTCCTATGTGGCTTCAAATTATGAGAGAGAGAGAGAGAGAGAGAGAGAGAGAGAGAGAGAGAGAGAGAGAGAGAGATGGAGAGACAGAGAGACAGAGAGAGAAAGAGAGAGGGGAGGGAATGAGAACACATATAGATGGTTGTGTGAGTTTCTTGAACTAGCCTGGCAACTATTAATCAATTATGAAATTATATGGTAAAGAAAATAAAGTCTTTTTAAAAATTAAAAATATAATAAAATAAAAATTTAGATGAAATCTGAATAAATTAATAAAAAAGAAAAAATGAAGGGTTGGATTAAACAATTGCTCATTATAAAAGAAATAGGAGTTTCATGGAAGGAGACAAGATGAAACAAAAAGAACTGAGAAATGGAAGGAACCATAGGCACTTGAACAAAGTTGAACCTTTAGACTTTAGGAAGTAAATGTTCAAAAGGAAGTTGGCCACCTGCATGGGTCCATATGTCTGAACATTGCATCACACTGCATTCCTCCAACACCATAGGAATTGTCCCTAGACATCGTCTCTAATCCTGCATTCTGTTTTCTTCCATCTGCACATTAAATATTTCTGTCACTGATTACTGACACTTGTATTTGGTATTTCTTTCTCCCCACGCTTATATTTTTATTACATTTGGGTCAGTTTTCCCTTTTCTCATAGTTTCCAATCTGCACAATTTGTAATCCTGCAAATTTACTGTCATTTTCTATTAATGTGCCATTTACTCCCCTGACCCAGATCTTTAATAAAAATGTTAAATAAGACCAGACCTAGGATTTGTTACTTGCTGTTTATAAGCCTTTCCTCAGTCCTAATCTGACTGATTTTCTTGTCATCTAAGCTCATTTAAAGTAAATTTGCAAGTAAAATATCATCAGGCATAGTATCAGATGTTTTGCTAATGCCTAAATATATCATGCTTTCTCTTCTGTCCATTAATTTTAAGAATTTATCAAGGAAAGGAACTCAGCTTGTCCCCTATGAATTTTCATTTATACGTTTCTGTGGTTTTAGGTTTGTAAGCTTCTTTCACTTAGGTTGTTCTGGATCATTTAATTATATGGCAAAGTAACTCCATATATTTATTTAATATGTAGATTTCACTATCACAGAAGAAGAGCTTGGGGAGGATGACAGTCAGTACTGTAAATAGGTCAGTAATACCCTATATAACACATCAAATTGCTTAGCCTCTTCATGCAATATGGACCAGATTCTAAAGGGAACTCTGGCCTTCTTTTTCAGGCCACCAAAGCCACTACTACTAATAACATGACTTTGAAGACACAGTCGATATTTATATGTAATTTCTCTTCTAGCCTATGTTCTCCTATATTTCTGCTCCTGTATTTCTATTCACATCCTCTTTCTTGCATTTTGATAACAATTTCTTACCCATACCTACTCTCCATTTCTATTGCCTCAGATTATACCAAACAGGCTCACCTACATACCACACACACACACACACACACACACACACACACACACACACACACACACGAGAGAGAGAGAGACAGAGATAGAGAAGGAAACAGAGACAAAGAAGGAGACAGAGACACAGAGACAGAGAGACAGAGACAGAGAGAGAGACAGAGACAGAGACAGAGAGACAGTGAGTCCAAGACAGACAGAGACAGAGAATAGGCATTTTATTTATTTGTTAGCCTTCTTACTCTGTCCTGCTTTTGATAGGGTAAAGCTGGAGCCCCTTAAGAAACATTAAAAGCTGCTTATAATGTGGTCTAAATCCCTCTCTCTAACTTACACATGCAAAGACTTAACTAACACCATTTTCTTTATATAATAGCAGGACATACAAACAGCCCCTTTTTTTTTTCATGTTCCCATGTTGATTTTCTTTATGTTTTATAACCCAGGTCTAAGTACCTAAGCTTTCGTCAGTGAGGCATAACTCATGTCAATGCTACAGTTTTGGTTAATTTTCCTTTTTTTTTGCAAGGTTTGATTTTTCTTAGGGGGCATCATGACTTTCTTTATAATAAATTCTGGTTCACTTTTAAAATGTGAAACCCCTAATTTTACTGCCAGATAGAGTGTTCATTTTCCATTTTTTGAATTAGTGTGTGAAGGCTCTAAATCTTTTGAACCTGGAAGTAGACTTCATTTATGTACTACCTACCTGGCACTTATGCCTTTTCTTTACTTCCTGAAATTCTTTTCACATTTGCTATCCAAAGACACCCAAATTGCTTTTCTCTAGAAACTCATGTTATTTATATCCAACATCTAAAACAGCTCTTTGTGGCAGACATTTTGTTAATGGAAATATGATGCTCTGCTCCATTTAATTTTGAATGTGGCATCATGTTCCTAACAAGTATCTTATATATATAAGTGTATATATACACTTTAAAGTTGTTACCTTTATATAACACATCAATGATTAAGACAAATGTTCAGAATACTTTCCTAATATTTTTCTATAAAATCTCCTTTTGCTGTGATCGCAAATTGAGCCAGTGACTCCCATCAAAGAAAGGGAAGCTCAATCACTCTTTGTTCTACTCTGACAAAGGGAAAAGGAAACAGGGGAAATGTTTAAAAACAAATATAATGCTCTATCCTCAAGCTCTAGAGATGTGTGGTAGCATATTGCTGTAATCGCAGGGTTTGAGAGTAGAAAAGGAGTGAAGATTTTGAGGCCAGTAAGAGATATATGGCAAAATCCTGTTACAAAAGAAAAGAACAAAGAGAATTCAAATTTAGTTCGTGTGTTTATATAAATTCTCTGTGAAGAGCTATTCATTCCTGTCATTTCTGAAAGGAAAAAATATCTATTACCAATCTATGAATGTTATCTATCTAACATCTACCTATCATCTATCTATCTATCTATCTATCTACCTCTCTATATAGCATATAAATATATATATCATCTATGTATCTATCTTCTATCATCTGTCTATATAGCTATCATTTATTTATGTATCTATCACCTACGTATCTATCACTTATCTCTGTATCTATCATCTATCCATCCATTTGGCTATATTTTATTTCTTATTTAAATATTATCCTGTACCATATTAGAAAGAAATCCGTAAAGATAGTTCTAGATTCTGTTTTCACTTTAACCTTTTCTTTCTGCTATTATATTACCAGCAAATTTACCACCAAATGAAATGTTGGAGTGGTTTAGTGATATGATCAGTGAATATAAAGTGGTTTTAGGTTTCTGAATTACAATTAAAGTTAAGGTATCATTTAATCACTTGGAATAGTTCTTGAAAGAGAAGAAGATGACTGAATATGACTTAAAATGCAGTTACCCCAGGGGAATGCTAATCCACAAGAATTTTCTATACTCTCTTCGTAATAAGCCCACCCATTTTCTGTCATTCAAACTCAGACGCTTTCACATGAAAATTCATTTTGTTATTTACACAGACACATAATTCTCAAAATTCACCATGAAATTGATATAAACATCTTTAATTTCCATTTGTCTAAAATATTATCATCCAGAATTTTGGAAGCACACTAAGAAATCTCAGTGTTGGACCAAGTAGTTTTTATTTTATTTACTTAGTGTTACCAGTGATGCTTGCCAAATACAAACTGAGCCACATGCATCCATTAACCATGACAAAATCATCTACAGTGGAGAATGAGTTAAAAGTCAATGCTCCTCTGTTGGCATAAGCTTTTTGACAAATCAGTGGACTTTGTTCATGCTTTGAAGTGCAGTCATTTTACTAAGTCATACAAAAATTAGACAAAAGGCTTATATCTCCCCATATATCTCAACTAAACATGTCCATCAACCACACTGTTCTCTCTTGCCTCTCTCTCCCTTACTCTTCCTCCCTCTTTCCCTCCCTTCCTCCCTTCCTCCCTCCCTCCTTCCTTCTTCCACTTGGGGATGTGTATGTCTCTCATCTTTCAAGACTCTCCCTGACATTGGACACTTCCTACCCAGGTTATTCAATTCAGACTCTTGTCCCTCCAAGTAGCTAAAGTGAATCTCCTCAATATCAAGGCTTTATTTGTTTGTCAAAATAAAGACATGATCATTTCTAGTGAAATCATGTATGAACAATTATGAAAGGATTACATCTATACTCCAAAATATCTTTTCAACACCTATTGGTTTAGGACACCTATTTTAGTTCCTTAAAGTTAAACTGACTTAGCTCTTGCATAAAACAGAAATTGTCTAACTTTAATGTTTTTATTGACCATACATAAATATATATAATGAATTTCTTGTATGTTCCATAAGGAAAAAAAGAGCTATGTCTTGATAAAGATTGATTTTGTAATAGTGACCAAACTCATCTGAGTAGCCAGGAAATTTAAATCAAGGCAAGCCAGTTGCATAAGCAAAACAAACAAAACCAAGTCAATAAAAAAAAAAAAGAGATAAATGGCTCATGAGATAGTATTGAAATACCACTGAGAATTCCATCACATTCTTCAGAAGAAATTATTGGCTTACAGCTGGGAGGTAAAAATGCCAGAGTAAGCTAAGAGTTAAGTCCAGAAATATAAATAATAAAGGCAAGCAATTTAATTTGTCTGCACTGGAGGACATTTATGCTTTTTTATTTTAGTGTTTTATTGTTTCTTTCTTCTTGACTTGGAAAGACAGGTGTATCTACTGCCAAAAAACCATGCTTTTATTATCTCATATAAAAGCAAGTAAACATCAATTTTAAGTCTTGCTCATACATAGTGTTTTCTCTTTTTTGTGTGTGGTGAATCCTGGACTACTTAAACATATGAGAAAGAAAGAGATAAAAAGAGAGTAATAGGCAGACAGAAAATATTTTATGGTATAGGTGTATATTAAATTATAGCTAACTGTTAAATTTGCTTTAGCTATAAGAGTAAAACAATCATTCCTTGCTATCTATGGAATTCATTCTGATTTGTTTTTTATAAATATCAAACTCTATAGATGCTCTAGAAACTTATGTGCATACACATACAGATAGCCCAAACAGCCAGAACCTGGAGTGCCTTGTCAGTTCCACTTATGTATGAGTTACCCAATTGTGACCAGAAAGACCTTACCTCCAAATAGTGAGAGAGAAAATGTGATTGCTTCTTAAACCATTCAATCCTGTGTTAGTATTTTACTTAGCATAACCTTTCCAATATAAGGATTATGTTTGATGTTGAAGAATTGAATTAAAATCAACTACTTTGTGAAACAGTATTTCACTTAGAAAAGTGATTACAATATAATTAATTCTTCACATCATTTAACAGACCAAGAAGATAATCCAAGTGTAAACCTAAGAATGTGTAATTTCATTGGAGGGCAAAGAAACTGACTACTATAATATTTTATCTCACAGTTTGTTCTTTGAGGTTGTTCATCTCAATATTCATATTAATACAATATTAACTTGGGGAACAATTGATGGGTATTTTTTCTGACTTATAATTATTTACTATTTATGGGAGAACTTAGTATGAAATATCCCTACAACATTACCTGAATAGATATTATTTTTAAAAAATAGATGCAAATCTAAATGACAAAAAAAAGTGTTCAAAAAAGCAAGTCATGGAAGTATGTAACTTTAATATTGGCTGGTCATGAGGATGAGAATGGAAAACAGCAAGTTGGAGAGATCAACATAGATAATATAATAAAATGATAGAGAGGGAGGTGGTGGTTGCTGGAGAGAATGATAATATAATTATGATGTGTTGATGTGCCTGGGTGTATATTATTCTAATGTGGAGGTGATAGAATTTATATAGATTTTTATGTATTATCATATCATCATTTGTTAAATTACCTTAAGCTTATGCATATTTGGGTATCAGTCACTACTTTTTTCTTTGTAACTGCACTGTCTTAGGCAGCTTAACTTCATGAATTTTGCTTCTTGATCTGAAAGCCATGATGAGAAGTATGAAGTTATATGAGCAAATTTCATGGAAATGTTCCTGAAATATAAAAACTGACTGGTTTTCTAATAAAAGACCTCTTTTTAGACTAGAGAGATGGCTCAAAGGTTAAGGACACTGACTGCTCTTCCAGGGGTCCTGAGTTCAATTCCCAGGAACCACATGGTGGCTGACAACCATCTATAATGTCATCAGATGCCTTCTTCTGACCTGTAGCTGTATGTGCAGACAGAATACTGTATACATAATAAATAAATGAATGAATAAATCTTTAAAAAAAACAAAAACCCCAAAACAAAACAAACAAACAACAATAAAAACAATACACATAGTATATACTCACTTATAATTGGACACTGGCCCAACAGTGATGTCCCATGAAAGTCTTCACTTACCAGGAGATTGGGATAGATGTGAGGACATCCTATTGGGACCATAGGTGAAAGAAGTATGAGAAAATGGAAAAGTAGAAGGACCCAGAAGGTCCTAGAAACCCACAAGTAGAACATCATGATGGGCAGATCTGGACTCAAGGGCAGTGGAGAGTGGGCACTGACTCGGACATGAACTCTGGTATCCCATATTTGACCACTTCCCTGTGGTGGGGAGGCCTGGTAGTACTTAGAGAAAGGATGAGCAGGCTACCAAGGTAAGACTTGATAGATAGACTATGACCATACAGTGGGGGAGGAGGTCGCCCTCCATCATAGACCTAGGGAAGGCGAATAGGGTGAAAGTGGGAGGGAGGGAGGAATGAGTGGATATAAGTAAGGGGAAAACAATTGAGATGTAATCTGAATACATTAATTAAATAATTAAAAACTTTTAAAAAGACTTCTTTTTACTTAAATTCAATGAAAATTCAAACTTTAAACAAAGAAATTTCCTTATCTTTACCAATTCAGAATTTACCAGGAATTCTAACCCTCAGGACTGCATACAATTCAGGATGCAATGTGCTATAAATTAGAATAAAAATAGGCAAGCAAAATTTATTTTCATAACTTCAAGATCCGAGGTGTTGGCCTCAATATTATAAATGCAAATAAAATGCCACAATAGCATTCACTTTAAATTTTAAAAGTGAAAGTATATGATAGCACATTATGTTTAATAATGATTTCTTATAATAGTTATACTCATCATTGTCTCATAACTAAAGAAGCTATTAAATTCATTAATATATTTTTATTTAATACTTTAATAACAATGAGTTACTCAATATAATATCTTCTTTAAAATTTAAAACTAGTATTCTCTCCTTCAGTGTTTCTCATAAAAGATTTAGTGTGCCTGGCTTTATGTTAAGGGCTTTAATCCACTTTGACTTGAGTTTTGTGCAGGGAGATAAATATGGATCTCTTTGCATTTTTTGTTTGTTTTTGTTTGTTTGTGCTTTTCTTTTTTGAGACAGGGTTTCTCTAGGTAACAGAGTGTCAAACTCACAGAGATTTGCCTGCCTCTACTTCCCAAGTGCTGGGATTAAAGGCGTGCATCACCACTGTCCAGCCTACTTGCATTTTTTACATGCAGACATCCAGTTAGAACAGAACCATTTGTTGAAGGTGCTGCCTTTTTTCCATTGTATGTTTTTGGCTTTTTTGTCAAAGAGAAAATGTCGATACGTGTGTGGATTTACTGATGCAGATGCTGAGAGTCACAGCCAAACATTGGAGCAGAGTATAAGGTGACTTAGGGAAGAGTTTGGGACTAGAAGAATCCAAAGGGGACAGAAAGGCTACAAGTGGAACAACACAGCCAACAAATCTGGGCCCAGGGGGACCTACAGAGAGTGATGTACCAACCAAGGACCACGCATGGAGAGGACCTAGACCCACTGCTAAGATGTAGTCTATAGACAGCACAGTTTCCAGGTGAGCAACATAATAAAGGGAGAAAGGGTTGCCTCTGACACAAACTCTTTTGCCTACTCATGGATCCCTTCTCCCTGGCAGGGTAGCCATGCTAGTCCACAAAAGGAAGAGGATTCAGGTAGTTCTGATGAGACTTATAAACTATGGTCTGGTGGTAGGGAAAGATGACTCCTTCTTTCTGAGGAGTAGAGGAAGAAGGGATGGGGGAAGAGGTAGGCAGGATAGTACCAGAAGGAGACAAGTCTATAATCAGATCATAAAGTGAATAAATTAAAAATAAACAAACTTAATAAAAATGGAATCTAAAATATTTGATTCAGGGGACCCAAGATGGCAATGCCAATCACATACCCTGTCTGATCAGCAGGATAGCAATGAATGCACAAGGACCTAAAGGATGAAACTAAGAACTACAAAACACCAGTCTTAGTGATCCCAGGTGAGAGAGGTCCAACACTGTGTGGAGCATGGGTGATCCAGCCTCCAGCCACCCAGCTAGTGCACAGAAAAGTCCCTATGTCACTGCAAGTGTGTAAGCAGTCTCCAAAGTCTAGCCATTCTCCTGCCTGCAGGGCCACCAGAATAGCTCTCTCCAGAGACAGAGAACACAGAGGAGGTGGCTTGGGGACAGGACCAAAGTCCCATTGTCCTCTGCCCCAAAGAGGCAATCCAGGCTACTGGATCAGCTCTATGACTGGATATCTTTTTCCCTGCTACCTAGCCGCCCTGCCCACCTATGTCAGAAACAGCAAGCAAGCAGAGACAGTGAACTCAGAGGAGGTGACTTGACCCCAAAAGGTGAGTTGGGTGTGGGACCAAAAAAAAAATCATTGAATATTATCTACTCCAAAACTCTCAGATAATCTGAGACCACCAAATCTACTAATTCAAGAGACATCATAATGGGAAGAGGTCAGCATAAGAACACAAGCAATAATTCCCAAGGCCATCTGACATCACCAGAAACTAGCAGTCCTACCACAGCAAGGCCTAGAGAAACTAGCACACCTAATGCACAAGAGAAATATTTCAAATCTGAGGTTTTGAAAATGATAGAATCTTTAAAGGAGGAAAATAAATCCTCAAACTAGAAGAGGAATATACAAAGAAAGTGTTGAAAGAATTAAACAAATTGCTTAAAAGAAATAAGGGAAAGACAGGACTACAAACAGAAGAAAGGAATAAAAGGATTCAACATAAAAATGGAGATAGAAGCAATGAAGAACACATGATCTGAGACAATCAAGAAAATGGAAAGCCTATGGAAGAGGGCAGGAACTATAGCATCACCAACAGGATACAAGAGATGGAAGAGAGAATCTCAGGGATAGAAGATATGATTGAAGAAATCGATACAACAGTCAAAGAAAAGGTTAATTCTGAAAAGCTCCTTGAAGAGAACATACAAGAAATCTGGGACACTATGAAAAGGCCAAATCTAAGAATTACAGGAATAGAAAAAAAGAAAAAAATAAATAAAAAAGAAAGAAAGAAAAATAAAAAAGAAGACTCCCAGCTCCAAAGCTTAGAAAATATTTACAACAATATCATAGATAAAAATTTCCTTAACCTAAACAAAGAAATGCCCATAAATATGCAAGAAATCTACAGAACTATAAATACATTGGACCTGAAAATAAAATACTCCCACAACATAATAACCGAAACACTAAACATACAGAACAAATAAAGATTATTTAAAAAGTGCAAGAGAAAAAGGCCAAACCAGTCACATATAAAAGAAAATCTATCAGAATAACACCTGATTTTTCAATGGAGACAAATCAAGCCCTACAGAATATATTAATAAAAATCTCAAGCCAAGAAGGCTAACTTTATCAACAAAACAAATGAAATAAATAACCCCACATTCGCAAAACCAAAAGAAAGTAAATAAACACACACATACTCTACCACTGCCATCATCAGAAAAACAGGAAATAAAAAACACTGGTCATTAATATTTCTTAGTATCAATGGCCTCAACTCCTCAATTAAAAAAAAAAAAACAAGCTAACAGAATGGATGAGAAAACAGGACCCACTATTTGGCTTCATACAAGAAACACATCTCAGCAATAAAGATAGACATTACCTCAGAGTAGAGGGCTGGAAAAAGGTATCCAAACAAAAGGACCCAAGAAGTACGTTGGAATAGCTATTATAGTATCTACTAAAATAGTCTTTCAAGCACAGCTAATCAAAAGAAAAATGGAAGGACACTTCATACTCATCAAAAGAAAAATACAGCAAGATGATGTCTCAATCCTGAACATCTATGCCCCAAATGCAAGAGCACCCACATTTGTAAAAGAAGCATTACTGAGCTTAAATCACGCATTGAAATGCAAACATTAATTGTGGGTGACTTCAACACCTGACTCTCACTAAGAGACAGATCATTGAGACAGAAACTAAATGGAGAAAAAAAATGAAACTAGTAGACATCATGAATCAAATGGACCTAACTGATATCAACAGAACATTTCACACAAACACAAAAGAACATACCTTCTTCCAAGCACTTCATGGAACCTCCTCCAAGACTGACCCATGTACTGGACTACAATGCAAACCTCAACAGATACAAGAAAATTGAAACCCCTTGTATCTTATCAGACCACCATGGATTAAAGCTGGACTCAAACAACAACAGAAGAAACCCTAGAAACTCATGGAAACTTAACAATTCCCTACTCCATAACCTCTGGGCCATGGATGGAATAAAAAAAGAATTTAAAGACTTTCTAGAACTCAATAAAAATGAAGGCACAACATACCCAAACTTATGGGACACAATGAAATAAATGCTAAGAGGAATGTCCATAATACTAAGTGCCTTCATAAAGAAATTGGACAGATCCCATACTAGCATCTTAACAGCACACCTGGGAGATCTAGAAAAAAATGAAGCAGACACACCCAAGATGAGTAGACAGCTGGAAATCATCAAACTCAGGCCTCAAATTAATAAATTAGATATAAAAGAGAAAAATTCACAGGAACAATGTAACCAAGAGCTGGTTCTTTGACAAAATCAACAGGATAGACAAACCCTTAGCCAAGCTGACTAAAAGGCAAAGGGAGAGTTATTAATTTCAACAAAATCCAAAATGAAAAGGGAGTCGTAAGGACACACACTGAGGAAATCCAAAGAATCTTACTTCAAAAGCCACAGCATCTGAAAATTTAAATAAAATGGACAATTTTCTTGAGAGCTACTAATTTTCAAAATTTAATCCAGATCAGAAAAACAAATTAAATAATCCTATATCTCCTAAGGAAATAGAAGTTGTCATAAAAAATATCCTAACCCCCCTGCCCCTCCAAAAAAAAACAAACAAACAAAAAAAAGAAAACAAAAAACAAACAAACAAACAAAAAAAAAAAAAAAAAAAACAAGGACAGATGGATTCAGCACAGAATTCAACCAGAACTTCAAAGAGCTAATACTCATTCTTGTCAATTACACAAAGTAGAAACAGAAAGATCATTACCAAATTCATTCTATGAGGCCACAGTCACCTTGATACCTAAACCTAACAAAGAAAGAGAATTCCAGACCAATTTCTCTTATGAAAATGTGTACAAAAATGCACTATACAATACTCACAAATCAAATCCAGAGAACATATCAAAAATATAATTCACTATGATCAAGTAGGCTTCATCGCTGGCATGCATGGGTGGCACAATATACAGAAATCCATCAATGTAATCCATAACATAAACAAACTGGAAGAAAAACTACATGATCATCTCCTTAGATGACAGAAAAGCATTTGAAAAATCCAACACCTATTCATGTTAAAAGTTTTGGAAAGATCAGGGATACAAGGCACATACCTAAGATAATAAAGGCAATATGCAGCAAGCCTATTGCCAGCATCAAACTAAATGGAGAGAAACATAAGTCAATTTCACTGAAAACAGGGACAAGACAAGGCTGTCCACTCTCTAAGTATCTCTTCAATTTAGTACTTGTGTTACTAGCTAGAGCAATTAGGCGACTAAAGAAGATCAAATGAACACAAATTGGAAAGTAAGAAGTCAAAGCATCACTATTCGCAGATGAGATGATAGAATATATGAGTGACCCCCAAAATTCTACCAAGGAACTCCTAAAACTGATAAACACCTTCAGCAAAATGGCTGTATACAAAATCAACATAAAAAATAATCAGTAGCCTTCCTGTATACAGGTGACAAATGGTCGAGAAAGAAATTAAGGAAACTACACCCTTCACAATAGTCACAAATAATTTAAAATATCTTGGTGTAACTCTAACTGAGCAAGTGAAAGATTTGTATGAAAAACTTCAAGTCTCTGAAGAAAGAAATTGAAGATTTCAGAAGATGGAAAGATCTCCTGTGCTCATGGATTGGGAGAATCAACATAGTAAGAGTGGCCAACCTAACAAAATCAATCTACAGATTCAATGAAATCCCTATAAAAATATCTACATTGTTCTTTACAGAACTTGAAAGATCAAATCTCATCTTCATTTGGAAAAACAAAAAAATTCAGAGTAGCAAAAAAACCTCTGTACATTAAAAGCTCTTCTAGAGGAATATCCATCCTGGATCGCAAGCTGAACAAAACAGCAATAGCTCAGGGTCTAATGTCAACACTTAATAAATGGGACTCTATAAAACTGAAATGTTTCTGTAAGACAAAGGACACTGTCAACAGAACAAAATGACAGCCTACAGACTGGGAAAAGATCTTCAACAACCCTATATCTGACAAAGGGCTAATATCAAAAATATATAAGGAACTCAAGAAAATAAACAGCACCAAACCAAATAATCCTATTAAAAATGAGGTACAGAACTAAACAGAGAATTCTCAAGAGAGTAATATCAAATGGTTGAGAAACACTTAAAGAAATGCTCAATATCCTTAGTCATCAGGGAAATAGAAATCAAAACTCTGAGATTTCACTTTACACCCGTCAGAATGTCTCAGATCAAAAACTCAAGTGACAACACATGCTGGCAAGGATGTGGAGAAAGGGGAACACTCCTCCATTGCTGGTGGGAATATAAACTTGTACAACCATTATAGAAATCAATCTGGCACTTTCTAAGAAAATTGTGAATATGGCTTCCAAGACCCAGCTATAGCAACTCCTGAATATATACCAGAAAGGTGCTCTACAATACAACAAGGACTTTTGCTCTACTATGTTCATAGCAGATTTATTTGTCATATCCAGAATCTATAGAAACCTATATGTCCCACAACTGAAGAATGGATTAAAAAAATCTGTGGTACATTTACACAATGGAATACTACTCAGCTATTAAAAACAAGGAAATCTTGAAATTTGCAGGAAAATGGCTGGAACTAGAAATGATATTGAGTGAGATAACCTAGACCCAGAAAGACATGTGTGGCATATACTCACTTGTATGTGGATATTAACCCAACATTGATATCCTCTGAGAGACTCCACCCATTGGGGAGTAGGGACAAATACTGAGACTTGTAGCTATACTCTAGGTGAAGTGCTGAGAGTTGCATGGAAGAGTTGGGGGATGGAAGGACCTGGAGGGGCCAGGAGCTCCACAAGTAGACCATCAAGGCCAGTGGATCTGGACCCAGAGGAACCTGAACAAACTAATACACTGACCAAGGACATTGCAAGCAGAGAAACTAGACCCAGTACTCAGGTGTAGTAGATTGACAGCTCATTCTCCAGGTTCCCATGGGGGAGAAGAGTGGGAATTATATCTGACTGAAGCTCTGGTGCCTGTGATTTGATCACTGCCCCTTGACAAGGCAGCCTTGGGGGTACACAGAGGAAAGGGATCCAGGCTATTCTCATAAGATCGGAGAGGCTGTTAGATGGTGGGGGAGGACTACACCCCCCCCAGGTCAGTGCTCTAGTGGAGGAGAATAGGGCAGAAGAGGGAGGGAGCCAAGGGGATAACAATTGAGATGTAATGTGAATAAATTATATTTTTTAAAATTGATAAATTATTTGAGAAAATGAGAGACTAAAATGTGGCAATACTATTACTTATTTGCTTATACAATCATTCATTTACAAAACCACCCACAGCATTAACCACAAAGACAGACTTTTGTCAATATTCACCAAGGTTTAATAGTCAGTTCACTTGCAAAGATGCTTCCCCTACTAGAGGACCTAGGTAGAGTTTTTAAGATTTATTAAAATCAGGCTCTCTTTGTTTCCCATACTTAATTTAAATAATTAATCAATATAAATTATGATAGAAAAATTCAAAGAAATATGTTCTGTAGTCATTCTACCCTAAATCTGGAGAAGCCTGACACTTAAATTTTGGGTCAAAGTTTTTTGTGGGTGATTTGACACAAGGGTAAATACACCCAAGAAAACACAGGAAATAAATATTTTGTACCAGCAAATCCAAAAAAAAAAAAAAAAAGAAAAAGAAAAAGAAAAAAGAAAAAAGAAACGAAACAAACAAACCAACAGAAAAAACCCTCAGCGCTCATTCACTGACAACTGTGAAATCTAGGTATTTCACCATGTTAGACACATCGATGTAAGTAGCTCATATGAGGATAAGAGATTCAAACAGATGGAAACCCTGGCGATGTGACTGTAGTATGCATATGACAAGATCAAAGTTCAAAGATGGAGGAACACCTACTCCAGGGAAATAAACACAGGTAGGCTAGGTCTCCAAGGCCTGGGAAGAATTATTATGTGAAGCAGGAATAGAGTTGATGGAAGATAACCAGAAAATTCTATGACATTGTAACAGATTGTATGAGAGGAGAAATTACAAACAAACAAAGAAACAAACAAACTCACATCTTCTTTTCTTATCATGACTCTATGTCCCAGCATCTTTTCCAGTTGATACACCCATGACTAGATTCTGACCAATGGACGGGAAGAATAGTTACATATGCTAAGTTCAGGCTTGATTCAATGTTCTCTTTCAGGAAACATGAGGTAATAAAAGAGAGGAGAATTTATGGAGGATACAGGGAAGGACCTGTTCACCTCAGAGTCTGGTTGGAGTGTCCATCACAATAACTACTGAACTGGAATGACTCCAAGAACACAGAACATCTTACTTAGGTTTTCCACATAATATAGGGAAAGTCTCATGATTCCTAATGATAACACTCATAGATATCTTTCGTTAGTTTTTGTTGCTGCTGCTGCTTATTTCTTTTGTGACAGGTTTTCTGTAAGTAAACCAGGCCATATTTAAAGTATTGGTTCTCTTCCCTCATCCTCCTGAGTTCTAGGATTACAACTTGCTAGAAAGAAGTAAATATGAATAAAAAAGGGTCACCTTGGAGTTAGCCTAGTCAAACTAGAATTTTGACATTTAAATAGATCCCCAGAATTAATTTCTTCTTTTAATAAATGGGAAAAAAGATAAAAATTTTAAGGCACCCTAATAAGACATTAAAATAGAAAAAGTAGAGTGGAGCCCAAATAATCTCAATCCCATTAACTGAATAATAGTCTTTACAATAATATGACAATACTTTTATGAGCATATTTCTAACTAGGATGATTGACATAGAATTATCAAACTCAGTTTGGTTTTGTCTTCCTATAAGATAATTGGGAATCACAGTCACAGTTTTTAAAATACAGAGCCCTTCTATGGAAGGAAACTGACCTATTTGGAATATGCTTTAACGAAACACTTAGAAAGTTACTACAATTGAGCGTATCTGTAATCCAAGCAACCAAGAGGCTGAAGCAGGGGGCTCAGGAGTTTGTAGGCAGCCTGTAGTATAGAGTAGAAACCCACAAATCAAAACTGGCAGTGTAAAGTCCAGCAAATAGGAAATAGGGAAAGCAAAAATGAAAATAAAAATCCCTACCAGAATATGTTAAAATATAAGTACCATTTGTTTAGATGAAAAAATATGAGTCAAGTTGAAAAGAATTAACTTTCACAGAATATGTACTTAATGCTATGTAGATTTAAGCACCTTTGGGTGGAAATAATGTCTCCCTGTCTTATGCAGAGATAAATACGTTGTCTAGAGTCTCAATTGACAATGATAATAACTGAAGGCTTTTGCAGTTAATCAAAGTTTGGATTTGTTTATTCATTTTTCAGCTGTCAAACTGAATAAAACGTAAGTCAACCTACAACTTGATAGTACTTTCTACTTTTTTAAAAGATATTTCATGCATGAAAAGATTCAACCTTTCAATTACTTTTTGTAATAATATAGACATGAGCTGCAGGAAATAATAATACTTACCACATGATATTTGAGAGAGAAAAACACATTTTATTTAAAAACCCAATACTTTGCACATGGTTTGTCCAATGGTCAAGCCACTACACACAGTGAGTGGACATTTACACCCAAGGCCACAAAATGCCTTCAGATATGGTCTCTTTTATTTATTTAACCCGTACAAATTTATCATGAATAGCTTTTTTAAAAAATCTTTCAAACCTGTTTTCATTCAGGTCAACACTGTGGCTTATTGAGAAATCACATCCAAACCTCTCTTAAGTCTCCCATTGTGGAAGGCAGAATGTTATTTCCTACACAGCAACTACCATCACCCACATTCAACTATGCTCTACCCTTTGGTGTTATTTCCCTGGCAACAAAACAAGAGATTTTGCATATGGAGTTAAACCTACTAGCCAGCAGTCACTGAAACAGGTAATCCTGGATTACCCAGGTAAATCTACTGTAATCACATAAACCCTCAACATTCAGCACAGGAAGTCATAGGGACTGAATCACCTCAAAGGTTCAATACAACACTGCAGATTTCAAGATGAATGTGGCTGTTGTAAAGCAAACTAAGTGTAGACTGGCAGTCAGATTGCAAGAGAGCTCTAAACTGGTATCTTATTATTAGCCTCTCTAGAGGACACTAGCATGGTAACTGACTTCCATACCACAGAAATAAATTAGGAAGTAGATGTCATTTTAACCTACTGACATTTCTACAGTGCAGATTGGACTGAAACATGTCAGTGTTCTATGAGATGGTAGACATGCTATTGTAGGTGGATGAACTTGTAGACTTACAGGAATTTTTGTACTGCCTGCAAGTGTCTTAAATGGGTTTGGTTTGCACAGACTATTTTGATCATCTGCTGATTATTTCCCTGGAATTTCATGTGACATTTTTTATGCCAACTAGTCATTAGAACATTCACACAGAGAACTGTTTTTGTCATGGTATCACATTCCACTGACTTTCATCTAGACAAGACATCATGCAGGACAGAAGCCACCAATTGTCTAAAGCCAACACTTCCCTTCTAGAACAACTGGTTGTTAAGGGGCCAAAAGAGCAACACTAAGGCACATAAATCTGCTGATAATGTGGATCATGCTGAGTGATGCCAGCCAACTCATTTATATTCAATGCCATTAATCTCCTGGACATGACAAATCTTACCAGCAGAAGTGAATACATTCCAGATAATACACTTCTGAAGTAATGAATAACCTTCCCTGTGAAGTACTTTAATGGGTCTTCTTGTCAGATTTAAGATTTTATTATTAACATTAGAAAATGGAAGCCCAAAAAGATAAAGTTGCAAATCAATTTCACTGTTCCTTCATAATGAGTCCCTAATTGACCTCAATTTCTAATATAGTTATATATTTCCTTCCTTACTTAATTTTACTGACAGGTATAGGAGAATTTAGAAACTGAGCATAAAGACATTCGTTTCAACACTTTATTTTATGTAGTTTAATGGAACTATTAATCACCTCCATAGTCATATATAGAGTATTTATGACTTTTTACAGTTTAGATGATGATCATTTTATAAAGTTAGTGCTTCATTTATTAAAAATACATAAGAATAAGTATCAATACTAATTCCCATTATGTATGAATCCATCCCAGAAGATTTATATTTTATATTTAATGACCAAGATATGACACTTATTTTGCTTTGTCAAACAAGCTACTTGGTTGGCATATTAGAAAAATGTGAATTAGAAAGACTGTTGACTACTCAAATTGGTAGAACCTGAGTAAATGTCATTTGACATTTAAAAAATAAAGTATTTTCATCAATAACCACATGTTGGTATCATAAACATGAAACATTTTTAGGGCTAGGGAGATAGCTTAGTAGGAAAAGTGCAAGCATGACATACTGACTTCACATCCTAGGAGCATGTCAAAGCAAGCCATAGTGGCACACATCTGTGGTATCAGTCCTTAGGGCTGGAGGCAGAGAAAACCCAGGAGCTTGCTGGAGCCAGCCTAGTCAAAATTTTAGAAGCCAGGTTCAGTGCCTGACTCTAACTCAATGAGTTAGATGAGGAAGTTATTGAAGAAGTGGAAGAAGACCTCCAAACATCAATCTCTTCCACATGCACCAGCACTGGCAAACAGCCAATAGACTTACCTACTGACCAATCAATCCATCAAAATGTAGCAGTTTTAACTGTGTTGGAATAAATTTAGAACACTGAAGATTGAGTACATCATGGCAACCTGAGTCTTGTGTATCTGAAAGGTAGACCATGCTGTACTTACACTAATATATATCTACCTTGTTCACTGTCAACTATAACTTTCTCAAAGAACAAATGCTTTCAGACAATTGGAATATAATATATTGCTTATTTTTTCTAGCATCATTTAGTAGAAATTATAATAGGCATTTTGACTGAGTGAACCTCCACTGCTCAACAAACTCTCAACTCTCCAATGGCCAACCTTAAGTTCTTTGAACTTCCTAAACACCATTTTCTTTCTCTGAAAATGGGAGCTGTATTATGCAAACAGTCATGAATATAACTTTAGAGAATTCATGCAAACCATGTACAGTAGTGCCTACTGCCTGAAGTACATAGAAAATTCACTAATTACTGTTCATGTGAAATTTTAATTAATTATTCTATTGTATATTATATTTCTTTGTGTACATGTATATGTGATGATAGATATATATGTAGTAAGAGGACAACATGTAGAATTGGCTCATTCCTTCTTTATGTGGATTTTGAATGTTAAACTCAGGTCCTCGGGCTTTGTGACAAATAATTTTACTTGCTACCTCACAAGCTCCACAGTATTCTTTTGCATGCAAAAATCAAATGAATCAAGGGAATGCACTGGTTTTTACTATTATTGGTACTTCTAATAGTGTTGTATCATCTTTCTGGTGCTTTCTAGTGTTGCCTATGTGGGACTGATGATAAGTTGTGTATTTCCTGTCTCATAGGATGTTCCAGAGGAAGAAACAATCTGTAAACATCCCTTTCATACCAGGAACCCTAAAGGGGAATTCCTGTAATATGTTTCAAAAAGCTTTCTAGCATCTCAGCACAAAATGATAAAAATCAATTTTGTGCATTTGATGGAGATTTCAGAATCAATCTTTTCCTTGTCATGGAACACTTTCTTAATAATATAAAACTATTTATTCTTGATGAGGAATTTAAAGCACTGGTGACTGAGCATGAAACCAACACACAGAGATGCCTGAGGCTGGGGTTTTGACTAAGTAGATTTAGCAAACCTTGATAGAACGTAAAATCAAATACAGGGGAGAAGTCTGGTGTCTGTTATCTTTCCTGTGGGCCTGAGGCTTGAATTAATACTGACTGTTTTGAATTAAATTTGGCAATGGACTAGAGACATGAAGAGCCTGTTTTATTATTTTATTTTACTTTTATTATTGTTATTGGGAGAAACAGAAGAATTATGAATGTTTGCCTGCAGTTAAGAATCCTGAGAGAGCAAAGACCTGACACTTTAAAAATGACCCAACTGGTTTTGTGAAACTGCTCTCATCTTTCACTGCAGCAAGTATGAAACAGAGTTCCTGGAGGTTGGAAATGCCTTTTTCTTATCTTCTGTACAATGGCAAAGCACTGTGTCACATATGCGGAGAAATGGTTAAAGGGGCCATCTTGGTATACTACTCAAAGGAGGCTGTGCACCAGGGTGGTGGAAGGACTTTTCTACAAATGCCAATTTTATTTATTTTTTTATCTTTCTCGTACATTATAAGAGTTTTCTAGGAATAGAACTGGAAAAGTGAGGTAAAGCCAGAGGAAAGGCTAGTCTTCAAAAATGACAAAACAAATTAAAAGCACATGTATAATCAGTCCCCCAAGAAAACAAATTGCCAACTCTAATATAATATGGTCTACTCAAAAGGGAGCACAAAACCTGATGTGGTGCATTTCCTAAAAAAGAACATTTGACATGTTTCCTGACAATACACTGTGCATATGTGTGTTTGTGTGTATATATATATTTTTTAAGTTAATAATTTTATCTGGATTCAAAATGAAAATGAGATCCCACCAGTGGGCTTACAACTATATGTCTTATTTTTCTCAAAAGAGAAGGATCAAAAGTCTCATCAAGAATTATGTTATTGTAATCATGGTTGAATGTTTATCCTTTTTATTTCACTTTATGTCTTTATTATGTTCAACATTGTATAAGTTCTACATGTAATCTCTAGCAGATATAACTGTTAGTTCAAACTCTGCAGCAAAAGTCTTCTCAAGCCGGAGTTTCATGCTCCTCCTGGTGTCTGTCAACTGAGAAGACTCATTTTCTGCTGTTAGAAACAGGGCCATATCATAGGAAATACCCTGAAAGAACATTCGTTCTATTCACAGTTTAAATACTTCTTGGATTCACAGTTTTATGATAATCATCTAATTGTTTTCCATTTCACTTCTACTTGTGTGCAATTATTTTACACAGAGTTCCTATGAAAACTGATGAAATAACTAAATAATGGTTTAGGACTAAAATATAATAAGCAGTAGAAATATTGGTTTTTATTTTCCCCTTTCTAAAATTTAGTATTACCATTATGCTTGCTTTATAACGAATATTTGCTAGATGACAAAAAGCCTGTAAAAACTTGGCATCATACTATTGGTTAAAATACTAATATGTGAGGACTAGACAACCATATCTGTTTTGCATCAAGTATTCAGGAACTAGAACCAAATTGCTTGAGTATTTTCACTTCCTGGTCTATCTCTTAGATAAGTAAGTTATACAATTTAATGATTAGTTGGTCAAATCATGGTCATATCAACTAGTAGTCTACTTTTATCACAAGAATATACATCCTAGATATACCAGATAGATATGATTCTATAGAAAGATAAGGCAAAATATATAAGTTCTTAAAAAGCCTCAGAGACATATAGAATATAGCATTTAAAATGCTTTTATTATTTTAAAGATTCATTGACAATTAGACAGGTTAACTCCTAGAAACACGAAGCCTACCTCAAAGATGATGATGAGCACTAAAGAACCTCCTTATGGAGATGGAAAAATGTCCTCCTTTCTACCACAGACAGAATTTTGCCTAAAAATGGGAAGCTTGGATGCAGGCAGAATTGACCACCAATTCTGACAAGGCAGGGTAAGCAAGTTCTCAATAGTTCCTGTCTTACAATTATATCTGACAGATATATTGAGCCAGAAGGCTGACAATGATGCTCCAACACTATAGAGAGTTTGGGGTGACTATTGAAGCAACAAACTGTGTCTGTCATCTTCTCATATTGGAAGTTGCTTACCTGCACTTCCTGTATACTGAAGTAATTAATTTTCTTCCTTCTTGGGTCTCTTATGGGGTTGAAGACCAGATAGTTTAGTTTTAAAATTAAGCTTCACTGTTTTAGAGTTAAGGTGCTTTTAGGTCTAGATAGATGTTTTAAGTTGATAATGACAAGATGTGATAGATATTGATTTACATTCAGAATTTTAGACCTACCAAGATAAGAAAAATATTTTCTTCATGGCTACCAAATACAAATAGCCAAAACACTAAGAATGTAACATTTATATAATTCCTGACTGTTTCATGGTTCTTTTTGTTGTAGGCAGTTTACTGTATATATGTGTAATAGTATAAAGGTATATGTAATATATAAAAGAATTAATTAAAAATATTTACAGACCTTTACATAACTACAAAACACCTCTAAAGCTCTATATGTTAAACTCTTCTGTTTGTGAAACAAGTTGCAGACATAGAAGTTCAACATTACAAATGGTCCTGATACTGAGAGTATTAATGATTTAACTGGATTAGGAGTACACTGCCGATAACCAAAGGACTCTAACTTTAAAACCTGCCACACGAGAGGGAAACCATTCCTAGAACAGGGAACCTAGTTTAACTTTTCAGTGCTAGTGAAGTCACAGGTATTGGAAGGGAACCTATAACCACTGCTTTACTAAAAGAATAGCATAATCCCTAAGAACAATATCAGCATTTGTTCTTCTACCCACGGATCAGTTTAGACTTCACTCCTTGGCAAGGAAACTCCTCTTTGCAACAGAAAAAGATAAAAGAAAACCATACCCAGTCAAATGCAGAGCTCTTAGTGCCCAGTCCCAATGGATGCATCTGTAAAACACTCACACACCTACGGTTCATGGAACTTTGCAAAAAAGAGGGCAAAAAAGATTGTAATAGCTTGCTGTGAGATTGTCTGAAGCTATATCCATAAAGTCTCACACCAATATGACTGCTTAAATAGGATCTGACAGGAACAATGCCTCAACCCTACACAGAGAACTATAGGCAACTAAGGAATGCTGGGAACAGAAGATATAGTCTTGCCAGGGAAAAGCTCACTAAAGCAGGTGATAGAATATGAATATATATGAATTCATATATCTATCTGTCTATCTATCTATCCGAATGTGTGTTGGTGTGTGTGTACATGAAATAACATTTAATGAAAAAGAGGCCATGAAAGGGAAGGAATAATATTTATAATTATATTATAGTCTCCAAAACAAAACAAAGATTACTGCCCACTTTGTAGTCAGTGTGAACAGTGCTAGCAATGCTATTACCAAAGTAAGAGAATCATCAAAGCACCTAAGACCCTCCTCACTCGATTTTGAAATTAGCATATTCTCTATTTAAGTATCGGTATCACTAAATGGCATAGCCATGGTAGTGGTTTCTTTCTTCAGATTTTTTGTATATACACTTATATTATTACATGTATATACAATAAACTACCTACAGCAAGAAGAACAATGAAACAATCAGGAATTATATAAATGTTACATTCATAGTATTTTGGCTATTTATATTTGGCAGCCTTGAAGAAAACATCTTTCCTGTCTTGGTGAGTCTAAAATTCTGAATGTAAATCAGTATCTATCATATCTCATCATTATCAACTTAAAACATCTATCTAGACCTAAAAACATCTTAACTCCTAAGCAACTAAGCTTAATGTTAAAACTAAACTATCTGGTCTTCAACCTTATCAGAGACTTGAGAAGGAATACAATTGAAATTGTATTAAATACTCGTTAAAGAACTTAACAGCTGTCCCCTATCAGGAACAGAGTTAGCGTTTCCATACCCCATTACACATCACAGTACCTTCTTCAAGCTCATATTGTAGCCATTTCTGCTTCTCAGAGGTAAACCCCTCAGGGCAAGGGCAGTAGCTTTTAATTGGCTTAGGAAGTGCTGCAAGGTCTTCCCTTTTGGCAAGAGCTCTCTGGAAATTGAAGAGGTGAGTGTAAGTAATTTAGACAAAGCATTTTTAAAAATCCATTCAGAAACTATTTAAGGAAGTCTGAGTTTCTGAGTTTGCAGTGATAGTTGAAGCTGAGACATCCTATGAAGCTGAAGAGAGGAAACCACAATCAATAATGGTAGTCAAGTCCAGAATATCTTAGGCTTCTCTGAGTATTTTCATACTATTTTGTAGGAGTTCAAATGTAAATAGCAGAAGATGAAGGATTTCAGGTAGCATCAGGGCAGAAAGGAACTTTAAAGCTCTTCTGCTGGAGAGATGTTCTAGGGGTTAAGAGCACTGGCTTCTCTCACAGGTGACCTGGGTTCAGTTACCAATACCCACAGGACAATTCACAGCTCTTTGTAACTGAAAGAGGGGGGGGGAGAGAGAGAGAGAGAGAGAGAGAGAGAGAGAGAGAGAACTTGCATCATATAATCTAATTGCAGTAGATTCAATGGTCTTCATGCATAACAGGCATATCAGCATTTCAGTTTCATGCACTCTAATTTATTAATTGTTGACTTAGAGCCTGAGCTGTTGGTGTTCTGTTCAGGAAGGTGTCACCTGTGCCATTGAGTTCAATGCTCTTCCCCACTTTCTCTTCTAATAGATTTAATGTATCTGGTTTTATGCTGAGGTCTTTGATCTACTTGGACTTGAATTTTGTGCAGTGTTATAATACAATCCATTTGCATACTTCTGCACACACATACATTATTTATATAATTAGTATTTGTTTTGATTAATAAGTTTATAGCTCAAAAGCTGATATTTTTTTATTTGTCTTGTATTGTCTTGTTTTGTTTTGCTTTTTGAGACAGGGTTTCTCTACGTAGCCCTGGCTGTCCTCAAACTCATAGTGATCAGCCTGCCTCTGTCTCCTGAATACTAGGAATAAAGGAGTGCACTACCATGCCCGGCCTGCTACTATTTTCTAAAATCCCCATTCATTCTTTGACTATCCAAAGTATTCATTAATTTGAAACTTGCCATTTCCTATTGTTTTCTTTAAATTATCTGGTGTTCACTATAAAAAGTCTGTCAACAAGTCTCTGTTCTAATCTTGAATTTTAAAAATATCTATATTTTGTCACTAATTTTAGTTATATAATTTCTACATCTTGTAGAATAAAATAACTATTTGGTAAGGAAAGGCATTTGGGACATTTTTTTTAACTTTATATTTTAATTGCTAGAAAAATCTAAGGCTGGAAATTTCCATGTACTTACTTTGTGACCTCTTTTTAATAAAAATGATTGCTATCAGACACAAGAGTTTTCATCACTAAAATACATTATACATAAAGAACATTGTCTAGCACCATTATGTAAGCCATGCTTAGCCTGATATTTAGACCATGCTAATGACTTAAAAGGAATTTAATAAACAAACATATAACAACGCGTGGTAGAAGTACAATTCCACACTTGTACTTGATGGGCTTTAATTAGATTCACAGTTATAGAAAAAAAATAAAAACACTAAGTTCTATCATAGTATAAATTGCAGCCTGCCACCTGTATATCACAACACTACCATGCCATTAATGGTAGTGTTACAAGGTACTTTCCCATGAAAACATAGGCAAAGTCATCACTGTCAAATGTACTTGAACTAAGTGCTTGCTGATAGTTCAGTATAGCAGGGATACATCAAGGAATATATATAAAAAAAACAGCATGTGCAAGCTAATTATCTGTATTAATTAGGATAGGAATTGCTGTGATGAAACATACTGACCAAAAGAAACATGGGGAAAATGGGTTTATTTCATTCAAACTTCCACACAACCGTTCGTTATCAAAGTAGTTAAGGTCAGAGCTTCAAGTAGGGCAAACGCCTGGAGTCAGAAGCTGATTAAGTCCATGGAGGAGTGCTGGTAACTGGATTGCTCCTTATGGCTTTCTCAGCCTGCTTTCTTTTATACACTAAGACCACCAGTACGTGGATTGCAACCTCCCAACAATCACTAAATACTAAAATACCTTACAGGCCTGCCTACAGAATTTTTTTTAAAAAGAATTTTTGTTTTATGTTTGTTGATATTTTGCCTGTGTGCGTGTCTGTGTCAGGGTATTAGAAGCCTTGCAACTGGACTTCCAGAAACATGTGAACTAACATGTAGGTGTTGGAATTGAACCTGGGTCATCTGAAGGAAGAGCCAGTTCTCCTAAGTTCTGAGCCCAAAGACTTTATTTATGGGGCTATTTTCTCGACTGCCATGTCCTTCTCTCAGATGACTCTTAACTTGTGTCAAGATGACTTAAAATGAGCAAGCAAGACTGAGCCCTTTCCAACTTGGCAACAAACACGCCTTTCAAACACTCCCTTTATGGAATGGAGCCTCAGTTTCTCTTTATTGACTCCTTCCATCCTGGGGCTTCAACTGCCACCGGGGCTGGACTTTCACCAATGACCTCTCCTGGCTTCTCATAGTACCAAGCCCCAGGTGCTATCCATAACCCTTTCATCCCTTTGAAACTAGCAACTCCTGGGAGACTCTTACAAATGACTAAAATCAGCTGTCAGCATGAATCACAGTTTTACCACCTCTGGAAAACATATTCTGCCTATTGACCCTGGGGAAGGAAAATGTCACTTCAGTGATGCTGGTGTCATTTATTTGTTTGTTTGTTTTTTGGGGGGGTGTTCTAGACAGGGTTTCTGTGTGTAGCTTTGGTTGTCCTGGACTCTCTTTGTAGACCAGGCTTCTTAGAACTCACAGAGATCTGCCTGCTTTTGCCTCCCAGAAATTAAACCATGCTGGATGATAGTATCTTCTTAATCATTGCTAATTTCTCAGCGTCAGTGACCAATATCAAATATCGAAGCAAAACAAAAGTTCCATTTTTCACGGTTCTCATAACTTGCTAATCACAGACGTTCTCCTTAGCACCAGCTAACCAGAACCGCAGATTCTTATTCCAATACAAGCAACGCCACTGAAAAAATCCTTAAGGGATGTTCAAACCTCCCTCTGGAACCTCACAAGCCAGGCCATCCTCTCGTGCATCTGTTTCAGTGCCCTGGTTTTCGAAGCTCCCACAGAACAGCACACAAAACGTTGAACACTTATTGTCTTTTCTACCCCAAAGTTTCAAGACTCTTCCTATGTCCCACTATCCTGCTACCAGTTTCTGCCTTAGAGTTAATATTTCTGTGATGAAACACAATGGTCCAAAGTAACTTGCCGAGTAGAAGGTTTGTTTCACTCACACTTCCATGTAACAGGGTCATCATCAAAAACAGTGAGGACCAGAACTCAGGTAGGGCAGGAGTTGGAGTCAGAAGATGATTCAGAGGCCACAGAGAAGTGGCTTACTGGATTTCTTACCAAAAATGCATGGGGGCCTTCCAATCAAGCACTAATTAAGAAAATGTGCCACAGGGCAAGTTAGAGCTGCTTCTTATGGAGGCATTTTCTCAGTTGATGTTGCTTCTTTCAAATGACTTTACCTTGTGTTAAGTTGACATAAAACTAACAAACACATTAATCATTTACTCAGGACCTACTGAATGTCTGCAAGTACTCAAATTCTGTGCCAGGATACAATAAACAGAACACACTGCATTTCTTATATCCAGAAGATGCTCCACCACACAACAAGGACATATGATCAACCATGTTCATAGCAGCCTTATTCATAATAGCCAGAACATGGAAACAGCCTAAGTGTCTCTCAGTTGAAGATTGGATAAAGAACTTGCGGTACATTTAAACCATGGAATACTACTCAGCTATTAAAAACAAGGAAATCCCAAAATTTGTGGACAAATGGATGGAACTTGAAATGATCATACTGAGTGAGTTAACCCAGAAGCAGAAAGATTCACATGGTATATACTCACTTATAATTGGACACTAGCCCAAAGGCATGTCCCATGAAACTCTTCACTTAACAGGAGATTGGGATAGATGTGAGGACATCCTATTGGGACTCTACATGAGAGAAACATAGGAGAACGGGGAAATAGAAGAGCATCATGACAGGTGGATCTGGGCCCAAGGGAGTCTGCTCAAACTACTGCATTAACCAAGGACAATACAAGCAATAAACATCAAACCCATACTTAGATCTAGCCAACAGATAGGACATTCTCCACAGTTGTGTGGAGAGTAGGGACTGACTCTGACAGGAACTCTGATGCCTCATATTTGACCACTTCCCCTTGGTGGGGAGGCCTGGTGGCACTCAGAGAAAGAATAAGCGGGCTACCAAGATGAGACTTGATGGCCTATGACCATATAGTAGGGGAAGAGGCCCCATTAGTCACAGATCTAGGGGAGCAGAATAGGGTGAAAGCAGGAGGGATGGAGGAATAGGAGGATATAAGTGATGGCATAACAATTGAGATGTAATCTGAATAAATGAATTAAATTAAAATAAAACAGAGTTTACAATAAAAAATAAACTGCATTTCTTATTAAAGTACTTCACCAATTTCTATAAGAAAATAAATATATCGATAAATTAAGGGTTCAAAGTAAATGAAATCAGGAATTTGATCACAGAAATGATTGATGCGCACATTTATGAGAACGAGAACTTTCGGCCAATAAACAAACACAAAAAAGTATTAAACTGACATATGTCATCTCATTCAAAAATTGCAATTAAACATAAAAATGCAAAACTTTGGAAAACATTGTATGCTATATTTGATGTCTAATAACTTATTTCAAACCAAAAATATATGTACATTAAAGAACCTTTGTGTCTTGCTACTATTCTATGGCTGCAAACACACATAATGACCAAGGCACCCCGTACAAAAGAAAACATTTAATTTGGGGCTCTCAGTTCCAGAGGATGGAAGAGTCCATGGGGAAAGGCAAATAGCCTTGGTGATGGACCAGTAACTGAGAGCTGTACATCCTGGTCTGCAGGCAGCACCAGAAAAAGACACAGGTCCAGCACAGGATTTCGAAACCTCAAAGTTCACCCGAGTTGACTTCCTGAAACAAGGCTACACACTTATGCCAACAAGGCCACCATTCCTTATTCTTCAAGACCTTCTCGAACATTTCCACTTCCCAGTAACTAAGAATTCAAATATATAAGCCTATGGAGTCATTCTCACTCAAACCACCACATTCCGTTCTCTGGTGCCCAATGGCTTGTAACCATGTCGTAACGCAAAACGCACTGAATCCAACTTCAAAAGTCCCTGTAGTCTCTAATGCCATCAATATTGTGTAATGGTCCAACGTATAAAACTCTTTTTAAAAATTTATTAATTTATTCATATTACATCTCAATGGTTATCCCATCCCTTGTATCCTCCCATTCTTCCCTCCATCCCGTTTTCCCCTTACTCCCCTCCCCTATGACTGTGACTGAGGGGGACCTCCTCCCCATTTATATGCTCATAGGGTATCAAGTCTCTTCTTGGTAGCCTGCTATCCTTCCTCTGAGTGGGCTGGAGAGATGGCTCAGCCGTTAAAGGCTAGGATCACAACCTTAAATATAAAACTCTTTTTTAAAGACAACCTCTTAAATGTAACCCTCTGTAAAATAAAAAAAAAAAAAAAAGATCACATACTGGGACATACAACAGACATTACCTGTAGGTTTCCACCTTTTAAAACCCACCTTTATTTGAGGTTCTTTAATGCTTACATCTCCCTTCCATCTCACTTATGCTAGATAGGAGTGAAAAGAGGTTAATGAGAAGAGGAAACATAGACCTTTTTTGGAGTCAGTTCCTGGGAGCCATTCCCCTGGCATAGTCTGCAGGATTTCAGCAGACCAGCAATTCAACCAAAGTTGCTGCTGGAACCTGGAACAGCAGCTGGAACCCAGAGTCCCGAAGCGTTCTCTGGCGTAGTTATCTCTAGGAGCATCTTGAAGTGCAGCGATGAACAGCGAAACAATAGCAAGACTGCCCCCCCCCAAAAAAAAAACCCGCCTCCTGTTTTGGCCTCATTTATATATCGCTCCTCTCAGAGTCTGCACTAAGATATGTTTCAGCTGAGAAAAACCAAGCCCCTGCACGAGGTGGTTCGTCTTCCAGTGGATAAATATCACCTGATCTCTCACAAGCCTGTCCCTCATCCCACTCATGTGATCGAAACAAAAACATGTGTGCATCCACTACAATTACCTTTCCAAAAGGGAGGATACAGAGCATAGCGAGGAAATTCTGGAGCAAAGCGAGCGTGAAAAGGCGCAGGGCAAACCCCAAATCTTCAATCTCTGTGTCTGATGGCAAAGACCTTAAATGAGTCTTCCCTTCCAGATTTGCTGACCGCAACAAACCTCAGCCTCGTGAGCTGAGTTCAACACTGGGCTCTGCTCCCTTTGGCAGGTGTCTTACAGCTCTGACATCTCCAACGCTTCAGAGTCTCCAGGGCAATCCAGCCGTTCCCTTCACAGCTTCATGCAACGGCCTTTCCAGGCCTTCATGCAGCTACTCTCCTGCCAAATCCCTGTCCTTGGAGGCTTTCTTTAACAGACAAGGAATACTCCATAACCCTTTCTTTTCTATGGCCTTACTGACTCTAGAGCCAGAATGAGATGACGAAAGCTGCCATGCTCTTCAGCTTTATGGGGGTAGAATCTGGCCCCCTCCTGGAATTACATTTACATAAGCTTTCCTTCTGTGTTTAGGCCTAGGTCACAATAATACCCCAATCCCTGCCACTAACTTCTGCCTTAGTCACCATTCTATTGATGTGAGGAGACACCATGACCAAAAGCAAGTTAGAGAGATAAGGATTTTTTTCTTCCTCTGTGCTTTAACACTGAGGCATGCTCATCACTGAAGGAAATCAAACAGGGAACTAAGCATGTCCGGAACCTGGAGGCAGGAGCTGATTTAAAGACCATTCAGGAGTGCTGATTATTGGCTTAGCCCTGTGGCTTATTTAGCCTGGTTTATTATAGAATTCAGAACCATCATCCCAGAGTGGTACCACCCACAGTGAACTGGGCTCTCTTCTATCAATATTTTAAAAATATTGCCAAAGAGGCTTACCTATAGGCCAGTCGTGTAGAGAGATTCTCTCAACTGAGGATACTAAGTTGACATAAAAGCCAGCCACACAGCCTGCCTTTAAGAATTTAGAGTGTCATGGAGCACAAAACAACAAAATAACAGTTTGTTTTTTTTTTAAAGATACTAATGTACCACTGATATCACAGGAAAACTATTCCGGCAGAGTCCTCATGAAATGTAGGCAAAAAATTACTTTGAAACAGAAGAGTTGAACTCATCTTTGTGAGAAAATGGAATACAATCAGAAGGTAGGCTCTCTAGATAGTGATAAGGAAACAGCCAGGCTCATTGTTAAGGTTGCAGAGATCTTTCATTTTTCAAGTGTGCACAGAACTAGCATATAGAGGAAATGACACGGTAACAACAAAATTGTCAAAATTGATATGGCTTTGTATGTAAATATTATCAATTACTAAGATTGAAGATAAGACAAGAGCAGACTAAGTCTATGCTCTAGTTATGCGCTCCTTATTCTGAAGGTTCCTAGCAGTGTCATTCAATGTATGTAACACTCTGCTTCTTCAAAGCTCAGAAATGGTGTAATGTAAAAGACCATAATTAAATGAAGGTGAAGATTCATGGACATAAACACGTGATTATGGGAAGAGTAGAACAAGGGCTCTCTCTTGTCCTCATTTAGGTTGATAAAGGGTCATTATGGGCTGTATATTACTAATTTTTGAACATCTCGTTGTGTTAAAGGATTAAGAGCCCATTCTGGACTTTATGGAGACTAGACAGAACAGAGGACAAAATGCCTGTCAGAGAAGTCCATAGGTGTGATAACAGGGTGTAAATTTGATTTTTAAAAGACCCAAAATCTGAGAGATAATAATGGAGGAGATATGATAAATACTCTAGGAATAAAGTCGATACTCATATCTCACCTCTTACTAGTTTGTATTTGGCCAATACACTGCGTGCCAAGGAGATCAGGGTCAATGATATTCATAAGCATCTATCACAATTATCACAAATCAGAACCAAATTACAAATAGCGAAAGATCTGGTAAGCTGAGTGAGTCAGAATCTTCATGCAAATACATACAACAAATCAAACGATTGATATTCTTACTTTTAATATACTTTAACTTGTCTTAGAAGAACTGTTGGCTAAATCATAACCCACTTCCAAATTCCTTACTCTGACTTTATTTAACCGGGAGACAGTTTGTTGATTACCTGTTCACTTGGATGTTTTCAGATGGCCAGTGATGAATATAAGAACGTGCCACTCTGGGAAGGACTTACGAGAGTAATGGGCTCTGGAGAACAAGATGAGTTGTTCTCAGCTTAGGTTTTGCCCATTTTAAATCTTAGGTTCCATAACTGTACTGATGCATGGGCTTTTTCTTCAGCCTCTCTGAAATTTCTTAGTTGTTGAGAACATACTGAAAGTGGGGAAAGGCAATGCTGCAAGCTGTTTCATGTGTGAGATGTGGGGCTCGTCTCTCCATGCCATGTTGCATTTAATATATCTTTAGGCCATCTCAAGAGACAGTTAGCAAGAATTTTACACGGTGATATAGCGTCCTTGTCAATAAAGCTTAAACTTTACTGACACACATCCCAATTTAATCTTGTTTCCTCTTACTGGAGAGAATTAGATTTTTTTCCCCTCTTGGCAAGAGCAATATCCCTCAAGATATATTATTTATCCAGGAGAAAAATAGAAAAAAAAAAAAAGAAAAAAATTGGATATGCTTCATTATCTGCTTTTGTATAAAACAATTCATAAAGAGAAATAAAATATAAACTATATATCTATGTAGAATGTAATAAAACAAAAAGCATGGAGTAAAGACCTTGTCTCTATGAGTCTAGTCCATATGAGGATCTTTGCAACCTAACGCTGATTCGATAACACAAAAGATATAATTCAGCTTCTATTGAAGTGTATGAAAGGACAACTTGTAACAATACTCCGCTGGCAAAGAAGACAGACATAGTGCTTTACCAGCATCAGTGGAGCATACTCAGTACCTGCTGCTGGTGATAACTCTTAGTTGTTTTCCTAAATATGAACAAACTGTGTTCCCTGATTTTTCTCCATATTATAAATAAAGATAGGACCGCTGGGGAGTGACAGAGTCAGCCTACTGGCACTTTCACACTGACAAGTCTCATAAAGTATCAAAAAAAGTCTATGGAGTGGAACAATAATTTTTTTTAATATACATTGCTTCTTGAAGGACACAATGAGCTAGAAGAAGCACGGGCCATAGCTGGTTATTGCCACAAACGAATATTTTAAAATGGCAAGACTCCACCCAGCAAGGGATAGAAGCAGATGTTGAGACTGAGCCAAACTTTGGGCAGAGTCTTATGGAAGAGTGGGGGATAGACAAACACAGATGAGACAGGAACTCTACAAGGAGACCAACAGAACCAATAAATCTGGGCCCGGGGTTGGGGTGGAGCTACAGAGACTGATGCACCAACCAAGGACCATGCAAGGAGAGGACCGAGATGCCCTGCGGATCAGTCTCCATATGGGTCCCATTCTATGGGGAGCAGGGAATGTTTCTGATATGGACTCTGTTGCCCACACATTGATCACTTCCCTCTGATGGGGAAGCTTTGCCAGGTCACAGAGGAAGAGGATGCCAGTTTTAGCAAGCTTTCCTTCATTCAGCTGCTTTTTCAAATTCAATGTAAGGGAAGCCTTGATTAATACAGTTCCTGTTTTTTGCTTCATACTTACTACTACTACATTTGTTATTTATCTGCATTTATCTGTTTTCTGTCATGTTTTATCAGAATAAAATGATATTATGGGCTTTGGATCACAGCTATCTGTAAATACTCCCAGAGTCAGATGTGCTAGCAAACTCCAATTTACCCACTTTCTTAGGAGATTGAGGCAAAAGGATTCTGCAACTGAGGGGAACCTGGGCAAAGCCACAAGTTGCTTTTTCAAATAATTAATTAGATGGTTAGCTAGTAAATGAGGTAACTAAAAGATTTAATTAAAAGGAACGAATGAATCAATCAATCAATAGATAAGTAAATCTTATAGGACCACAACAATATTTAATAAAATTATCAAAAACTTATGTTGAATATTACAAGAAAAAAGAAGTTATATCTTCATCATTTGATATTGCGTCTATGGGAAAATGTGTTTGAAGGGAATATAAAGTTTGGCTAAGTTGCATAATTGGACATCTAGTCATGGGTAGAGGAAAGCTTTGTGAAACTATCTTCCAAGCTGTGTGAGAATGCCTGGATAGCATCTCCTATACCCCCACACATCTTTTTATGTATGTCTCTAATAAAAGCTTACACACTTGACACTGCTTTGCCCTTTTCCTATATGTATGAAATACTTGCAATGATTTTTTTCTACACAATAATAATAACTCAAGCTCACAGGGAGGAGCAGTGGACCTGGGAGTGGCTGATGAATTTTAATGTATTGCTTGTTTGAAGATCTGAAGTAACATTTGGTCCTCCACAGTTGCATAAAGGTATAGGCCAGGTGGGTGTATTTTTATGAGCTGCTGCACAGAAGTTATTCTGGTCCATTTCTTCTAAATAACCCAGATCAAATTGTTTCCATTCTCTTCCTTTTCTCAAGTAATTTTTATGACTTTCTAAATCTTTTCACATTGCTGCCACAGGGTTGAGACAGATAATACGTTTTCTTCCCTTTTCTCTTTCCTGATCTAAATGACCAGGCTGCAGGAAACAATAAAACACACTATGAATTCCTAAGCTGGTTTCTATTCACAGGCCACATTAAGCTCTACAAGACTAATCAAATTTCATATCAGCAATCCCAGAAGTCCTGGCTGTGACACAGACAATTACTTAATTTATGGCAGTAAATCACATTTGAATCATAAAATTCAGTTAAATGAGTGCATGGAGCAAACATGTAATTAAGATTAGAGTAACCATGAAGAAGGAGACAATTGTATATAATCGCCACTGTTCTGATTGTGTAGAATAGTTTGAGGCGTTAGAATTCTTGAGATGTTGAAAATTCTTAACACAATTTCATCAGTGAACCTAAGGAAGTTAGTAAAAATTGACACTGATTATAAAACTGTAAATTAGGAAATACGCTTATAACATATTTAGATTAGATTGACAATGTGAAGACAAACATCATGATTGCTTATTAGTAAAGTGTACTTACAGTGTCATATCAACTGATAGAATTTTACAGCATGATGCATCTTTGTTTCTCTTTTGTATTTTCATCCCACCCAGCAGTGATATCAGTCTTAACACAGTGTCAAGCTAAGAAAATAATTAACTAAACTCATTAAACTATCATTCCCAGCAGATCAGCAACCATACTTTAAAGAGAAATGCACTTTAAAGAGAAAGAGAAAGAAGCTGGGCATGAAATACTTCTTTCATGCCCAGAATCCCAGCACCTGTGAGGCTGAGACAGGAGGATTACTGCAAATACAAGACCAGCATGAGCTACATAGTGAGTTCCAACCTAGACTGATCTACAGAGTAAAACTGCCTCAAAAACTCGAAAGCAATAAGTGAATGGTGTTATTTGATGATCACAAATAATCAAATTCTTATTATATATTACTTGTTATAATTATAAATGACACAGATTGTGTAACTTATGTATAAAATTCCACTGTGGACACAACCAGATTTTCTTTACCTATTCATCTTTGATGGACTTCAGAATCATTCCTTATCCTGACACTTGGACAATGAATATAGACAGCTATATAGACAGCTTTGTTATATTCTGAGATATTCTTTTATATAAATACAAGGATATGCAGTAACTATTTCAATCATACAATAATTCTATACTTAGCTTGTTGGGGATTACACATACCAATTCTCACATGGTCTGTATTAATTTACATCCCTAATAGCAATAGACAATGGATCTTATTTCCACACATCTTCATTAGCATCTGTTGTCCATGTTCTTCATGATAGTCATTATTTTAGGATGATATGGACCCTCAGCATAGTTTTTTTTTTACATTTCCCACTGGGGAAATAGATATTCTTATCCATCAAATTGTTTCTACCCCTTTATGAAAAGCAATTAGCACATAACTATGATAATACCAAAACAGAAATGGGCACTCATACCAAACAAATTAATATAAACTTTTAGAAATGATTTTTCAGTCAGTTAAAATAATTTGTTATTTTCATGATAATATATTTTCATTTACTAGACAGAATATTAAAATATATGCATGAAAATAGTATCATCTGGTAATGAGATAATACCATCTGAATTGAAAATATATTTAATATTAAAACAGTGTATTATAAAATCATATTTGTTATTTCTAAGAGTAATCTTTCCATAGCAGTGATTCCTGGCTCTAGTCATTCAGATCAATTTGTAGCTAGCTTATGTAGCTCATTGAATTAATCATCATGTGTAATTTACATTTGACTTGACTTTTTCCTTCTCCAACATTTTCCCTACCTTACTAGTCTAATGTAGATGCCTTTGCTTCGTTCTACATAGGAGTGCTTTATATTTACATTGAATATTAGGTCAGAGGGATTTCTTAGAGCATATCTCTCAGAAACTTTCAGGTTTTGTTTACCCTTACAAATATCACTACAGCTTAGCAGACACATGGGTTCATAAACACAATAGACTCGCTCTCAGTGAATAAATAACCTGAAAGACTTGTTTAATATGTAATGTAGTTCATCACCAGCTGGGACTTAAAAAAATTATTGTACAATTTGAAGTGTGAGACATATTCCAGCCAACCTGATTTTGTGTAGTTTTTAATTCAAAAGTGGTGTTTACTAAAGGAAAATAGTTGACCTTTAAAATCTGGGGTGATGAAGAAACGATCTTTGGACATTATGAACAGGAAGTGATGCCTCGCTATTGTTGATAGAGCTGCGTATGTTTGTGACTTACTTGGGAATATAGATGAAATTAATATCATCGCTAAACACTATGAACTTACATTGGTCTCAGGGTAAGTGTGCTAAAAGGAAGTTATTCAAATGCTAAATGCTTCAGGGTAAAAGAATAAACATAATTCTGTTTTTTAAAATTTAGAGTAGAAAGACGGTCTTTTGAGTGGCTAAGACATATCTCTGAAATGTTGTTAGAAAGTTAATGTTTAAAAAAATAGACATAGCAGTATGTATAAACACAAGATGGTGTGTAGCAGGTAACAAGAATCATGGCCTCATGGCCTTTTACAGCTGTAGCGATCTCTATTTTCATCAAAAATATATATTATATTATATAATATATATAATTGCATTAATAATTATAGGCAATTATGGTCCTGCTGTGGGTGCTGGAACTAAGTTCTGGTTCTCTGGAGGAGCACTACATGCCCTTAACTGTTGCTGTACTCTCTCTCTCTCTCTCGCCACAAAAAGTTAATGATAGAAAGAGAAAGAATCACCATAAATAATGAAAAAAATCTTATATTTGTTACATTTGACAAACCCTAACCTTTGATCTCTGATGAATCTAGTCTTCTGATGGGTTGTCTTTGGGGCCAATGCCGCATCGTACAATGAGGCTTCCTCTTACTCTAGCAGCTATTCTCTTTTATTCTAAAAACTTGAAATGTCCTTTATATTTCTTTTTAAGATAAAATAATGAAAAGATTCTCTTCTCTATATGTGAATTGAATCATGGTGACATATAACTTTCTCGAATGCTTTCATTTATGGGATGATACAGATTTCTTGCAAGTGGGTACCTGGTATTCTGTGTGGAGGAAAAACGTATCCCAGGTAGCTCTCCCCACTGCTCATCTCTGATCTTAGCTTCATTTTTTTGCTAGTTAGAGAAGAGGAGGACCCTGTATGTCCTTTATTTCCTGGACAAAAGAGACAGCACTGTCATCTTCAAAAATGCTTCTAAATCTCCAAGGAAAAAAATGTATGGGCTGTCCTTTCTAACCTATGTGTTATTCCTCGTGTGTTCAAGGCACTTTCCTAAACCAAAACTCAGCCTGCCTGAGGACACTTTGTACAGCATCTCTCTGATTAACAGACACCCAGAAATTCTTCAGGTTTGGCAATAGGTGACTCTCTCTGACATATCATATTTAAACCTAAAGTGGACAAAATCCTTTGTAACAAGAATTCAGTTACTATAAAAATTTTACATAATGTAAGCTGGTATTTTTACACACTTTCATATTTCTATATTATCTACTGATATGCTATTGTAAGCATATCAGTTTTAGATTAGTGAGGCTAAAATAAGACCAATTCGTGTATTAGTTTTATTAAAAACAATAGAGAATAAAGGCAAGGTCGTTCCATTGACTGAAAGAGTGAGGAATGTTCAAGTATAAATGGCTCATCTATACCATACTCCTGCTTCCTAAGGGTCAGGGGATATTTTGGATGTGAGAGGATGTCTACAAGAAAAGAATTTTCCAGGCAGCAAGTGAGTTACACATATGAATTCAGAGAGACTATGACACTTGTGCAGGTTCAAGTTAGAAAAAAATTCTGCTTGATATCAGGTATGGAGATTCCTCTGGATAAAATAAAATTAAAAAAAAATAATTAAAAAATAATGTAAAAAAATTCTGAATGACATACGGAGGTAGGCACAAAGTCGTACACATAAGCAAGGCGGCAGTGGTCATTTATAGCTGGTGGGAGTGGAAGAGACAGTTTCCTAAAAGGTGGTGCCCATATTAAGCCTATTATGCTTCAGCAGAAGACCGAATACCCAAAAACATGTAGGCGATACAAACTGTGCACTTAGTGATGAAAGGAATACAAAGGCGCATGGTTAGTGTAATGGTAGAGTTTATTTTCCTGACAACATGACACAGGCTTGGGTCATCTCAGAAGAGGGACCCCCCCTATAGAGAAATTGTCTTACTCTATCAGAGTGGCCTGGAGACAAGTCTGTGTGGCATTTTGTTGACTGGTGATAAGTGAAGGTTCAGCCAACGGATAGCACCATCACTTCTAGTCAGATGGTCTGGATTGCAAAAGAAAGAGTGCTAAGCAAGCCAGTAAGTAGCATTCCTCTCAAGATCTTACTCCAATCCCTGCCACCTGGTTCATGTCCTGGTTGCTTCTCTGACTTCCCATCATGTTGGAAACCATTTGCTAAAATAAATTCTTTCCTCTCCAAGTTGCTGAAGGTCTTTAAGGTGTTTTGAATAGGAATGACCCTCATAAACTCACGTGTTTAAATGCTTGGCCACCAAGGAGTGGCACTGCTAAGAAAATCTCTGAACTGTAAGTCACCCCCAGCTAAATGTTTTCGTCGGTAAGAGCTGCTGTGGTCTTGATGTCTCATCATAGTAATAAAGCTCTGACTAAGACAGTGTTTTATCATATCAACAGAAAGCAAGTCAATGCTCTCCATCTCCAGAGGAACTTGACAACCACCCAGGGACAAAGAACTAGAAACAAGTAACGAAAGCTGAGAGCAAGATAGGCTTCTACAAAGAACAGTCCTCCAATTGGCTATTGAATACGAAGAGCTCAGTCCTGAAATCACATGAATACATGTAACAGTGTATGGATATGTACTAAGCTGATGGTATTTATGTATTCATGTATTATATAATATGTAAATGATGTTTATTTTGTACTGTTGCTAGTTGCAAGAAATGGAGGGGGCTCCTTGGTTTCAAAATGGTCCAAAATCTGAAGTTCACTACTTATTCATTGTGACTTCACCTTGATTCATTCTTCAGTTTGAACAAGGTAAGAGCCTTGCAGGTAGGACATAATAGTTATTACTGTTATGTGAAGCACGTCTGTTTACTTTGGTATCACCTTCTCTCATTGCTATTTTTGGACTGTTAGCCTCCTCACTCTTCTAGAATACTATGTGACTTGGATGTGAAAGAAAAACATTCATATGATATGGGTATTTCTTAAATTTAATCTTTACTAACACAGATAATTTATAAGAGGTTTAGGATAACATGTATTGTGTAAGCAATTAATGTATTTCGTACCTATTCCATATGTTTGGAAGTATATATTCAAAATTCTATTAAAAAACAAAACAAAACAAAACAAAAACAACAGTTAAAACAACAGTTTCTAAATCCCCCAAGATAGATGCTTACAAAATATTTAAGCATCTTGGTTTTGTTCCATATTTTAGACATAGTAGAACAAAGAAAATGCATTTGGAATGTTCCTGAATATTTCTTATGACTATGATCAATCTTCTTTTATATAGTATGTAGTTAATGAATAAATCCCTATATTAAAATCACTAATGACAAACTTGAACTTAGCAAACATGCAAATCCCTGATACAATAGCAGATTTTATAAAAGTATGAAAATGCATTCATTTTTAAACTTATCAAAAAGTACAGAATTGCAGGACATGGTGGTACATGCTTACAAACAGAACACTTTGAGGCTGAGACAGCAGGATTTCTATGAGCTCAAAAACAATCTGTATTATTTAAAGATTGCCAGGGCAGCTAGGACTATAGTATAGGGCCATATCATAAAACAGATAAAAACAAAAATTATAGAAATGTAGTCAATTGACACCCATAAGTTAGCTTATATTAGACAGAGACTTCCTCCCATGTAAACAGTATGAATTCATGAACTTTATGTCCCATATTGAGCTGTCTCAAGTATATTTGCAAATAATTACCATTAAGAAAGGAACAACAATAATAACAGAACCCCAAACTTCCCTCCTTTAACATAAAATCAACAGAAGCAAAGTAAAAAAATCAACTATTTAGCAAAAGAAAGTCATTACGACAAGACCTTATTCTTCATGCTGGCAGCATCCTACCCTAAGAGTTTATCTAATTTCAGTGACATTAATCAGCCCTATATTGACTAATATATGTGACTTCAGATTCTTCAACATGGTGATATTTATCCACTAGGTAGTCCTTGTGGTTTTGTATTCTGATTTAATTTTCCTTGTACTCTTGCTGTGGATTTTGAAGTGCACTAGTGTCCGAAGTGAGGAGAGGAGACAGAGACCCTGGGGAGTTCAATTGATCAGCACTTATTTTTGTACTCTCATTCCAGGCCACAGTGTTGGTTGTTGATTTTGGAAGGCTTTTCAGCCCACAGTGACACTCTGTGGTTGTTAAGCAGACAACAGCAGAAATGCAGGAAGTGAAACCTAAGCTGTTCACCAGGCATTGCAATATTGGGCACCTGATTTGACTCAATCAATATGTAATTGTCTTTTCTAGAAAACTGTTCTCAGTTTATAATGAGTGTAACTTTTTGAACACTGTCTCATCATCACAGTTGCTTCCATTGGGTTTTGATCACAGAGGGAAATTGCCCTGATGATTAGGAATTCTTGAGAGATAAATAGTTTTTTTCAAGAGTTCCACCCTTTGTACATTCAGAAAACAAACTGTACATAGACTCATTCACACATTTCTGTTTTCAATTTTTGTTGTCAAGCTTGGCAGCGGTAAATCACGCATGGCTGCTGAATATGTGAGAAGTGAAGGACAAGACCGAGAAAATAAATATAATCCAATGTAGTTTTATTTCTATAAATTTAAATGTGAATACTAGTAATTGAATAAGTTATTAGAAACTTTTAAGTGTGCTTGTATGAAGTAACTACGCAAGTCTGCTTTAGCTTTTCATGTAGGACATCCCTTTATAACCCTGGCTGGCCTACAGCTATGGATCTTCCTACCTGCTTCCTCAGGACTCAGACTATGGATATGAGCCTGCAGGTCTAGCATGAATCTACTTTTCAACTACAAGTTTTATTAGATTTTTTAAAGGTATTCTACATATAATGAAAAATTGGCATGTAAACCATAGTAGATTTCTAAGTGGATTTCAATACTTGATACAAAATAATTTAAACTATCTCTATAATATTTTTTTAACATTCTTTAGTATTGACATGATGTTTGGAAAATAACGAAGTCCAGTGCATTTGTATTACATATAACCTTTTATATGTGCTAGTATGACTACTAAAACCAACCTATGTCAGTGAGATTATATTTTTATCTGAATGTAATATATATAACATGGGTACAAAGATATGCACATACAAAAATGCAGTTTCCTGTGGAGGCCAGAGGTTGATATAGAATGTCTTCCAAATCATTCTCCATCTTAAGTGCTGAGGCAGGGTCTGTCACTGAATCCACAGTTCACCAACTACATCTCTACTCATTAGGATTACTTTAGGTTACATATTATATCAGCCATTATCCCTAATACACTGAACAACTGAGCGAAACATTACACAATTGTGTTCCTTTATATTTCCTGAGATTAAAAATGGAAATGGAAGAATAATAAGTATACATATACTAGACTTGGCTTCGTGTTTTAATTCTTTGACCCACGGATATCTTCAATATACTGCCAATTTGTTACAAAACCAATTTAATAAATACTTACTAAGTCTCACTTTCTAAATAAACATTGAGGAATAGAAAAAGCTTTTTGGCTTTGGATTCTCTTAAACTAGTAATACACAGAGGCAAGCAGGCACATGGAGGTAAATTTGGATGGCTTCTGTGAAGGCAATAGGCCAGTTTAACAGGACAGATTAGGATGCCTTACTGGGACACTATTAGGTTAACCAAGGGATTATTCCCTAAGGCTATGTCATTCATCACGAGGATGGCAAATGAGTACAAACTAGGCAAAAGACCACAGAGACAGAGTTCAGTTCAGGAAGAATAAAAAAGAGGTCACCTAACTCTACGTGGAAAGATATTAATTTGTTTAGAAATCAGAAAATGATTTTGCAATTGGATGGAAATGAGGCTGATCAAGCTCATAGAATCTGAATATCTGAAGGAGAGGGTCATGGATTTAGATTTTTTTTAGAATTTCAGAAGAAGGTCATGGATTTAAATTTTATTTAGAGATGGGTAAATATTTTATGCATTTAAGAATTTTTTCAGTTTTATAACTAGATTCTGCATAGATTAACAATCAAGAGAACCAGAAAGAGCATGCAGTGGCTGTCCATAAAAGAAGATGCTGTTTTGGAAAAGAAACCTGTAGATGGAAAATATACTTCAAACCTTTCATGTGTGCATGCTTGTGTAAGAGCATGCATGTACACAATGCCACTCTCTACTTGGGAGTGTGAATGTGGCGAGCCCTTTATGATTTATCCTATGCAAACAGAGCATAATTTATACCTTGTATACAATAAATGATAAGTACTTAAGCCTTGAAGTTTATAGTTATTTTCATAGCACACAAGCAGCAGGATGAAGAATCACTGCCACTTGAGGCCATTCAAGATTACGTAACAAGTTCTTTATGAGCCAGGGATACAGAGCAAGATTCTCTCTCAAATGCATGCATGCATACATACATACATACATACATACATACATACATACATACACAGAAAAAGAATGCAAGAATACAATAAATAATCTCTTTGCTCTAA
The DNA here is from genome assembly GCF_964271855.1 of Acomys minous. Lineage (NCBI taxonomy): Eukaryota > Metazoa > Chordata > Mammalia > Rodentia > Muridae > Acomys > Acomys minous. Next base: position 126,778,776 of record NC_140484.1, on the reverse strand, counting down.
AATCCTACTTCTCTTTACTACACAGAATAAATTCCAAATTCAAAGTCACATTTGAAATACAAAACTTATGACTCAGTGTTGTAGTTTTATTCAAAATTCCCATTCCAGTTTTATTACTCATCAAGATTACTTAATGACTCTCATTCAGCCCGGTTTTACTCTTAGATATAGAGCAGATGAGGTAATGATCATCAGCAAATCCTTTAACTGGAGCAGAAGTCACAGACGCTTTGATGTGGCACTTTAGCTTAGTCAAGGTGTATGCTACAAACCTCCGACTTCAGCTCAAGCTATGTGGACCAGAGAGAGCACCTAAGCTGAACTAAGGCAGTGTCTCCTGGTTTCCTGACCACATGGAGGCACTGACCACATGAAGGCAAAAGGACTCCCTATGACCCCTGCAACGTACTCCCTCTTTTGTATCGTCGTGGAAGTTTGGGTCATGTATGCCCTTCTGGAATGAATAAATATCATGACATGACAGCTCGACAGGTAAGAGTCCTCAGTGCTCTTGCCAAGGACCAGAATTCTGTTCTCACCATCAGTGTCGAATGGCCCACAATTGCTTCTAACTCCAACTCCTGGCAGCTCTGATGTTTTCACCTCCCGGCGGGGGGGGGGGGGCGGCGAGGGGTGCCCATTCTCCCACATACATATGCCCCTGCCTCACACATGAACACTACTTAAAAACTCAAATAAAACTATAAAATCAATATTAACAATTGACTGCATAAACTGCCATCCAGAATCCATTATTAAATTAATGGCTAGTCTCTGTTTTATCTTATTGAGGAAGAAGAATTTGAAAGAAGAGCCAAACAAATTTGAACAAATATAGTACTTCCAAGATAGAACTAGAAGTTCTATGAGCCACATCCTTATATTTATTATGACCTTGTTAAAGTTTTATTTTTTAATTATACATATATATGAGATAGTATATCATTTCAATATCAATATTAAATGAATATTTACATTTTTCAATCAAAATATGCTTTTGAAAATTAATTGGACAATATACATAATATATATGTATAAACAGTAAAAGGCAAATGGGTGAATAAGGAATATTCAGTCAGGATTGAAAGTTAAATGGCTCTGTAATTTTTCTGTAATGCTCTCTGTCAAGCCAATGTTATTGCTAAAGAACATAATATTTCTTGAAATACATTTTGAAGTATAAAAGCTATGCTTTTAATAATTATATATTTAGTAAGTTTTATCTTTATATGTATGTATGGATGTGTAATTATAGAATTTAGGTGCACCTCATGCAGGCATGAGCCAATGGAGGCCAAAAGAAGTCATCAGATCCCCAGGAACTAGAGCTTCAGATGATTGTTGGTCATCATGTTATTTCCTGGAAGTTGATCTTGTTCCTCTATGAAAGTAGTAGTAATGTTGTTAAACATCAAGCCCCTTCCCTCAAAGAGTTATGATAAAATATACTAATAATTCAAATATATAGGTTCATGAAACATTAAAATATATTAATTAATAATAGTGTAGTGTGATCCCAGTAATCAATTTTATTACACACTCCCAAGGCCAAGGATAATACCTTAGTAACTCTCCCATGCTACCTGCAGTGGTTTGAAAGACAATGGCAACCATTGGCTTCCTGGAGTGACACTGATAAGATGTGTGGCCTTGCTGGAGTAGGTGTGGCTTTGTTGGAAGATGTGTATTTCATTCATTCCCTGTTGCCTAGGCTAGGATGCAGATATCTCAGCCCCTCCTCCAGCACATTGTGTGCCGGCCTTCTGCCATGTTTCCTGCCATGGTGACAACAGACTAAATCTCTGAAATGTTTGCCAGCCCCAATTACATGTTTTCATGTATAAGAGTTGATGTGGTCATGGTGTTTCTTTCTTCACAGCAATAGGAAACCTAACTAAGAAACAATGCAACCATACTTCTCCTGAACTGCATGCCCACTCATTATGAACTAACTTGCTTTACATTGTAATCAACATTTTCTGTATGCTAGATTCTAAGCTAGAGTAGATAAGGATATGAGTCCTACTAGCTGAATGACATGGGACAAGTAACATCTATTATTATGATATCAATATTCTCACATTATAAACATGCTAATGATTCATTTCTTGAAGCACTTCTGTGCCAACCATATGCATTAAAAAGTACACATTTATCAAAGTTCTATAAATTTCATTACCTAGAACTCTTACCGAGAATGAACCTTTGAACAGACAGAAGAATGATCTTGCTGTCTTCCTAACCTTTATCCTAGATTTCTATTTCTATTTTCTTTTATCTCCTGGGATGATGAAGGTATATTGCTGGGCTGAGTATTAAAATGAAAGAGCTTTATATGAAACAGCTGAGGTATTTCAGTGTCAAAATATACTGAGGGCAGCAAGAAAACCAAAACCAAAACAAAACCAAAGGAACACAGATAGAGCTTCCTAGCCTAGTATCTCCACCCTTACTCCAATTTTTACTCTTTCACTCTCTTCATCCTTCCCTTTCTCATTCCATTATTCATCTGCATTTTTCTCTCATTTATTTGAATAATTATACTCCTGTCCAAAACACCACCACATCAGATGTGTTCTATTTCTTGAAGCCAGAATGCTATTTTTTCACAGCTTAAAACACTTCAGGCAGTTTCCTATTGCAAAATAGCTGTGAAGACCCTCTTAAGTGACCCACGGGCCTCAGACCTTTGCATTCTGTGGCGTCATTGCACGGAGCTGCTTGCTTTCACCTCGCCCTTCCAGCTGCATGGCCTTCTGCTTCTGCTCTCAGGACCTTCACAAGGGTTAACCCTCTGTGAAGATGACCCATGTTCTCTTGGTTTATTCTCATGCATTTATCAATCTCAATATCAGTTTCCAAAAAGCTCCATTAGGATAATTATTTCCTTTAATGTACCAATTATGCTGTCTTATTTTCATTCTAATATTACACAACACTTTTAAATATTTAAATCAAAATAATATAAAATATATACAGGAACAAAGCTTGCACAGGAAATGTTGGTCTGTCCTCTCTCTCTCTCTCTCTCTTTCCCTCTCTCTCTCTCTCTCTGTCTGTCTCTACTTCCACTTCTAGAGATCTGACTCCTTCTAAAGGTCTTTGTAGGCAACTGCATTCATATGCACATACCAACACATAATAGACAGGTATACACACCAATATAAAGGAAGCCAATACTACCTCTCTTTTTGTGATTTTCAATGCAGTTAACAATGATTTTGATTAAGCATTTGTTCTGTGATTTGGATTTCCTGGATCCATGAAGAGCATAATACATACAAATCATTAAATGTGTACTCGTATCTTCATAGGTTTTACCCTTTGAAAACATCAACTCATAAAAAATAACTGAAAAAATAGGCCAAAAGTAGCTCAATGCTCTATCCCTTCAACTACTACATCTATTTTTACTCAGTACACAATAGAGCTGAAAAAGTGAGGTGCTCAGCCCCTGCTATCACTGACTGCCATTCAGTGACTAAGGTGAAGTAAAGTTTGCAATGAACATTTTATTTTGCAAAAGCACCTGAGAACTGAGAGAAAACCTATTTTCTTGGGCCAGGGTTGATGTTTTGTACATTTTCTACAAGAAGTAACAGTAAAACTACGACCTAAAAGTTAAAGGTAATCTAGTTAATAAAGAGAGGTGAAGGGTGGGACATCTTCCAGGTAGAGCCCACAGATCCTGAAAAAACATAACTGGAGAAGAGAGGAAAGTGACTAAATTTGGTAGGGATGAGAGAGTGCCCTCTGCCTGGAGCAATAGTGAGTCAGAGCTGTTAGCTCTCTGAAAACTGACTTAGAAGGCAGAGGTCAACAAACCTGTTCTTACACACACTTACATTTATAGTCTAATATCACATTGCCTTCGAGAATATTTTATTTATTCTTTTCAAATTAAGTTATAAAACCTATACGAAAACTGCAAGTCAGGTATTCTGAACACTCACATCCGAAACTCTAACACAAAAAGCCTGGGGTACACTCTAAACATTCTCAAAGGATTGTGTGAAATAATTTAAAATGAGAGGTAGAATGGGATAATATTGACAGAACAGGACTTATTGAATACAGGGGAATCCAGGCAGGCTGTGACCAAGGAAGCCTCAGCCTGGTCAAGATTTAATATGCACAATCAGCTGTCTTGCTAAATAAGTATATCCTCTAATTTGGGGATAATAGAAATCTTATAATATAATAGTGGAGTATCATCCATATAGTTTGCTTTATAAATAAGCTTAATGTTTCAGAATGCTATATTTGCCTTAAAAAATGGTGACAGAAGACATGAAGCTATCACCAGTTAGGAAACATACAAGAGGCATCAGGACCAGTACCTCTAATGATTCGTGTGTGTGTGCTGTTCCTTCATGAAAGAAATATTTTCTAGATCTTTGCTGTGTGCATGGTGGGGAATAGGAGGTCCAGAGTTTCCAGATCGAGAAAGGAGGACATACTGTAAGTGAGTGAGCACAGAGCTACACAGGCTTGAGGTAATAATACTGAAAGGGACCAAGAAAGGGACTAAGAAAGGGACTAAGAAAGATAGAGAACCTACCAGAAAAAGATGGAATGCTGTCTGGAATAAGATATTTGACTGAAGACCTAATATAGAAGAGAGAAACCAATTAGGAAAAAGCATCTTCTGGCAAATAAAACATTAGAAATTAAAGACTCTGACAGGAGTGGGTCTGGGCTTGTGTGTTGGGAACATAGCATAGAGGTCCTTGTGCAGATATCCAGAGAAACCAGGAATTTTGATGGCCCGCACCATATCAAGCTCATACAACCAGGACCAGAGGTGGTTAATAGACAAAATGACCTCTATGGTATCTGTTTGACAAAGACCAAGCCAGACCTATAGGTCCTTAAGCTAGTACAGGTGGCCTGCCTCTAGAACTCATCTTCTCTGAAGAAATGGTGTGTACTCTGAGTTGAGGTTTGGTGTGTTTTGTACTTTCTGTGGACCAGGATCCTCCAGATCTTGGTGTATGAGTCCTTCAAGGAACATAGGCTTATGTCACTTTCCAAAGGATGGCTAAGACATTGACCATAGTTTGCATGTGTCAGCTGGCAGTTTCCATCCTGTTTAAAGATGTTATGGTTATACCACGCGATACAAATTGAAGGATATTTAAGTTGTCTCTCCTACTAAAGTGCTGATTACTATGGCCTTACAGCTCTCAAAAGATATGACAAATTATCACTCATTAAAAAAGTGAAGGGGCTGACAATAGATATTGTTATGTAATCATAAAGATAGAAGAAGAAGAAATTGAAGCTCAGACTGAAATTATTTTCAAAGGGCATATGATATAAGAAAGAGAGGATGAGAAAATCATGATTTTCAAAGACAGCACATTGAAAAAATTAAGCATTTTCTATTAGCTTGTCTCTTTGAACTGCATTAAAATAAGAGAGACTGCAGTTTCAGAAGCTTGAAAAGAATTAAATCAAATAAATTCTATGCCCAGAAAACTTGTTCTTTTTTTTTCTTTTTTTCTGCACCACTGACATTGAATCAAATAAGTAATTTGAGATTAGGCATTGAAATATTTAGATTCTAATTTGTTTTTCAGTCATAATTTCTCCTTTAAGGAAATGTCTTCAGTCTTTGCTGCCACCTGTTACTGACTCTTTTTATCCTAAGCTATGATTAGATAGAATGTAATTACTGCACCAATTCTTTAAAGTCCAACGGAGGGGTTTGCTTTTTATCCCTCAGGAGAATCAATGCTGGTGGCTTGGTTGGAGAGGTAAGCTCTAGGATTAAGCTACATGGATTGGATACAATTTTGGATATTTATAACTTATAGAGACTGTTACTGTAGCCAAAGCCATTACAATTGCATTTTTTAAAAATAATCCGTGTATGTGTGCATAGAGACATGTGTACACATGTGCAGGTGCAGGTGCATATGTGTGATACTAAGGGAGACTTTTGAGTATTAACCTTAGGAATTCCTGCATTCCCTATAAAACTGGATATCCCTTTAGGGATAGATACTCTGTTTGGTTTGTCTACCTACTTAGTGAGCTCTAGGGGCTCCTCTAGTATCTGAGCCCCTGGGAACTGTGAGCACACAGCTGGCACCGTTATGGGGGAGTGGGAGGAGTGAAACTGAGGTTGTCATAGTTGTGAGGTGAGCACTTTACTGAATTAGGAATCTCCATAGCCCAGGGCTACAACTTCTTATTGGCTTAAAAAAAACCGATAGTGAAAAGAATGAGTAATTTAAAGCAATATTGCATGAACAAAAGTTGGAGCCTATACTTTAAATATAATACTTTATTATTTTCGGAACTTTCACACATGCACATACTATATCTTGACCATATTCTTTCTCTAACTCCTACCTCTGCCACACCCAAATTCCCTGTCTTCTTGAAGTTTTTTAATCTATCGTTTACTGATTTCAATTTTTTTTTGCTCCCCTTATACTCATGGCAAAGGTGCCATCCACTGACCTACCTGGGCCACCTACATAAGGGAAGTTCATTTTCACTCCCCAAGAGACATGAACATGTAAATACCTTCTCAAATGGGAATAAAGGTTCATGAGCCCCTCCCCTGTCAAGGATGGAAGACTGATCTGTGCAGTTCTTCTGCAGACAACCACAACACAACTGCTGTGAGATTAGGAGTGTAGAAATCTGTGATGTATAGAAAATAACTTCTTTTGTTCAATCTCCGCCATTGGATTTTTTAAAATCTTTCCTACGTGTATTCTAAGCTTCTGAGATGCAGATGTATGACATCAATGTCTCACTGTGACTGAGTACCCCACAGTCACTCTCTCTCTTTACCCTGACCACTTTTGAGCTTGGCATTAACCACTATTCCCTTGCACAAAGAAAGTTCTCTTATGATGTCTGGAAGCTACATTAATCTTTGTGGATATACTTACAATTTTATAGGGCAATATTAGATATTACGTGCATTTAACAAAATGGTAATAGTAGCATCGCTCCTGAGGTCTGTAAGATCCTTAATCACAGATTCCTTGCTAGATTTACAGTACCTACATATGTTTACTTTTATGGGTTTGTCCTTAAATGAAATCATTGCTTTTTTGTTTTCTTTTACTTTCACAGCATTCATGCCACTATTGCACACATTATTATATTTTCCCATCTAAGTCACTATAGTAGGTCACAGGGTTCCCACCTGATTAAGAGTCTTCATGTCTTCCTCCACACAAGCAGCCTACATAGCACCTTCTGGGGATATGAAAGCTAATTAGTAAGAAGGAAATTTCCTGGTCATTACCACTGCCTTTCTCTATATTCTGTGACCAAACTATATGACATCTTCAGCAATAGGACCTATCTTAACTAAGATTTCTATTGCTATGATAAAAAATTCCAGGGCCAAAGGCAACTTGGGAAGGAAAGGGTTTACTTCATTTTACTTTTGATAGTCCATCATTCAGGGAACTTGGGGCAGTAACTCAAGGCAGAAGTCTGGAGGCAATAACTAAAGCACAAAGTACGCAGGAATGCCTCTTTAAAAATTTTTTAAATTAATTTATTCATATTACAACTCAGTTGTTATCCCATCACTTATATCCTCACATTCCTCCCTCCCTCCCGCTTTCACCCTATTCCCTGCCATGCCTCCAAACAGAGCACCGAAATTGCTAACAGCACATGGAAGGAATTCCAGAGGAGCTTCTCAGAGGGGCTAGCAAAAAAGAGGAAGTCATCTATGGAGCCTGTTGCCCGGGACACTTGTCAAGAACATAACTGCAGAAAGTCCAGTGATCAAGCCAGTGATCAGCTTGGATGTGTACTCCAATGACCTGACTCTCATCAAATCTTCCTTTATGAGGAACTCAAATGCTCTGAATGAAAGTCTCTCTCTCTCTCTCTCTCTCTCTCTCTCTCTCTCTCTCTCTCTCTCTCTCCTTTTATTATTTTAATTTTTATAATTTATTCAAATTACATTCTGATTGTTATCCCTTCACTTCTATATCCTCAACGCCCTTTTTGCCCTATTCCCCTCTTTCTTCCAATTTAATTCCTTTAAGGTAACTCACCTGGGCTGAGGAAACAGGTGGTGAGTCAAGAAAGACAGGTTAAAAACCACCTTTGGAGCTGCTCTTAAGGCTATGCCAACCTGATCTTGGTGCCTGTGTTCTCACCGCCCATGCTCTAGATGTTTTCTGACCATCCATGAGAGCACACATCCCTTGAAAGTGTCTAGAGGACAGAGGTCAGCTTTGAACTTCATAACTGCAACTTGTTTTCCACTTAGGCTCTATTTCCCAATGGGAATTGGGATGAAAAATAGAATTTTAAATCATTTACAGCTGCACTTCTGTGGATAACTTCCATATAAAGAAGCATACAGATTATACAGTATTTTTGTACATATATTGAAAATTTTTTCCCTAAGTCAGGCTCTTTTTTCTTATGCCATTAATTTCCCACAAACAGGGAAAAAGTTAGTGTAGATTATTCCTCTTTATTCTCAGCATAGTTGATTATATTTACTCTACTTTCTAGAATATATGTAGATGTGTTAACACTTCTTTATGCAGAAGAAAACAAGAAATATTCTTTTAAAATGATTCTAAGATACCCTTCCATCTTGTGTGAAATATCACAATTCACAGATATTTATGTGACCTATATAAAGTGCAACAATATTTCTGAATAACCTGTTCACAACCTCCTACATACATGAAATCATAGCTTATTTATGTCTGATAGAATGTAAATTCCTTGTGACTAGCCATGTTTCATAGCTTAATGGGGAAATATATATGTAACCCTAAATACATATTATATATATGTATATATATGATAAAAATATTACAATCAGGGTTGGTGGAGTCTAAATATGTAGTGGGTTACATGTTTGCTTGTATGTGTGAGAGGAGAGAGAGACAGAGACAGAGAGACAGAGACAGAGATCATTATTGCTTTCGGCTCTACATTCACTGTCTTGTTTGTCGTTAAATTTTATTTTGTTCCTCTTATCTACAACATTATCCTGATTTTATGAAATGTTATACTCTCTTAAATAAACTATGGTTAATTTTTACCTCAATGCCACTGGACATATCTTTTAAGAAGATATGTCAACATTTGCGTATTTAACAAAAGAAAAATGTTAACGACTTTTATATTTACCCATTTAGTCTGTATCATGTGCACATGCCACACAATGGATGTGGAGGTCAGAACAGCAAGCAGGAGCAAGTTCTCTCCTAACATGAGATTCCTAAGGATTGAACTCAGGTATTCAGGCCTGGTGGCAAGTGCAGCTACCCACTCAATTACCTCACTGACCTTAGACAAATCAAATTTATCATCTCAGCACTTGGCAATGGTATTTGTGTGTGGGGGAGATGGTTCTTCTGTTTTGGTTTTGGCTTTAGTTTTTCGTTTTGGGGTTTTCAAGACAGGGTTTCTCTGTGTAGCCTCGGCTGTGCTATAGACCAAGCTGACATCAAACTCAAGGAGATCCATCTGTCTCTGCCTCCCCGAGTGCTGGGATTATAGGCATGCACTACCGAGCACTGCTTGGTATTACTTTTCTAATGAAATAAAATAATGTCTTCTAAGCCTCCTTATCCAGGAAAGTTTGACACTATCTGTCTCTCTCTCTCTGTCTCTCTTTGTCTCTCTCTGTCTCTCTCTGTCTCTGTCTCTCTCTCTCTGTCTCTCTCTCTCTCTCTCTCTCTCTCTCTCTCTGTTATTGTACCTAGTGTTGTGTTGAAATTATTTAAAACAGTTTTAATCAGGTTGTGTATTTATTTTAAAATCTGTATATGAATAATTCAGTGTACATTGAAGCTTACTGACTCTGTATATTAGGCACCTGTCCATGTTTTTTGGAGTTTATATATGTCTATCCTATAGTAAATACTTCCTATTACTTTATGAAGACAATAAATAATTATCATCTATAAAGAAGAATACTGATGAGAACATCTTTCTAATATAAACAAGAATACGTTGGGGCCGCAGAGGTCCTTGTGCCCAACAGAGCACTAAAGAACAAGGAATGGTATACACACAGGGGTATCTCCTCAATGAAGATGATAAAATATCTATTTGACTGCCCAGAAGCTTGAGAGTGTATATTTTTACAGACCTGGTGACTTTTTAGCTCTCTGTGGCAGTAGACTTCACCTTGTCTTGCTCTAGAGGCAGACCTCACCCAAATTTTCCGGAATTATTTTCTCAGATTCTTCTCTTTCTAGACTATTATTTCTAGATCCCAGAGTTCACAGAATCTATCCTTACTGGAGATGTTACATGTATTTTATGTACGGCTGACCTTTATGCTATCTTGGTCAGAGACCACATTAAATTCTAGGCCACTGGCTCTCAACCTATGGGTAAAAACCCCTTTGGCCAACCCCTATCTGTAAAAATATTTACATTCCAGTTCATAACAGTCGCAATATTACAGTTATGAAGTGGCAACAACGATAATTTTATGGTTGGAGATCACCAGAACATGAAGAACTGTATAACAGAGTCTTATCATTAGGAAGAGTATGAACCACTGCTTTAGAATTTTCAGCTATAGAACCCACCCTCCTAGCCACATGTAGTGGAAGTTTTGGTTTCTTTCACAATTCAGTTATGTTACGTAAATACGGTTTTTGTTTTAGTCCCAAGTATAGGATATGGACTGCCTTAGTTTATCCACACCTGATAATTTGCCTTGTACAGCTCAGAGAGGGCCATGCTCTTTGCCAGCTAGAGAGTTTAATTTTGAGGACTCTGAAGGGATAAAAATACAAGGTCCTAGAGAGTGAAGGTAAGGGTTTAAGGAGATGGACGGAGGAGGAAGAAGAATGCTGGTTTTTCCTGCTGCATTTGCCATTTGATGTTGCTGGGCTGCTCTATATCCTGATACCTGAGATTGGTTCTTTCCCAAGGAACACGACAACCCTAACCAGCCAGAAAAGAAGTCTAAAGAGGTCTCTGTCCCCTTTCCCTTCTAACCTTCTTTCTCTCCTACCTGGGGCTTGAGGGTTGGAAGGAAGGTTGAGGTCTTAGGAACCCGAAATAAAAAAAGTTTTAAAACTAGCTCTACAGCGTAATGTACTTTGTACAGGAGGTTCTAAGTAGTCACATATTACTCTTTATCATGCAGGTGGATTTGGAATAATTGTTGGTTGGAAACCCGGAACAGAAATGATTGTTCCTGGAAACATTGTCTCCAAATTGTATTGAGTTCTAAATATGCTAATAATGAGCTGTCTGGCATTAGGTCCCCACTGTCAGATCCAGGTTGATGAAGTCAATCTGAACTGAGTTTTCATTCTCATCTCTTCTTGGATCACTGCCTGCATTGACGAGGTCCCCCTCCAACATAATGAGAAATGACTAGAATGCAAGATATCCCCTTCACATCTTACCCAAATGCTTTGTAAGTGACAGTATCAGCGTCGTCGCACATTTCTTACACTGGTGCATTGATGCTCTGACAAGGAAGTCTTGTAGTTAAAAACTCGGACATCCATAGCCATGGTTATCTGATTCCAATTTATCCAGTTCAATGTTTAACTTATTTCAACCTATATTACTCTCTTAATGGAATAGATACATGTTAACTGGGAGATAATACAAGAAACACCTTGATTTTGGCATGTCAAGGGATACATTTCCATTGCTGAGGAGATTTGGATTTTAATCCACAAAGCTTATGAGGTTTACTTCTTTGAAAGTCTCTGAAACGCCACTGCTGTCTAGTCACCTGAAAATGAGGAATAAACACCTTGATAAGGTCCCATTTGATGAGGGCCTGAAACTTTGGCTTGTGAATCCAGGACACCTGTCTTTTATTGAGTAGCTGAGTAAACTAGATATGTACTATACATATCTGTGTTGGAAACAACCAGGTCCAACATAGCTCTTTTAGATTTTATGCCTGCCCTCCAGTGTTTAGTTTTTACCCTTGTACTTAAGCACGACAGTTTTTGTATCTTAATAAGTCGCCTCTATGCATTTGAAAGAATGAAATCTTGTGGCTATTTCTACCAAATCTCATTGAACCATTGATGATACTCATTTTTCTGGAATGATATAAAAGTAATCATTTCAAAATATAACTCATTTTTAAAAATTTTTTATTAATTTATTCTTGTTACGTCTCAATGGTTATCCTATCCCTTGTATCCTCCCATTCTTCCCTCCCTCCCATTTTCCCGTTATTCCCCTCCCCTATGACTGTTCCTGAGGGGGATTTCCTCCATCAATCAAATTTTATTCTAAAAAAAAATCCCTTGATGTTTCAGCTTCTTGGGATTATACTGGTTTTTCTAAACAATATGTAGCAAGGGCCCCTCTCTGCTCTACACACATTAGAGTTGTCTTTATCCCTTGAGATGTGCTTAGATTTACTCCATTCTGTTCTTGATATTTGTTAAGCTCCTTTTAACTAAAGACTTTGTATGTAATATCTCATTCCCTTGGCTGTCACTCTCCAGTCACAGCTTTTATTCTTGGCCTGAAATATTTGTTAAACTTTCAACCTCCACATGCCTCTACTCAGTAGGATCTATCATATTTATAAGATGACAAATTTGTGTTCAATTGATTAAGTAATTAAGTTTCTCGTATTCCACTAAAGTGTCAGCTCTAAAAAGGCAGTGATTGAATTTTTTTTCAGAGGCTACAATTAAGCAACATTCACCTCAGGATCAATGGATACTTTTAAAAAAATGCAAACATGGAAATAAAATCAATAGTGTAACTAGAATAAAAATAAACACAAAAACAATAATTATACCCTTTTATCATTAAAATAATGACTTACTCAGCTAGGGAAAGCATCTTAGATTTCCACACCCTATACTTTATTAGGGCATGAATGTTTTGAGCCTCTGCTCAGATACCACAATAATAATACAAAAGGAATAGCATCAAAATCACAAAAATATATTTTACAACCCCAGGTCGATATAATATTCAGAAGACAGAGAGGAAAAATGTGAGAACCAGCAAAAGGGCAATGTACAGCTTAATGGGGACAAAGTGTCATTGTCCTCAGGCATATATCACCTGAGAAATTGTATGTGTTCTAATAAACAGTCTCTTACCCAACCGACTCTCCTATAAGCAGTCCAAAATAAACTCATTGGTAGGTTTCTATAACCTTCTATTTCCCCATTCTCCCTTGCTTCTCTCACCTAGAGTCCCCATAGGAACTCTTCCCCTCTGACCCACTTTGCTGGTAAGTGAAAACTCTCATGGACATGCCCCTTGGTCTAGTTTCCAGATATAACTGAGTATATACCATTAGATTCTTTCTGCTTCTGGGTAACTCACTCATTATGATCATTTCTAGTTCAATCCATTTGTCCCCAAATTTCAGGATTTCCTTGTTTTTAATAGCTGAGTAGTATTCCATAGTGTAAATGTACCACAGTTTCTTTCTCCATTCTTCTACTGAGAGCACTTAGGCTGTTTCCATGGGTACCAAGAAGAGACTTGATACCCTATGAGCATATACAGTGAGAGGAGGTCCCCCTCAGACACAGTCATAGGGGAGGGGAGTAAGGGGAAAATGGAAGGGAGGGAGGAATGGGAGGATGCAAGGGAAGGAATAACAATTTAGATGTAATATGAATAAATTAGTAAAATATAATTTTTTAAAAGTTTAAAAATAATAAAAGTTAAAAAGAGTAATATAAAAAATAAACTCAATGAGTCATGAGTACAGGAGGGGGTCTTTTTGCTTAGAGGAATGTGTTGGAGGGAGAGGAAGGAGGATAAGGAGTAAAACCACAGCAAAACATTACACACAGGTATGAAACTGCTGAGGAAATAAAAATAAAAACTTTAAATGGATTAAAAAGACAACAGTGATGAGTATAGTGTGAGATCCTCAAAGGGGTAAGGTTAGAAATCACTTAGTGGGAGACATACGGTTTGAAGAAAACAACTCAATTGTTACTAATATATAGGTCCCAATCATAACGTGACAGTTGAGTTATTTTCTTCAAACTGTGTCTCCCTACTAAATGGTTTCATTGAATGGTTCCTAACCTTGCTGATTTGAGAATCTCACCTTATCATAGAGCCCTTTCTCAACATTTTATCTATAATAATATTCAACATTTTTGAGATTATAATATGATTACAATATTTCTACTTTTTATTCCTTGCCTCAAAGCATCCCATCCTGACATCCTTCAAATTTACGGCTTCATTTTTCACGAATTGTTATTGCATGCATATATGTATACATGGAACACACACACACACACAAGAACACACCATTTGTTACTGGATTCTTATTACAAAATTGTATTTATTTAGAAAATGTATATTATGTGTATCTATACACCTATGGAAACATGAGTGATGGTAAAAAAAAAAAGTTGTTTGAGTGTTTTCTATCTCCTACTTAACTAACTTCTTATGCAGGGAAAGAACACATTCTGTTGCTAGGCATTGACTTTGGAATTAGGATAGAACACAGTATTACTGGAGAGATACTGCAAGGCTGAAAACCAGTACATATTTTTGTAACTTATTAAAATTTTGTAACATATTAAAAATGTGTTATATTTACCCAAGTTGAAATTATTATTAACTTCATTTATGATCATTGAAAATAAAGAATATCTTATTTTGTTTTTCTATTAATTATTTTTTCTTACTGATTTACAATGCTCTCTGAATATATAAAATTACAGGTTGGTAAAATTAGCTACTTGGTATTTAATAAATTAACCAAAAAGTAATATTTAATAAAAACTTTATTATTTCAAACAGCTAAATTAATAATTATTCTAGTTAAATAATTATTATTTAGTATAAATGGTGGAATAAATTTGGGTTATAAGATATACTATTTGATATAAAATCATTTTTCAATAAGTTTTATGTCCTATAACATAAACAACTACTGACTGCTGAGAAATTTTCTTTAGTGTTTGAGACAGAAACATAGTAGTGATCAAATATAAATAATGCCAAATTTGTGGCATAACAATAAACATCACATTTCAGACGCATGAAAAGTGTGCACTTAAAAGTACTTGATGCCATTTTTTTCAATTACATTATAGAAAATATATAAAGGAGCTGTCCTGAAATAAATTATAAATAAGCATTATAAATATCAGCAGTAATCTGAAATATCTGGGTTGTACTGTAGCTTCTAAGTTATGTCTTCAAAGGGGTCTTACTATTCAGTATGTATGTGCAAGTGTGTATATGTGTGGGTATGAGAGACTGTGTGTGTGTGTAAGTGAGTGTGTGAGACAGAGTGTGTGGTTGTGTGAGTGTTTATGTGTGTGAGTGTGTGTATGAGAGAGTGTTAATATGTGTGTGAGTATGTGAGAGAGAAATTGTGGGTGTGTGAGTGTGTATATGTGTGTGAGTGTGTATGACAGAGAGTATTAGTATGTGTTTGAGTATGTGAGACAGAAATTGTGGGTGTGTGTGAGTATGTTAATGCGTGTGTGTGTGTGTGTACATATGAAAGTATGTGTGAGTGTGTATGTGTGTGTGAGTGTATGTGTGCATGTGAATCACCAAGACGATATGATGAAGAAAATGAGAAAGGAATAGGACTATTAACAACCACACTATCTATTATAGCTGCTGTTTCAATTGTTTAGTATTGCAGTAATAATAGAATGTCTGACTTAGCAAATGCTGTCCTCTGCAGACACGGGGAAGCAAGTTGAATTTGCTTTTATGGTGAGACAGGACCGTGAGGCCAATCAGCTAGAATTTACAATTATATTTTTTGTACTCTGTCTCTGCTTATTATGGGGCCTAAACATCATTAATTTCTACCTATGTTTGTGTTTCTCATTTTATAAAAACAGGGTTTGTATGAATCACCTCATAACATTGCAAAGAGCTATGAAAAGTACTTTTAAAAATTGTGAAATGTAATATAAATGTATCTATATTATATATACCACATACATACATATAAATACATCATAAAGGGGAGAATAAATTAGCACAGTTTCTGCAGATATTTTTCTATTGTGCTGATATAGGTTTGTTTGCTTGTTTATAACAACTTCCCACAAAATATGGCCATCTCTTAAGAAGAAATTACAATAGAGGAAAAAGCCTCTAAAAGCTTTGCCTAGAAGCAAGTCTACAGTACATTTTCTTGCTGAGTGATGTGGAAGGGTCCATCTCATTGTGGGTGGTGCCACTCCTGAGGAGATGGTTTTGGAAGATGCACCAACATTACAGAGAGTTTTGGGTGACTATTCAGATAGCAAACTGTCTCTGCCTTCTTCTCATTTGGAAAACTATTAACATGCCTTCCTAGCATACTCAGGTTATCAAGTTTCTTCCTTCTCAGTTCTCTAAAGGAGTTGAAGACCAGGTAGCTAAGTTTTATAATAAAGCTTAGTTGTTTAGGGGTTAAGATATTTTTAGGTCTATATAGATGTTTTAAGTTGACAACGACAATATGTGATAGAGATTGATTTACATGCAGAATTTTAGACACGCCAAGATAGGGAAGATATTTTTTTCAAGGCTGTCAAATACAAATAGCCAAAACAGTAAGAATGTAACATTTATATAATTCCTGATGGGGTCATGGTTCTTCTTGCTATAGGTAGTCTATTGTGTATATGTGTAATAATATAAATGTACATGTAAAATTTTAAAATGTTTTAAAATAAATAAATATATAAATAAATAAAATTGAAAAAAAACAAAAAACAAAACAGACAAACAAACAAAAGCAGGCTGAGCAAAATGCTAGATGTAAACCAGTAAGCAGGACTCTGCCACGGTTTCTGCTTCAGTTCCAACTTCCAAGTTCCCCCTTGTATTCCTGCTCTGACTTTCTTTCATGCTGGAATACAAATATAAGTTGAGATAAACCATTTTTTTCCTGAAATTGTGTTTAGTCCTAATTCATCTTAATCATAGAAATAGAAGCCTAACTAAGATACCTACTAGGTCATTTCAGATTGAAAACAAACAAACAACAACAATAACAACAACAGCAACAACAACAACAACAACAACAAAAACCCAAGATGTACAGAAGGAAATGGGATTCAGTCTCATAGAAAAGATGAGTCCTATAGTTCTTATTGCTGTTGGAAATTTCTACTAATAAATTACTTCAGATTTATGAGTTTCACAAAGATCCTGTGGAAAATGACAATAAGATTTTCCTCAGCAACTATTATTGCAGATCCAGTAAAGGTGGAGCTCCTAGCCTAGTGGAAACAAACCAACAACTATTTTAAGAAGTTCCTTTCTTGCTACGGTCACGATTTTGTACTGTTTGGGCATTGCATAAACCTTATTGGATTAATGGCTAACAAAACAGAACAGAAAATTAAAATGATAAATATACAAAGAAGAAAAAGAAACGTAAGCTGAAGAGCATGACGTGTGTCTTTCCCGTTTGTTTAAAGATAAATTGGGCTTGAAATTAATGTGTTTTCATGACATTTCTTACCCCTTCAATGAGGACATTAAACAAAAAGCAGATGAAATATGGAATGCACATTGGCATTGCTCTGGGGGAATTTGTGGGCTAGTCTTGCCTTTTGTGGAGAAGCTGAGGGAGATAATTGGCAACACATTTCATATTTTTCAGAAGATGGGAACAAACTGGTTTGTACCTCCCTTCAGAAGCAAAAGGTCAAGCAAATCAATGGAAATGTGTCCTGCCCTGTGTGTGATGGGGCGATTCACCACCTCAACATCCTTAGTTCTGGACAATAGAGAGGTGATTTTGTTTCCCAAACCACATTGAAACAAGTGTGCCTTCAAAAACAACTGTAATAAAATCTTATGTTTCAGGACATAAAAGGTTTATAAGGGGAATCCTAGAGGAAAACATGGTTTCCTGATACATTTCTTTGGAATTACTCCTAAGATATTCCTCCTCAGTGTGGCTCATGACCCCATTCTCAGCAAAGTTACATTTATAGTCACTGTCATCTTCACACCCATAGTGGCCAGAACTGCAACACATTCCTGCACTTTTTTATTGCTCCTCCTCCATCAAATCCTTAGCATTTTAATGCAGGCACCTAGCTCATGTTTATCTCTTCTCCGAGGCCAGCAAACAGTAAAGCACGGGTTCTTGGGTTCGCTCATTGAAAGACTGCACTCGGTCCTCCGGATTACTTCAATGTGCATACTCAAGGTAATGATAGTAAGTGGCAGTTGAGGGCTCAATTCATCAGATGTTTGTACCCTTCCCTCTATAAGGCTAAAGGAACATTGGGAAAAAAGGGCACTGAATAAGGAAAACAATTGCAAAATGTCATCCTCTATGCATGCCATCATGAATCCACTGGAGCTGAGGTTACTTGCTCTGGGCCTGCAGAAGACCGGGATGGGAGATGGCTCATCAGGCCTTACTTCCTGCTGGATAATTGTTGGCTCTTTATCAATTCTGGGAGAGGGTTATGTTGTACAAGTTTTGGTTTCTTTAGAAACTCATTTACGTTATATAAACATGTTTATTGTTTTAGTCCTAGGTGTGGGATATGGGGGCTACTCCTGTTTGTCCACAGCTGATAACAGCCTCAGGAAAGGGCGCCTGATCTTTGACAATAGAAAACTGCCTCCTGCAGACAGAGAGAAAGGAGGGTTTTGAGAAGAGCATGTGGAGGAGATGGTCAGCGGAGGAAGAGAAGGCTGCTGCTGTGTTTGCTGTCCTGGCTGAATATCCTGACAAGGGAGATGGCACTGCCCCAAAGAACCAGATGACTTTAAGCAGCAGGATGTAGTCAAGGAGACTTCTCCCCCTTCTCCCCACTAACCTTCTTTCACTACCACCTCATAGAGAAACCACCTGGTGTTGGGTGTTAGAAGGGATTGATGTATAGAAGAGAGAGAGAGATACAGAAGAAACCCAAAACAAAAATAGATTTAAAGATATCCCTTCAGGGTTAATTATTGCCTTTAGGCTTAGGCCACAAAACACCACAAATCAAATAAACAAGGATGTGAGAAATAGACCTTTAGGTAAGAACATCTAGAGAAATTTGGAGGGTGAAAATAAGTATATAATGTGTAGAGTAAAATACTTGAAGAAAATTAATTAGTAAAAATCTTAAATTATAATAGGTAAGACAAGGTGCCTTTTAAAGCTGTCTAGTTTGCACTTGTATCATAGCTTTTGTGAAAAATGAACAGTAAATTATAGTGTAACCAGATATATGACAGGAAATTATGGTGTTTTTTAATGTGCCAGGGGAGATTCGTAAGTCAGAAATTAAACTCAACATGTGTTTGAATAATAATATGATGGAATGTACATAAAAACACACCTCAGTTCCTTCCGTGGGACTTTTTTTTTGTTGTTCCTAACATTGTATTACTCCTTTTCAAACCTGCAACTGTTGCCACCTATATCTTATAATAGAAATTGAAGGAGTAATAAGATGTTAAAACGATCTGGATTCTTGGATTGACTCCATAGAAACCTCTGAAAATAGCAAAGTCTGTTCCCATGGAAGAAGCAATGCCCACATCCAGAGATGAGGGCCAAGTGTGGATAACACCTGGTTTACAGTCTAGTGCCCCAATGACCTATTCATTGTAAAATGCTGGTTTAGTTTTGAGAGGCTTCTAACTTTTGAGAAGAAGCTATGAACTGGCTACTCATACTTTGCCCAATGGTACAAATACTCTTTTTTTTTAATTTTAATTAACTTATTTATTTATTTTACATGCTGATTACAGACTGTCCTTTCCCATTTCTGCCTACCCTCATACACCCCTGCTTTCACTCTCCCTTCTACTTCTCCTTAGAGGAGGAAGGTGGAGGTCCCTCATGGGAACCAACCCACCTTGTAGTATTAAATCAACACAGAACTAGGCTCATCCTCTCCCATGGACACCATACAAGGCAGCCTGGTTGAGGGACTGGGATCCAAAGGAAGGCATCAGAGTCAGAGAGGGCCCCTGCTTCAGGTGATGAGAGACTACGCCGTGCATCTGCTACATATGGGCAGGGGCCTAGGACCAGTCCACGGATGCTCTTTGTTTGGTGTTTCAGTCTCTGTGAGCCCTCATGCGCCCAGAGTTAGTTGACTCAGAAGCCAAAACCATACAATGGAAAAAGAAAGCATTTTCAACAAATAGTGCTGGTCTAAGTGGAAGTCCTCAAGCAGAAGAATGCAAAAAGGGACACATTTATCACCCTGCACAAAACTCCACTCCAGATGGATAAAGGGCCTCACAATAAAAACAGATACATTAAATCTAATAGAAAAGAACTTGGGGGATAGCCTTAAACTCACTGACACAGGAGACAATTTCCTGAACAGAACACCAACAGTCTAGGCACTAAGGTCAACATTTAAGAAATGAAACCTCCACTAAAAGGCAAGTTTAGTTGGTGAGGGGATCAGATATTTTTTAGACCAAGATAGCTGATTTAAGTTAATAGAGATGAGATGTTATAGATATTTATTTTCATTCAGAAAGTTGGACCAAACAAAGTACGAAGGATGGTTGCCTCAGGCACGACACGGAGCAGGGTGGGGTGGCAATCATGGGAAAGACTGGCTCTCAGTTACCAGGTGTTTTCCATTTACCAATGGTGCATTTTGCTTTCCAAATGTTTCATCCTCCATGCACAAAGTCTCTAGTTGTACAGGCAACTCTACATACCTTTCCAGAATGATAGAATTTACTGGGCCTTCCGGTTTTTGTATCTTATCAGTCTTCCAATCTTAAAAAAAAAAAAAAAGAAAAAGCAATACAGCAAAAAGACAAAGAAAACAACAAAAAAATTCCCTCTGGGTATGAAGCAGGAAAGAGTTTTGCAACAGCAGCTGCACTTTTGCTGACACCCTAAAACATCATCTCTATATCTTCAACACCTGGGTCTTCCTCCACAACATTAGAAGTTACCCATTATGCCCAAAGCATGCTAAACCCCATCTCTAGGCTTTGAACTTTTTCAAACCTATTCTATTTGATGTTCTTTAATGCTGATACCTCCCTTCCAACCCACCTTCCATAGAGAGAAAAGAGGATAATGGGAACAGGAGAAGTAGACCTTTTTCGACTCAGTTCCTGGGAGTGAATCCCCTGGTGTAGTCGGCCGGATTTCAGCAGACCAGCAAGTCAATGAAAGTTGCTGCTGGAACCTGGAATAGCAGCTGGAACCCGGAGCCCGGGAATGCTCTCTGGAGCAGTTCTCTCTTGGAGGTCCAAAGTAGAGCAATAAGGAGTTAAACGGTACAAACAAACAAACAAATTTAACCCCCCCGCCCTGCTGCTTTGGGCTCTTATATATATCTCCTCTCAGAGTCTGTACTAAGATTTGGTTCAGCTGGCAAAAACCAAGCCCTCATACAAGGTAATTCATTTTCTAGTGAATAAACACCACCTGTTCTCTCACAAGTCTCTTCCCCATCCCATATTTGGGATCAAAACAAAAACATATGTACATCCACTACAAAAATTTATACAACCGTTGTGGAAATCAATCTGGCTGTTTGTAAAGTTCTCTTATCCTCAATCTTTCCATCTCTAAGCAGAGTTTATAAATCCTTTCCCACAAGAGGATAATAATTAAATTGGACTAAACTCTATGAGTCCACACATATTTAACTTAGATGTAGTCCTTACTCCAAATACTGTAAGCTGCCTGTAGCAAAGCCACAGTAAATATATCTGGATTTAGAAAAGATTGGTTTATATCAAGAATGCTTACTCATTCATGCATACAATAGCTCAGACAGAATCTATTGTTGGCTTCTGCTGAGTTCTGGTTGAGGAAGACACTGCTTCAATTGAAGAAGGGTTGCTGACAATCTCATTCAGAGAGCTGCTTGCTTTGCTCAATCTATTCCTTTGACTCACTCTTAAATTAACTTACATTTAGATGTCAACTCCACATTCTTGCTTTATTCGAAATGTCATGAAAACAATCTGTCTACTGTAAGAGATATTTCTCCTTCCCCATGTTAATGTGTTATTTCTCAATTCAGATTTTCATGATCTTATAATGCATTTTATGGATGGTTAGCCCTATCCTATTCAAGAATATTATAGTAATCTATCCTTCATCTTTTCCATTTCTTTGACAAAGACACAGAATCACTTCTTCACCTTGTGCTGAATTACCTAGTCTATCCAATACCACAATTATGACCATGCTCACTCCTCCCAGACTCTGTGTTGTATTTCTTAAGTTGACAAGATTGTGTCATCTCAATGCTATAGTCTTGCTCATTCAAAACTGTTTTGGGATTGTAGTTTTTTTTTAAAGGCTAAAGTAAGCCGGGCTTGGTGGCACACATATTTAATCCCAGCACTTGGGAAGCAGAGGTAGGGAGATCACTGTGAATTAGAGGCCAGCCTGGTCTACAAAGCAAGTCCAGGACAGCCAAGGCTACACAGAGAAACTCTGTTTCAAAAGTGGTTTTCATGTCTACAAATATCAAAAAGCGAAATAAAACTTTAATGGCATTACCATGACTGAGTGACAGTATCTGTTCACTGTTTCTTCAACAATAATAGAAAACTAAGTTATGACAAACCTATTGTCTATCTAGACAAAGCTACATATCTCAGATTTCACATTGAAGTGAAATTACTAGAAGATAGATTAACCTAAATGTTTTTGTTACAGCTTATGGAAGGCACCCTCAAGATCTCCCCCTGTGTTTTTTACTTCTGTTTTAAATCTTTTCTTAATTGTGGTATTTAAAGTGATGACTGTAGAGTCAGCTATCATTTACACCGTGAGTTAAGTCCATGTGTGAACACTGAGGTGCCGGGCTGTGTGGCTGTTCCTAAGACAATATGAAAAGACGGAAGCTCACGTTTTAATTTGTCTCTAGGTGACAGTGCTGTTTTAGGGGATAGTGGAAGCTGTAGGCCTTAGCTCCTAGATGGAAGTAGATCACTCAGAGTGGTTCCTGGGAGTGTGCTTTTCCTGGTCGTCCCATTCCTTGTTTTTTCCAACACACTTTGATACGTGTAGCTGTTCTCTAATACACCCATGGAGTGAATCTACTTTCAACTTAGTCTCCTGAAACCATTGTCACAGTGAAAGTTCCTCCTCTGATTTATTTGTCAGATGTAAGGTTGCATATGCCTGCCCATACAGTAAAATGTTTGTATTTTGCACTAGATTAGTCTAGAGATGGGCAACATAAGCATAAGGAAAGTTCTGCAAAATGAATACATCTTGAGGGATTTAGAAAGATATGAGTGAGAAAATGTTTTAGAGAAATAAGTAACAGCATTGGTTCTGGGGGCTGTAGGTGTTAAATTCTTGGAATCTAGAAAATAATAATTGAAAACCCTTTATTATTCCTAGCCAAAACTTTTTCTCTTATTAATTATGTTTAATAAACTCCTACTAATCAATCAGGAGGAACAGAGAGCCTTCAATCTAGATAGGGAAGCACATACAGAGTTACTCATATATTCCAAAAAGAAATATTATGGGAACAACACAGTAGTAATAAAAAGAATCACTGCATACTTCATTTCTACTTAAGATTAATGTTAAAAGATTAAAACACTTATAATTGGTTTCGGGAAAGCTCTAAATACAAGATATCATTATTGGGAAAGGAAAAATGTGAAAAGACACTTATAGAAGTGTTTAATAATATGAAACATCAGAAAACAATCTCAGGTAGTCAGACAAAAGGTAGATGATTTATTTTTCATATTACAGCAAAATATGAGGACTGGACATATATGCTGGCCCACAATTCTTACCCAACCTTGATCTGGATGCCATTGTAAAAGCCTTGGTAGTCCAGAGAAGTATAGGGCTTTTTATATGGCAAGAAGTAAGTGATATGTCTGTGCATTTCATCATGTATGTCTCTCTCCTGATAGATATACCAATTAATACCCAATATTCCATAATGGGGCTCCATTATAATAACTCTAGCCCAGATCAACCCCCAACGTTCAGATCTATAAGCAGTTTCTACTCTCTTGATACTGCACCCTGTGAAATAAATTTCAGCTGGTAAACTACTGGAAAACACAGCCAAGTGACATACTCTAATCATGCATTCAAAACAGAGGTAGCATTTAATAAGATAGTCTAATAAAAGCAATAAATGGATAACACAATCAGAACAGATGATAGTATTCTTGTTTGGTTTGCCTTTTCCTTCAATATTGCTTTTGGTATAGAAATGAAGCTTTTCTTTCTATGATCAACAAGATATTGGTATGAGAATTCTATGAGTAAAACATACACAGTTGTAACTTCAAAATTCAAGCCAAAAATAGTAGTAGTAATAATAATAAGCTGAAATTGTTTTCAGCCTCCCTATTTCTCATTTGGTAGACCTCAGAAGTATGCTCTTTTGGATGTCAATACAGTTGATGAATAGGTCATATATACTAGTCTCTAAGCACATATCTGCTAATGTATTACTTCAGCTATTAAATATGGAAATGTACATCATAATTAAGCCTATCATTCCAAATTGATAGTTTTTAAAGAGGACATTTATAAATAATGCTGTATATAATAGACTTGCAATAACTGATTCCACCTTTCTTCGGATTTCTTGTCACTTCCTATGCTTACTAACATATTTTTATTTAAAATCAACCACAGTCTACTTTCCAGCACAAAGCTAATATGAAACTTTACATTGTTTTTCCTTTGTGCTTCTACGTAACCATGTGAGTGGTTTAAAGATAGGCATCATGCCAGGCTATGTTCTGCAGACAATTAGCCAAGCAAGCCTCTGGTTCGGCTGGTAACTAGTCATTTGGATAATTATTCATTGGTACTGCTTTTAATAACTTGTTTCTTGCTATAAGGGGAATCCGTCTAATAAATTTAAATGGTTCACTTTATGAGAAGACCAATATATAAACAAAACCAGGCTGGTTTAAAATGGCAATTAATGTATTACTGACTTTCTGTAAGGATCTGGTTTGTGGTCTTAAAGACACAGTCTAAATTGTGCTTAAAATCACAACATTTCATTTGTTCCTTACTTGTGCTGTGGAGAATGCCATAAGTTCAAAAGCATTGGAAGTCATAGTTGAAGTTTCATGCGGACAAAAATGATCGAGCCCCACTTTGAAGCCCTGATTAAGCTTTTAAATTAATAGTACACTTGCACAGAATTGTGATATAATGTAGGTGTCGATACAAACATTTACATCTGATAATAAAATATTGGCCCAAAGTAATGTATCATGTCTTTCCAATGAAGAACACTTTGTGTTTCAAAACTTCACTTAAAATTAGTTTTGTGCTATCAACTTCTACTGAGATTTCTTCACTATGACCCACTTCAAAGCATAAGACTTTTTGCTCATCTCTGCTCTTTTCCAAATAGAGTTTTTATATGACCCTTTTTACATTGTATTAATTTTTTGCCTATCTTGGTTTACGTATGTAATAACCATTACTAGACCATGAACTCTATAAGAGAAAAGGTAACTTAAAACTCATACCTTTATTCAATAATCAGCAATGACTTTGAAAGACAAAATATCTGTATTTTCTGTAAATTTTATATTCTCCTATATTTTAATAAACAAGTAATATCTTGATGTCTGTTTCTATACAGAATATTGATCTAAAATAGCTTTGTCAGATTAAATACAGGTAAAATAGGACATTTTATTTCGAAAAGCTTACTACAGACATGTTCGTAATATCACATTGAAACATAAATGAAACCCATTTTTTTCTCCTTTATTAATTTATTCTTGTTACATCTCAATGGTTATCCCATCCCTTGTATCCTCCCATTCTTCCCTCCCTCCCATTTCCCCCTTATTCCCCTCCCCTATGACTGTTCCTGAGGGGGATTACCTCCCCCTGTATATGCTCATAGGGTATCAAGTCTCTTCTTGGTAACCTGCTGTCCTTCCTCTGAGTGCCACCAGGTCTCCCCCTCCAGGGGACATGGTCAAAGGTGAGGCATCAGAGTATGTGAGAAAGTCATATCCCACTCTCCACTCTACTGTGGAGAGTGTTCTGTCCATTGGCTAGATCTGGGTAGGGGTTTAAGGTTTACCGCCTGTATTGTCCTTGGCTGGTGCCTTAGTTTGAGCAGGACCCCTGAGCCCAAATCTGCCTATCATAATGTTCTACTTGTAGGCTTCCAGGACCCTCTGGATCCTTCTCCTTTGCCATTCTCCCATGCTTCTCTCATCTAAATATAAGTTAAGTGAGAAAATAATTCAGAAAAGCTTTACCAGGATACTCAACTCAGTTCCTTCATGCAGAGGGTACTGTGTCCCAGACAGGAAGTTCTACGTGTCTCTGCAAAAGAAATGAATTCTAACAGGACTTCTACCTCAGGCAGAACAACTGACACAGTGTGCCATATTGGAAGGTAGAGTTTAGATTTTTAATCTGAATTCCCTTTCAAATTTAAATAAATAGTTAAAAGTTAAGATACAAATCAAGTTCTCTCCTTCATGGAATTAAACTGTAAGGATCTTTCTCTTCTGCCATCATCTTTCTAATGGTCATTATGATGTTGTTATTACAAATTACCATAACTGAAATGTATTTTAATTGTTAAATTAATGTATAACAAACTTTAAAATGTTTTTACAGTTACTGCTACACTTTGGCAGTCTCTTTATCTTTAACTGGGACACTAGTGAGGAATGGGCAGCATTTTAATATATGTAGATGGAGTTAGGTCATTTTAAGGGTTCTTATTAAAGTATATTTGATTCCTGTATCCTTTAATTCTTTCACTATCACTGACTGATGGCAATAGGGCCAAGAGTCCATAATATAAAATTCACACTCTGATTCAAAACTGATTTTAAACTTCAAATCTTCATTTTAAACTGATATCACAAATTTTTACACATATTGTAAAGATTACTATCATTAACATGACTGACACTTATTTGTTGTATAAATTATTTTTTTTCTAACTTTGTGGTTGCTGCTGACTTTCTTTGCATTGCATTTTCTTATTGTAAACAAATGAAATGATCATAATGAGTGAGTTAACCCAGAAGCAGAAAGACTCAAATGGTGTATACTCACTTATATCTGCATACTAGCCCAAGGGACATGTCCCATGAAAGCCTTCACTTACCAGGAAACTGGGACAGAGGGGAGGACATCCTAATGGGACTCTAGATGAGAGAAGCATGGGAGAATATCAAAGTAGAAGGATCCAGAGGGTCCTAGAAACCTACAAGTAGAACATTATGAAAGGCAGATTTGGGCCCAGGGGTCCCGCTCAAACTAAGGCACCAGCCAAGGACAAAACAGGCAGTAAACCTTAAACCCCTACCCAGATCTAGCCAATGGTCAGAACATTCTCCACAGTTAAGTGGAGAGTGAGGTATGACTTTCACACGAACTCTGGTGCCTCCCTGGAGGGGGAGACCTGGTGGCACTCAGAGGAAGGATAGTAGGTTACCAAGAAGAGACTTGATACCCTATGAGCATATACAGGGGGAGGTAATCCCCCTCAGGAACAGTCATAGGGGAGGGGAATAAGGGGGAAATGGGAGGGAGGGAAGAATGGGAGGATACAACGGATGAGATAACCATTGAGATGTAACAAGAATAAATTAATAAAAAATTTAAAAAGAAACAAATGAAATGTTGATGGTTATTAAGATTATTCAAATAACCCTAGAGGATGACAGTTTTGCACCTTAGCCCCTTTCTTTTTATGGGCATTCAACAATAAAATGAGAATATATAATTATGAGTGCTTAGAAAAGCAGGCACATGGAATCATTTAAATACTTGTTGTGTTTCTTTTTATACCCAAAGGTGTAAAAATATACAGTGTGGGCTTCGGGTTTTATTTAAAAGATGTAAGCCTGAAGGTTTTCAATCTAAATCAAAATGAGAAGTGCTTCCTAAGACCTACCCCTTTAAAGACTATTACACACATTTCACCACTTAATTTAAAATAATTTTATAAGTAGCAATCATCTATAAAATATATGCAACTGTGTAATTTAAAAATATATTGCCGCAGTTTAGTTCACTAACATGCCATTACTAAATCATTAAACTAAATTATTTTAATAAATGAGTTTGATAAGAAGAGAATTATATAATTACAGTCCGCCAACATTAAATGATTTTGCATCTGGATTCTGCGCAGAAACTTAAGATAAGTCATATGATTGTACGTAGTTGATTTGCTTATTAACCATGCTTTTCAATATATGTTTGAAAATTTCTTCCCAGAAAATTTCTTCTAATACATTAGACTTTATAAATATCAATAAGATATAGTTGCTAGGAATCATGATTTGATTTAACAGAGATTGCCAAAATACTCATGGTGAGAAATCTGTTTGCTCAAAGCCATTAAAGTAGCTCCCCTTCTCCAATTAATAAAGAGAAAAAGGAGAATAGATTTTGGTGTTAGAATCAAGAGAGGCTTTTTCATGGAGTATTTAACTTGTGCAAAACATTTTGTCAATAAACACAAGGATAATTTTATAATCCATCTGATTTTCAAAACTATTGAATTATGGTTTTGAGAAATATTAATAACATTTGTAGACATTTTAATTCTTTTGACTAAAAAATGTTTTCTACAAGAAAATTGATAGGAATAATTATTTTAAATAAGCACATATCTTAATGAAAGCATTATAAAAATTTATTTAACTTTTTACAAAGTTTGAAAAATATCTCGTCTCTGGATTTTATGTAAAGACAACATTGTCAGAAGTACTGGGATGATGTTTCTGTTTTTGTTTTTTTGTTTGATTGTTTTGTTTTGTTTTGTTTTTTGTTTTTTGTTTGTTTGTTTTTTGTTCTTGAATATAAAAATTAGTAAGTGGCATCTTTAGGGTCCTATTAGTTTCACAGTGCCTACATCCGTAGGCACATAGGAATTTATTTCCAACGCATTTATTTCCAATGACCATTAGAAGAGATGATGTTTCTGCCAAACTTTAGGATGTGAAATGCACAATAATACAGTAAGTATGCATTCCTATTCTAGCTTTATAAGTGCTTAAAAGTAGCACTAAGTAATTATTTTCTTTTTACACTATATGTAGTATTTGAAACTTAAATAGAAATGCTCATGTCATAAAATTATAGACAGTTGATTTATTTATGATGTATGCTATCCACTATATAAGAATATTTAAAAGTTGCTATCATTACTTTATTTTAGTTAAAATTTCATTGTTGTGATAAAAATAATGACAGAAACATCATAAGGAAAAAGCAATCATTTTATGTAATGGTGGTGTAAGGTTTCTGGTCACCAGGGAACAAGTAGCATAGTGGATCAGCTCATGGTGGAGTGAATATGGAGCAGCATATCTCTTTAGATAACACCTAGTGAGTGAGGTAGGAATTGGTGACAGAAAGCAATTTGCTCATTCAGGTCTACTCTCACCTAAGGATACCCCTTACAATTCCCAAATTATACTACCAATGTGGAGCAAATACGAAAACGTGAACCTGTGATGAGCATTGCAAATTCCTACTGTCTGCGTGTGTCCCTTACTCCCATCAGAATGACTAAGCTCAAAAACTGAAGTGACAGCACATGCTGGCAAGGATATGGAGCAAGGGGAACACGTCTCCATTGCTGATTTAAGTGCAAACTTGTACAACCACTTTGGAAATCAATGAAAAAAAAATGGGAATAGTTGTACCTCAAGACCCAGCCATACCACCCCTGGGCATATACCTGAAAGATGCTCCGCCATACAACAAGAACATGTGTTCAACCTTGTTCATAGAAAGTTTAATTTTAAGAGCCAGAATCTGAAAACAACCTAGATGTCTCTCATCTGAAGAATGGATAAAGAAATTGTGGTATATTTACACAATGGGATACTACTCAGCTATTTAAAACAAGGAAATCTTGAAATTTGCAGGCCTATGAGCGGAACCAGAAAAGATCCTCTTTAGTGAGGTAACCTAGACCCAGAAAGACACACATGGTATATACTCACTTATAAGCAGATATTAGCCAAATAATACAGGATAACCACAGTACAATTCACAGACCTGAAGAAACTAAATAACAAAGAGCACCGCAGGAAGAATGCTTAATTCTCACCCAGAAGGCTTAATAGTATAGATACTGGAACCAGTTGAAGAGGCAACAGGAATGGACCCTAACATAGAGGTCCCCTGAAAGACTTCACCCAGTAGGAGATCCAAGCAGATGTTGAGACACACAGGCAAACTTCTTGGCGGAGCATTGCAAGTCTTACGGAAGAGTTCGGGATTACAAGGACATGGAGGGGTCAAGAGCTCCACTAGGAGACCAGTGGAGACAATAAGTCTGCGTGGAGGAGTGGGTGCTGCAGAGACTGATGCACCAACCAATGAGCATGCATGGTGAGGACCTAGACCCTCTCTCAGATGTAGTAGATAGGCAGCACAGTCTCCTTGAGAGTCCCACAATACGGGGAGTAGGGGCTACTTCTGGCATGGACTCTGGCACCCACGTGATGATCACTTCCCCCTGGTGGGCAGCCTTGCCATGCCACAGAGGAAGAGGACGCAGGAAGTCCAGATGAAGCTTGATAGGGCTAAGGTAAGAAGTTAGGGGGCTTCGCTTTCTGAGGAGTAGGTGTGGGAGGAGAAAGTATGAGGGAGGGAGGGTGAGATCAGGAGGCAACGAGGAAAGGCACTACAATCTTGATGTAAAGTGAGAAAATTAAGAATAAAAAAATCATAAACCTCAAAAATAATTTCCCACAATAAGTATATTTAGTAATCTCCTAGGAATTACCACCTACTCAGCCTTTAATAATTAATTACCTTTCACACTCGAAATGATTAATCACATTGCAAGATGTCGCATATGTGATCCAGTCTTTAGAAATGAAATAACTGACAAGTAAATAAATGAAAGTGAATAATTAGTGTGAAAACATATATTTTTGCTTTGTTTCAAGGCACAGTTTCTCTGTGTAGCTTTGGCTGTCCTGGACTAGCTTTGTAAACCAGGCTGGACTCTAACTCACAGAGATCTGCTTGCCTCTGACTCCCAGTATGTTGAGATTACAGTCCTGCGCTACTGCCCCCAGTTATGAAGACACATTTTACACTATACTATATGGCTTAGTTTACAATGTTTTAGCTGATTCTATAAAATTTATAAAATTGGTATTAGTATATTCACTTGCATCGTGAAGAATTGAGGATCTTGATAACTAAGTAGTCCATCACTGGCCTGTGGCAATGCTGATGTGAAAGATGGGCGTGTAGGTATTTTGATAGGGATTGCATTGAATCTGTAGATTGCTTTTGGTAGGATGGCCATTTTTATTATGTTAATTCTCCCTATCCATGAGCAAGGTAGATCCTTCCATCTTCTCATGTCATCTTCAATCTCTTTCTTTAGGGATTTGAAATTTTTTTCAAACAGGTCCTTCACTTGTTTAGTAAGAGTAACTCCTAAGTACTTTATATCACTTGTGGCTAATGAGAAGGGTGTAGTTTTCCTAATTTCTTCCTCTGCAAGCTTGTCATTTGTGTATAGGAAGGCTACAGACTTTTTTGAGTTAATTTTGTATCCAGCCAATTTGCTGAAGGTGTTTATCAGCTGTAGGAGTTCTCTGGTGGAATTTTGAGGGTCACTTATGTAGACTATCATATCATCTGCAAATAGGGATAATTTGACTTCCTCCTTTCCCATTTGAATACCCTTGATCTCCTTATGTTGTCTTATTGCTCTGGCTAGAACTTCGAGTACTATATTGAAGAGATATGGAGAGAGTGGGCAGCCTTGCCTCGTTCCTGATTTTAGAGGAATTTCCTTGAGTATCTCACCATTTACTTTGATTTTGGCTATTGGCTTCCTATATATAGCCTTTATTATGTTGAGGAAAGTGCCTTGTATTCCCGATCTCTCTAAAACTTTAAACATGAATGGGTGTTGGATTTTATCAAATGCTTTCTCTGCATCCAAAGAGATGATCATGTGGTTTTTTGTTTTCAGTTTGTTTATGTGGTGGATTACATTGATGGATTTCCGTATATTAAACCATCCCTGCATGCCTGGAATGAAGCCTACTTGGTCATGATGAATGATATCTCTGATGTGCTCTTGTATTCGTTTTGCAAGTATTTTATTTAGTATTTTTGCATCGATGTTCATCAGAGAAATTGGTCTGAAATTCTCTTTCTTTGTTGAGTCTTTGTGAGGTTTAGGTATCAATGAGACTATGGCCTCATAGAATGAGTTTGGTAATGTTCCATCCCTTTCTATCTTTTGGAGTAGTTTGAAGAGTATCGGTATTAACTCGCCCTTGAAGGTCTGGTAGAATTCAGCACTGAAGCCATCTGGCCCTGGGCTTTTTTTGGTTGGGAGACTATCAATGATTACTTCAATTTCTGTAGGGGAAATGGGACTATTTAGCTTGTTTATCTGTTCTTCATTCAACTTTGGCAAGTGAAATTGATCAAGAAAATCGTCCATTTCCCTTAGATTTTCAAATTTTGTGGCATATATGCCTTCAAAGTAGGATCTTATGATTCTTTGTATTTCTTCAGTGTCTGTTGTTATGTCTCCCTTTTCATTCCTGATTTTGTTGATTTCAATACTGTCTCTCTGCCTTTTAGTTAGTTTGGCTAAAGGTCTGTCTATCTTGTTGACTTTCTCAAAGAACCAGCTCTTGGTTTTGTTGATTCTTTGGACTGTTTTTTTAGTTTCTAATTTGTTAATTTCACCCCTGAGTTTGATTATTTCCAGGCGTCTACTCCTTTTGGGTGTTTCTGCTTCTTTTTTTTCTAGGGCTTCCAGTTGTGTCATTAAGGTGTTTATGTGCGATGCTTCCAATTTCTTTTTAAAGGCACTTAGTGCTATGAATTTTCCTCTTAGCACTGCTTTCAGTGTATCCCACAGATTTGGGTATGTTGTTCCTTCATTTTCATTGAATTTCAGAAACTCCTTGATTTCTTTCTTTATTTCTTCCCTGACCCAGGTGTCAT
The DNA here is from genome assembly GCF_964271855.1 of Acomys minous. Lineage (NCBI taxonomy): Eukaryota > Metazoa > Chordata > Mammalia > Rodentia > Muridae > Acomys > Acomys minous. The sequence continues at coordinate 126,745,910 of NC_140484.1, read as the reverse complement.
TTAGCAGAGAGTTGTTTAGTTTCCACATACGTGTAGGCTTTTTGTTATTTCTGTTGTTGTTGAATTGCAACCTAAGCCCATGATGATCTGATAGGATACAAGGTATGATTTCAATCCTCTTGTATCTGTTGAGGCTTTCTTTGTGAACTACGATGTGATCAATTTTGGAGAAGGTTCCATGGGGTGCAGAGAAGAAGGTGTATTCTTTCTTGTTTGGGTGCAAGGTTCTATAGATATCTGTTAGGTCCATTTGACCCATGGCATTGGTTAGTGATGTTATTTCTTGGCTTAGTTTCTGTTTTGATGACTTGTCCTTCAGTGAGAGTGGGGTGTTGAAATCTCCCACTATTATTGTGTGGGGCTTGATGTGTGGTGTAAGCCTTTTTAACAGATCTTTTACAAATGTGGGTGCCCTTGTATTGGGAGCATAGATGTTCAGAATTGTGATGTCATCTTGGTTTACTTTACCTTTGATGAGTAAGAAGTGTCCATTCTCATCCCTTTTGATTAATCTTGGTTGAAAATCTATTTTGTTCGATATTAAAATGGCTACGCCTGCTTGCTTCTTGTGTCCATTTGCTTGGAATATTTTTTTCCAACCTTTTATCCTGAGGTGATGCCTATCATTATGGGTGAGATGTGTTTCTTGGATGCATAAGAATGTTGGATCCTGTTTATGCACCCATTCAGTTAGTCTGAATGCAACTCTGCACTATTCCTCCCTAGTAGAATATAGGAAATGCGGGGCAATACCTGCACGTGAAAGTGACACATGTTTGCTTCCCAATGCTCCCATACAAAAGATTCTATGTTCTGTGCCCATTTGACCTTCATAAACTCTCTGTGAATTAGCTATCTTTATTTTCATTGCATCAGAAGAAACACACACTCAGAGGAAAATACACAGAGATCAAAGCCATGTGTTCACCATAAGCATCACATTTCACAAGGCACAGTGTTTATCAGTGAGCACAAATCAGCAAACACGAGCTCAGCCAGTGTGCGACACATGGAAGCCTGAGCCCCAAATCTTCTTCTATCTATTTTGGGGCATTGAATAATATCCCACCTACATAAGAGAAGTGTTCAAAATGTGACCGTGAGTGCTTCCTAAACTCTTATTACTAAAGGAAGAAATTGTTCCTGAGTTTCTAGTGTGTGAACTAAGACAGAGATAGGACAGACAAATTAAATAAACATTTACTCTAATTCATATGATATATTATCACCATTGATTATGGGTACTGCCTCGCCAACATAGCTGATGATAATCCTATAATTTCTGTGAGGGCTATGTGAACAGTGAGGTATTCTCACCTACAGTTTGCAACTGTATCCTAACACTAGCTAGGTGTTTTTATAATTTATTATACTCATCATTGTTAAGAAATCTAAGCCAAACAGCATAGAAATATTCACTTGGAATCACAGATGTTCAAAATGGAGTTGTGGACACTCGACATGTGCTCTTGAGCTAACAGTGTGTGACTTAGGATCACAGGTGAGGAAACAGACAGGGACGGTGCGTGCTTTTCAAATGCAGGCACTGGGTGCTATCAGAGCCAGGGCCAAAATTTGTCTTTTACTGTTATATTTACCCACACCTGACACCTAACTTCATGGTGCCCCAACCTTTGCATATATTAAGTTGCAATTTTATGATCATATTGTTGATATCTGTAGCAGTTGGGAGAAATGGCTAGGATATTTTGTATTATTTTGATTATATTGATGTGAGAACTAAATTTAAGAGATGGGCAGCTTGGTCTTCATGTGGATCCCCTAGTAAATGGAGAAGGGCTGTGTCTGACAAGGACTGTTTTGCATGATTTTCAATCAATTCATCCTGCCATGGCTCCCTTGCGAAGCCACCATTGTAGAGCATATGCTCAGTCCTGATGTGATTTGACTTGCTGGGATGGGTACGTCATGATGGAGGCCCCCCTTTTCTGAGGCAGTAGGGGTGGGGAGATATGGCGAAAAGGGAGGTAAGATGGGACAAGGAGGAAGGAGGCTATCGTTGGGATAACATGAATAAATCTATATTTTTAAAAAGGAGAATTCCATCTCATTGAAATTGTCAATAAAGTGTGTGCTTGTGTTTGGGTTATAATTCTCACGTAGTTTTGTTCCTGAAGTTCATCTTTGTAGTCCAGGTTCCATTCTTGGGTGACAGTTTTAATCCATCTGTGAGTTTTTAGGAAGTGACTTTAAATATTGTAGGTCATTGTTACAGAGAGCAAGAGTTGGGAAGAAATCGAATCTAAATTTTACTTCTTAGAAAACTCAGTTAATTTCTTTGACTCTTATTACTTCTGAAAAATAGATAGTGATACAGTATACAATGTAGTATCAAGGACTGTGAAAAGTTTGACCATTGACTCTGCTGCATAAACGCTTGCCTTTTTTTTAGGCAGAATTCTTTCTGTGTAGAAATGATTGCCCAGTCGCTAGTTTGCCATGTTTGAAGCCATCTCCATAAGGAGATTCTTTGATGCTTATCATCTTCTTTGAGGCAGGCTGGGTGTTGCCAGGAATCAACCTGTATCATTGTCAATGAATCTTTAAAGTAATAAAAACATTTTTAAATTCCGTATTCTGCATGTCCCTAGTGGTTTTGAAGACCTCATCTTTCTTTAGAGTCATATCTATCTGATGTGCCTAAGATGTATATTCTTGTGATAAAAGTAGACTAGCAATTGACATGACCATGATTTAATCTACTAAAATTTAATTTGTATAAATTATTTCTCCTAAACAGCTTGCTATAGCTCTTTCAAAGCATTGGAGGTAACCCTTGTATTATAATTGAGTTATATGGGTATAATAACTCATATTGGAGTAGAAATATATATATGTGTTAGGGATTAAGATGTTTTTAGATCAAGATAGATGTTTTAAGTTAATAGAAATGAGATGTGATAGATACTAATCTACATTCAGAAATTCAGACCCAACAAGATAAGAAAGATGTTTACTTCAAGTTTGCCAAATACAAATAGTCAAATCACTATGAATGTGACATTTATATGATTCCTGATTGTCACGTGTCCTTCGTGCTGTATGTAGTTTATTTTACTCATATGTAATAATATAAATATATATGTTAAAAAAGAAACATAATAAAATATTTTAAAGTACCATGTATCTTTTTTTCTCATTAAAATTTTATTATTACACTGACTTAGTTATATATTTATGTTTAATAACTAAAATATGTACGTGTCATATAGTATTGTTAGCCATTGGTTATAATTACTTTTGACCGAGTCAGTAATAAAATATCACAACAATATTTTTTTTTGTTTTTGTTTTTTTTGAGACAATGTTTCTCTGTGTTGCATTGACTGTCCTGGATTCGCTTTATAGACCAGGCTGGCCTCGAACTCACAGTGATCCACCTGCCTCTGCCGCAACTTTTAATGATTGACAAATTCAGTGTTTTCAAATATGTTTCAATAATGTTGTAAATTCTGATAATCATTCTTACATTGACAGAAGAAATGATAGACAGTATCATTCTACTGGCATGTGCTTTGCACAAGGAAAAAAAATCAAGAAAAGAACAATCTGTCCTGTGTAATGGGCATTGCATTTTTCTAGGATGGTATCATTGTAAAGATACCTAGATCTACCATTCTTAGTAGAATGAAATAAAGAGCACTTATGCATTCAACTAATAAAAGTTGGAAGATCTATTGTTTACCAACCATTGTGCTCATTCATACATTGAGTTCTAAGAGTGAAATAAGCAAGAGGGGAGATATTTACCAAACTGTGATATGAGTGGTCGCTAGTACTGCATTGTTATTGAGGAAAGAGTTGAGTGATTCTACAGGAAGGAAGGGCAGGAAAGGGCTCACAAAATAGGAGACATTTGAGCTGAAAATATTGATTTTAGATAGCAGATAAGAGGAACAAGCATACTGTAGGAAAAGAAAAGGCATGAGCCAACTCAAGAAAAGTTAAAACACACTGTTAACTGGGTTTACCTTAGGTCCCAGTATAATAAGGTCCCGCTCATCTGCATTTGCTCCTGGAGCATATTTTAATTTTCTGAGGCTATATTTACTTAGTGGTTTTGATGTCCTGAATTGAAACTTAATATCCGTCTATCTAATATAGTAGCATCCTGACCCCACTTCTATAGCTGGTAGAGTTGTACTAATTTACCTGCATTGCAATCTCATATCTTTGCCTATGAAATTACTTCAAGTATTTACTAAGAATGTTGCTTTTGTATTATATATTCAATTCCATCTATAGTGTGTCTATGTACATGAAATACTCATTAAAGAACGAGAATCCATGAATTTGTGAGGAAGCAGGAGGTCATAGGAAGAGCTAGAGTGAGAGGAAGGGGGTGGACAATGTAATTATAACTCAATAAAAACTCATATATGGTTAAAAAAATAATGTAGGTACAACTTAACTCTTCTTTCCCTACACATTAGAGCTAAACATTTTAATCTCAATTTTAAAACTTTGCACTTTAAAAATCACAAGAAACACATCCTTACCAAAGATATGTCACATATCAGACAGAAATGTTTTTCTCTCAGTATTTAAGAAGTGCTTGTTTAAAACCAGCTATAGGCTTAAGCCTGTAGATGCAAGAAAACATCTCACCTGGCTGCTGTGTTCCCAAAACAATTCATAAGAACACAGAATGCCTCACCCTTAATATCCTTTGACCAGTGTTTCTGGTTTCTCCTCGCAGCCCTACCTGACAAAACCACTACTTCAGTTTCAAAGTTATTATTATCTTCAGGGTTTACGGTTACCATAGTGATGACACTTTTTTTCCTCATCTGTATCACTTTACATTTCCACAAAACTGAACTGAATTATTTGTTTTAAAGTAGGAGCTATAAACTTGCTTTCCATCAACACTACAGCAGTAATCCTGTCCTTAAAATTTACTATCAGTGATAAACAGGAAAACACTGTGTCTATAAGCCCTCCTGTATCTTTCTCACAGTAATATGCCTTTCTTTATATCATGCTGAAATCTATGTTCTTTGATAAAATAACAGGAGGAATATAAAACCAGGACGGTTAAGAATCCTGCTTCTGCAGCAATGCTGCAGGCTCCTTCTGATTAGTATGTGACCCCACAGGAACACTAGTCTTCAAGTCGTTGGTTAAATATTTATCTGGCAACCGCTATCAGACTTAGTGTAGGAAATCAGAGGAAAACTAATACAGTTTCCATTCTCTACTGCCCCATCTTCTGTTAGAAGACGTCCAAATAAATTTGTATTCCTATAGCCATTTGAAAAGGAGTCTGTGACCCTGGTAGTACATGACTGTTGGATAAGACTGCCTCTGTTGTAGATGCAGGAGTCAGCTCGTCACATATATTATTATATAAAGCTGAACATTTGTGATTAATTATTAATAAAAACTATCTTGTGATAAATAATGCAGGAAGTCGTAGCTTTGAAGCAATGTGCTACACACACAATACACACACACACACACATACTATTTATGTCACTTTGAAAAGTGAATTGGAGCCTAAAGAAATATTCATCTGTTGAATTAAGTGGTAAGATACTGGTAATGCTCTTGATTATAATAATTTGAAAAATAAGCCAAATACTTGTGAGCCCTTAGCTCTGCAAGGCAAAAGAATAGAGGTGAAACATTAGCGTGTATTAGTTACCCCACCGTTACAGTCCAGCGTCTCAACCAGACAATGGTGCCATTCACACTGAGTGGGGCTTCTCACTCACTTTGGGTAATCAAAATGATCCCATGTATGAAGACCTGGCTCAGCAGTTAAGAACACTGGCTGCTTTTCCAGAAGACCTCATTCAATTCCCAGTGCACACATAGTTACTCTAAACTGTTATAACTCCAGTCTCAGGGTATTGTGTAAACATGTTACATATATATATATATATATATATATATATATATATATATATATACACACATACATGTAGGTGAAACAGCCATACATATAAATAATATTGTTCAGCCTTGAAAACCTTTAAATGAATAACATTATACACATTGCACAGTATGTACTGAGGAATATAGTTTGTATTTAAGAATATATATGTATGTAGATACTGGTATACATGTAACAACCATTACTAAGAAAGCAGGAATTGAATTTGGAAGAGCGACAGGAGAGGTATATGGGAGGATTTTCAGGGAGGATAAATGGTGAAATTATAATATAATGTCAAAGATAAAATTTAAAAATAAGAAAAAAAGAAAACCTATTCTTCTGTGAAGTTGGCAATTAACACTAATAATTTCAAGGATAAACACCTAAGTGGCAATAATTGAACTGGGAATAAAATAACCTTTGGAAAAATTGTCTGACCCTTCTCTTTCCAATTCATGTGACTCTCCATTTCTTTCAGAAAAGGCAGCTCTTTATTAAGATGTGGAGACCATCTGAACACTTCTGTATCTGTCTTGTCTAAATTCAAATTTTTCCTGTACTATTTTCCCTGTTTTTTTTTAAAAAAAATTCTTTGTAGAATGTAGATAAAAAGTAATGAATCAGTGATACTTCACATTTTTTTCATAATATTCAGCAGTCAGGAATTAGACCTTTTCCCAGGAAACAAAATTTCATATAGACTTTCCAGTCCTATGGCTCTTAAAGTTTTCTATACCTTCTGTCCAGAGCTTTCCTGAGCTAGTGGTGCAGGAGTTATGTTGTGATATATCCATACCTGCCCAGCATCATACTTCCACAGCATGATGTCCAAACAAGACTTGAGCAATAAGCACAACAAAAAGAAATGTTTACCTAGAGAGGGGAAATCCCATGGGCCTCACCCCCACAGAGAGACAAAGAACCTCAGACAAATAAAGACCATTGAGAAAGGAAAATTTAGTCTTCACTATGGATGAGCACAAGCAACACTAAACAGAGTATTACATTTATGAATTCGTATACTTAAGTAACAACAATTAAGAAAAAGAGGCCATGAATTTCAGATGAAGCAAGTCAGAGTACATGGAAGGAACTGGGTGGAGTAAAGTGAATGGGCATAAAGTTATTGTATTTTGTGCTAAAATTACATATGCATATACATGCATATGATCATAGAGTATATGTACACATATATACCTATATTTTGCCATCGTGTACATGTATATGTGTTTTGTGTGTGTGTGTGTGTGTTTTGTGTGTGTATGTGTTGTATGTTCTAAAATTGTTTTGGATTTCTTTTTTCTTTAGAATTCAACTCTAAAGAAGCAAGGATTTTTAACTAATTGCAGAAAATTACTCATAGCTGTTATGAGCATTGTTGTTAAAGGGTATTTATAAAGCCTTTTACCTGTTTATGATTAAAACTTTCATGGAATCTTATGACTTTTTATATTATATCAAAATTATTATCATATCAAGTTTATTTTTCCTGTAATTCTATCTTTTTACTAGAGAATTGACACAAATATTTGAATTCCAAAATCATTTAAGTCAAGAATTGAAAGTGTCAGTGTTGGACGCCTGTGATATAATACATAGAAACACAGGCATGATGTTATACATGTACTACTGATGTTGGTTTTAACGTTATAATTTACTATTATGGAAATTTCATGATCCTGTTATTCTAATATATATATTATATATATATAATATTTCTGTTCGCTTTCTTTAGATGTTTTTTGGTCAGAATTTAGCATTGTTTTGCTTGCAGAGGTAGCTCCAGCCAGTATCAAGTCTTGGTGTATGTTGACATACATTTAATCTATCATACATCTACTTATTTTACTCTTCATTGTTTTCTTATCTTATATATAAATTGTTAAACATATATATAAACGTTTATATATATAAACATATATACACATTTAACAATTAAGAGTCATACAATTAAGAGAAAAGCTAAGGTTCATGGAAGATATTTGTGAGAAACTGGTTAGTTTGAATATGATAATTAACACATATATGCTAAATAATTTATTAGAACTATCAGTTAAGGAAGAAAAGAGGTATGGTGAACATCCAAAACATTTTGTTTTGGTAAAAACAAAAATGAAAACAAAAACAAAAACTTCCACCACCCAACTCTTTCTCTAGACTTTTTGGGTCTTGTTCTCAGCATTCTACCTCTCCCTTGCAAATTTGAACTTGTCTTAATTAAAACCATTCCTTCCTAAACAGTCATCTTTTGTAGAAATATTTCAGGTTACATTGGATTTCAAACTATGGTGCTGTCCCCTGGGTGGACAGGATTCACCTCTTCTTGGCTGTCTGCATATTTCCAGCTATGGTAAAAATCACACTGTCTATTTTTCCAGAACTCAAAGCATTCAGGCAAGCCTTTTAGCATAGTAACGTGTCAGCTTTGACGGAGATGGTATTTTAAAATATAGAATAAAATTCTTTACCTTGTCTTTCTCAGAGGCCACTCTATTATGTCCCCCACAGACATATTTTTTTGTATCCTTTTGATGTAACAAAAGCAGAGAGAGCCAAGAAGGTGGGAGAGAGAACAGTTATCCCTGCTGGTTAACGTGGACCTATCCAAACCTTGGATATTTCATTCTGGACTTAATAAAAAGCAAACCAAAAAAGATAGTAGGAAAATCACTCCCAGTGAAGAGAACAAGCAGTTGGCTTATGAGATAAGGTCAGGCATAAAACCATCTATTGGGCCACTGCTAGTGATTAAAACAGAAATTCATAGTTAATGTTACTGAGTTAAGCAAAGCTTCCACATGTGTCTAGATGGTCTCTCCTGACTAGATGATCTCTCCTGACTGACCTATTCTTTAGTGAGTGATTGCTGCCACGAGGACATCCAGGTATTGACGGAAGGGAATTTAGAGGCTCAAAAATGTTAGTATGAAATAAAAAAAGAAATCTTCTGAGAGTCTTCACTCAGTGGGGGATTGGAACAGATGCTGGGACTTGCTATTGGGACTTCCGGTGGGAGTGGTATGGGAGAATGGAGAGACAGAAGGACCCAGAGGATAATGCGACCCTACACGAAGACCATCAAGGCTGGCAGTTCTGGACCCAAGGATGCCTGCACAACCAAGGCCCATGCATGCAGTAAACCTAGACTCCCCATTCAGATCTAGCCAATGGGCAGCACATTTTCCACAGCTGTATGGAAAGTAGTGACTGACTCTGACATGAACTCTGGCACCCCCTATTTGACAACTTCCCCTTGGTGGGGAGGCCTGTTGACAGTCAGAGGAAGGGGAAGCAGGCTACCCAGATGAGACCTGATAGGTTGTGATCATATGGTGGGGGAGGAGGTCCCCTTCTGTCACAGCCCTAGGGAAGGGGAATAGGGTGAAAGAAGGAGGGAGGGGGAAATAGGAAGATGCTAGTGAGGGGATAACAATCAAGATCTAATCTGAATAAATTATTTAAATAAAAAATAAAAAATAAATAAAAAGAAACTGCTAATTGGAGGAAGGTGTATGCATACTTAGACAAACTGTGATGAAAATATATACAATACTAGAGACAGTGTACTACCCAGAGGAAGGCTCAAGTAGTCTGAGGATGCTGAGTAAGTCACGTCATCACATTTAGCAAAAACCAATACAGGGTGTCCAATTTAATTTGATTCTGGCTGGAGAGGTGGATAATGGTTAAGAACAATTGGTGCTCTTTCAGAGGGCTTGGGTCTCAAAACCCACAGGGTGGTTGGCTCACGATTGTCTATAAGTCCAGATCCAGGGGGAATCCTACACCCTCTTCTGTTGTCTAGATGTATTGCATACATGTGGGACACACACACACACACACACACACACACACACACACACACAAATAAATTTGTATAAAAAAAATAGTTAAATTTTATTTTCTTAGAATAACAATCTTTAGTACACCTATGACTCCAAGTTTTGGTGAAATGTATTTAGTTCTAAAATGTGTTTGCAAGTTTAAATTCAAATTTTACTTGGTGAAAATTCTGTATCCAACATTTGTAGTTAACGAAAAACCTACTGATTAGTAGCTAGCTTTGTACAACAATCCCTCCCAAACATTTCTCAGAAAGTAGCTACTATGCCATGAAAGTTTAAAAATTCAGTTCTGTACAAAAGTAATTTTTTAGGCAAATCATTGTAAGTGAGAAATGTCAACTAATGCATTGGGGATTTGAAAATATCAATATTAAAAGAAAAATCTTGAATCCTGGTCATTTACTTTTCTTATATATAAATATTGATGTTGCCAAACCTATTATTTTTGCCTTAACCCCTATAATTTTCAATCTCACTCATTACATTAATTTATAGCAACTGAAAATGCTGTATGCATTTGTTTGTATGGCCTGTCACACTGGTATGTTAGACACTGTGATCAATATCTGCCTTATCAATCATTTTTATGGGTCACACCAAGTTAGGCCAGCACACACTGTTGATAGTCATCACATGGATATTTAAAGGAAGGAGTTACCACACATTTCAACTCGATTTTGATTTGCAACAAAAGATTTTCTTTGACTGAAGCCAATTTTAAAAAGATAAAATAAAGCCTTATTGTGAGTGGTAGTCACTTGACATACAAAGTGCCTGGAAATATAAAATAAAAATAGGAGGTAAGAGGCTTAAAACAATGAGCCTATGCGTGTTAACATTTTATAGTGCTCTATTCTCAGCAGGTTCACTCTTATTTACTTCCACTTAAATTAAAAGGCATATCAAGCTAATGGAGCCTGATATGAGCTACAATTTATATTGTCAGCATCTTTATTCACAATCCCTTTATAGACTCAGGCAGCCTTCAGAGACCTATTTGGATTAGCAGAAACCACCTTCCTGTTCATTGTTTACCTGTGGTTCTTTATCAAGCTGTGTAAGTATCTTCTAATTTCTTATACCTTCCAGACTTTTATTGTTCATATTATATAACTGTCTTCATAAGCACAAAGTTATACAACTTCCTAAAATACATGTATCATCATACTATACTATTCTTGTTTCCTGTCTTAATTAATTAACTTGTTAAGTTGGAAAGATAGCTGTGCAATATGACCAATTTTATTTATAACTTGAAACCATTCTGCTCCCCACTGACTTTTTAATACACTTGGTCCTTTATGAATTCTTGTTTAAATCACTTTTCTACTGGTACAACAGAAAGAGTGACATTTGAGAAAAGGTTTAAAACTTCTAAACTTGATACTGAATAAAGTGACTCAAATATATTTTTATGTTTTTATCTATATGCGTATGTATTAAATATCATGGTATATCACAATATATTACATTATAAGGAACAAAAATTCTGTTAACGTAAGCAGGATTCAATTATCATATTTATCAACAACAACATCATCGCCATCATCATCATCCTAGTTCCTTAATGAATATTGTATCCTTTTTCACTTTTTTAGAAAACCAGTGTTTAAAGCTAGACTACAGGTTAAAATATATTTAAAAGATAATAGAGATCCAGGGTCTTTTTCGATAAACAAATGAAAGCCATCAAATGGGATGAGAATAACAAGAAACACCTACTTTGAAAATATTTTCCGGAAAAAATAACTGTAGTTAACTAAATTCTTTACATTGAAAGTGGTATAACTAACTTGATAAAGAAATGATATCTGTGAATGTGGCTGTGGTGATGTAAAGAATATATTCCCGTTTTATGTTAAATTCCAATGATATGTACAAAATTATCTCTGAAAAAATAAAAGCAAGTGGTAGCCTAACATCAGGAGTTAGGGAGATAATTGTCATCTTTGAGGTAACCTATTGATGATCAGATAAATTAAAGATGATATACCATGCCTATGGTAATATAACAATTTTTCTTAAATGGTATCTTTCCATTATTGTTTTGGTGCAAGAAATCAAGGTCACTACGTAAACTAACATTCAAAATTATCTCAAAAGGTTTAAAATATTTAAAAAATAACAATCCTTAGCAAAAAAGGTGATTTGAATGTAACCATTTTTAAAAGTACACTACAAATAATAATGAGTAGTAGGACAGTCTCAAAGATGAGTTCAAAAGTGTGGCATATAAAATTTAACTGTGCTGTAACTTATAGATTTCTAAATTGGAAAACAACCTCCTCAGCCTCAATAGCTCAGGGAATTGACTTATGTGCTGGTTAGTTGCTTTATCAACTTACTACAAGTTGTAGTCATGAGCAGAGAGACCTTAATTGAGGACTGCCTCCATCAGATTCCATGGCAGCAAGTCTTTCAGGGGCATGTGACAAGTTTATTGTGGATGTAAGAGAGTCCATCTCAGTATAGACTGGGCCACCTCTGTTCAGGGGATCTTAGGTGATATGAGAAGGCAAGATACCTGGCTGTGGTGGTGCACACATGTAATCCCAGCACTTCAGAGGCAGGCAGATCTTCATGAGTTGGAGGCCAGCCTGGTCTACAAATCGAGTCTAGGGAGCAAGACTGCCTCTGTGATCTCTGCTTTGGTTCCCGCCTCTGATTCTGCTTGGGTTCCTGCTGCAGCCTCCCTGAAGAATGGACTGTGATAAGGAAGTATACAAAGAATCAACTTTTTCCCGCCAAAATACAACTATTTTGGTTGTAGTATTTTTATCACAGCAATAAGAAACAAACTAGTGAATATGGTTGCTGACAAGAGATACAGAAAAATCATTTTTGCTTAATTCTAGATGATGATAGATTGTGAGCTGTGTTTCAGTGGAGCCTCAGATTGTCTCCAAAAAGGAGTATTTCTCATTTATTAATTGTTGACATTAGAGCCTGAGCTGTTGGTGTTTTGCTCAGGAAGTTGTCTCCTGTGCCAATGAGCTCAAGGCTCTTCCCCAATATTTCTTCTAACAGATTTAGTATGTCAGGTTTTATGTTGAGATCTTTAATCCACTTGGACTGCAGCGTGATATATATTGATCTCTTTGCATTTTTCTACATGTAGACATCCAGTTAGTCCAGCACCATTTGTTGAAGATGCCATATTTTTTCCATTGTACGGATTTGGCTTCTTTGTCAAAAATCCAGTGTCCATAGGTGTGTGTGTGTGTGTGTGTGTGTGTGTGTGTGTGTGTGTGTGTGTGTGTGTGTGTGTTTATTTCTAGGTCTTTGATTTGAAACCATCATCTTCTCATTTGGGAAGCTGCTAACCTACACTCCCTGTATATGCAAGTAATTAATTTATTTCTTCTCAAGTCTCTGATGAGGTTGAAGACCAGATAGTTTAGTTTTACAATTAAGCTTAGTTGTTTGGGAGTTAAGATGTGTTTATGTCTAGATAGAGGTTTTAAGTTGATAATAATGAGGGTTGATAGATAGTGATTTACATTAAACTTTTTAGACTCACCAAGATAGGAAAGGTTTTTTTCAAGGTTGCCAAATACAAATAGCTAAAACACTATGATGTAACATGTATATAATTCCTGATTGTTTTGTGGTTCTTCTTGCTCTAGGTAGTTTATTGTATGTATGCGTAATAATATAATAATATAATTATAATGTAAAAAATTGTAAAAAGAAAAAAAAAGACGGGGACTCTTTCTCTTTCCTTGTTTGAGCCAATTCAATTCATAGGTCTTATGATGTAACTGGTACATGTGCAGGTATAATATCTGACAAGTAATCACAGCCATTATTACAATCTGAAATTCGTTGACACAATAAAGCAAATATATAACACATGGGTTGATGCATACATAAAATTGTCAATTTTTAACCACTTTATATTTTATATTTGTTTTCTCTCAAAGGTATGGCATCTTCTGTGTCTGATCTATGGGCATACTATAGATTAGACCTTACAGAAAACATTGCTTTCCTGTACTAATTTTCCCGATATGACAATACATTCTTGTATTAGGTAACTGTGGTTTTAACAGTATGAGATTAATTGACAGATGCTGAACAAGACTTTTATTCCTATCAGTTTCCTGGACATCAGCCTAAACATGTGGCAAAACAACAATGAGAATGTTAATATCCCCTAAACTCCTCTTTCTTTTTCACTTAGCTAGATTGGAATTCAGTATGAGTTGAAAACTTAAAGTGGATTAATAATTATGTAATCTATATTCATTAATTGCTTGATGATATACTTAGTGTCATCTAGTGATGTAAGAAATAAAAACAAAATATAACCCTTAGCCAATAAAGTTGAGAAGTGAAAAGTCATATTTATATTTCCTTTTTAAATTTTTGTTAATTTATTCATATTACATCTCACTGGTTATCTTCTCCCTTGTATCCTCCCATTCCTCCCTCCTTCCCATCTTCCTCTTACTCCCCTCCCCTATGACTGTGACTGAGGGGGACCTCCTCCCCCTGTATATGCTCATAGGGTATCAAATCTCTTCTTGGTAGCCTGCTATCCTTCCTCTGAGTGCCACTAAGCAGGAAACTGAGTCAGAGGGGAGGACATCCTATTAGGACTCTAGATGAGAGAAGCATGGGAGAATGGCAAAGTTGAAGGATCCAGAGGGTCCTAGAAACCTACAAGAAGAACATTTTGATAGGCCAATCTGGGCCCAGGGGTCCCACTTAAACTAAGGCACCAGCCAAGGACAATACAGGCCATAAACTTCAAACCCCTACACATTTATATTTTCAATTGCCTTCTTTTTTGATATTGAAACTAATGCATGATAACTCAGTGTTGATTAATCAAACATGCCCATAAACGCCTTGCTCCATTTCATTAGTAGTGCATCTACATAAGGGAAATACAGAATTTCCAAATACAAGATACTTAGAAGGAAAATAAAAGTTAACTTGTGAACTTTAACTCAGAGTCCTGTGACAAGTGTCATTTCTTCTATTAAGAGAAAATATCTTGTAAATTTCATCACCAGTTTTAAGCAAACTGTACCTTAAGACACTGAGATCTTTTTTTTTTTTTTTTTTTTTTTTTTTTTTAGGCAAACTGAAGATTTCTTGGTGGCTTCCTGAAAGTGTTTGCCTATCTCACAGTGTATAACCACATGGGGATACTAAGATATCAAAAGTCTACTGCAACCCCTGAAGTAGCATAATAACATATAACCAGGTATATCAGACTAAAGGCACAGGTGCTGTTAGAACTCATGACTCCCGTACATGCAGCACTCATGGACACAAGTAGCCTGCGATCCATAATGAACTGTTACACAAGAAACGCATTATTCAGAAACAGACACCTCTTCCAGGCATGGTGGCAGAAGACTGTCGCCATATTATTTGGATGTGGAGGCTGCAGGATCAAGTTAATTCTCGGATGTATGGAAAGCATTTTTAAGAATTATAAAATATAAATAAGATACAGCCAATTGTGCAGTAGAATGATGTGGGCTAAAGGGGTATTAAAATCCAAGAGGTCATTCAGTTTGATTATTTGAATTGATTATTTTAAGAACTAGGTTACTTTATTTTTGTTTTGTTTGTTTGTTTTTTTTAATGGTTTTTTGAGACAGGGTTTCTCTGTGTAGCCTTGGCTGTCCTGGACTAACTTTGTAGACCAGGCTGGCCTTGAACTCACAGCGATACACTTGCCTCTGCCTCCCGAGTGCTGGGATTAAAAAGAACTAGGTTACTTTAATACTGTGAACAAACCTGTGTTTTCTTTTTCTTTTTTAAAATCTTTAGTAGATTTACGTAGCAATGGTTTATCGAAGGGAGTGAGAAGCATTGTATATAAATAATCTCAATAAAATCTATTCAAGTAAATCTGGAATAGTTTAATATGTGTGTATTCAAATATAGAATAAGTGAATCAGATATCAACAGTTCTTATCAGCTGTGACCTATGAAGCAAAACAAGGACCAACTCAGCAAAGATACTCCCCAAAACCCTAAAACGACACCCGTATCTTCATATCCAAGAACTCTTTCACATTAGACTTAAGGTTCATCCAACAGGAGAGAAATCAGGCCTGAAACAGGAAACCTGCCCAGTTACTGGGATGGGGCACTATTGACTTCATGGACTTTCGAAGAGAACCTAATAACATCACTATACTGGACAGAATATTCCTAATTGCACTCCATCTATTTATCCCTATAGCTCCCCACAGATAAGTGCAGTGCTCAGTCCTCATCAAAGAACCTTCTCCTTGCAGGAGACTAAGCCATCACAAAAACTACAAATGTTTAAAATACAGAGAAAACTGACTGTGGGAAGCCCGTCTCCTACCTCCACCATAGAACTCCTGCATGTAAGACTCAGAGAACACAGCAGAAAAGGGGAGGCAAGATTAAAAGCCCTAGGCACTAGAGGTCTGATGTCAAATTATTATCTCCCTGAAATGATAAAAAGCTTTATCCATGGTAGCACAACAATATGGCTACCTATACAAATAATCAAAACAATGGCCACCGATAAATGTCAGCTCTTTGCCTAGACTACAGACATTTAACAATGCTGAGAGAGAGACAGAGAGAGACAAGGGAGCAAGGGAGGGAGGAAAAAATGAAGAGAGAGAGGGAGGAAAGAAACGACAATGGGAAAGTGCCTCATCCCAGGTATATAAGTCTACTTGGTTATCAAATACCAAGTGGCTGGCCCTGAAATCCTGTACATTCAAGCGACCTGCCAAACACCTCTCTAAAATCTACCAGATGACATAATAAATTTTCTTTTTTGCTTTGCTTTACCAAATTCAAAAAGTGGAAATGGGCGAGCCAGTCAAATTGCAACTTGGCTGCTAAACAGACTTGAATTACAGTAATCTTCTCCAAAAATATCATTAGTGTGTTTCAAGTGGGAAGCAACTTAATATTACTTCATAGTTCTTTTTTAATTTCCTTTTTCCTACTTAAAGTTATAATGAAATGATTTTGCATTTACATATCTTTAATGATGTTTCAATCACCCGTTATGAATATAGGCAATTTTGCAACTTTTATTCAGCACGCTCAGATGTGCACTGTTTATGAATTCTGATGTTTATTATATAATTGACTAATTAAATCTGGTTTTGGGCTGAATTAGTTAAGCATGCCCCACAGAATCCATTTTTTATTCCATTTCAAATTAGGAAATCCCTCTGTGTTTCTTACAGTAAGATTCCAAGTAAAAAATTTCTTGTCCTTTAAAGCACAAAGTTTCAAACAAACAATATTATAAATAAATTTCTTCTACATTGCTAGAATACCTCATGTACATAATGCTCATTCATGGGGCCTTTTAACAAACTTGGATGTGATGATGAATTAATTCCTGAGGTTGTATCACCTTAGAATAACTCAATGTTGCTCTGCCCCAGACCACTTCTCCATGACACTGTAGGCAGTGGTACTCAGCCTTTCTAATGCGTTGACACTTATAATAATTCCTCATGTTGTGGTGAACCCCAACTATAAAATCATTTTCTTTCTATTTCATAACTGCAATTATGCTACTGGTATGCATCATAATATAAATATGTGATATGTAACCCAAATGGGTCACCACCTACAGCGTTAGAGCCACTGCTGTAGATTATAACTTGTGGATACACCTGGGCAGTTTCTTAAGCATAGTTAATATTAGGGAAATAACAGATATTCTAATAATTTGAATTTTTGAGAAATTGAAGATGTTTGTAGAAGTAACCAACTTAAATATTCTGGTGTCTTAGCTCCTGTTTTTTATGGTATATAGCATTCCACAATCATATGTTAATGGAAATTTGTAATGCTTGGGTAACTAATTCCATTTTTAAACAGATTTAATTATCCAATACACAGTTGATTTTCTAAACTGTCCACATTGAGTTTTCTGATTAAATGTTACAAATGAAGTATATTTATGCAATGATTGAAACATTTAGCAATGCAAAGCATTATATTGAATGAACCGAAACAATACAATTGTAAAAACATTCTCAAATTTTGTTGATTGTACAAACAACATCAAGATACATCCTAGAGATTCCCTATCACATGATAACAGTCAATCAGATGTTAAAATAATTAGAGCAGTATTGCAGAGGGGTCCTAGGATGTCACTCAAATAATTAAAGAGTAAAACTAGGATGTACATATGAAAAATAACATACAGCACTGCCTGAGATACATTTCTCAGCATGTTTTTGCTAGTCTTATCTACTTACCTGTAAGTTTAATTATTTCATTTTCACAGAAGTATATAATCACATTTTTATTATCAATTCATTAGTTTATGAACATCTATGCTAATTATACTTCCTAGTTATCACAAATAGAGTTGAAGATCAGCCAGACTAACTTCCTGTCACTATTTCCTGAGTGAAATACTAAGGTTAACACTGGGAGACATTAAGTAATAAGCCTTCATGTATATATGTATATACTCATATATACAGAAGTGCACAAACATACAATAAATATATAATTTTAATAAATATTTAATTATTCTACACAATCACGTAAGCCAGTAACTCCTAAATTCATGTAATTCCTATGTGTATGCTATTTCCACCAATGAAAAATTTGTTACTTCTAGAAAAATAATTAACGATGACCTAACTGTATATTAGAAATGTATGTTATTATAATAATATTTGTAGGCCATTTATTTTTCTTTCTTTCTTAGAAGATTTAATTTTTAAGATTTTAAAATAGATTTTAATCATATGTGTAAGTGTGTCTGTGTGAATATATATCCACCCATGTAAATGCAGGTTCCCACAGAAGCCAAAGGCAGAATTCAGATTCACTGGGCCTGGAGTGACAGGGGAATCAAACTTGTTCCCCATGAAAGAGTATTAATTGCTCTTAAATGGTGAGCTGTTTCCCCATTCTATCAAGGAGATGTACTTTCCTTCTATATAATGTCCCTCCTTTATGGAATGTCACTTAAACATTCATACAATTTTCAAGATATTGCATAGGTGTTGGGAATTCACCAACCACAATTGCATTGCTTATATATCCTTCTCCTTTGTTTACATGAATCATAACTTTTTATTATAATTTAATAGGTGAAAATATTTATATAACAATAAAGGTTAATATCACATAGGAGACTTTATTTACCTTTAACTCTTAAAGAACATTGTTCACTGTATAAATTTCTTTGCACATGACAAGCATACCTACTTACAAAAAACTAGACCATTAAATTAGCACATTCTTCACAAAAAGAAAACATTTTTTAAATAATACCACATAAAAATAAAGACCTTAAAAAATAAAGAATAACATAATTGGATGGTCAAAGTAGGTATCCTCTATGGAGAATAAAGCTTAGGTATTGGCAGAAGCATAACCACAGAAATATTTATCACTATGAAATATAATAGAAACATTCTATAATAGAGTCAAGTTCATAACTTAAGTAGAAATAAGTTGAAAATTCAGTTCGAAAACAATAATATGCATTTTTATACTAAAATTTGGTCTTAGAAGAATTAGGCATTCTATATTTGTTCTTCACTGATGTTTTCATAGCCAATGAACTTGCTGCACTGAAATCAAGGCATTTGGATAACTGATGACTCTGCACTGATGCCCCATTTATCCTATCACTGTAGCTCTGTTTCATATTATCTTTCTAAAAACTCCTCCTGTTTGATATACCAACTCGTCTAACATGGATCATTTCTCGTTTGCTCTATAGTGATGTGATTAAAACCCAGGGCCTCTGTTCATGATAGAGAACACTTTACCATTAAGTTATACTGCTAACCTTGTTACAATCTCTATGTCCAAAGGGAAAACTATACTTCCTTCTGTAGCATAGACCCACTTCTCTGACATAGCTCCTTGCTTTATTTTTCTAATTATTTAGTTAAATTCTGTATGAAACTTAAAGATTTCTTCAGCTGCTAGTTGTTAGGTATTTGTGGTTTGAATAAAAATGGCCCCCTGTAGGCTCATAGGGAGTGCATTGTTAGGAGTTGTGGTCTTATTGGAGGAGCGTGTCACTGGAAACAGGCTTTGAGGTTTGAGACGCCCAAATAGGCTTAGTGTAACTTTCTCTCTCTCTCTTTTAAACACTTTTATTTTATTACACATGTATAAAACAAACTACATACAGCAGGGAGAGCCATATGACAATCATGAGAATAATGAGTTCTATACATGTTACATTCATAGTGACTTGGCCATTGGCATTCGTCCCATTTGAAGTAAGTGTCTTTCCTGTCTTGTTGGGTCTAAATTTCCAAATGAAATTCAATATCTATCCTATCTCAACTCTAATAGCCTAACTATTTTTTATCTTGATCTAAAATGATCTTGTCCCCTAACCAACTAAAGTTGGTTGTAAAACTTTACTGTCTTGTCTTCAATGCCCCTCAGAAACTTGAGAAGGAATAAAACTTAAATTCCTGAGTGAACCAGCAGTGTGGGTTAGCAGCTTCCAAAAAGTACAAAATGGCTTAAGACAGTTTACTGCCTGACCAGTCACCCAATACACTTTATAACGCTGGAGCCTCATCTTCAGCTTTCTGGCCTAATATCTCTGCCAGACCTGTTCTCAGGGCAGGAACTATTGAGGACTTGCTTACCCTGACTTGGCAGAGTGCAGCCGTCAACTCTTCCTGCATCCAAGTTGCCCATTTTTAGGCAGATTCCGTTTGTGGCAGGAATGAGGACATTTTGCCCAGTGGCTGGTTTGCCGCATTTTAAGCCATCTCCATAAGGAGGCTCTTTGATGCTCACCATCTTCTTTGAGGTAGGCTGGGTGTTGCCAGGAGTTAATTTGTCTCTTCACTGGGGAAGACCACCTCTGCAGTTCCCAGCTTTCCTCAGTTGCCTGTAGGTCTTTGTGTAAGGCTGAGGCATCATGAGCTTATCCGCAACCAGTTTGGCATGTTCATTGGCATCATCTTTCCTTAGCTCATAGTTGGAGAGTTATAGTGGTATAGTTGGTTAGGGTGTGGTACTTACTCAAAATACATACAATCTTTAAGTTTAAATATTCATTACAAATTAAAGGAAATTATATATATATATATATATTACAAAATAAAACAGTGGCTCAAAATAGCCAAAGAAATTAAGAGAATACAAAATTTCAAAATTCTCTGATTCAAGGATACTGCATAATTTTTGTCTATTTGCCCATTAAACAATACTACATTGGATTCACTGTAAAACACACACACACACACACACACACACACACACACACACACACACACACACACTGACTCATTTATCTGATCTATGTTTAACACCGAGAGCTCTTAGAAGTCCATTCCTTGTGATAGTAGTAATTAATATAAAGATAACCAACTGTTGGCTGTAATGAGTAATGCTCAGCATTGTGCTTTTATCCTGTAGTGAAGAGGACAAAAAGAAGGATTGTCATATTTGTTGGGTGAGAAAGCACTAAAATAACCACAAGGCACGTCTACTCTTGTGTTTATAACAGTAAAAATTTCATTGTATGGAAACAAATTTTATTTAAAAATTGTACTTAACTCCAAGGTTATCCTTATTAGAAAGAGACAAACTATCATGAGAGAATAAGCTCAGGGACTAGAAAGACTAGAAGATCCGCTGAGTGATGGCAACCAGCTAGGGTAGGAAAATCTCAAGGGGCAGAGAGTAAGTAAGTACACATCAGGAATGGGAATGCACCTTCCTTGTCCAGTGTTCTAGTGTGAGGCCACCGGGCTTTCCTGAGGGCTGACTTCATCAACAGGATTAATCCAAGGATTCAATTTCATTTTAATTGTATCTAATCCCAGAAGAGTAGGAAAATTGCAAAAGCAGTCCTGAGGTGAACAGACAGTCCCGATATTAGCTTCATGCTTAACTGAAGCAGATACAAGCTCACTAATTAGTGGAGGCAAGAAGAATAATTTCAGAATTAGTTTAATTGAACTTTCAAAACTGAGAATATAGCAATTACTTAATTAAATTATTTTTATTAATCTTTCTTATATGGTTTCTAATGCCATTGTTAGCTCACTACACCTAGGAGTTTAGTAATGTCTTATGACTGTATTAATGTATACATAATATTATGCGTAAGAGGTGTATTACTCAAGGTTCTATATAAATAGGGAGCATAAAAACAAAATAGCTTAAGAATGAGTCTGTCCCAATAAGAGAGTGACATCCTTTGTGATTCTTATTACCTCTGTCTAAATGTTCTGCCACCAGCCTCTCTACTTTGGCAGTAAAATTAGAAAAAGTATTTTAGCTCTGTTGTTGGAATGCATAATGCTATTTTCCAATATACGGATCCGATATAGCTCCATAAATTTTAGAAACACCCATGGAATTGTGAGGCAACAGAGTATTTCTAAACTAAGTAACTTCTCTAGCAAAGAAGATCATGAGATCTAGTCAGGCATTGGAATTCTTTAATATTATGTGTTCTTTACTAGTATTTCATGTATATTTCTGCCTATATATGTGTGGCTAGCATGTGAGTACATAAGGGGTGTGTGTGTATGTGTGTGTGTGTGTGTGTGTGTGAGTGTGTGTGTGTTGTGTACATTTATGTGAGGGTACTAAAATTGTTATTGAAAAGACATATCAGCTTTGAACTTATTACTAGGTTTATATATATCATATAATTTATGTCACTGGGTAATAGAACGACATAACAATATAAATCTTAGTAATCAAAATTCAAAACTCTTATATCCGGTTCTTTAAGTGATATTGTTTTTGTATTTCTTGCCAGATTTTTAACAATTTTTTTCACTGATTATTTGTGAATTTCCCATTGTTCGCCCCAGTTGCAATCATCATCTTTTTTTTTTTCATATCTGCCTTTCACCCTTGCAAACACTTCCAAAATAAAACAGAAAATTATATGTATTTATCATATTACATATATATATATATATATATATATATATATATATATATATATATATATACACATATAAAACATCTGACCAATCACCATGAAAGCTAGCTGCAGTTTGTTAAGGTGTGTTATGTACTACGCCCTTTTGCTTGAATGGCTTTTCTTGCAAGTGTTCATTGAAATTAGTCATTGGTCTGGTTGAAGGCTTCTGGCTCTGCTATGCTGTCAATACTGGATCCTTACAGGAATTCCTCTCAGCTATCCTGTTGTTGCCCTGTGTGGCAGAGATCCCCCAGCTTTAGTTCTATAGCACAGGCCCCTTCACATGCTCCAGAAGTTCAACTATAGGGTAGATGTTGGGGTGCGCCAACTCAAAGCCCTGGACTTGGGCCTGAGTGGAAGCTGAGTTAGTCAGCCCACCAGCTCTCCTGCAGCTGCTGCCACGGCTGGTTCATCCAAGTGATGTAGTCAGCACAGGGTAGAGACAGCTCTCTGGCAAGCAGGGCATCTGAGCCATTTCCCTAAGATGCCAGCTCTCCTGTGCCCACACCTCCCAGGCTTGTCAGATTCTAACCCCACCCTTATTTCGGCACTTTGTAGCATAGATATTTTGGGTAGGCCTGTAGAAACTCAGTCTCCCTTTCCTTCTTTCTCTCTCTCTCTCTCTCTCTCTCTCTCTCTCTCTCTCTCTCTCTTCTTCTTCTTCTTCTTCTTCTTCCTCTTCTCTCTCTCTCATTCTCTCATTCTTCCATTCTTCTTCTCTTCTTTTCTCTATCTACTACTATAACTTTAGATATTTTCTTTCTTTATCTGTATTGCCCCATAATCACTCTTTGGCTAATTAGCATTGGCCACATTTCAGTACTGAAACCACTATATGTAAAGCAAGAATTGACTTACTCCCTTAAAAAATGTAGTGGCTACTTTGCGGCCATATCTATTTTTATGTGTTACAGAGTCAAGGCAGTGGTGTCTTTGTTGTATCTTTCTTTGATGAAACACCATGATGAAAAGCAACTTGGCAAGGAAAGGGTTTGTTTTAACTTAGAAGCTAAAGCTCCTCATGAAGGGGAGTGAGAACAGAAACTTAAGGCAAGAACTTGGAGGCAAACACAGAAGCAGAGGATTTAGAAACATGCAGTTTCCTGGCTTCTTTAGCCTGCTTTCTTATACAACTGGCGTCCACTTGCCCAAGGCTGTCTCCTCTTGCAGAGGACAGGCCCTTCCTGCATGAATTACTAATATAGGAAATGCTCAACAGACTTGCCTATGGGCTAAGTTTATGGAAACATTTTCTTAGATAAGATTCCCTTTTCCTTGATATGTCTAGATCTGTGTCAAGTTGACAGAAACAAAACAAGACAAAAAACAAACAAACAAAAATTTAAAAAAACAACCCAGAAAAATTGCCTTTGTCAACCTGACATTAGTGCATTATTATTAAGCCACAACTATTCCTTTCCTATTGATTCTCAAGATCTCCTACTAATATCGATACCACAGCATAAGATACAATCTAACTTTCAAAACCCCACAGTCTTTATAAGTTTAAACACTTTAAAAGTTTAACTCTATACAGTTTTGTGTTATGTAGTCACACATAATCTTATTTAAATGTTTTGCATTTTTTCCCGAAAGATAGCATATTCCTACAGCATAAGTGCTTGTTTCAACAACGAACACTGGGAATGTTGGGGAGAGATTTCCCTGAGGACTCATACTGAATTTGTGTCAATTCAGTTATCTCAGAAGCTTCTAGCTCAAAAACTTTATTATTCAGTGAAGATAACAAATAGTAGTAACTAATAATGTACTGTGAAGTCTGAGTGTGAAGATTTAAACTTAGCTCAATTTCAAGTTTTTATATTCACTTCATAAGAGTAATTTGATAATCTTGGGTTTGAATGACTCATTTTCAAAACATAGGAAAAGATAAATCATTACCCATATCTGCATGCTGCTGAGAAGATAAAATAATTCATATGTTATTGTTTCAGACAGGTGGTAGGGGAGAGCTACTATTAAATCAATTATTGTATCTTGTATATAGGCTGCATTTGGAAAATATAAGACAGAAAGCATACACACATTGTGTCTTAGATGTTATCTCATAGAATGGAAAAAGGAGGGCTGGATCTCAGATGTCCTAATATCTAATCTAACTCAAGAGTAGTTACTGCATGAGTCTGGGTAATTGTCCTTGTCTAGGTAATTACAAGGGCAAACAGATTGTATGTAGCTCATGAATGATGCAAAATGAAAGAATCCTTTGACAAAAACACAAATAAGAAAAATTAAACACAATAATATACAAGAATGTTTCCAGCCAGGCTTCGTGACTCAAGCCTGTAAACCTAGCACTCACAGAGGCAGAGGCAGAGGCAGTCAGATCTCTGTGAGTTCAAGGCCAACCTGGTCTACAAAGCAAGTCCAGGACACCTAAGGCTACACAGAGAAATCTTTTACTTAAAAAAAAAAAGCTGCTTCTGTAAAATTCATATTTTGCCAAAAATATTTAAAAATTGGTATTCCTATTGAGTAAAATAATATCTAGAAAGACAAAGTGATGTATATATGTGTGTGATACTCAATTTTTACTAATTAATAATATATTCAAAGGGTGAAAATTAAATTATGTCTGCCGATTGGTAAAAGAAATACTAGCTCATTCTTTACTATGGAATTCAATTTTCACTTTCTATTTTTTAACATTGTGTCAAAAATCATAGACTTTTAAGAACTGCTCAATTTTCCTTCCTTCCTGCTTATTTGAATGTGATGAAAAACATATACTGAAAACCTCTTTACTGTCAAGAACAGTTTCAGCGCATTCAAAAGCTCTGTTAGTAACAATAGACACCTTCATGTCAAAATTACCTTTATAGAAATATTTCCTCTCTTTTCTTTGATTCAAAGGCATGTTTTACAATAGCAGCACCATGCCTACATTAAGTAGAAACTTCTAGAAGTACAACTGAATAGCTTAATATTCTCTGTGCCAGAGTTCACACTTTCTTGAACCTTGGAAATGTCACCTTCTCTTGCAACTTTCAAAAAGTGTCTCTTTAGTTGGAGTGTAACAAAGCTTCAAAGGTTCTGGAGTCAGCCTCCAGGCTGCTGTAATTGGAGGGTGGATGTCTTCTCACTCATAATAGTGCTGAAAATAGAAGAGAAAGAAGCCAGATGGTCTTGACTGGATAGTCAAGGAAAAGGGTTATGTGTTAATAAGTCCTTGGCTGTGTATTGCCCATAAAATTATTTAATGTGGTAATATAATTTATTCAAAGTAGATCCTACAAAAGCTATAAATAACTTTAGGTTTATTTATGCCGTAAGCTTTGTTTTTAATGAAAAAACTTAATTTTAGAAATGGTAACGAATTAATGCCATGGAAAACCCAGGGAAAAACAGTGCTAACTCATATTACAATATAATTTAGTATATATAATCGTGTAGCTTGTAAAATATACACTGCACTAGCCTACCAGAGAATCCATCTGTTTATGTCAAGCATACTATTTTCCTTTCTTTCTGATGAAGCAGAATGTAGCACTCATGAAAACTTTACTACATAGAAAGTTATTAAACTCTATGTGCTGCACAATATTTTAACTGGAAGAAAACTTGTCAAAGACACCACTGAGAAAGTGACACAGCATACAGGAAGAGAGGCGGCAGAAGTGTTACTCTCTGTTTCCCTTTTCATTGTACAGTGACAGCACAACCACCAGGGCAAAGAGCAATTCCACACAGGGCTCAACAGAACACCGTGACTACAGACTGACACTTCTTACATTAATTTACTGCCAGACTTTGTACATCATATTAAAAAAAGAGTAAAACTTTTTAAAAGTCACAATAAATACAAACTGGTGATTTCAATATCATATATTGGGAATGTGACTTTGTGCAATGGTGAAAATAATAAATTATCATGAAGAGTCATATTGGACCAAGAAACCATTATTCTACTGCCAAACTGGGAGTAAATTATTCATAGCTGCTATTTCTGTTAGGAATAAAAGAACATTGTCAGAATGCATAGAGCTCTATGGTCTTGATGCTAAAGACATACAAATCCCATCATGGAGTGCACGGCTCTGCAGCAGCCCAGACACTACATGCAAAGACTCAGGGAATATCTTGGGAGGGAGGTGAAGGAAGATTGATTGTAAAAGCCAAAAGTTGGAGATGATTACTGTGAAATAATGACTTTTTTTTTTTTTTTTTTTTTAGCTTTTATGAAAGCGGTTTGTGTTGTGAATAGCTGTTGCATGTGGTGTCTGTGGGGAGAAGATCACGGAAGAATCTTGTCATTTCTTCTCCCTTTGTGTATTGTAACTTGTTGCTCTTGTTAAACATCTGAAGCTGAAGCTAGCTGAGCATGGCCGAGCACATGCTTTCCTGGCTCTCAAGAGGCTGAGATGAAAGGCGAAGAGGAAAGGATCACTGGAGTCTAATACTTTGAAACCAGTCTTGGCAACACAGTAAAAACTCATCTCAAAAAAGCAAAACCTACTCATGTAACTTTTATCTATACAACTCAGTGTGTAGCTTTTGCTATACTTAACACAAATAGATTCTTTCATATTCTAAAATTACTTATTTACGAGGCAAACACCATAGAAACAACTGTGTTATTTTTATACACACACATATATAAACTACTGTGTGTAGTAGAAATGTTTATATTAAACAACTTATCTTATTTATAAAACCATAGAAAGCCCTATGTATCATAGGGTCCTAATTATCGTAGGTATGCCCACCAAATAAATATGTGAGGCAAATAAAACAGGAAACATAATATTTAGGTTTGATAATATACATTTTACTGAATGCCTGAGTCAAAGCCTATAAATTGGCTACATCTGGTATGTCAATTATTCAAAGAGATTTTAAGTAACAACCTGATATTATGAATCATTTCAACAAGAAAGTATTTATTCAGAAAAAAAAGCTTGACAGAGATGAGTAAAAAGGCAGAAAATCACATATTACAACAGACTAAGAATTTGAAGAACAATCATTATGTATTCACTCATCTTGCACCAGGAACAATATTTCCTGAGCATCATGAGTCATGACTGCTGACTTTATGGCCCTAACTTTGGTTAGGATTTTCCATGTGCAAGAAGCTTCTAGGACACACAAAGTTATGGAGAACCAATGGTGCCTTCTGCAGTATATACTAAGTATATTACTCCATTTCAGCTTAAAGATTAAAAGAGTAAAATGAGCTTGGCTGTTACATGAAAGATAGATTTCATGACCTAAATTAAGAGTTCCTTAAAATAATGAACAAAGTAGCAACCATACCAAACAATTAAAACTCACATTAGTTACTGAATTCAAATAGTAGCATGCTAAATAGTCATAAACCTGGGAAATGCTAATTGTTGATATGCAAATAACTACATTAAAAGTAGCAATAATTCCTGAGAATACTGGACATGTAAGAAATGGAACCATCATCATTATTATTTACTAGAAAATGGAAATCAATAGCAAATTTAGCCTAGAAATATGATTGAATAATTTATAACCACTGTTGGTAAAAATATGTAAAAGAGAACACATTTTAGCAGTGCTCCGTGGTACATTTTGAGGTTCTGAAACTAGATTAGAAATCTTTATCACCTACATATCAATTTGTCACTGTGGAGGTATTGTAAAATATGAATAACACTTTGAATAACATGTTGTATAAGGAAGATGAGTATACCTACCCTTGGTATTGATTTCCCATGGGCATTTTGTTGAGAGAAAGAACCCATGAACTAAATAAAGAACATGGGTTATATAGCTTTGCTGACATCATCTTGAAAGAAAAAGCAGAACCATCAGAAAAGTCATAACTCTAAGGTTGGCCAGGGATAGTGTTGAGTAAAAAGGGTCAGGGCAAGAAAAGAGTACACTTATATGTTGGGATACAATAATTATTGATTATAGATATCCAAGTATTTATTGAATAATACATTTTAAAAGAGGGTACATTGTTGTATTTATGTTATATCCCAATTAACTTTAAAAATGTTAAAGTTATCCATATGTTATTATCATTTGTTTGTTTATTTTTCAGAACAGCTTTTTTTTTTCTGTCACCTTGGTTGTCCTGGACTCACTTGGCAGACAAGGCTGGCCTCGAACTCCCAGAGATCTGCCTGCTTCTGCCACCCAGAGCGCTTGATTATATACTGTATTAAATACTATAGTATAGTAGACCATACATTATATTTTAGATAGATTCACTCCAATTAGAAATGTAAGTTTACCATTTAATATATATATATATTTATGTTTTAACATTTATAGTGTCAGAATGAGTCTTAGAAATTGTTTAATCTAGCATTTACCAAAGTGCAGCCTCTGTCCCACACTGAAGACAAGCATCTGAAAAGGATGGTTAAAAGAAGACTCCAGGGATATACCGTAAGGCTCCTGAGCAAACTCCAAGACCCATACTTGGAATTATGTATTTTCATTATTTTCCCATGAGTCATATATGGTCTTTCTTCTTGCACTGTATTCTATTATCACACTGCTTTCTGGATAACTATCCTGAATTTCTAAATGCAGGTTAATATTAACAGCCCCTTTTTCATAGTTATAGCACTAGCACTGTATATTCTAACCTGTTGATATATCAAAAAGCATGCAAATGAAGTTATATTTTTACTGTGTTATATGATAAACAGTCAGATCTTTTGACAAAAAAAAACTTCTATGTCCTTTTTCTCAGCTGATTGTATCATATAGTAGCAACTCTAAATTCAGCTTCAGTAGTTATTAGAATGAAATTGTTGATGTTCTGCAAAGACATGACTATTTGCATGTCAGTCATCACTTGCTTCTATTTGGGGATCTTTGCATCTACTATTAATAATTAGTTTCTGTGTGGGAAAGTTTACATGTGGGTGGATGTAAAATACTAAGTACATGTAAAATGAAAAGCAGTAAACAAAGTCAAGGGAAGTAAAATAATGCTAATTATCTTTTAGTTCAATATTTGAAAAGTAAAGATCTAAATAGCATCTTTCATGATACAAGTCTATGTAACAGTTGAGGGATCATGACAGGCTAGTAATCACAAAAGCCAGGCTGCTTTTATAAATCTTCTTTTATCTAAAAAGCTGGTAATTGTTCTCCAGTTACCACACACACACACACACACACACACACACACACACACACACACACACACAAATACACACATTCACACACACAAACAAACATAAGCATGTACACATGCACACTTATACATCTATAACTTTAAATTTTATCTGACACAGACTTAGTTGTAGCTTAGTGGAGATGTCAAACAACACCAAGAGGCCAAGTTTACACCAAAGTATCGCTGTATTCCTATTGCGTCACCGGTATTCATTTGGGGTCTTAATTCTGAATGAATGTGTCACCTTTGTTTCTTTATAAACTGATCATTACCATGTGTTTTATTATAAGATATCCTATCCTGTCACATGGCATAAAATTGTAGAAGAATCTCCCTTCATGGTGAAGCATGAGACTGCAAATGAACACAGAAAGGTGGAGAGATTTGGAAAAGCCAAGAGAAAATTCATCCTTAACATCGTGACTATGAAAATAGTCAATAACAAGGAGGTCTTGTGTTTAGCCCATCTCTGGATTGTTTACCTTTGAAGAAATAGGGAAGTTGTTACCGGGAACTACCCAGAGAAATAGGGAAATTCTTACAGGGAACTACTCAGAGGATTGTATTCTTGCCTGGGGGCTAGGGGAAGTGAGGTTGTAATAGAGCTTGTGGTGACCTTGAGGTACATATATATTTGGTTTGTTTGTTTATTTGTTTGTTTTCTGTACTTGCTTGCAATAAAAAGAGTCTTGATCAGGAATAAAAAAAGAAAGAAAGAAAGAAAGAAAAAAAGAAAGAAAGAAAGAAAGATAATAGTCATTAACAACTAAATAACTGTGGGAATATGACTGTCTCCCATATTTTGCTGATATTATTTTGTCAGCTCAATAAATGCTCCTTACAATTGTTTATAGTTACACAAATCCGAGAAATGAGGGCAGTTTTCCAACCATGAAAGAATATGTAAATGACAGCAATAGCATTATTACGCCTTAAATCTGTTTCTAAGCTCCTCCTATTCCCATGAACAGAATGCCAGCTTTCCCATTCGATGACTCAGCTTTGTTGCTGCTGTTTACCTTAATGAAATAACAGTGTGACTCCAGACTGTTCTGCAAATGATTTTGAATATGATCTATTGTATGGACAGGATCACCTGGCTGCTACTCAGAAATAAATAAAGCCATTCTTGATATTAATATCATGCTTTCAATGGAAGCAGCAGCAACAACAATAGCAACAACAGCAGCAAATTAGCTAGAGTGAGGATTTTCTATCCTGCACATATCTTTCCACCTTTCAGCAAACTCTTCTCCACAAAGTGTGATAAATAATTATAGCTTCAAAGATTTAAGGTAATTTCCACAGTAAATGTAGCTATGGTAAATAAAGGCCTATTGAATCCAATTTCTTAGTGCCTGATATATTGATTTCAGAAGAGACAAAGAAGTGTAAGGCTACATGTTAACCCGTAGGATAAACATCTCTCTGTCCAAGAAAAGTTAAATTATATAGTTCAGTGGTTAAACATACATCTTAGATTTATTTCCCTACACAAAAACTGAAAAAAAAAAAAAACCAGGGAGAAAATAAAGTTCACAGTTTAGTGAGACTTTCAGCATCCAAAGGGCATTTGTTATACTGAGGAAGGATCTAACACATTGAATTTGTCAACCATTCAAAATTCCGAAACTCTCCAATAGATCTCCATCTTATGTGGAATAAGATGTAAAATATAATTAAGTTCTTCAAAATCCAACAATATCTCCATGTGGTTGCCTGTCTGTCATGATTTTCTTTTATTGTATCCCATTTATTAGGCTTTAGCTAGCACTAGGTTCTTTAGTATATTTTAAAAGCTCTGATTACAAACCTATGTTTGAAGCAATTCTTTAGACATTGGGAATTGTTAGCTAATTACATGAGATTAAAAACTCAACAAGATGGGAAAGATGAATGGTGAGTTGGGCAAGAGAGGAAAGACTCTTAAAACTATGTTAAGAGTTGCTGAGAAGTGAAACAAAACTGGTTTCCTAGGTATCATCTTCTGTTCAGATGGTGTACTTTTTTAGGATATGATCACGGAGTGTTGTTGGGAGAGCTGCTGGGCTACTAGGGAGACACAGCCATTACATGTGACTTTGACCAGAACTGTTCTTTCAGTTATGAGCAAGCATCATTGTTTCAGAGCCTTAGCTATTGTACTATGGTGGTTCTTTCCAATACCTTCATCTGTCTCCCATTTTTCAGGCTCCTTTGCTGCTTCATGTTCCTTTTTTATGAATTCCAAGAAAATGCAGTGGAAGAACAGATTCAGTCTCTTGCTCCAAATGCCCCCCTGCTGGGATCAGAAGAGCCTTGGGTAAATGTGTCTTGTTGACATGAGCACAGCCTTATCAAAGACTCCAATGCCTCTGACCTAAAGGAAGAGCAAAGCCCTTCTCCAATCAAGTTTGAAAAACGGCAAATCCTTCAGGCCCAGGTTGTGGATGTTGAAAGTATGTTCAGAAATTTCAACCACACTTCTTCCCTCAGGATGTTTTCAGCCTGAGTGCTTCCCTATGTAGACCCACCACTGAGTTAGCTAAACTGCCGTCCCTGCTTAGCTGACCACAATAAACCTGCCCCCTTTATTCAGACATATAAAATAAATGCGCTGAGTTTCTGGGCTGCTGCTGGTGCCTCTTCATGAGAATATTCTGCCTACCTGATCACAGCATTTTTCTGTGCCTGTTCCTGTCTGTCAGTTCTTCATTCCCTGTTGTCTCCCTTAGTTTATTTCCTAAGCCATGCAGGTTCCAGCACTCTCGCTGCTCTTCTTTATTAGATGCAGACCTATAATCTCTATGAATCCATGTAATTTGGATATTTATGCTTATATGATCTGGGAAATACACAGAGATCCGCATTCTGATATGCAATAAAACATAAAAATTCAAGGTATAAGTGAAAGGAACTTATTTGTAAAAGTTATGAATGAATGATTATAAACCTGTTATGAAAATTACCATATGTAAGGCTAATTAATATTATTGTGTGTTTATACTTATATTATTATTATTTAGTTTATTTTAAAGTATGATCTCAGGCATAAATAAAATATTTTGAATAGGTAAACAATTCTGTTTTTAATTTAAGTTAAATTTATTTTTACAAAGTTATGATGTTCAAGTTTAAATTAATTATTTTGCCCTTCAGTTCAAT
The DNA here is from genome assembly GCF_964271855.1 of Acomys minous. Lineage (NCBI taxonomy): Eukaryota > Metazoa > Chordata > Mammalia > Rodentia > Muridae > Acomys > Acomys minous. The sequence continues at coordinate 126,712,965 of NC_140484.1, read as the reverse complement.
AAAGGAAAATGATTCTAGAACATCATTAGGAATTACTGAACCACCAGAGTTACTTTTCATTTTTACAACTTTGCTTTTTATCTCAGATAGGCTAAGGGGGTAATGCCTGAAAGTAAAGAATTCAGCATTGTCCTCAGCCATTCAGCCTTAAGTTTTCCTCTTCACTTCTGTAAAATTATTACTAATAAAAACTTATTTTCAACAATAACACCATGTTATCTACCAAACCATGTTCCACTTAAGGTAAAAAGAAATGTTAAACAAAACGAAACAATACATGTTGAAGAACTGAGGATGTAGTGCTAATTTATAAAAGGACTAATGCAGACACAAGTAAAGAGGAAGTCAAATTGAGAAGAAAAAGCCCTACTTAAATTTGACTGGTGACTTAAATATGTGGGTCCTCGGGAGATGAAGCAGCTTGCAACATGATCATCACCCAACCATGGAAACCTGAGTTCAAAACTCCACATTCCACCTAAATCCAAGTAGCATGTGCCTATAGTTCTAGCACTCTCAAAGAGATAGGAGACAGACAGGAGAATTTCAGGAAACTCAAGAGTCGACCTGGTAAAATCCAGTGCTTGGGGTTGTGAGCATTTGCATCTGAAATTGTACTCTGACCTTAAGGATGACATAGTAAGTATGTGCTCACTTCCACACACAGAAATCTTCATGTGACACCCACACATACACTCGCACCCTGAGCAGACTCACAGCATGTGATAGTGAAAGCAGAACTTGGAGTTTAGTCGCTGCCAGGCTGGAAACAAACAAGCAAACAAACAACACCTCCTTTGTTTTCTACCAGGAGCAGAAGGATAAAGGATGACCATACAGGCTACTGGAGAGTATACTGTGTTAACCCAGAAGAAGACTTTTAACATCTCTAATCACAATGAAATAACTTTTGATTATTTGATGCCAAACAGTTTATTTTTGTTTCAGCCGACTGAGGCACCTATTGCTCATTTTAGCAAAATTCAATATCCACTGATGACATTTTTTATGCAGTGTACTAAATCTGAAACCTAACATAATTCTTTTAAAAATCTGTTCCACGCATATTTTGGACTTTGCTTTTTTAACATAGTACCCTTATTATTAAGATAGATGCTCAGATCTTTCTTCTTTTGAACATTTGTATTCAGTGTGTATGTGTGTGTGTATGCGTGTGCGTGTGTGTGTGTGTGCGAGTGCACTTGTGTGTGCTCGTATGTGTGTGTATTTTCATTTTTCTGGCTTCTTATACTTGAGTGTAAGTGCCATAGGGACAGACATTTATCTCTATGTTTTCCCTATTCTCCTTATTCCCATAATGTTGATTTCCATTGTAAGCTTCAAATTAGGTGTCAGCATATGACAAATCAATCATAATTTTACAAATGAAGAACTTGCATTGAGTACTAACTCAAAATTTAAGAAGACAACAGAAGTGATACAGTGATTGAAACTGAACATCTGGAGAAAAACACAGTCTTGTCTGAACAGCAGATCTAATGCTTACTAAAATATTATAGCTGCTTAGGGCCTTCTCTGGCGTGTTTAATACATTTGAATCCATGTCTGAAATTCTCCGATTTGAAAATTCAAAATAGAAACATTGATTCATTTTTCTATTGCAAGTTTAATTCTGTAGAGTCAATGAGGATTGTTGGGCAATTTTTTTTTTTTTTACAATAGTAACTTTAGAATTGTATCTGAAACTCTAGGGATTTCCTCACTCATTTGCTCGCCTACTCATTCTCCATTAATTCACCTAAGCAGTTGGGAACTATGATGGATTTAATGGCAAGTTGGAGAGTTTGTGTGCTATAGCCTCTTGGAAGAGATGCGAGAGATACCAGTAAACACAATCTTAGTTAAGAAGTGTCAAGTATATAACATTTACATCATGGTACATATGGAAGAAAAGAACATTAAAACCAGATGTGGGTCCTGATTTTATTAAAGGTTCATATTTTACTTTTCTCCTTCTGTCTCAAGCGTAGCAGAGTAAATACTTTCCTACTTTCCTACTTTGTTTGTATCTTGCCTTGTCTTCTTCGCACCTTAACTTTGATAACATCTGTATTTATGAACTTCTATTCATTAAAGCAGTCTTTCCTTAAATTGATTATTTGCTTTATTATAATTTATTCACATTACATGCTGATTGTTGTCTCCTCGATGATCTTATCTTCCTGTTCACACCATCCCTCCCCATGCCCCTCCCCTTTCCCTTACCCAGACCTCCAACAACAGGAGCCCTCATCCCCCACACTCTGGCCACAGTCTATCAGGTCTCATCAGGATAGCCTGAATCCCATTCCTCTTTACTGGAACCTAATAGGAAGAAAAATTTGTCCTGTGACACTATAGATATTCTTAATATATGTCCTAGACTTAGATCATCTCAATTAATAGTACCACTGTCACCTGAAAACAGGTCATTTCTAAGGAGCTCATAGCTTAGTACAGGGAAATATGACTTGTTCTCAAAGATATAAATTTAACAATTTTAAACGTGTGGTCTGTTCCCTCTACCATCAGAACCTACATATAGAAGACATAACAAAAAAAATACAATGGAAATATTTATTATGAATATACACACAATATATGGTTTCCTTTTATGTTGTTGTTAAGTCATTTTTTTGCTTTTCATTTTCACTTGTAACATTTTTATTTGACAGTTTATATGTGTATACTATATATACTACACTTTCAAGGGAATCATATTGATTTGCCCATTTAATTTTGTTCATGTATGCTTTATGATGTAATTTTTATCATTTGATATTAAAATTGATGCTATTTTTAACTCAAGCAACCTTTAACAACATAAGATATCTATCTGCCTATAAATGGTATTCTCAGTAATGAAATGCAAATTTAGTAGAAATATAGATGAAAAGAAAAGGTAGAAAGAAAATTAAAAATCAGAAAGAATTGGGCATGGCTCTAACCATGTAGTTAATGTAAGAAGAGATTGTTATTTTCTATAGTTACTGGGTCTTGCAAGAAGACAGACACACTTTTCATACAACTGCTTCCAAATTATGTCAAGATTGAGAAATGTGAATTGAAACAGAATACCACTGCTTCTAAGAAAGAAATCCACACATAGGTAAAATGTAGGGCATATATTTTTTCTAGATATAGGACCAATGAAAATATTAAAAGAAGGAAATTAAAAGAAAAAATGGATATCATAAATTTCCAACTCTTTTTCTATGTCCATCTTTTCATATTAGAATCTTCACACACACACACACACACACACACACACACACACACACACACACACAGCACACACCCCAAAGGCTTCAAAGGCTTGAAATTCTAGCACTAAAATAAATAACAGAAAGACACTAAACAGGGAGATAAAATTGGACGAGGGAATGAGGTGAGGGGTTGACTACTTAGATTTGGAAGACAGAAATTGGGGGTCCATATCTAACAATAAATAAGCGCAATTTTACAGTGTAAGCAGATCTCAAAAGCTCTGAATGATGCTTCACGATTTCTGCTCTGCTACATCAGCATATCATTAATTTCTTCAGTTATCTGTTATGTGCTACTAATGAAATTAAGATAGTACAGTATTTTGCAAGTGTTATCTCTCATGAAATCTCACCTTTACATACTGAAATGTGCCTTTTCTTTTAATTTGTCAGCAAAATATAAGTAAAATAAATTGATATTACAGGCATAAAATTTTTCAATTATTCTGTTAGTTGAAACTCATTCTAGCCAAACAAACATTAAAATCAGAAGTAGGTTTGAAGGCATAAATGCACTATGAAAATTTAGCCTGAAGGATTAATTTTAATGATAATTACATTTTCATTGTAGATAATAGAGTGTTTAACATTCTCAAGTCATAGTAAAAATAATAAGCTTCATACTTTAAAACACTGGTTATAAAGTAATGATTAGCCTTTGGCATTTATATTAATTCTTTGATTTATCAAAAAATGAGTACTTTGTTTGAAGCAAACATATTTTTGTTACACATAATAGAACAAAATAACACAGAAGCAATTAAAAAATAATTGAGTGCTCAGAATCCTCTTTAGAAGTTCTTGTGGAGAAATTAAAAGATCTTTTATGGTCCAAAATGGCCAAAATTCACAGGTGTAATTCTCAACTTCTATAAACTCATAAGATGGCTTTGTTTGGAGACAGGGACTTCAAAGAGATAGATTGACATGGAACGGAAGTGGTTCCAGTTGGAGCTGACTAATAAGCCTCATAGGGAAAAGATGTTAGGACACTGAGGAAGGCACCAGACAACCTAGTGCATGAAAAAAGAGAAGCATGGCCATCAGTAACCCAAGGACGGAGGCCGCAGAGGGAGTCAACCCGACCACAGTCTGAGCATGGATTTTTATCCTCCAGATGTGAAAGAAGAAACTATTTTCAAAGTGACTCAGCACCGTGTGCAGTGTTGTAGAAGTCCTAGGAAGCTAGAACTCTCAGTATATATTTATTTAATTATTTTTCAATGAAATAAAATGTAATCAATTTAAAGAGCCACATTCTTGATACTCTAAACTTAATGAGTAATATAATTTTAAGTGTACCAAATGTAATTATTAAAAGTCACAAATATAGACCAGATCTGAAGAGTATGCAACTCAATGAATTTCTATATTACAGTAGCCATTTGAAACTGAAAAAGTGAAGCTACCCTTCACTTTTATGTTATCACTATGAGGTATATGGTTATGTACTTATCCACCACCAAAATTAAAAAAATTTATGATGGAGTTAAAAATGGAAAAAAAATCAGTTTTATATCTTCTTTAATAGCTTGTGTTCATTGCCCAAATGCAGAGCAAGAGGTCTACACATAGACACACACACACACACACACACACACACACACACACACACACACACAGGGAAAGAAAATGTAAGGAAGAAAGGGAAGACAGAAGAGAGGATGGAATTAAGAAAGGGAGGCAGGCAAAAGAGAAAGTGGAAGAAATAAAGCAAAGAGGCACATACAAGTTCATGTGGACTTGTGCACATCTCTGTGTGCACATTTCTGTGTGCACATGCATGTAATCAAGAAGTTAGCACTCGCAATCTTCATAATCTCTTTATATTCTAATTTGATGCAGGCTCACGCATTGAACCTGAGCCAGGAATTCTACTAGGCTGGCTGACCTACGCACTTCAGAAGTCCACCTGGCTTTCCTCCCTAGCACTGGGATATAGGTGTAGTTGCCGTGTCTGCCCTTGCTTTAGCTGCTGAGGACGCAAACTCAGGTCCTCGTACTCGTATGGCAGGCACATTACTGGCTGGACTCTCTTCATGACTCCCATCAAGTACAATTAGCATCACTAATATGATTTATTAACTTAACCATGGGTTTTGTTTATCAAAGGTGAAAGAAAATAATTGGCCTTTATCTTATTTATTACGTACACTCAGAATCCTTGTAGAAAATAAAACTCATTTTTTTTTAAATTGGAAAATACTACATAATACAAATGAAAAGAACTTAACTATGCTGACTGTGATCACACCTTCTTTGCAGCACTCTCACTCTAAGGCTCACTTCTCTCAACACCTAGGTTGCTGCTTTCCTTGGGACTTTTAGAAACATAGATGGTAGAATGAATAATGTTAAAGTGTAAGCATTTCACATGCCCAGGCTGTTTTCCCTCTGTAAATGAAAGCACATTTCCTACCTATGGTGCTTCTAAGGGACTAAATTAAAGGAGCTTTGTAAACTGGCTTCAGAAAGAAAATACGATTCTGCTTTGTTCCAAATAAACTTCAGTTTGAAATTAATTAAAATGTTCCATGATGTTAACCTGTGTGAGCATATCTTACAGTAATATGTGTTAACATAGCATGTGTTATTTACTAAGTGCAGAGAGCCCACTGCTAGGTAATGAGGATATATTTCATGTGGCACATTGGGAAAGATCTGCTGAACAGTGGCCAGAAGGAGGCAATTCAGAAACTAGCAAGGAAGTCTGCAGACAATCCTGGATTGAGAAGAGTGATATTTATCCACGAAAAGATTAAAAGAGAGTTCTAGTTATTACAAGTTTGGGAAAAATCAACGTCTATCTGGGATTCAGAACTACATTACCAGAATTAGTGAGACCCACAGGGCATAAGATGTGGCTTCCAAAAAGGTGGAAATGATGAGAAGCAAACAAGACCATTAGACCTTGTAGCACTAAGCTTCTCTTCAACTGTGTTTGCAAGGCATCCTGGGAATGTTTCTAGTCTGACCACGGAACTGCCACCCTGTTGTGTGTGTGTTTGTATATGCATGTTTGTATGTGTGTGCATGTGTATGTGTGTGTGCATATGTATGCATGCATGTATGTATGTATATATGTACACTTTGAAAGATAATTAACCAATGCTATTCAGTCTTTTCCATCTCCATGAAGAGCAATGTTTGTTGTCATAAGCACTGGTTCAATGAGTCATACAACTTTTTGGTAAAAGAGTTTCTTCCTCCTTGTTATTTTTTCTTCTACAGACACGGTAACTATAGGAATTGTCTGTGCTGCACACTAGATTTATAAAATATCTACTTGATATGGCCTCTGTAAATTTGAGAGGAATGTTATGCCACCTGCTATAGGCCTCAGGACAAGAAAAAAACCTTGAACTTTTATTAACATTAATTTTCACTGAAAAACAGAAATAATGAGTAACCTGTTCATTATCTGCATATTTCACCATATATGTGTTTGTGTGTGTGCACACATATGCACACATGTGTGGTATTTGATATATAATATTACCCTGTGATAACTGTGATTTAGAACCCTCAGGACGCAGCCCACAGTCTATGCAGGCAGCACATTCACATCTGATATTGAAAATCTGTTTCTGTCAAATCTTGGCAATTGTGGAAATAACCCCAGGGTTCCCTCTGAGATCCCTGTGTCTTGCTTCCATATGAACCTTACATCCACATAGCCACTCTTCCTGATTCTTCCCTCCTGCTCTCTTGGATGCCTTCCTTAGTAAACTCATGGGTGGAAACACTGATCAAGTTGTTGTGGGGGAAAACTCATATGACAACACTGTAAATTAAGGTAAACTATCTTGCCTCCCAATAAGGAAAGGGATTAGTATAATTAAAAAGTGTCAGCATGCTCCAATGAGTGCTTGCCATGGAAGACAACCCCAGAGACACAAGTTTCTATGTATTTGAAATAATTTTAAAATATATTAAAAGTGAATGGTAGAATCTTTCAACCTTGACTCATATAATTTGAATGACTTTTCTATTTGGGTGGTAAAGATTCAATAAATAAAGGGTTTTGCTTCAAAATAATCTGCCACTTGGATCTGACCATGGTATACCACATAGTTCTCAAAGGTTGGATGAAAGCAAGATGGTTTTGTATATGGGAATAGCTTTGAGACTGACCGAGACATGAGTGTCTGCCACACAATGCTTCTTATTTGTTGCAGAATCCCTGTGATTTAGGATTATATGACATTCTTTGTATGGCATGAATGAAGACCTACAGATGTCTTTCTTCTGCTCATGCAGTGAACCGAGAACTAGTCTTAACTGCTATGTGTACTTTGCACACCTCATACACTTACAATTTCAGTACTCTATAATGCTTGTGAGAAATCTTATGTTCTCAGAACAGAAGAGCTAGATTTTGAAGCTGCATCAGACCTGACAGGATTTATTCTTCTTAGCATACTGGATGGTGACATCGTGCATTTTTTTCATGTTCCAACTCCAAGAGCTTCAGTTGCTGTTCTCCATCAGAACAGGACAGCTCAGATCCCAATTGGTTCAGCATTTCAGACTGTCACACACAGGACTTCCACTATTCCTGGAATTTCTCAACATTTAGAAACTGGACCACAAATGATATTCCTAGTTGTTTAACCATTTCCCCAATTTTATTTGGGCTGCCCAAAAGGTATTATTCATCCAAAATCAGGCACAAGAAACCCTAAGAGAATGATGGCCAGTTCCCTTTAAGGGAGCTTGGATAAGTTTCTGGTTGCTTTGGGGGCTATAGATGTTTATTTTCATTGAGAGTTACTATTGGTCTTATCCAGAGAGAAAACGAGTTTGGGCTCAGGGACGTCTCTCTTTTCCTTTATCTTTCTTTCCTAGGTTTGGAGATAGGAGTTGAAAGGAAAGAAGGGGGAATATAGAAACATATAGGTAGGATAGGGCATAAACTAGATTATTGAGTTGACTTCTTAACTTAAAGCCTTAATTGTGCTCACAAAGGTATTTTTAATTAATTGGTATATAACTTTGTTTATTGATGCAAAATAACTTTAATTTTGATACATTGGAATAGAATTCAAATGTAAGATTATTCTTCACACACACACACACACACACACACACACACACACACACACACACATATATATATATATATACCTCTACTCTATATTAGGTATTGTACCCGTACCATTTAAGTATACTACAAGGTTTACCTTGAATACTTTGAAAGTGCTATTGAAGGCTGCTTAGGACAAGTAAGTTAGACAAGTCAATTGTCAATTGATCATATCGTGGTCATGTCAATTACTAGTCTATTTATATCACAAGAATATATATCATAGGTGTAACAGATACTTATGATTCTGTAGACAGATAAAGTAAAATAGTTAGATAAGGTCTCCAAAAACCTCAGAGTCCTACAGAATATAGCATTTAAAGATGCTTTTATTGTTTTAAGGACTCTTTGACAATGACAGGTTAACACCTTGCAACCCACATCCTACCTCAAAGAAGATGATGAACATCAAAGAACATTCTTATGGAGATGTCTTCAAATGTGGCAAACAAGCCACTGGGGAAAATATCCTCATTTCAAGCACTGACAGAATTCTGTCTAAAAATAGGCAAGTGTGGATGCAGGTAAAGTCGAAGGCCAAAGTCTGCCAAGACAGGGTAAGCAAGTCATCAATAGCTGCTGCCTCATAAATATGTATGTTTGATACATTGAGCCAGAAGGCTGAAGATGGTGCTCCAATGTTATAGAGAGTTATGGGTGACTGTTCAGACAACACACTACCTCTGACACTTTTTCAATTTGGAAGCTGCTAACTTGTACTTCCTGTTTACTCAGGTAATTAATTTTATTCCTTCTCAAATCTCTGATAGGGTGGAAGACCAAATTGTTTAATTTCACAATTAAGCTCAGTTGTTTAGAGAATAAGATTTTTAAGGTCTAGATAGATGTTTTAAGTTGTTTTTTTATTTTTTTTATTAATTTATTCATATTACATCTCTATGGTTATCCCCTCCCTTATATCCTCCCATTCCTCCCTCCCTCCCATTTTCCCCTTTCTCCCCTCCCCTATGACTGTGAGTGAGGGGGACTTCCTCCCCCTGTATATGCTCATAGGACTCTAGATGAGAGAAGCATGGGAGAATGGCAAAGTTGAAGGATCCAGAGGATCCTAGAAACCTACAAGAAGAACATTATGATAGGCAGATTTGGGCCCAGGGGTCCTGCTCAAACTATGGCACCAGCCAAGGACAATACAGGCTGTAAACTTCAAATCCCTACCCAGATCTAGCCAATGGACAGGACATTCTCCACAGTTGAGTGGAGAATGGGGTATGACTTTCACACGTACTCTGGTGCCTCATATTTGACCACATCCCCTGGAGGGGGAGACCTGGGGACACTCAGAGGAAGGACAGCAGGCTACCAAGAAGAGACTTGATACCCTATGAGCATATACAGGGGGAGGAAGTCCCCCTCAGTCACAGTCATAGGGGAGGGGAGTAAGGGGATAATGGGAAGGAGGGAAGAATGGGAGGATACAAGGGATGGGATAGCCATTGAGAGGTATCAGGAATAAATTAAGAAAAAAATTAAGTACACAAAAATATCTATATGGTACATGTGGATGGGTGCGCATGTGCATATGCGTGTGTATGTGTGCATGAGCATATACACTGAGGCTTTGTAATAGCATCCATATGTAGCTAGATGATTCAGTGTCATGTTACCTGGAGTCCAACTATACTTCCATATGTTTTCCATTTGTCTTCTAAAAAGATTTGATGCTGTTTATGGCCTCACCTTTATTCTGGCCATTTCTTTTCCAGTTTGTGACATGCTCTTGCTAAATCTGTAAATGAGCTCAGAGAATACTTTCCTTTAGCAGGCCTCTTCATCTTTTTTCCTTATGTTCTCACTTCATGCTGGGATGCTTGTGCCCTGTCTACATGCTATTTTTCTTCTCAAGCAAGCTCAGCAAGAGACTGAAGGAAGAATTTTAAAAGACGGAGTGCAATCACTTTTGATTTATTAGACTCCTTTGACTAAATTCTTATTGTCACAATACTTCCATGAACAAATGCCTGGTGAATGCTGGGTTCCACAGAGGCTCTTTTAACTACGTTATGGGGTGTATCTCTGCCAAGTTCATATGTTAAAACCCTAATTCAGCATTTGAGACTGATTTGTATTTGGAAACAGGTTGGGACTTGGTTTAGCCTGACCTAAGTTTTTGACAGACTAGGTTCCTCAAATTCACAGAGGGAAGACCATGCAAGGGCAGTGGGCAAAGCTAAGCATCTATAATCCAAGGGGAGGACCTCACAGTTAACTAACCAGGCTGATGGCTTCAGCTTTGTTGTTGAGCCTCCAAGATTGTGAGGAAAGCAATGTTTTTCAAGCAGACTGTTGTATTTGCTGTGAAAAACCTCGGCAAAATAATAGATATGCATACTATAATTTTTCACCATGGAAAGCCTGTGGCAAACAAGTATGTATCAGTGACTCATTTATATAGAAAGTGAGGGGCCAGAAAGATGGCAGAGTGGTTGAAAACACAGCCTCTTCCTCCACTGGATCCAGGTACAATTCCAAGGATATCATGGCCGCTCAGTGACCACAGTTCCAGGGAAAATGACCCAGACATACATCTGGGCAAAACACATATTTTTTTTAATTCGTAAAGAAAATGAAAGTGAAGGCTAAGAAATATTTATTACCATGTCATTCAAAGTAGAAAGCCAACTCCTGATCAATGTGGTAAAATAGAAACAAGAAGTACGTTAACTTCAGCCAACGGGCTTATTGTATAATCCCCATAAATTAAATAGTTTCTTCTTCCTTATATTATTCACTAAACTCAGTTTAGTGCTAGGAATTTTGCTTTTCACAGAAATACAGAGAGAAATTAACACTGGTTCCAGCTCTATAGTAGCCTTTGGTCTTTGGGAGAAGCTTCCTTCAGATGTATATTTATTCAACATGCTACATTACTGTGTTGATGTCAAGTGACTGGCTAAGTGACAGTTCCTATGTTTGATTAGCTCTTCTGAGGGTTAAAGTGGGACTCAAAAATAGAAGTGGATTCAGCCAAACCTTGGAACATGACAAATTTCTTTTTAGATTGGATAATCATTAGCCATATCATAATTGCAATTTATGATATGAGCAAATAAACAGAGTAGTCCATGCATGGGAACTGAGGCAAGCTCAGACCAATTCAGATTTTTATGCTGACCAGTCCTTCTTGGCCAGGTGTGTCACACAAAATGGATGCTGCTTCTAGCATTGTTACCTGCAGGTAATGAAAACATTCTCAATCCTCACTGAAAACTGTGACATCTAGTTTAGTTTTAATCTGAACTAACACTGTTACTACCCTCTTCTCCCTTGGGAAAAAAAAAGATATCAAAGAAAATGAGGCAATTTATGCTACTGGGTCCTGAACTCCTTAGAGAAAAAAATGCTAAAATAAATTTATACTCATATTATATTTTCTTTAATAAATATTTGACTGGATGTACATAGCCTAACCATGATTTCTTAAGAGATTTAAAAGTAGAGCCAAGAAAAGAACTGTAAGCCCTGAGCTGCCAGAATCCCACAAGATGGCTTAAGAATTTCAATAAATAAGTTGACCTATTTCTCATTTTAAGGTCAGGAATAAAATTACCATTCATATGCAAAAAAAGCTTTTCCCCCAAAGTAAGTGTGAAGGGTATTACTAGCAAGCTTCCTATTTCATCATAAATCTCTAAGTTGAATCCACTGACCACAAGAGACTGTCAGACAACTGCAAAATATACAACTGTTAAGCTATTCATGGTTCCATGTCCTTAGTAAACGACTTTGTAGAGCCAACAAGGAAGGACATAACAAAAACTATGGATTCACAAAACATTAAATATATTATTTTCTCATGTAACCAGTACCCTCATGATCCCAGCCAAGTTTCCTTACCACTATGTGCTTTTGGTCTGCCCATACATGAATGGAAATATTATTTCTTCAGTCTGGTGATTTGATGTGAGCATCATTAAGCTATTTTCAAGAGTATATCACATGGAGCTGGAGAGTCCCCCATGAATCAGAATATTGTTTGCACATCCAGAGAACCCAGGTTGGATTTCTAGCACAGGCATAGTGGTTTCCAACCACATCTTATTCACGTTCCAGGAGATCATATGGCTTCAAGGGAACAAGGCATGTAAGTGGTACACTAACATATGTGCAGAAAAAACAGCCACATACATAAATTTAAAATAGATATAGATAGTTAGATAAATAAATAGAACACATTAACATCTAGGCATATAATACCCACTAGCAAGTGACTGTCAAGTGTTATATATAACTTGTTATATAAAATAATATATAAGATATAGAAATAAAATTATTCTATTAAATAAATTATATTATTAAATAAACAATAAATAAATTTAATAGAAAATGCAAATAGACCCTTATTTCTCACCCTGCACAAACCTAAATTCCAAGTGGATTAAAGACCTTAACATAAATCAGACACACTAAATCTGTTAGAAAAAAGTGAGGAAGAGCCTTGAACTCATTGGCACAGGAGACAACTTCCTGAACACAATGCCAACAGCTCAGGCTCTAAAATCTACCATACTTAAACTTTTAAAAATATTATGCCTAGTAAATTATCTTTGCCTTTTAAGTTCCCTGCTCATTGTTATTCTCAATGATTTTCATTATAAATAATGTCATTATCAGTAATCAACTCCCATCACACACACATACAAGCACATGCTTATGTGTATGTATGAACACACACACACATACATACACACACACAAGAGGGGTCAGACAGACACACACACATTCTTGAACTCATAACTAAAGATTGTACATAATCAGACCACATTGCTCCACATATGATTCTTCTCTCATTAGTATTTTGATTCTAAATCTAGTGGGAAAAGTTTGATCTCCTACTCCCTGAGTGTATGTACCTTACAGATGTGTACCTTGTACCTGCTGTTGAAATCATGGCTGGATGCTGCCTTCTATTATCAGTCACAGTGCTTGTCTTTTCAGTTTCCCTAACCACATCAAAAGATTTGTGTTCTTCTTGACCTGAGGTATGATTCCATTAGCATATAATGCATTCATATATACTTTCCCCACTCTTCCTTCATCTATACTAATAGCTTAAGGTCAAGAAAATATTGTATTATGTCCCTTTTCCTCCTAAAGTGTAGGAACTCAATACATGTTCTTAAATAAAAGGATACAGGAATGAAGCTATATTTTCTAATATTAATGCTGTTACACTAATTTTCATACATGGCATAGGTATATATGTTTCTATCTGAGGCAGTAAAGAAGTATTAAACACTATGTCTAAGGTAATGTCTCACATAGAAAGAGATGGAAAAATATGGAAGACTGGTTAAGTAAGAAATGGATTTGTTGAATTCTGGTAACGTTAAGTATGTGTAAGTTCCTTAGAGAGCAAATTGCTCATAGTATTCTACCAAGGGACAATGTTTTGAGGAAGTCTCTGAAAATATTCTTTTGAATTAGATCCTCAGTCTTGTTTCTTGCATAATTCCAATGAGGTTTAAACAAAGAACCATCTAAAAATAATTAAACCCTACCCAGAGAGACCAGAAGAAAGATGGCTCCTTCCGGACACGAAAAGTGGCAAGTAAAGCGCACAGATAAGTGACTCTACACACAGGCAGAGCCCTCTCAGGAGTGGAGGAGGCTCTCCAGCTGGAAAGCTCTCAGACTAAATCAGACAGTAAAAGGTCACCACTGACAAAAAGGGAATCTATTCCAACATCATTTTTTGAAAAACATTTCTCAACCTTAATAAGAAACCACTTCAAACCTCTTAACAACTAACTCAGTTTCGAGTGTAAATTGAAGAAAGAGAGTCAGAAACACTCTTATCACATTGATAAGTTCTTAGTTTTGCATTTTATCAACTTACTTTTTAATGAATAAAGAGTCTAGGGATATTAATTTTTATATTTCAATTAATTCCTGATCTGAGGTAAAAACAGAAGAATTATAAACATTGGAGGAGTGTCATATGAGGCTTTGATATGTGTATACACTGTGGGCTACTTGATCCAGGGTAAATATGATGAACTCAAGTGTTCAGAATTCATTTTGTGCATACTAATTGTACACGAAGTTTAAAAAGCATTACATATTTTTTTACAAAAGCTTCTTAAATTAAATATATATTTCTTTTAATTTTGACAATTATATCATTCACTTTTTACCTTTCCTTCCTCCATACCCTTCTATAGACTCTTTAAGCAGTTTCAATTTATGTATTCAGACATATAATGTACATATATGTGTGTAATAAAAGTTAATGGAAAATGGAAGTTTGTTTATTTTGACTAAAATTACCCAGCCCTTTCTTCTTTCTCCTCTCCCAGGAGTCTCTTTTCTTTTCCTAGTCTTCTGCTCTCATATCATATTTGAATTATATGTATAAAATATAGTGTAAATTATACATATACAATTCCATATACCTTGATCAAAGTGTACATAGACAGGTGTGGAGGAAGGAAAAGGAAAAATTATGTAATTATAATGTCAAAGTAACAGAAATATTTTTTCTTTTTGTTATAATTTAATTACTTTACATCTAGATTCTAATCCCCTTACTCTTATCTTCCTGTTCCCATCTTCTCTCCCTCTTCTGCCCTATTCCCCACCCTTAGACCTCAGACAGGTGGGCTCCACCTCTCCCCGCTTCTGACCACACCTGGCCTGTCAGGTCTCATCTATATAACCTGCATTCCCTTCCTCTGTGTTCCCACAGGGCCTCTCCACCAAGGGGCAGTGATCAAATCCCAGGAACCAGAGTTCATGTCTGAGGCAGTCTCCTGCTCTCCCCTCCCCTTCTCCATGTGGAGAATGAGTTATCCATGGACTACATTTGTATAGGGGGTATAAGGTTCTCTTCTTGCAATGTCCATGGTTGGTGCATCAGTTTGCGCACGTCCTCCTCCCCCAGGTCCAGATCCACTAGCTTTGATTGTCTCCCTGTGGAGCTTCTGACAGCCCCCCGCACTCCCTCCATCCTCCCATCCACCATCTCTTCCATACAGTTAGCATCTCTTAACCAAGAGTGTGGCATTGAGTCTCAGTATCTGTTCAGATCCCCCACTGGGTGGAGCCTCTTAGAGGACCTCTATGTTGGGCTAATATCCACTTATAAGTGAGTATATACCATGCATGTCTTTCTGGGTCTGGGTTACCACATTCAGGATGATCATTTCTAGTTCCATCCATTTGCCTAGAAATTTCAAGATTTCCTTGTTGTTCATAGCTGAATAGTATTCCATCGTTTAAATGTACCATAGTTTCTTTACCCATTCTTAGGTTGAGGGTCACCTAGGTTGTTTCCAGATTCTAGCTGTTATGAATAAGAGTGCTATGAACATAGTTGAACAAATGTCCTTGAAGCATCTCTGACAAATATATACAGAACACAAGAAATTAAACACCACCAAAGCAAATAACCCAATTAAAAAATTGGGTTCAGAGTTAAACAGAAAATTCTCAACAGAGGAATATCTAATGGCTGATAAGCACTTAAAAGAAATGCTCAATGTCCATAGACATTGAGGAAATGCAAATCAGAAGAACTCTGAGATTCTGCCTTATGCCTGTCAGAATCACTAAGATTAAAAAACTCAAGGGATAGCACATGTTGGTGAGGATGTGGAGAAAGGGGAAAACTCCCCTATTGCTGGTGGGAGTGCTAACTTTTACAACCACTTTGGAAATCTATCTGGTGCTTTCTCATAAACTTGGGAATAGCACTACCTCAAGACTCAACTATACTACTCCTGGTCATATACCCAAACAAATTTTTTTTTTAAGTTTAAAAAGTTTTTTAAAATGTAATGTTTTTTAAACACAACACTTACATACATGTGATTTTTTTCTGTCTCAGACCTGTAAGTAGTTGATTCATATATTATTGTACCTTTTTTATGCAGCATTTTCCAATCAAGATTCCCCTCTCCCATGTCCTCTCAGATAATCTCACCTCCTACCCACCCAACTCGCTGCAATTTATTTCTCTTTCTTTTTAGAAAACAGGCCAACAAACAAATCATACAAACAAGAATGAAAATAAAGAGAAAGAGAGAAATGATGCTCTTAGGCATGGGCTGAGGAGAAGGTTTATTGTAGATATAAGGGAGAGCACAGCCAGAGGCATCGAGAAGCATCCACACTGAACAAGGCCATGAAAGAAGAGAGGAAGAACAAGAGAGGAAAAGAAAAGTATGTGAGTGTATGGTCATGTAGACCAAGTGGTTAAGAGGTCTCTTGACCCTGTGCCCAAAATTGTTGAGGTTATACATGATTAGGTACCAGGGTCAGGAAACAAAATCCAGCCCTTGAGAAAGAGAGGTTTAGGGGTAGAGGGCACGGTGAAAAATGGGGGGGGGGTGTACTGAAAGCTAACCAGTCTTGGCTTTGATATGTTAATAGGCACATCAGCTAACTATTCATTCCTAGTTTGAGACCTAACAAACTAAAAAAATAAATTAAAACTATAAGAAACACGGATACACTTCTTCTGCCTATTCTATTTCCCACTCTGAGTCAGATTCAAGCAACCTCCTTTTTATATAATATTTAAAAAAATTTTTTTTTACATATACATTTTTACATATACATTTTTACATATGTATTTTTTTTACATATACATTTTTACATATACATTTATATTATTACACATATATAAAATAAACTACATACAGCAATAAGAACCATGAAACAATCAGGAATTATATTAATGTTACATTCATAATGCTTTGGCTATTTATATTTGGCAACCTTGAGGAAAACGTTTTCCTATTTGGTGAGTCTAAACTTCTGAACGTAATTCAATATCTATCGTATCTCATCTCTGTCAATTTAAAATATCTATCTAGACCAAAATCATCTTAACTCTTAAACAACTAAACTTAATTGTGAAACTAAACTACTTAGCTTCTTTGTGTCTGTGGATTGCAGTATGGTTATCTTGTACTATATGGCTAATATCCACTTATAAGTAAGTACGTACCATGTGTGTCCTTCTGGGTCTGGGTTACCTCAGTCAGGTTGGTCATTTCAAGTTCCATCCATTTGCCTGAAAATTGCATGATCAGAGATCAAATATGGGGAGAGTTGGGGAAGGAGGTGAGAGAGATGGAAGAAAGAAAGGAAACTGAGGGGAGCATCTCTGACACAAGCTAGAGAGACCTTCGACAGGGTAGGATCCTGAGAGGAAATGGGGTGGATGACACTATCTGAGACTCCTAGCTGTGGGGGACATGGAGACTGAAGTGACCCTTTTTTTTTGCCAGGCAGCACTCCTATTGGAAGGAGGGAAACACCAACTGTTAGGATTCTGCTCCATTCTGCCTACCTGGGATGTCACTGCCTGTCTGCCATGGGGGCATGTCCTGGCCGAGTATATAAAAGGACAGCTCGACCTCACCCTTCTCTCTTTTAATTCTCTCTGTTTCTTCCCCTCTTCCTCTCTGTCTCTCTGTCTCTCTCTCCTCTTCTCTTCTCTCTCTCTCGGGTACCCCTCTCCCCATGCTCACTTAATAAACCTCATAATATAATATCTACTGCCTGACATCTTATTTTCTCATATTTAATCATAAAATTACCCACCCCACAAGCCCTTTTACCCAAAGTTTACCTGACCTACAAGAAGTACCGGGATAAAGAGGGAGCAGAAATTGAAGAACTGTTGAACCAATGAGTGGACCAACCTGAGACCCACCCTATGGTAGAAAGCTAACCCATAACATAGTTAATGGTACTCTGCCATCCTTATAGACAGGATCATAGCATAACTGTCTTCTGAGAGGCTCCACCTAGCAGTGGATCAAAACAGATGCTGACTTGAAGCCATACATAGGGTGGAGCTAGGGGAGCCCTTGTGAAAGTGTGGAGGGGAAGTATAGTAAGGCTCAGAGGTGACAGGAGCTCCACAAGAAGATCAACAGGGTCAACTAACCTAAGCCCATGGAGGCTTACAGAGACTGAAGCACCAACCAAAGAGGTCCCTACACATATGTAACTGATGGGCAGCTTTGTCATCATGGGGCTTCTTTAGCAAGGCTGTTATTGGTCACTTTTCCCTAGTGGGGCTGCCTTGTCTGGCCTCAATGGAAGAGTATGTGCTCAGATATAAGGAGACTTCAAGTGCTCAGGTGGGTTGAAACAGAGGCAGTCGTTAGCTCCCCTATTCTGAGAAGGGGGGGGGGTGAGGGGAAGAGAATAGGAGGGTGGAACCTGGATGAGAGGAGGGAGGGGGCTGTGCTCAAGATGAAACATGAATAAATAATAAACTTGATTATATAAAAAAGGAACACAAAATTAGTACAAATAACATAAAACAGAAAATTAGAAACCATGATATACAAGTAAAAGCCTATAAGACAAAAACTATCCAACAAAGCAGTATGAGACAAAAACCTCTACAGAAATACAATTGTGTTTATTTTGTGTTGGACATCTACTGTTAGGCATAGAGCCTACCTACCCTTAAGTGCAGTTAATATACCCAGTGAGATTCCATTGGTCAAAATTGTTTTTCCCTTGCAAGTAGATGCCAAATAGAGATAGCTTCTTGCTTAGGGATGGGGGATTATGTCCAATCCCCCACCTCAGTGCTGGTGCACTGTCTATCTTGAATTTATATAATCCCTGTGCATGCTGCCACAGTCTCTGGGAGTTTTATTTGTTTTGCTTTGGGAAAGGGGGTGTTGTGAAAGTTTTGGTTTATATGTAAACATGTTTTTATTTTATTTCCAAGTGTGGGTTATGGTAGCTGGGCCAGTTGGTTCACAGCTGATTGCCTCCTGAGAGGTCACATGATGTTTGTCAGATGTGAACAACCTAGTGCGGGGGCATGTTCTTTGTCAGTGGGGATAAAAGCCAGACCCAAAGAGAGACTCGGGGCTCCAAGAAGGAAGAAGGCTGCTGGTGCTTCCCACTGCTGCTCCTGGTCACTGCTGGTGCAGTGTGATGAAGTCGGAGATAGCCTCATCTGAGGGCTGGACTTGCTCCAAAAAACCCAAGGACCCTGAAGTAGATAAGGAAAACTATGCCCTGTCTCCCCATTAACCTTCTTTTTCTCCTACCTGGTGTTGGGGTATTGGAAGGAATTGGGGTGGAGTAGGGAGAAAGACTTAAGGAACCAGAGACAAAAACAGATTTTAAAAGTATGCCAATGGGGAGCGAGAGAGTTGGGTTTTTTTACATAGCCTTTGTTGCATTATTGCTGTATATCATAATCTTACTGTGCAATAGCATAGTAAATCTCGTTCTACCCCAACTATAATGACGTCATCCTGCCCAAGCTTCCCCCATCCCTGCTCCCTCCTCACCCTGCATTCTCTCCAATCTCTGGTGAGTGCAAGAGTTATTTCAATCAATGCCTGTAAATTCAGCTTTGTTGGTTTCCATATGAGTGAGGTCATGCATTATTAGTCTTTCTTCATGGGATTTATTCCACCCATCATAATGATCTCTAGTGGTTCCACAAGACAGAAGTTTGCTTTATTGTTCATTTTCTACATAGACCACACTTTCATATCCAAGCGTTAATCCATAGACATTGAAATCCTTTCTATTGTATGGACATGGTGGACAGAGATTAAAAAGTGAACAGGGAAGTATAGATACCTACTTGCCACAGTGATTTATTTATAGTAGTAAATTTTAATTTAAAACAACATGGGAAAGCTGGCTTTAGTTTATCTCAACAGTCCCAAAGTTAACTACTAGAATTAATATTACAGGATCGTGTGATAATTTTATTTTTAAATTCTGTAGAATTTCTATGTGTAGTCTATACTTGCTGGACTGACTCGTAATCCCCCACAGTGTGGAAGGATTCTTGGCATCGTTGCCTGCATTTGTGAGCTTCACTTTTTTCTATGTTTTGTTTTAAATCAACGCTTACCCTCATACTACATAATTAACAAAATAATTTTAAAAGATAGATACTTTATATTCCTATCTAGAATAAAGTGTAGTTCAGTATGAATTTTTCCTTTGAGGAATATATAATCCTCTATGGCAGACACAGTGTGGCTCGTCAGTGCCTCAGTTCTCTCAGCTAACAGCATTTCAGTCTGACTCTACCTCTTCCAGAGTGGCTGGCCTTTGTAGTAACAAACTTAATCTATTTGTGTCTCAGTAGCATTAAGCCAAGTCTCACCACATCTATCAAGAGGACAATAGAGGACCTCTTGGAACATTATTCATATAGAATAAAGTATTTAGAATTTTTCTCAAATCAGGATAAGCTCTTATAAATATTTTCTTTATTGAAGGGTGTTTCTATTTATCTGCATACCTAAGATTGTGGCATTATTCAGGAGGCTACCTCTGTTTACAATGAAAAAATTTTTTAGCATTAGTATAGTGAAACTGGGTGTATTATGGTCTAGAGGTGAGAATATGAGGTTCAACAATATTCAGTACATGACCTCAGGGGGCTTACAAACTTTGGGATAACCTTTTGGAGGAAATAACTTTTCAGCTTTGTTCATCCATTTATAAAAATTCTATCTATACTATTTTAGATACGTTCTTTTTATGAGGGGTACATATTATGACATAATTTAGTTGCAACATTGAATAGCATATACCTGATAGAAAGTCAAACACAAATGTCAAAGGCTTTCAAAGCTACTTCTTTAGATTGTTAGTAGAAGACGAGATACATGAAAGAATTTTCTTCTCTGATTATTTGGAGGTTTAATTTGACAATAATCATTTAAATTTAATTCTAATATCTCACCAAAAATGCTAGAAAAGCAATGCAATTATGTCAAATGCTATTCCATATGTTACGATGGTAAAATATAATATAATGCTATTATGTTGATGCTAGTTTTAGAAATTATTTGAATATAGAAATATTGGATTCAAATAAACTAGTTATGAGACCATTGCAGCAATAAAAGGAAAATAACAAATGGGCTTCACACTAATTACCAGTGTTACAATAAGGACACAATAACACTGTATACATCTGAAAAGTACTGATAATATAGTGCTGACCCAATTTAAACACATATTCCACAGGGAACATTAACAAATGATTTCATAAGAGTTTTCTCCAATATTTTCACATAAGTGAAACTCATACATGATAGTGTAGTGCATGGATTATCGAATTTGTCAAGAATATAAATTTCTTGTTCATAATTTATGAATTGGAAGACTTTATCAAAATAAAAGATATATTATGAACAGTTAATGTTCATCTTGGCAGAAGTGTACAGTAAAAATTAACACAGGAGGGCTTGATGACATACTTAAGCTACTCTAATCAAAACAGGCTTAGTTATAGACATGATACATTGGAATAGCAAATTTTTCTAATAAAATTTAATCGATTATCTCAAAGCTTTGAAGGTTGGACTTAAGTCAAGGATGCTATGGACCTGAGAGAAAGGAACCATGTAGACTGTGGGCTCATGTTGGCTGGACTCTGAATAGAGTAGCCACAGATTATCTGCAGTGATGTTCAGTACTCTGTTAAAAACAAACATCATATGTTATTCTTCCCCTGACCAAATCCTCATCTGCACCATGATGAACTCAAATAGCAACTAAGTTTTTCCAATAAGGCTCAAAGTCTTAAGTGTAAGGACGGTCTCATTGTTGGTCAGTATGGTTTTGCTGGGAAGGAGCAGATATAGAGAGATGTTCACACACAGAGTCCTGAGAGTTCAGTCTTCTCACAGGGACATTTGAGAAAAACAAATGCAGTTTTTTTTTCAAGACACGAGGAAAACATTTATCTGAAAAGTAGGGAAATAAACAATAAGTGAGAGTAGAGATTAAACAGAGCACAGCCCTTTCTCCTGATTCTTACTAAAAAAATTTGTTTTCTCAGGGGATAATGCCTTTCAGCACTTGTGGGTGTTATCCAGTGACAGACTGAGTATACCAGACAGGGAAGAGCCATTAGCCATAGACTATTCAGCAGCAGCTTTGGCTGAGATGGATGGGAATGGGCATCATATGTCATTCAAAGTCATTCCCAAATCAGAGGAAAACTCAAGAAATAGAATTCCTGATGGAATATCATTTGTGAAGATATGTGTCTGGGCTGCATATCAAATAAACCATATTTTTATTTACAAAATAATATATTTCAGTACAACACAGACATTTAGAAATATGTACAGATACAATAATATTGTTATATTATTATTCTGCAAACAGGCATAGTTTGATCTCTTCCTTTCCTATTCATATCACTTTTATGTCATCCTCTTAATTCAGTAGTCATTTGTTTGTCACTGTCACAGAATGACTAATATAAACAAATTAAAACCATGATTCATTTGGACTTATCGGTTCAGAAGTTTTAGTCACTGTTTACTAGCCAGACTTGTTTTGGGCCTCAGACAGAGAAGAAACATGAAGGAAAGCTGCTTGCGTCATGGGCATCAGGAAGCAGACAGGATACTGCTAATACCAGCAAGATTATCTTGCTAGCTCCCACCGCCAATGCCTGAGTTCTGACTGGGTCCTGCCTCCTGGTTTCCACTGTTTTATATTCACCTTCTCAAATTGTGGCTGCATCAGTAAGGCCCTCATCTACAATCATTTCTTCAAAGCTCTGTCACTGATCACTTCAGTGGAGAATGGCCTTATCATGTACAATTTATGTTCATTCAATTCTCTTTAGTCGGGGAATTCCAAAAGAACTTCAACCCAGGTTTTTCCTTCAGTTTTAACAGTGCTTAAAATTTTTCAGATAAACAAAGAAGTAAATAAATGTCCCTGAATCATGATACAGTGTTGTAAGTTAGCATAGCAAAAATAATTGGGGAATATTAAATGATTGGTTTTCATTTTAGCCTGAATGATTTTACTGTAGGAAATAGTAGTTTGTGACAGTATGACAGAGTAAATGTCCCAGCTGCTTTCCAATTCTATACGCATCTCTCCATAGGTGAAACATTACTCCTTGGGGGTCATCAGCTCCAAATTGGCATGATGGGATTATCATAAAGACTAACTCTTTTTTTTTTACAGTAATTCTTTTAAAGTAATTCTTTTTATTACATAAGAGAGGGAAAGTATTTTATTTTGGCAAAAGCTAGTTTCACACCTTCAATTTGACCCCTCTGCAAAAGAGTAAAGCAGGGTTTGAAAGTGGAATAAGAGGAAAATTTAGAATTAATTCAACAAAGGCTTAATGAGAATCACTGTAACACAGCCTGTCAGTGCAAGAACTCTCTGGTTTCCAATAAGTCAGAAATAGAAGCCAGCAAAATGTTTCATGTTAGCCTGTTTCTGCTTGCACATTTATTAGATTACATAATTGATTGTCCCAATTTTATATCTTCCTAGAGGGAATTGAGTTGTTTCACATTTTTGTAACTGGCTTTATGTATAATTCAAAGTTGCAAAAATGGGCAAACACAATGAGTAATTAGATTCACAAGTTTTTTTTGCAGGAACTTTTATTAGTATTGTACTGATAAAATAAATAAACCCAAATTCTGACCTCATTTTGTTTATAATAGTGATTCTGAACTAATATTTCTTTTCTTTTTCAAAAACAGACTTGCTAATAAGGGTGTATGTGTACTAAAATGATATAATGTCTATGAATGTAAGAGGAGTTGAGTAACTTGATACTAGACTCTTTTCAATATTTCTTCTTCTCTCGATTCATAATCTAAAAAACTGTGGTGGTTTGAATAGGCATGTCCACCACAGACTTCTGTGTTTGTGCGCTTAGTCCATAAGGAATGGCACTATTAGGAGGTATAGCCTCGTTAAAGCAGGCTTTGTTTGAGGAAGTATGTCACTATGGGAGCCTACTTTGAGGTCTCATGTGCTCAAGCTATGCTCAGTGGTGCTCAAAGTCTTCTGCTGCTGCCTTTGAATCAAGATGTAGAACTCTCAGCTCCTTTCCCAGTACCATGTCTGCTTGGATGCTGTCATATTTCCCTTCATGATAATGGAGTAAACCTCTGAAACTAAGTCAGCTCCACTTAAATGTTTTCCTTTATAAGGGTTGCTTCGGTCATGATGTCTCTTCATAGCTATAAAATCCAAACTAAGACAGAAATTGGTAGCATTAATTGAGGTGTTACTGTGATAGTTCTGACCATGTTTTTGCTTAGTGCAACAGGGGTTTGGGGACATTGGACTAGAAAAGCAATGGAATGCTTTAAGCAGAGATTAATAAGGCATCCTTGTAGACGTATGGAGGACAGTGGTCCTGAGAGTGATTTGAAATCTGGGAGCCTAGCTCAAGAGGCTTCAGGGAAGAAGAATTTTATTATGTTGCCTGGAGACTGTTCTTGTGATATTTTAGTGAAGAATGTGACTGACTTTTACCCTTGTCTAAAAGTCTGCCCGAGGCTAATGGGAAGAGATTTAGATTAATTGCATTGGCAAAGGAAATCTCAAAACAGCACAGTATAGATGCTGTCCTGTGGTTCATCCCTATGAAAGAGTGTTTTGATGAAATAGAGCAAGATGAGCAAGAAAAAAAAAACATAAAATATATGGTTTCAGGATTAAAAGGGGAGTAGGAAGTGGAATGGAGCTAAATCCTGTGTTGAGATTATAGATATTAAATGGAATTAAGGAAGTAGTGACCTCAAGGCAAGATCGTATCCAGCTATGCATCCATCTTGTAAAAAGGAATTCGTGAAAAGCTTTGGCCCAGGTATGGTAGTACATACCTTTAATCCAGGCCCTCAGGAGACAGAGGCAGGCCTATCCCTGAGTTCAAGGCCAGGCTGATCCATGAAGCAAATTCCAGAACTACCAAGCTTAAGCAGAAAAAAAAAAAAAACCTACCCAAAACAGAAAGCTGGTGAGGATATAATTGAACAAGGGAGTCATTGTTCCAGCAGATGTCCCCACCCCAACCCAAGCAGAAGAACTTGGCAGCTTTGACTATGTGTCTCCAGTTTTAGAGATAAAGAGAGAAAAAGGAGGTTATGGAATCTCCCTCTGGGGCTTAAGGAAAGTTGCTGAGTTCAGGAGTATGCATGGGTGTTCCTGTATGAAGGCCTAGAAAGAAAGGCGTTATAGAATTTCCCTCTGCTAGTAAGGAAAGTTTCTGATGCCAGGCATGTGGCAGGGGCTTCCTTGCCTGGAGCCCCATAGAGGCCATTGTGTGAAGCTGTAAAAGTGAAGCATTGGTTGCCTTGAAAATCCCCAAGGAGGTAGAGATGCCAAAGCTGCAGGAAACCTGCAGGGGAATTTGCTAACAGGAAGTGGGAACAACCCACAAGAAAGTCAACAAAACTAA
Source organism: Acomys minous (assembly GCF_964271855.1). Lineage (NCBI taxonomy): Eukaryota > Metazoa > Chordata > Mammalia > Rodentia > Muridae > Acomys > Acomys minous. The sequence continues at coordinate 126,687,398 of NC_140484.1, read as the reverse complement.
ATGGAGTTACTTATCTGAAGAACAGTTTGACATCAGACATGGAGTTTCAGAGTTCAGATTTTGCCAGCTGGATATGGTCTTGCTTTGGTCAAATATTTCCTCACTATTCTCTTTTCTTATGTTTCAGGACAATAATGCATAACCTTTGCCATTACATGTTGGTAGTATGTGATGTCCTTTTTAAATTTTGATTTTATAGGGATCACAGTTCAGAGGTTGCATTAGTCTCAGAACAGACTTTGAATTTTCAAGTTTTAAACATTATTAAGACTGAGATAGACTATGAGGACTTTTCGAGTTGGACCAAATGCATTTTGAATTATGTTTTGGCTACAAGCCTATGGGGGGTCATGGAGTGAAATGTGGTGGCTTGAATAGGTCTATCCACCATAGATTCATGTGCTTAAGTCCATAAGGAGTGGCACTATATGAATGTGTGGCTCTCTTGAAGTAGATGTGGCTTATTGTGTCAATATGGAGGTGGGCTTTGAGGTCCCCTAAACTCAAGCGACACCTAGTGTGGCACACAGCATCTTTCCACTGCCTACAGATCAAGATGTAGAACCTTTAGCTCCTCCTCCAGAACCATGTCTGCCTGGATACCGCCATGCTTCCCACCAACATAATAATGGACTAAACCTCTGAAATGGTAAGCTAGCCCCCGATGAAATGGTTTTGTTGTTGTTGTAGTTATTGCTGTTGTTGTTGTTGTTGTTGTTGTTGTTGTTGTTGTTGTTGATTAAGAGTTGTCTTGGTCATAGAATCTCCTCACAGCAGTAAAACACTAACTAAGACAAATACTTAACAGAGACACCATTATTATTACCATTTGATTCCCCATTTTAGTCTTCATTTTTTTTTTCTCAAAGAGAAATACTGAGTTTATCTAATGAAAACATCGTGATTAAGATTCTTTGATGCTGGTGCTGGAGAGACACCTCAGTGGTCAGGAGTTCTTGGTGTTATGGCAGAAAACCCCATTCAGTTCATAACACCCATGTCTTTTGAATTGTTGGCCAGTGGGTTTTCATAAACATCGTAAACATCACTGCCCCTACGATCTGATACTAAGATCCAATAGCTAAAGAATCCACATACCTTTGTGAAAAATCTGAAGAAACCTACCTGGCACTTGAATATAAGCTGCACTCCTACTAGCTAGCATTCATAGAGCTGAATTGTGCTATATATGCTACCAAAGAAGAAAAACAATAATCAAAATAACCTAGCTATGAGCCACATAAACTATAGTCATGACCCACCTACAAGATATGCCCACTGGTGTAATAATGATATGAATGTTTTGGAGTAACCAACAATTAGTTGATAGAAGTGAAGGAGCCCTCTATGAAACAACAAACATACCAGAAACTGTCAATGATGCCAAGAACCTAGAGTTAAATAGGGTAAGCATCCTAGCTGAAAATCTTTTATTTTTCTGCCAAATGAATATAACAATAAAATTGCTCTTAATGATATATTGCCATAAACATAAACCAGTACATTACTTAGTCCTCAATAGAGAAGCTCCTTCTTAAAGTCATGCTAATAAACACAGAGCCCCACAGTGCTCATTGTGTACAGATTAAAAGGATTTGGAATGTCCAACTTCAATGGTATGTCTGTATTGCTCCCCTCCCCTAAAGATTCAGATGTCTATGTGGAAGATTGAGCAGAAATATTGTAATAGTCAGAGGTGGAGGCATATCTCAAGGAAGCCATGTTTTCCAGACACACCAAAGCAGATGCACACATAAACTCACATAGGTTGACTGTTATGGCATGCACAAAGTCTGCACAAGCTCAAGACAGAAACGCCCCATCATGAAGGATTGAAAATGAGCATGAAGTCCAACCCCAAGCTAAGGGACTATTGGCAATTGTCAGGTGCTTGGAGAGAGAGTAGCACTGGGAATATCAACTCCATTGCAGGTGGAATCCATGCTTAGTTGTAGTTGGCTAACACAAGTTGGATCCTGTGTTTTGTTTTTTTTTTTATGTGCTTGTTTTAGGAGAGAGAGAGAACACAAAGTTGTAGGGGTATTCCTGAGGGGAGTTGAGAAAGGGGAATTAATATGATCACACTATATTATATAAACTTTCCAAAGATAAAGTTAAAACATTAAAATAAAAGCTATGTATAAATTTCATTTAATAATATTAATTCACTTGTATTTTTCTAGAAGATATGATTCTATGTTAAACTAATATAAACATTATAGTAATATTACTTCATACTAGACTAATATTTTCCTATGAAAAGAATAATTTTCTATTTATTCTCTATATAAGCAAAAATTAAGTAAATAGAGCTTTGTGCTAAAATTATGCTATCCTAGGAGAAAATTAGCCTCAGAGTGTATTCATTTACAGAAAAACAAATATATTACGAGAGAGAAAACTATTTCTGGCTGTTCTTTTATTTCTGTGCATCATAGCATCTTTTCCTCTTTTCTGGTAATGTTATCTTATTAGCACCAAACAAAGAGATGTAGATGGAGAATATTTCTTAGACTGGCTAGCCAGAGCATCCCTTTTCACACCAGTGATCACTGGATTATAACATGTAGCATAGGTGGTACCAGCTAGTTTTCTTTCATGTTTGTCTTCTAATGTTTTATTACAGTAATGTGAAGTAGAATGTCATTGTTAGACTCAAGGACCTATGAGGAAAGAGTACCATGTACAGTCCACAGAGCTAAAGAGAAAAAGGAAACTGGGTTCTGATTATAAGGTGTGAACGCCTAGATCTTTACATCAAAAGCAAGTATCTCCTTGGATTTCCTAACTGTGTAGACCACAAATTCATTTTTTATTACTATAGTTTCATTTCTGTTTTTAAAGTAAAAATCGGCTTCATAAGATGTTTGGTCTTTTCGCAATTATCAAATACCACCCTCTAGTAAAACTGAATATATATTAGGACAAAACTATCACTATTCCTATAATATTTTTTGAATTTATAAATGCAAACATAAGAGTCAAATTATCACCTAGGTTAATATAATTAGAAACCTGGAACCAGTACTTTGAAAAGATTTCAAAAGGATATGAGGTCTCTTTTTCCAATCACCTTGTGGGCATTGTGTGCTGACTGTAAATGCTTCATAATTTTCCCAAGTCACAGGTGTCTAAATTTCCTTTTAATGTTTGGAACAGTTAGAAGGAGGAATATATTGACACTCTGAAGGTCGTAATTTTTATAGAGAGATTACATGTAAGTAAACTTTTTTTTTTGGCTTGGAGTTTACCAGTATAGGATTGCTTTAGATCATAAAACTGTCTAATTGAATATTAGTTAATATTAATGAATAATAGTGGTTGCAGTCACAATGTTCTAAGGCAGGTCCATTAATAAAAACAGACACATGGTAAAAAAAAATAGTTAATTTAAACTAATGCATTGCAAAACATTTAAGTTCTTTAATGTGACTTAAACGATAAGATAAACATGTTGAAAAGAATAGATTCAAACAAATATCACTTTATTTTCCCTGAGAACCTCTCTATTTTCCACAACAATCACTTCATTCTACAATAACTACTTTATACAGCTTCAATTATTTCATTTTGTAATCACTATTTTACAGTTTACCAATTAAATGTTTCCATGACAGTCAGTCAGTTCTCATAATTATGGAAAAGGGAAAAGAAACAACAAAGTGCAAAATCTAAGCAAAACCAAAACAAAACAAAATTTTGACTTCCACTCAGCACTTTAGATATACTGTTTGGACAGGATCAGTCAAGCCTCAGTACGCCTTTATCTACCTCAGCAAGAATGACACTGTTATCTCAGAGGAAACAATTTATTAAGATACTTTCAATCTGAAAAAAAAGTAGAATGAAACTTCAAGGATTATTTCTAAGAATCTCTAAAGGTCAGTGCCATAGCAAATACAGAGCACCTGAATATTATGCACAGAATTGCCCTTTAAAAGTTAAGGATACATCCAATTAAATCTTTGCTAGATGTCAACTAAACTTGCATATTGAGACACATGGTGGACTTTGGAGAAACTATGAACTAAGTCTCAATTTTCTCTTGAGAAAAACACAAGAGCTAAATTTATTTTTAAAAACCACATTTTAGATGTCAGTTTTCTTTATTTTATATTTCTGGAGGTCAATATTTTTCCTACAGTGTAAATATTAATGTATTAGCTGTGGCATCTCTTAGCTAGTTATGTACCATTACTCTATATTGTTTTGTTAAGATGGCATGGATAGGCAGACTCATAGGATATTTATCTTTACGTTTTTCTGTATATTGTTCCAAAGTAGGTAACACAGCTTAACAAAACTGCTAACACTTTCCAGGTAACACAGAAAAGTTTATTTCTTTATTGTTCATACAAAATCATCAATGTAAAATCAAAAAACAAAAAACAAACAAAAATAAAACAAGCTCACTTCAATAGAAAGAAAAGTATCAGTGTAATTTCTTCATTGTTTTATGTTGTGATTTGTTAGGTAGACAATTTTTATTATATGTAGTTTATATTTAAGCTAATCAAAATCAAAATACTATACCACTAGTAGGCACTAAAATATGGAACATGCATAACAATATTTTATAATGATAAAAGTTTCTTATCTTGAATTTACCTTCCATACACAGCTCACATCCTCCATGAAGCATTTTATGAATCTTCTGTCCTTTTGTACAAACATGCAAACAAGATTTTCACAGACATTTTTAAAGTAAAAGCAGTGAAGATGCAGATCCTCTGGAGGTCCACGTGCACACATGTTTAAAAGATTAAAAGGAAAATTGAAAAACTCATATAATTTCAATAAATCCTCATAACCCCTCAGCAAAATCTGTCACTGAATGAACTAAATGTTGAACACATGAGGACATCACTTTAGATTCTTCATAATCTCTATTTCCATGGTGTTACAGAAACAAGATGGTTCTAAAAAAAACCTATAAAATATTAATTCTTTGGATCTACTGCTGTGCTACTGTAACACTTCAAGAAAATACTTTAATTTATTACACCTTTCTTAATTAAAAATCATGACATTCAATATCCTTGCATAATTAAATTCAGTGTATATTAATGTGTAGTTCTGCAGTAATGAATGCAGGAACACCTTAGGGTCACTACAAGATCGTATACTATTTTGTGCATCCAAAGTGATAATGCGAAACACACACACATACACAAGATACTTCACAATGATCTGGCTCTTTAAAGTACTTATAATATATATCTAATTTAATGCACGAGACTAGATTTTGAGAATAATTTCTTACTGGGATGTCAGGAAAAGTTTTTAAAGAAGTAGTATTGGAATCTAATAGAAAGCTTGATAAGTAACACACACACACACACACACACACACACACACACACACATATATGTTCAAAGTGATGATTGCCATGGTTACATTTCACACATACGTACAATATAATTTTATCATATTTATCATATTACTCTGGTTGGAACATCAGTGGATTGATACATATTAAAAGTAAATCAATTTTAAGAGCTGTATAACTACAATTGACATGGCTAGCAATTATATGCATGAACAGGATTAAGACGATTTTAAACATTTTTATTTAAAATTAGAACTGGTCAAATGTAGTAGATAGGCATCACAGTCTCCCTGTGGGTCCCATAATATGGGGAGCAGGGAATACTTCTAACATAGACTCTGGGCACCACACGTTGATCACTCCCGCCCCCCCCCCCGGTGGGGCACCCTTACCAGGCCACAGAGAACAAGGATACAGGTAGGGCAGATGAGACTTGATAGGCAAAGTCAGATATTAGGGAAGGAGGCCTTCCCTTTCTGAGGACTAGGGGAGAGAGGGAGAGGATATTAGCAAGAGTGGGTAGTATTGGGAGGCAGCAAAGGAGGGGGCTGCAATGAGGATGCAAAGTGAACAAATTAAAAATTAAAAATAAATAAATAAAAATTTAAAAATCTAGAAATGGAAAATTGTTAAAAGTGTTGAAGATTTCTAGCTAAAATTAATCTAATCTTCTCTTGAGTGGCATCAATGCTGTTTCCAGTTTCTGGGTGTAGTGAATAGAGCGCAGTATATACGGTTGAGCAAGTGTCTTTGTAGAAGGGTGAAGTGTCCTTTGGGTGTAGGCCAAGAGTTGTATAGCTGGATCTTGAGTTGCAGTGATCCCTATCTTTCTGTGGAACTGCTACACTGATTTCTATGGTGGCTGTACAAGTTTGCACTCAAACCAGCAACGGATGATTGTTCCGCGTATTCCACATCTAAAGATGTTTAACATTTCTTTAGGTATTTCTCAGCCATTTGACTTTCCTTTAGTGAGACATTTCTGTTTTGATCTGTAACCCATGTTTAATTTGACTATTTGGTTTTTGATATGTAGTTGCTGGAGGATAGGTAGATGATAGATAGAGAGGTAGATAGATGATAGATAGGTAGATGAAAGATAGATAGATAGATAATAGATAGATAGATAGATGATAGATAGATATATAGATAGATGAAAGATAGATAGATAGATAGATAGATAGATAGATAGATAGATAGATGAAAGATAGATAGATAGATAGATGATAGATAGATAGATAGATGAAAGATAGATAGATAGATAGATGAAAGATAGATAGATGATAGATAGATAGATAGATAGATAGATAATAGATAGATAGATAGATGATAGATAGATAGATAGATAGATGAAAGATAGATAGATAGATAGATGAAAGATAGATAGATAGATAGATAGATGAAAGATAGATAGATGATAGATAGATAGATAGATAGATAGATAGATGATAGATATAGAGATACTAGTCCTGGATGGGATGTGGAGTTGGTAAACTTCTTTCATCATTCTGCAGGCTGCCACTTTGACTGAATAACGATGGGCTATGAGTTACAGAAGCTCTTCAGTTTCATGAAGTCCTACTTATTAGTTGCTGATCATAGTACCTACACTCATAGTGTTCTGTTCAGAATGTTTTCCCATAGGAGTGGGAGTATGATGTAGAGAGGAGGGGGGAAGAAGGAATTGAGGAGTGGATTGTGAGGAGATACATCTAAAATAGAGGGGCACTCAAGGGGTGGAGCTCAGTGGAGCGTCTCAACCATATCCACCAAACTCTGCAAAAGTAATAAGGCCATCACAGCTGTTTGAGGGAGTTCCAGCAAAGCTGAGCTGAATGCTGTGATCACCGTCATTGCGTCTCTCACTTTTAGGTTTTGGTCTCTGCCTGTTGCATTCTTGGGGACTTTCTGCATTATGATTCATTGTGTGTCTTTTTCTCAAGAAAATTACATCTGGGACATTACATTTAGGAAAGTACTAAACTTACTATCCCTTCTGCTGTTAGGGAAATAACTTTTTCTGGCCTTGTTTGGAAGGCTTCCTCATGCCCTGGAGACTGTGATAAATAAGCACGAAGCTAGGCATTTTTAAATGAGGCTGTGACTACAGAAATCAACTTGTGGTACCTGCCCCTATGCAAACTCAATTTAATTGGTGCAGGGTAAACAGACGTAACTGAGAAACTCTGACTAGCCCTCAGAATTAGTAACAGATTCGTAGCCTCTTATTAAAATGTGTTTAAAGTTATCTGAAAATATAGTTTAAATACGGAGTATACTCTGGAGGAAAAGAGCAAATAAGATAGATTGACTAAAATAACCTTTTTATACTTTATAGTGTAGATGATGAAATGATAATCTAAATGGAGATAGATATGTAGTATTTGCTATTCATAAAAAGACCAGTTTAGATGTTTTCTGTTTGTCTTGAGTACTTTAAAACTGCAAATACTGCCAGTCTAAAAGCAAGCGTCATATAATAAATATGTTTCCTTCAGCAGAGACGATTTTTAGATTCTATGAATTGGAATTATAGGACTAATAATAAAAAATAAAATCTGTTTTATTTGTATTTTCTAATTGCTACTGAACTTGCAACTTGAGACATGTAATAAAAAGAATCAAACATGTGTCCAGAGACAAAATGATACAATCTGTACTTTTCAGATAATCATTAGACTGTGTTTGTTCGCGAAACCTGTGTAAATAAAGGAGCGACTTGATTGCCAGTCAGTCAGAGCTGCAAGATTCTCCTGACCACCACATCTGACTCACTTCTCTCTCAGCCTACTTCTTATCTCCTCTTGGGCAAATTTGTCAATGACCAGGGAAGGATGTGGCAGTAGAAACTTCCTAAAATATATGAAGGTTGTCCTAATGAAATCTCCAAATGACAGGGGAGTTGGAATCCCAACTGTCCTCCTATTGTGACCACACTTAAGTGAGGTTCTAGTACCAAGACAAGGTTACATCCAGTTGAGTTGTTGGCTAAGAGTCCAGTGAAAATCTTCAAAAAAACCAAGAACCAACAAAAACCAGGCTGTTTGTTAGACAATAGATTGCTTTCCATAAACTGACATCAAGACCCCATTGCTGAAGACAGTACCCACACAACTCATTGAACATAGAGATTAATCTGGTGACTACAAAGAATCTTCACCCCTAAGTTCTAGTGGTTTTGGTACAGGAAGGAAGCTGTTCTGCAAGCTACCAAAAGAGACATGTAAACATCAACCCTACTCACAAACCCTTTGCTCTACAATGCTGTCCTCTCTGTAAAACAGACAACAGCAAAGATGAAACAAAGCTTGTGAGAGTAACCAACCTATGTCTGATTTTAACTAAAGCCCATATGAGATAGAACCCATAGCTTACACTGCTTGGATGGCCAAGAGCCAGAAACTAGATAGCCCAGAAACCTAGGATAAAACCAAGTTACTACTGGTGTTTTTTTTCTTTTAAAGTAATGATAATCCAAGTATGATAATGCTTGTAATGTCTGCTAGTTATCTCTTAGAAGCTTGTTGGTTTCTCGTGAGAGACAGAAAGGGGAAGAATCTGAATAGAAGGGGAAGGAGCAGCCACAGAGAGGAGTAAAAAGAGAGGAAACTGTAGCTAGGATATATTGCATGGGAAAAGAATCTATTTCCAATAAGAGGGAAAATTAAACTATTTGTAAAAGACAGCTAAAATGGTATTGCTGGCATAGTAGAGGTTTCGGGGAACTAGAGTGTGGTTAATCATTCTCCTTAGAAAACTAAGAAAGAACTAAAACATGTGTTTGAATTCAAGTACAATGTGTTACCTAATCTTTTTTCCCCCCCAACAGAAATGCAAAACTAGGGCTGGAGAGATGGCTCCATAATTAAGAGCCCTTGCTGGTCTTGTGATTCAGTTTCCCAACATTCACACCTCACAACTCACAAATGCCTATAACCTCAGAGACAGGGAACTAGATGCCCTATTTTGACCTCCGAGACCACCTGCATACAGACATGTGGGCTGATACACCTTCAATGTTATTTCAAATTTAAATGCATAATTTGGAAATATACAATGTAAACATTGTCTCCTGGTTTGGCTGAGCGTGGCAAAGTGAACATTTTTCTTTATCTATTTGTTCTTTAAGAGTTTCACACATGTGCATAAAACATTCTCATCACGCTCCTCTTCCACGCTTCCTCATCGCCGTGCTGCCCCACCCCGACCTCTTCCCACCAAGTCCCCATCCCACTTTCATGAACTTTGCTTTTGCTTTGTTTATGGTTTTTGATTCTATATGGAACATCTGTGGACATAAACACCACAGTAGGGGCAATTCAACAGTGACTTTCTAAATTCACTCTTCCGATCCCATGAGTCATTCATTTCTCTATTCCACTTGTTGCATTATGAGTTGAGAGTGCCCAAGCGGGTATTAATTTCTTTTTGTCACATGTATGAGAACAAAAAGATTAATTGAAGAAAGTGGCAACTTCTGGCACCTTAGTACCTACAACAGGAAGAGTGTAGTGGAAGGGACTACAATCACAGCCTAGACCTGGTATCATTTTTCTTTAATCTCAGACTAAACAATACCTTCCCCAAATCTCTTTTAATCTTTAATACTTTGACATAACTTAACTTATTTTTACTCCTCTATAGTCTTATTATCCCTGACATTCTTTATTTTTTTCAAATTCTTTTTTCCTTTTTCAGTTTACCCCCCAAGGGTTAGTTTGAGAGCTATCAAAGAAAAATCAAATGTGTCCTACAAACCCACTTTGAGAGATGTGTTTTCCTGATCCCCGCAGCACAGACGCTTTTGGAGAACAAAACTCCTCCCTACGACACACAGTACAAACAAAACACCTGAAGAATCCACACAACCTTCCTCATCAAGCTGAGGGCTCTTACACACAGTTCCATTCCTGCTTCTTTTATGTGATTACCATCAAAGTTTGTCCATTTTGAACACTATGGTTTTCTTTATTTGGTTTGGGTTTGGTCTCCTGTAATGGGAGAAGCACAACTTTCTCTTACAGGTGTAGTGTGTCTCAGGAGTTCCTGTTGTCGCCTCCTATTCTAAAATTCCCTCACACTGATAAACTTTCCCCCCTACTCTCCCCTTACAACGTTTTCCTCTTGCAAGTTCCTGTTAGAAGCCTGCAGCACATCTGTCCAGGAAGCTTATCCGGATCTGCACCTCAGCTTCAACTATCCAATTCTTACTGAGGGTTTTTCAAAGTGCTCTAATCAGCCTGTAGTTTCAGCAGGCTACTTCACAAGGTACTGGTTCCTGGGTAGGCTCAGAACAAATTCACTTTGTATAGAGTAAAGGTGAGGGTGTGACCCAGAATAAGGCTTTAAATGATATTTCCAGGGCTCAACTGACTTGAAGACATACTATAGTCATGAAAATAAGGATATGTTTTAAATTTTTTGAGCATCTTTTAATCAAAATTTTTCAATGATAAAATAGCCCTTTCAACTTCCCACACTTTTCTGGAAATTAAATGTTTAAGCTTACAGAAAGTTTATAACCATAAACCTGTTTTCTGAGCATATAATTTTTTACCAAAAATTTATTTCCTATGTTACAGAATTAAATAAAAATTCAGTGGTTTATTGAACAAATTAAAATTTATATTCATAATTTGAAAGGAAAAAACATATTGAAAAAGTAACTTACATAGCCAATGTCAAACATTATGGATCTAAGCTGAAACCAAACCTTTTGTTTTGACTCCAAATTAAATGTCATAAATTTTTTACATTTTTTTCCAGTTATTTTTGTCTCTTTTTAAATTTCTACCATCTATTTGCAGAATTCTCTGAATAATATGTGTGTGAATATATATGATAGCATATATATTCACACATATATAAATATATAGAGGATGTATTTATAATATGATATATAATAATATGCAATATATACACTATATTATATATGTATATATATATATATACATATATATAATGAATACACACACCCACTAATGTTTGACCTTACTACTGTAGTTTTATTCCTGCTTCTTTTTTAGGTACAGATTGTTTCACTGTGCCTTCTTTGGTATTGGGGTTTTTATTTGGCTGTTTTGTTAACTTGGCACAAGCTAAAGTTATCTGAGAAAAAGGAATCTCAACTAAAAAAATAACCCTGTAAGATCAATCTTCAGGCAAGTCTTTAGGGCATTTTCTTAATTAGAGAATGTGGGTTGTCTCATCCCTGGGCTGGTAGTACTGGGTTCTGTAAGAAGCCAGGTGATCAACTAACAATTAACTTGTATGATTTACTATCCTAAACAGCCTGTAATAGCACTTTCAATGTATTGGACGTAAACCTTGTATTCAACTTGAGTTGTATGATCATGTCAATTATTAGTCTATTTTTATCACAAGAATATATATCCTAGGTCTAACAGATAGATCGGATTTTATGGATAGATAAGGTAAAATACATAAGGTCTTCAAAAACCTCAGAGTCCTACAGAATATGGCATTTAAAGATATTTTATTGTTTTAAAGATTATTTGATAATAAGACAGGTTAACTCTTGGTAACACCCAGCCTATCTCAAAGAAGACGATGAGCAGCATCAAAGAACCTCCTTATAGAGATGGCTTCAAACGTGGCAAACCAGTCACTAGGCAAAATGTACTCATTTCTGCCACAGAGAGAATTCTGCCTAAAATGGGCAAGCTTGGATGCAGGCAGAATCAGTGACCAAACTCTGCCAAGACGGGGTGAGCAAGTCCTCAATAGTTCCTGCCTCACAAATACGGCTGTCAGATATATTGGGCCAGAAGGCTTAAGATGATGTTCCAGTGTTATAGAGAGTTTTGCGTGACTGATCAGGCAGGAAACTGTCTCTGTCATTTTTTTTCCTCTTTGTAGGCTGCTAATGTGCTCTTCTGCTTACTCAGGTAATTAATTTTATTCCTTCTCAAGTCTCTGATGGGGTTGAAAACCACATAGATTAGTTTTACAATCAAGGTTAGTTGTTTAGGGGTTAAAATGTTTTTAGGTCGAGATAGATGTTTTAGGGCAATAGAGATGAGATATGATAATATTGATTTACATTCAGAATTTTAGACTCACCAAGATAGGAAACGTGTTTTCTTCAAGGTTGCCAAATAAAAAACACTGTGAATGTAACTTTAACATAATTCCTGATTGTGTTTGTGATTCTTCTTACTTATGTAGTTTATTTTACATTTGTAATAATATACATGTATATGTAAAAAGTAATTTCTTTTTAAAAAATCAGAAGAAGAAAAAAAAAAACAACCAAGGAATGGGGCTCAGCAAGCCATGGGAAGCAAACCAGCAAGCAGCACCCCTCTACGGCTTCTGCATCAGCCACTGCCTCCAGATTCCTGCGTTGTTGAGTTCCTATCCTAACTTCCTACAATAACAAACAGTGCTATAGAACTGTAAATAAATAAATAAAAAAAAAACCTTTCTTCCCAGTTCGCTTTTTGGTCATGCTGTTCCATCATGGCAATAGACACCCTATCTAAGACACATATAATTGAAGAAGAGAAACCTGTTCTTTAGGATCCCAAGTGTGGGATGGAACGGTCTAGTAAGAGAACAGGTGATGTTAATTCACTAGAAGAGCAACCACCTCGTGCAGGAGCTTAATTGCTACCAGATGAAAAAGATCCTGTGAACAGACTCTGGGAGGAGATATATAAATGAGCCCAGAACTGGTGGCTGGGGGGATTGGAGACTTGGGATAGATTTGGCTATTCATCGCTGCCCTTCAAGACGCTCCTAGAGAAAACCACTTGAGGGAAGGCTTCAGAGCTCCGGCTCCTGCTGAGACTCTGGGGTCTGGTTACCCCTGGTTCCAGTGGAAGAATTCCTGTGACTCCCGACCGAGAGAATCATTCCTCAGGACTGATATCCTTAAGGTTTTGTTGTTATGTCAATTAATCCCCATTTCCTACTGTTTGGGTTAATCGGGTTATAATAAACATAGGCTCGGTCAATAAATTGTTAATAAAATATTTTGGTTAAGAAAATTGAGTCTACATATAATGTATGTTTGGAAAAATGTTCCCCTATTGTACATTAATAACTCTGTATAACTTTTATACATGTTTATACTTAGCAAACTTCTACAGTTGTAGATTTCCATATGGCCTCTATGGTAGGTCTTTAGTGTTAGGTATCCGTCTCTCTATTCCTCCCTTTATTCTTCCCATCCACCCCCTTCTACCATTTAAGTCTATTGTTTTAATTCTGCCTCATTCCTTTGTAATATTATATTTTATTTCTCTGTTCTTGGAAGATTTCCTCTTTCTGTTATTCCTTTGCATATTACCTAGTCTCTGTAGGTATTCCAAATGAAGCATATGTCCCTGCAGCATAACAGCTAAATGTCCCCACATGAGAAAAAGCATATGTCATCTGTCTAAGCCTGAGTTAGCTCACTCAGGATGGTGGTCCCAGCTCCATCCATTTACCTGCAAATCTTACAGTTCATTGGTCTTGGCAGTTGAATAATATTCCAATGTGTAAATGTACCATATTTTCATTATTCACTCATCAGTAGATAGACAACAAGACTATTTCCAAATTCTAGTTCTTATGAATGGAGTAGCAGTGAGCATGGATAAACAATAGTTCTATAGTAAGCTATAAAGTCCTCTGGGTTTATGGCCAAGTGTGCGATAGCTGGATCTGTGGTAGATCTGTTTGAAATGTGAGGTATCTACATACTGATTTCTACAGTGGCTGCACTAGTTTGCATTCCCAACAGCAGTGAATCAGTGCTTTCGTCTTCATCACGCCTTCCCCAGCTATTCCGACTATAGTGAGATGGCAGCATTTCAGCGTCGTTTTGATTTGCATTTCCATAATTGCTAAAGATGATGAACCTTTTTTAGCTATTTCCTAACTGCTTTTATTCATTCTTTTACCAGCTCCCTGTTCAGATCTAAAGACCTTTAAAAAAAAAAAGTTGGGATTTGTGTGTGTGTGTGTGTGTGTGTGTGTGTGTGTGTTATTTATATATTCCAGATTTTTTTCTCTCTCAAGTGTATAGCTAGCAAAAATTCTATTTCATTCTGTGAGCTTCACTCTTCACTTACTAGTTGTTTATCTGTGGAGAAGCTTTTGCGTTTTCCAAAGTCCCATTTGTCAATTATTGCCCTTAATCATTGGGCAAATGAAGCCCTATTTAGAATCCTTCCCTACATCTATCATGTAGGGTACTGCCTATGTTTTATTCTAGCTGTGTCAATGTTTCAGGCTTCACATTGTGGTCCATTCTCAGCCTGTAAGAGTACTTATCTCCAAATAGTTAACTCTATACAGTTGAAACTAGAATTGTAGATTGGTTTTGACTTGCTCTGCACCAGCACCACCACCTTGCTTAGCATTTTTCTTATGATGATAGAATTCAAGTAACAAAGTCTCAGCCACATGCAACACTTGCCCTGTATCTTATTTTCCCTGCACATAACACTAGCTAGATTAGTCTCATAAATGTGCAATCAGAACAATCACACAGAGTTCTGGGCCTAGGAAGGTCTCACTTGGAGTTCAACATTCTGAAAGTGCCGTTTTGCATCACTTAACAAATTAATTATGGAATTGTGTTTGGGATGTGAGTTCCAGTACAGCAATACCATCACAGGCAGTATAGTTCCACCTCTGCTAATATAGACTTTGCCTAGCATGTGCCACTAATTCCTGATTTTCCTGAATCCCATTTGACTAGTGTTAAGTCCTGATCTCTGTAACAAAGCTGAAGCCATTTTGTGTTCAATCTCCATCTTTGTTTATAAGGTGAAATTAAGTTAAAACTTTTTTTAACTCTGCTTCCTATAAACAGTTATTCATGGCTGACTCTAAGAAGCCCTGTCAGAGGGTCAGGTTAATCTCATACTATGACTCAACCATGCCATAACTCATGCTCTGCTATCTCCCACTAGGTTACACTCTGATTGTCCCATGTTATCTCTACACTTGGCTCTACTCTTGCTGTGCTCTGGGAATCCCTAACCAACACTTCACTTACCTTACTTGGAAACATTCAGCTTAAAGGTTAGCTGATAATACTTGGTCTAGTTACTCAAAATATATTATTGCACCGCTTGTCTTCTGCACTTGGTTTTCCTATTTTTTAAAAAAAGGCTTCTCTAAAAGCAGGTAAATGTCACATTTAGGCTCCAGAGTCCACTCTGTGTCCTTAATTGTGGTTAGTCTTAGAGTGTGTGTTCAATAAACTGTCCACATCTAACTGAGACCAGAGCCTGAGTGGTTTGTGCAGCTATTCCTGAGCTACAACAACTATTCCTTCTTAAAGCACTCTCAGTGAACGATAGAAACCTGCACACTTGCTAGCGGTTTGGATATGGTATGTGCTCAAGATTAGGTCTTAAGATAGAATATGACCCCAGTTTTCCATGCTTGGTGAGTGAGCACCTTAACCCATCTATGGTCCAGATAGCATTCTACAGCAGAAGCTACGATTGTTTAAGTGTAGTCACCTGTCCCTGTAAAAAAGAAATGCTTGATTCTTCTTCTCCTCCCTCCTGGTTAGTACAAGTGGAATTCACTTGACTATTTCACGCACACGGATCAACAGTGCATGGCCCAGCAGCCTGAAAAGTTCTGTACAAGCCTGTGTATGTCCAGTGCCTGAGGAAGTGCAGCAAAAAGACCAACTATCAGACTCCATGACAGGTCAAGAAAGAGATCATGGAAGAAAAGAAACACTTCATGGTTTTGAATCAAGCCAGTCGCTATACAATGAGCACTGAGTAGTGCAGCCAACCCTGAAACTGTTATGAGGGGTTAGAGGAACAGAATGAGTAAACAGAGTGAATCAGTGTGCTATCCTTCCTGTTTTTGTTTATTTGTTTGTTTGTTTCGTGATATGTCTACGAAGGAAGTTGGACTCTTCATCCATCTTTGGTGGGAAAAGCTTGTGTGTCTATGTTTGTGTGTGTGTGTGTGTGTGTGTGTGTGTGTGTGTTTCCAGGCAGGATTTTCTGTGTAGCCTTGGCTGTTCTTTACCAGGCTGTTCTTGAACTCACAGAGATCCTCCTGCCTCTGCTGAAATTACAGGCGTGCTTAGTGCATATGCTTTTTTTTTTCCCTTAACTCTATAGCACTGTGTTTGGAATATTTAAAAGATAAGATCCTATCAAGACTGGCGGATCTAGATGGGAGGTGGTATACAAATTGATGCACCAACCAAGAACATTGCAAGCAGAGAACCCAGACCCTCTGTTTAGATGTTGCCAACAGACAGCTAATTCACCACATAGGAAAGGAGTAGGGTGAGAAAGGGGGACTACCTCTGACACAACTCTGGTGACCGGGATTTGATCACTGCCTCTTGGTGCAGAGGCCTTGTGGGAACACAGAGGAAGGAGATGCAGGCTATCCAGATGAAACCTGATAGGCTGTGCTCAGATGGCCCCACATGTCAGAGATGAATAGGCCTGAAGAGGATGTGACACTGGGAACAAGAAGGTAAGAGCGAGGGGGATTAGAATCAGGATGTAATGTGAAAAAAATTACAATAAAATTTAATTTAATTTAAAAGAGATAATTTTATTACATTTTGAGTTCTTGTAATGAAATGACCATTTTATTTCAGCCTTCAATTTAAAAAATTGCGTATTCCTATCATAAAAATAGAAATTATTAAAATTAATGTTGAGTATTGGATTTCTTAAACTGATGAAGAAAATATTTGTTAGTTCTCCCTCCCTTCCAAATAGACATTTCAAAAATCAACTTTCTAAAAATAAACTGGAACAAAAATACGAATTGTTTTCCAGAAGTTGAATCTTGAATCAAATATAGTATTGGGTGGTTTTGAGACCATTATCGTCGTTCAATTTTACTGTGGGCTGGCCAGACTAGCCCTGCAGTCACTATGCTATACTATAGTGTCTCGCACACAGTAGTTGGGAGGAACAGGAACACAGGTAAACCTGACCTTACTGTGAATTTTCTGTGTTGTAGATAACCCGTACTTTGACTCATTTAATCTCTATGACTCATTTAGTCCCTACAGAAAACTATCTAAAGACAACCATATTAGTGTTGTTTCCCAAACAGAGGCATCAGAGCTCGGTTTGTAATAGCACACGGCTAGTTTTCAGCTAGAAAGTGAGGCGTCTGTTCCAGGTGATACTAATAAGAAACAGATGGTGTGTAGTGAGTGCGTGTATGTGCTTTTTCAGCTGGCATACCCACTTCCTTGTGTATTCTGTACTCCTGGCAGGAGGAACAGGCTCCAGCTCTCAGCACACTTATGCCATTATCTTTAAAATCAAGGACAGTGTTGCAAGTGCACTCCTCAGAATTATTCTCAGCAATTGGTAATCAAAACCCTTCCTGTTTCTATTAGACGCCATCACCTGAAGCCGTCTGTTCTAACATCCAGGCACAAACAGTCAGGGAGAACACATTTTCATCTATGAAGAAAGAAAGAAAGAAAGAAAGAAAGAAAGAAAGAAAGAAAGAAAGAAAGAGGGAGTGTTTTTTGGTTTTGTATTTTAAACAGCAATATTTCTTTCCTCAACCCAAGACCTAGCCAATCTAACAATCATCCTAAGTCTTGATGAACTACAAGGGACTTTCTGACCAGTACAAGTTTATGTTCTTGGGGGATATCTCTCAGTCTGTACCAACTGTGGCTAATGTATTTCCCCCCAGAAAATACTTACTATTTGATAGTCTTTGAGGGGAAAAAAAACCCATGTAATGCTAATTATCTAATTTACAAACATTAATTACCCAATCCTCAAAAGAAATATGGTTAAAAAGTAGGCTATGCTGTGCTATAATAGTTCAGCAATGGGCAAGTCCTAGTTAATCTGTCACTCTGTCAAGGTCATATTCTGTGTCAAAGAATAGGAAAGTCTTTTTTTTTATTTATTAAGATAGGAATTATTTTTAATTTTCAATAAAAATGTGTTATTATTTAAAAAATAAAATAAAATAATAATAAAAAAAGAAAAAAAAGATTTTTAAAAGAAAAAGATTAAGGAAAAACAAATCAATCTTGCTCATGGCTCAACTGAGAAAACCCATCTGACTGAGTACAGGAGAGGTCTGACTTTGGTGTTCACCTTCGTATTACTTATATCTATGTAGCTCCATTATGGAAACTGGCTCCAGTGCATAACCTCAAAGCCTACCTTATTTCATTAGTAAGTTTTCATTTGTATTATTCAGAACAGTGTGCAACTTCTTCTTCTTCATTTATGCAATGTATGATGTTTTATGCGCCTAGGCTCGTTCTTGAAAAGATAAAAAAAAGTGATCACTCTGGGTTTCCAATACCTGTGTACTAGACATACAAGTGAAAAAAAAATCATCAATTCCAAACTAATTTCATAGACCTGAAAACTAAGTGTGGTTAGTTCATCACCACCAAGTATGTGTGGATTTGAAACTTGGTGTGGTTAAAAAGAATCCTGGCAGCATATCAATAGTACGTGTTAGACATGTCTCAATAACCCTGTGCAAAATGGAAATATTTTTTTAAATTTTATGAGAAAACACGGGTTTAGAACGAGATATTCTTTGTTCATAATTATAAATCAAGTTAGGGAGAAGGAATATGGTATAAGTAAAAGTATAAGTAAAAACATAAGCAATTAACCAGTGGAGAGAAGGATAGCTTACAGGCCAGGTGCAGTTGCTTTGCTGTGCACATGGTCACACCTCACTTGAGGATGAGGTCAACCTCAAATTAGGATCCCACCTGAACTGTGAACACTGAATCACACTGCATCTGGAGCTCAGTTTGGACTCTTGAACTTAAAAGGCTATATAGTTGGTGATGTGGAAGATTTAATTGAAAACAATTTTTGAGCTATTCACCATTTCAAAAATATCAGCTTATTATCGAAAAGAAGGTGGAATCTTGACTGGGAAATCATTTGTGGCATCAAAAAAAAAAAAAAAGAAAAAGGATGAACAGAAAAGGGTGGATTCTTTTTGCTTTATTTGCATATGTTTGGGTGTGTGCATGGGTGTGCTTTTCCCTTCCACCATGTGGCTCCCATGGCTTTAACTTGAGCTGTCAGGCTTAGCATCAGGCACCTTCACCTGCTGAGCTAATGCAAGAATCCCGGGGAAAAGTAGACTCTAACTTGGAGTCTTATGCATAAGGAACCTCTCTGGCTGGATGTGGATGGGAAGCCCACACGCTCAGGTGAAAGTAACGAAGAAGAGTCTGACATAGAATAAATATTTGTGTATTTTTAAGAATCAGATGTGTCCCTAGTGGAAGAAAATGGGAGATATCATTTTAGACACCAGAGAAGTTCAGTCCCAGAGTCAAAAGAACAGTTCAGATATTATCAATGGAATAGGAAGAAGATTACTTGCGGCTGTGGAGAGTGAAAGACAATGGGATGTGTAGCGGATGGTGAGACAGGAGGTCTCTGTCAAAGATAAAGATAGGGAAAATACAGCAAGAATAGAGGAAGAGAGATGGGAGAAAACAGAAAAATGGGAATTAGTTAACTCAAATGTTAGGGTTTGAACAGTCTGTGAGGGTCAGTGATCATCTCAGGCTAAACAAACGACACTAGGATGGCAAGACTGGAATCTAGTTACCACATGGGAAGGGATAAATGTAAGCAAACAGTGTAGACTGTGAAGGAGCTTACTGGGCTTTGTAATTCTTTCTGTGTAAATGAGTGTGTAAGTGAGGCCAGAATCCAGAGCGTGCCTGTGTTTAAGATGAATGCGGAAGAGCCTTAATTATCTCCATTGTGGGAACGAGGTGCAGATGGTGTGCAAGAGCACCATGCACAAAGCAAGAGCTCATCCCCCAACCAGACGGTGTGTCGTCACTCCATATGCTAGATTTCAATTATTCTCCGTAATGTAATAGCTTTGAGACAAATGAGGATTTTTTTCCCTCTATAAATTAATTATTCTAATTTGAGCAAGGTTTTACTGCATGGAAATGAATATATAAGAATAAAAGTTTTCATCCTCATGGTCTCAGATTTTTTCCTGATAACTATTATTTTTATTTGTTTACATCACTCATTTACCCAGTTCTGTTTACCACTGTAGCATTTAATTGGCCATCAATGCCCGTCTTATCTACATGCCATGTCTCCTTGGATGGAGATATATGTCCCTTCCAAAACATGGGACAAACAGAATGAATGACAATAGATATTTCACATGACTGATGGAAAATTTAAAAACTTTTCTTAAAGTCACATATAAATGACACAAAGTCTACACATAGCAGATTCTTGTGATGTTTAACTCAGATTATCCAGGGAACGAAATAGATGAGCAATAGTAGTCAGAGGACGCTAAAAGGAGTGTCATAAAGACTTTAGAGATATAAAATTAATGTTTACATGATATAAAGCAGAATTTAAAAATTGACTCTATACTTATATAATATTATAATTCATATAAATTAAATAAAACCCTTTTTATAAAGTATTTTAAGTAGATAACTCAACATCTTAAATATTTTAAAGCTCATTATTTTAAAATATATTTAAATTCATTCCAATTTTAACAAAACATCATAGAAGCAGGGCAATAAACTAGACTTATAGTAGAAGGAGAGTGATATTTTTCACCAAATATTTTTGTCCCCTTATCTATAATCCTTACTCTGAAAAATAAATTTAATAAGAATCAATTATCTTTGATCAAAAAACACTAAGAACAACACAATGTACTGTAGGGTGTGTGTGCATCTCTCTCTTTCTCCCTCTCTCTCTCTCTTTCTTTCTCTCTCTCTCCCTCTCTCTCTCTCTCTCTCTCTCTCTCTCTCTCTCTCTCTCTCTCTCTCTCTGTGTGTGTAAAATTCATGGTAAAGCATGATGCTTATGTCTGACTTGTTGATGGTTTGCTGTCAGTAAATGTATTGTCTTAGTTATGGATTTATATCAATGCAGAGTCCATATTGGAAAATAAATGAAAGCCTTTCCTTTTTTATTTTTTGGACTAAAACATTAATTCTCAGAAGCAAAGCAGAAGTAAGTAGGACAGAAATCAATGATAGAGCTTATAAAATATCTATTATATGTCAACAGCTGCTCACTATTTTGTCATACATGTTATTTCACTTACTTTTTACAAAGTCTCTGAGTTATGTTTAATATTGACTTATTAAATAGGCTCAAAAAAGCCATGTATGATGAACAAATAGTTCAACCTTATAAATTAACATTAATTTCATGTGACATTTTTAGAAGCCCTAAGAGCCAAAATGCTCCTTCTCTCATCTACATATTAACAAAAAAAACTAATATAAACTTGTGCTATATGTATAATTTGCTGAACATTAAACTATGTTATTTGAAAATGTTTTCAAATGTTAGGTCTCCCTGCTTTTAAAGTTAGTTTTAGTACTAACATAAACATTTGACTTCAAGTATCTTCTATAATCTATACATTCAGAAGAACAGGATAAAATAAAAAATTTGGGAACCAGATGTTAAGAAATTTTAAGTATTGAGGAGATTAAGTCTTAAAAGTACAAGGCATGATACAAGAAAATTGTGATCTCACAAAATAGATAAATGTTAAAGTACTAAAAATTAAAACAGCTTTCTTTTTTTATATATGGGGACATTAGAAGTGGGAAATCATTTTAGCATTCATTCCAGTTCTTTTATTTCTGTCGATTTAAAAAGAAATCTTAAACAGATATAAGACACTGATACCAAACAAACCGTTTCCAAAAGAGAATTATGAGAAAATAAAAGCATATGGTTGAATGTGACTATGAACCCTCACAAAGTAGGTAATGTAAAAATACTTTTTGAACAGTGTGAAATAAATTTGTTAATTATAGGTAAGAATAATAAACTTCTATGTGTGGATAATTGCACAATTAATGAACAATTTGGGCACACCTTTGAGAAATTTATGCTGGGATACATTTACTATGTCACTGTCCTAAGACCTTTTTGGAAGTTCTAGGACTAACTTTCAACTGAAAATTATCTGGAAATGAGCCATATTCAATGCATCTACCACTTTTTGATTTCCCATTATTCCCTGAATCAGAAAGTAAACCTCAGCTCTCTACTTAGGACTCAGCCTTATTCAGTCTTTGGTACAGCTGACAGCAGGCCCCATCCATCCTCTGTCTGAAAATAAGGCAAAACCAAAGAAAGTTGTGAAGACACTGTCTTCTACTGACTAATCATGTGGTTTTCTTAAATTCCATTGGATTTCTAATTAAATTTCAACTGAAAAAGATAAAGTAATTATCTCGCCTCACTTTGATATACTGATAAAAACAATCTTACAAATGAGCCATCTCTTTGATGTTCAATCATTGTATCAGACAAAAAAAGATGTTGTATGATTTCAGAAAGTCAGAGTTGGAGTGTATGTCAATTTTCTTTAATTTGTTCAAAATATACATTGTTCTTGCTATATGTCTGGACAATGTACTTGACCAAAAGATGTGAAGATGGAGGAGAGAACACTGATATCTAAGAAATTCATCATCCGAGAAATCAGGAAATTCTAACCCTACCCATTTCATGAAAGTGCCTTTATATAATTCTGTAAATATTAAATACTCAGTTTTAACAAAAAGTCAATGATAAATTAATTCAGACTTTCAAAAAAACTTAACTTGAGACTCACTGCAGTAGTCTGTGTAGACATTAGCATACCATGGGTCTTCCCAAAAAATTGTTTGAATATTTTTTAATTTTACTTTATTATAATTTTTTTCAGATTACATCCCAATTGCTGTCCCATTGATGGTATCTTCCTGTTCCTACCCTCCACCCCTCTTCTGCCTTATTCCTCTCCCCTAGACCTCTGACAAAAGGGACCTAATCTCCTTCCATATGACCACAGTCTGTAGGTCTTATCGGGATAGCCTGCTTCCCCTTCCTCTGTGTGCCTCCTTCAACATAAAAGCAGACACACTAAATTTTGGGGAAAGCCTTTAACTCATTGGCACAGGAGACAACTTCCTGAACAGAACACTAATAGCCCAGGATCTAAGATGAACAATTAATAAATGGGACCTCATGAAATGGAAAATCTTCTGTAAGGCAAAGGACACTGTTAATAGAACAATATGGCAGCCTACAGAGTGGGAGAAGATCTTCACCAATCCTACATCCAACGAAGAGCTAATATCTAAAACATATGAAGGACTCTAGAAATTAAACACCATCAAAACAAATATACAATTAAAAATAGTGTTTGAATATTTTGGAAATATGTGTTTCCATTATCACTCCATTTTTTGAGAAGCAAGAATCCATGAACCTAAATAATGGAATACCGTTTGTTCTTCCACATTATTTCTTAGTGTCAAGTCTTTTGGATATTCTAAACTTTCTTGCTTTTGTTTTATATTTTTTGCTTTTATTTTTAAAGATATAGCTTAGGAGTACAAGAGAAAGCTATGTATACCACCAGACACAATCCCTTTTTAGGAAATAAGTTAAGTCACAATCTTTTCATTAGAGCTCACTATTCAAAGGGGATGGGATCATTCATTTCCTAAACAAGGCTTGCACTGAGAAACCATAATGATGAATTTCATCACACCTCCTGATAGGATACTTGTTCTTTATCTCTTAGAATCCTTTCCTCGCTGTCCTATTCCCTATTGCTGATCTCGAGCAACAGAGAGCACTGCATTTAACCCAGCACTAAAGGGAATAATAGAACATTGCTCTTTCCAATAAGAAGAAACCCAATTACTTTTCATTGCAAAAGGATGACACATTTTTTTGGAAATTTTTCATCATTTCCACCCTTGTAATTAATGTTGCCACAGTGCATGATTGGTATCAGATAGCTTTGGGCATAAAATCCCTCTTTGACTTAAATATTCATTGGCTAAATATAAGATAGAAAGTTCTGGATTGCAATGTCTGTTTCGCAATGTTGTATACTCATTCTTTATATCTGTCAAAAATTAATCCCATATAGTATAAAATAAATGAAAAAAATGAGGAAGTGTTGTGTAGAGAAGCATTTGTTTTCTTGGCTCACTTCTCTGCAAATGGCATTGGCCTGTCTGGGATTCATCTGATTTACTCTTTGACCTTGAGGCTTCTTCTTCAATACACAGGTCAATAGCTGCAAACATTGTGAAACCTTATTTTAGTGGATAGCTTATGGTCAAGCTGTCCTGTATTTATTGTTTCATTATAGTGCCTCACATATACTTTTCCCAAGTATGTTGTCACTATCCAGGATTCTGAAAGATTCTGTTGGATTGTCTCTGAAGGGCTAGCTAGGTGTTGTGTGCAGACCTTACACTCTCATGTCGGTGGGACATGTGTTCCACGTAACAGGAAACTCCCATAAAACCAGCCAGTTGGTGCATACAAACATGATATGAAGCAAAGAACAACATTTAAATGTTCTACACATACAAGACTTTATCCAGAATTAATTTCTGTAGTGTGAGTTTTAGTACAATACCTATGGAATAATAACCTGTAGCCAAATCAAAGGATTTAAAAATTTCAGTCCTAGTTCAAACATGAATTAGTAGTTAAATATGGTTAGTATATTTGACTATTTTGTTGCTATGTTTATATTCTAAGGCCTCAGTTATTATCTCAGGAAGGAAATTCAACAGTATATGCAATTTCATGTGCGTTATTTGACAATAAAAAATAGTTTAAAATGCCTAGTTCATACACAATTAAGGCTCACAACCAACTGGGACACCCCACACACTATGCTGAGATCTGTCAATTTTGTCACATTTCCCACCCCAGGAATTCACATGGCAGCCATGATGGTGAGAAAAAAGGGAAACGACACCCTGAGCTGTTAATAAGAGAGCAGAAAGTGAAGCATTGTGCCTATCATTCTTTGGCTTTTAAGAAAACATGCTAACATTGTGCACAACGGCCCTACAAGTAACTTACCCATTTTTTTTTTCTACTGGGGTTATGGTTATCTGAAGCTTTCTTTCATATGCCACACGAGCTTACTACATCACTTCCTGTGTCAACACTTATTTCTGACCATCCACCATGCATCTGCATTCTGCCTCTGACTTTAATTCCTTCTTTCCAGCAAGAGAGATATTTCAAATACAGAATTTGCAAACCTTGCTGTCTTATATTCATTCCCTAACACTTGCTAGGCTGCTGCTTCTTTTCCAAACTCTTGTCCATTTGATTGGAGACTTTCTTCTACGCAAGCTAAACCATATAAGAGTATTAAATAATGAAAGGCCTAGAAACAGAAAGTGATAAGAGAGTGAGATAGTTTTTGAGTGCACTCACCATCGGTCCCTGGAAACCAGCAACATATTTTGTCATTCTTTACACTACAGCCTCTCATTTTAGCTTTTCTTACATATTAGGTTTAATAAAAATGCCTGGGATCATGAAAAAGATGATATTGGTGTTTTTTTTATATATGCTAAGGATTGTGCTTCATATGAAACAAATTTAAAACAGCCTTACCGCAGCTTTTGTATGAGAGAACATTGGGTAGATAGTTTTAACAATACTATTTACATTTTCAAAGAGGAAAAGACTGATGCTGAGGGACAGAGTTAAGGAAAAGGATTTATTGTTATATATTCGTATAGTCATCAATCTGTAGCATTATGATACACTTGCTCAAACCCACCCCCCACTCTCCTAGCTCACATTCTGCATCTTTTCTCCCTACAGCAAACTGAAAATACAATTGAAGTGAAATCAAATATTCATCAGCTTAAAAAGATCTCCTCACATTTCTCCAGGGAACAGCCCCAGGGAGAAATGCAACACCGTAATACATTTTAGAAATAAGCCAATATGCTAGTATTGACTATAATATTCATTTGTTGTATGTTATCTTTATTTTTCTAGAATCCTGTAACTTGTAACCTTTAGTGTTTCTGGTTTGCTTTTTAAAGAGCAGATTGTAATATTTTGCTACCTCTCACTCAGCTGATTTTTCAGTATAAAAACTTCAAAAAGAATCACCTTTGGGCTGGAGAGATGGCTTAGAGGTTAAGAGCAATGACTGCTCTCCCAGAGGTCCTGAGTTCAATTTGTAGCAACCACGTTGTAGCTCAGAGCCATCTATAATGAGATCTGATGCCCTCTTCTGGGCTGCAGGTGTACATACAGGCAGAGCACTGTATACATGATAATAAATAAATCAATTTTTAAAAAAGAGAAAAAAGAACTACCTTCACCTATTGGCAAACTGCCCTGATCTTTATCCTTTGGGGAGTGATAATCATTTCACTATCCAATGCTTGCTCTGTGTTTTGTTTTTTGATTTGTGTTTTCTGACCAATTTATTTTATGGTTTATGATGTCTTATTAATTTTTTTTCAAAAACAAACATCAGAGAAAATTAAGAATAAGTTTCAAATTCACTGTTCTACAGGTTTAGACCTGGTCTCCACTGCCTAAAATAATATCACCAAGTGTATTATTAGTAGTAAGGCCACCAGAGCTATTTATTCTGTGGGCTTGTCTTAATGTTAAACCAAAAGTTTTATGAAATCATAATGGATGGCATAATCTGATTTTATAGTGTTCATGAATGTTTTAGAGCAAGAATAACATTTAAATAAAAAATTTTAAAAGTCTGTGTAGTAGTCTTCAAAGCTAAATTCCAAATTAAGCAAATATAGGCAACTGTATAAGGGATAAGCTTACTCGCTGCCTGTGGTTGATGATTTGGTTGTCAATAAAACCAGAGGGAAAATTACAAAACACAGTTTGCTTCCACAGAAGCAACATGGGATTAACTCATGTAAATGACAACACAAAGGTAGACAAATCAGAATGCATGCCCGCGCCAACACTCGTGTTAGTCACCTGTGGCGGTAAATCTACTCTTGATAATTATTTTAAGGATATGAGAAAATATATGACCCCCAGGAATGCAGATGATTTGAAAGTTTGTCACCCACTGAATTATAAAGTTCCAGAATGGATTAGTAACCTTAGATTTTGCACAGATTTTAGCAAACTAAATTATGATTATTTGCAGCCTCACTGAACTTACAGGGTGTGATCTGAAAACATGATATTTCTCTCAAATTTGATCTCTGAATTAAAGGCTTATTTTAGGATAAAGCAATTTCAATAAAACATTGGCAATCTTGAATGGCAGAGTTCTTTACCAATTGGATGGAAGCAGTTTAAATTATGGACGTAGACATGTTCTTGGTGACAGTTAAGGTAAATTACTAAGTCAATGGGGAATTTGTGTAAGGATGTTGACCTTATTCTCCACAAAGTCATAAATGCAAATTCAGACAACATAGGAGACACTTGTTTATTAAATTCATTAATGACACGCTGCTGAGTGGATATGCAAATTGGGTAGGATCCCAGGCTTGGGGTTTGCAGTGTATAGGTACTAAGAATTTATTTAACTCAGAAAACAACCTATCTATTCCACACAAGCTGGAGTAGATCAGACAAAAGTCAAACTCAGAAGAGGAGTACTGATGGTGATTAAAATATCACCAGCAAAAAATACCATCTTTTTTGTGTCTTTCCCAAAACCTTAAATCAGAGTAATACTCTTGGGATTTTTTAATAGATACTACTAACAGTAAAATAAAAACTTGCCAGTAATTTTAGTATTATGAATATTTTGGTAAAAAGAATCTATGGGGAAGAGATCTTAGCATGCAGATATGAATTAAATCATCACTGTTGACTCAGATAAGACATAACACATGAAATATATATAAAAGAATTATAAACAATAAATAGTTAACCAAGAAAAGGCAATTATTAGTAGGATAATCATCAGCATTGTTAAAACTTGCCCCTAATTTATAAGCCAGAAAATAGATGAAATATTTAATATTGAATATTATTTTTAGAAGTTTTAACATACACAGTTTTATACCAGTAATAGTAGTTAATTTATCCATCTCTTTAGACATGGTTCTATTTATGCTGTGTATAAAGATCTCAGCATCAGTGGTTCCCTACAGACGTAGTTGGAGGACAGAGTACATTTCATAAACACATCCAAAATTAAGAAGAGTACAAGGGGTTTGAGACCCATTAGTGACAGTTTGCTATGACTTAAGGAGCTGTTGGGAAGTTTAGAAAATGGGTTGATCAGTGAGATCAGGAAGAGAAAAACAGCCATGGATTTCCTCTTTCTGTTCTGTATTCAGTTTGACTTTCTCATTCAGTCTTAAAACTAGTATGTCAAATCTCCTGGTGGGTGAATGACTTGCAGTCTAGTAGCCTACTTCCTTGTTCTCCATATGTGATAAATTTTCCTTGTCCTTGTTTCTACATACTTGCTTTGCTACCTTACATCAGTGTCCTTGAATGTAAGTCAAAATCCAACTTATTACTGGGAAGGAAAGCGTTCTGGAATATGGCATGAAAGGTGAACACAAAATCCCACCAAATCAAAGCTTAATCTTTTATTTGCCACGTAAATGTACTTCATCTAGCTACTCTCATGAGAAATATCCATATTTTGGGCAGCAGCAATGGGTATGTTTTTCCCCCATTTATACATGGATACCTAGAGAACAAGAGTCTTTGGTATATATTACAGCCTAAACTTACATAAAAGACTCTATTCCCTGTATTTTCTCATTTTAATTTTTTATATTGTTACTTTAGACCTACTATGT
This sequence comes from Acomys minous, assembly GCF_964271855.1. Lineage (NCBI taxonomy): Eukaryota > Metazoa > Chordata > Mammalia > Rodentia > Muridae > Acomys > Acomys minous. The sequence goes on along the minus strand of NC_140484.1, from coordinate 126,658,488 downwards.
GAAATACACTAACGTGATTATAGATCTATATGCATTGAGGAAACACATATAATCTTACACACACACACACACACACATACACACACATAGACACACACACACATAGACACACACACACAGGAGAGAGAGAGAGAGAGAGGCTACACCACATACCTTTATATCCATGATGCTATACTTAAGGAAAACTACATGACTGAAAACAAGTTGCTAATACTGCAGAGTTAAGTTGCAATCATTGTGAGGAACCAAAAGTGGATTGGAAAATATCAACCTAAAATTAAAGAAATCAATGAGTGTGTAATCTGCCCACTATAAGGAATTCCCATGGATATTATGACAAAGCAGTCTGACTTGTTCTTTGTTCTTAGAAAATGCAAGAAAAAGAAAAAAATAAATACTTGCAAATTGTTCAAAGTTGTCCAATGTATACAGAACACTGGGCATTATTAGCTGACTTCAGACTGAGAAATTTATCATCAATTTAGGAAGGCTTTATTGTGTATTATATTATATAGTTTTCTAACATAGTACTTACATTAAGTTTTAATGATGAAATGTACATTTTATTTTGTAGTCTAGACAATAAGAGAGTTCTTATGCCACAGTGTCCGTTAACAGAGCAGTAAGTTCTTCTGACCCTAAGAATAACTTGGAGAATATGCTTTCCTGAAGAGCATGCGGGTTGTCCCAGTATGTACAGTCCCTGAAGTAATCATCAAGCTTTCAAACACCCAGATCCTTAAACAGGTTGACTTTTTTCTTAACACAGAGTGATTAAGGTAGATAATCTGTAAAATAATCAAGTTCATCAAAAATGTAATTTGCATACATTTAAAAGACAATTGGGAAAGAATTAGCCAAATACATCACAATATGGAGTGAATATTGACTGTAGATTCCTGAACCTTAAACAGAAATTGGGAGTTTAAATAAATAAAAGGATGATGCTTTAAAAGGAAGGGGAAAAAAAGAAAGAAAAGGAAGAAGTTGGTGAATAACACAGCTGTTTACTTTAAAGCCCAGGATAAGACTGAGGTGCCTATTTAACACATCCAAGCAGACCTGGCCTCCAGGCTCTCCCAGCATCCTTCAGTTCTTACCAGTTAAGAGGTATGGCTGCCTGAATAGTCACTCAAAACCCTCTACAACTTTGGAGCATCCGCTTCAGCCTTCTGGCCCAGTATATCTGACAGACACATTTGTGAGGCAGGAACTATTGAGAACTTACTTACACTATGTTGGCAGAGTCTTTTCATTTGGAAAACTACTAACCTGCACTCCTGGTATACTCAGGTAGTCAATTTTATTCCTTATCAGGCCTCTGATGAGGCTGAAGACCAGATAGTTTAGTTTTACAGTTAAACTTAGTTGTTTAAGGGGTTAAGATATTTTTAGGTCTAGATAGATGACTTAAGTTGATAATGACAAGATATGATAAATATTGACTCACATTCAGAATTTTTGACTCACCAAGATAGAAAAGATGTTTTCTTCAATGCTGCCAAATAAAAATAGCCAAAACACTAAGAATGTAACATTTATATAATTCCTGACTGTGTCATGGTTCTTTTTGCTATAGGTAGTTTATTGGATATATGTGTAATAATATAAATGTATATGTAAAAATAAAAATAATATTTAATGAAAAATAAATAAATAAATAAGAGGTATGGCTGGCATACCCTAACCCCTCTCTGTCCTAGGAGTCTGGACTGCTCTTCCCCAGAGGCTCTTCTCTATACATCCCGGACGTTTTGAATATACAACTCTTTTGTACCTTTGGCCAAGCTGGCTGCTGCACCTGGCTCCTCTCTCCCTTGTCTTCTCAGTTTCCCCCATGGTCCAGCTCCATCTGGTTATGTCCACTCTGGATTCCCTCAGATGTCCTTGCCTCTACCTAAGCTCTCCCTTCTTTCTCCAATACACCTTCTCCTCTGCCGCCAGACCTAGGAGCAGTCATGTTCTTTCTTTTCCTATTTCTGTCTTTCTTTTTTTTTTTTCTTTTAATTCAACAGGATAAACTTAGTTAAAGACTCTATTTCTTTTAGACCCTTATTTTTACTTTTTATTAGTGAATGGTATATTCTAGATAGATGTTTTTGGTATAGGTACATTGTTTTTATAGTCTATCTGCTTAGATATACATTACCACAATCACACATGCATCTAGAAAACTAACCAACTTCTACCTGATAGTCTGTAAAAAAAGGGAAATGAACTTGTGAAAATCAAAGAATTCCCAGTAAAAAGTGTATTCCCAAGTTTTGGAGCATAGATAAAAATCTCAATTGAACTTTTACAGATGTTTGTTGTATATATTACACTTAATACTTGAATGCTATGAATGCTTGGATGTTTTTTGTCATCTTTCCTTACAGAGGCATTGGAATCAGCACCCAAGGAACATAAGAGAATTGGATTTCACATTAAGACCTTCAGTGGACAAGGCAGATGAGCTTTGGGCTTTTACTTCTCACACAAACAAAACATCATTTCCTAGGCTAAGTTAGAAAGTATAAATTCATCTTTTTTTTTTTACTTTACACTGTAGATAGCTAATATATAAAAAGCAAAGTTTAACACAATGACATTCTGTCATTATTCCTAAGAAGGAAGAACTACCCATTTACACAAATTTATTGTCCAAATAAACATCTTCAGTAAGAGAAGGGCATGGATGAAATGGGTTCACCTAGAGAGACAGGGAGAAAATTCAAAATAGGAAATGTAAATTGAACGCATGGTCCTAAGCAGTATGTTCTTAGAATGCCACCATTATTAAACAGAACATTAAAGAAATAACCAATTTATCTTCCATGTAGCACCAAATTAGTTTTGTTTTTTTATCCATTTAAAATGCAAACAATCTGAAATCTGATTAAGGTGATATCCTTCACCTGCACTCAATTACTCCATATGAGGGAAGAGGGGGTAGAAAATAATGTTGTCCTTTATCTTTGTGGTATCTTCACTTGTGACATACATAGAGAGAACTTCAGCTCCCAAACAGGCAGGCATGGTGCTTGAGTTGTGGCTGAGAACTTACATGCTCATCCACAGACAAGACAGATGAGAGAGAGGGAGAGAGACAGAGAGAGAGAGAGAGAGAGAGAGAGAGAGAGAGAGAGAGAGAGGGAGAGAGGGAGGGAGGGAGGGAATTGACTGAAATCAAATACCAAGAAGTAATGCCTAACATCTATCTATATTTTTCTTTAAAATAAAATCCTAGATACATGTAAGTGTGCAGCTTTACATTATTATCCCCATAACTCTATTAGTGTAGTTATATATACATTCCATTAGGTATGGATGTGGTGCTCTATTAAACTATGTTTGCATACTATTCAAAATACAGTATAAGCGACCCATGGAGAGCATGAAAGTTCACTGTCTTCTTCACAAAGTACCTCTTTCAGGTGGGATGTTTTAATGTGAGTAACACATGTGACATTTAATGCATGACAAACAAGATGGATAGATTTTAAATGTGTGCTAATAAAAAACAAAAAGAGACGAAGGGATCAGCCATAACAGTTATAAAAAATAAATCAGGATGAGACTTAATAGGCTGTGACCTTATGGTGGGGAAAAAGGTCCCCTTCTGTCACAGACTTAGGGGAGGGGAAAAGGATGTAAGAGGGAGGGAGGGAAAGAGGGAGGGAGGGAGGGAGGGAGGGAGGGAGGAATGGGAAGATAGAAGTGTGGAGACAGCAATTGAGATGTAATCTGAATAAGTTAATAAAATAGTTTAAATAAATAAATTAAATAAATGAAGCAGAAGATTTGTGGTGTATTTGTTGCTCCAATTTTCATTTGAAATGCAAAAATATAACAGGGGAGGAGCAATGTCCTTTTCTAGTCCTTCAACTTGGCTGAACTACAACGTTGAAAATTGCTCTTCTTTACCAGTAGGTGGCTCACTTTCTATACCTTTGCTGGACCAGGAAGACACTGTGGCCCCAGCAAAAGGAAAACATTCCCAGGACAGGTTATAGAAAAGAAAGAGGCTGTAGGGCGACAAGAAGAAGAAGAAGAAGAAGGTCCTTTCAGAGAAAAATCTGAAGGCTTGAGAGATGCAGCATCTGAGATATACACTTATGCCTCTCACTAGCTTTCAGAGCTGTCGTCCTAGATCTAGAAAACTTAGAAACTTGGTTGTAGGCAGGAGACACTTAGAAAGACAGATGCCTAAGAACCATTCTGTGCCCCAGTGCAAGGATAAGGATGTATTCCCAAAGTGCAAAAGATATCCAGGGAGGGAAGCAGAGCCATGGGCAGGGAATAAAATACATTAAAAATAAAACAGTAACAGTAAAAAAAAAAAAAATCTAATTTTGACTGCTCTGGCTTTAGAGTGTGATAGTTAAGGACCTCAGAGATGAAGAAGGAGCCTACCAAGATGTGAGGCTTAATGTGATACGGATGTGTGCTTTCCTGGCCTGAGACATGGCTTTTAGTAATCAGTACCTTCACCGAACTGCACTTACTAGAGAGAACATAACGGGACAGTAGCCGTGGAAGCTTGTAACACCCTCCAATGCATTGCTGTAAAAAGCTTGGCCATCTGGATCTTAACCCTCTTCAGTACTGCAGGCGTCTGTCTGTGGGGCATCTCTTCTCTCCCAATTTGCAGCACTCACTCAGCGCTGGCCTGAAGAGTGCATACAATGTGCCATTGTGAGAGCTGCATCATAATCCAAGGCAATTTAGGGGAAAATCAGCCTGGGAGCATAACTAAGCTACATGGTTTTCTCAGCATTCAGCACCTGTTTGAATTTCATAAAAGCTGATAGAGATCTCTGGCACCTTTCCTGTGGTTTTCTTTTTCTTTTTCTTTTTCTTTTTGCTTGGTCAGCAAAGATCTTACAGTCAAGATGCATATAATATCCCCACTGATGGAGAAGAACTAAAATATATATGTGATGGAACAGCACTGGACATTGGTATTTGTTGATGACTTGTTTTCTTAACTTTATAGTACTCATTCTTTTTATTGCCTTATTAAATAATAGTAATCCACCACCACTAATTTGCCATGCTCTCTAAGAAATGGTATCAGTGCCAGTAACTTGCCACTGCCACAGTGAGGGAGAAGTCATCACGTCTAGCTCCAAACAAAATGAAATTGGTCCCCCCCCCCACCTGCAAAGACAGCTCTGAATGGCAATCCATAATGTGCAAGCAATGGGCTAACTCTTTAACCTGCTTCACAAATCTACTTGAGAGTGAAGGGTGAGCAACTGAGACCTTGCTAGAAACTCCAGGAGTGCACAGTGAGTGGATCTGAGGCAGCTGGCACATTAGAAAGGCCAGAATAACAATTGAATCGAATTGCCTTTCACCTCTAGAGCAGGGTGTTGTTAAAAAGCATATCTTTGGATCTCTTAGATTTTTGGCTGAGTTGGAAGAATTTGGCAAGAGAAAAACAAAAAGAGAGTCTTCTGCCCATCTCTAAGATTCCACTTCGAATCTATTCTTCCCTCTGCCCTCCTTGTCATTTTCTTAGTACCAGCTATGATGTGACACAATACCATGGAGGGAGAAATAGGTGCACCCGTATTCCAAGTTTAGCTATGAATCAATGTATGCTGTTAGAAAAGGTAAAGTTGCACTTTCTGAGTGTACCTTCTCACAGGACCCCACAGAATCTATTTAATTCAATGAGGCTATGGATGTCCAGCATAGAGACCACAGATGTTCTGAAAGGCAACATAGTACCAAACATAAGTGTTAAACTTACATTGTGGATGGGAAGTTTCCACTAAGTTTGGCTGGGGAGACTAACAACATCACACTCAAAGGACAAGTGAAAAAGGCAACTCTGTTCTCTTTTCTGCTTTCCAAGGAGGCAGCTTGCAGGCAGATTCTCAGTACAGCCTTTGGGCTCCATAGTTGGGCCCCCAGAGTGATAGTAAAGTGGTTTCTTGACTTTCAAGGTCAATGAAAAGTCCTGTCCTCAGCATCCATATCAAGACAAGGGCCAGAGAATGGTGTGAGAGCATTTTCCCATAAGGATAACAGAAAGAAACCATCCCAGGTCAAGTACTTATGCAGCATGGCATTTGTAGGAGCAGTCACCAAGTCACTGGAACTTTCGTTTTCCTTTTGCACGCTTACCACAACTCCACTAAAACCTCTTTTCTCAACTCACTGCTCAGTCAGAGACATCACGGGCTTGACATGAACACGGGACCGAGAGCTTGTGAACATTTCCTTTACAGTCACTTCAACTCATTTGGCTAATTGCAATGGTTAAACTTGTCTATGAAAACACAAATAGGACAGTTGAAAAGTAGGCATGCAAACATTTCTGAAACTTTACTTTTATTAAAATTGCTGGTAACCGAAACACGTATGGTTAAGGTATGCTATGCATGAGATGTGACCCAGACTAGCATCATCACTGAAGCCAAGAGACTCCGGGGATGAAACTATAATTTTGTTTGGAGAAAGAAAAATAAAAGTTCTCTACCTGTAATCCTAGATTTTAGTTCATTGTAGCAGGGGAAAAATACGTTCTTAGGTTAAGTCTTAATACTGTCATGTTATGAAGATAGTCACTGCACCAAGACAAACTGACTTATAGCAGCTGAAAACTTCTCTTCTTCAAAGCCACAGCAAATAGCCCTATTTAAGAGGTTAGAAAAGAGGAAAGGATATTTGACGCTGGAGTCTCTCTGAGAAACGCAGCAATTTGCGTGACTATTAAACTGTGATTCAGCAACTTTCCCTTTCGCCTCAGTAACCCCACTTTGGAGTTTGAACTCATGAGTTCCCACCCATTGGCTTGTCTTTTAGAAGGCTGATACATATTTATCCAGGCAGAAGGGAAGAATACATAAAGCTCTTTAAATTCCATGTGCAGAGTTGCATAACAATCGTCAGCTAACTCAAAGGTTAGACTCACACGCTTAGGCTAAGTGTGAAGTTGCCTGTGAATCACAAAAGTAGGCTGAGTCTCCCATTTGCTCTCTACTTGGAAAGATCAGAGGGAGACCTGGAATTACCATCTGCACTCAAACTTTAATCATAAAAAAAAAAATCACTGCTGAACTCTCAAATCCCCCATTGCTCCGTCTCTTCCACTGGCGAAGGCGTTCTCAGCCAAAATAAAATGTCTCAATAAAGATTTTTCCATACCTGAAAAAGAAAACTGCGAGCACACCTACCTGTAAGTAGGTAAAGTGGTTGGCTGGTTAGAAAAGAGAACAACTGAAAACTGCTTTTACCTGAAGCACCAAGCAGACTGGCTTTTGGAGTTAGGGTGCCTTCTTGCCAGAGCAGGGAAACAGCTGGGAAGAAGTGGCTTGCCTGCAACTAAATGTGACAGCCGCGCGTTAGCCTTGCCTCCGAAACTGGTCTCCTCTTGCTTCTCCAATAAATCAGGCAGTGCTGCTAGTCTCCGCTCAGGAAGCTGGAGATGCAATTGCTACTGCTGCTTCACTTGAGAGGAAAGCGCTGGTGTGTGTGTGTGTGTGTGTGTGTGTGTGTGTGTGTGTGTGTGTGTGTGTGTGTGTGTGTGCACTAACTGTCAGCTCCAGGCTGAGCCGTCGTGCTCTGCATACTCAAAATGCTCCTGATGGGTGGCGGCTGTCTCACAAAGACCCCCCAGTCTTTTCGGGGAGGATTCGCCATCCACTGACCTTGCTGCCAGGGATGCAGGCTGAAGCAAATGGCTCACTCTTCAATAGAGGTAACAATCAATCACAGAACGGAGATTGGATCAGCCTAAGAGAGAGAAAGTACTCACTCTGGAAACACCAAATTAAAAACGGAGAAGAAAATCTCAGTTCAACACTCTACACCTGGAATTGATTTTTTTTAACCCCGTTTAATTTGCTGTCATGAGCAGCAAGTCTAATTGATGAGTGTCTAAGTCAAACTTTTCCTGTTGTTTGCAAAGGCAGCTCAGCGTCTTATGCAGAAGGCAATTCAAAGCACTCATTGCAGAGATCAGCACCTGGGGATTAAAGAGTTACAAGCAAACTGTGGTGGTTTAACTAACAAAGTACTTCTCCCGTAACAGCAGGGAAATTTGAAAATAGAGGCAGAATCTAAGTGGGAATTAATCCTCCATTGAAATCAAAACACCAATTAAATGAAAATTAAAAGAAATAACTCTGTTCATCTCTATGTTAATAAGAGGAATGTACACTAAGACATATTACCTTAAAAACTATGTACCTTTAAGAAAATTGCGTAAGCCCAAGAAGCTTCATAGGACTATATGAAGTGAAAGAGTTGGGGATAGCTATAGACACAGCTATGTAAGGCACAGATGAGAAATGCTGTGTACACTAGAAAGGGTTAACCACTAAGTCGCAGATTAAAAAATAAATGTCCACAAGTAATGCTCAAAGCCACACTACGTCAGTTGGCTTCTTTATGCTGTGATAAAACACTAACAACAACAACAAAAACCTGGGGGGGAAAGGGTTAATTTGTACATACCTGCTATATTACTTTAACAAGAAAAGGCAAAGCAGGAACCTAAAGACAGAACCGTGGAGGACTGCTGCTGCTTCCTACCTCATTTGTTCCTGGATTGCTCAGTTACATTTCTTATACAGCCGAGGGCCATCTGGATAGAGATGACACTGGCCCCGCTAGGCTGTTCCCTCCTACTTCAACTAGCAATCAAGAAATGACTCACAGACTTGCCCATAGGTCAATGTAAAGAGGACAATTTTTCAACTGAGGTTGCCTCTTCCCAGGTGTTTCAAGGTGACAACTTCAGCTAACTATGCCAACTATGAAATACAATAAACCTTTCAAAGTTTATATGCTGAGTGACATTAGAAAATTCCTCCCTATTCTCTCTAACCTTGATATGCTTTTACTCATCCATGTTAAAATCCAGACAAACTGACACAGGAAAAGGACCCACTTTGTATGTCTTGCTACTACAAAAAGTGGAAAACAATTTCGCTTTCAAACTAATGTTTGTCATTAACAATCAAGAACACTGCAGTACACAGAAACAGAAATAAAGACCAGAGTGCTGATAGAGGTAGTCACAATGTCTGGGCCCCTGAGCTCTCTCTGGAATGAAGGTGTCAATAAATGGTCACCATGGAGAGTAGAACACACACTGGAAAACAGCATTCTGGAGTGCTTGCTTTGAATTCTTAAAAAAATGATGAGGCCAGGCAACAGATATTAGATGGAGAAGTTTATTACATGAGTGTGCAGTGAGAAGGAAGAGGGGAAAGTATACCCCAGAGAGAGAGAGAGAGAGAGAAAAACAGAGAGACAGAGACAGAGAGATTGAGAGAAAGAAAGATATTGGGAGAGACATTGGGAGAGAGATATTGAGAGAAAGACTGAGAGAGAGAAGGAGGGAGGGAGGAAAGGAGGGAGGAAGAGAGAGACAGAGACAGAGAAACAGAGACAGAGAGAGAGACAGAGAGACAGAGACACACACAGAGACAGAGACATAGAGACACACACTGGGAGACAGAGAGACAGAGACAGATATAGAGACAGACAGAGACACACACAGAGACAGAGACACACAGAGAGACAGAGAAACAGTGACAAAGACACACGAGGCAGAGAGAAAAAGACAGACAGACACAGAGACAGACAGACAGGGAGACATAGAGACAAAGAGAGAGCTAGACAGACATATAGAGAGGCAGAGAGACAGAGACACACACAAAGAGACAGAGAGACAGAGAGGCAGAGAGATAGAGACACAGACAGAGACACAGAGATAGGAAGAGAAACAAGATAGAGAGAGGTAAGAGAGAGAGAGCTGTATGTGGTTTGTCCTTTTATATAGCCCTGGGTAGGGCCACATCCTGTGGCAGGTAGACAATAACATCACAGTTAGGTAGACTGGGGTAGAATCTAACACTTGCTGTGGTTCAAGCACAACTGTGAACATATCCCACATGCGGCTACTATAGCACAGCAGCATTAGGTGCACCTTTTTATGTGAGCTTTGAGAGCTAAGATAGCACAGAGTAGGGGAAAATCAATGGCTAACAATCTTCCAAAGGGCAATTTTTATTAATTTCAGGAAATCATTTAGCTCAGCAGTTCTCAACCTGTGGGTCACTATCCCTTGGGGGTTCAAAGACTCTTTAATAGGGGTCACTGTGACCATGAAAACACAGATATTAACATTATTATTCAGAAGGGTAGCAAAATTACAGTTATAAAGCAGCAAGAAAAATAATTTCATGATTGAGGTCAGCACAACATATGGAACTATATTAATGGGTCACAGCATTAGTAAGGTTGAGAACCCCTGAATTAGCTAAAAGAAGGAAAGGAACAAACAAAATCTCCAACTTTTTATCAGGAAACACCTTCAAATACAAATAGGTTGAAAACATTTTATGCTATTCACTTAATTATTATTATTATTATTATTATTATTATTATTATTATTATTATTATATTTAATATACTTGCTATATTGTTTCTGTGTGAGAGAAAGAGACTAACAGACAAAGATATATAAAAAGGAATATTAGAACATTTTGAGGGTAAGAAACATACTATCTCTACTATATATTTTAGTATATATTTCACAAGTTTGCAGCTATGTCTCCATATAACCATATCTTTAATAAATATCAATGAATTTAGCAATAATGTTAAAAGACTATTAATTACCCTACTTTTCAGTTTGTTATTTGAGCAAATAATGTACTTTATCTTAATTTTGTAGGAGCTTATCTAGTCTAGAGACAAGGTTTAGTTATCATGCTATCTCAACAAATGCTTACTATCACTTTAAGAACGAAAAACTGAAATCTAATTTGATGTGAAAATAGATTGTTATCTACCATCAAAACCAATCATGAACAGCTATATGTTCATCTCTCTCACATATACAGATACAAAATATACTATATATATATAAAATTTAATCTATCTTCTATAATTAGTATTATATTTTCTCTCATATATATCCTCATGTTCTGTTGACCCTGAATCATAAAAATTATTTTTATTTTTACTTCATAAATATAACTTTTCTACTCTTATAAATCCCAATATAAATACATGTGTTTTCAATGGTTTTAAGTAACCCCTGTGAAGAGAAAGATGTCAGGTGAGACATGGAAGGAATTGGAGGGAGAAGATAAAGGGTGTGAAAGCAATATATACATGAAAACAATGTATGCATACATGTGTGAAGTCTCAAAGCCTTTAAACAATGCATGTGTATAAATGAAAACAATGTATACATACAAGAATGAAGTCTCAAAAAAAAAAAAGCTGGAAAAGCATTGTTTAAAGGCCTTGAGAAAAATAGAAATAAAAAGAAACTACTTCTGCTCTAGAGAGTGAACTCATGCAAAACCTAGCTGGCATTATACTCCAATGGGGTAACATGGCTATTGCCTACTGGACCCTAAGTGATGGTAAGGCGTCGTCAGCTCTCTTTACCTTTGCTCGGTGTACCTTCCAGCCCATGCCAGAAAACAAGGAGAGCAAATAAAGGGAATGGAATGTATTTTAGAGAGAAATAAGGCTCCATAATTACCTAGATAACAAATCCTGAGAAATCTACAAAACAAAACAAATGAAGTGAATGCCTAGTTTGAGAGTTCAGCAAGATGTCTATGTATTGCGAATGGACAAAGGCTAGCGTTCTTCTCTACACTAGCAATGAAGATGTGAGAGCCTAAATTTAGAACAACAGAAAGCAAAATAATCATGTATATCATTTATAAATTACACACAAAATTTACATCTGACAAATTACAGTTGTAGTTACTAGAGATACAAAATAGATACACATTGGAAGATCAACACAAAAAAAAAAATCAAGAATTGCTCCTAAATTGTTATGCAGTTTAATAGTATTTCTTTCAAATTTTTTGTGGGTTATCTAAGATTATTTGAAATTTTATATACGGCAAAGGAACAGGTAGGTCAATGCAATTTTAGGACATACCGTGTTGAGAGGAATCAAACGATTGCTTTTCAGACATCATATAGCTTCAGTACTCTGTAGTATGAGAACCAGTGGACACACACACACACACACACACACACACACACACACACGAGTCAGTGAAGTAGAATGGAAAATTAAGAAGCAGACCCATATAAATATGCGAATGCGAAGAGATTCTTGCTTTCCAGATCAACATAGAAGTTAGTACAGGACACAGATGGGGAGGTGGGGGAGTATAGAGAAGAGTAATTTATCAAACCTCTATGATCAAGTCAATGGGCTTATATATATCAACACCTTCCTATTGCCAGTGAGGACTCACTGGTTAAAAAACAATTCAACAATCAAAGTACCAGTCCTACCACAGAAAATAAAGTGTTCTATTTATTCCTTCTGGATTATAGATGAGTCTTCAGGAAAGGCAATCACAGATCCTTGTCAAGTCAGCAACTTCCTGAGGCTAACCCTCCCAGTAGTACCCAAACATACTGGGAAATACTACTCAGCTATTAAAAACAAGGAATTCCCGAAAGTGGGAGGGAGGGAGGAATGGGAGGATACAAGGGATGGGATAACAATTGAGATGTAATATGAACAGATTAATAAAAATATATATATATAAAAAATCATACTGGGAAAGGATTAAAGTGTTCCTCATGGGGATGCTGAAGAGAGATGAAGCCTAGGTCTTTGTGGTTCTTACACTAGATGTTACAGTCCTAAGGCCAGGCTGGATATAGGATCTCTACACAATTGGATCACAGGTCTGCAAGGGCACAGCAGGACCACAAGGTCCTCCAAGCCCTGCTGCTGCTGCTGCAACTTCAGTACCTGCTTTGAGAGTAAAACCATGAAGCTCCCAAGGTTCTCAGCCTCTGGCAAGGGCTAGAAGGCTCTGTGCACATAGTGTAGAGGGTGGAAAAGAGGGCAAAGAGGCATCTTTTTGCAAACGTCCTCTCCTGGTTCCTTGTAATTATATCCAGAAGAACCCTGGAAATACTTGCCTTGCATTCAGAGTCATAATCTTGGAAGGCCTGCTATTTTTCTTTATGAAGTCCTCTCTCCATGCAGCCCCTACAGCACTGCACTTCCTTGTAGAAACATTGAGTTCATGCCTTTACCTCAGGTGGAAAGAGAGAAAATGAGGAATGGGCAGGCAGGCCTCCCGAGACATAATTAACTCCCTGTGTACCCTCTGTATTGAGTCTTTGAAAATGTCTCACGTATTTTTCTTTGGTGGGAGGGGGCATTGAAAATAAATTCAGTAGGTGAAAAGTCTTTTTTTTTTTTATTGGTGCTAGAAGAAGTAGAAATAAGCTGGAAAAAAAAGAACTTTGAATGAATGTCATAGTTGTGTGAAACCCAACTCAAAATAAATGAAGTCCTAAATCTAATCTGTAAAAAATTCTTACAACAATGTAAATTTTCAGGGTTTGAGGGAGACAAGATCTTTAGAGCCTGACAACAAAAGCATAACAGGGAAAAAAATGGGAAATTAATATAATGAATCTTCTCTACATTTCATTAAAATGTTGGCATTTAAAAACAACCTAGCAAAATACATCATGGAGTATATAATACTTAAAGTGTAAAAATATCAAAGATACCAAATATAGAAACAATAAAATTCAATAGTTAGCAAATAGCACAAGTTAATGATAGGAAAAGAAAATAAAAATATTCAGATCTGGAATTCAGGTATCAAAAATGTCACAAAGTGTTATGTAAAAGCATCATGCCTTTATGGAAAGGAGCAAATTTAAACTAATGTTTCAACATGGCTAAGAATGATAATAGGGGATCAACTAATACGGGTTAGGATCCAGGGAACTTGGGTCATTTGTATTGCTGTAGGATTATAACACTTGGCAACGGTCTAAAAAGTAATTTTTCAGTAAACAATAACAACAACAACAACAACAACGATGCATGCAGCTGTCATCAGCTCTCATCTGGCATAGTAAATGAACTCCAGGACATCTACCAAAGGAATGAAAACTAACACTTACATAACATCAGTATGTAGGGTGTTCATAGCTGACCCAATCAGGAGAGTCACTGCTGGAAACAACCAAGCTATGTCTTAATATAATAGTTAACAATTAAAAGAAACCACACTGTGTTAGCATTGTATTATGATGCATTTGTTATCACAAAGTGAACAAAAATACTGTGTAATGTGAAGAATATTTTTTTCTAAAGACTTGCTGGTTCTTTTTTTTTTTTTTAAAGAATATAACATTTATTTATTTTCTTTTTTTTATTAATTTATTCTTGTTACATCTCACTGGGTATCCCATCCCTTGTATCCTCCCATTCTTCCCTCCCTCCCATTTTCCCCTTACTCCCCTCCCCTATGACTGTTCCTGAGGGGGATTACCTCCCCCTGTTTATGCTCATAGGGTATCAAGTCTCTTCTTGGTAGCCTGCTATCCTTCCTCTGAGTGCCACCAGGCCTCCCCCTCCAGGGGACATGGTCAAATATGAGGCACCAGAGTTCGTGTGAAAGTCAGACCCCACTCTCCACCCAACTGTGGAGAATGTTCTGTCCATTGGCTAGATCTGGGTAGGGGTTTAAAGTTTACGGCCTGTATTGTCTTTGGCTGGTGCCATAGTTTGAGCGGGACCCCTGGGCCCAAATCTGCCTTTCATAATGTTCTACTTGTAGGTTTCTAGGACCTTCTGGATCCTTCTACTTTGCTATCCTCCTATGCTTCTCTCATCTAGAGTTATAATAGCCAGAACATGGAAATAGCCTAAGTGTCCATCAGTAGAAGAATGGATAAAGAAACTGTGGTACATATACACTATGGAATACTACTCAGCTATTAAAAACAAGGAATTCCCGAAATTTGTGGACAAATGGATTGAGCTAGAAATGACCATAATGAGTGAGTTAACAGAAGCAGAAAGACTCAAACGGTATATATACTCACTTATAACTAGACACTAGCCCAAGGGGCATGTCCCATGAAAGTCTTCACTTACCAGGAAACTGGGACAGAGGAGAGGACATCCTGCTGGTTCTTTTAACTAAGACTGATAAAATCTAATCTTAGTCCATGTCCTAGTTAGGGTTTTTGTTGCTGTGATGAACCACTGTGTCAAAATCTACATAAGAAAGACAGTTTATTTGTCTTGCATTTCCTCATTGCTGTTCATGACTGAAGGAAGTCAGGACAGGAAATCAAACTGCAGGCACGTGGATGCAGGAGCTGACGTATAGGCAGGCCATGAAGGGGTGGGGCTTACTGGCTTGCTCCACATGTCTTACTCAGCCTGCTTTCTTATCGAACCCAGGAGATCTAGTCCAAGAATAGTCCCACTCACAATGACCTGCGATCTCCCACATCAATCACTAAGAAAATGTCCAATAGGCTTGCCCACAGGCCAATCTTATGATGGCGTTTTTCTCAATTGAAGCTTATTCCTCTTTGGTGACTATTGCTTGTGTCACATTGACACAAATCTAGCCAGCTGACTACTGTCCTTCTCAACTTGACACGTAAACACATCCTTGCTAAGCTACAACCTTTTCTTTCTTGTTCATCCCAAGATCACACATTAACATGAGTGGCAGGATATAAAATATTTTAGAAACTTAAAATGTCCCACAATCTTTAACAAATTCAAACACCTTAAAATTCAGTCTCTTCAGAAACCATTTTTTTCAACATCTTTTGAAAATCCAAAATCTCTTTTAAAAATTCCCGAGTCTGCAACTGGAGGTGCCTATAAAATAAAAATAAAAAATAAGTTAAACATTCCCATACTTCAAAGGGAAAGAACCAGACCACAATCAAATCTAAACAAAGTAAAAGCAATGTCCACTGGTGTAAATGACTCAATATCCAACGTCTGGGATCCACTTAAAGTCTTCTGGGCTCCCTGAAAGGGCTTTAGTCATTGCTCTGTCTCCATTCTCTGCAGCACCCAGTTATTTGTCTTTGAGGCATCCATTGTCCCATTAAAGCTGTTTTTATTTTAGTGGCTCTGGTCCTTTGTTAACTACAGCTCTAGCTGACCAAACCACTGATTATCCATAGAAAAGGCCTGGTAGAATCTTTGCTTCTCACTGAGACTTCACAAGCCAGGCTTCCATCTTCTGTATTGCTCTCAACACTTTTATCTTCTAAGTTCCCAAAGAACAGCTCTTCGAGCTATGAACACTTAATGGTTTTTCAAGCCTAAATATTCAGAGTCCCTCTATAATCTTCCAAAAAAACACATGGTCAGAGCTGTCACAGCAATCCAGTAGAAATATAAGTCCTAGTTAGGGTATCTAGTGTTTCAATAAAATACCATGGCCAAAGAAATGGCAAAGGGTGGCCTTATTTGGCTTACACTTCTACACCGCTGTTTATCTCTGAAGGGAGTCAGAAAGGGAACTTAAACAGAACAGGAAACAGGAGCTGAAACAGAAGCCAGGGATGATTTCTGAACATTGCCTTGCTCTCCATGGCTTGTTCAGCCTCCTTTCTTTCATTAAAAAAAACAAAAAACAAACAAATAAACACAAACAAACAAACAAACAAAAACCCTCCATCCAGGGGTGGCACCAACAATGGGCCAGGCCATCCCCTCATCAATCACCAATTAAGAAAATGCCCTACAGGCTTGCTTATAGTCCTTATAGAGCTATTTTCCCAATTGGCTCCTCTCCAGTGACTGTAGCTACTAAGATGACATAAAATTAGCCAGCATAGTCCTGTAATACAAAACACATTCAACATCAGAATCTCTTCATTCTCTCATCCTCCTCTTTCTTCTTTGTCTAACCCTCCTCTTTCTAGTTCTTCCTCCATCCAAGGCGTATTCTACCATGAAGCCCAAGGTGGCTTCCAATTTATGACTATCCTGCCCTAGTTGCCCTAGCGCTGAGACTGCAGGTGTGGCCCACATCTGCCCTATATACAGTTTCTGAATGAGATCCACCCAGTTTGGGGGCTTTCTGTTTTACCCTATTAGTGAGGACCTACCCACGTACATCCTTCTTTCATCTTGATTGTGCTGAAACAGGTTTTGCCATCTTGGAATATAATTATCCCTCTGTGTTTCTTCTTCTCAATTTTTAAATAACAACTCTACATACTTATTTTACATAATATTTATGATTACTACAGCAGCACACAAACTTGTTAGATTTATAAGTAGATTTATAAACAAATGTAAGGGTACATACACTTAAAATGTGAGGTCATCTTTAGTTAAGAAGAATGAATATCTTTCAGTTTCTTCAAATTACTTTTGTGACTTTCTGGAGTGTCTGATAATTCTTTTTAAAAGACATTTTTACTAACTTTGTTCACGAAAATTTTATTACTATTCTTATTATTTAATCAATTTTATTACCTAACTGTATACCTAACTGCATGGGAACAGTTCAGCTTTAGATGATAATATTGCATCCTGTAATCTTATTGGATTTTTATTTTTAATATAGCTTTATCATTTATTCTCAATAGCTTTCTATGTATACTATCATGTCATCTGTAAATTAAGTTTGCATCTAATTCAAAACTATCACACTTGTCCTGATACAACTTAAAATGAATAATTACCTAGTGTGGCATTAGAATGTTATCTAAGATTTTGTTTAAGAATAGGTACTGAAAGGTATCACTTCTTTCTCTCCAAATAGAGTGCATGCACATGACCATGTGTGCATGTGTGTATGCACTGTGTATCATTATCAAGACTAGATAGCAGTGTAATGCTCATATTATTTAAAGTAAGTCATAAGTTTAACTTGGCATATTCTGGAAAATTTTTATAGATTTAGATTTATTGATTTTTCTTTCATATGGATGAGTGTTTGTCCTCAAATGTGTATGTGCACCATGCAATTCCTGCAGCCACAGGAAGAAAACATTGGATCTTTTGAAACTGTAGTTAGAAAATGTGGTCCACCATGTGGATGCTGGGAAACTAAACCTTGTCCGTCTCAAGAGCAATAAGTGTAGTTAACCTGCTGAGCCCTCTCACCAAGTCTTTCTTTCTTTTTTTTTTTTTTTTTTTTTTTTGGTGTGGAGGGGTTCAAGACAGGGTTTCTCTGTGTATCCTTTCCTGTCCTGGACTGGATTTGCAGATCAGGCTGGCCTTGAACCCTCAGAGATCTGCCTGCTTCTGTCCCAGAGGGCTGGGATTACAGGCGTACACCACCATGCACAACTCTCCAAATCTTTTTAACATTACGCTGGAAGCTAAAAGACACAGCAAATTACATAAAAGGTATAAAGTTTGAAAAATAATGCATTAATATTAATAGCATAATGATAGCATAGAAAATCACAAATTATCAAAAACAAGTTCATGACTTAATAAGAAAATAAGTAGAGTGTCAGGCATATGTATTTAAAATTTAAGTCAAGAGAGTTTTAAAATTTTAGAACATAATGAAATAAGAAGTAAGTAATAGGCAAAACCACCCGTTATATTAGATCTAGGCTAAAGGGATGAAATAAAGTTACTGTGGACTAGAAAGCTAAATATTGTTCATCTACTTATCTGATAGATTTGATGAAATTTCAATAATAATCATTGACAATATTTTAATAAGAAATGGCAATCTAAAGCTAAAATTAATAAGGAAAAAATAGTGACTTAGGGTAACTGTGCTTTAGGCTGTGTGTGCTATAGAGAAAATCTCTATCTGTTCTAAGACTCTTCTTATCCTAGTACAGCAGATTGCAGGAGGCCCAAGGAGGACAGGAAGGCTTTCAAGAATGTGGACACACCTCTCCCTCTCTCTCCCCCTATCCCTCTCCCTCTCCTTCACCCTTTGCCCTCTCTCTGGAAATTGTAACCAGAGATAGACGTGCATTTTATTCAGCAGGAAATATTTGTATTTCCAGATCAAAGTTGGGAGAGTAGAGCCTCTCATCAAAGAAGTTAAATTATATATACATGTTAAATTTTGAAGCAAGCCTTTTTCTTTTACTAGTAAGAAATACTCACAGGTTAAAAAAAATGATGAACAATTTTTTTTTGTTTTTCTTAGTATGATTATCAATCTTTCCTACTGGTTTAAATTTTTTGCCTATATTCTATAATATTACACAAAAATTTAAATTCTCTTATTTGCATACGGATAACGTATCTTCTCTATTTTACAATAACTCATATATCGGCATTGTTATTTCCATGGCACAGCAACTGTCCCATCTTCTGTAGCACGGTCCATACTCTGATAAAATGAGTACTAATTCCTCCACATGTCTAACTGAAGTCAATCATGGTGTTCTCTGACATTCCTTGGTGGGGTTTTATCACATTTCCAAAGGCATTTTTTTTTTCACTTGGAAGGGCAGAATGTTTTAGAGAAAATAATGCTAGGATGAGATTGTTCGATATGTGCACTAGTGAAATGGCAAGTGAATTTGCTAGATTAGGAAACATGCCATTTGAATGGTTTTGTGTACAAAGCTAAAAATAAGTTTTAATTTTTATTATTTCTAAGATACTTATTAAGCACCAACCATATGCCACACATTTTGCAACTGTGCTGGAAAAGGAACTAAAATAAAGCCAGAAGAAAAGTGCTTTATATTATTAAAGGTTATGAGAACATCAAAACAGAACAGTGTAAGAAATATTGACCAGAGAATAGAATGTCCTTTATATATATATAATCTACCCAGTAGTACTGTAATAAAACTTTATTGTTTCTCATATCAAGACAGACATTAATCACTAAGGTGTCAGAAAACACAATTTCTGAGTTCAGTTAGACATAAGGATGAGTCAACAGTCATATATTTAGATCAGACATCAGGGTCAGACATCTACAGTCATCATTTGGGACAGACCACATTACCATGAAAGTTAGATAGGAGAAATCCCAAGGGTAGAAGTCCTAGAAAGAACTGCAAGCACCCACAAATCCTGGGGGCAGGAAAAGATTCTGTTGCTGGAAATCAGGGAGTAAGTCTCATGTGCAGAGATTTAAACTTCAGGGTGAAAGTTAAGTTACTAAATGAAATGAGAAGTAAGCAATAAAATTCAGTCAATAGTGATGTTGTCAGTTTTCTATTTTTAACATTGTCTTCATTCAGTAAAGATTAATTTCACAATGAGAAAGAAAACTAACTCATGTAAATGGGATGAAAAATGCCACTGTTCACATTTGAGAGTACGTACTCATACACAAAACACAACACACCCCATATGTGTACACATGGACAACACACACAAACACACACACACACACACACACACACATATGTATATATAATTTACTTACCTTATTTATATCAATCTAGCTGAGTTTCTCAAACATGAACTTGAAGTGCTTCCTTTTCTTCGTGTTGAGAACACCTCAAAATTTGTTTTCTCACAATCACTCCAGTGATCTGACCTCACACCAGTTTGCCAAGGTCATTCACCCTTACCGATCTCCCGGCTTGTCCAGTGTTGCCCAACACCTCAACCCATCACTCCTCTATGAGTTTGATTAACATTACCCCATGATTGAAGGCTAGCTCACTGGGATTGACTTTCATTACTGAATCTCAGTTCTTAGCCCCTGGTCTAATTAATGTGTGACTATTCAGTATCAGACTGTCCATAGAATTATGCTAATTTTTGAAATTTGGAATTAATTTTTTATTCTTTATTTTTCATGTTTTATTATGTTTCTCTTTAGCATATACATTTATATTATTACACATAAAATAAATTGCATACTGCGATAAGAAATAGGATATAATCAGGAATTATATAAATGTTACATTCATAGTGATTTCGTTATTTGTATTTGGCAACCTTGAAGAAAATATTTTTCTATTTACCTGAGTGTAAAATTCTGAATGAAAAAAACAATATCTAACATATCTCATCTTTATTAATTTAAAACATTTACCTAGATCTAAAAACATCTTAACCCCTAACCAACTAAGCTTAATTGTAAGGCTAAACTATCTGGTCTTTAACCCCATCAGAGACTTGAGAAGGAATAAAACTTAGTTACCTGAATGAACCAGAAGTACAGGTTAGCTTAAAAAAAAAAAAGATAGAGGCAGTTTCCTGCCTGAACAGTCAACCAAAAGTCTCTATAATGTTGGAACATCATCTTCAGCCTTTGAGCCCAATATATCTAAAAGACATATTTGTGAAACAGGCACTATTGAGGACTTGCTTACCTTGTCTTTGCAGCTTGGCTGTTGACTCTACCTTCATACAAGCTTGCCCATTTTTAGACACAATTCTCTCTGTGGAAGAAACAAGGACTTTCCCCCCAGTGATTGGTTTGCCACATTTCAAGCCATCTCCATAAGGAGGTTCTTTGATGATCATCTTCTTTGAGGTAGGCTGGGTGTTGACAGGAGCTAACTTGTCTTGCTGTCAAAGAATCTTTAGAATAATAAAAACATTGTTAAATGCCATATTCTGTTGGCCTCTGAGGCTTTTTGAAGATCTTATCTATTTTATCTTATATATCTATAAAATCATATCTATCTGTTAGACCTAATATATATATTCTTGTGATTAAAAATAGACTAGTAAACAACATGACCATTATTTGCTCAACTAAAAATTACCCTGCATTACTTAATTATACTAAAAAGTCTGTAATAGCACTTTCAAGGTATTGGGAGTAAACTTTGTATTATAATTGAGTTGGATGGATACAATAACTCATATTAGAGTAGAAATATATGTTTGTGAAGAATAATCTAAAATTTGAAATCTATACCAATGTATCAAAATTACATTTATTTTGCACCAATATACAGAATTATATACCAAGTAATTGAAAGTAACCTTATTTGTGAGTAACAATAGAGGCTTTAAGTTGAGGAGTAGATTCAATAATCTACTTTTTGTTCTATCATCCCTATATATTTCTGTATCCCCTTCTCTCTTTTCTGATCCTCTCTCCTTACCTACAAAAGAAAGATAAAGGAAAAGAGAGACATCCCTGCAAATTACTCACTCCTGACCTGGGGTGGTAGTGACAAAAAAATAACAATACGGGACTCTTTCAAGTCCCTGTATTTTGAATGAGTCCACTTTAAATCCTGGAATTTATGTTTTAAACATACTGTCAATACTTCTTTTAAAATATTCATCCTGCCCCCTCTTCTCTCTCTTTTTCTCTTCATATGTGTGTGTGTATGTGTGTGTGTGTGTGTGTGTGTGTGTGTGTGTGTGCACATGTGCGTGCACCCCAGTACCCACTGAAGCTGTAAGAGTGTGACAAATGCCCTGCAGCTAAAACTACAGGCAATTTTGAAAGCTCCACTGGTGCTGGGAACTGAACTTGGGCTCTCTTCAAAAAACACAATTCCCATAGGGTATCAAGTCTCTTCTTGGCCCCTCAGTCACAGTCATGGGGGAGGGGAGTAAGGGGAAAATGGAGGGAGGAAGGAATGGGAGGATACAAGGGATGGGATAACAATTGAAATATAATATGAATAAATTAATAAAATACTAAAAAAACACAATTCCTCTCAACTGCTAAGCCACCGCTGCAACCCCAATGTTTGCCAAATATTTGCAGATAAACAAAGTGTCCACAATTTTATTTTGAGCATGTGTATTAACTTAGAGGAGATTTACAAAGTGCTAAAGCACTTGCCACCTGTCTTCTAGTCCTTGAAGGGAAAGGTTGTTTCTGTTTATCAAGGCTAGATGTTACCGCAGTTCGTTCAATAGAGTTTTGTTGATCTAGACGAAAATGCTTTTGCTTTTGTTGTTAAATGTGTTTTCTTATACTTTTGTGCTGCTATCTTTACACATGTAAAATTGGCATATTCTTTACCTACTCCTGTCATTATTATTTTGACAATATTTAGCATTTAACTCAGTGTTTGGTTTTTTTTTTTCTTTTGTTTCTGTTAGGAATGACCTTCAAAGTTCTCATGCTCAAGAGGCAGCACTCAACCCCTCAACTTCAGTCCTGGTACTCTTCTTAGCTGCTTTTCATGACAGATGCCACCATTGTCCTCGCCTTCTTTTCCTTCATCTGTCTGCTTTCTACAGTGGTGTTAGCCCACCAGTAGAACGCTAGCTTACTGGGTGGAGGATACATGTACTTATTTTGTGGGTCGCATGGGATTTTCTATTTAATTGAAAATAGATTTTTTTTAAAAAAATACAATATATCCTGATTATGGTTTCCTGTCTCTAACCAGCCCCCAATTTCCTATGCCTCTCCTTCCGTCTGGATTCTACCCTCTTCTGACTCTCAGAAAACAAACAAGGGTTAATAAATAATAATATATAATAAAAACCAAACCAAAACATATTGGATTTAGGTCACAGCAAGCAAACAGAATGAAAAGTGCCCAAGGAAAAGCGTAAGAGATTTACTCTCTTGTAATCTCAGGAATTCCATTAAACATAAGACTGGAAGCCTTAGTATCTACATAAAGGAGCAGTAAAAGGGAAATTAGAAAGAATAAAATTTTAAAAATAAAAATAAAGTAAAATTTAAATAGAGAAAAGAAAAGGTCCTGACAGGAAATTACGAGACAAAAAAAAACCACTGAAGATGTAGTTAAGTTCATTTTCTGTTTGCCTTCTGTTGATTGGCATGCAGGGCACCTGTAAGAGTAGTTTGTTTTTTAGTGAGACTCATTTAAAGAAAATTAAATTAGCACTGCAATTTGAGAATGCTTTTGTGTTATACATATAAGGATGTGTGTCCACTTTTCTTTTTAGCTCTAGAACCCCATCTGATGTATACCTCTTCAGGTCTTGTGCATGATGCCTCAGTCTCTGTGAGTTCATCTGAGTAGCGGTCTTGTATTAGGAGTCTTTGTTTTTCTTAGTGTTCTCCATTTCCTCTGGCTCTTACATTTTATGCCCCTCCTCTTCTGCAAGTTCCCTGAGGACTGAGGGAAGTGAAATCTGCTCAAGTTTCTGGTGCTTAAGAAGTTGGATTGCAGTAAGGGCAGTATCGTGATTCTCAGATGCTATCCAAGGGTCCTTTAAGGAAACAAACCATTGTGACTTTGGAGAAGAGCAAGAAAGTGTAGATGGGAGGATGAGTGGAAGAAAAGGAGTAATGTTGTAATTATAATGTCAGCATTTTTAAAAATAGAAAACACAAAAATGGAGGGAAAAGATATTGCTTAAAATTAAGTCACCATATTTTCAACCGATGAAGGCGAGCTAAATCTACCAACACCAAAACGTTGAAAGGGCACATCCGAGCCCCCCTAAGTGTCTCAGACTCAAGGAAACAAAAGCATCTGTGCTCTTAAGAAAAGTTCAGGGATTCCACACCTGAGAAATCAAAGCTATAATGACATTTCGTGAAATTGCAAGGCAGTCTGATGTATGAAAAATCCTTTGTAGTAAAAGCTGCTCTGACTGACTGAAAGCAAAATGACACCCCTTTCTGATGAAAAACACTACTCTCAGCAACATTCATATTCCATTCATGCAAAATACCATGCATTCAGTCTCTAGATCACAGACTGCACCCTAAAGAAAAAGGGTCAACTTCAGAGGAAAAAGAAACAGCAACAAAAAGGAGAAAAGGACAGATGATACGTACATACACATATATGTACTTACATATATGTGTACATATAAATGTACACATAAATACATATAATCATGCATATATTTATATATAATACATTAAACAACTATTTTGAATGTAAAAGTTTTACCAGTAAAGGATAATGTGAATAAATTGCATAAAATGAGGAATTTTAAAGCTTACATATGCAGGCTAATTCACAATATATAATTTTAAAATGTCATACATCATTGGAAAAAAATTCCAAGATCATATTAAGTAATTTATTATTCATTATGAGAATTTTTCTAGAACGAAGCACTGGATGAAGCAGGAAATTATAATAAAAAAGAAAAGCACATGAAACATGTATGGAAAAACTTCTCTGCTTGCTTAGTTGTTTGTATGCTTATGCTTATGTGTGTAGGGGGTTCTATGTGCAAACATGTGTGTCTGTGCATGTGGAATCCAAAAGCTGAGGTCAGGTGTATTACTCAGTGGTTCTCCACCTTATTGTTTCAGAAAGTCTCTTGCTGAACCTGGAGCTTGCTGGTTTCCCTCAACTGTTTGACCAGTGAACCTCTGGGATCTTCTAGCCATTGTCTTTCTTTTTTTTTTTTTTTAAATCTGAAGATGATAGAATTGTCTATTTGAAATGATGAGAATGGGGGAACTCTTCACTAACTTCAAAACTGTACAATCACGTCATATCCAAGTATATTATCTATAAAAATAAGAGAACTGGTTTCTGATTACTCACACTACAAGGTATATGATGCTGAGCATAGATTGTCATATTGAGGAGGGAGGGAAGAATGGGAGGATACAAGGGATGGGATAACCATTGAGATGTAACAAGAATAAATTAATAAAGGAAAAAAAATAAAAAAATAATTAAATAAATAAACAGGACTTGGAAAAGTGCATAACTATAAATTTTGTTTAATTTTCTGAGAATTTATAAGAATAGACATCTGACATCAAGGAAAAGCACTGCAAGTGTTACCAGATTTTAAGGAGTTAAAAGTCACAATTGCAGGGCTAGGAAGGTGTTGTAGTTTACTTTTCAGGGTAAATTGTTCTAATTCTCCACAGTATTGTGAATTCACTAATATAATTTTAGGATACATGATTAAGATCTTAAGACTCAATAGAATTTTCCAAATGAGTTAAAAATATAAATTTAGGACAATGTACTGGCAAATAAGGAGACAAAATTACTTAATACACAAAATGAAATTGCAAAATGGTACAAAACCTACATATAATAAAATAAGATCAGCAATAGTTTTCAGTAGGAGTTGAATAAATATTAAAATAAAATGACAACTATTTTAACATGCATATATGTAGATATAAACTCCAATTACATTTGCTTATTGATGGCTATAAGATATACAGGATAAGTTCATAAAAATATATCTGACATAAATATTCACAGAGCATTATTATGGTTATATAATGTCCAGTAATGAATGTTTTAGGAGATATAAGTATTACTGGAGATAAGATACTATATATTAATAATTTATTTAAGGTTAAAATATATAATAATATATTGGTATGTATCCAGGAACATAGATTCTTCCATCAAGCAGCATCAATATCAACTGATTTACAAGTAGAAAATAAATAACAATAATAAGTGTAGATTTTAAAAGACTACATTTTATTTTAATGTGTGTGTGTATGTGTGTGTGTATGTAACACCAATGTGCACACAATTATGTCAGGGCATACAAGTTGATGGTATGAAATGCACATAATCATTGGATAGCACACATATGAAGATCAGAAGAAAATGTTGATGATAGTCCTCTCCTTCCAACTAGGGCTTTCAGACTTCAGCCCTCTTGCCAGTCTTAGAATAAAGTTGATATTATACTTTGGTCCCTTTGATTCATTGATCAGAGGAGAACAAAAGACTCCCAATACAATATGTACTGTTGCTGTTGACCTTAGTTTCTTAGTTGTCAGAGCTTGGAGGTGGAACACTATTGCTGAAGTTATCACACACTTTGTACACCGAAATTGAAGGAATTGAACTAGAGCTTTGCTCTCATAATGTCTCAATGTCAATGCATAAGCTTGCAAGGAGGAAAGCATTCAACAGTACTACCTGGCTGCAATGACAGTAAACAGTAACAATAACCAGCATGGAAGAATATCCTCACGTGTTCCATAGTGGCACTTCTGTCTTGGGAACAACTAACAGCTGTCTAGTTGTACTTAAGGCCTGTTTTATAGGTGGCAACTGAAGCCTTGTGCTGCAAATCTAACAAACTACCTTTGGGGTGCAGGCAATGGATGGTAAGTGATGGTTACTGAGAGAGGGATGTTCAGCTTTCTCCAGGGATAAGGCCCTCAGAATATTTATGTTACCCCAACTGGTTATATCTAAGCATATATACATAAGAGCAACTGTAATATTTTTTAAGAGGACATGAATTTGTGGTGGGGCAGAGGAGGAGTTGGAGGAGAGAAAGGAGTCAATGATGTAAATATAATCATCATGTGTGAATTTCTCAAAAACGTTTAGAAAAGCATACAAAAAGTAACAAACAAAAATAGACATCTAAAATTTCAAAAATGTAATACTAAGCAACTATGGTAGAGTGATCTCACACAGTATTAGAGATGAACAAAGATAGACCACTGATCTACTTAAAAATGGAAATCTCAAATAAAATATTAAATGAAACAAGTATATATATATATATATATATATATATATATATATATATATATATATATTAAAAGATAACAATTGTCAAAGGACTAAAACTGTGGTTACCTCTGGGTATGTGGCAAAGGAGTATAGACAGAGACATAACTAGATGCTATGTATATATATCCATGAGTGAACTAGAGATATGCAAACATTTGTGTGTCTTGTACTCTATATGTATACACTATAACCCGTGCTTATTTCTTCTTTTGCATTTGGACTTTATTTTTTGATTCATAATAAACTACATACAGTAAGAACAACTCTGAAACAACTAGGAAAGCCATATTTGAAAGTTACATTCAAAACGTTTAGCTCATTTGTATTTGGCAACCATGAAGACACTACTATCTATCCATCTAGGTGAATCCAAAGTTTTCTACCTAATCCTTCTCTGTCATGTCTTGTACTTATCAACTTAAAAGACAAATTTCTAGAACTTAAATCCTTAAATCCTAAACAACTTAAGCCTAACTGAAACGATAACTATCTAGTCTTCACCTCCACTGGAGACTTGAGAATGAATAAAACTACTACGTAAGTAGGAAGTGCAGGTAAGCTCCAAAACTAAGTGAGAGATGACAGATGAGTTACCCATTCTCTCTCTATAACCTTGGAGCATCATCTTCAACCTTCTGGCCCAATATATCTGGCAGACGTAACTATGAAACAGGAAATATGAAGGACTTGCTTACACTGTTCTGGCAGAGTCTGGCAGTCAATTCAGCATGTATCCAAGTCTTGTCCATTTTAGACAGCATATTGTCTGTAGAGAGAGCTGGGGCAATTTTGCCCAGTGGATAACTTGCCATTTATGAAGCTATCTCCAAAAGGAGATTTTATGATGCTCATCACCTTCCATGTGGTATGCCTTAAACTAATACAAATATTGTTAAATATCATATTCTCTATGTCTTTGAAGTTTTTTTTACAAGTTTTAATTAAATATTTTACATATACATTTATATTATTATACATATATACAATCAACTACCTACAACAAGAAGAACCATGAAACAATCAGGAATTATATAAATGTTACACACATAATGTTTTGGCTATTGGTATTTGACAGCCTTGAAGAAAATTTCTTTCCTATCTTGGTGAGTGTAAAATTCTGAATGTAAATCAATATCTATCATATTTTATCATTATCAACTTAAAACATCTATCTAGACCTAAAAACATCTTAAACTCTAAACAACTAAGTTTAATTGTAAAAATAAACTATCTAGTCTTCAACCACATCAGAGACTTGAGAAGTAATAAAATTAATTATCTGAGTATACAGGGAGATGCTAGGACACAGAGCAGACAGGTCATTGAAGTTTTTGAGGACCATCTAGGTATCCATTTACACAGTGTATAATCACATCTCTCTATCAATCATCTATCTATCATCTATCTATCCACCTATTTCTCTATCTATTATCTATCTATATATCTATCATAAATCTAAAGAGGGAAACATTGCTTGTTTCTAGATATGTATTATCTGTTCAACTTAGGGTGTATATTTCTGTGAGATGCTAGATTAGTATCTGACATGGCCACGAGTCTCATTGATTAGCCCTCAACTTGTGTAAGTTAATTATCTTAAACTGTAGCTAGGCTGCCATGTTTGCCCTCAGGGGAGGAAGATTCATTTGGTCTTGATGTAACTTTATTTGCTAGGTTGGGGTGTGTGTGTGTGTGTGTGTGTGTGTGTGTGTGTGTGTGTGTGTGCGCGCGCGCGCACTATTCTGAGGAGAAGGGGAAATGGGAAAAGAGGAAGAGGATGGGAAAGTCAGACAGGGAAGAGAGGAGGGAGGAACTGAGGTCAGATTATAAAGTGAAATGATAAAAACATCAATATACTAAAAAAGAAAAGGGGTAAATATAGAAATATGATATACAAAATATATAGAAATGTAGGAGAAATGATAGATTATTGAATCTGCTCTTCAACTATAAGGCTATTTTTATTCTCAAATATTTTTAATTCATTGGTATAGAATTCTATATATTAAAACAGAAATGAGGTTATTATGATACGTGAGTGTAGAATTTTATATATTGATTTGACTTTATTTTTGATAAATAAATGTATGTATGTTTCTACTCTGGTATAATGTATTAGACCTATACAACTCATTTACAAATGTAAGGCTTACTTCTGGTACTGTTACAAGCTGCTATTGCATGTGATTATCTTATACATCCATACAGAGATGCAGGAAATGGAGGTACCTGAAATTCGCAGGAGATATAACAATCAACAAAATATAATTCCATGTTTGTAGTTGGCGGAATTTTCCTGCTATAGTTGCTTTGCCTTTTACCCATCTTCCTTTCTTTTATACACACTCTTCAAGACCACTGAATACATTTTTGCTCTTTCTCTTTTCATAATTTAAAATAATTGAATCATTGAAGACTACCAAAGACAATAGTAGCCACTGGAATTGCCATGAATATAATTAATAGCTCATAATAGTTTCTATTTTAATACATATGAACAGTTTTTTTCTAAAGACATTGCATACATTGCCTTTTTCCTGGAAATATTTAATGACACTTACATATTCAAAATAATAACCTTGTTTCATAAAAAAGCAGAAAGGCTAGGATCATTTGCCATTATTATGTCATTGGTACTTTACATAGGAGAAGAAATAACTGGAATAGTTGACACTCTTTTAAATGTCGATCATGTTTTTGAAAATACAGTAAATCTCAACATATACTAACCTTAATGAACAAAATAATTTCAGCACTGACATTCAAACTTGATATCAGTTCCCTCACAGCCAACACAAAGCAGTTCATAATTCAGAAACTAAATATTTCTACTAGTCAAAGAAATAACATGCTTTGCATGACTGAGTTTTAGTATATTTCTTATGTGTGATTTTATAGAGAGAATCTCACTGTTACAATGTCTGCAGTAACAATGTTATAGTTACTAAAATAGTACCTTTGTGTTGCTCATTTAGGTAGTGACTTTCAATAAAAGTCAAGGACTTATCTTTAGAAATGGAGCTTGATGAAGGTAAATTGCCTTAGCTTAAACTTAAAACCATTTGACAGACCATGATAGTTGAAAGGGAAATTTCTGAAAAAGAATCACTGGACACTTTTTTTCCTTAAATATTTTTGTTTAATTAAATCCCCAATGTTACTTAAGCAGTCAGACTCATTGTTAATTTAACCTAAGTCATTGAATAAGAAAATGTATGCAATAGATGTATGACCCAGAGTGAGTTGGAACCTAAATAGTCACAGTTAATCAGCAAATAAGTACATCAAGAAATAAGTAAATCTGGGACTTGGAGGGTAGCTCTGTGATGAATATGCTATTCCCTAAGAATGGGGACATCAGTTTGGGTCCTTAGATCATATAAAAAACTCCATGTTCAGTAGTGCTTGCATGTAGCTAAATCAATGATTATCACAGCTCTTAACCAAAAGCCAAGCTTTGAGTCTCATCTGATCTGATCGCCAGCTGGTGGAGTCTTTCATAATATATCTATGTTGGGCTAATATCCACTATAAGTAAACATATACTATGCAAGTCTTTCTGGGTCTGGGTTCCATCCATTTGCCTGCAAATGTCAAGAGTTCCTTGTTTTTGATAGCTGAATAGTATTCCATTGTGTAAGTGTACCACAGTTTATTTACCTATTCTTTGATTTAGGGACATCAAGGTTATTTCTAGATTCTTGCTATTATAAATAAAGCTGCTATGAACATAGTTGAACAAATGTCTTCATTGTATGGTGGGGCATCTTTCATGTATATGCCCAGGAGTGGTATAGTTATGGCTTTAGGTAGCAGTATTCCCAATTTTATGAGAAAGAGCCATACTGATTTCCAAAGTGGTTGTACAAGTTTGCAATCCCACCAGCAATGGAGGAATGCTCTTCCTTCACCTCAACCTTGCCAGCATGTGCTCTCACTTGAGTTTTTGATCTTAGACATTCTGATAAGTGTAATATCGAAGCTCAGAGACATTTTGATTTACATTTCTCTAATGACTAAGGACATTGAACATT
The DNA here is from genome assembly GCF_964271855.1 of Acomys minous. Classification (NCBI taxonomy): domain Eukaryota; kingdom Metazoa; phylum Chordata; class Mammalia; order Rodentia; family Muridae; genus Acomys; species Acomys minous. The sequence goes on along the minus strand of NC_140484.1, from coordinate 126,627,334 downwards.
GAAGTGTTTCTCAGCCATTAGATATTCATCTATTGAGAAATTTCTGTTTAGCTCTGTACCCTATTTTTAATTGGATAATTTAGTTTGGTGGTGCTTAATTTCTTGATTCTTTATATATTTGGGATATTAACCCTTTGTCGAATACAGGGTTGATGAAGATCTTCTCTCAGTCTGTAGGCTGTTGTTTTGTTCTGTTGACAATGTCCTTTGCCTTACAAATACTTTTCAGTTTCATGAGGTCCCATTTGTTAACTGTTGATCTTAGAGCCTCATCTATCGGTGTTCTGTTCAGGAAGTTATCTCCTGTGCCAAGTTCAAGGCTCTTCCCCATGTTTTTGCTAAAAGTTTAGTGTGTCAGGTTTTAAATTAAGGTACTTAATCCACTTGGAATTTAGTTTTGTGTATGGTGATAAATATGGATCTATTTGTATTTTTCCACATGTAGACGTCCAGTTGACCAGCACCATTTGTTGAAGATGCTATCTTTTTTCCATTGTATGGATTTGGCTTCTTTGTCAAAAATCAAGTGTCTATAGGTATGTGGATCTTTTTCTGGGTTTTCTCTTCAATTCCAATGATCAGCCAGCCTATTTCTATGCCAGCACCATGCTGTTTTTATTACTGTTGCTCTATATTACAGCTTGCAATTGGGATGGAGATTCCTCAGGAAGATCTTGTATTGTACAGAATTGTTTTAGTTATTCTGTTTTTTGTTTTTGTTTTGTTTTGTTTGTTTGTTTTCCATAAGAAATTGGAAATTGTCTTTCAAGGGCTATAAAGAATTGTGTAGGAGCAGGGCATGGTGGCATACGCCACCACTCAGGAGGCAGAGGCAGGCGGAGGACAGCATGGTCTAAGCTGGCTGGCTAGCATGCCACAGGCATTTGCCTTGTGCTGTTCCTACAGTATTGAGGCTACAAAGACATGACATCTAAGCACCCTTTTAAAATATAGGTTCAAAGGCTAGAACTCAAAGTCCTCATGCTTGTCTATCAAGGATGTTACCGACTGAGCCATCTACTAAGCCCATACAATAATGTCTTCATGAGTAATTAAGAATTGTGTGGGTTGGGGAGGGGTGGACCACTTCTCTGAGGAGCAGGGGAGGAGGAAGAGGGAAGAGGGACGAAAGGGGCTGCAATTGGTATGTAAAGTGAATAAATAAAGTATTGAATTAAAACAGAATTGCATTTATTATACTCAGCATCAGTCCATTGGAGAAAATTTATTTCCATTTCCCAAGAGCTATCCGTTGCAAATGGTTTCTTAGGTAAAGGTAGAGCTTTGTGTCTACTTATCATTCTCCATGTTAGGATCTTGTCTAGTTTTAACTTGTGTAGTTCTAATGCATGTTATCACAGCCTCTGTGAATCCATGTCTATATCCATGCTGCTTTGTCTAGAAGATTCTTGGAGTCATCCACTACATCTTGCTTTTATAAACTTTCCTCTCTTTTCTGTGTATATCCCTGGACTAGCACGGTGTGTACCTACTCATAAGTGGATGTTAGCTGTAAAGTAAAGGATCACCATGTTGCAACCCACAGACCCAGAGAGGCTAATTAACAAGGAGAGCTCCAAAATGGATACAAGGAATTTCCTGGGAAGGGGAAATAGAATATTCTAAGTAGGCTGAGGCAAATAGGGATATGAGCAAGAGGGATCATCCTAGACTGGAGAAAGAGAATGGGGTACAGATGACTAGATTTGGGGGGACATTTTAAGAAAATGTGAACACCTGGTGCACTGGCAACTCTTTAGAATCTAAGAGTTTTGTAATGGAGAATATAGACCCTGAATCGGTATCTTCTGTAACCAAGCAAGGCTTCCGGTGGTTGGTCTGGGACACCAATCCAGTCACAAAACCTTTGAGGTACAATTTGTTCTTCCTTCAGCACGTGCTTGGGTAATGGTGACAGAGAAATTTTGGGAGCAGGAAAGCAATGACTGGTCTAACTTGAAGCCCATGAGAAGGATGGGATGTCCAACACTGCCTGGCTGCCAGGAACCTGAGACTAGATAATGCAGAGCTCTAGAATAGAACCAGCATGACTGGCAAACAACAACAACCAAAACCAAAACAAAAAAAACAAGTCAATGAAATCATTCCAGATGATATTCTGCTATATTTATAGATCAGTGTGTAGCCCAATTGTCATCAGAGAGGCTTCATCAAGAAACTCATGGAAGCAGATGCTGAGACCCACAACCAAATATTGGGTGGGAAGGAAGGAATGTGGGAGACTGAGGGGTTGATGACACCAGAACACAGCCCACAGAATCATAGGGGTTCACAGAGACTAAAGTGATAATAGCAGGGTCTGAATGGGCCTGTGCTAAATCCTCTGCATATATATTATGGTTGGGTAGCTTGCTGTTCCTGTGGGTCTCCTGACAGTGGAGACTTTTTTGCCTACTCCTGGGACCATTGTCCTCTACTGGAGGATTTGTGCCTACTCTTTTTTTTTTTTCTTTTCATTTCTTTTTCCAGATAGAGAATCTCTGTGTAGCGTTGGCCTTGAAATCACAGAAATCTGCCTGTCTCTACTTCCCTGAGTGCTGGGATTACAGGCAAGTGCCATGTGCTTCGTCTTACTGTAACTTGTCATGCCAGTAATTTTCCTGGGAGGCCTGCTGTTTTCTGAAGAGAGAAGGAGGAGGAGTGGATCTGGAGGAGAGGAGACGTGGATAAACCGGAAGGAGTGAAGTGAAGGGAAACTTCAGTCTGGATGTGTATATGAGAGAAGAAGAAGGAAGGAAGGAAGGAAGGAAGGAAGAAAGGAAGGAAGGAAGGAAGGAAGGAAGGAAGGAAGGAAGACGAGAAAACAACTCTCAAAATAATTGCTTTGCTATTGGTAGTTTTTGTTAGACTGTTATTAATATTAACATTTCTTCTTTTTAACTCTGTTCTTCAGAAGTAAAACTATAGCGTTAATGGTTACTGTCGTCTAACATGAAACCTGTATTTAATAGGGAAGAAAAATATATATTGAAACACCTGTGTATTAATTAGCTCATGCCATTTTCTCTTAAGCTGTTGACATTTAGACATAATCATCTTTTCTCCAGAATTACCCAAACTGTTTAATTTTAAATAGGTCAACAATCAAATAAAAGATGTATTTTTCAGTTGTGCTTTATGTTTTGATACACTTGTTTTTTAATGAAAATCTACATTTATTTATTAATTTATTTTATGCGTTATTATTGTGGATGTTCCTAGTAAGGATCTAAGACAGGAGACAGTTCTGTTCTTCCACTGTGTAGGCTCTGGGTGTCAGGCTCATGCTGTCAGGATTGACTATAATTGCCTTTATCCACTTAGCCATCTCACAGAACCCTCCCTCTCCTAGAACAGAAGCTGCAATGGAGTCAGTTTTCCTTTCCTGATTTTCCATAGTGTATCCCTTCCATAATTGTTTATAATCTTTTCAGATGCAGAAGGTGAATCATTAATGAAGAATGGATGGACAGAGGCACAAGTGGCACATAAGTTGATAGTATTTTCCTAATGAACGGGCTTGAGCACTCTGTAGAAAGATATGCCATTAAATCTAACATTTCCTACTGTTAGACATTTTATGGAATTGGGTAGATATGTCCAGCCTGCATGATTTTTATTTTATTTTATTATTTTATTTTGCTTTGTTTTTTACTTATGCCAAGGATCTGACTGGTCACTGGAAAAATTCTTCATTTCCTTTCTGATCATTTAGTGTTATCCATTCTTAACCTCCAGAAACCTAATAAATGTAACAAAGGTATTTAATTGTTAGAATATATTCAAATAAAGTTTCTCATTTTGAGTACTCAAGTTTGAGTCTCTCATAATGAAAAGATAAAATATTTCCATGAAACACGTTTGATTTTCCTAAGCTAGAATGTTGAGCCATTTGTCTAGACGTGATTAAACTAAGGCACATCCACAAACCCATTTATATAGGGAGAGAATTTCACTTATAAATATATACAAACAGCTTACTTTCACATTCAGTATAACATTTTAAAGAAAAGGTATCCAAGAAAAAGTCTGTAATGAATAGAAATGGGCTATGTGTCTTCTACCTAAGAAAAAATATTTATTTTAAGTATAAAAATACAAATCAAACTAGAAATTTGTCACATTGTACATGACATAGGAAATAGTGTGAAAAACCAAGTATCAACATGCATTGTTGATGAAAGTGAAAATTAATACAACTTCTTTGGGAATGTTACTTATATAAAAATAATGATACTTGGATACTGACCCAGAAAATCCACAGTATAATTTTTCACTGCCAGATTGTTTTAAACAATCAATTAATAGCTATAATATCTGTATGAATGAATAAAAATTGTTTAACAAAACTGTGTTAAGTTTGTACATGACTAATTTTAGACTAATGAATACAGATAATTAAATTTTTTCTCACAGTATTCTGTTTCTGTTTTGTCTGTTAATCTCATGCTTTGCTTTAGCCGGTGACTTATGAGCAGAGTAGAACTCTAACTGCATTTGTGTGGTTATGTAACTTCCTTTGTGGTAGGTATACACACCATGGACAATACTCTTTGTCATCTCAGACACCTGAATAGAAACTTTGAAGCTTTTTGAACTCAACTACTAAGTAATACTCAGCGAGAGAAATGCTGAACGGTTTCACTTTTATGTGAAATCTGAACATATTTGAACTCATAAAAGTGAAATGTAGAATGGCTATTATTATATTCTGGGGTCATACAATTCATATAACGATATAGTCAGCTATGAGGACTGGATTCTGATGAGCTATGGTACAGCATGGTGAAGATATTAACAATGCACATTTCGCAATAGTTGATATAATAGATTTCAGTGCACTTGAAGTGGTAAGCAGCGAAATTATTCTTAGTATATTATTCCATAATGAATTCAACATACAGAACTATGTAAATAAAATTACCACTAGCCAAAAAAAAAATTAAAGTAGAATTTCAGAATGGTGCACCCATAAACTCAGTAATGGTAACTAAGTGATTAAAATTATAAACCACTAAAACCTTCTATTATGATTTTATAGCAGTAGATCAATGTTTCTTTTCTCTCAGTGGTCAGACTGATATTCTGGTTGAACAGTGCCTATATGATTTTTTGCTTATTTGTTTGTTTATTTGTGAAACAGGGTTTCTCTGTTTAACCCTGAATATCCTAGACTCACTTTGTAGACCAGGCTGGTCTCAAACTCACAGAGATCTGCCTGTCTTTTCCCCCACTCTCCAATTGCTGGGATCACAGGTGTATGCAACTGTGCCCAACCATTGACTATGTATTTAATAAAACTTTACATTCCTATGAATATAAAATACAATTAAATATAAAAAGAAGGTAACTTATATTTCCAGTGGAAATGTTATAATTTATTTTGAGATGGTAAAATACGATAGAGTGGTATATATCCTTATTTCTGAGTGTTCATTTTTGGATAAGGAAAATTATGCTAATATAGCATGATTCCTGAAATAAATTATTTTGAGATATCTTAATTCAATGGCAATGTTGGTTACTCCTACACTATATTCACACTAACAATAAAATTATATATATAGATATAGATATATCCACTTCAATAGATAATGTATCAAACAAAAAACGCATGTTAAGCACTCTGAAAAAATATATGTCTGTGTGTTTCTGTGTGTGTATTACTATACAACTGTATGTAAGGAATTCCCAAAATTTGTGGACAAATGGATTGAACTAGAAATTATAATGAGTGAATTAATCCAGAAACAGAAAGAGTCAAATGGTATACATTCATTATATCTGCACACTAGCCCAAGGGGCATGTCTCATGAAAGTCTTCACTTACCAGGAAAGTGGGACAGAGGGGAGGACATCCTATTGGGACTCCAGGTGAGAGAAGCATGGGAGAAGGGGGAAATAGAAGGATCCAGAGGGTCCTAGAAACCTACAAGAAGAACATTATGATGGGCAGATCTGGGCCCAGAGGTCCCTCTCAAACTATGGCACCAGCCAAGGACAATACGTGCAGTAAACTTTGAACCCCTACCCAGATCTAGCCAATGGACAGGACATTCTCCACAGTTGAGTGGAGAGTGGGAACTGACTTTCACACAAACTCTGGTGCCCCATATTTGACCATGTCCCCTGGATGGGGAGGCCTGGTAGCACTCAGAGAAAGGACTTAATACTCTATGAGTATATACAGGGGGAGGAGGTCCCCCTCAGGAACAGTCATAGGGTAGGGGAATAAGGGGAGAATGAGAGGGAGGGAGGGATGGGAGGTTAGAAGGGATGGGATAACAATTGAGATGTAATATGAATAAACTAATAAAATATATTTTTAAAAAGAATAATAATCTAATAAGTGTAAAAGTGGCTATAAACTTGAAAGTGAGGAAAGAATGGAGAGGTTTAAATGGTTTATCTGAGGGCAGATAAAAGGGGGAATGTAAGGGGCAAAGTGATGTAAATCTATTTCAATTAAAACATTAATTTTTAAAAAAATCCATGACTTATTCATTCAGTAAAATACATAATATTTCAAAGATAAATTGAGAAATTAAAAGTAATAAGGTACTCAGCTTGGCCAAGAATATTGTGAAATGTTTAAAAAATGCTAATTTTAATAGGATAATTAAAATAACCCATGATACCCTTAGATTTCATTTTATAAAATAACTTGTTACAAAGCAACTCAGTTTAGATGGTTTCCTGATTCCTCTTCATTAATAGGTAATAGCACTTGACATTTATTGAAGAATTAATATGAAGCAGGACATTTTCAGAGTACTTAATATGCATTATCCTGTTCCATACAATACCTGCTGAAGTGGTTGTGTGAATAGCTACCACTACACATGGTTCTCAGTTCTACCACGTTATTCAGACATGCTCAACAAATGACAAATAACCATTGTGCTTCTGGATCAGTGCCTCTACAGCTTCTTTTCTGATTAAGCTAACTTATGGTTAACTGTTTTATTTTTATTTTTAATTTTATGATGCCTTAAAAATGTGCTTGAAGGTAGAAATATCACTGAGGTCTGCATACCTATTGCCTAGCAGTCACATTGTTTGATCCATTGTCCAGAGCAAGATACATCCCAGTATTACAGATTCCAGGAACTGCTGTGCCCTGTTTACACTCAGTTCATCCACATTGGATGGGCTTGCCACAGAAATGGAGCTGCCTCCCTTCTTTGCAGTCTACTGAAGTTCATAAATACAAAACTGTCCTGTTCACGATACTTTCATCAGTCTGATGAATTCAGTCATTGTGCTTAGACAGTACAAATTGTCTAAGGTGAAGTTAGATTCCTTTGATTTTCTTGTAGTTAATATGCATCTTGTAAGAACATTGCTTTGAAGCTATGTAAAAAAATCACATCCTGTACCAGTTTTATCATCACTTACCAAAATGCTACTGATGCAGTTATTGTAGAATGAGGATTCTGTCTTCTCTGCTCCAAGTATTCAAACTCAGAGCCTCCCTTTTGCTAAGGTAGCACTCTCTACCACTCCACTGCATCCCAGCCCTTGGTTATTGTGTCACTTATGGGTTCATGTAAAATTACAGACTTAATCTGTCCTTAAACTCACTTCACATCTGACACTGGCCAGCAAACTGGGGTCCTCATGTATCTGGACCTCCCCACATGCTAAAATCACAGAATTGCTCAATCACATCCAATGCTTTTTCAACATAGTGAAATTCACATAATCTAAAATTAGTCATGGTAAAGAGAATGATTTGCACAGTAATATTTACATGGCCACAGCAAGCTGAAAGCAAATTTCAAAATAGTTCTCCAACCTGCCATAAAACCCCATGTCCATTAGACAATGGGTCCCCTTGTCTTCCTTCTCCATCTGTTCGGAATTGTTTTTCTCTCTCGGTGGATTGAACTATTCTACATGCTTTATGCATATTGACTCATGTAATGTGTAACATTTTGTATGTCTGCTTTCTTTCTCTTGTTAAAAAGTTTTCAAAGGTTAGCCATAATGAATTATTTGTAAGCATACATTATTTTTTTACTCCTGATGAATCATATTCTATTGAATCCTCATTTTATATTTTGTTTCTCTTTTCTCCCTTTGGCAAGTACAGTAGTACTGTTATAAGCATCACCATAAAATATTTGTTTCAATTTATGTGTTCAGATATTTTATGTAAGCACTTACGATCGGAATGTCTGTGTCTTTATAGAGTTCTGTCTTTTGGGGGGAACTGCCATTTTGTTTTGTTTTTAAGGAATTACTAACTTGCCACAACTGCATTTGAAAATAAAGAGTGAAGTTTCCAACTTCTGACTTTCCTTTGATGCAGTTACTATTGCTTGCTTCTTTCTGTTGTTTTGTTTCTATGTGTATGACCTGGTATCTATTTGCATAGTATGTGTTTCAGGTGGTGATATACTTGTGTGATGAATGTGCTTGTGACCGCAGGGTTACACATCTGTGCATGTGGAGGTCAGAAGAAGACATCAGGTGTCCTCTTTTATTATTCTTATCCTTATTTCCTTGGGACAGGGTCCGTATTGAGCCTTGATCTAGGTTTGTCCCTGCAAGCCTCAAACATCTTCCTGTGTCTGCTCCTCACAGTGCTGAGATTACAGGTATATGAATCCATATATTTTAAGTGGGAACTAGAGACCTAAACTCAGGTCCTTATGTTAACACAACAAGTGCCTGAGCTCATTTTCAAACCTCTTTTCAAAGTTTAAATTTGCATGTCTCAAATTTAAAAATGTTGAAAACTTTGACCACATTTAAGATATTTGATGCCATTGTTAACCTGGAGACTATGAACTATAAAGCCCTTTTTCTAATTGTGGTATGGCTTAGTCTTTGGTCACAGAGCTTTCTGTTTACTGTAAACAAGTAACTGTGGTGTGGCTCAGCACTAGCACATGCCATTAATACAAGAAAATTCTAAACAGGTATAAATAAATATAACCCTAGGTCAAGAGGCTGAGCAAGGGGAATTAATCTGATGGGGATTAAACAGATAGGAGGGTCACTGAGAAAAAAGGGGTTTTCCTTCTGGGCTGTGAGTTGAGGAGCTTTGGGGAATGTAAACTGAGTAGAAAGGGCTTTTCCTTCTGGGACATCAGCCAAGTAGGAAGGTCTGCTGGGTGCTTTCTCTGCCTCTCAGAGCTGACAACTTTTCACCGCAACATCTGGCTTTTATGTCTTTATTGGTAAAATAGAAAGATTGTGATTTAGTATTTAAAGCAATGCATGTTATCATTTCTTAATTTTCTTTGGATAAGTGTCCCTTAAGGTTCCTAGTATGTATATATTACCTGGGGTCATTTGCCTTTCCATTGTTGAAATAAAAATAATTTGTGTATTCTGGATACTAGACTTTTAAGAGATAAAAGTATTTTTGTTCCACTTATGTTTTAATTTTCTTAATAATGATGAAATTTAACTCATCAATATTTTATCATTCATTGTTTAAGCATCTTCTGCCATTTCTAAGGAGTTATTGTTAATTCAAGATCATGAAAATTTAGACTTAATTTCTTGTTATTGGTTTGAACACTTACATTTAGGAAATCCATTCATTTTCAGTTAATTTGAGTATGTATTGTGAGGTAGGAGTATATTTTGTGCTAAATTATGTGTATAGTATAATTTCACTAGTTTGCTAATAGCAGTTCAATGTCATTTAGCTTAGATTGCTCTTTATCTGGTGATCAATTTTAGTATTTCTGTCTGAAATTAATATCTGGGGTTACTTTTAGACACATTGCATTATTGCTTTAAATGTCTGTGTTCAAGAGAACATTGTTATATGTCAATCTCCATAATAAGCTTTAAATAAGAATAATTTAGAAAACAAACAAAAGAACAATTAAAATAAGAACCGTTAGCTTGGTAGATGGTTGAGCCATTAAGAGCACATGCTGCCCTTGCAGAGGATCTGGGCTCAGCTCCCAGTATCAACACTGAGTGGCTTTCAGTTCCCGTAGTTTTAGCGGCAGGTGATGCAGAACCCTTTTTAGCTTCTGTGGAAACCTTAACTCATGAACATCCCCTCCCCTATACAAACTTTACTTATCTGTCATTATTTTAAAATGAGGTGCAATTATTACTGCCCTCATTGTTATGACAGTCTTGATGGTTCCAGAACTTTTCTGTTTATAGGAAATTCAGCGGTGACTGTGTTTGGGGCCAGCTTTCTTTTCATACTTCAGTAGTGTACAACTAAGTCCAGTAGTTCTTAATACCTTTATTTATTATGAATTGTGCATGTATTCAGTTTACTGGCATGTGCCAGTTGACTAATTGCTCTGTGCGCTTAGCACATGATTCCGAAATGCCTTTACCAAAGCTTGAGTAAATATTTATTTTAATAGACCGATCTTGATAAAATTGTGAAAAATTAGTACTTAGACTACAGAAATGTGTTATTTCACTGTTTGGAGGCTGGAAATCTAGAGTCAATGTGCTCGTAGGTTTGTCTTCCCTCAAGGCTGCTTTCTTTTGTAGACAGGTTGATTTGTTTTTCTGAATGTGCATCTTTGCTATCTCTTCACCCTCTACAGACCACAGTTATATTTAATTAGTGCATGCACTAGGTCCTTCATTCCAACCCAATCATGTTTATAAATGTTTCATAACCAAAGGTTTGTGCTGTGATTGCCATAGATCTCCTCTGGATCATTCCCTCTATGACTGGATTACTCTGTTGGCCGTTTGGCCAGAAATTATGTGTGAAAGCCATAAATGGGATCCATGACTTGGGGGAGGGGGCGATGACAGGTTTGTTAAAAAAAAAACTTTATATTGCTATCTAAGGATATACATTGAAATGATTAGAAGGAGGCAGGGAGGGGTAATGTAAGAGCTGGGGAGTTGAAAGTTAAGAATGATCTTAAGAGGTGGGAAGGATACTGGCAACACTTACAAACGGGATCTTTTGGGTCATATGGCACCGCAGATTTTTCTTCCAGGCATACCATGTGTATTCCTTTCTACGATGTAGCAAAAGCTGCTATGTTGACCTGGAGAGTCATTAACTAATAGTGATAACAATGAAATAAAAAGAACAATACACGGAAGGCGAGGGTATGGTAGTAATAGAACTTCAACACTTCTTAGTGAAATAGACAAGGAGGCAGGGTTACAGGGCAGTCATTTATCTCTCCTTAGTCAAGCTGCGCGTGATCTTGTAGTAGAGTGTATGGGAGAAGGAAGGTGAACTGAAGGCTGAAATCTTCAGTGCAGCTTTTATGACATTTTAATTCAAGTGTAGTACTTGCAGCAATGCAGCTGTTCTGAGTTATTCAGTAATGAATCAAGGAAACCTGAATTTACCCAAGTTACCTTTGATTGGATCACTTCTTTGATCCATCCTTGATGCTGTATCTATTGATGTATAGTTAATATTGATTATCAACTTGACAGGTTTTAAAATCAGCTCAACAACAAGTCCCTGAAAATGTACTGTTTGTCTAGACCAAAGAGGTTCTATTCCCTGGGCTTGAATCCTGAACTTCATAAAAAAGAAACTGAACAAGAATAGTCATTGTCTCTTATGTACTAAATATGTTCTCTTTCCTGATGCTTCAGGGACCCATGCCACCTTGATTTTTCCATTGGGATAGATGATGTCCTAGAACTGTGAGCCAAAATAAGCCCTTTCCCCCATAAGTTGCTTAGGTCAGAAATTTTACACAGTAAGGAGAAAAGTAACGGGATAGTCCATGTGAAACAATGTGGATGTATCTGCAAGGCAGTGGAAAAACAAAATAGCTTGTAGGGAAAGAGTGAAACCGTCCACTTTACATTTTAGAATTCTGCTCACACCAAGTGTGGAGGATGAAATAGCTATTAAATGTCGGAAGCAATGTTAAAGGCTTGAAGTCATGCAGTTCTGCAGATAGACCAGAGTCCCTCTCATTGATATCAAAGCAACGTTTAGCCTTGCATTATATTTTATATTAAGTAATGGCATGAGAAATATCTGTGAATATCAAAAATGTGGGCACTTATTGATCAAATTAGGAGTTATATATCTAAATAAATGTTTCTATGTAGTGACCTGTGCAAGCACGTGTCTATTTTATCCCAATCTCACCTGTCAGTGTGTGTGCTTATCTTGATATGTGCGGGTTGTCTAATAAAGTCATCTATAAACTATATTAAAGCATTTTCTAAGTTATTAAGTTATATGTAACAAGTATTTAAAACATATGATTTGACACACTGTTCAAAATTCTGTTGCCAGTTTCCTGAGATGACCTAAAGGAATGTGGTTGACCTCAAAAAAGAAACCCCTGTGTTCTAAAAATGCACCCATTCCCTCAGGTGCTTGTAAAGGCAGCTTTATGCATAATCTGTTTTTTCTTTTCCTGTCTTAACACCACACGCTACCCCTTTTATTCACTTGATTCATTTTTGGAACCTTCTATGCGCCTGATTTCCTTGGTTACTCTTATTTTCAGGAGCCCAGTTGCTCTCGTACAAAAGAGTAATCAAATTGAATTTTAGGATTTGCTGTGAGGACTCATGAGTTAATGATTGTGCAGCTTACTTTAGCTTGGTGAAATTAAAAAATATTTTAGGAAGCTGAGAGTTTTCCTCCACCAGTAAAATGCTTGCGGTGCAAGAATGCGAACCTGAGCACCCACATTAAAAAATGATGTAGCACATACTTCTTAATGTTTTTTTTAAAAGTTTTAAGGGGAACAGGATCCCCAAGGTGACTGGATGGCCATCCTGGATCTAACATGCGATCTTCAGGTTCCAGTGGTAATTCTTGTCTCTCAAAGTAATATGGACAGCTCCCGAGATACAACACTCGAGGATTCAAGGGTAACATCTGGTGTTTACACACACACACACACACACACACACACACACACACACACACACACACAAAACTAATTGTTTCAGAGGAGGAAATGAATAATCAGATTGAATTATTCAACTTCTTAGTTGACCGAGATTGGAAACTTAGAATGGTAACAGGATAGGAAATATATATTGCAGCAGTAATGTTATGTTATGTGATGTGATGTGATGTAATGTCACATTCAGGTAGGTAGAGGGTTCATTTAGGGGCACAGAAATTCTGCAACACACTCCGGGTTTTGATGATGACCAGTGTTTGTCTTTCATTACACTTCATTCTGACGGAAATTGGAAATAGCAGAAAGCAAAATTTAATGTATCTTTAACATCAGTTAATACATTTATACTAACAAAAAGATTTTTCTACCAGAAATTCACAGAATACTTTATATTGGAGCAGTTTTTATTCTGACAGCTCATTGAGGACAATTTTTTGGTTCCAACTTCTGCTTCAAAAAAGTGACTTTGCCTCTATAGAACGAGGTAAAAATATCTAGTGGCTTATATGCAGCTGCCATCTACCCTCTCAACCTTTCCCATGATTCCTTGCTCTTCTTTTTCCTGTTCTATCTATTCTTTCTTTCTTAATATCTAGAACTATTGAGAAGTCTCTTGTTACATAGATATTTATATAGGACTATAGGATGGCTGCAACCTGGATATATACTTTGCCTTGATTAAAAGTTGCTCAACTATTTTTGTCATTAAATTAATTTTAGTAGTAGGGTATATTTTTCAATGGGTTAATTGCTTGGTACACAAATGTGAGGGCATGAGTTCAAATGTCCAAATATGTGGTAGCATCTGTCCATGATTGCATCATTTACTATGGCATGTGAGATAGACAGTAAAACACATTGAAATTCCACAAACCAACTACTCTGTTATAAATATGGAGGGTTTTGCTCTGAACTTGTCCTGTAGCACAAAAGTATGTTTACTCTCTCATATAAACATCTTACACATACATTAACACTTCAAAAAACAACAAACACAAATAAAAATAAATTTATATTAGATTTCTACCAATATGTTCCATTGATGGAACCAGGAGAACTTTACATTAGATGCTCTGCACATAGACATGATAATGCAGACATTTTTTTCTTGGTGCTAGGGATCAAACCTTGAGTTCTGCATATGATAGTCTAGTATTCTTTGGCTGACCATATCACCAACTCAATCTCAGACCTGCCTTAGAATTATAAATACATAGACTCTTTAACATTTGGTAAGATTGCCTTTGGGATTGGAACAATCCTAACTTTTGAAATATTGTTTATATTTATACAAAACTTCCTTTCCTGGTTTCAAATCTTAAAATATTTCTAAAAGCATTTCATGGCTTACAATACATTTTAGTAACCTTTGAAGATTCCAATGCTTATCTCTGATGATACAAATGAGAAGAAAGGGAAGAAACCAAATTTCATAAGTATAAGCAGTGTTACAAAGAGAAAGTTCTAGGATGAATTAACTAGTTTGAGTAGTTCTGTTAGTCAGGGTTCTCTAGAGGAGCAGAACTTATAAAGTGAATATATGAAGGGGATTTATTGAGCTGGTTTAGAAGCTGTGGTCCCGGCAATTCAACAACAGCTGCCTACTAGTTGAAAGCCCAAGTATCCAGTAGCTGTTAAGTCCATGAGGCCAGCGTCTCAGCTGATCTTCAGTATACACAGGAATCTCAAGGAAGTAAGTTCTAATGACAATGAAGGAATAAACTTTGCAACCAGAGCCAGGACAAGCAGGTAAAGAGCAAGAGCTTCTTCTCTGTCCTTTGTACAAGCTGCCAACAGAAGGTATCACTCAGATTTAAGATGGGTCTTCCCACCTCAAGAGATCCATATTTAGGATGAGTCTTCCCATGTCAAACCCCTCTCATATGTACTCATCCACTTGGCTTTTAGTTCCAGATGTGTTAAAGTTGACAATCAAGAATAGACATCACAATAGTCATATTTCATACTAAATATCATGCCTCCTTAACAAGTCTATGGATACTGAATCATAAATAGACAAAGACTGGATCTTCCATTTCTGTATTACTAACATCTGTGAACATTTGACTTCTGAACACCGTCTTCATTTTATTTTTATTTTTATTTTTTCCATTTTTTTATTAATTTTTTCTTGTTACATCTCAATGGTTATCCCATCCCTTGTATCCTCCTATTCTTCCCTCCCTCCCATTTCCTCTTATTCTGCTCCCCTATGACTGTTCCTGAGGGTGATTACCTCCCCCTTTATATGCTCATAGGGTATCAAATCTCTTCTTGGTAACCTGCTGTCCTTCCTCTGAGTGCCACCAGGTCTCCCTCTCCAGGGGACATGGTCAAATGTGAGGCACCAGAGTATGTGAGAAAGTCATATCCCACTCTCCACTCAACTGTGGAGAATGTTCTGACCATTGTGTTCCAGATCAAGAAGTTTTAACACCTGCTATGAGTCAATAATCATTCAACTTTAATCACTTAACAAAACAGAATTTAAAAAGTTTTGAGTACAATGTTTCTCTCATTGTTTCAGGTTTTTGTAATTTTTGTTTTGTTTTGTTTTTGTTTTAAAACTTTCTGTATGTGTAATGTTTCTTAAATAAGCCTCAGAAAAAAGAGTATATGTTTTCCATGTAAAATTGTGGCACTACCGCAGCGTTCCTTTTGCTTCAT
The DNA here is from genome assembly GCF_964271855.1 of Acomys minous. Lineage (NCBI taxonomy): Eukaryota > Metazoa > Chordata > Mammalia > Rodentia > Muridae > Acomys > Acomys minous. The sequence goes on along the minus strand of NC_140484.1, from coordinate 126,611,816 downwards.
CACCAGATACTTCTATTTTTAATAATTTATAATATAGTTATTAATTTTTAGTGTTTTTTGGCATCGACAGAAGCATAATGAGTTTGTGGATACAAGTTTGTCCATATGAGCTTTCTTCTGTTTAAAGGGTCGTGTTTTCTTGGCTTCCTCCATTCACTCGTGCTCTTTATAGTTCTTCTGTGGAGTCACCTGAGCTCTGAGGCTACGGATTTCTGGAGACTTCTGATTTAGGGCTGAGCGTTCCCAGATCTATTTCTCTGTCTCTGTCTCTGTGTCTCTGTCTTTCTTTCTGTCTCTGTTTTTCTCTCTGTCTCTCTCTCTCTGTCTCTGTCTCTCTGTCTTATTCAATTATGCTCAAAATTTAGGCTACTTTATGACATACTAATAAAAAATATTCATATAAATAGCCATTAAAACATAATATAGGGTCTGAAGTGATAGGTCTGTTAATAAGATATTTGCTGTGTAAGTATTACAATCTGAGTTTAGTCCCCAGAATTCATATACAAAATGAGACATGATGGTCCATGTTTATATTCCCCAAACTGTGGCTGCAAACTGCTGAGCATCCCTGGGATTTGCAAGTCAACTATCATAACCCTAACATACTTTGTAGGCCACAGGCCAATGAGAAACTCTGTCTCATAAAACAATAAATAAAGCTACTAAAGAAAGAGAACCAAGTTTGCTCTCATTTCTATATGCACACACATGTATGCTTTAATGTACAAGAACACATCAGCATACATATACAATGAAATATAGCAACATCGAAAACATCTTTATTTTCCAAATCACTATATAACTGTTGGATATTAATGGGTGGATATAGGTTGCACATTAAAATAACTTCACAACTTAAAGCACTTTAGCAGACTGTATTGGAGGATGTGAAAAAGAGAATTGTTTTCTCTTATCTTGATATCCAGAAATGTCTTTGCTGAAATGGCAAAAGTCTTTCGTGAGGGGAAAATGGCTCAAACAAAAGTCATCTTTTGCTTTCTGTGTTGGTGGGAAATTTTCTGGTGTTTCAATGTTTTCTCAATTTGTACAATGTGAGAAAAGTGGTTTGATATTGATTTCCTTTGGTTGGTGATATTTCTGCTACAAATAAGAAGTTTTGCAAAAGCATAAACGACTAAGGATGATTGTTGACTACGTGGCACTGTCAGCCCCACTCTGCTTCTTGAGAAAAGATTCCTTGTCCTACCCATAATCCACTGAGAGTGCTCTGATGGTTTTCTTGTCTTTTCTAATGACAGGAGCTATGTGCTAGTTCAAAGTCTGTTCTGGAAAGAAATCCAGGTAGAATATTGTTTATAACAAGACAAAGTTTAATATTAATAAACAAATGAGTTAATAGTGATTAGTCTCTGATATTTCGAAAATATACTGTTTAATAACTAAGACAATTTTTTCTGAAATTAATTCTAACTCAACAAAAATATATTTAATCAATAATTTGTGTTTACTAATATAATTGAAAAGTTTTCTTATTCCTTAGCTAATGAAAGAATATGAGCATTTTTCTTGACATAGGCTTCACTGTTATTTCATCTCTTATACAAGTGAGGAAAATACAGTGAAGAGAAGCACTCAGATTGGACAGTGGGCTGGGTCATTTGAAACATCTCTGGCACCACATACCATAGCACAAAAGAAAGGATTCCTCCTTCCAATACCATTTTCAGGTTGCCTTTCTAATTTCAAAGACCCTAGACAGCCCATACCACTTGAGTTGGGCCTTTGTTGCACTTTATAGCATTTGATTTTCCAAGTTTCACATCTTCTACCACAAAGAGTCATTTCCTTATGACAAAGCCAGAAATACTTAGAAAATTGCAGTGACGGAAACTTATGGTGTAAGTACATACATGGGTTTAAATAAAGTGAAGGTCCCCATTGTTTTCCCTAAGTATGTCTTCTTTAGTATTGTTTTTTTTTTTACACGTTTTGGTGGTAAATATACTTTCTCATTCCCGAAATGACTGTCTTTGTAGTCTTTAACGTAACATATCGACAAAGAAGGTAAGCCTTCAGTATGTGGATTTTCACCTCTGTTATCCACCTAATATTTTTGGTGACTGTGGGAGCATTCCTGAAAGAGAAAATGCCATGAAAGATATAATACATAAAACACAGATCTAAATGTGTACATTGCTCATAGGAGACAATTGTCAATGTTCTCAATACATAAAACAAAAGTTGAAATGTGGAATATAATATTCCTTTATTAGTTAGTTTTCTGTTGCTGTGATCAAATACCATGAAAAGAACCAAGTAGGTGCTCAGGAAGAAGAGCAGCAGGTGGCAGGCATCATGATAAGAGCAGAGGGAGGAGAGATCACAGGAAGGAGAGAGGGAACTGAAAGTAGTGTGAGGCTTTTAGCACTAATAGGCCACGCCCAGTGAGGGACTCCTCATAACCTCTCCAAACAGTGCCCCAACCGGGGACCAAGTCTTATTAAAACATTTTTCTTTGGTTCTAATTCTTTCATATATAAGATCCCAACAGCAGTTTCTCTCCCTTCTTTCCTCCCAGTCCCTTCCCCCAACTCATCTCTCTCCACTCCCATCCACTCCTCCTCCTCCTCCATTTCTCCCCAGAAAAGGGCAACCAAACATGGCACATCAGGGTCTAGTAAGAGCAGCAATCTCCTTGCTTAGTAAGGCTGGAGGAGGCAATACAGTAGGAGGATAAAGGTCCAAAAAAGCAAGCAAAAGAGCCAGAGACAGTCCCTGTACCCTCTGTTCAGAGTCCCACAAGAAGACCAAGCTACACATCCATAACATATATGTAGGAGGCCTAGGTCTCTATGGTTGTTGGTCAGACACTGAGATTGACAGTTAGTAAATGGGAGCTGATGAAAGGGACCAAAATTTTAAATTCATGAGCATACAGGAGATATTTCTCACTCAGACAACCACAATCTCTTACATTTTTTGGTTGTGAACCTAGCCTTTGATGGTTGAGCCAGCTCATCATCTCAACCACCACAATCTCTTAGAATCTGCTTTTAGAATCTGCTTTTGTTGCTACTGTATCTGGACCATTTTCCATTTTTTTCCTTCTTGGATATTGTGTGTAGAAAATGATCCTATAACACTACACATTTTGAAAAAGGAATTAGGAGATCCAAGATGGTGACCGGGATCTCACACTGTGTCTGATCACTGGGACAACAGTGACTACTGCACAGTGACCTAAGGAACAAACTGAGAACTACAGAACACCAGTGCTGGTATTTCCCAGGTGGAGGGGTCCACATTGTATGGAACACAGCTGGGTGAAGGAGAGATAAACATGTTTTTGTTTAGATCCCCAGTGTGGGATGAAGAACAGACTTGTAAGAGAGCAGGTGATGTTTATCCCCTTAGAAGTCGAACCACGTTGTCTGGGAGCTTAGCTGTTAACAGCTGAAAAACATCCTTGAAAAAAATTCTGAAAGGACATATAAATGTGAGCCAAAAACAGGAGGTGTGGTCTTTGGAGACTTGGCATAGAGTGTCTGTTCATCGCTGGCTTTCCAGACGCTCCTCGATAGACCACACTCCAGTGAAGGCTTTGGAGCTCCAGGCTCCGGCTGAGGTTCGGGTTCCAGTTGCTCCAGGTTCGCATAAGAAAATCCTGATGGCGGTGCCAGGAGAGTTGTTCCTGGGAACTGATACCTGTAAGGTTTAATTTTTAAGTTCTTTAATCTTCTTTTCCTCAGGTTTACGCTAGTTGGCTTATAAGGAAGGTAGGCTCGTTTGATAAGTTCATAATAAAATAAAATTATTAAGAAAATTGAGCCTACAGCTGGGTCCAGCCTCTGAACCACCTGACTAATCTACAGAAAAGTCCCTGTGCTCCTGTAAGTGGGTGCACAGTCTCCAAAGTCTAGCCACTCACCTGCAAGCACAGGGTACCTGCGTTCTCCATGTGTCAGAATAAACTGAAGTCTACAAAACAACAGTGTCCCTGTCCTCTATCTGAGGAAGGGATGATGGGAACTGGAAGATAAGAGTGAGGAAATAACAATTGGGATGTAATATAAATAAACTATAATAAAAATAAATATTTAAAAAATTTTAAATAATATAAAATAATTAGTGTTTCAGTACTTAGAGGTAAGTGGGATTCAGTATCAACATAAGAACTGTGTGGCATATTGTCTGAGCTTTGACCTCTGGTTAAATGTAATTTTCTGGGAAACATGTTTCAAACAGTTTCTTCATAATTGATTCCTTGTTTCTAGAAGAATGTGGTGGATGGATAATTTTCTTCAAATCCTGTGAATAGATCAAATGAAATATTGACTTGGAAAGTGGCTATCTGATTTACAAATAAAGAAGACATTGTCAGTCTTGAGACTAGCTGGTCTAAAACCTCTCAAGTTGTTTCCCATCGTTCTGGTAATAAAATATAAGCACTATATCAATGGACCCCCAACCCTTCCTCATTGATGGTGCCATCTCCTCCTTTTCCTTGTCGTTTGTGATCCAGTTTCATGGTCCATGCTTGTGTTGTAAAGTGATGATGCACTCAGTGAGTCATGATCTCTACTCTACCTAGGCCAATCTCCAAGTTTTGGAAGCCCTGAAAAACAGAAAGGTTTACATCTCTCAGGTCCACAAACCAAATGGGGAATTTAAATTTTGTTGCTTTAACGGAAGTTATAAACATTGAATGTGAAAATAATTAATAGTTACTTTTTAAGAGTAATACATATTTAAAGTAAGCAGATTACTACAGGTGAATGTTAGTGAGGCATAATGAAGATTTAATGGGAAAAAGTACATTATTTTATGTCTGTGGTCCAGTGTGTGTGCACACATTGTTGTGTTCTATCTCAATAACCACATCACAAGCCCCTTGTGCATCAATAGCGATGCTGAACCTATTTGACATTAGCTCCATATAGAAGGTGACTGCTTTTGTCAACATATCTTCATAATTTAGAATCAGCAACTACGTAGTTAACTTACATTAATGCTGTAGTAAAATACCTAATAAAAGCAACTTATACAAGGAAGAGTTTATTTTTATTCCTGATTTTAGGGTACTATTATGCTGGGGGAAATGAAGGCAGTGGGAGCCAGAGGCAAAGGGTTATGTTTTATCACCCATCAAGATATCAAGATGAAGAATGATGAACATTAGCACTCAGATACCCTCTTTTCTGTCCTAGTTCCTAGACAAAAAAAATAGAAGCACCTGTGTTTAGGTGGGTCTTCCCAACCCATTAGACCTACCTAGAAGCCTTCTCACAGACATGGCCAGGCCTTTACTTCCAGTGTTCCTAAATCCTGTCAGTTGCCCAATATTAATTACCACAGTGACTTTCATGATACATAATTGAAATGCAAGAGTTCATGCCAAACAACCCAAGCACATTTCCTGCCATGATCCCAGAATGATCTCTAAAATTATATTGCTAAAAAAATGCAAATGGTTACTCTCAGTGTAACTAGGGCAGAAGTAATACTTCTCACATGAGGCAGTGGAGGTGAGGCATGACAAGAAGAGAGAAAAAGGCCAAATTTTAAATTCTACTTACACCTTGACCACACACATCCGTGCCTTCCTTCAAATATCCCAATGACTATGAATAGCCTACATATAAATAAGATGTGTATTAAGAAAGGTAAGGACTTGCTGGCCCTGCACAAACCGTGTGATAGCTCACTAGACCTAGGCAGCTGAGTCCTAACTGTGGACAACGATATCCCTATACCTTATTTCTTTCATAGACAAAATAGGACTAACATAATAAACATGAAAAGATGTTTCCATTGCTTGCATATATGTGCACATGTATGTAATGTATATTCTGAATGGTTTTAAAATCAAATATGGAGAACCAGGAAGAGTTTTTCTGCATCCAAGATACATATTAACTGACAGAATATTATTATTTAATTCATAATTTTTTCAATATTTATTTTTAAAAATCCTCTTTAGCATTTTTCAGCATGCCTCAGAGTGTTTGTGGTAACAAACCCTGTAACAACTTCATTGAAAATATGTTTTTTAATGATCTTATAAGCAGTTAATGGTTCATGCAGATCAGATTATTAAATTAAAATCAGAAAGTTGATTTGTTTGAACAGCTACCACCAAAAATTGATGGATCAAACATGATTGTCAGTGACATTTTACTGTCCTTAGTCAGAAACAACCAGAATATATTTATCTTGCTATTTTCACTGACATTACCGAAATGTTCCTCATTGTTTGACCAGCTAATGGTTGAAATATTTATGTTTCTTTCATCATAAAAGTCATGTTCTATTGACCTGCTTTACCCACCAGTGTTAGTATTGCAATATGAAATGAAATCATGATTGTATACCATTTTGTTCACTGTTTTAAAAAGTCCTTCTCTTTACATTGGATTAAGAAAAAACTTCTCTGTCTTGTTTGCCAGCTGATTTCCAGGGCTTCCTCTTTGGGAATAATTACCTTGCAACAAAGCTGCTAAAGCAAATGAATCCCAATTCTATATTCAATGCAGTTCACTATGGCATCTTAAGCTCAATTATATAGGTAGTTTCTATTCTCAATTCAGAGTCTTATTTCCTTATAGATTTCAGGGTTCTAATTTGTATGTTGAGTGACAGGTAATATCAATGCAATTGTCCAAAGGAGATTAGATATAGAGCCCAGAAGAGGCAGGGGTTGGCAATGAGGAAAACATTCATTACCAATTAAGAGTACCTTCAAAACTGTCTTTGCATTGGTGTCAGTGTATTTTGGATAGGAAGCATTTAGTTAGACTGACATTAATTTTTTTTTGTTTACAATCAATTTTGATTCACTGTTCATTATAATAAAATAGAAAGTTCATGGAACACTAGAGCAAATGCCTATGGATCGGAAATATCATTTTGCACTACTGCTCAGGGCAGCAAATGAGTTAAAATCAGGGGTAAGAGCAATGTAGAAAGGCATACATTTGAATCACTGTTCTACCTCTGCACAACGAGAGCATTCTGCAGCCAAGGCTTTTAGGACATTCAGCTCTCAACTTGATTTATTCGCCGTGATAAGGGAGTTCAGATCCAGAAGTTAAGATGTGATGAGAATAAAGGCATTAGGCACTCAGCTGACCAGCTTTCCAATAGCACGGACTTGAAAGTGCTCTGAGAAATGACTTCGAAATAGAATTCTTCTTGTTGCTGAAGTCTGACTTTGTTTCAAGGTTGTAGTCAAAAGGGAAATGTTTAAGGAAAAAAAGACAACACTGGCTGGAGAGATGGCTTAGGAGTTGTAGAGAGCTCACTGCTCTTGCAAAGGACAAGAGTTCAGTTCGTAGCAATCCATATGGAGAATCATTGCCGCCTCTAATTCCAGGAAATCCAAACCCCATTTCTGTTCTCTGTAGTATATCAAACACATGGTGCACTTACACATACCCCATCACTCACACATACATGCAAACTAAATAAATATTTCAGTATAATACAATACCTTTTTCATTATTTCCAACTTAGCATTCGAGGTTCCTGAAGTAGACCTTGCAGCTAATAAGAATTACCATACAATTTCAGTTCAGAAAAAAAAATAAGTGATTTTAGAAGCAATAGTTGTTGGTTGAAAATTTATATAATCATGAAATAAAATGTTAATTAGAAAATCACCTCAAATAACATAAGCAAGAAGCATTAAAGTTAATATATTATGCTCTTTAAAGTACAGCAATCAATGAACACAAGAAAGTCTATGAGGGGATGGGGAATTGACTCTGGATTACATGCTTACCACACAAGCAAGAGGACCAGGGTACAGCTTCTCAGAATATACATCAAAGCTAATCAAGCTACCGCCATCAGCCTCAATACTTTCTTAAAAATCAGGGTCCCTGGAGCAAGCTAGCATGCTAGACTATCAGAATCCCTGAGCTCAGCGTTCAGCTATGAAGCCCTGCTTCCATAAGTAAAACGAAGAGTGATAGAGGAAGACACAGCATCATCTTTGACATTCACACACACACACACATGGGTGGATACCCTCCCCTCAACACACACTGAAAGCAACAACAAATTACCCTCAATCAAGCTTACTTTCCAAGAATTTTGAAGAAGTAGTAGTGGGCATTTTGGGGACAGCATAATACTCCTTATTTACAAATATGCAATGTACAGTTATAGCAATATATATGAATGTCTTATTAGGGGGCTGGAGAGATAGCTCAGAGGTTAAGAGCACTGACTGCTCTTTCAAAGGTCATGAGTTCAATTCCCAGCAACCACATGTTGGCTCACAAGCATCTATAATAAGATTTGTATACATAATAAATAAATAAATCAAAAAAGAGAAATCTTCCCTAAGAAAAATTATTTTTCACCTTTATGTACCATTGATCTACTTCTGCCATTTTATTGTAAACATAATGATGAATAGAATAAAAGTGAAAGTGGGAGGGGGTGGAGATGCTATACAAACAGTATTTTGTTCATTTGTAATTGCAGAGTGACTTTATTAGCTTTTTGTTATTCACTTTTCAATGTCACTTTATTTATTTGTTTATTTATTTTTGTTTCTTAATTTATTCAGATTACATCTCAATTTTATCCCCTTGCTTGTCTCCTCCCATTCCTCCCTCCCTCCCTCCCTCCCTCTTTCACCTTATTCGCATCCCCTACGTCTGTGACAGAAGGGGACCTCCTCCCCCACCATCTGGTCACAACCCATCAATTTTCATCTTGGTAACCTTCCTACTTTTTCTCTGAGTGCTGCCAGGCCTTCCTACCAAGGAACAGAGGTCAAATATAGGACAGTAGAGTTCATGTCAGAGTCAGTCACTGCTCTCCTCCACAACTGTGCATAATGTCTTGTCCCTTGGATAGATGTGAGTAGAGGTTCAATATTTACTGCATGTATTGTGTTTGGTTGGTACAGTACCTTGAGCAGACACCCCTGGGTCCTGATCTACCCATCATGATGTTCTTCTTTGCAGGTTTCTAGGACCCTCTGGATCCTTCTATTTCCCTATTCTCCAGGACTCCTCTCACCTAGAGTCCCAATAGGAGGTCCCCACATCTATCCCAATCTCCTGGTAAGTGAAGACTTTCCAGGTACATTCCTATTATGCTAGTGTCCAATTATAAGTGAGTATATACCATGTGAGTCTTTCAGAGTCTGGGTTAACTCATTCAATATGATTCTTAGTTCCATTCATTTGCCCACAAATTTCAGTATTTCCTTGTTTTTAATAGCTGACTAGTATTCCATACTATAAATGTACCACAGTTTCATTATCCATGCTTCAACTGAGGGACATTTAGGTTGTTTCCAGGTTCTGGCTATTATGAATAAGGCTGTTATGAACATGGTTGAGCATATGTCCCTGTGGTGTGGTGGAGCACCTCCTGGGTGTATTCCAAGGAGCGGAATAGCTGGGTCTTGAGGTAGCCCTATTCCCAGTATGCTGAGAAAGCTCCAGATTGCTTTCCAAAGTGGTTGTACAACTATGTACTCCCAACAGCAATGAAGAAGTGCTCCCCTTCCTTCACATCCTCACCAGCATGTACTGTCACTTGAGTTTTTTATCTTGGCCATTCGGATGGGTATAAGATGGAATCTCAGTGTCGTTTTTATTTGCATTTCTCTGATGACTAACGATGTTGAGCATTTCTTTAAGTGTTTCTCAGCCATTTGATATTCCTATCTTGAAAATTCTCGGTTTAGTTTGGAACCCCATTTCTTCATTGTGTTATTTGGGTTGGTGGTGTTTAATTTTTTTTATCTCTTTATATATTTTGGATATTAGACGTTTGTCAGAGGTAGGGTTGGTGAAGATCTTTTCCCAGGCTATAGGCTGTCACTTTGTTCTGTTGATAGTGTGTTCTGACTTACAGAAGTTTCTCAGCCTCATGAGGTCCTATATATTAATTGTTGACCTTAAGGCCTGGGCTGTTGGAGTTTTGTTCAGGAAGTTGTCTCCTATGTCGGTGAGTCCCAGGCTCTTCCCTAACTTTTCCTCTAACAGATTTAGTGTCTTTGGTTTTATGTTGAGTTCTTTAATCCACTTGGACTTGAGTTTATGCATGGTGATAAATATGTTTTTTTGTTCCCATATGAAGTTAAGAATTGATCTTTCAATTTCTTTAAAAATTGTGTAGGCATTTTGATAGGGATTGCATTGAATATGTAAATTGCTTTTGGTAAAATGGACATTTTTACCATGTTAATTCTCCCAATCCATGAACAAGGGAGATCTTTCCATCTTCTGATGTCATCTTCAATCTCCTTCATCAAAGATTTGACTTTTTTTTCAAGCAAGTCTTCCACTTGCTTAGTTAGAGCTACTCCTAGATATTTTATGTTGCACTTGTGGCTATTGTGAAAGGTGTAATTTACCTAATTTCTTCCTCTGCACAGTTGTCATTTATATATAGGGAGGCTACTGATTTTTTTTTAGTTAATATTGTATCCAGCTATTTGGCTGAAAGTGTTTATCAACTGTAGGAGTTCTCTGGTGGAATTTTGGGAGTCACTTATGCACACTATAGTATCATCTGCAAATAGGGATATTTTGACTTCCTCCTTTCCAATTTGGATCCCTTTGATCTCCTTTTGTTTTCTTATTGCTTTAGCAAGCACTTCAAGAACTGTATTGAGGAGATATGGGGGAAAGTGGGCAGTCTTGCCTGGTCCCTGATTTTAAAGGAATTTCCTTGAGTATCTCTCCATTCAGTTTGATGTTAACTATTGGACTGCTCTATATGGCCTTTATTTTGTTTAGATATGTGCCTTGAATCCCTGATATCTCCAAAACTTTAAACATAAATGGGTGTTGAATTTTGTCAAATGCTTTTTTTACATCTAAGGAGATGATCATGTGTTTTTTATTTCAGTTTATTTATACGGTGGATTACATTGATGGATTTTCATATATTAAACCACCCCTGCATGCCTGGAATGAATACTACCTGTTTATGGTGAATGATATGTTTGATGTGTTCTTATATTCTGTTCATGAGTATTTTATTGAGTATTTTTGCATCAATGTTCATAAGAGAAATTGATCTGAAATTCTCTTTATTTTTTGGGTCTTTGTGAGGTTTAGGTATCAAAGTGACTGTGGCCTCGTCGAATGGTTTGGTAATGTTCCATCCATTTCTATCTTTTGGAGTAGTTTGAAGAATAATGGTATTATCTCTTTTTTGAAGGTCTGGTAGAATTCTGCGGTGAAACAGTCTGGCCCTGGCTTTTTTTGGTTGGGAGACTATCAATGATTGCTTCTATTTCTGTAGGAGAAATAGCACTATTTAATTCGTTTATCTGATCTTGATTCAATTTTGGCAAGTAGAATCAATTAAGAAAATTGTCCATTTCCCTGAGATTTTCAATTTTTGTGGCATATATGCCTTTGAAGTAGGATCTTATGATTCTTTGTATTTCTTCAGTGTCTGAAGTTATATTTCCCTCTCCATTTCTGATTTTGTTGATTTTGATAGTGTCTCTCTGCCTATTAGTTAGTTTGGCTAATGGTTTGTCTATCTCTTGATTTTCTCAAAGAACCAGCTCCTGGTTTTGTTGATTCCTTGAATTGTTCTCTTTGTTTCTAATTTATTGATTTCAGCCTTGAGTTTGATTATTTCCAGATGCCTACTCCCCTTAGGTGTTTTTGCCTCTTTTTTTCTAGGATTTCCAGGTGTATCATTAAGTTGCTTATATGAGATGCTTCCAATTTCTTTATAAAGGCACTTAGTGCTATGAATTTTCCTCTTAGCACTGCTTTCAATGTGTCACACAAATTTGATTTGTTGTTCCTTCATTTCCATTGAATTTCAGGAAGTCCTTAAATTTTTTTTTTATTTCTTCCTTGACCCAGATGTCATTAAGTAGCAAATTGTTTAGTTTCCATATATGTGCAGGACTGTTGTTATTTCTTTTTTTTTTTGAAGTCCAGCCATAGACCATGGTTATCTGATAGGATACAAGGTATTATTTATCTTCTTGTATCTGTTGAGACTTTCTTTGTGACCTACTATATGATCAGTTTTGGAGAAGGTTCCATGGGATGCTGAGAAGAAGGTAGAATCCTTTGGTTTTGTTGAAAAGTTCTATAGATATCTGTTAGATCCACTTGATTCATGGCATTGGTTAGTGTCATTATTTCTCAGTTTAGTTTCTGTTTCAATGACCTATCCTTTGGTGAAAGTGGGGTGTTGAAGTCTCCCACTATTAATCTGTGGGGATCAATGTGTGGTTTAAGCTTTGTTAATAGTTCTTTTACAAATGTGAGTCCCTTGTATTGAGAGCATAGATATTCAGAATTGTGATGTCATCTTGGTTTTCTTTATCTTTGATGAATATGAAGTGTCCTTCCTCATCCCCAGTGTGGCTGTGTGTCCCAAGTCTCACACTCTGCCACTGTGGCTGCGCAATGTGTCCACAGATGTCTAGGCCCCCATGTGACACCTGGGCTTTCTCTGGACTGGCATGGTGTGGTTGTGGGTGGGAGGTCTGAGGACATGTCCACCTGTTTCCCCAAGATTTCCCTAGGCCAGGAGCTCTGATGCTTTCCTGCAAGGATTTCAGTCCCAAATACTGAGTTCACACTGCCAAGTAAGGCCACAGTTCACAGCTCGCAGATCGCAGTCAGCATCCTGTCCAGGCTCTGGGGGCTGGTCTGCTGTCCTTCATGGAGTGCTGGATGACCAGAGGTCTGACTAACCTGTGGTCCACACTGTGTGGATCTCTCTCATCCTGTTATCCCCAGCTCCAGTGGTCCGTGGCTCCCAGTAGCCTAAAGCAGCATTTTACCCAGTCCCCTCTATGTTTGATTGTTGATGGCCTGGGGAAGAAATGCTTACCACTGAGATAAAGTTATTCTCACTGTACCCCAGAAAGGAAGCGATAAAAATTCTTAATGTTATTTTGTAATGCAACTAACGTCTTTCCCTTTTTTGGAAAACATTTTATGTGTATGAGTGTTTTGCTCTCTATATTTATGTCTGTGTATCACATAATACCTGGTAGCAACATTTTTTTTTTTTTTTGCTATTTCAGTTGTGATCTTACATCTAGCACCCTCTCCATTCCAATCCCTTCCAAACCCCAAAACTAGGTAATAAAGAAGGTTTATAGGGGAAAGGGACATAGACCTCTTTAGACTACTTGCTAATGATTAGGGATGTCAAGTTCCTTGGGGTAGGGTTGATCTTCACTGTCAGGATATCCAATTTTTTCTACTTCATCACTTTGCTCATGACCAGTTGACAAACTGCAACAACACCAAACAGAAACACCAGTCTTTTTCTTTGGAACACCCTCAGCCCCTCTCGGGGCTCTGGAATTTATACTCTCTCAAAAATCACCAGAATTCCAAACATAAACTATCTGCAGCTGGCAAAAACAAAACAAACCAACCAACAAAACAAACCATCCCTTATGGTGTGCAAGGCAAATCATAATCACCTACTGTGAGGCCGCCTCTTATCCTGTACTTGGGATTAAAACAAAAAGATATTTACATAACATAACTGGTTTGTAAAGATATCAAAACTCTCACTACAACCCTGGTGCCTACAGAGGCAAAAAAAAAAAAAAAAAAAAAAGTCATCATATTCCCTGAAATGAAAATACTGTGCAGTTCTGATGTACCATGTGGGTGCTAAGAACTGAACCTTGGTCTTATGCTAGATCATAAAAACATATTTCATGAAAATCAAAGGCTACTGTACAGCCCTCATGGTACCCGTTATTTGAAGGTGACAGTTCTTTTAGTACAGTGATAACTTTATTACTAATCCACCTTAGGCAAATATTACAGCTTGTTTGGTTCCAAGTATCCTGCACAAGAAACATTTTTTTGAGAAAAGGTGCAAAAATTTAACAGGGTGAGGAGAGTGAAAGGGGAAGATTGCAGAAAGGCAGAGCAGAGGGAGTATGCTTAACACACAACGTACACTTTCACAAACTTGTTTTGTGTAACAGTCCATGTGCAAAGAACATACATCATGAACACCAAGCTATAGAATATGTGAGCATGCCCGTGCGTTTCTGATGCATATTTGGCAATGACAGTTACAGATGGCGTACTATTAGCACTTTTTACAAGGGTGATGTCTGCTAATACTCACAGATGCTTCCTTTAGCAGTTGACAGAGTTTGCGTTCAATCTAACTCCAACTGGACCCAGATATTGCTCTTTTGCACATATGAGCCATGATACTTAAGGAAGGTTATATCCCTTAAAATAAAATTTACAAATTAACTTAAAATGTGTTATCACATTCCTACTGAAGGTCAAAAACGAGATAGGAAGCACTTTAGCTTATAATTCACAGTAACTGACTGGATACGACTTTTTTTATAAGGAAATTTTAGTCAGTGCTGACTCGTGTGTTCTTGTGCTCAACATTAACGACAGTTTAAATTGCTGAGCACAGAGGCAGCTAGTGGAGAAGAAGGCAACCTTTCCCTGAGACTCATTAGATCTGATGTGCAGGTCAAGAAGGTGAAAAAATGGAGTTTGTCGTGAATGACTGACTGTACGCGCTAACGTATTTTAGGAAATGGCTTAACAGAGTTCATTGTAAAAATCCAACTCTAAACATGCCCATCTAATTCTCAGCCAGCTAAGTTGTAGCTTGTGCAAAGTAAAAGATGAGTAGAAGATGTCTACCCATAGCAGCAGAGAAGAATTTACTAAAAATCTCACATGGGAGACTGCCCATTCTCTAGGATGTGGGCCTTGTCCTGGGTACTTTTATGTGAACTGGACACTAGCTACAGTTATCTAAATAGAAGAAGCTCAATTGAGGAGGTGTCTCTCTATGATCAGATGTATGGTATTTGTCCTAATTAGTGGTTTATAGAGGAGAGCCCAGCCCATCATATGTGGTGCCATGCCTGGGCTGGTGGTCAGAAAGCAGACTGATCAAGTTGGTAAGCAGCACCCACCATGGCCTCTGCATCAGTCCCTGCCTCCAGATCCCTGCCCTCTTGAAGTTCCTGTCCTAACTTCCTTCATAGTCAGTGATAAGGAACAGTAATATGGAGGTATAAGCCAAATAAACCCTTCTCTACCCAGTTTGCTTTTTTGTCATGGTGCTTCCTCATAGCAGTAGAAACCCTAAGACAGCTCTGCTTTGTACACATACAGGCAGCACAGTGATTGCGCACAGTGGGCTAAAGAAAAAAGAGCACATGATTTAGGGAAAAATATAGTGGTGAGATGGAGGAAAATTAAAGAGGATGGAACAGTGTATATATAATATTCTCAACCAATTAAAAGTGTTTAAAAATACTAAACAGGGAACACATATTAGCTGCTGCGAGGAGGTTAACGGTCCTGAGAGTGTGGAGTATCATAATCCACCGGTTTCTGCCAGTTCAGAGTCTCTCCAGTGAGATTCCAGGTCACATACATCTCAGAACGAAAAGGACTTCCTTTCTCCCAGCCTCTGCCCTAGGGTGAGTTGCTCAGCTGGAAGTTTTTCTGAATTTACCAGAACCTAGAAGAATATCTAATGATGTAGCTGAGTCTCACCGAATTTGTTAGTGGTTGTTGTCTAGGAAAAAGACCAAACCTGGGCAAAGCAAGGGGACTGCACAGTGGACATCCCTGGCTGTCTTCTATACACTAGGACTGGCTCTGCCTGACGCCTGACATATCAAACACTTCATAGTATCCACGGGCTCCCAGACACGGTCTAAGTCACACTATCACCCCTAGCAGAACATCATCAAGTCTTGGCAGAGTATGAGAAAGGTATTGAAAGATTTATAGGCATGCCAGAATCGCTCTTCTATTCTCTGCACTATCTAGTCAGCCCCAGCCCAGCTAGTTTCATACCAAGTAAGTCTGTGTCTGCGTCTGTGTGAGGTTTTGGATGTTGAGAGGAAACGACTGTCTTTAAGTTGATGGCAATTCAGGAGGCCCTGCAGCCAGACTGGTTCCAGTGACTATCGGATGAGGAGGCGTCTTGTGCAGAAGCAACATCCACCAAAAGGCCCAGGAAGTCTGTGCATCCATCACTTGTGTTCCTGGACAGCTGTTTGTAACTGCAGGGAGATTCTGAGGTCCTTCAGAAGAGTGTGATCCTTGGAGTAATTGAAGGTGGAGACATGATGGAAGAGGTTGGGGTCCACATAAGAGACAACCAAATGACCTGTGGGAAGCTTCCCTTTGGATGATTTTCAAGGGAATCTATCAGTCACAGAAGCCAGGTTACGTTTGCTGTCATCGGTCACTGCAGAGCTGCCAGAGGACAAACCAAGGCTCATCTGTGGTGTCAGCCAGCCAGATGAAGCGCTTGAGTGTTTTGAGAGAGGAGTGAATTCATTTGAGAGGTTTTTTTCCCCATATCAAGTGATCAGCAGGGCTGTGCCCTGACTTTTACCCTTTGATTGCCAACCGAATCATGAAGAGACATTGTTGAAAAAAAAATGGAATCCAAGAAGAAATAAAATGCTTGAGTAAAATGAAGACAATGGAAGCAACTGGATGCAACCAAGAAACGATATCATTTGAAATTAATCTGAAGGGGAAAAAAGTACCAGGAAGACTTTGACCCGCTCGTGAGGGTGCTCCAATTATTGCTGTAAGAATCCCACTCACGCATACATCCACCATCTGCTGGTGACCAGCGAGCTCCTGGCCCAAATCCTATAACTTGGAAAACGACTTCCAATTTTCCTGCTCCATCCGAGAAGCACTGAAGAGTGTCATACTAGCACAGTCTTGAGAACTGGAAAGTCCAAATCTGCCTCGTCTCTAAAAAGAATAAAGCGGCAGAAACCTGAGCTCTCAGTGTTTATGGTGGGGATTAAGACCATCTGCCCAGACTGCCCACAGGAGCAGAGGGAAGGCCTTCATCAGAATGACTTGAATTGTGACTTTTGATTTTTCTAGACTTATTCCGCCAGTGGGTAGAGAGTCATTTAGTTGAAGACAAAAGCATTAGATGTGAGAGAGACTTGAAAGGATCATGAGGTTCTAGGAATTATTGGGGTGGATGCAGGCCGAGTGGAGATGAATTTGTGGGTAGCTTGTCATAGCTGGAGGCACAGCTATTGCCTGGAGAAGTCGAGCTGATTCAACCAAGGGTTTAGTTTGTTTCTCCTGGTGATCTCAGGGGCTTTTGAACTTAGTGCTTCCATGGTGCTGCGGTCACTCAGACGGGGCTTTCTTGACTTAATCACTCTCTATTGAATACTCGGCTCAAATAGTGCTTTTGTGAACAGTTCAGTTGACTTCATTTGGCTACTTGTGACCTGTCTTCCAAATGCCACTATGCTAGCCAGTTAGGAACCAAATTTTGCCTGGCTACTTGATCTGGCTGTGCAAATCCAGCACGACCTGCCCCAGGCTCATAACCTGTAACTGCATAATAACTAGCTCTTTTGCTTGGGGAAGATACCTTTGCTGTGTGTTGAAGTGGCTATAATTCTGGCATGACAGTAAAAGATCAGTTTCCATTCCACCCAAGTGTAAACTCAGGCAAATCCTGACTTTTCCAGGACTGTTTCCTCATGAGTGAATGCTGACAGGCATAGAGGGTGGGACCAACTGACTCTGCTGGAAGCAATATGTTTCGAATCTCAACCATACTCAACACCCTTATTTATTAATCACTATTGGCCCAACTTTATGTTGTTGTTCTTTTCTTAATGCAGCAATAAGTTTGTCCTGTGGGTTTTGAAGTGCTTGGTGAATTAGCATACTCAGACCCTGAGGTTGGTTGTCCTTCCTGGGTTCTCTGTAATTCTCCGTTTTTGTTGGTGGCATAACAGAGCTTTCTTGTATGTGTTTTCTAAATGTATCAATTATTTTAAGGAGTACATAAAACATATGCATATAACAGCAGTTTTTATAAAAATAAATACAATTTAAAAGATTCAACTTTTGTTGGTATAAGAAATGCATTTCTTATATTTTATTGGTTTTCAATCTGTAGTGGCCATTACTGAAAATTGTATATAGTAATTCTGTAGTTACTGTATTTTTATGTGTTGGAAGTCCAACTTTGCATTTCATTTTTGTGGTATGACTTCTTTGTGAATGCATAGGAAAATTTATTGAGACAGAATTTCTGTTCTCCTTGATCTGTGTTGAATGTATTTTGTACTTGCTTATGTGTTTGTATTCTTGGCCAATACTAATCCCATTATTGAAGGATAATTAGTAAATATGCAAGATCCATATAAATATATGAGTTTTATATTCAAAGCACTGAAAATTATTTTAAACATTGTTAAGTTCCCTGGGTCTTTTTCTTATCAGCATATTTGAAAAAAATCTCTCTCTTTATGTTGTAAATGTAGTAAGGACAATAGCCAATAAACATTTTAATAAAAAAGAAAAGATACTAATACAATACTAATAATGGAGTGATGATTAAAAGCCACATTCTATTTGTCCAATGGATCTTCAAGCAAACATTCATGATCATCCCATTGAATATAATCAAATACACCCACAAAGAAGCTGACAATACTGCTCAATAAGCCTGTTTTTGTTTTGCCTTATTTTGTTTTAATCATTTGTTCTCATTCCAACAACTCAATTTAATTCCAGCAGAGTTTGCATTTATGACACTTCTTTACAAGTGCATATATCACATTTGTTTATAATTTTCCTCTTGCATCATTTCTATTTAATTTTTTCTCCAAAACATATTTGGATTTTTAGGAATATGGACTTCTTTCCCCTTGTTTTTCTATTGCCCAGTGTAGGCCAAAAGTATTTTCTTGACAAATTACTTACAGAGAGAAAACTGAGGGATATGGGTTCTAATAACTTTATATAAATAATATTTCATATTTACTCAAATGTGGAGATAAATGACTTCACATTTACCAGCAAGAAGCAACAGTTTGCATGAACCTCCCTCCTGCTACCTGTCAATAGCATCTTACTATACCTAATCCATGTTACAAATTAACAAAAGTGATATGTCAGCATCAAGGGAAGCTCAGTAAGAGTATACCATGTTAGATTTCATCTTCATGTCTGAATTGTATCTGTACATTGTGACCTTGATTTTTATGAAACTGGGCAATTCTAATGATTGCATGTGTTCATAGTGATGTCTATATCTCTTTCTCAATGCTATATTTATATTGTTTTCTTCCCCTTTTGTCCACCTGTAAGATTTTTAAACAATGAAAAACATGATGTCCACCATTCTCTACCTACTTCCTTACAGACGTCCATAGTATTTTCCTTTGCGAATCACATCTCCTCTAGAATGAGCTTAACCAAAATACAGTGCTTGGATTTCTGCTGCACATTCATCCCATATTTATGTCGGTCACCACTCTCTCCCACCGTAATCTTTAAATGTTCAATGAGGTAATTTTGAACTTTATCTGCCACACAGATAATTTTGTTTCTTCAGTTTTCACCAGATTCCCAACCTCATTATTTAGAAAAATCACATAAGACGTGTAGCTACTGCCGCGATGTACTGTGTGTTGGTACATGTACTCTATTATACACACAGAAACATAGTATTCTACATAGTGGCTTTACTAGTGTCTGTCACTCATATTAATAACCCACCATTAAAACTGCTGACAAGCTATTCAATTGTTAGGTTTTCAAATCACACATGTAATCCCACATCATAACATCTCACTGAGGGGCAGACAAAGTGACTAATCAGAAAAAGATTTGAGAGAATGAGTCAGAGATACGATATGCACAACTCTCAGGAGAACAGACAGGAGAGAAAAGCGACTTGAAGAGTGCAGAGAGAGTAGGGAAGAGCTTGTGGAGACAATACAGCAGAGTTGAGAGTTCAGTACAAACTGGTTCAGTTCAGTTGAATGTAGTTGAGTTTGTGAGTTAAATTCACGGAGGTGAAGGCAGTTATTCCAAGCAGAACAATTTAGTGAGAAGTAGACAGAAGCCAGTTTGAATCACGCATGTTGGAGAAGAGTTTTGAGCCAGAATAGTTGAACTGAACCAGCCAACCAGAGCTCAAAAGGAACTAGAAAGGGTGGATTTGTTCAGCAGTAAGTCTCAGAGGCTGAAAGAACTCTGGGCCTAAGTTAACGGAAGCTGGAAGCTGGAAGCTGAATTCCAGCTCTGCACAAGATTAGGTTGTATGGAGCTAGAAGTTTCCAGGCCTAAGCCTAAGTACAGTTAGACACACTCTGGGCTCAGCCCAGCCCATGTGTTTATAAAGCTTGAGTCTGCTCTTATCTTATCCCATCATCTGAGGAAGTAGAAATAACATTTACATCTTTCTATCAGTTAATGTTGGTAACGTTTTTGAGTTATAAACATTTTAGCAAATGCAGGATGCTTTGTATAACTTATGTTGAAAATTTCTAATGAATAGTCATGTAAATAATTTTGGATATATTTATTTGGAACCTGTATATTCTCTTTGTTCAAGTGTCTTATCTACTTACTTTTAAAATTTATTTTCCTGATTGCTAATTTTTAAGAATGCTGTATAAATTTGTATACAAATTTTTTAACAGATATGTCTCATATATATTTTCTCCAAATCTCTGGTGTTAGCCTCATTTTGTTATAGCTTATTCTACAGTGCTAGTGTATTTTGAAATAAATGCAGACTCATTTTCTTTCATGAATTGTACTTCATTCAGGTTTCAATGGAAACTGCATGAAACCTAATTTCTTCTCATTTACAAGTTCCTCTAGCATTTCTACTATTTTATGTTTTGCATAAAAATAGTAGCTCTATGATCTACTATAATATATTGACTATAATTCAGGGAGGTAGAGGAAGGCAGATCTTTGTGAATTTGAGGCCAACATGTTCTACAAAGTGATTCCAGGACAGCCAAGTCTACAAAGAGAAAACCTGCCTCAAAAAATCCAATATAGATATATATTTTTATATAAAATGCAGTTTTTAGCATAAGACTACAAGTATATACCATATGCCTAATATTTTATAGTAGTATATATAATATTTATATGTATATATGGTACGTATTTGTAGTCTTATGTTGTCATAATGAATGTTCATATGGCTGCAATGTGCTGTAACCTTTTTCTAATTGCTATCCTCTCTCAACTGAAGGGATGTTGCCACTTTAATAAGATCGGTTCACTGTATTATAGCTATAAGTCTATATTCAAGTATTTTTATTGGATTATTTAGCTATTTTCTCATGAGAAATTTTCTATTTCTAATACCTTAGCTTTATAGTAGTTATTAAAATAAGGCAGCATGAGTCTCCCACCACTGTGCCTTTTAAAATACTGAGTTTCTTCTTCTAGGTACTTTCTTCTCTTCACTTTAACGTATATATTAAGCATATATGATTATACATATATATTAACATATATAGTCATATATGTGTTGATATATATGATTTCTGGGTGTTGTGGTGTATGCCTTTAATTCCAGCACTTGGGAGGCAGAGGCAGGAAGATCTCTGTGAGTTTGAGGCCAGCCTAGTCTGCAAAGGAAGTCAAGGACAGCCAGATCTCTATTACACAGAGAAACCCTGTCTCGAAATATAAAATAAAACACAAAAAAATGATTTGCTGATTTTTTTTATTAGGTTGTGTTAAATTTATAGATCAATATGACAAAGATTAAAATTTTAGTGGTATCAAATTTTCTAGTATAAGAACACAAATCATCTTTACTTATATCCTTTTATGATTTATCCAGAAGTATATTGTTTCCATATACAGATTTTATATTATCTATTAACTTTATGCATAAATATTCCTCTTTCATATAAAAAATAAAATGGTATGTCTTTTTATATTTTAATTTTCAATAATAGATAATACCAGTGTACCAAAGACTAATTGACATTTATAAAAATTTGACAAAAATTTTTTCTTTTCAAAATTAATTTATTTACTTTACATCGTGGTTACAGCCCCATCCTTCCTCACCTCCCAGTCCTACCCTCCATCCCTCTCCCTCCTCCCCCTCCCCCTTCTCAGAATAGGAGAGCCCCACTTTCAATCCATCCCAGCTCATTAAGTTGCATCAGGACTAACCATGTCCTCTTTTCCTGTGGCCTGGCAAGGAAGTCCCACCAGTGGGAAGTGATCAAAAAGCTGATAACAGAGTCTGTGTCAGAGGACACCACTGTTCCCCTTACTAGAAGACCCACATGAAGCCTTAGCTGATCATCAGCTACATCTTTTTACTGATCCAGTTCATGCTTGGACCTCTGGGCCCTGGTTATTGCCTCTGTTGGTCTCCTTGTGGGGTTCCTGTCTCTTCCAGAATCTTTTTCCCTTCTCCCCACTTTTTCACAATACTCCCATACGGTAGGTCTTGGATTGGGCCAGGCATTTGTTGGACAGTCTCTTAATCTCTGCTTTATCTGGTCTGTCTTTATCCCTGCACATCTTGTAGACAGGGTGAGCTTTAGGTTGAAGTTTTTGTGGGTGGGTTGGTGTTCTCCCTCTGCTAGGAAAGGGTATCCTCTTCAGTCGCTATGGCCATTGCTACTAGGAGTCTCTTCCATAGTCCCCCTCATGTCCTCCCAAGAGCCTACCCTGACTTAGGTCTGCAGCTTGCTTTGACAATGTTATTATTAGGATTTTCCTCTCAAACCATTGGGAGTGTCTTTATTATAAAATTTTAATCTGTTAAAACTACATTTTTTTCTTCCCTTAAATACTCACATTGTATTTCATTTTCTGATTGATGGTGATTAGGTATGTAAAATGCACTTGTTTCCTGCTCATGAATCTAAGAACTTAACATTAAATTTCTTACCCTTTTGTCACATTACTCAATATCGTTGATATTTTCATGTTAAGAAGTTTTACATATTTTTTTGAAAAAGCGGGAATAGGTGTTATGTTTTGTCAAATGCGTTTTTCTGCCTCAATTCATAGGATCATATCATTTTTCTTCTTCAGCCTATTCATGTGGTAGAGAAGACTGATTGGAACTGGATGTTGAACCAACCTCTTGTACCTGAAATAAATCACTCTTTGCCATCATGTATAGATGTGTTTATATACTGTTTGACACATCTTGTATACATAACTTCATTTGTGAACGTTTTTGGTAGGAGTTTCACATCTGTGAGCACAAGAAATAGAAATTTCAGTTTTCATTCTTTCAGTACTTTATTTGTTACTGGTTATTTCCTTTTAAAGTTTTAGTCATCTTGGGTTTCTTTTTGTTTTTTTGTTGTTGTTGTTGTTGTTTTTTGGTTTTTTTGGTTGGTTGGGTTTTTTTTCTTATTTCATGTAGGATGTTTATATTTTCTAATTAAAGTCCCTCTCTAGATTCCATCTCATCACTTTCTCCCTTCTATCAGCCTTAAAGAATGAAGTAAGACATTTCTTTTCCAAACTGTTCTTATAGATAAATAAACAAATCTAAACATTTATTTTGTAATTGAATTCTTTTAATTTTTAAGAATCCCAATAGTCATGTCTTGGTCATCTCTTGGTCAACTATGTTCATAGCAGCATTATTCATAATAATCACAAACGGGAAATAACCCAGATGCCTCTCAATTGAAAAATGAATAAAGAAAATGTGGTACATTTATACAATGGAATACTATTCAGCTATTAAAAACAAGGAAATCATTCAATTTTCAAGCAAGTACATAGAACTAGAAAATATCATTCAGAGTGAAGTAGCCCAGACCCAAAAAGACACACTTGGTATGCACTCACTTATAAGTGGTTATTAGACATATAGTGCAGAATCATCACACTACAAGTCACAGGCCCAAACAAGCTAAGTAACACAGAGGGCCTAAGGGAGGATGTTTGACTCCCACTCAGAAAGGGAAATAGAGTAGACATTGGAAGTGGATGACATGTGGAATCTGGGAGGGAGAGGCTGTAGTAACATGGGAATGCGGGTGGGGATAAAATATGAGGAGTGTAGGAAGAAGTGAGAAGGCAGGGAGAGAGAAGAGAAACAAAAAGGGTACCTGTGGGACAAGCTGGAGACCTGAGAAGTCTGGGAAGACAAGATAAGTCCTGGGAAGATACTGGGTCACTCTAGCTGAGACTCCTATTAGCAGGGGACATGGAGAATAAAGTTGCCACCTCATAGCCAGGCAGGATTTCCAGTGGAGGGTGGGAGACATCAACCCACTTACAAAACCTTTAACCTAAAATTTACTGAACCTACAAGAAATGTAGGGAGAAAGATAGCAGAGATTGAGCGAATGGGTAATCAATGACTGCCCAATCCTGAGACCCACCCCATAGGAGATAGCCAGCTCCAATACTGTTAGTGACACTCTGATATTCTTGCATACAGGAGTCCTAGCACGGCTGTCCTTTGAATGGAAGAGTGAGGAGAACGTTAGAAGGACCTGGAGGGGACAAAACCCCACAAGAAAACCAACAGAGTCAACATAGGCCCATGGGGGCCTTACATAGACTGAAGAACCAGCCAAAGGGGAGAAAATGCCACAAGAAAACCAACAGAGTCAACTAACATAGGCCTATGAAAGAGCAAGCATGGACTGAATCTAGGTTCCCTACACATATGGGCATCTTTGTCTTTATGTGGGTTGTCCTAGCAAGGGAATCTGGAGCTGTCTCTGACATGGATTCAGTAGCCTGATTTTAGATCACTTGCCCCTAGCTGGGCACTTAGTCCTGGTGCAATTAGATGTGCCGGGGTAGGTTGGTAAGGAGGGGAGGGGGGGAACTCTTCTTTTCTGAGGGGAAGGGAAGTTGGAAAGTGGGGAAAAGGGGAAGAGGGTGGGCTGTGAGGAGGAAGGGGATGAGTTCTGGCTGTAATGTAAATAAATAAATAAATTGTAATAAAATTTAAAAAGAAATTTAATTGTTTCATTTATTATATCAACTGTTATTATTATTATTGTTATATTGTATTCTTATTCCATTTGTGTCTGCTTAAATTGTGTCTCATTTTGTACTTCCCATCAACTCTTCTCTGTCATGCCGTGTAATATCTATGTAACTCACATTACTTCTCTGTATGCAGTGGTTACCAATACAGTTCTATACTTTATCCTGTAATTATTTGATTTCTAGGACTATTAGCAATAAGTCAAAATATTTTTTTCTTTGATCTGCCCCTTCATACTTGAGTTTCATGTGGCTTGCTTATGCAGATTTGTTTTAGTTTGTTTATTTTTTTTGCTTTGTTTTGCATGGTTTCATAGCCACTGTGAGTTCATAGGTGCAACTGTCAAGAAGACACTGATTCCTTGTAGTCATCTACCACCTTTACACTGATCCCAACTCCTCTTCCATCATGAATGCTGAGCCTTATGAGTGGGAGGTGCAGTATATATGTATACTTCAGGTTTAGCATTCTGCAATCCCTTATCCTGTTCACTATGGTCAGTTGTGGGTCTCTGTACAGAACATTTATTAACCATGTATTTAAAATAGAAAATTTACAATATTGAGAGATGCGTTGATCTATGGGTATAATAAGTTATTAAATGTCTGTTTAATATTATGCCCATTTAGCAAAGTAATAGAAACAGATTCTCCTATAAGGCCTGTGATCTCTGTAACTACAGGTCTTTGGCCCTAAAATAGCACCATGTACAGCCTTCATCTTGTGAAGCAGGACTGAAAAACAATTAAGTAATAGTTTATCATTCCCATGAGATCTGTGACATTATTATGCCAGTAGTTATTTCTTGCCAGGCCTGTCAATATTAGAGTTATCTGTTGTGTTTTTTCCCTCCCAGCCCCAAGCTCCTGGAATAATGACTCATGAGAATCAAAATCTATTTTTTTCAAATTCCTAGGTCATATATCTAGGCTCTTCTCTGACTAGCTCATAGCTAAAATAACCTATCTATACTATTCTATATTCTTCCATGTGGTTTATTACTTCTATTGGGTACCATATGTCTATTCTCCTCTCATCTTGCTAGTGAATCTCTCCTAGCAGACTCTATCCCAGAATCCTTTCTGCCTGCTGGATGTCCCACTTGCTGTTTTCTGCCCAGCTATAAATCATAGGTTTTTCAAACTGACAGGTGATGTATCCACACAGACACAAGAGATTCCTTCTGCTTTTCTCATTGTCCACAGCTGGGTATAAGTGATGCTTATTTTAATGCTTTGGTAGAGTACATGGCACTATCTAGTGTTATAGAAGCTATCTCCTCAGGATAAGTTTTCCATGTCAGAACCAGACTGATTGCCCTATGCTCTAAGCCTGAAATTCTGACCTGACTGATACAAAACTTAGTATCAGTAGCGGCCTCAAGACATCCATTCAGACTTTGACCCGAGTGTGTATAAAATGAGGTTCTCGGAAGTGAACACTGCAGTTTAAGGATCCACGTGGTAAATGACTGGATATTACAGGATGAAGGCTACAACCTAAGTGGTTGATGGTACATCCAGTTTAAAGACCTTATATTAATTTTCACCAAGAGATTAATTTCATTCTATTCATGTGAATCAGTGTGTTTGCATGTGGATTTGCACACATGAGTGCAGATGCTCAAGGTGGCCAGCCGAAACTATGTACCTCCTAGAACTAGAGGTACAGAGAGCAGCGATCTGATTGACCTGAGTGCTAGAACCTTAATTATTTTCCTTTGGAAGGAAAAGCATTCCAATCTCTGATTCACTTCTCTGGACCTAGTACAGTCTTGGAGGACCAGGACTCCATCAGAAGTTTCTGAAGCTCCAAACAAGAGTGATCCCACTTAGTGAAGGATGATTCAAGATTGCCATAGCATAGCTTTATCAGCCGATTTACCAGCTACAGAAAGCTATGGGTTGGGCCATCCCCCTTTAATTCTTCTTACTCATTATTCCTTTTTAGTCCAAGCTGGCAGTGTCCATACAAATTGAAGAATCTCATGTGTTCTGTGAGGCTGTCATGAAATTATTTCCAATTATTATGTGCTTCTTTTAAAGCTTTTACTTATTGTATTTATTTCTGTTTTTAGAAGTATTGGACAGTCTGTAGACATATGGGTGGACAGCTTTCTCCTGTAGAAGTAAGAAACAATTGTCTCAATATACACCCTCTTAGAAACAAAACCAAACCAGAGCACACTTCTCTAATGATTATCGATTTTGACTTTTTTTTTTTTAGAATCTCAGCTAATATTTCCAGAATCTTCAATTTTTGTTTTCCCCCCTCAATATTACTTTTTCCATTCTATATCTTTCCTTTTGTGTGATAGTGAAAACATCAATAAGAATTCAGGCCAGTTCTTCAATTTTTTTTACAAAGATACCTTTTCTTGGATATCAAACATTATTAATGACACTTTATGTATTTCACATAACACATTTTTGTTAAAGACTCTGGCATTATAGGATAAGTAATTGGTCATTTCTTTGTATTTTAATAGCATGTTTCTCATTTCTTTCTGAATAGTTTTTTTTAATTATTTATATTAATGGTGACTTTGTTTTACCTTGGTCTATATAATGAGAAACACACAGTCTAGGGGCCAAAGTACAGACCTTTGGCTTGAAACTCAGCTTATGGAACGGAAATCTTGTTAGCAACATGTCACCTATTGTCAAAGCTCCACAAAAGGATAACAACTATTTACTTTAAATATTCCTGCACCTATTTGCAGAGGGAGCCCTGCTTTTTATTGAGGTAACTGAATTAAGAAAGGATGGCCTAGACTGCTCCGAAAATGACTAATATTTGAAGCCTCCAGATGTCACCATGGTGACTTAATCAAAGTGACTTCTCTAGTGGGTCACTGATAAAAAGCTGCAGGTCTAAGTCAGTCTCAGCGGGTCTCATAAATCCACAACTCGCAACCCTTCCTTATTTCCCCAGTTGCTGAATAAGTAATTCAATTGTCAGATACCACAGCACTCTCTCCCACTACAAGATGAAAAATCTAATAACAAGCCCTACTTCTTGTTGATGTAATGAAGTCATAAAAATCAGAGAGGTATCCAATTTCAAGAAAAAATGATAGAGAAGAATTGATTTTATTTTCAATACCATCAGTAAATTAATTTGTATATGAGATTAGAGGGCTCTTTGAAAATCACAATGAAAGCTATAAAAGCTGCCTGGGAGAAATATAGCTTCCACACCAGGGGCCTTGTTATGAAACTTTAGTAAAACCAAGAACATCAACAAAGAATTGTAGAAAACACTCTGGAAAAGACTTCATTGGCAGAAAATTGAAGAACAGAACTTAACTGACAAAAACTATATCCAAAATAAGAGTTAAAATGTATTATACTTTTACCTACTAGTATAGAGAGTCTTGTTCATAATTGTACCCTAAATTAGTCTTCTGAATAAATGAATGTACTCAAATAAAGTGTTAATGTCATATTTCTTCACCGTATTCTGTTGTCTCTCATCTGTATGTTTAAAAAGTCATTCTTGTCCATTCTTCCCCATGCTTAAATATTTCATTACAAAATTCAATAAAGAGACGAAGAACAGTAGACATTCACACTTCTGTGTGAGTCAAGAATTCAAGTTATACAGAGCTGTTTTAGAGGCTAAGTGGGTGAGAAGAACAGCCACAACTAGAGGTGGTACCATTGGTGAAGGATTACTGCACAATGAGGGGTGAGTAATGCTTTTATACAGCTGCTTAACTGAACCCCAGGATTAGCATATGGTTTATGAATGTGATATTGAGGCAAGTAGCTTCCCACAATCTATACACAAAGGCTAAATGAATATTACAAGAAAAAGGATGTCTTTTGAAATTGTGAGTGTGTGTGGTGTATGCAAAAGTAGATGTTCATGTGTGCATATGCCTAAGTAGGCATATGCTCACATGTTTGTATATGCATGTGTTGGTGTGTGCTCACATGTATTCACATTCTTGAGCACAAAACTCATGTCCTCCATGATTTCCTCCATGAGTCCCAGAAATGGGTGACCTTCAAGTCCAGAAGCCTGGAAGACCTCTTCATGAAATAGTCAACGTGAGTATCATCAGTAATGAAAAAAAGTCATCCATAATCCAGTGGGATGCAATCAGCATTCAGAATACTATGTCACATACCATCTAGTAAAGTATGTATAAATTAATCTTCATATGGAATTATAAAGTCACACATTGAGAGATAGCCAGCAAAATAAGTGTTCAGTAATCATTTAACCACAAAGTAAGGAATAAGAGAATGTTTGTAATGAAAAAATTAAAGATACAAGCAAGGCAACAGACTATGACGTTTGATGTAAAACTGAATTATTTCTCAAAACAAATGTGATCTGAACCACTGATAAAGTTTCAGTGCAGAGATGAATTATTATATGTTGCTCAATGTGACAAATGCTGAATAAGAAATTAGCACTCAGAACAAGGCTAACAATACTTCGAGTTTCTAATAAAATCATCTAGTTTTATTTGTGTATATGCCCTATGGTTTTAAAATTCAGGCAACATTCTTTTATTTTTCATCCTGGACTAAATAAAAGGAAGGACTGAGGAGAAGTCAAGTGTTCTTTCCCTTGGTTCTGTATCATTAAAAAAAAACTAACCAGACACTTGGGAATGGTCTTGGCACAGTTTGGAGATTTCTCTTTTTTAAGACCATGAAAGTGTGAGGTCACTCGCAAAATATCAAATTGTGGAAGAGATGTGTCTCAGGGTATTCCTAGAAAAGATAGAAGAAAAATGATGCTGTGTTTGGATATACAGCTTAGTGTTTAAGACCACTTATTGTTCTTCCAGAAGACCAGAGTTCAGTTCTCAGCATCTACATGCTGCAGCTCACAACCAGCTATAGATCCCAGGAGATCTCATGCCTTTTTTTCCTTGGTTTTCATGGCTAGGCACATATGTATAACATGTATTATCACCCACACACATTTAAAATGTAAGTAAATATGATGTCATCATGTGTGACATGTATGAAA
This sequence comes from Acomys minous, assembly GCF_964271855.1. Classification (NCBI taxonomy): domain Eukaryota; kingdom Metazoa; phylum Chordata; class Mammalia; order Rodentia; family Muridae; genus Acomys; species Acomys minous. The sequence continues at coordinate 126,582,071 of NC_140484.1, read as the reverse complement.
TAATAATTTACTTATTATCTAACTGTTGAAGGCTGATGTGGAAACTAAAGCAGAGAAGAGTGAATTCTCTTTCTTTGACATGAAACCTGTTCATTCTTCTGCCCCACAAAACTCGTTATTTATCACACTTGATTCTCACACATTTAGAATAATTTTGAAATTGGTATTCCTACTTCTCTAGTGTATGAAGATCATCAAGTGAGACTTTTCAGCCTCTGTCATTGTGTAAAGCAGTTTCAATACTAAATCTCTTCATGCCTCTTTAAATATCTCAAGGATCTATTTATTCGGGGAAAACTTGATTAATTCTTTAAGCAAGCTTTGGCTGTGATTGCAGTGTATATCATGTGTTCATCTTAGAGTGTTAGTGTATTTTATACGTAAGATACAACTTTTATTGCATAAAATTACCTTTATTGGTTTCATTTTGTAAAATTATGATCACTTCCAAGGGAAAAATAGAAATTTGTACAAAAGTGGCTTGAAAACAACTTTTGTCTGAAATATTATTTCTGGTAACTGGTTTTCTAAGTATCATCTGAAAAAAAATGGTTTTGTAGAACACCTTGGCAAGACTTTAAATACTGCCACACAACAATGAAGTAGGAAGGAAGTGGGGACACGGAAGTAGCAGCGATTTCAATAGGAATTGTGGCTGTCTCCCATTGCTACCGTCAAACTACCATTAAATTTGGTAACTCATACCAATGTGCATGTCTAATTTCACAGTTCGGCCAGGCAGAAGTCACTATGGTTTGCTAGGCTAGCACCAAGACATTAAAATGTGCTATTTACTCCTAAAAAAGAAATCCAAGAAACATCTATTTTCTTGCCTGTAGCAGGGTCTTGAGAACACCTGGCATTCCTGGCCTAGGGCCTTTCTCTCATTACAGACAAGCAATTATTGCACCTCTCTGGCCATTTTTCCATTCTCGCTCTGTCTAAATGTTATTCTGACTCCTTTTCCCAGCTTCAAGTTACCTCCCCCGACCCCGACCCCAACCCTGTGCTTTCGTTAGCTCTAGCTCATAGAATCCTCTCCTTACTATAAATAAGCAGATTTGCAGCCTTAATTCCCTCTGAAAACCCAATTCCAGTTCTTTACGTAGCCTAAAACAATCACATTTCCTGGTTGTTTGAGGTTTATCTTCTTAGAGAAGGGCAATACAACTCTGTCTACCACAGGGTTTCTTTGGGAAAACAATTAAACCATTTAATTATTAAAGAATGCAAAAACATATGAGCAGAGGAGTAAAGTGTCCCCCCAGTGTATAAATGCTTTATTAATGGGACTGAAGAACAGGGATACAACTGTTGCTGAATTAAGTAAAATAACGAAAGATTATGTATAGGTAAGCAGAAAATGATGGTGTGGAGTGCTGTGACTCTCCCAGGATGGCACTCTTAAGGAATCCTTGTATAAAACTCCCTTAACACTACTGGAAGGAAAATTCTCTGAATCTGCATATATAGATATTGGCATTGATTTACCTGTTTTAGTATCCGAACATAAGAATACAAAGGAAAGCTTATTCAACAGGTTACAATTTTAACATTGCTAGCTGTTAACAAGGTAGAATCCTGTATATGTGTGTGTGTATATATATATATATATATATATATATATATATATATATATATATATATATATATATATATATGGAGTTAGTTCCTTACCGTGAGATGCAGAATGCCATGGTCCTGGTAGTGGTTAACAAAATTAAAATATTATGCCTCATATTCCCAGTTTCAGTTTCCATGTTGTAACTCTGGATAACTTCAATTCCTGTTACTTATAGCGAGAAAGAGAACCCGAAAATGGATTGTTTTCCTTAGTACCATAAGAAATTGAGAACTCACGCAAAGTTCCACAGATATTTCTAAAAGGCAGGCTCATGCAGGAAGTCAAATGTGAAATCCAGTTATCTGAAGCAGAAACTGAAGGGATGGACTCTAGAGAGCCTGAGCATGGCAAACATGGCTCTCACCAGCCTCTCTCTTTTTCCTCCATTCCATCTGCCTTGCTAAAAATTATTAGATTACATCTATAAAGCTAGCCACCCAAGATCTATTCCCTTATTTGGTCACTTTCTCCTCCTGAGACAGACTATCAAGGTCCAGCTATCAAAATATTAAAGTCCAGCAGTCAAAAGTTCCCCTCAGTTCACCTAAGTACCATACCCAATTAAAACTGAACATCTCATCCTAACACTGGGTTTCCCCTTTTACCTTTATAAATTGTGACTTCCCCATGGGTCACATCTCCATCCTCTGTATCCAGAATCATTCTTTGGTCCAACTTCAGGATAAATACCCTTTTCCCCCCTTCTGCTTCATCCTCTAGAGCTGAAGGAGAGATAAAATAAGAATTAAGAGCATAATCCAAAAATTTCTCTAACACACTTAGACACATTAACAGAAATTTGTCTCTAAGAACAGAACACTGTTTTTTCATTCTCTTATGTTTCTAGAGTTCACTAAACAGAACTACTTTTTAAAATATTGAAATTATACCTCAAAATTTTGCAAACTGTCCCAGGAAGAGACACAAATCAAGACATTAGAGATGTGTGAGATCACGGTTATCTAAAACAGCATAAATATTAACAAAAATTAGAGAAAATGCTTGAAACCAGAAGAATTTTATGTCTTTATTAGGATTTTGCAATGATGTCAGCCTTGTTTCTATCTATCTATCTATCTATCTATCTATCTATCTATCTATCTATCATCTATCTATCTGTCTATTTATCCATCTAGCATCTAGCATCTATCTAAGTCTCAAGCAGAGTTTTTGTTTTCCTTAAATATGATCATCTGACATATTTCTGACTTATAACAAAAAAAATGACAAAACATGTCCACAAGGGGAAATATAAGACTCAAAATCAAGTTTAGCAATGGGATATGTTAGAATACTAGAGAAGGTAAAACAACTATAATTACTATGACAAGCGCTCTAAAAAACTAAAGATGCTAGCAATCATACATCTAGCCTAACAGTTTTAGGAATTTCAAATGAGAAAGAAAAGAATATAAGACAAATGAGAAATGCACCCAAAGGAATGGAAAAAAAATCTACATTTAGAAATGTTAGACCTTAAAAATGATAGAAATGCTTACTGTGATGGGCTCCTCAGCAGTTGTGAAAAGGGAATAGTTATTAATACAAATGGCAAGTTCTCAACTTAAAAATGGGAAAATGAAGTTAAATGCCTTTAAAATGTATGCAACATATCCAAATATACATGATAAGAAGAGAAAACAGGGTCAGAATAGCTCTTGAACTTTTATGTCACAGTGGGTATTTTTCAAAAGCAGTGAAATGCGGCAAAATACAGATCCTGGAATCTTAACAAGTTGTTCAAACTGGGTTTTCTGTCACTGCAGTGCTGAAGACCAAAAGGCTTTTTAAATTTTTATTAGGATTTCTGAATATTGAATATACATAATGGTAAATATTGGATAATATTTATACCCAAGTGCAAAGTTCCGTATTTGTGGCACAGTTTACTTATCCAGTAATTAATGATATTTTAAAAGTCACATATTATTCACTTATTTTACATGTGAGTGCATGTAGGAAAGGGGAAGGGGGCAGGTGCCATGACTCACATGGGGACAGCAGATGACGTACAGCAGGAGTCATCTCTCTCCTCTCATCATATGGGTCCTGGTTGGCAGGCTTGGCAGTAAGTGCCTACACCTATTTAGTCACCATGCTGGGTAAATATTTAACATTTTAAATAATTTTGTCCTTGAAACAAAATTTCAATGCATCAGCAAGCCAAAAGAAAAAGGAAAAGTTTCACTATTTAGCCACTCATGTGGACAATCTTCGGTTGTTCAGAACTCCATTATTACTGACATGAATTCATATAACCTTGGTAGGCAGACATTTTATTTTACTATTAAATTTGCATTGCTACACATGCAGTATGTGAAATAAAATCAAATATAGCAATATGATATTTTAGAATACTAAAGAAGATAAAACAATTATAATTACTATGTGATTATACCTTAACTTCATAGTAAACTATCATCTATTATTTTGGTAGTGGAAACAGGATGTGTTCAGGTAGTGGACTCAGAGTAGTATGACTATAAAACAGAAACAGCACGTGGAGTCTTCTCTTCCAGTTATTCTCAAGGCTGAGGCAGGAGGATCACTTGAACCTGGTGCTTGAGACCAGTCTAGGCAACACAGAGAAGCATTATTTCAGAAGCAAAGCCCAAATTAAGCCAAATACAACAGAAGGCTTCATCTCCACCTCTGTCACTGTATATAGATTGAAGAATGACGTGGTTTGGAGGTGATAACCAACACTAGAAGCAGCTGAGGGAGTCAGGACTGAACTGCAAGGGTAAGAAAGCAATCTTATCCTTAGAGACAGGTGTTAGATCATTTCCGCAGAGCCGTCGGCCACATAAGCAAAGGATTTTGTATTATATGTTTCTCTGATACTACAAAGTGCTATGAGTTTTGACCCTATTAACGATAGCAGGCTGCTTTATTCTGTCAATATGCCTGCATATTTTTCTTTGCTCTTATCTAATAAGCACTGCCAAAGGCCTGAAGCATGACCAGAAAGGCACAACTGTATATTTAGTCTCTGTGTTCCAAGAATTGTTAAGATGTTATTCATTAGGCAAAGGAATGGGTCTGATTCTTGTGCCTTCTCCTGGGACTTCTTGTTGTTACTGGCATGTCTGGCCCAACATCAATACAATTTTTTAATCTTACTATATTCTATTTTGTGTTTTTAAAAAGATGTTATTTATACAAAACTTGTGTTGAAAATGTTCTGAACTAATGCTTCTATTGATTGATGCTTGCATGTTCTTAAAAGAAAGCATTTTTTATATTTGCTTTTTGTTGATGTAAAATGTATGTGGGAGAACATAGCATAAACATCATTCTGTGGGTTGGAGGATGTGTGTTGTGTTTGTAACGTATGTTTGTGGTGCATCTGCATACATGTGTATAGGAAACAAAATTCAACCTCAAGAATTGGTTTTACTTTTTGAAACAGTGTATCTCATTGGGACCTCTGAATTACCAACTAGTCCAAACTAGCTGCAAACCCTAGAAATCATCCTGCCTTTTCCTGTTCTGCGCTGGAACTATGCAGCACCCTACTCAGCTTTTTATGTGGGTGCTCTGCTTGAACTCAGGTCCTCATGCTAGCTTTCCCTTGAAGGATGAGCATTAACAGTCATCAAGAAATCATCATCCCCCCTCCTTGATCTGCAGTGAGCAAGAGGTACTGTTACAAAACATTAGTTAAGCCAATCAGATGCCTCTGGAGACATCTGTGCTGTCTTGATAGCACACTAAAGAGATAATAAGAATCTCATCGTTTTAAACAGCAAGTGTGCACACTTAGGATCTCTCATCAGGATCACACTTACGTGCCCATCAGTTAGCATGTCCCAGCTTGGTTGTTTTATGTTCTGCATCTTTAATTCCTTTAGAGTTATCTTTCCTGCTTCAGTCAGTGACATTTGGGGCAATAACTCCAAAACAAACGATGTTTCATCAGCAGTACAGAATTGTTCTGGTGTCACAGTTTCATCAGCAATGACCTTGACAAGCTCATCAATGCATTTTCTCCACTGTTTCTTGATCAGCAGGTGCCTTATGACTACCAATCTCTGAAAACTGAATGTCCTGTCCTTTTATTAAACTTCTTCTGCAAGCCTTTTGAATTATTCACAGTTCTCTTCAATGCTAAGTTCTTCATGATAGACCTTTACTTTTTCATGATCAGCAAATTATCAAATGCCATAACTATGATGCTGAGCAACCCTATATTTCAAAGTATGATCAAGATCTTTATTTTGGAGTAACATATATGTTTCACTAGTTTTCTGTAGTATCCATTTACCACTCTGAGCATAGAAATTCTGTGCTTAACCCTTATTTTCCCAGGTTACACAAAGTGTTAATTTTTCTATCATACTCTGGTTTAAGGAGTTTCATTTATGCACATTGTCCAGTTTCTCCGACAGCTCTCAATGCAGTGCTGAGAACAACATAAATACTTCCTTAATTTTTCATTAGCATTTTCTCACATTAACCATGCTTTGAGACATAACAAAAATTTTACACTATAAAGTAGAGGATAAACACACACACACACACACACACACACACACACACCACCACCACCACCACCACCACTTCCACCACCACCACCACCACGACCAGTAACACCAGAGTTACAAAACAAAACAAAAAATACCAAACAAACAAACAAACAAACAAAAAAAACCCCAAATCTTCTGTCAGTATTGGGTATTTGTCTTGACCTCACTTGTAGTATCATGAGTAATAAATATTAGTACAGCTGGTCTGTGTGTATGTCATTTTGTCACTAATTTAGTGTATTCTTTCTAGAGGAAATCTTCAGAATGACACAGTGAGCTGATGGGATGGGAAGGCCTACTTCCCTGGAAAGACAGTGGCCACAACTGTTCACAGTGCACTTTTATTTTGAGTGACACAGAAAGCTACACATGGACCTTCCCACTGGTGGTAACATCAGCTCTCAAAAGGCTTGCGTTGAAGAACATCCCAGTTTTCAGGTTTGTGGTTTAAGATAAGGATCAAGCGAAACAATAAGCAGCATATGTACACTTCTCATATTTAAACTGTAGACCCTATACAAGTCTCCAGATAGTCAACCTGGTTCCTTAATAAATACACACTGTTCTATACATACTTTTTCATGGATGTTACAGGTGCCTTAAAACATCGACTCTCAATCTGTAGGTCGTGATCCCTTTGGGGAAGTCAAACAACTCTTTCACAGAGATCACATACCAGATATCCTGTATATTATATATTTACATTATGATTCATAACACTAGCAAAATTACAGTTAGGAAGGATCAATGAAAATAATGTTATAGTTTGGGGACACCAGAACATGAAGAACTGCATTAAAAGGTTACAACATTAGGAAGACTGAAAGCCACTGCTTTAGAGTATTTCAAATTTTCATCCTTAAAATTGCAATATTGTAACATGTATTTACAGTTACTTTTTAATGTGCTAAAAGTCCCTATTATATTTTTAATTATTTAACATTGACCAGTCAGTCATTCTTTAAATCAATTAAGACTATGACAATAAAAGCAAAATACTTCAATCATTTGTCTCACTCTCATTTTTTCTTTCTGTATATTCTTGAAAGCACATTATGGTATTTTTCCAAATGAAGAGCAAATTTTACACCGAATTATTTGGTAGCAGCTTCATTATTTTTTTCTTTGTGTGTTTGTGTGGGGATATGCATGCATGCGTACACATGTGTGTTTCCATGTGTTTAGACACACAGGTATTCGTGTGCATATGCATGCCTATAATTATGTATAAGGAGAGTGATGCTGAGACTCATCTTTAATCATTCTTCCTCCTTCTTCATTGAGGCAAGTTATATCAGTAAAATTCATGGTCCCTATATATAGGTATTATGGTTGGCTGGCTTGCTGTTTCTGCCTTCTGCCCCATGAATTCTCCCTTCCAAGCATAGAACTATAGCTGAGTTGCTGCACTCAACTGGTACTAATGAGGCTTTAAATGTTCACTCCAGTACTAAATTCCAAGGCAAGCACTTAGCCAATAAGTATTCCTACTTTTGGTAATTCATTGGTTTTGGTTTATTTACAAAATATTTGCTTATCTGTTATTTAATTTGGATGGCTAAAGTTGTAATACATAGAATCCCACGGGGATTTAAAAGGGAACATTTGTTTTGCTTTATTTTTCGTTTTTGATTTGTATGTTCATGATCATCCTTGTGTGCGGGTTCCCACAGATGCCAGAAAAAAGTCCCAGATCTCCATTACCTGGGATTATGGAGCTCCTGAACCAGATGCTGAGGCTCTAACTCTTGTGATTTGGAGAGCAGTGAGTGCTCTTAAACACTAGGTCATCTCTAGAGGTCCTGAATTTTCTCTTCTTTTTAAAAATCCTTTCTTGTGAGTCAGAGGGAAGGACACCCTATTGGGACTTTAGGTGAGAGAAGCATGGGAGAATGGGGAAATAGAAGGATCCAGACGGTCCTCGAAACCTACAAGAAGAGCATTATGATGCATGGATCTGGGACCCAGGGGTCCTGTTCAAACTATGGCACCAACCAAGGACAATATAGACAGTAAACTTCGAACCCCTACCCAGATCTAGCCGATGGACAGGACATTCTCCACCGTTGATTGGAGATTGAAGTCTGACTTTCATGCGAACTCTGGTGCCCATACTTGACCACGCCTCCTGGATGAGGAGGCCTAGTGACAATCAGAGGAAGGATAGCAGCCTACCAAGAAAGGACTTGATACCCTATGAGCATATACAGGGGGAGGAAGATCCTCCTTAGTCACAGACATAGGGAACAGGAGTAGGGGGAAAGCGGGAGGGATGGAGGAATGGGAGGATACAAATGATGGGCTAACAATTTATATGTAATATGAATAAACTAATAAAAAAATAAAAATAAAAAAAATTTAAAAGTCCTTTCTTTTCCCATCTACAATACTCATCAAGCTTACCTGACTAAGCCCCAAAAGGCTCCTGTTTAAGCCCTTTTCCTCAATGGAAAACCATATTGTTTCTTTATATTATATTTTGATCTTCTAAAACATTTTATGTTTTAGTGGAAGAACTTTGTTTTATCCCTTAGTTAAAGAGGTTCTAGTATTCTGCTTGGAGTTTCTTGAGGTTTTGTGATTTGGTGTCTGTCAGTAATTTTAGACAATATAGATAATCCTTACCGAAATATTTTAAAATAGGGCATTCCTTATTTTCCTCTTTTGTTTTATTTCTATAGCTGTAGATACAGCAACTTCTGAAATTTTCCTACAGGTCTCAACAAACTTGTTTTCTTTCATGCTGTTTTTTTTTCTATAAGATTGAAATGTACCACTGACCTATTTTCTAACAAATTCATTTCTTTGTTGTGTCCTGAAGGCAGACAAACCCAAGGCACCCTGCAATGTGCTACAATACTTCTGATCGCTGTTATTTCTTTGTATTCTAAGTTTCTTATATCCTTGCATTTCCAATCTGCTATTGCATATCTGCTTTTCCCAAGAGATACTTTAATATAGTTATTATAGTCATTTGAAAACTGTTATTTGTGTTAATTCACACATCTCAGCCACATGTAAAACATGTTTCTTTTGTCTTCTTAGACTGAACTTTCACATTCTGTTCAAAATCCCTCATAGTTTTGTTTAAAACAGGAAAGCACATAAGAACTACTAGGAACCAAATGCATTGACCTTTACAATAAGGGTCTATGCTTCTGGGAGTAAGTCAGCCTGTGACCACTGCTTCACCAGATATATATGCTTGAGACTTTACATTCTCTAGGAGTCATTTTTGCCACCCTCAGTGTTATTAGATTTGCAGAAGTACTCTATTTAAAAATAGAAACTATGATTTGCCTTTCACTTTGTGGAGAGAGTTCTGCCAATAGAGTGGTAAAATGTTGAGAACAGAGATAATCTAGATTCGATTAAATTGACGAGACTTGATTGGGCTTTCCATCTTGTGCTACATTCTTCATAAATACTTTCAGTTTGTTCCTCCCCCAACATTTGGTGAAAGAACTTGATAGCTTTACATAACTCACAGTAAGACAGTTACCTTGTACAGTCTTTCTAGATATCTGGAACTTGTTATTTTAGTAAGTGTTCTGACCGTATTTCAAAATGGACAATTGTCTCCTAGCTCTAGCAGAAAGATGAGGGATGCTTGCCTAATTCTTCTTAAGAGAATCATGGGTGCTTGTTGGTAATCTCTCCTACAATATCTTCTTGATTTTAGACTAGTGTGTCCACAATAAGACAGGCATATTCAACCTTCTGTCTACTGAACTAATGGTGTTGAGAGTAGTGATGTGTATTGCTTAAAGCCGAATCACAAGTTTACTTAAAACATGATTATTCTGCATTTTATTTACAGAGTTTATCTGAGTGGCTTTGAGAATAAACTTTTTACGTGACAAACGCTTTGTCACAATATTAGAGGGTTGGATAAGTCCAAGAAAATGTTATGAAAATAACCATGTGGAAGGGCTACCCAGTGTGTTTATGCTGGCTTATGTCTCATGTGAGTCCCTAGCTGTGATCCTCTGTACTTCCTCTCTTTCCAGATTCTAAGTTGGGCATTTTCACTTTCTTTCATTTTTCTCTTGATTAAAAAAACCTTAAGAAATGATCTCTGAAAGACTTATTTATGGGTAACGAAGCAAGAAATAGTCTGGAAAAAGATGTTTATCAAAATGTCTTCTTTTTTGGAATGTTCTCTAGTGTGACTCTTTTGCTGGTGGTACTGTGCTTGCAGTCTCGGAGAGGGCCTAGAAATGCCATGTTCAAATTGCAAATTGGAATTATGTTGCAAATATAAATGAATTTCCCTTTCCCAGGCTTAGTAGAAAATATTCTTTCACTAAATTACATTTCTTTAAAAAAGCAAATGCCCAAAGATCACAGTTACAAACCTACCCAAGGGAAAAACCTCTTGAGGAAAACATTAACAAAGGATACAATGCTCCCCATTGATCTCATGAGGACACAAATGGTTCAAAAATGCACCGTAAAAATAGAGGACTGACCCAGTCACTAGGTAAGATGAAGGTTTATCAAGTAGAGGTCATATGTGATGAAAATTCCAGGGCAGAAAGTAGGATCAACATCTACTTTAGCAAAGGAGAAGGCATGAGGTTGTATGTTGTTGGCCATGGAAGGACAGACTAAATTTCATGATCATGTCATATAAAAAAGGAACAGAGGTTTTGTTTCATTATTTTATACAGAGCAGTTATTCTATCTGAAAGAGAACAAGATGTGATCCCTGAAATCAGTCTACGACTGAAAAATTCAATGCCATAATCTATGGGACAATGTGAAAGCCACCATATTATGTGTGCAAAGAAATAAGTAAAGGGCTGGAGAGATGGCTCTGAGGATAAGAGCACTGTGTATTTTCCACAGGTCCTTAGTTCAATTCCCAGCAACCACATGGTGGCTCACAACCATCTATAATGAGATCTGGTGCCCTATTCTGGCATGCAGGCAAAAAAACTGTGTATGTAATAAATAAATCTTTAAAAAAAGAGAAATAATTTTCTTTTTTTTCTCCTTTACTAATTTATTCTTGTTACATCTCAATGGTTATCCCATCCCTTGTATCAAAAAAAGAGAAATAAGTAAAATATCATATTTCACTATACATATTAATTACCTTGATACAGTAGATATCAAATTAACCTAAATATTGAAAGGAAATACAAAATAATCTTAATGTTGAAAGAGAGGGAGCAGCTTGTCTTTATAACAAACTGTGTGTGGTCATTATTTAAACTGAGGTGTGAAGACTAAATGATTTAGTTTGAAAAGTCAAGAGAAACTGAAAACCCCAATCCATATCAAAAGTTCCTGTTGAAGTTAGGATTGTACTTGAGCAATCTGAACATGTCTTTTTTACCACTTTTGGAGCCTTTAATATTCCACAGGAGAAGTTCATCTGAGGAACTAAGTCACAATTTTCAATTCCTTGTTTCATGTTTGGTTTTGTTTAATTCATCTTTATACAACATTAATTTTCTTATTTATTTATATTCAGGCCTAAGAAATCATCCTGTTTCTAATTCACTGAGCTGCTTAGATATGCACTCATTGCTTTTTAAACAGATTTGAGATTTTTTTTTATTCATCAAATCTTTGTCTTCTTTTTTGTTCCTGCCCTGTCTTTTCTCTCTGGGATGCTCAGGTTATGTACAGCGACCCATGTCACAGTGTACCCCAGTGCTTCTCAGGATTCACTTTTTTTCTGTTTTATTTCTCTTAATCTTCTTACATCATGTAAACCCTAATTCCTTTTTCTAATTTACAAGTGTCCCGCTAATTTAAGGCTATTGTTCAATCGGCCAAATGTTTTTAAACATTTTTAAGGGTAGATACATTTTTCTTAGAATTTTATCAGTGTTCATGAATCAATAGCTTACTTTCATCGCAGCATTTTGCTTTGTTTTGTTCGTTCTAATTGTGATTCTTTAGAAAATATGGCTCAATGTGTTTAGTACACTGCAGACCACTGATACAGGGGCTTCTATTATTGTCCTACTTTCCATGTGTGTAGTTCAGGCTCTCCTACATGTTATTCTTCCTGAAAAAAATTACTGTTAGATTATATGTTGTTGCAATTTATGGATATAGTATTCTTCCCTAGGATTTGCTATTATATTTCTTACTACTTTTTGATTATTAATATCCTTTCTGGTTTGTGTGGTACTTCCCCACTTTATACAATCTTAGAGATTATGTCCATGGCTTTGAAAATGGCATGGTTGCTATGAATGGAAGATGAATCTGGAAAAGTTATTTTTCCCTATCTCCTCTCCTGACTATATTTAGCTTTAAAATTCTACTACTCTCTAGCTGATTGTTTTAACTTTTATCAACAATGTTCTGGGACATAAATTGCTTTATAGGTTTATCCAAAGAAATTTAGCTTCCTCTATGGTGTCATTTTCTTGAAGGTAGTTTTGAGATTTGTTCTGTTCCAAAGCATTCTTCCCAGCTGTTTTTCCATATTTTTATGTGATAAACAACTGCACAACTTATCTCATATTCCATATTAATCTATCAATCTCCTGCCAATTGCCTTTGGTGTAACTTGAATTTTTCCACATTCTTTTCTCATCAAGCTAATCTGGGGTAAGGTTTAGAACTCAGTCATTTATATCTTCTTTCTGGTCCTAGGTAAAATTCCCCAAACACATCTCTGGTACACAGGAGAAGAGCAATGAAATGGTGAGTCATCCCTGTTTTAAAGGCAGCCCCGCATTAGGATCTGAAACCTTCATATATAAGGAGGAGAATCCTTACAAGTCCCTGTGTCCTCACCTAGCCTTTCCTCACATGGGAAGCACAACACATGAATAAAAGCAAGGACATCCAGTCTCCCATGTTTAGCTTTCAACGCTGAGGGGAAATCCTTTGTCCTATAATTTGGTCCTAGGCTGAAGAAGGACACATCAATCTCTTGCTATATGACCCTCCCCCATGAAGTTTGCTTTATAAACAGAAACCGAAGACAGGAATATTTATGACTTTTCAAAGAAAACAAATTGGCTGGTAAGTTAGCATGCAGTAGGAGCCCTGTCTTCTTAGCTGTGTCTTTCTGTGTTGTGGTTTTATCTCAGTAAAGTGAAAGGGAAGGAAAGCACATGTTTTCTGTTGTTATTGCTGTTCTATAACCAGATATATTCACCTTTCTTGCTGTCTAAGCAGTTGTTACTGAGCAAACATTTATTTTTTATGACCTTTGAGGTCATGTTTTAAAACATTTGTTGGGTTTTATTTTTATTTACTTTGAAAGACAATTTACAATAGAGTCGATGAAGTATACTAGCAAGACTCCCCAGGCTCTCTGTCATCCTGGAAGTGGAAACCCCACCACCACCACCTCACACACATACAATGAATCCTTAGTTTAAATTTATTTTGCTGATCTTGTAGGCTGTTGCTACAGGAAGGGTTCTGATCTTTAGGAAAGCCTACATAACTAACCTACATAAATGTGTATGTACTTGTTAGGCAGGTGGGTCAGCGGCAAGATTGTTCATACTTCCTCAAGTCCTATATGATGAGCATTGAGTTCAAAACCTGTTGGCTGCCAAGGACTTATTTAGTAGAAGAAGAAGAAGACATATTATTAAAAAAATGAGAAAAGACCATCAGACTAAATTCAAAGTTAGATATAAGTAACATATCCTGTTGGCTGCCAAGGACTTATTTAGTAGAAGAAGCAGACATATTATTTAAAAAATGAGAAAAAAAACATCAGACTAAATGCAAAGTTAGATATAAGTAACATAGCAATATTCATATAGTCAGTATAAAATATGATAATAAACAGCAAGGTAGTGATACTCAAACTATGGATTAAAAAAAAGCAACACAACACCACAGAAGTTTCAAGAGAATTTTAAATTGGAAAAAGATATGTATTACCACCCACAATTCAGGATATAGCCAAGGAGACATGAAAGACCAAGTATGTCAATTCATGGCATTTTTCCATATTATTCATATGTTCTTTAACTATTAGGGTTTTGGAAAAACAAATAATTTACACATGTGGGAATTGTTTAAATCATGAAAATGTATTTTTAGGTTGTGGTAGTTTGTAAGCTTTTTGAACTAAATAAATGTGTTATTGAGAGTAATCCATTTTTCTAAAGTTTTTCATTTCCAAAAAAATCAAATCCCTAATTCAAGTCCATATCCAATCTACCTTGATAAGAGGAAATTATCTGTGATTCCTGGAAATGGTTGCCTAAACATGACATGAGCTGACAACATAGATATGCTAATGTGGAAAGAAGAAAATCTCCTTGGGTCTTACCTTAAAGAAAAAACCTATCTGGTGCCCCATATTTGACCATGTCCCCTGAATGGGGAGGCCTGGTGGCACTCAGAGGAAGGATAGCAGGCTACCTAAAACAGACTTGATACCCTATGAGCATATACAGGGGGAAGAGGTCCCCCTCAGTCACAGTCATAGGGGAAGGGATTAGGGGGAAAAGCAGGAGGGAGGGAGGAATGGGAGGATACTAGGGATGGAATAACAATTGAGATGTAATATGAATAAATTAATAAAATATATTTAAAAACCTAAAGGCAACCAGTGAGTGCTGAAAGAGAGAGAGAGAGAGAGAGAGAGAGAGAGAGAGAGAGAGAGAGAGAGAGAGAGAGAGAGAGAGAGAGAGAGAAGAGAGAGAGAGAGAGAGAATGAGTCTTTCCCAGTGGTGAGGCCCGTAATTTTCATTATGGAGTGGTCAGCTCTGAAACCATATACACAAAAACAAAGAAACAAAATCTACTCATCAGGCTGTATTTATTATTTATGCATCTACTTATCTCCTCTGTCTGTCTGTCTGTCTGTCTGTCTGTCTGTCTATCTATCTGTCTCTTCTATCTATCCATCCATCTATTCATCCATCATCGATCTGTCTATCTACCAGCTATCTATTCATCCACGTATTATCTATCCATCCATCTGTCTGTCTGTCTATCTACCTACCTACCTATATAACAACACTGATCAAAGGAAATGAGACCACCAATTCAAAGGGTACAAATCAGGGTCTATAGAAAAGGCTGAAAGGAGGGCACATGGGAGAGGTTGAAGGGAGTAAAAATGGTAAAGTGATATAATTGTGTCTTAATTAAAATATATTTGTAGTTTTATCTTCATTGAAAACTTTCAAAAACATGCAAATTTATTTATTAAATACTACTTGTGTATCTTATCAATAAAATAATAATGTGAAATTGAACAATTTTATTCTTACAATGTTCAGGTTTTAAAGAGAATTAAAACCTAAGGTAAATTTGGTATAGGAGTATGGATGGGGACTGTAACAAAAATACAGCCAACTATCATAATAAACTTATTTTAAAGTTGCTTTTAACCTAAAAATATATTAACAAAAAGTGTAAACAGACTATGGTCTTAGTATATTGGTGCTTGCATATATAATGCACATATAAATGAAAATAAATGAAATAAAATATCTTGGAAATCAAAGGAGTAAAATCAGTGGAACAAAAAAATCAGATACATTAAACCCATCTCTTGATATCAGGGAAGTACAGATTGTAACATGGGGCAGGTAGGCCATAAAGTTTTAAAATGCCTTCCAGTAACACTTCTCACTCTCTGGAAAAGACCTTTAAGACAGTGTGTGTGTGTGTGTGTGTGTGTGTGTGTGTGTGTGTGTGTGTGTGTGTGTGTAACATGCATGATAATCAATAGATAAACATGTCATAATTCATTTTTGTGTACCCAAACTCTTTAGCCCCCATGTATACACATGTCATGAATTTATATTCTTAGTAGCATTAATCTCTTTAATCATCTGTGGAACCAAATATAGGAAAAGGCATGAGAGTTTAAGAAAGTCTAACATCATCTATGATGGCTTTTATTGAATTTTACTTGATAAAGTCTCTATGTATTACTCAAACTGGCACAAATAAGTGACCTTACATGGAGGCTTAAAATAAATGTGTGCACATTTGGCATAAACCATATGAGATCAAGTTGTTGACTTGGGCAATATTTTATTTCTTTATCATTTTATTCTCAGTTATAAACCAATATAGAAAATGTACGTATTGAGATAACTACATTGTTGTCAGAAGGAGGCTTTAAAAAATCCTATGATATCTTATAGGAGTACATTTTTGAATTTTTGAATTTTTTTCCTTTTTTTACTTTATTTTATTAATTTATTCATACTACATCTCAAATGTTATCCCATTCCTTGTATCCTCCCATTCTTCCCTTCCTCCCATTTTCCCCTTACTCCCCTCCCCTATGACTGTGACTGAGGGGAACTTCCTCCTCCTGTATACGCTCATAGGGTATCATGTCTCTTCTTGGTAACCTGCTATCCTTCCTCTGAGTGCCACCAGGTCTCCCCATCCAGGGGACGTGGTCAAATATGGGGCACCAGAGTTCATATGAAAGTCAGACCCCACTCACCACTCAACTGTGAAGAATGTCCTGTCCATTGGCTAGATCTGGGTAGGAGTTCAAAGTACTGCATATAATGTTCTTGGCTGGTGCTATAGTTTGAGCAGGACACCTGGGCCCAGAAACCTACAAGAAGAAATTATAAATTTTTATTCTGTCATATATTACATCCTAATTGGTTCCTCTCCCTCCTCTTGTTCCAGCCGCCTACTCCCTGCCCCATGCAATCCTCCTCACTTTCTCTTCAGGTAACAGCAGGCCTTCCATAAATATCAACCAAATATGGCATATGAAGTTGCTGTAAGACTAGGCACCTCCCCTTGTATTAAAGCTGGTAGGCAGAGCAACATAATCTGAAGAAAAAGGTCCCAACAACAGGCAAAACAACAGCCCCTGCTCCCACTGTTAGGAGCTCCACTTTATCACCAAGCGACACAACCATAACATATATGCAGAGTGCCTGGGTCAGACCCATGTAGGCTCTCTGACTGTCAGTTCAGTCTCTGTAGCCCCTCTGAGCCCAGGTAAGTGGATTCTGTGGGTTTTCTTGTGGTTGTTCTTGACCTCTCAGACTCTTACAATCCTTCCACCCTTACTTTTGCAGGATTCCACAATCTGCCTAATGTTTGGCTGTGGATGTGTGCATCTGTTTCCCTCAGTTGCTAAATGAAGCATCTATGATGATAATTGGATTAGGTACCAATCTATGAGTAAAGCAGAATATCATTTGGAATAATTTCATTGCCTTTTTTTTTTTTTTGCTAGTGGTTTTTGGTTCAATTCTAGGTCTCTGGTCTATCTAGCCTCTGGGTCCTGGCCCTCCAGGCAATAGACATCAGCAGTGGACAGGAGTGAGCATTAAGTCAGGAAGGGATGGAGGGAGAGAGTACTTGAAGATCAAACTGGAACTAAGCGTTATCTAGAAACCTAATACAATGGAAACTCCCAGGAATCTACTGGGGTGACCCTAGCTAATAGTCCTCTTAATGTGAGATACAGAGCCTGAGCTGGTCCTCTTCTGTTAACAGGCAAGACTTTTACAGTGGAGGGATTGGGATATACCCAGCCACAAAACCTTTGGACTACAATCTGTCCTTCTCTACATGATGTTCTGGGGTAAAAGTTGTACAGAAATTGTGCACATAGACAACCAATAACTGGTCCAGCCTGAGACCCATGCCAAGAGAAGGAATCTATCCCTGATATTCTTGAAAAGTTTAGGACCCAGAAATCTCCACTGCTAAGAATAAAGTCACCCATATTAACCCACGTACCAATATGTTTTTGCAATTTTAAAAATGGTTATTAAATGAATCATCAAAATAGCCTTCAAAAGTAATCCATGTATTGTATTTGAAAAAAAATGAATGATTGGGGGAAAGTGGAGCTGGCTCCTAATACGCTTTTATAGAACCAAAGGTTGAGAACACTTACCATGAATCTCAACTATGAATGACAATCCTGGTATCTTGCTTATGTTTTTTTTTTTCTTACCCACTTATCACTAAAGAAAATGGAGACTCATAGAATATTCCAGTTTGTTCCCTGCCACCCAGCCACACTTTGTATGGCTTTATTAAATCCGCCTGAGAGGAGGCAGCTAGGAAAAAAATGTAGCTTGGTTTTAGACATTTATCCCATTATACAATGCTCAATCATCTAATTTAATAGTTTTAAGAGAATAAGAGAGAAAAAGAGGAAATTCCATAACAGCCCTGTCTATAATGGCTTAACTAAAGACACTTACTGTATCTAAAGTAGATGACTTACCACTACACATTGAGTAACCTGCTTTCCAATTGCTGTTTCCAAATACAGATTCTCTGGATCATCAGTGCTCAGAATGAAAAAGCTTTTCCAATGTTCATATACTTAGATGAGCATAGATGGCCCCCTCCCCCGCCCGGCATTATACATGACTTCTGGAGACTTACTTTTCTCTCTGAATTCAAAGTTCATTAAAAATAATAAAAATAGAAATAAAAATAAACAAGAGCCAACAAGGAGCCTTAATGGACATCTGACAGTCTTGAAAGTTTTGAACTCTGAAAATTCTGTTGATTCACATGCATCCAACTCTGACAACTTGAGTTATGTGAAGTCCCACATAGTCAAAAATAACCAACAACAACTCTGATTTCTAAGGTGTCGCTTTGACCCCAAGTCTATATGGATGCATGTGCACATACAGTAAATGAACATTTGATAAAGATATTCAAAAACAACAAAGTGAAGCAAGATAGTGCCATCTTGAAAAGGAACTGCTCTGTACTTTGGCCACTGTGAATAGTTCTCAAAAAAAAAAAAAATGGCAGTGGTATAAAAGGTCATCTTAGGGGTCACTATATTTAGTCCAAATGCCAAGTTTTAGAGTTTATAAGTTTGAAATACAAAATTGGAAATCTCTTCAAAATATACAAAGCTCTCACTCTAGATCTGCTCTCCATCCCTGCTTTTTCCATGTTTGTCATATATTACTGTTCTGGAGCTTTCTGGGAGTGGGAGTGGCTGTCCAAGAGGAGATACCTAAACAGCTTAGAGCACCATGTACGAAAATGCCATTTTCTAGGCTGTAAGTCTGACATACTTAATTTTAATGAAAACCCTTAAGTAATAAATTAGGACTAGGAAGTTTCTCTAAGAATTGTTTCTATCATAAGGTTAAATTATAGCCCTGAAAGCACATCAGAGGAACACAGATGACTGAGTAATGGTTTCAAGATTAATGTCATTTTAAAAGCAACATGCATAACAGAGGCTAGTAGATCACACTAGAGATTCCGTTACAAATAACAATGCTGACCACGCTGTCATATGAAACAGAAATGAGAAATGGTAATGAGGGGGCAAGGATGCACTTTATTTTTCAAAAATCTACAGGCAATTTATTATTTGGAAAAACTGTAAAGAAGAAACCAAGTGTTCTTTACCAAAACAATATCTTTCCTTCATTTTATTTTCTTATTAATAGTCTTAACAACCATTTTTGGTAACTGAACACAAACAGTAGAGGTAGAAATATTTCAAGCTTCTTTAAATTTATTTTTAACCTAAAGGGTATGTGTATTGGGTCTACATTTTGTTCAATTTTTCCCATTTTACAGGAAAGAGGGTTTTTTAAAATTAATTTATTCTTGTTACATCTCAATGGTTATCCCATCCCTTGTATCCTCTCATTCTTCCCTCCCTCCCATTTTCCCCTTATTCCCCTCTCCTATGACTGTTCCTGAGGGGGATTACCTCCCCCTGTATATGCTCATAGGGTATCAAGTCTCTTCTGAGACCTGGTGGCACTCAGGAAGGACAGCAGGTTACCAAGAAGAGGAAAGAGGGTCTTAATAATGGCTTATGTAAGCCGTTGGTTTGGAACCAGTCACTTGAGTAATCCCATTTCTAGGATTTTGATGTGTATACTTTGCAAATAAGTGCATGTTGAGGGATATCAAAAGTGATCCTGCTCAGCACTCAGGAAGGCAGAGACAGGCAGATCTCTGTGAGTTAAAGGCCAGCCTATTCTACAAGGCAAATCCAGGAGGGCCAAGGCTACCCAAAGAAACTATTTTGAAAAGCCAAACCAAACAAACAAACAAAACCCAACCAACCAACCAACAAATAAACAACAACAACAGCGACAGCAACAACAACAACAAAGTGTTCCACATTCTTTGATTGCTCTCAGTTCCTCTATCCAGTATCCTTCACAAAGAAATTCACATTTTATCCCCAGTAATTTAGATGTTAGTGAGGCCTACTTTATTTCAGAAGTATTAAAAAGCAATTTTTTTTATTTTCAATTGAATATAATTTTCAATTGAAGTACAACCATTCATACTACATTGATACTTATACTCAAATCATGTAAATAAAGGGTAGTCTTTTATAAACAAGGAACATATTTTCAGAGGATAGAACTTGGAATCAGATCTTGGTGCCTTTTGCCTACCTCTCAATCTGCACCAGCATTTCCTGTTTGATGCTTTGTAATCCCTACCTGCTTTTATGAGTACAGATTTCCAGGATACCATCATACCCATGTGTTAGGATTTGTAACTCTTAGTTCACAGTATTTAGATGAGGAGAGTAAAGGGAGCTTGTTTGAGGAATAATAGCAGCATGTCTAGATCTAAGGATATTTAACCTTCAGTGCACACTTACCAATCAAAAAGCTGACTTGTGTGGCCATGGGGAGAAATTAAGGAAATAAAAGAATCAATTATTTAATTGATTGGTAACTATTGGGCTTCCTTTTGATGGTTGAGGATCATAGGAAAAGTGGCCATAGACAGAGCACAGTAGAAGAAAGCTGGTGCTTCCTACCACAGACAGGCAGTCTGTAGGCAAAGAAGAGGGAAACACCACAGCCCAGCTTTTTGAGCTCTTGCACCATGAATTTTCTTGCTTCTTTGGGACTCCTTGGCTCACTAACTTTACTCTCTTTCTTTTTGCTGATTGACTTTGCAAACTAGTTCTACTTTATAAAACAGCCAGATATGATGAACACCTTAAACACAGCGAGACCCATTCAATTTGGATTTCAAAAAATTACTGATGAATGACTTTTACCACAGGAGATTTTATGTATTGGAAAATAAGAACAAGACAAAACAAACAAAACAAAACCCATTTCTTATGTATCTTCAGTTCTGAAATGTCCTTTTCTGATTAGACTTACTTTTAAGTCCCAAATACATGATGTTGAGTTTTACATTATGCCGTGTACTCAACAGTGAATCGATTTCCCTGATGATGTTACTGTTGGCATATTAGCATTTAAATTCAATGCTGAGACAATGAATGTGTGAAGGAGGAATTTAACACCTTCCACCTTCTCTTTCATAGCTGTACATCATGGAAAATCAGCACCATTTGTGCAAACATATGTTTCACTTTTCAAGCTTCAGTCCATGGGGTCTTGCGTTGACCTTCAATTAACATTCTGAGTCTTAGTCCCCCAAAACCATCTGAAAGGAGAATGTGCACTATAGGATACATGGAACAGGTTCAATCATCTGATCTTTCTGTCTTTGTCTCTGTTTCTGTGTGTGAGGGAACAGTAGACACATGTCCAGAAGTGGGGTGGCGGTGGGGCAGGAAGACCTCAATATCAGCTCAAAGACATCACTGGATTCCATCTGAGGATTTTAAGCAGTAATATACTTTTTTTGAATGTCTTTCTAATTTTTACATATATATATTTATATTATTACACATAAATAAAATAATCTATATACAGCAAGAAGAACTATGAAACAATCAGAAATTATATTAATGTTAACTTCGCAGTGATATACTTTACATTCCAAGATATGTCTCATTAAATAGATTGGATATTTTTTCTCAAATGATAGAGGTGAGCAACTCAAGGCTAAAATTTACTAAAGTACTTTTTGTATGGCCCTTGCCAGTGCCCTATGGTGTATACTGATTGTACTAAGTGGACAGTCTGCCTTCCCTCTTCAACTGCTTCTGAGATTCCTACAGCCTCTGTAATGAAAATGCTTTTTTTTGGTTTTTTTATTAGTTAGTCTTGTCTTCCTGCTAAACTTGGGGCATCTCTTTGCTTTCTAAGCAAACTATTCCTGAGAAGAAGTGTGATAGCCCTTTCAGCTTAAAAAAATCTGTGAAGACAGAAAAGATTATATTACCAGTTCTTTTCTCTTGCATCTTATTCTCAAAATCTAAGATATCATGAACAGTGAACAGAAATTAACATGCTATTCTGTTATGTACTTCTGTAGTCTTACTTTCTATGAGCTAAAACATTTTTCTACTTTAAAAAGGGTAACATCAGTGCCTACATCAAGTAGTGGGAGGCTATGTTTACCAAAACGTGCTTAAGTTTTCTGATTCCCTTAATGTTAATATCCATTCTTCATTACATGAATCCTCTCCATTGTTTCTTCTAAGCTCTAGTGTTAAAAGCAAATGAAGACTCTTGCCTTTTTAACACTAGCCCTACCTGGCCTCTCCAAAGTATTAACTATTTTGATTATTTTGGCATTTTTATCCTTTTCATGATGTGCTCAACATTTTACAGAGACTTCTGGTGTTCTGTTTTCAGGTGCTTCTAAATAGATAGGAGGATTTTGTCTTCCTTGGAGTGCTCAGTTAGTTTCTATTCAAATTGGAGCTTTTGGAGAACCCTTAAGGCCAGTTTCATTACTCTTTTGGTAACATCTGTACTGTACTCTGAAATATAACCTCACATTTTTATAAGTCTCCATTCCATTTAGATATGTGTGTTTGCTTCATTCATTCATATTTTTTGTTTCTTCCTTTAACATTATTTTATATCTATTTTTTCACAATTTCATAGATGTAGACAATGGCTTTTTACACAAAACCTTCCCTAGACTAGTCCTATGTCCCCATAACAGACTTACATTATCTTTTAATTTTTATAGCCCCATGAACCCAATTAATATTGTCTGCATACGAATGATGATAGGCCCATCTGCTGGAACACACACTAATAATGCTTGAAAGTGTTAACCACCCCTCTCCTCCCCCTCAACCTTGTGTAATTGGAGTTAATTTCCATGGGGTGGACAAGTTTCTCTCCACCGAATCCATAGGCTACCCTGTAAAAAGTTCAGATCAAGGTGTAGGAAATGTTTTTCTTCAAGATGTTGCTCCAGGGAGTCCTAAGGAATTTCCAAATAGCACAGGCTACTGCTATTGTTTTTGGTTCACCAGAACTTGATGGCTTGAAATTATTGCTGGAGATGCCACACACTTTACTCATGGGAAATGAAATACTTAAACCTGTTATTGACCAGGAAGCTTCCTCCCTGCTGGCTAGCTTTCATTGTGCTCTAAGGTGTTATCGATAGCCTTACTCACCTGTGAACACATTAGCTACAATATTGAAAATTATGGATGCAATAGTGCAGTTCATGGTACAGCTGTACCCAACAGCTTTTGGTCGGATTCAAGAAAAACACAACAGGATGGAACTCAGTACTGTTCCTCTCCACTTGTTGCTTGGGAGGTCACAGACCCTAGGGGAGAACCTACTACAGTTGTTTAGACACAAGAACATAGCATGACATTGTCTTCTAAATGTTTATCTTTACATATATCAGTGAGGCTTTCACTCATCATCAGAGAATCTTCCTTTTGCATTGATGGTAATTAACATAGAAACTCAAAGCTATTCAAAATGTGGAGAATAGGTAACTGTAGACCCATCCTCAAAGGAGACATCTGTATCAACCTAAATGCCTATGCTTAAGGAACATGAGGTTGGAAGAGGCAGATAGATTGTAAAGTCATAGAGTGATGAAAATTGTTGTGAAATGTGGTCCTCTGGATGTTCCAGGCCATTGCATGTCCTACTTCACAGAGGTCCCAGGTAACACCACTATATGTGTTAACAAAGGGCTCACTCACCCCACATGAAAACCAGTGGGAGGTAACAGCTACTAGGAAAGTAAAGATCCCCTTTCTTCAGATCTGTGACCTCCCAACTTGTGTTTTTAAGACTTTTAAAAAATTAATGACTACCTTCCCTTGGTGGGGAGGCCTGATGTCACTCAAAGAAAGAATAAGCAGGCTACCAAGATGAGACTTGATAGCCTATGACCATATAGTTGAAGAGGAGGTCCTCCTCAGTCTTGGACCTAGAGGGGAATAGGGTGAAAGAAGGAGGGAGGGAGGAATGGGAGGATACAAGTGATGGGATAACAATTTATTTGTAATCTGAATAAATTAATAAAATAAAATAATTTTACAACCCTAGGCAGCATTAGTACAGCTTTTATTATGAACAAAAATCTCAAATCTTAATTTCATGATAGGTTGGTGATTTTTTAAACATTTCTTCAGAATTTCATGGGGAAAATGTAGTGTCAAGCTCATCTAAAATTGGGGAAATAATTCATCCACAAGTGAGGTGACGTAGATATTTTTCTAGGAATTCCTGGACTTATCCCTAAGGTTGACTGATGACTACAAGTAGCTGTTGGTGTCATTCTTATAAAATCTGTAAGCAACTATTTTATACTGTTTTGTGAAAAAAGCCAATGTCTTTCTAGATCTTTTAGAAGTTAAAAAAAAAAATAAATTATGTGTTAAAATGTGTTCAGGATTCCTAATTGACTTCTCTGGAGCAATTGTACTCAAATTCAGGACCAAAATTAAATTGTCTACGTGTTCAATCTGAATGAAAAAAAAAATCTTTCTGAATTTTCTGCCTGTAATATAATTCCACAAACCTGTATTTTATTTGAAAAAGAAAAAAATGTATAGAATGGAAACAGATCTCACTGTCAGCTTAGCCACTGACTCGAGGTATTATCGCCTAAAGTACCTGTCAGATGTCAATCATCTCCATCTGCTTAATAGCAAAGCATACCCTTTGGGTTTTCTACCCAATCCTTTCCTTTAAACCTATAATTCTCTACAGTTGGTGCTAGTACATCTTACATATTCATTATTGTATCTGTAAGACAACTATTTCTCACTCTATACACATATTATAGTATTTCATATTGGCTAATACATATTCTCCTATTATATTAAATCCTTAGGTCTGAGACACTGTGATTAATTCTCATAAAACATAGATAACAGTCTATTCATACATGACCTAGAAAAATGGAAGGAATGGAAAACAAAATGGAGAGTGGAAGGAAGAGAGGAAAACGGGGTGACAGGGATAGAGAGAGAGAGTAAATTTCTGAGCCAGAAATGAAGATAGACAAAGAATGTGAGAGGGATTAATGAAGGATAGATTCCCTACAATTTAACCCCACTGTTTATTTTAATATCCATATCTGGAGTGTGTTGTTTCATTTTCAATGAGAAGTATTTATAAGTAAGACTTACTGAATTCTGGCTATGTCCAAGACACTGAATTAGACTGGTATTACGATTATGCTTTTCAAATATACAAGGCTTCAATAGATGTCATTGTTTTTAACGTTTGAAAACACATAATAGATTTTCTGTTATATAGTGCACCCATTTGTGGGATTTGTTACTCTGGCACATATTAGCAGTGAAGTATAAGAAAAAAAGATTTCTACAGCTGCCTTTCAGAGAAGAGCCTGAGTGATGAACTTTACCTGTTATGAGAAGAAAGCTGAGGGCTGAAGCTGTGTTTTAGTGAAGTTTACTCTGGAAGCAATGACATGAAATTTGAGAGCCCAGCTTTATCCCACCTGCGAGTGTGTAGAGGTTGAGTTCGTGTTAATAGCCATCATTAAAAAGATGTAAGGAATGGAACCTAGATAGTCTAAAATAATTGTGGTGGTTTGAATAAGAAGGCCCCCATAGGCTCAAACGCTTGACTCCTTAGTCACCAGGGAGTGGAACTCCAATTTGATAGCACTAGACTATTAGGGGTTAAGGCTTTTTTGGAGGAAGTGAGTCATTGGGGGTGGGCTTTGAAGTTTCAAACCACTCATACTATGCCTAGAGTCTCTTTTCCTCTCTGTGGGGTCAGGATGCGGCTTTCAGTAACTGCTGTAATGCCTGCCTGCCTGCATCTTGTCATACTTCTTCCTACCATGATAGGAAACCTCCGCAACTGCAATCAAGGCATCAATTAAATGCTTCCATTAATAAGAAAGTATGTGATAAGACAGGGTCTTCTTCTGGAGCCCAAGTTGTACTCAATCCTCGAGCTTTATCTGCCAAGTGTTGGAATTACAATTGTGGTTCACCATGCCTAGGTTATAAATTTTATGGAGAGCAATGACTGTTTTCATTTCTCTTCAATGCTCAGCTCTTAGAACAGAGCTTGGAAAGACTTGGTTGCAGCAAGCTAAATATCTGGACTAACTACACTCTCAAGTTTCCTTGTTTTATAAGTATTTCTCCACATAAATGGAAAAAAATATAAACATGATTGCAAGACGTCATGATTTACGTGCTTTTATTACAGTGTTCACCCCGTTAACATTAGAAATCTCAGGGCTGTGGATCACAAAGGACAATGCACCGAGCCAAATATAGAGACTTTAGTAATCAATTTAGTTCATATTTTTCATATCTGCTTCTCCTTTTTATGATTTATTTCAGCCACCATGGAAACAAACATCTCTCCTGTAGTTTACAGCCTAACATGGTATCTAGGAACAATAACTTTCTCCCAGTGCTCTACAGGGAAAGCCCAATCCCTCAGAACCACAGAGATTTAAATCACCGAATCCATCGGCTCCCTGATACTTTCGTACTATAGTTGTCCTTACTCAGCTCTCTGTACCAACTATATCTTTTGTTGTGAACTGTGCACACGTTTAGCTATAAAATGTACTTCTCATTTCTGTGCAAATCCACAGCTTCCCTTCATTTTTAAATGTGAACTCAAAATCACTTGCTTTAATTTTTAAATGTTTTGACTTGATTTTGAATCTTCTTGTGCTTGATACTTACAGCTAATTGGTCATGAAATAATTGAGCATTATAAAATCCAGATAAACAAAGATAATCCACCAAAAATATACAGTAAAAGGCTGAGGAGGTATGATATCTGATACTTATTTTGAGAGGGAGAGTTGGTTATATTTAAGGTATCGTCCTGGGAAGTTTTCTATAACCCCCAAAGTATATAGGGAATGTAAACTGAACTTGATAGCTTAGAAAAAATAAGAGCACAGTGTTGGGTAGGTAGGGAAATGGGTAAGTATTGGAGAAGTTGGGGAAAAGATGAATATGGTCAAAATTCATTGTATGAACTTCTCAAAGAGCTAACGAAATGTGGGGGGAAGGACTCTAAGTGAAAGATAGTAAAAAAAAAAAAAGACAAAAATTCCCTTCATCTCCAATCCAACATAATTTATTCAAATACAGAAACAATTCAATATTACAGAGGTCTATAGTTTGGGATGGTAATCCATTTAACATCACATTAGAAGTTCACACTTCCTTTTCATCTTCCAAGTGAGAGTGTGGGAGAAAACACTTTGCAGGGATGTTATTGCACAAAAATGAAAATCAAACAACACATAAAATGCTACTTGGAAATCTTGGAGATTGTGCAGTTACTTATGTGTTGGCTTTCAGTACTCACTTTGCCAACACTAATTTCTAATAAACCTGTGAACAAAACATTGTCCCTATTTTGTACCCACTAAAGAATGTCTTAATATAGTCTATGAACTAATAGCAAAATCTGTCCATCACAGAAATCAAATATGCTCAACGATATTTCTAAGTGATGTTTTCCCTAAATCTTTGATCCTTTCTAAGTTACTGTTTGCAGGCTGAAGAGATTATTCAGTTGTTAAAAAGCACTGGATCTTTTTGTAGAGGAATCAGGTTCAATTCCCAGTACCCATATGTTGGTTCACATCTCTCTCTAACTCCAGTTTCAGGAAATATGATGTCTTCTTCTGGCCTCTGCAGGTACCAGGCATGCGTGTGGTATATAGACATATATACAGACAAGCCACCCATACATAAAAAAATAAAAACAAAAAATATGTCTAAATTACAATTAGCAATTCACATAGAGTCAATGACCATATAACTAAACTTTCTTTTTAAATATATTTTATTAATTTATTCATATTATATCTAAATTGTTATCCTATCCCTTGTATCCTCCCATTCCTCCCTCCCTCTCATTTTCCCCTTACTCCCCTCTCCTATGACTGTGTATAAGGGGGACCTCTTCTCCCTGTATATGCTCATAGGGTATCAAACATGTTTGTTCAATTGTAATGAAAAACATATATTTCTCTTTTTTAAATAATTCTCAGCCATTGGATTTCTTAGTCTCTGTTGTCTGTATCCCACTGAATTCAAACAGAAGTAACCTTTCAGTATCCCTCATTTTAAATGGCTTCTGAAAATAGAGTTTTTAGCCACCTGTCAATTGTCATTTGCCATTCAAACCAATTGTATCAAATGGAATAAAATTACCATTAAAATCACTTACAAAATCATGGGAATGTAATCATAGGTGCTGTGGCAAGGAAGAAGAGCCCAAATGGAAATTTAACAAGAAGATTCTGAGCAATGTGAAATGGCAAAGCTTATGCAGTTACTAAATATTTAGAAACTTGATTTCTGACCTTAACTTACTCAAGTAACACACCTAAAAGTAACTACATATGAAAATATCATATAGTACTCAGAAACTTGTACCAACTGACCCAATTCTATCATTGTTATTTTATTTTTATGTTGCATTCATTTTTTATGACTGTAAGAGCATAAGTGAGTGAGTTTTCATGACCTAGCATACATATGGAAGTCAGAATACAACTAGTGAGAAACATGGGAGGCAAGCCTCCCCTTATATCATGTGGAAATCAGGCATAAATATTAAAATATTAGATTCGACAGCCAGACCTTTACCCACTGAGCAATCATTTTACTTAGGTAGTGAGCTCCATACTGGATGGTTGCTTTGTACATAGACTTCAGTGTAGTGCATCATTTTCATTTTATTCCCAAGTGATCTCCAGATACGTCTAAAGTCATCTTCTTCTTAGTAACCACTATCGCTTTTGAACTGTAATTATACTACAGCAGCAGAGTACTGAAAACTAAATTGGGGTATCCAAGATTGCGGCACTGATGACACATAGTATCTGAGCCACTGGACAGAGTCTAAGGACCTGGCTGGGACATACAGACCACAAGACCTAGAGAGCCCTAGGTAAGAGGGGTCCACACAATGTAGAGCACAAGTGGGTCTGATTTCAAGCCATCCAACTGGTCCACAGAGGACAGGAGCCCAGTCCCCAGACACTGGCTGGATAGCCACCTCCAAGTTGCAGCTGTGTTCTATATCACAGACTATATCTGAGTCTGAACCGTGGGCAGTGATCACCAGCATCTAGGTCTGCTGACGCAAGGGAAAACCCAGGGGAATGGGTGGATCTGACCTTAGACCACCCCACCAGTGCACAGGAAGCCCCAAGGTCCTGTGGGCTCGGGCAGGTTCTCCAAAGCACAGAGCAGCCTATCATGTTGTACCTGCATGCTCTCTGACTGAACAGTGGATTAAAGAGCACCAATGTTAGTGTCTGCTGCCCTGGGGGTAGAGCAGAGTGTGGATCTAGGACAGACCCAGGGCCCATGTGGGGGCCCAGGCTTCTGTGGACAAGTTCTTTGGCTACTGTGCTGTTTGTGCACCCTCCCACAGACTGAACTCAGGCACTACAACCTGAGCTAGAACAAGTGGAAGCCTAAGCCAGCAGGAAGCTCTCACACTCTCAGGTGGACTAAACTGAGATCCCTGAGCCATATGGGCCAAAGTTAATCAAAAGAGATGAGGAAGGACACTTTATACTCATCAAAAGAAAATTCAACAAAGATGACATCAAAATCTGAACATCTATACACCTAATACAAAGGAATGCACATTTGTAAAAGAAATATTAGTAAAATATAAAACACACATCGATATCCACACATTAATAGTGAGAGACTTCAATATCCCACTTTCACCAAAAGATAGGTCAAAGAAACAAAGAGAACAATTCACAGAATCAACAGAACCAAGAGCTGGTACTTCAGAAAATCAACAAGATAAACAAACCATTATCGAAACTAAGTAAAAGGCAAAGAGACTCTAATCAAATCAACAAAATGAGAAATGAAAAGAGAGACATAACAACAGATACTGAAGAAATACAAAGAATCATTAGGTCCTACTTCAAAAGCTTATTTTCCATGAAATTTGAAAATCTAAGGAAGTGGACAATTTTCTTGATGCATTCCACTTTCCAAAGTTGAATCAAGATAAGATAAACAAATTAAATAGTCCTATTTCTCCTATATAAATAGAAGCAGTCATCAAAAGGTTCCCCACTAAATAAATAAATAAATAAATAAATAAATAAATAAAATAAATGCCCAGGACCAGACAGTTTCAGCACAGAATTCTACCAGACATTCAAAGAAGAGCTAATACTGACACTCTTCAAACTACTCCATAAAATCATAATGGGTAGAATAGTTTCAAACTCATTCTATGAGGCCACAGTCACCTTCATATCTAACATCACAAAGACCAGACAAAGAAAGAGATTTCAGACCAAGTTCTCTTATGAACGTTGATGCAAAAATACTCAATAAAGTACTCTCAAACAGAATCCAAGAACACATAAATGATACCATTTGCTATGACTGAGAAGGAGAAGGTTTCATTCCAGGCATGCAGGGATGAAAATCCATCAATGTAATCCACCATATAAACAAACTGAAGGAAAAAAAAACACACCATTATCTCCTTTGATGCCAAAAAATATTTGACAAAAATCCAACACACATCATTTGCATTTAAAGTCTTGGAGATATCAAGGACTCAAGACATACACCTAAACACAATAAAAGCTATATACAGCAAGACAATAACCAACATCAGATTAAACAGAGAGGAACTCAAGGAAATTCCACTAAAATCAGGGAGTAGACAAGGGTTCCCATTCTCTCTGTATCTCTTCAGTACAGTAATTGATGTTCTAGCTAGAGCAACGAGACAACAAAAGGAGATCCACATTGGAAAGGAGGAAGTCAAATTATATCTATTCACAGATGATATGAGAGTGTACACAAGTGACTCCCAGAATTAAATATATAAAGAACTCCAGAAATTAAACAACACCAAGTCAAATAACCCAACTAAGAATTGGGGTACATAGCTAAACAGGGAATTCTCAACAGTGGAATATTGAATGCCTGAGAAGCACTTAAAGAAATGCTCAATGTCTTAGTTATCAGAGAAATGCAAATCAAAATGGCTCTGAGATTCCATCTTTTATCTATCAGAATGATATGATCAAGAACTCAATTGACAGCTTGTGCTGGGGGGAATGTGGAGAAAAGGGAACATTCCTTTATTACTGGTAGGAGTACAAACTTTTACAAGCACTTTAGAAATCAATCTGGTGCTTTCTCAGAAAACTTGGAATAGGGCTACCTCAAGAACCAGCTACTCCACTCCTTGGAATATACCTAAAAGATGCTCCACCACACAACAAGGACATTTGCTCAACTATGTTCATAGCAGCCTTATTCATTATAGCCAGGATCTGGAAACAATCCAGATGTCTATGAGTCAAAGAATGAATAAAGAAACTGTGGTACATTTATACTATGGAATACTACTCAGCTATTAAAAACAAAGAAACCTTGAAATTTGCAGGCAATTGGATGGAACTAGAAATGGCCATTAGTGAGTTAACCCAGATCCAGAAAGATACACATGGTATATTTACTTATAATTTGATATTTAGCCCAACATGGATGTCCTCTGAGAGTCTTCACTCAGTTAGGCATTGGGAAAAATGTTGGGACTTTCCATTGGGACTCCAGGTGAAAGAGGTATGGGAAACTGTGGAAATAGAAGGATCCAGTGGGTCCTGGAACCCTACAAGAAGACTATTGAGGCTGGCAGATCTGAATCCGGGTCACAATCTACTGTACCAACCAAGGACAATGCATGTAATAAACCTAGACCTCCATTTCAGATCTAGCCAAGGACAGGGCATTCTCCACAGTTTGTGGAGAACAGTGACTGACTCTGACATGAATTCTGGTGTCCCCTATTTGACCACTTCCTCTTGCTGGGAAGACCTTGTTGCACTCAGAGGAAGGGGAAGCATGCTACCCAGATGAAACCTGATAGGCTGTGATCATATGGTTGGGGGAGGAGGTCCCCTTCTGTCACAGGCCTAGGGGAGGTCAATAGGATGAAAGAGGGAGGGAGGGAGAGGATAATGGGAAGATACAAGTGAGGGGACAACAATTGAGATGCAATCTGAATAAATTATTTTTTAAAAACTCAAAGTCCTATCTCAAAATACACATCGGTATAGAACAGAGAACCCAGGTATAAACCCGTGAAAGTACAGTCAAACCAAGAAGACGTATGGGAAAGGCAGCATCTTCAACAGACTGTGGTAGAAAAAGTTAATATTCACATGTAGAAGAATCAACTAAATCTTATCTCTCATCATGCATTAAAAATATGCTCCATATAGTGAAAACTAAAATATAGAAAGAGTACTAATTGCGGATGTGGGTGGGGAGCAGAAAAATGAATGCAGTATCCTCTGCCTCCTCTTCCATGCCCAACTCCCGGCGACTGGTGGATTCTGGTGAAATCAGTGACTGTCTTCAGTAGTGTGCCAAACTGAGAACAGCAGGCTATAATGGGCAGTTTCAAACCTGCAGCCCCTCAGATACCCCTGAGTCACCGCCTTCCCACACACACATCAGTGGGTCACATAACAAAACACACAGGGACGTGACTTGTAGGATGGTGAAAGTGGTACTAGATACTCTATCTTAACAGGGTGTCTGGGTTTACTGCATACATTGTCCTTGGTTGGTGCAACAGTTTGTGTAGGCCCCCCTGGCTCCAGATCCACTGGCCTTGATAGTCTCTTTGTGGGGCTCCTGAGCCCTCTGGTTCCTTCCACTGCCCGATGCTTACATACCACGCTCAGCGCTTCACCAGGAGGTCCAGCAGTGAGTTCCAGCATCTGTCCCAGTCCTCCGCTGGGTAAAGTCTATCAGAGGACATCTATGTTGGGCTGATGTCTACTTATAGGTGAGCATATACTGTGCATGTCTGTCTGGGTCTGGGTTATCTCACTCAGGATGATCTTTTCCAGTTCCATCCATTTGCCTGAAAATTACAAGATTTCCTTGATTTTGATCGCAGAGTAGTATTCCATTGTGTTAATGTAGCACAGTTTCTTTCTTTTTTCTTTTTTTTTTCTTTTGTTACATCTCAATGGTTATCCCATCCCTTGTACCCTCCCATTCTTTATCCATTCTCAGGTAACAGGCATCTAGGTTGTTTCCAGATTCTGGCTATTAAAGATAAAGCTGCCATGAACATAGTTGATCAAATGCCCTATTTGTGTGTTGAAACATCTTTTGTGTATATGCCTAGGAGTGGTATACCTGGATCTTGAGGTTGCACTATTTCCAATTTTCTGAGAAAGTGTCAGATTGATTTCCAAAGTGGTTGTACAAGTTTGCACTCTCACCAGCAATGGAGAAGCCTTCCCCTTTCTCCACATCCTCCCCAGCATGTGCTGTCATGTGAAATTTTGATCTTAGCCATTCTAATAGTTGTAAGATGTAATCACAGAGTAGTTTTGATTTGCATTTCCCTGATAACTAAGGGCCTTGAGCATTTCTTCAGGTGTTTCTCGGTCACTCAATGTTTCTCTGTTGAGCTCTGTACCCCATTTTTAATTGGATTATTTGGTTGTATTTACTTTCTTGAATTCTCTATATATTTTGGATATTAGGCCTTTGCCCAATGTAAGTTGGTGAAGATCTTCTCCTAGTTTGTATGCTGTCATTTTGCTCTATTGACAGTGTTCTTTGCCTTACAGAAGTGTCCTTGATCCACCTAGACATTAGTTTTGTGTGGGGTGATAAATATGGACCTATTTGTATTTTTCAATATGTGGACATCCGTTTAGACCAGCGGCATTTGTTGAAGATGCTATGGTTTTTTCATGGTATAGGTTTTGCTTCTTTGTCAAAAATCAAATGTCCATATGTGGGGGATGGGTTGGTTCCTGGGTCTTTGATTCTATTTCATTGATCCACCTGTCTGTTTCTATACCAGTACCATGCCATTCCTATTACTGTTGCTCTATAGTACAGCTTGAGATCGGGGACAGAGAATCCTTTGGAATATCTTTTATTGTACAGGATTCTTTTATCTATTCTGGGCTTTTTTTTCTTTTTCCATATGAAGTTGAGAATTGATCTGGAGAGAGGACTGCTTCTGATGTGAACTCTGGTGCCCCAGATTTGATCACTTCCCATTTTAGAGTAGGCCCAGTACACACATAGAGGAAGGGGAAGTAGGTTATCCAGATGAGACCAGATAGGCTGTGATCACAGGGAGGAGTTTCCTTTCTGACAGAAGTCTAGGTGATGGGAAGAGGGCTGAAGAGGGAGGGAGTGTGGAAAGAGGAACGTCTGAGTGAGGGGATAACAATCAGGATGTAATATGAATAAATTATAATAGATTGAAAGTAAAACAAAAAGAAAGAGAATGGTTATAGGGAGATACAATTTTGTGAGGGAAGTAAACAGATGTACTTAATTGATGAAGTTCTCAAAGAAAAAATTAAATAATGATAAAAGAGAATTTAAAAGTCAAAGAAGTAGGAAAAAGATGGAGGAGAGATAGAAAAAGATGGTGGTGTAGTACAGAAAATATTTATGTCCACACTGTATTTAAGAAAGAAAATACAATTGGTATCTTCATGGTACAATTTCCAGGTGATATTTTGATATAAGTCATTATATGGAATACATTTCCTATATATTTTATTTATTGAAAGTCTTATTTTCAAGTAGGCAGCTCATATGACTTCTACTTTATGTATACCAATTAGGAATCCCATTGACTCCTCCTCACAAACCTGGGCACACATTATGCTAACACATGCTGAACTATATCACAGTAACTAATTGACTTGCCTTTCTATTACATTCATCTATAACCCTCAGGATACACTGTATCTGAAATAAAAATTCAGCAAATAAATGACAGGAATGACAAGCAAGGAATATAAAGCAGATGCCTTAAAGCTCAGACAGAATAGAAGAATGAATTTTAAACTGTATATGATAGAAGTGTATTTGAGTTGAATTTTGAAATTCTATGAATAGATTCTCTGACACTTTGGAGCATCCATTCACTCTACAAATATGCACTGGGGACCCATTAAGTGGGTTAAGTGTGGAGTATTATTTGGATTGTAAATGCAAGTGAAAAAGTTAGAAAATAATATGCAAGTAAGATTAAGGGAGTTAGATGGAAATGTTCTAGATAAAAGAAGTAGAAGATTGATAGATAATAGGTGACAGATAATAGATAGATGGTAGTGGTAGATATTAAGAAAATTAGTTTAAAAGGAAATTTTATTTTTATAGCTACCATTACTGCCTAGTCATTGCCTCATTGTTTTTATGCTGAGCTTTCAAACAGTCAAGCATTAAATCATGGCCAAATTTAGTATTCAATGGATTTAGGAGGACCTGGACAACACTGAAGTTTAAACTTAGATGTTTAAGTATCTTTGATGGTACTAAATTAATATCCTTTAAGGGTTTTTAGAAACCCCAGATATGCATGGACACATTAAATTTTCATGATGTGTGCACTTCCATCCATAAAAGTTTCATGATTGTTACAAAGAAGGATTATAATGAACCATGACTTAGGAAGATTTGTAGGGAAACTTCATAGCAATACATTTCTGTTTTTCTCTGCTCTGAAAATGATGTTACACTGAGGTAAAGGTGAAACTGGGTAAAAGAATCCAATATTAAGCCATACCATCTTGTGGCCAATTTCTCATCTTCAAAGTACAATCCTAAACTGGCCTCACACTGTGCCTCTCAAACACATTTTTTCATCTAATTCCGTGGTTCAAAATCAAACACAGACACTGGATGTCTTTGACAAATGTATAGAACATGTAACCATCACCCCAGAAGATGGTTATAATAACCTTACCATTCAGTCAATAACCTTGAAAATCTCATTCATCCTCTGTTCTTAAAATAAGCGAGCCCTCCTCACAGCTAAGCAGTAATGATGACTCCCTGCTTTATTGGGATACTTAATTATATATAACCAGCTCTGTACCATAAACTACATTAAAGCATTTAAATCTATAGCATAAAATTACATTGGCTCATATTTCTATTTTTTAATTTCTAATAAATTTATTAATTTATTCATATATTTCAATTGTTATCCCATTCCTTGTATTCTCCCATTCTTCCAGCTCTCCCTTCCATTTTCCCCTTATTCCCCTCCCCTATGTCTGGAACTGAGGAGAACCTCCTCCCCCTGTATCTGCTCATAGGGTATCAAGTCTCTCCTTGGTAGCCTGCTATCCTTCTGCTGAGTCCACAGGCCTCCCCATCAAGGAGACATGGTCAAATATGGGGCACCAGAGTTTGTGTGAAAGTCAGACCCCACTCTCCACTCAGCTGTGAAGAATGTCCTGCCCATTGGCTAGATCTTGGTAGGGGTTCGAAGTTTACTGCATGTATTTTCCTTGGCTGGTGCCATAGTTTGAGCAGGACCCCTGGGCCTAGATCTGCCCATCATAATGATCTTCTTGTAGGTTTCTAGGACCTTCTGGATCTTTCTATTTCTCCATTCTCCCTTGCTTCTCTCATCTAGAGTCCCAGTAGGAAGTCTTCCCCTCTGTCCCACTTTCCTGGAGGGAAGACTTTCATTGGACATGCCCCTTGGGCAAGTCTCCAGATATAAGTGAGTATATACCATTTGACTCTTTCTGCTTCTGGGTTAACTCACTCATTATGATCATTTCTAGTTCAATTCATTTGTCCACAAATTTTGGGAATTCCTTGTTTTTAATAGCTGAGTAGTATTCTACAGTGTAAATGTACCAGTTTCTTTATCCATTCTTCTACTGAGGGACACTTAGGATGTTTTCATGTTCTGGCTATTATGAATAAGGCAGCTATGAACATGGTTGTGCATATGTCCCTGTTGTGTGGTAGTGCATCTTCTGGGTATATTCCAAGGAGTGGAAAACTGGGTCTTGAGGAAGCCTTATTTCCAATTTTCTGAGATAGTGCCAGATAGATTTCCAAAGTGGTTGTACTAGTTTGCATTCCCACCAGCAATGAAGGAGTGTTGCTCTCTCCCCACATCCTCGCCAGCATGCAGTGTCGCTTGAATTTTTGATCTTAGCCATTCTGATGGGTGTAAGACGGAATCTCAGAGTTGTTTTGATTTGCATTTCCCTGATGACTAAGGAGGTTGAGCATTTCTTTAAGTGTTTCTCAGCCATTCCATATTCCTCTGTTGAGAATTCTCTGTTTAGTTCTGAGCCCCATTTCTCAATTGGGTTATTTGGTTTGGTGATGTTTAATTTCTTGAGTTCATTATATATTTTGGAGATTAGATCTTTGTCAGATGTAGGGTTGGTGAAGATCTTTTCCAAGTCTATAGGCTGTTGCTTTGTTCTGTTGACAGCGTTAAATTTTAATTCACTTTGATTGGAACCATCAAGCTGATTTCAAGCTGATTGTGTCTATCATTTAGGTCACTGAGAGGGTAAGATCAGGCTTTATAATCAGATGCATCAACATCCATGGATGTTTAAAAGTGAATGTAGACTGTAGAAAAGTTCCATTTCACTATTCCTTGCTTATCATTCCAAGGACATGTCTCCCTATTCTCTGTCTTTGTTCAAGGGTCCTTTTAAAGTAAAGTTTCTATGATTCAGATAAATTTAGACAAATGAGTAAACATGCAATATTTGCTATTCACTTTGACAGTGAAATTGAAGTTCATTTTTTAAACTCAGTACTTATTGTGTGTTTAAGCATAGAATGATGATACATTTGAATATATTTAAATGAGCAAAACAACATTCCTGGCTGAGATTTCAATATACATCTGCTTGTAAGAAACTGTCCTTCTACTTTAAAACTTCAAAGTGTTAGAAAGTGGACTGTATAATTTGGCAAATAACTTCAGTTTTACTGTTGATTCAGTTTATCATATTTTTTCAGGATCATACCAGCACTTGTCAAATATCCAATTAAAAAAAAAAGAGCACTGAAAACTTTGTAAGTATACAATGACATTCAACAGAGTACTGAGAAGAATTCTTTACTTATAGACATTTCTCAATGCATTCCTGTTCTAATTTTTCCTTAAACTTAACTATTACCTAAATGTTAGCTTTTAAAACTAAAAGTATATTTCCTCACATGATTTATTCTGATCATTGTTTCCTCTCCCTCAACTTCTTGCAGATCCTCCCCACTACTTCACTCATCCAAATACATATACTTTCTTGCTCTTTCTCCTTAGAAAAAGAATAGGCATCTATTTTTAAAAATTGTTTTTAGAAAGCCAAATAAAAACCACAAGAGAAACATATAACTACAGAGATGTACATATTAACACATATAAAAGTCCCATGAAGACATATAAACAGAAACCATTAAATATAAGCAAAAAAACTATAAGGCATTAATTAGTATTGTTTTCAGCTAATGTGTGTGTGTGTGTGTGTGTGTGTGTGTGTGTGTGTGTGTGTGTGTAGCTGAAAAATTGTCATATATATTATATGATATACATAAGCTACCCTACATATATTAATATAAATGAGATAATATACATAAGCAGCCCTAAAAATCCACTAGAAATGGATTTTTTATTATTATGTTAGCATCACTAAATATATAGAATATGTGTCAACACAAAAATCTGTCATATGTATTATCTAAAGTTCCTGTTGTGACTATACAAATACTTTCTATGCTAGCCTTAAGTAGCAACAAAAATAAGTAAAAGCATCCTTCATAATCCTATTCCTTTATTTAAAAAATACAATGTAAATAGTGTATTATTTGCTATTCTTATTTATTTGCAATATCTCTTGTTATATTCCTTTGGCAGCAGAAAAGTCAAAACTTTTCTTGACATCTCTTAAACCTGAACCATATCATCTGGGCAAACCTTTCCCTGTCTGTGCTTGTTTCAATGTGCTTGTTTTGTACAGTGAGAAATAAGAGTGCTGATTGTGTGTGCTTTTCCAATGATAAGGAGAGCTCAAGGGCCTTCTTGAGTATTTCTGTGTTCCTAGCACTATGACTCTGTCTATTAGTGATCCCTTTACCCCATGACTTCTCTTTACAGAATTCCCTATAGTGTATTGTCTTTTTTTTTTTTTTTTTTTTTTTTTTTTTTTTTTTTTTTTTTTTTTTTTAGCATTCCTCACAAATGAAGCTGAAGCAGGTTTGCTATGAGGAGTACAACAACCCAGCTTGGAAGATGGTATGCATAGATACCAGAGAGATTCTTCTCTAGCCAGAGCTCGCTTTGCAGCTGCTTTATGTGTTGAAGGTGCACTGTCTTTCAACCATATCTGGAAAAGATAATTCTGTAAACGCATTTAGA
Organism: Acomys minous; assembly: GCF_964271855.1. Lineage (NCBI taxonomy): Eukaryota > Metazoa > Chordata > Mammalia > Rodentia > Muridae > Acomys > Acomys minous. The sequence continues at coordinate 126,542,613 of NC_140484.1, read as the reverse complement.
AAAAGAAAGAGTCCATATAACTGTATGCCAAGTGAAGCTTAATGATGCCCTGCTTCTATACAAAGAGAAAACACTTAAATTCAAAAGCAAAAAAGATAAAATTGGCTTTTGTACGTCCTGACAATTCTTTTTTAAGATAATTCAAACTAAGAGTTAAAACTGGAAGATGATAAAAATGCAAAGGAGAACCTCATAGTTTCTGAAGCTATATTCTTCCACTCAAATATCAAGATGTTCTTCAAATATAGGGATATTCTTCCACTGCTGTAGAAAAGCACAACTCAAGCAGCTACATCATTCACAGTAAGGTGATAGTATTAAATTGAATAATAAATTATGAACCATGCCTTTAAAATATTTTATTATTTATGACTGATATTTATACATGTGTATATAACATATTTAAGTTATGGATTCAGATTTGCCATGGATAATAATCAATTCTTTATTATTACTACATATGTAACCTTTCACTTTACACTGAATATATTAAAAGCTTTTTATATATGCTTAACTCTCTTATTTCCAATATGCAATCATATACTCACATTTATCTCACTAGATTTTTGTAGCCATTTACAGTGCCCACCCACTTCACAGTATTCTTTGTCCAATCCTTTCTCTTCTTTGTGATCTAGTGTTGCCCTCTAGATTTAGCATTTATAGCATGCAATCAAGTAGGTTTGAGTACATTAGCACTGAAGCACAGGTTCTAGATTCATTAGTTGTCTATTTTATTGTATAGCTAAATATTTCACAAAGAATTCTCTTTTAAACCTTGTCTATCTGGAAATCCTTACACAGTTTATATGACTTCATCACTCAGAATAATCCCACAAAATTATTTTTTAAAAAAATATACACTGTCATATAACAGTGACTTTGAGTAAAATGAAACCAAAACATTAATATTTGTTTTCACCAAAACTTTTCTACCTCTAGTCTGTTTGAGCTCTGATATGCTTTATCATCCAACCTTAACACTTCTCTTACTTTTAACTACCCACTTACATGAAACAAAAGATGTAGTACACCTTCTAAAAAGAAAAAAGAACAGCACATTTTTAAAGCACTAAAAATACAAACTATAAATATTGGAGACTCCAAAACCTTTTAGGCCATTGATTCTGCAAACTCCTAAAGGTATAGAAGCAACAAACTAATAGAATAAGTTGCTTGAGAACAGAATGCCTATTAATATCCATCTACTATCTCTGCCCTGGAAACACAATTTGCTTTTGAGTGGAGTGGATGCTGGGGTTGTTTCCTGTGCAAAGCAAATAACCTTTGCCTTTGAAAGCATGCATTTAATAAAGAAGAATATCTCCTATGGTTGAACTGATAAGTTCCCCTCACACTCACATCTGTAAGGATAGAAGAAATTGTCAAGTTAATGGAAATGTGGTTTGAGGATGCAATAGATTGTAGCATTGCTTTTGCCCCTGTTACTAAATCAAATAATTTTTTCTAGAAATTATCTACATGTCAATTAAAAAAAACCACATTCCTCTGATAGACTACAATTAATAGTTTTTTGTCAGAGCAAATACAACTTTTACTGTAGCTGTTAGTACCAAAAATTCCATCTGTTTCTATAACCAGATCACGAACGCAAGAAAGCAGCTCTTGATTTTAAACGTGTTAATGAGAAAAGAATCTTTCTAATAGAGGACTTCCAAAGTACACAAAAATATTTAGGTAGCCCTACCTTTCCCTCTCCCATGCAGAACCTTCCCTCTACTTCAGATGTAAGATTTATTTTCCCGTCTGGGTGAGATTCAAGCATCCTCCCTTGGGCCCTCCTTGTTACTTAGCTTCTCTGGGTCTGTGGATTGTCACCTGGTTATCCTGTATGGATATTATGTGTGTCTCTCTGTGTCTGGGTTATCTCATTCAGGGTGATATTTTCCAGTTCAATACATTTGCCTGCAAATTTCATGGTGTCCTTGTTCTTAACATCTGAGTAGTATTCCATGGTGTAAATATATCACATTTTCTTTATACATTCTTCAGTTGAGGGGCATCTAGATTGTTTCCGGTTTCTGGTTATTATGAATAAGTCTGCTTTGAACATAGTTGACTAAGTAACTTTGTTGTATGGAGAATGGTGGAGCATCTTTTGGGGCATAAGTCTGAGAGTGATATAGCTAGGTCTTTTTTGTTGTTGTTGTTGTTGTTGTTGTTGTTGTTGTTGCTTTTTTCATGACAGGGTTTCTCTGTGTAGCCTTGACTAGACTGTTCTGAACTGGCTTTGTAGACCAGGATAACTCAAAGAGATCTTCCTGCATCTTCCTCTGTTTAGGATTACAGCCGTGTTCTGACTCACCAGGCTATAGCTGGGTCATGAGGTAGAGCTACTACCAATTTTCTGAGAGACTACTAGGTTGAGTGACATGGGGGCAAGGCAAGAAGAAAGAACTAAAAATGGAGGGGGGCATCTCTGGGACAGGAGGGAGCTTCCCGGGGTCTATGGGAGTGACCCTCACTGAAGCTTACACCAGTGGGAGATAAGGAGCCTGAAAGTGGAACTCCCAGTGTAGAGAGGGAGACACCAAACCACCCATAGAACCTTCAACCTAAAATGCGCCCTGCCTATAAGAAATGTAGGGATAACGATGGAGAAGAGATTGTGGAAATGACCAACCCATGAGAGACCCAACTTGAGTCCCACCCCATGGGAGAGAACAGCCTCTGATACAAATAATGATAATCTGCTATCCTTACAGACAGGAACCCAGTCAAGCAATAGGCAGAGTTCATATGAATCTTGTGAATGAATGGGACGAAGGATCACGAACACTAAAAGAAAATTCACAGTGCAAACTAACCTGACCCCATGGAGGCTCAGAAAGAATGAAACACCAACCAAAGAGCATTCACAGGCTGGACCTAGGCCTCCAATACAAATACAGCAGATGAGCAGGTTGTTCTTCATGTGGGTCCCCTAATAATTAGAGTCAGACTTGTCTCTCTCTTGCCTGCTTTTCGATCCTTTTCACATAACTGGGCTGCCTTGGCTGACCTCAGTGGGACAGCACACAGCTAGTCCTGCCCTGACTTGAGGTGCCAGAATGGGTTGGTACCCATGGGTGGGACTTCCTTTCTCTGAGGTAAAGGGAATTGGGGCATAGGGAAGGGGTGTGAGGGTGTGACTGGGAGGAGAGGAGAGAGGGCAGCTGCCATCAGGCTGTAAAGTAAATTTTAAAAAAAACTGAAGATGTGTAGAAAACAAACAAAATACTCAGGTAGTGACTGCCATTGCATTGTATCTGATGCCCAAGTCTCAACTCATTAGTTACTCAGAGACTATCCTGCTCAGCTTGTGTATGTGTGCATGTGTGTGTGCGCATGTGTGATCTGTAAATGAAAGGATTTATTACTTTAAAATGTGATTGTGAAGTGTCATTGCAAAAGTGTACATGACTTTTACTGTAGCACCACTCTAATCAGTGGCATAAAATGGACCATTAGCCTTTGACATTCAATATTGCTAACATGCAGGAAGAGTCTCACTTATCAATCATATCCTGTATGAAACAATACAAAATTATTTTTTTAGGTCAAGCCTAGAGTAGTTATCTTTGTTAAAGTGTGTGTGTGTGTGTGTGTGTGTGTGTGTGTGTGTATGATGAAAAAATAACCATAAATAAAATGATTCTGCAACATTCAGAAATTATCTTAAGAAAACCTCCCTTGCAATTACTTGTGTTGTAAATAACATTAGCTGCTTTGTTAAGAGTAACTGCCTTCACTTGAAAGACAGACTGATAGATCATGATTAGTCACACGAGCTAATTGGTAAAATTTCTCAAAAATGTATGAAGTAAGCCCGATGCTTCCAGCAAAGGAGCAATTGTTGTCAATAGTAAAATTTGGTTTATCTTTGAACTTAATCACTTCTAAGATTTTGCTGATTTTACTAGCAATATGAGAAATAAATGTAACTTGGGTTATAATATAATAACAACCATCAACAACTTAAAGATAAACAGAGTGCTTTGAGCCATTTTTTTAATTTTTAAATTTTATTTTATTAATTTATTCTTATTACATCTCAGTGGTTATCCCATCCCTTGTATCCTCCCATTCCTCCCTCCCTCCCATTTTCCCCTAACTCCCTTCTCCTATGACTTTGAGCCATTTTTATCACTGAAACGAGTGTAATATCACATAATACATAGGTTAAACGTCCATTCAGAAATACAAGTTAGACTATTGAATCTCAGTGTAACAGAGAAACTTCATAATATGGAATCAAACTCCACATTTAAATAAACTATAATAAACTCTTTAACTTTCATAAAATTTCACTGTTTATTTTTTCTTTATATTGTGTGCTTATATTTTATTGTCAACCATAACAACTTAAACCAGAATTTACATGATTACCATCAAAATTCAATTGTCTTCTATAAAGTCTTACATTAGTATGCTTACAATAAAACATAAGCTACTAATGATTCTTACTATAATTTTTCTTTAGAAAATATAGTCAATTTTACATATATCTTGTAGTGTTAATATCTAGAAGGTCTGTTTTTGCCATTTGAGAATCAAATACTAAATATTTTTCAGTGTTACTGTTATTTTATATATTAAATTTTATTACAGATATTATTTTGCATATCATCGCCTCATAGAAGGCCCTCAGTAGTTTTTATATTTTGAGTATGAAAGTGTAAGAGGTTGAAGGCATTGAGAACTACCCCTGTTCTATATGAGGAATACATAAAAAATGTATGCCATAAGTTAGAGTACAGACCAGGAAACACATGTATACACATGGACACACATACACACACATGCAAAACATGAACACATGCACACACACACACACACAAACATACACCATACAGATAATTTTAGGACCCTTATACCTGATTATAATGATTTAAACATTTTCACTTCTAGAGACATTGAATTTTAAAATTATTTGATCATAAAATCAAATCTGGTATCCAAAACTTTAAATGTACTCTCATTTCCAACTGTTAATTTTTCTTCCTTCTTATTAGTTGTTTGCTCTTGCAACTCAGACAAGTTAGCATCCTTAAACTTTAGCTTTTCCTTGTGTGGAATTTTCTGAACAAGCAGATAAAATTAATGACACCATACAGGGTTTAAGTAATGATTTAGTAAAATATTTATTATTCAAATTGTTTTTATCATTTGTCTTTTAACATGTTTATACTCTTTATAATTAAAACATATTTTTATGTATTTAAGTGTTTGTTCTGCATCTATGCTTGTGCACTAGGTGCCTGTTTGATAACCACATAAATTAGAAGATGTCAAATCCCCTTGAGTTGGAGTTACTGAAGGCTGTGAGACACCATATGGATGCTAAGAATCAAATGTGGTTCCTCTACAAGAGCAATAAATTTTTCTTGGCTGTTTAGGCATCTCCCCATTCCTTTTAACAGAATATTCTTAACAATAAGTTTGTTGATGATCTTCATGTCATGACAGCTTCACTTATTCATTACATAGGAAAAGGAATATAGCTCTTTCAAAGACAACTTACTACATTATAGCATAAAAATTGTTTTATTCATGTGACTCACAGATTTCAATTTGCTTGATGACCATTGCCCTTTGTAGAGTAATGGATTTTTAATCATGCAGAGACACTGAAGACATCAATAATAATGAATTTGTTTTTGGAATTATATTTGTCTCAAAGTTTGTGTTATTACTAGCAAGTCTCAATATTAGTTACTTTGTGTATAAAATGGAAATATATGTTTTCAGAATAAAGAATGTGTAAATATTAATGATGATCTGGTATTCACTGGATACTTTCCTATTTTCCTTTTTTTTTACTTAAAGCATTATGATTTTATTTGAAATATTACACAGATTTAAGAAAAAAAAAGACGTAGAGTAGTATAAGCAACTTACAAAGAAAAAGATCATCACTGATCGTAGCACAACTTTTGCTTCTTCTCTTCTTATTTAAATTTTTTTATTGTTCACTTTACATCCAGAATGTAGCCCCCTCCCTCATCTCCTCCTGGTTCTACCAGCTCTCCCTCACGCCCCCCCGCCCCGCCCTAGTCCTCAGAAACGGCGAGCTCTCCTCCCCTATCATCTGACCTCAGCCTATCAAGTTTCATCGGGACTGCCCTCATCCTCTTCCTTTGTGGCCTGGGAAGGCCAACCCACCAGGGGAAAGTAATCAACCAGTGGGCACCAGAGTCCATGTCAGAGGCAGCCCCTACTTCCCCTATTATGGGATGTACCAGTAGATTGTGGTGCCTATCAACTACATCTGAGCAGGGAGTCTAGATCGTCCACCGTGCATGTTCCTTGATTGGCCAATTAGTCTCTTCAATAAATCCCCCCTCTGCCCCGCGCGCGCGCGCGCGCACACACACACACACACACACACACACACACACACACACACACACACACACACAGATTTGTTGGCTCCACTGGTCTCCTTGTGGAGCTCCAATCCCCTTCAAGTGCTTCTATCCCCCAACTCTTCTGTAAGACTCCCTGCACTCCACTCCTAAGTTTGGCTGTGAATCTCAGCATCTGCTTCGATCCCCTGCTGTGTGGAGTCTTTCAGAGGAACTCTTAGGGTAGGCTCCAGCCCTGTTCCTTCCCTTCAACTGCTTCCAGAATCGTCTATTCTATTTGCCCTTTTGAATGAGAATTTAGCATTCTCCCTAGGGTCCTCCTTGTTATTTATCTTCTTTAGGTTTATGAATCGCAGCATGGTTATCTTGTATTATGTGGCTAATATCTGTTTATAAGTAAATATATTCCATGTGTATCTTTCTGGGTCTGGGTTACCTCACTCAGGATGATCATTTCTAGTTCCATCCATTTGCATGAAAATTTCATGTGTTCCTTGTTTTTAATAGCTGAGCAGTATACCATTGTGTAAAATGTACCACAGTTTCTTTATCCATTCTTCAGTTAAGGGACATCTAGGTTGTTTCCAGATTCTATTACTGGTCAAGCTGCTATGAACAAGGTTGAGCAAATGTCATTGTTGTATGGTGGAGCATCTTTTGGTTATATGCCCAGGAATGGTATAGCTGGGTCATGTGGTAACACTATTCCCAATTTTCTGAGTAAGCTCCAGAGTGATTTCCAAAGTGGTCTTGCACTCCCACCAGCAATGAGGTACACATCCACAGAATTTGGATGCCACTTGAATTTTTATCTTAGCCATTCTGATGGGTGTAAGGTGGAATCACAGCTCTGAGTAGTTTTTCAAATACTTCTATTCCAAACATTTGTTTGAAGCTAACTGAGTATTTCAAAAGAGACATACAAAGCAGAACTTCATGTGACAGAGTCCATCACATAGCATATTATCAGTGGTTAAAATTCTATATGTCTTTCTTTACAGTTCCCCACATGAGTAGCCATGTTAGGACAAATCTCTCCTTCATTTCCCACCAATTTATCTTTTGTCTTTCATGTTATATAATTGCAGAGCAAACAGATGCATTTATTTGCCTTTCTTAGTCATTGACGTTGTTAGCCATAACCCCTCTGATACTCTATTAATCACAGTGTATTGTGCAATGATGCTGACCAAGAGAAGAACCTTCCATTGAGTGCAAGACCTTTGCTTTCTGCAGTGCAGTTTCTTACTGTTTCCTTTGTGTAAGTGAAAAATGTTACAAGCCAAGGTGCTTCTCTGTCATTATACATGCAAGCAATCAATCCAAATGCAGTTTTTAGACCTATGCATTCCCCCTGGATTTTGCTGTTGTTAGCATAAAGTGATACACAATGATTTTAAAGGGGGCAATTAACACATAATTAAATATTTATTCTCTATATGAAAAGGGGCCTAAGTGCTTTTGATAGGCCAGTGAATGCAGGGCTTATCAACTTCCTTTGGATATAAAGAGTAGAAGGTGACTAGGGACCTTGGCCACAGCTCTTCACCACGTAATGCTAGAGAACTAATCTCCCATTACTGAATTGTCTGAGTCTCTCCTACATTTAAGAAACAATGTGTCTTGTGACTGGTTTGTACTGATTTGTGAATCATAAATATTAAAAAAAGGATTGAATTGTATTACTTTCAAATTCCAATGCTCCTATAAACAGATCTCTGAACCACATCTATATAGGTTTGTTTGTCTACTACCATTGGCTGCAACTCTTTGTTTAGTAGCTGTGATAGGGACCATATGGAGGCAAATTCTAAAATATTTAATTTCTATATTTTCACAAGAATGGAATTTTTACTTTTATTTTCAAGAACTGTATACATATTTTTCTTAGTACATTGGGATGCTTATGTGATAACTATGTGGAGAAAGAACAGTGTTATTTATTTATTTATTTGGCTTTTCGAGACAGGGTCTCTCTGTGTAGCCTTGGCTGTCCTGGACTCACTTTGTAGACCAGGCTGGCCTCGAACTCACAGCGATCCACCAGCCTCTGCCTCCCAAGTGCTGGAATTAAAGGCGTGCGCCACCATGCCCCTCGAATATAGCATCAGATGTTAGCCATCTTTAGATTGAGACACTTTAGCAAGGTCTACATTACATCTACAATCATAAAATGACTCTGAATAATTTCATTATTAAAAACAAATTATATATTTACAATTCAAATATTGCTATTGTAAATGCTCTGACTGCAATGTAATAGATATGAGTGGGGTTGGAGAGCATTGTTTTATGAGCAGCCATGATATTGCCCTCCCACTACTTACATTATTATTATTATTATTATTATTATTATTATTATTATTATTATTATTCCTTTATGAGGATACTGACTCTATGTAGTGTCTAAGTATTATAAAGCCCTGAACACAGAATGTGTCAAATTTCCGAAAGACAATCAGGATGTTTCTGTTCTGTTCTGTTCTGTTCTGCTTGGTTATGCATATAGCATAGTTTTGTCTAAGTATATGTCTAATATGCCCTTCCAGTGAAACTATCTCTTCCTGGTGCTTCTTAATATAAATACATATGGTAGGCTGGGAAAATTTTTCCTCAATAAATCACAAATCAAGTATACAGATCTAATTTAGGATTTTAAGAACAACAACAAAATACATATTTTGTGGTCTGACTGCAATTCCAGTGCTACTGTGAAGAGACAGAAATGGGAGACTACCCAGATCATCAGGAGTCAGAGAGCCTGGCATTAGCAATGGCAAACAACTGTGTCTCAAGGTGCAAAGTGAGGATAACATCAGAGCTTCCACATGTAAGACTGGGTTGCTGAATTTGAAGCTATCTCCATAAAGAGGTTCTTTGATGTTCATCATCTCTTTGAGGTAGGTGGGGTGTTGCCCAGAATTTACTTGTCTTGTTGTCAAGGAACCTTTCAAATATTATAAACATCTTTGAATGTCATATTCTGTAGCTCTCTGTGGCTTTTGAAGGCCTTATCTAACTATTTTACCTATCTATATGATCATATCTATCTGTTAAATATAGGATGTATATTCTTGGTTCTTATGCTAAAATGTTCCAGATTGTCTTAAGCATTTAAGGACCCATTTTCAATTGTTTTCCATTCAAGTTTGTAGATTTTTGAATAAATAATATTAGCATACTATTTATAATGCATTTACATGAAAACTAAATAGCGTTGTACAATTTTAATAATGTATGAATTACCCAGAAACGTGTAAATATGATGATATATACATAATATGTGTGCAATTTCATTTATATTGATAAATAAGCTGCCCTTGAATTTCATACTAATGAAATTTTATTTTTATACATATTAATACATTTTAATGGAATTTTTTATAGTCAAGATAAATTTAACAATATTATATTTATGTTTGAAAGACTATATTCTTAAAGTACTTTATTTAGCTTTTAATTTTATCACATATTTTTATGTTTCAATGGCAATAACTTTTCATAAATACACATGGGAAGCAATTTTAATGTTAAATTTTGCATTATTCTAATTTATATGTTTTAAATTGACACTCTATACAAAGTACTGTGTAGTGTGCTGCCAATACACAGCAAAATCTACTTCTTTTTACTGAAGACTGGAAGTCTAAGATTCAATTGCCATCATGGTACATTTTTGGAAAGAACCTGCTTTCAGTTTGTGTATTAATGAACTTGTATCCCTACATAGCAAAAAAAAAAAAACAAAAAAAAAAAAACAAAAAAACAAAAAAACCCCAACAAAACAAACAAAACAAAACAAAAACAAAAACAAACAAACAAACAAACAAACTCATTAGTTCTTTTATTATTCAGGTGGAGAAAGTAACCTATTCATTATAGTATGGGCTCATGATGTAATTTCCTACCAAAGATCCATGTACAAATATTACTACATTAATAGTATGGGTTTTTAAAATATATTTTGTATCATTACAATGAAAATTCCCACATAAAGGGGTAATAATCTTCACCCTGCCCCCAACACACACTTTAGTGAGGAGCTGCTGTCACTTGGTATCTGCTGGGAGAGGGAGAATGCTTCTTTACCATGTGGCCACTGATTGGTTCCTATGTGGATGGCTTCCACCCATGCACATATGGACTAATGGGACTTACTGGGGAATAAAAAGAAACAAAGGTAGAAGAGTGAACTCTTGGGGGAGATATGGAGATTTTGAGCAGGGAAATGAAATATGATCGTATTTTATTTTTATATCTATGTAAAATCTCAAAAGCTAAAAAATTATAGAAAAATTTGGAAGACAAAAATATTAGATTTTTGTAATATTCCATGACGCTGTAATGTATTTTTATAAGTTGATTCAATCTTATCATATGCTATTCTGTGGTTTGTTCTAGTGGATCAGATCCTGTAGTTACATTAATAAAGCAACTCTAAAATAAATAGTCTCACTGATTCAGGTTTTATTTAGGTAAAAAAAAATGATTTTATAATTATTTTCAATATTACTGCATCATCTAAAATATATTAAATTATTTAAAATTCTGAAAAACATAGTCAATAGGTGTTATAATTTAAATTGTTTTCATTTCTTCTTTTTTAAATTTATTTTTTTTTAATTGTTCACTTTAGACTCTCTTTGTAGTCGCCTCCCTTATCATCTTCTGGTCCCACTCTGCCTCTATCTATCCTTCTCTCTCCCTCCCCTTGTCCTCAGAAAGGAAAGCCCTCCTCCCCATCATCTGACCTCAGCCTATCAAGTCTCATCTGGACTGTCTGTATCCTCTTCCTCTATGGCCAGGAAAGGCCATTCTGCCAGGTGGAAGGGATAAAGGAAGTGGGCCCGGAGTCTATGTCAATAGTAGTTCTTACAAAATGTTCTCGTTCTCACACAGATAGAATTGTGCCTAAAAATGGGCAAACTTGGATGCAGGCAAAGTCAACAGCTAAACTCTGCCAAGTCCTCAGTAGTTCCTGCCTAACAAATATGTCTGTCAGATATATTGGGCCAGAAGACTAAAGACGATGCTCCAACATTAAGGGAAATTTTGGTTGACTGTTCAGGCAGTAAACAGCTTCTCTCTTCTTCTCATTTGGGAAGGTGCTAACCTGCATTCCCAGCATACTCTGGTAATTAATTCCATTCCTTCTCAAGTCTCAAGATAATTCCAGTTTACAGTTAAGATTAGTTGTTTATGGGCTAAGATGTTTTTAGGCCTAGATAGATGTTGATAATGATGAGATATGATAAACATTGATTTACACTCAGAATTTTAGACTCGCTAAGATAGGAAAGACGTTTTCTTCAAGGCTGCCAAATGCAAATAGCCAAAACACAACATACATACATACATACATATAGTATACATAAATATACATACATATAATATTCCTGATTGTTTTGTGGTTCTTCTGTAGGTAGTTTATTATATATATGTGTAATAATATAAATATATGTTTAAATTTTTTAATTAAGAAAAGAAGTAGCCTTTTCTCCCCATATTATAAGAGCTACAAGGAAACTGTGCTGCCTATCTACTACATCTCAGCAGGGGTCCTCCCCATGCATGGTCCTTGGTTGGTGCATCAGTCTCTATAGCAACCCCCAGGCCATCTACCAGATTTGAGGGAGACCTCACTAAGTTTCATAACATGAGTTGATGAATGTTAGACATTTTGTGAATTATATCTTTCCTCAGTGGCACTTGACTTCTCAGATTCTCCTGTGCCCCCCATCTTCCTCAATGGTCTCATTCTTGGAGAAACTGATGTTTATTTTCTATGTTGATAATTTTCTGATGTTTGGCACAGACTATATAAATTCTGTCCATAACATTCTGAAAAGGAAGAAATATTCTTTATTGTATAACACAGAAGACATCAGACATAAAGCTGCTGAGTGCTGGAGGAAAGTATGAATGGTGGGCTGAGGAAACAAATTTATATTTGTACCAATAAATTTACATTAGAGGTAATGACACACAGTTTTACCTTTCATGTTTTAATATTTTCTAGGTTGTTTGGGACACATTCAGAGGTTGGATTAAATATTTACTCTTAGATAGGAAGACCTACTCATTTATAAAATATTTTTCAGTAAATACACAATTTATATGAAATTATATATATATGTATATATATTTGAATTTTATATAACACATGGTTTTAATAATTTTATGGATTTGCCATTGATTGAATGCAATTTTTAGTAAATTTGAATGAATAGATAGATTTATTAGATGTTTGATGTAGTTAAAAAATGAAGATACTATACTCAAGTAGTATAGAATTGAGACCACCCCTTATTTTTTAATAAAAAATTGTAATCCACAAAATTCATAACTGAGAAGCCTGGGATGGAGTTATATAAAAACTAAACAAAATTTCATGATTGGCAACCTATAATAGGTGCTCCATCAAAGAAATGTGGCTTTTCCTCCCTCAGTAGCCCTTAGTTGCCATTGAATCTGACATTACCACATGTACGTATAGGTAACATTAATTGGGCTTGCAAAGTTGTGAAAAAAATAAGTTAGGAGGGAGATGGGAAATATTTTTGTATGCAATGAGCTTGAAGTTAGAGAGTAGCAGGTGGATATTATATTGTATAAATTTATGAAATATTTAAATTTTAAAATATAATTATTTTAATAAATTTACACTTTGGAGCATTTGTAGCTACTCTTGATTGCATATGACCCTGGCAACATGCAAAGCCTCATGAATATGATTAAAACTCATGATTTGTTAGTTAATAGCTATTAGATCTTCTTAAAATTATTTAATATTAGTGAAAATATTTTCCCAATCTGTAGGCTGCTTTTTCAAGGGACTGGCCAACCATGACTGACCCAACTTTAGACTCACTCCATGGGAGAGACCCAACTATTAATGGTACTTTGCTATCCTTGCAGAAAGGGACCTACCGTAACTGTCATCTTGGAGGCTTCATCCAGTGGATAATGGAAATAGATGCAGAGATCCACAGCCAAACATTAGACAGAACTCAGGGAATCTTGTGGAAGAGTTTATGGAAGGTTTGAGCAAGTTGGAAGGGTCAAGGACACCAGAAAAAGACCTATACAGCTAACTAACCTGGGCCCATGGGGGTTTATAGAGACTGAATCACCAACCAAAGAACAAACATGGACTGGTCCTAGACCTACCGCCCCCAGACACCCACCTAAGAAATTTATGGGCTGGCTCATCCTCAAGTGGGTACGCTAACAATTGGTGCAGGGGCTGTCTCTGATTCAGACCCTGTTGCCTCTGTTTGGATCCCAGTTCCCTAGCAGGGCTGCTTTATCTTGCCTCAGTGAAAGAGGAAGCACTTAGTCCTGCAACTTGATGTGCCAGGTTGGGTTGGTACCCAGTGGGGGAGGTATGGGGAAGTTGGTGGTAGTTTGAACTGTGAGGAGCGGAAGGAGTGGGGTTAATTGGGATATAAAATACAAAAATAAATGAATGAAAAAGGAGTTCAATTGTAACTGAAAAATACTTAATATTTCTAAGTACTAGTAGCAATATCTGGACGATGAGGAAAATAATTATATATATATATATATATATATATATATATATATATATATATATATATATCATGTTACACTAATTATTATATTAAAACATAATGCCCTGCCACATATCCAGGGCTTGGCACCCAAAACTATGAGATTCTTTTGAGTAAAATTCAAATATAATACATATATTGAGCTCAATGTTGACAACTAATCTACACTATTTAAACTATGCTGTGAAGACACAAGAAAAGATATAATAAGTGTGATATTTATCACTACTAATATTAATCTTGTACTCAAATAAAGAAATACATGTTTCACTTGATGAGAATCAGAGAGTTGTCATGATTGCCTGAGTATGTAAAATAAAGGAGGAAGACGTCTAAACCTGAACCCAATCAGAGATCATTACTTTTGTGGCAATGGAGAAATTTATCTTAATGTCAGTAAGGATGAAAGTATTAATATAAGGAGACAAAAGGGCATCTATGAAACAATTTATGTCGGAAAAGAATAATGGAGAGTGAGTGATGAACATTCTTCATACAATTATACCACTGCAATAACAATTATTTTTTATTTTATTTATATTATTATAAACAGCTACACAAAATTAACATGCTCAGTTAAAACATGCTCAGGTGGCATTGGTAAAGATATGAGTAAGTGGAAACTTGATAGGCCAGGGCTCTCTTTGCCTCGATCGTCTCCTCTAGGTTCTTGGAATGCTTTTATTGACATGGAACCTGATATGCATAACCACCTCTGATTAGAAAGGGCTCACAGAAATGCTGGCCATAAGAAAATGAGAAGTGAAATTATTTTAAAAGGGAAAAATATCATAGATACTGAAGTGAACAGAAGTTTTGAGAATTAGAGAATTGCCACGCTGGATTCCAGAACAATTAGGAAACCAGATCAATTAAACAAAGTTGGATCTAGGCAACCAAGAGGGACGTGGAGGTATGGGCAACATATTTCAAAGACTAACTTACCTAACACACCATAATTGGCTCTGAAATTTTTTTCTTCTAACATGGCTCCCGGAGGAGTCCAAGGAGCCAGTGTTATATCCCAAGAGTTGCAGATCCATTCCAGAACACAGAGTCTACGTTGCACATGTTGAATCCAAAAGAGCCTTGGGAGAGGTGGGAGGCTGCCCTAAATTGCCATCTGCTGTTTGTTTTGCTCCTTCCTTCCACTTTTTTTTTTTTTGGCTTTTTCCTTGTGGTTTAAAAACTGACTCATTCCTAGTAAACATCCAAGTGCTGTTTGAAATAAAATAAAATTGATAGGTTTGTGCACCAAGTATTGTCTTTCACATTTTATCATTTATCTTCATTTTAATTATCCTTACTAACATATAAAATAATATATTTGTATAAAAATAGAAATATATAATAAATATACTTTTATATGAAATTAAATGAATACTTACATTAAAGATGTGTTTTTCATATGAGGTTATTGTAAAACCAAATTGCACACTTGCTAGTGGTACATTGAAGTATTCCTTTTTAATAATTCCTTTAAATTATTATCATATTTTTATTATTGAACACATTTTTTAAACTTAAATATATTTTGCTCACATTCTTCTTCTGCCAAATACTTTCAGATCTTCTTCTCCTCTGTAAGCACCCAACTTTAGCATATTTCACAAAAGAAAATCCAAAAAATCCAAAACAAAAACAAAAACCAACAACCAAACCAAAGAAAACCCAGTACAACAACAAAAATCCCCAACAAAAACAAAATAAAACAATACCCCAAACCAAAGAAAAAAATTGTAACCAAATAAAAGCACCCAAATAAACCATGGACTCTATAATGTGTTGGTCAACTACTCCTGAGCGTGAGGTCTGCCTTATAGTGCACTCCACTGGAGAAAAACAGATTTTCTCTCTCCCAGAAGGTATAAATAAAAGTTCAGTTGTAGCTGTTAACCATTTTCCTAGTGGTTTGGCTGTCTTTTATTTATGTACTCATTCATTTACAAAATAACAAAATGATATTATAAGAATAAATTTAAAGATCCACATCAAACTTGCATGATAAAAACGAGGTGTGTGTGTGTGTGTGTGTGTGTGTGTGTGTGAGAGAGAGAGAGAGAGAGAGAGAGAGAGAGAGAGAGAGAGAGAGAGAGAGAGAGAGAGAGAATCATAGACCCACTCATTAGCACAGCCAGAAATTCCACAAAACACTAATTATAATCTATAATAAAAGCACAGTGGCCTGTTGCAGGTCCTGGGTGTACTATTTCAGTCTGTCTAAGTTTATATAAGCTGTGATGCTCATGCTGCCTATAGAGCCTTTTTTTCTTGGTGTCCTCCGTCCCCTCTAGCAGCAAGGTTATTTGAGGCCTGAGGGGAGGAATCTGATGGAGACATCCCATTTAAGACTGAGCGTTCCAAGGTCTACAACGTTCTCCGTTATGTCTAGCTGTAGGACTCTATATTTGTTCCCATCTGCTACAGAGGAAGCATCTCTGACGATGGCTGGACAAGACACCGATCTCTGAGTACAGCAGATTAACATTAGAAGTCATTTTATGCTATCAAGTCTCTTCTTGGTAACCTGCTATCCTTCTTCTGAGTGCCACCAGGCCTCCCCATCCAGGGGACAGGATCAAATATGGGGCACCAGAGTTCATGTGATGAGCATATACAGGGGGAGGAGGTCCCCCTCAGTCACAGTAGTAGGGGAGGAGACTAAGGAAAAAATGGGAGGGAGGAAGGAATGGGAGAATACAAGGAATAGGATAGCAATTGAGATGCAATATGAACAAATTAATAAAATATATTTTAAAAAGAAGTCATTTTATGGATATAGTTCTTTTCTTCACCTTTTTAGACCACTATTTTTTGGGTTGACCCTTGGTTTCTGCACCCGAATACCGTCAGACATGGGCTCCATATCATGGAGTGGGTCTTAAGTTAAATTAGTTAGTGGTTGGTTACATTGTGCCATATTATTCTAGACTATCTTGCAGTCAGTACACTATTGTAGGACAAGAGGTTGTAGGTGGTTTGGTGATTATGTAGCATGTGAAGGACCATCCCGTACCAATGATATGAGAGCATAGGGGTGAAGGCTCTATTGGGGCATCAGCTAGAAATAGTCATGTTCAATGAGTTGCGCATCTCTTGTCTTCTGCATTGGAACCTTGCTGTCAGTTTTTGAAGACCAACCCCATAGTCTTGATAACCTGAGTTCTAGACCCTCAGTGTGTCTGTGGAGCCACCTGCGACTTCTTACACTGCAGTTCAAAATGCAAATGAGAATAGAATAGTCCTGAAGAACCTAGAAGTGACTGAAATCACCAGAAGAAAATGTCAACCACGATTACAGAGTATGTTCCTTCAAACCATACAATTTACTTATCAATACAATATAGTGTAATATATAAAATTGAAATTTCATGTCAATAATATAAGAATCTCTGTTATTTGATTCAGTTGAACCATGAGTCATTGCATCTATGATGGAGCTAAGAGGAGTTTTTTTTATCATAAAATAGTGAAGAAGCAAGAAATCAGCTGTTTATTTGCTAATACATATGCTGTAGATAGATAACAATATGACCCATAAAATATAAAGATATTCAAATATAAAAAATATTAATTAGGATTGAATTGTTGGATAAATATAGTCAGACCACAACCTCAGAGAAAAAAGAAAACTCTGGAAATTTGGAGGTTACGGCTGTCAATCTATTCTCCTGTTTGATTGTACATGTGTTCAAATGAGCCATGATTATACTTACTCCATCCACTTTATGATCTCTCCTTTTGATCTTTTAAGTCTACTTTAACTAATAATAAGTTTAAATATCTCTTCGTTTGTATACCATGTTATATCTCTATTCATTAATAATAGGTTTCTTCTGTTTGACTTCATGAATCTTTTATCAGAGCACAAAAGTAGGAGTGTTGTCAGCCACATTACAAATTCCAAGAAAGCTACTTTGTCTGATGCACTATTATTCTTTCTTTTATCGTCCAATGATATAGTTCAGTTGTTAGAGAGCTGATGTATCACACACTAAGATTTGGGTTGTGCCCATAGCCCTGTATTGACTGGATGCAGTAGCATAAACCTATATTCCCATCACTTCAGAGGTGGAGGCAGGAGGATATGAGGTTTAAGGCCAAACTGGGATGGAAGAGTCTGTATCCAAAGGGGAAAGAAGGATTGAAAGTGTCAAAAGAGTTAAGAAAAGCAGGAGAACAGGGCCCACAGAACTAATTTAGCAAGGCTCAGGGAGCTCACAGAGACCGAAGTAACAATCAAGGAACATGCAGGTCTCTGTGCTAGGCCATTTGCATATATATAATGATTGTGTAGCTTGTTGTTACTGTGGAACTCCCAACAGTGACAGTGGGGAGTGTCCCTCTGACTGTTTTGCCTATTCTTAGCACCCTTTCTTTCTACTGGGTTTCTTGGCCAGCCTTGACATGAGTATTGGGACCTAGTCTTATTGTAACTTGCTGTGCCCTGTTCAGTTGCTGTCTCTGGTAGACCTGCTTTTTTCTGAAATGTAATAGGGAGGAGAGGATCTGGGGAAGAGTGAAGGTGGGACTGGGAATAGCAGAGGGAAGAGAATACTGTGGTTGGGATCTAGTGTATGACTGTAGAATAAAATTTTTATTTTATGTGTTTTTATATTTTATGTGTATTTATATGTTTTTAACGTATGGGTTATTTAAAAATAATTATCTTGAAGAACAATTATTTTGGTTTATTGATATATATTTATTCTCTCAGTTTTGAACTTTAATTTATAGGAATACATGGTGCTTTTGAAAAATAGGTATGAAACTAATCCATTAATTACATAGCCCATTTAAATGAAGTCTGGTTTTGTTGAGTATCTAAAAATATTTAGATCCATCAAATGAGTGAAATAAGCTACACATAAATATGCAAATGTGGCACACAGCATATGGATATATATTATATACTTTAAACAGCAGACTTTAATTTTTTTTTCTGTTCTAGAGGAGGAAGGACACAGGCTGCATTTAATCTACTATGTAGCTTCTCTGACTCAAGTTAAATCCAGGCTAATGTAATGTATTATGCTTTGAAATCTGAATCCATTGCAATCCTCCCACTTAAAATGAGACAAGGAGAGATGGCAAATAAACACAAAGCATTGATATATTACCACACTGAAGGACTTCCTGCTAAGAAAGCAAAGGATTGATCTACATTAAAAATGTGATTTTCTCCAGAAAGAGAATAATTAAGCATTAGTCAATAGCTAAGACATTTTAATAGTATCCTTCTAACAGCGGAAAGTGCATTAAAAGACTAAAAATCTGGACCTGGGGAAAGATTCATTAATTAAACAAAAATCCTTTCTCTTCACGCTGCGAACCTGTCAAAATGTTTTCGAGTGTGGTTATCAGGCAAAACAGATACTTACTTACACCCAGAGATGCTATGAATTTATATCAGTCACAGAATCTGGAAGAGTTAGCCATTTGAAGAGTTGAAGCTGAAAGATGAATTCAGGGTATACCAGTATCTTACAAATGTTCTAATGAATCAGTGAAATGCAGTGAACGTGTGGTGCTTCTCTATTTACCTGAAACTTTTAGGGAACATCGTAAAAGTTTAAGAAATATTCCTTGTCTTCAAGATGGATGAGATAAAGCCTGAGGTAATACCATGTAAGAAACGTTGGAAGGAAGAGTAAAGCTCCCAGTCCTGTATGGTAAAATGCAAGAATTTAACTTATTGGTGATTGACTCTAAGTCACCAATAATGTATTATTGTTGCACTAAGAAGGGGCATATCCCATGAAAGTCTTCACTTACCAGGAAACTGGGATAGAAGTGAGGACATCCTATTGGGACTCTACGTGAGAGAAGTATGGGAGAACGGGGAAATAGCAGGATCCAGAGGGTCCTAGAAACCTACAAGAAGAACATTATGATGGGTGGATCTGGGCCCAGTGATTCTGCTCAAGCTATGGCACCAAACAAAGACAATACTTGCAGTAAACATTGAACCCCTACCCAGATCTAGCCAATGGACAGGTCATTCTCTACAGTTGCGTGGAGAGCGGGGACAGACTTTCACATGAACTTGGTGCCTCATATTTGACCATGTCCTCTTCAAGAGGAAGCCCGGTGGCACTCAGAGGAAGGATAACAGGCTATAAAGAAGAGACTTGATACCCTATGATCATATAAAGGGGGAGGAGGTCTCCCTCAGTCACAGATATAGGGGAGGGGAATAGGGTGAATGTGGGAGGGAGGGAGGAATGGGAGGATAGAAGGGATGGGATAACAATTGAGATGTAATACAAATAAATTAATAAAAAATTCCAAGTTAAAAAAAAATCAAAACCACTTTCCTTGGAGTCAGTCAGCTGAGTGAGTCCAGGTTTGCATTCTCTGCTTCATTCTCCCTGTCTCCCATTCCCTGTTACATGAGTCAGAATCTATGCCTGCCTCTGCATCAAGTCTGTCCTTGGGTACCTGCATACGCCTGTCTGTTTTCTGTCTCTGTTTCTGTCCCTCTGTTTCTGTGTCTCTGTCACTGTCTCTGTCTCTCTGTCTCTCTGTCTCTGTCTCTCTCTGTCTCTCTGTCTGTGTGTGTGTGTGTATGTGTGTGTGTGTGTGTATTTCTGTGACTCTGTGTTTGCAACAAAAAATTTCTCTTCTACCTACTTCTGTCTCCACTGAGCAGCACAAAAAACATTACATGAGGTAGGAATGAAACACTTTCTGAAATCCTAACAAGGTTTTCAAGGAATTAAGTCACCAACTGATACCCGCTAACCCACCCAACAAACAACATTGTACACATCATTGTTCATCAACTACTATTCAAGATAGATATTCATTTTATAAGATTGCTTTCACCTCTGTATTTGCTGCATTCAGCAAGTGATACGCATGCATTATTCTGATTCAGAAGCATGGAAGCTTATATAATTTAAGATTACAGCAGTGTATTAGCTTAGGCTATAAAAGGTGATTACAGGGGAAATCAAAGGCAAGTAAGGTTGGCTAATACTTTGTTTTCTTGAAGGCACATTAAACAAGCTGGCCGAGTTCTCAGTAGAACAGCAGTTTTAAGTCTTAAGAGAATTTAAAGTACACTATTTACTACAGATGTGCAGTTGAGCAAAAATTTTAGTCTCCTACTTAGAATGTAAAAAAAAAATCATAATATTCCATTGTCAACCCAAAAGTCATGTGCATAAATATGGGTGTGTGTTGCTCAGGGGTACTGGTTTCCAGATTTTAAGATTGGTGGAACTGAAGTAGATGGGAAGGTTGCAATGTTTCCAGAAGGGCTAATCTATCCCAGGGTTGAACAAGAATACTCTTGCTATGTGGTGGAATGAAGTAGCACTTAGAATAACACTGATTTTTGGCTTAGTATGAGTTCTGGGCCTGAAATATTCAATAGCACCTAATGTTATTGAAATTACTAATAAGTAACTTAATGTGCAAGCTACTTAGATTAAGTTTTATGTTTCTATATGTCATTACGTATTATTGGAGTAGAGCTGACTCTTACCAATAGTAAGCAGCCAGCCTAAATCACCCTCTTAAAGAGTAGAAGAACACGGAATAGTAAGATTAAGTTTGTTCCAGGATTATCAAATGATTTATGTGAGGTTTAGTCTTTGAATCATTTTTCACTGTTTATGTTAGTATGTTCCATCACATTATAGCTAATATCCTCTCTTGCTCGATTTCTAATCTGAATAACCATATTATTCTCTCAGTTTCAATGTACCAGGACCTTTCACATGGCATCTTCTACTTCTATTATTTGTATATTTGAGTAACTAGTCATTACCTCATCTCCAAACAAATTCATTTCTAGAAATTAATTCTTCTTAATGTCAGTTGGGAATCCCTTCATCCTTAAAGATGTGTTGATAGTTCTCAGTGGCTTTTTATTCTCAGTGGTGACAAAATGAATGAGGTAAAGTGCTAGTAGTAGTCCAACTTCTTATAGCTCATGTACATATGGGACCTTTTAATGAAAATAGCCCTTGCTCTCCGTAAATAAACTTTTTCCAGAACTTTCAACCAAGTTAGTAATATGCCTTGAAATCATCTAAAACTATATTCAACTTGCTTCCCTACTGTGTTCTCAGACTGTTTAAATTTAATTTGCTTTCTAAAAAAAAAAACAATGCATCTAAGTTTACTGTACCTAGGATTTCTCATGTAATCAATTTTTATATCTTAACCTAAAGTCATACCTTTAATCTTAAGTAATATATTCTTCTATGTCACTAGCCTAGAATAAAGTGTGCGTGTGTGTGTTGTAATAATTTGTCAAAAGCAGCGCGTAATTAAAAATCAACCTAATATAAATCAAGTGTCCTCCATGATTGTTGGAAACAACATGTTACTGTAGATTGAAAACATCTGTAATTTTGAGCTCTCTACTGGGTCAGTAGGGTTCAGCAAATTAAGTACTTGCCTTGTAAGCCCCAATTTAAAAGGTAATAGACGAGACTCCTAATTCATTTCCATTTTATGTTTTCTGTGCTGTTTAATTATTATGTAGATGGTCCTCTTTTTAGGGACAGACAATTGGCACAGATGGGAGACAGAGGGAAAGAAGTGTAGGATTCGGAGGATTCAAATTTGCGTTCATCGCTGAGGTACCCATTTACACATACAGAGTGCCAGCTTCCCCAGATCTAAGGCTTTTTGTTTCCATTAAATTTCTCAGGCATTCACAGCAATCTACAAGAACACATTGCTCTATTACTAGGCATCCACTATGCACAACTTTGTTGAGTCAGCCCGTGTAAGGCTCCAGTGAGCCTCAAGTTGTAGCATATGAGTCTGTGTCCTGTCACATTAGTGCTGTTTTGGATGATAGAGTTTTCAAATAAGTGATTATGATATTCTGGCTTCTTACAGCCTTTGATGAGCCAAATACCCACATCTCATTTAGTTTATAGCGCTCTTTTGCATCCATAATCATTCATTGTCCTCACAACAAGAAAAACAGATGTTATTCTCATTTTACATGTGAAGATTCTGAGCTCAAGTGACCATCAAAAGAACATTTCATTTATTCTATTCTGCATCTCACCTTGAACACAATTTTCCATAATTAAAACCATTTTCCAATATCCTTGGGTGTATATTTGAAAAACTCACATATATATATTGATGAAAAAAGATATACTCATTAATCTCCTAGCAAATAAGTGAACTCAGTGCTCTACTATATCAGCAAAGGAAACTACAAGCCATTACTGGAACATCTCATGGTTTCGACTCCTTTTGTTTCCTAATCACAGCATCTATCTCTATGAGAACAAATGGTTCCTCTTTTCTTAAAATGCATATTATAGACTTTGTTTGCTCCACTCCTCAACAACTATGTGAGTGTTCATATATATATATATATATATATATATATATATATATATATATATATATATATTGTGTGTTTGTGTGTTAATGCAGACTTTGAAAAGAACTTTAAAAATACTCATTTGATGTATAGCTTTTGAGTGACTAATAAGAAGATTAATGCATACGATATTTATATAATGATGCATAAAATAGAAAAGGAAATACAAATCACAACACTGGAGGTGCGACAGTGTTTCTGTGCATTTTGAGACATCTATACATTTGAAACAGGCACATCTTTCTCAGTGATACCAGAACCATACATTTAAAAGCAGATAATAATAGTTGTCATGATTCATTCACTGTTATTTGTCTTTACTTGAGAGACATGAAAGTATTTTCATGTCACATACATGAAAAGAGAAGCTCTGAAGTAACATGTCCTTTAGTAAAGCTGAAATTATGATCTAAACTTCTTCAGTCCCACTTCATGTTATTCTCCAACTCTGTACAATTTCTAAGGATTTTTCTAGACCTCCATAAAGAAAGTATCTACTTAGCAAATCTATGCTCGAGAAATTGTGCTAGGGGCTACAGCATTCTTTAAGCTCAATGGATTCAAATTGTTATTATTGAATAAGGAAGGTGAAGAGACAATAGTAAATAATAAGTAGAAATTGGTAAGAGAAAACAGTACAGGAAAGTGTATAAAATAAATAATTCAAGCATGCAGGTTCATTTGAAAACAGCATAATATTGTGAAGAATTATGGAGGATACATGGTGTTTTTATTATCTAGAGCCCACTGAATAAAATTATAATGTCAGAAAAATGTGGCCTTACTTAGCCTTCACTATATCATACAAGGTCTTGTAAGCCAAAATGTCAGAAAATGTCAAGTTTTTCCCTAAATAAAATTAGTGGTATTTGTTTGTTTTTGTTTTGGCTTTGGTTTTGGTTTTCTTTCATTTTTTAAATTAATTTATTCATATTACACCTCAATTGTTATCCCATCCCTTTTATCCTCCCATTCCTCCCTCCCTCCCACTTTCCCCCTACTCCTCTTCCCTATGTCTGTGACTGAGGGGGACCTTCTCCCCTGTATAAGCTCATAGGGTACATACGCTCTTCTTGGTAGCCTGCTATCCTTCTTCTGAGTGCCACCAGGCCTCCCCATCATGGATTTTTGTTTTTTGACACGGGGCTTCTCTGTAACCTTGGCTGTCCTGGACTCCCTTTTAGATGAGGCTGCACAGCAATCCACCTTACTGTGCCTCCGTGAGTGCTGAAATTATAGGTGTGTGTCACCACACCTAGCTAAAACTGGTATGTTGTGAGAGAGTGGTATCTGATTTGTTTTAATACATTGCTTTGGTCATTGTGTAGAGGTAAATTGAAAACTTCCCAGACCTTATTCATGCAACCAAAGATCATAGTTTAGACTAAGGAAATCATAGTGGTTATATCTCTTCATAGTTCCAGAGGCTTCTGTATTGTTCCTTTTTTCAAAACCGTTCAAAGTACAGAACATTTGGACACTCTGACAGTCTGAAACAAAGTCACACTCTGCTTCCTCTTATCTGTGTAAATGGGCACAAACGTGACTTGGGCAGTCTCCTACTCCCTCTCTGCATCCTTTTTAACACTACCCTGGGAAGGGAGAACAGGCTCCTTTCTTTGGCTTTCAATGAAGTTCCTCTTCTTTTGTGTACCTTCTCCTATGCTGATTTCTGAGGCCCTCACTTTAAAACCTGGACAGATTCACAGATAGAATGAAAGAAGCATTAGAGGGGTAAAATGAAAGGGAGTTGAAGCAAAGCACAGTTACAGATCAAAGTAGAATCAGATGGCACGGCAATGTCTGCTGAGAAGCATCAATACTTCCTTGTGTTTGTTCTGATTCACACACACACACACACACACACACACACACACACACACACACACACACACACACACTTCTGGAATTATTTTCAGCAGGCCAGATCATCAGGCACATGCGATGCACAGGAGATATCAATAGGTACCTTGCCTGACTATAGTACCAGCAATTGAAAGCAGAGCCTAATGACCTCAATGACAGATGATGAAAAAAATAGACACAGGACCATAGGATCTGAAGTTACTAAGGTGACAAGATACTAAGACAAAGGCTTCATCTGACTTATGGCTTGACCCACGAGGTATGCCCAAAGCATGGCTGTCATCCTGTATTAACTAACTAGGTAATTTGTGATCACATTCAACTTTTAATCTTTCTATCGCCTTCCTATTACTTTGTGTTAATCCTTCAACCAAATTTTCTCACAAAAGGTATGGGTTTAATTTATCACTAGAGTCTTCTGCCATTGAAGATACCTTGCATGTACCTGCCATCTTCCTGGATAGATCCCTCATCTAGGAGGTGTCTGTATTTTTATTCATTTACTCACCTGATTACCTATTAGGAGAGAACACAGAAGTTCAGACAGCTGACTATAGGAACTAATATATATAATTATATATATATTCTGAGATATATATATAAAATCTCAGAAAGGAGATTTCTTAAGGAGAACATTGTAAGTAATGAGCTAAGGAGAAGTACTAAGAAAATTCACTAAAAAAAACTAGTTTTGAATTATCCATTGCATGGCAAATTTAGTTGACTATTGACATTGGAACTTGAAATAAGCTTATATTTAGGACTCACATGATAATAGCTCTGGACACTGGCACAATTTAGAAGACTGAACAGAAAACCAGCTGCATGTAAGTGCCTTACAGTCCATAAGAAGGTATATAACATGGGGGGAAATTACAAACATAACGTTTTGAAGGTCTTCATTTAAGAAAAGAAAATCTTAAAATATTTTAATCTTTTTTCTTTGTTGGAGAGACACACAAATAGTGGCCCACTCCTCAAGACATATTTTGTGTACGTTTCAAGTATTTTATATTATCATAAAGAGAATGTAACAGTCGTGCATACATTAATTATCACAAATAAGTATTGGAAATACCTTTTTTCTCGGCCTCAGCCATGTTTTATTTCCTCTTTCAGTTGCTTTTCTATATTTTACATAGTTATATAGTGGTCAGTGTTTAACTTTGCATACTGATTTGCTTTTTTTTCTTTTGTTTCTCTATGTATACAATCATATGATTATCCTGAACACATGTTCACGAATAGTTCATATTTTTCTAAAAATTTTCTAGTATCTATTCTTTCTTTCTTTTTCAATAAAATAATTCAACATATTTTGGACTTAGACCACAAATATTTATCAGCTCCAAATTTATATGACAACAATACAGGGCTTGCATGATTTCCCAAGTCCAGTTGTCACAGGATGGTGGGACACATTTTTTTTTATTGAAGGCTCTATCAAAGAAGAGATTTCCATCATCAGATTAATGATGAGTTCATGACTAACCCATCTTGGTGAGAGTGCGTCTTCAGGTCTTACTGAGTACAAGTAGTGAGGGCATCCTTAGTTTCTGGAGACTTCCTGCTAGCTCCCATGTAAAGTTTCCTACAGCTCCAAAGTGGCAAGACCTTTCATGTCGCTCCAAACCTTGCAGTTTCCACGTCTTTAACTTTAGTCATTTTTGTATTTTTTTCATCTCATTTCCTTTCATGGGATCAAAGACCAGCTGATAAAGTGGAATACATCTAGATAACACAACTATGTGACCTAACTTGAGTACGCAAAATACCCTATTATCTGACCTATTGTACCTATAGATCCCATTCATTTTCTTGTGGCCATCTTTAGAAGGGTGCTCACCCCACCATAATATACTCTGTCTTTACCACTGTAATATTTTTTAATAAAAAAATACACATTTGGTATAATTTTGATTTTTGTAATTATCTGCTGACAGAGGACTATGTACTCCAATCTATGTTTAATGACATTAGATCACTATGACACTGAAGGAAAAAAATACATGGACTCTTCCATTTTATTACCAAAGTAATTTACAAACACATTCATAGTCGGTTGTTGTGTATCAACTTCTTCCATGTTTGAAACTGTCTGTCTTCCAGAAGCTCTTTAAAACACAAGGTAAACAACTAAAAACAGACTCAAGAAGTCATTGAATGATCCTGATTCACCAGGTCCCTCTGCACAAAGAGTAAACAATACGCTTCTTTTTCTCACACACAAGCCAGGCTGCAAAGAGGACTCTCAGACTACCCCAGCAGCAAGCCGACTGAGTTGAGGCACTTCCTGGAAGAAGCAGAAACTGAGCCGCCTACAAGAAGTTTAGAGCAGCTGGGTTCACTTGGCAAGGACACTCTTCAACCTACTGAGCTGCCCTGCAGGCTGTGCAGTGTGCTCCAGGTTCCCAACTTTTGTGAGCCTCACCCATGCTGGTAATGCAGCTATATTTGAGTCATTTCTGCCTCTGCAAGTAACCCTTCACCCATGTTCCAGTACACAACCTCAGTGAAACTCATTCCTTCATTGAGTTGGCTTTGCTGTAATTGGATTCGGTATGTCATACGCTCCCCATCTGGGGTGCATAGATGTGTGTACTGTGGTTCCTGAGGCAAAGGCTTGTCACACAGCATTGCTGCTGCTGAGCTTGTGAATTCTCATCCTCAACTCCTCTAAGGTTTATAAGCTACTTTAGGAACATTTTTTAAAATTTAAAGTTGTTATAGCTTGGGAGTATTTTACTACATGTTTATTACAATTCCTACACTCTCCTGGATGAGTTACCTCCATTATTAGGTTTCTTTGTAAGTTTTATGAGTTGTGTAAAATCATAAGGATTATATATCTACCATCATATGTGGAGAAAGCATTATTTGAACCATATTTGTTTTTACTCATAGTTTAGATTAGTATTTTCAACATCTTGTCTTTTATGCTTTGTGTATGCATCCTAGGCTGACTTAGGAAAACAATGGGATACTACCCCAGCTCCCAAGGTCTGAAACTATACTCATGTACCACTACAACATGCCTTCCTTATGTTTTTAAAATTCAGATTTTAGACATTCATCACTTTCCCCTATGAATCTCATCATGGGAAATATTTTCAGTTTTTCAAACCATCTCAAAGTACTGCAGATAAAATCTTTTAATCGGACTTTCCAGGTTTGATTTGTGTACAGAGCATTTTTTTTTCAGCAGAGGGCAGCACTTTGTATTGTTCTGCTCTGTGGATGCAGATCTCATACTCAGAATATGAAAGTTGCCCTGAACATCCCTTGCTTAGCACATACAGCAAACCAGGCTAACGTATACACATATATTTCCAAGGGGGAAAAATGAATTTTCTCTTGGCAGAGCTTCTGGGAGATTCCCAAGTCTCTGAAATACAGCTAAGGGTTCCCTTTAAGTCGGTAATTATGTTTTAAAACACAGAAAGGTGCATATTTGGGAAAACTGAGCCTCTTTCAAACAGGGCTATGTTGTATATGTATGCGTGTACATTTGTGCAGTCATGCACAATGTAGGTGTCCTCCTCAACCACTTCCTACTTTGCTCTTTTTAGTTAGGAACTGGGACACCCTGAGTTGGCTACCCTGGATGGATAGCATGCCACAGGAATCCTCCTTCATCCATACCTTGACTCTGAGATTATAAGGCTATACTACCACTCAGGAACATTGTGTGGCGAGGCCGAAGATACTAACTCACATCCTCACATTTGTGCAGCAAGCATTTTGCTGACTGACCCACAATCTCAACATCTGTTTATATCTTTTTCCTTAAGCATTTTTTTTAAAAATCAGAAATGGGAGAGATTAGATTTTATTGAAGTTATATTGTTCACTTGATATTGCATCTATTTATATCTTCTGTTTACTTAGTAGATTTTAAGTTAGTTTTATTTTTATATAATTATTTGTTCAATGACACTTGCTGTCTAACATCTTGCTTTTGAAAATCTGGTGGCAGAGTTTGCGAGTTTAACAGAGAAATAGAAGGAAGGGTGGAAGAAACAGTTTTTACAGAAATATAAATTTAATTCCTTACAAAACAAATTGGTCTTGTCATTAAAATATCCTGTTCTTTAAATTTTTGGAGTATCATTTTTCACAGCAACTGTAAACACTTCTTTCATCCATCCCATGCCTTGGGCATTCAAGGACTTCATAGTCTGTAACACATCTGTGGTCTATAACTGCGACATCAGCCAGCCTTTGTCTTCCATATGCCACAGTATTTCTTCATGAGCACAAGTTTGCTCCTTTCAAAGTCAGTTTGGGCCTCTAGAAAATGGCCTTTCCATGTTTTATTATCCTCTGTGCCTCTGCTATCTTAAAACACAAGGTAAAGAACTCTGTGAACCCAAATATGAAATCTTTCTTTTACCCAAATTGTGTGTATATATATATATATATAAAGAACATTGGCCCCTTGAGAGGAGTCCACATTGGGCATTTTCCCAGGATATAAAGAAATCCAAAGGATTTGAGCGTAAATTGTTTCCATTGAAGCCTCATGTTGATCCTGCCTACTAAACTTATCTATCAACATTCAGAAAGAGATCCTCTTGGGCTAAGTGACTCTTTTACCTGGGACTCGATCATCCCTCACATTTTCCTTGAGCCAACTGTCTTCTGCCACAGTTTGTAGAAAGGAAAGCTCAACCCACAGGGCATGTTGAACATGTAGGAAAAGATCAGCCTCTCCACCTTCAATTCCTTCATTTCCTCGTGTACATAAATCCCTATAGAATCTCTGGAGTGTGGCATGGGCTCCTGCTTCCTCTATATCTCAACATGCTGGCTGTGGGTATAAGAATACTGAAGATTTAATTCCATCTACTTATTCTGAAAGCCTTTCTTCAGCTCAACATATCACTTCTGCTTCCCCACTATCTTTAACAGTTCTCCTGAGGCATATAAACGGCGAAGATTAGGATGGTATAAGACCTAAACAGTATCTCAGTATAGTGAGCTGAAAATATGGCTCCCTGGATCTTGATCATTGGCTGAAATTTTTCTCATCTGCAATCCAGGCACTTAAAAGAAGGAAATCTCTTTGAAACTAGAAGACTTTTGTCAGCAGAAACTTTGCAGTAAAAATTGAATCTGGAATGAAGAAATACTGGCTCATGTAAGATGAAAATTCCTGTGTAGGAGGGAGCTCCCAAAATGCTCTTTGTCCCTTTATCTGAACCCTTGCAAATCGTAAACTCTGCTGTTTCAGTCTGTGGATCTCTTGTAGTTTTCTGAGCTCAGAACTCACTTACTCTTTATTCTCCATGTTTTCAAAGTAAGGTAGAAACTACACATGATTAATTAAAAATGTAAATGAATTATAAACACTTAATAACTCTAATGCTGCAGAGAAGGTCACTGGAATTTTAGCATCTTGCAGGACTTTTAGAGTTTGTTGTCTATTAATAAAGGAAAAATATGATATTAAATTTTAATGTTATTATAATTTTAAAATTTAAGGCCTCATTGAAAAACAACAAAATTATTTTTATTCAGTTGCACAGCTATGCTTATATACTGTGAAATCATTACAGGAGTGATGTCTGTTAACACATTCTAACAAATCACATTTACAATTTTGTATTTAATTGATAGTAGTATATTTTACTTTCCTAATATAACTATGGATTTAATCTTTTAAAGATTACTGAGTCCTTACCACTATTTCCGTAATATATTATTTCATGGTCATAGGCCAACAATGTTAACATTATTTTGTAGTGGTTGCTTTTCTTTATTTGATTTTGACTCTAAGTATAATATAGAGCCTATTAATGATTTTTAGTAATTTTGTATAACCGTTAATATTTCAAATAAGACATCAAAAGTCATTTATTGATATAACATTCATGGAAGAAATAAAGATGAATATAAAGGAATATCTGTGTATTGTATGGCTGTATCACCTGTCAACAAAATACCTATGGCCTATAGCTGATGCAGGAGGAAGGTGGGAAATCCAGCAGGGAGGAAGGATTCTGGGATAGAGGAAGTCACGGGACGTTCCCCCTGGGAAAATGTGCGGAGGACATCCACATATGGAAGAATGTAGATTATTATAAATGGGTTATTTTAAGATATGAGTTAGTCAGAGAAGAGGCCTAGCTATATGGCGTACATGTTTGTAAAAATATTTTGAGTGTCATGAATCATTATTTCTGGCGCTTGAGGCCAGGAGGAAAATCTTCCAAAGATGTATGTTTTGATATCTCTACGACTTTAGCCAGTCTCATTTGTTCTCATCACCCCTTGCTGTTCTTTCTCACTCACTCTTCCCTACTTCCCTTTCCCCTCTCTGCCACTTATCTGTCTATCTGTCTATCTACTATCTATCTATCTATCTATCTATCTATCTATCTATCTATCTATCTATTTATCTGTCATCTATCTTTCTATCATCTACCTATCTATCTATCTATTTTTCTATCTATCTATCTATCTATCTATCTATCTATCTATCCATCTATCTATCTATCTGTGTTATATGTTATAGGACATCTAGGAGCAAATTTTAAGCATATATTCCATGAAATCTCTCTACTTAATAAATCCGTCCAAACACATCTTGATAACTTAGACTGTGTTGTTTTTCTTTTATTAAGTTGTTTTGTTTGAGCCTTGGTGCTTTTGTTTCTGTTTCCCTCTCTTTCTTTACACTACATTGTTTTCTTTCTTATGCAAGGGAGAAAATACATATTTATGTTATTTCACTGTGATTTTTCTATAAATACTGAAAATATATATTGACCTTGTGGGAATCTAGCAAATGCAATAATAGTCAACGAATGAACTGCATCATGTGGGGTTTCTTGATGTTCTAATCACCCATTTAAAACATGCTCCTCTGTTTTCACTATGATATAAAGTTTTGTTTTTAATTTTTTATTAATTTATTCTTGTTACATCTCGATGGTTATCCCATCCCTTGTATCCTCCCATTCTTCCCTCCCTCCCATTTTCCCCTTATTCCCCTCCCCTATGTCTGAGACTGAGGGGGATTACCTCCCCCTGTGTATGCTCATAGGGTATCAAGTCTCTTCTTGGTAACCTGCTGTCCTTCCTCTGAGTGTCACCGGGTCTCCTCCTCCCGGGGACATGGTCAAATATGAGGCACCAGAGTACGTGTGAAAGTCATACCCCACTCTCCACTCAGCTTTGGACTCTTGCATTAAAGATAGCCATTGTTACTTTGCTCTCTGAAGTCAATAATAAACTCTACTAAAAATCTGTCAATTCTGTGTTAACGTTTCCCCTACAATTGATTTCTGCATTTCTTGTGTGGTCCATACATACTCCTTCATAAATTTGTGAAGTTATCTGAGGATTATGGTGTCAAAGTATCTTTTTTTTCCACTCCTTTTGGCCAGTATGTAGAGTTCTAAAGCTAAACGTACCCTTTAGCACTTTAAATATCACATAGTGTCTCTTTTTAGCAATGTTTTTACCTACACTGTTGATATGAGTGAATGGCAATCTTCCGTCTTCCTTCCTGCAGAAAGAGGGGTAGAAGCAGATGCAGAGACAGCCTCGAAAACAGAGAGGAGTCATAGCTTTCCTGTTGCTGTGAACAAATACCCTACCACAAGCGACTCTCAGAAATAAGCTTTCATCTTGGCTCATAGTTTTAAAGGATACAGTCTACTGTGGTGGAGGAGGTGCAGCAGCCAAAACAGTGCCACTGTGACATGAGGAGCTGAAAAGAGCAGATGACAATGCCAGCACAGTCAGGTGGCGGTGCAAGGTGAATGCTGCTACTAAATTTGACTTTTCTTCTTTCTTTTCTCACTCAGTTCAGATGACCATTTTATGGAATGGAACCATCCACATTCAGAGTATATCTCCCATCCTCATTTAAGATCTCTGGAAATCCCCTCACAGACATGTGGACAAGGCATCTCCTTGTTGATTCCAGATGCTGTCAACAAGGTAATCAAGATTAAGCCATCACAAGTCCATCCATTGCTTATTTAAAACCCATCCATGTCTCTTTATATTATGCCTTCATTACTATATGAAGCTTGTAATTTGATCAAAAATACAATTCACAGTAGTAACTATCGAATATACAACTGAAACACACTAACATTTATTCTTAAAATAGATAGAAAATACACTTAAGGAATGCTCACTTTTTATATCCCACTGCATAAAAATAGTAATTAAATTCTAACACTTAAATATTTATATTAGCCTCATTTATTATTATATTTATTATTATGTTACTTGGTAATAAAATATAAAAGAAAGAAAGAAATTGGTTAAAAATTTTATGTACATTAAAATATGTATTTTAACAAAATAAGAAACACCCATATTACCAACATGTTATTTTTATAACTGGTCTTGTAGATTGTATTTATAATTATATTCTTCTACTTCCCATCACAGGATTCTCAGAAAGCATTTTAGTATGTCCTTGTCTTTTTGTGTAGAATCATTTACACTTCTATTTAAAAGTTGTCTAGTCATTGTTATCATCCTGCCTAAAGTGAGTTGTTTAATTTCCTATTGATCCTCAATCATAAAAATCTACGATGGACTGGAAAAGATACATCACACTCGAGACTTACTCTTTTTATAAATACTGTTGAGTAGTATTCCATTATCTCCTTGGTAATCTGGATCATTCATTCTTGCTAACTATTGATTTCTTTCTAATCCTGTTGACACAGAGTACCAGGAACTTTAAGTAACTGAGACAAAGTCTTGGGTTTGCATTTAATGGAAATTTTATTGTATCTCTTAGCAGAAACTCTTCTCCTCCAGATCCAAAACTTCTAAGTCAATAGAGCATAACTTCATGGGGGCACCGATAAAAAAATATGCTTGCGGTAACTGAGAATAATGATGAGCAATACCATTTCCATTTCAGACCCCAATTCCGCTGAAGCCAGGCCATCGAAGAAATGGGGCCATCCACTGGACACTAATTCAGAGCATACACATCATCCTGATGCTTCCTCACCTGAAAGCTGAATGCTCTTCATAATCCTCATGCCAACCAGCTCTAAAGAACACAGGAAATACATGGCCAGCTTTATTCTAGCAACCATGCCCACTTCTAGTACTAATTTTATGTATCAGATGCTTTTCCAATTGCAGTGAAAGACAGGTAATTTAAGAAAGAGTCTATTGTAGCCCTTAGTTTGAGGGCACGGCAGATCAGGATACATAGGATATACAATAGAGAATGGAGCAATAGCAGTGGTAGGTAGCTGATCACATTGTGTCCACAATCAGGACGTAGAGATAGATGAATGCTGTTCAGTATGCTCGCTACTTGCACCCCACCCCTTTTTTAATTACTTTCACCACCCAGTTTGTAGTGTGAGTCTGTATATTTTGTTTGGAATGAACCTATCATGTCAAATTGAAATTCAAGTCTAACCACCATGTATTGAAAGATATTTATAATCATGAAAATCACCTCACGGTGTAAGGATAAATGAACTGGGGGGGGGGGAATTCATTGAGTGCTTTCAGTACAGCACAGCACATGCATGTAGTTCGTAAACTCCTGACTATGATTTCTCAGAAGAACAAAGAAAAACCAGGAAAGGGCTGATTTTACTAATTCATTTTACGTATAGCACCTCTTGATTGAACTGACATTAATAAAATTTGAATGCATAAAACATGAAGTTCTTCAATTTTTTTTCTCACCCTGACCTTTGAGTGCATGCTCCATGGAGGTAGCATGTCCATTGAGGTGCCCAAGCTATTTTACATATGTGATCACTGTTCTCTAATCCATCGCCCTGAATTGAAAACAAATATTTATATCAAGTTTCTCCTACATCAGTTCCCCCTCCAGTTCCTGTTGTGGTGGTTCAAATGAAAATAGCCCCCATATATTCATATATTTGAGTGCTTGGTCCCCAGTAATTGGGACTGTTGGAGAAGGATTAGCCATTGTGGCCTTATAGGCGTGGCTGTTGGCTTGTTGAAGGAGGTATGTCACTAGGGTATGTTCTAATGTTTTAAAAGCATACTCCAAGCCCAGTCTCACTCTTTATTTCTCTTTCTGTAACTCGAGAATCAGATGTTAACTATGCCCTAGCACCAGACCTGACTGTTGCTGTGTTCCCTCCCACCTATGATATTTATGGACTAATTCTCTGAAACTGTACACAAACCCTTAAGGAAATGCTTATTTTTATAAGTTTCCTTGGTCATGGTGTTTCGTAGCAGCAATACAACTGTAGAGAGACTCCCTTATGTACTTTACAGAAGCATCATCTGTCAATAAAAAACTGATGGCCTACTTCCAGAGGCAAAGAATAGGTGGTGGAAGTTCCAGAAGAAAGAGATGAACTCTGAGATAGAGTTAGAGTAAGGAAACATGCCCTGGACTCTGAGGAAGAGAACACATGAAACTGAGGAGAGGTAACCAGCCGTGTGGCACACAGATTAGAATAAACAGGTAAATTAAGTTAAAAGCTAGTTGAGGATGTGGGAGAAAAACTCATGGATACAATGGTTACATTACAGCAGCAACTCCAACAATTCTGCACCACTCTGCATACTCAATATTATGCCCCCTCTCTCCCTCAAAACAAGACAAAATAAAAATAAGCAGTAATCAAAAATATAAAAACTAACAAGGCAATAAGACAAAATGTCAGACAAAACAAAATGGCATAATCCCACCTGCCCCTCTACACATAAAATTTTGGATTTATTTTGTGTTAGCTAACTAATTCTGGGTATAGAGTCTGCCTGGCAGTGTGGTTGATATACTCAGTCACAAAATATTCTGATGCCACATATTCTAATAAGACCCAGGGGGCCTGCACAAACTGCCATACCAAAGTCAATGCATAGAGTAAACCTAGACCACTTTTTCACATCTAGCCAATGGACAGCTTATTCTCTATGTTATGGGGACTGCCTCTGACATGAAATCTAGTGCTCACAATTTGACCACTTCCCCTTGGTGGGGAGGCCTGGGGCACTCAGAAGAAGGCGAAGCAGACTATCTGGATGAGACCTGATAGGCTGTTATCATATGGTGGGGGAGGAGGTCTCCTTCTGTCAAAGGTCTAGGGGAGGGGAATAAGGTGAAAGAGGGAGGTGGAATGGGAAGATACAAGTGAGGGGATGTCAGAATGTAATCTTAATAAATTATTTAAAAATAAATTAAAAAATAAGAAATAGATTTGAATGGACTTAGGGAAAAAAAGAAAATACTCCTTTACAAGGAAACCTAAGATGAAGATATACCTGTGTTTCTGTTTCCAAACTGAACACTTCAAATGTTTTATAATTATATGTTTATTAACCTATTAACTTCAAACCAGTCATCACTAGCACACAGAATTTTTGGAATTTATTTCTCTTTTACTCCCACATTATTTTTCAATTGAGTAAGTTTGTCTTCAGATTACTTCACCAAATAACAAAATTCTCCCTTGCAACCCTTTGGTTAGTGGACGATGAAAAGTTATCCATTATAGATTGAAAGGATCCATGAAGTAGTCTGACCTTCCTCTCAATTTATTTTTTTAATTTTTTTGCCCACAAAACAGAGAACATTATGTATATTATTATTTGGATAGTTGCTGATTTTTCAACCATAATTTACTCTTTTATGAGGATTAAGGCAACATGTAACTAATGATATTTAAATATCTATTTGTAGATAAAAATAATCTATAAAGCGCTCTGCCTAGTCAGGTAACGTCATATCAGTGTAGAAGGCAATAAGTAAAGAGTAACCATAGAGGAAAACCTAATCTCTAAAGGATAACTGGATTCAAGGAGTTGGTCTGCACAAATAATGAACTGAAAAGAATTTAAGAGAGGGAAATTTACTAACATGAAATAGTATGGCAAAATAAGCATGTATGATACTGCACATAACTGACCTTAGAGAAATTAGACTTTGCAGTGCATCTATAGGGAATTCTTTGGGATACCTGTTGTCTTACAGGGTTGTTGGCCTCATGAAGAGACACAGACTCTATCATAATAACTATGTGACTTGGAATAATCATGTTTTCAAGTTTCTCATCCTCCTAACAAATGAAGGGAACTACTATTTCCTAAAATTACTGAAAAATAGCAAAAGAGTATTGATAAGATTCTTTCTACAAATATATTTAATCAGTTCAAAATTTCAAAATAACTTCATTTTTAAAATGATCCGTAAATGTCATTTAGAAGTATAAAGTATATAGAAAAATAAAATTAGAAACAGAACATTTTACACAGGTAGAAAGATTTGGTTTGTTCTAAGTATAATATTTATGTATTTATTTATGTATTTATTTATTTATTTATGGTTTTCCTTCATAAATATTTACCATCTTTCTATATCCACTATGGTTCTAAACTAACACCTTTCAAATGATGTAATACAATGTGACATGGAAATTACTAGAAAGCAAAAGACACAGATCAGGACCTGATTTTATTCCTTTGTGAGATGAAATTGTATCTATAGACGGAAACTGCAAAAAAAAGCCTGATTTACCAAGACATTTTGCAGGTCTTCCAATATTGAAAATGAAATCACTGTAAAGTGAGCTGTCATAACCAGTATATTTCAAATGAGCAGTATTCCTCAAATTCATGTCTTGTTCAACTACAGTACATTTTGTATCACCTGTTATTCCACTAAAGGGAAGGAAGATATGTGGAGTTGCTGCTTGTTATATGGAACAATAAGGCAGTCAGGTCAAGGAAAAGCTGGAGTTAAACCAAACTCAGTGTATTTCAAATGATTATGGATCCCATGTGTATAGGGGATATAGCGACAATAACTTCTTGATTTTCCCGTAAGAATTAACTGAAATGAACTACATCTATTATCACATGAAACCAACACAAGCAATGCTGTATTTAGTGCTTGTCGTTTTAGGATGTGTGATTATACAGCTCATGATTAGAGTTCTTCAGGCAAACATGAGCTCAATTCTTCCCAAATTGTATTTGCCTTTTCTGTGAAGGACCCAGGTTACTTTTACAGCGTACACAGCAGAAGGTTCACAGTTTCCTATAACTCACAGTACACACACACACACACACACACACACACACACACACACACACACACACACACTCGCACATGCGCACATTGACACACACACAATCTTAGTATTGCCTGAGCCATTTTACCACACAGCAATGGACGATTTAACATTTGCACCTCCTTTGCTCATGTTAATGTACCTAAGCATCTTCTGTGCACACTCCATTTTTTAGGCTTTTACTGTCCTCTCCTTTGCGCTGCTTCCCTTTGTGCTGGCTTCACTCTCAATGAGGCTCTGGTAAAGCAGTCTACCAAATACACAGTATTATAGTCCTTTGGAAAGCTCCCCTAAATTTCCCTTTCTCTACTGATTTCTAGCATCCCAAGATGACTGACAGGCTCTTCAAGGAGCACATGCCTCTTCATAATGAATAACATAATATTCAACCATCACTATAAAGGTGCTATGGAAACCATCAGCATTGGCTCTATGCAATATCATCATCACCAATGATAATTGACACCTGCAGTGCATTTCATGTTTTAAGTGTGCTGTTTCAGACATGACCATGATGGTGGCTAGCTAAATCATAAATCAAGATAAACAGTTTTTGTTGCAATTTCCTAACACTCTAACAGACATATTCCATATGGGCTGACAGTCGTAAGGGAAAATATAATAGTTCTTATTAAACTACAGTAGAAACTAATGAGTAGGAAAAATAAAAGAAGCTATTATCTGTCTTCTTTGCTTTGTTCAAGTAAGGACCAATTCTAGTTATTTTATTGAGAGCTCAAGAACCAAAAGCTGACTCCACAAGGGTCCCTGTGCCTCACGCTCTGAGGTTGAGAACCTTCCAGATCAAAGAAATTCCCAGTATAAGGAATAGGTGTATTGGATTTCAGAGAAGCATGCTTTCTGCTATGCTTGAGTGTTGTTCCCATCCAATCATAGGACAGTTGTGTTGTACACAAGAGCGACCACTCTCTGATCATTCACGAACAGCAGCCTGTTTCTCTTCAGCCATGTTACATACAGATCCTGGTTTTTGGGAGTCTGGGCTCCCTGCCATGGAGGATGTCTAAAACATAATTTATTAAGCCACACATTAGTTATCTCAAGCTAATTTAACTTTAAAAACCTTTCAGAGTTTTAAGCAGAAAAAGATTTTTGCCCCTAGGAAAAAATGATGCAATAATAACAGCCAAAATGCTAATAAAATATATAATTTCCACATTTTAGAAATGAAAGATGTTCATGGGACTTTGTGATCGATTTAGCCCTTTTTCAAAATTTGGGAGCTGTGAAAACATCCCTTAAATCAATTGAGCCATTTATTTCCTCCTGCTCTCATCACTCTCTTACTCTTGATGAGTCTGCTTCTCTTGAATAACTGCAGATTGCAAATCATTTTAATGTTTATTTCCCCAATTGACTTTCCTTTCTGATGTGAATAATTCATCCATACTTCTTTGGAAAGTCTGAAATGCCAAATCCTATTGTATGAAATGGTAATGTAATCTTGATGATTTTTGTGGGAGAAAGATGAAAGAGCAGATCAATACATCTTAAAATATGTTCAGGTGTGTGTAGCTATGTGTATGAGCATGCATGTGTGTGGCATTCTCTGAACTTTTTATGGAAGAGTTAAAATTAAATTAATTGCGAATAATAGATTGTGATTTATTAAATAACTTCATCCAAAGTTTTTAAAAATGTTTGAAGGTAATGCCATATTTCTAGCCAAAAATGTAACCAAAATGCTTATTTACATATGAATAAAAATGGTATTTTTACATTTATTTTAATTTTTATTTAAGTAAATTATTGGGATTACATCTCAATTGTCATTCCCTCACTTGTATCTTCCCATTCCCCCTCCCTCCCTTTTTCATCCTATTTCCCTCCCCTAGGTCTGTGACAGAAAGGGGTCCCCACTAGGATCACAGTCTATCAGGTCTCTTCTGTGTAGCCTACTTATTCTTCCTCTGAGTGTCAACAGATCTCATCAGTAAGAGGAAGTGGTCAAATAGGGGGTGTCAGAGTTCATGTCCAAGTCAGTCCTTGCTCTCCACAAAGTTGTGGAGAATGTGGTATGCATTGGCTAGATCTGGATAGGGTTTCTACGTTTACTATATGCATTGTCCTTTGTTGATACAATATTTTGAGCTGACCTGCCTGGGTTCAGATCTGCCAGCCTTAAAGGTCTTCTTGTAAATTTAAGGACCCTCTGGGTCCTTCTATTTCCCCATTCTTCCTTACCTCTCTCACCTAGATTCCCAGTAGGAAGTCCCAGTATCCATCCCAATCTCTGGCTATGTGAAGACTTTCAGGGGACATCTCTGTCAGGCTAGTGTCCAATTATAAGTAACTATATGCCATGTGTATCTTTCTGGGTCTTGGTTAACTCACTCAGGATGATCATCTCTAGTTCCATCCATTTGCTTGAAAATTTCATGATTTCCTTGTTTTTAATGGATGAATAGTATTCCAAGTATAAATGTACCACAGATTCTTTATCCGTTCTTCGACTGAGGGACATATAGGTTGTTTCCAGGTTCTGGTTATTAAAAATAAGGCTGCTATGAAGGTGGTTGAGCATTTGTCCTTGTTGTGTGGTGGATCATCTTTTAGGTATATTCCAAGGAGTGGAATAGCTGGGTCATGAGGAAGCACTATTCCCAGTTTTCTGAGAAAGTGCCAGAATGATTTCCAAAGTGGTTGTACAAATTTGCACTCTCACCAGCAATGAAGGAGTGTTCCCCTTTCTCCACATCCCCATCAGGATATGCTGTCACTTGAGTTTTTGATCTTAGAGATTCTTATAGGTATAGGATGGAATCTCAGAGTCATTTGATTTACATTTTTCTGATGACATAGGATGTTGAGAATTTCTTAAGGTGTTTCTCAGCCACTTGATATTCCTCTGTTGAGAATTCTCTGTTTAGTTCTGAATCA
Source organism: Acomys minous (assembly GCF_964271855.1). Taxonomy (NCBI): domain Eukaryota; kingdom Metazoa; phylum Chordata; class Mammalia; order Rodentia; family Muridae; genus Acomys; species Acomys minous. Next base: position 126,501,485 of record NC_140484.1, on the reverse strand, counting down.
CATTTCTTAATTGGGTTATTTGGTTTGGTAGTGTTTAATTTCTTGAGCTCTTTATATAGCTTGGATATTAGACCTCTTTCAGATATAGGGTTGGTGAAGATCTTTTCCCAGTCTGCAGGCTGTCGCTTTGTTCTATCAACAGTGTCTTCAGCCTTACAGAATTTTCTCAGATTCATAAGGTCCCATTTATTAATTGTTGACCTTAGAGCCTAGGCTGTTGGTGTTCTTTTCAGGAAGTTTTCTCCTGTGCCAATGAGTTACAGGCTCTTCCCCACTTTTTCTTCTAACAGATTTAATGTCTCTGGTTTTATGTTGAGGTCTTTAATCCACTTGAACTTGAGTTTTGTGCATGGTGATAAATACGGACACTTGCATCTTTCTACATGTAGACATCCAGTTACACCAGCACCATTTGCTGAAGATGATATCCTCTTTCCACTGAATGGTTTTGGCTTCTTTATAAAAAATCAAATGTCCATTTGTGTGTGGATTTATTTCTGGGTCTTCAATTCAATTCCCTTGGTCAACCAGCCTATTGCTGTGCCAGTACCATGTTGTTTTAATTACTTTTACTCTATATTACAGCTTGCGATCAAGTATGAGGATTTCTCCAGAGGATCTTTTATTGTACAGGATTGTTTTAGCTATTCTGGGCTTTTGTTTTTCCATATGAAATTGAAAAATAATCTTTTAATGTATTTAAAAATTGTGTAGGTATTTTGGTAAGGATTGCATTGAATCTGTAAATTGCTTTTGATAAGATAAACATTTTTACTATGTCAATAATCCATATCCATGAGCAACAGAGATCTTTCTACTTTCTGACGTCATCTTCCACCTCTTCAAATATTTGAAGTTTTTTTTTCAAACAAATCTTTCACTTGATTGGTTAGTTATTCATAGATACTTGATACTGTTTATGGCTATTTTAGGTATTTTTCTAAAATACAAGAATTTTGTATGATGAAATTGACAACCTCTGATTGGGGCATTGTAAAGTATACCTGTAACATGTTCATTTAAAAGTGGATAGAGTTGTGTGCACAGTCTGTCATCATCAGCTAAATTACAAATATAGGCCTCCTGGGCTATAAGAGACCCTGTCACCTTCCTATCTCCTCTCTTAAAGGAACAAAACATAAGGATGAAAAGTAGGGAAAATAATGGGATGAGACTTCACAAACTTTGGCAGATGACAGATATCCTATGAAACTTACTTAAAATGTGTCCTAACCCATGTCTATAAATTTTGTAAGGAGTTACATATTTCACTGACAGAACTTTGAGACTGTAAGAAGGAAAGAATCTTGGGAAAGAGAACATGGTATTAAGAAGTCGGTGCATCTCTGAAGAGCTACATACTAAGACTCATTAAGATTATTTTCCCTCCTTCCCTTCTTCTATACAACCAAGAGTGCACTAGTACTTTCAGTCACTAAAGCATGGGGCTTTAGTAAGAGCAGTAAGCCAACCTCTTTTGTCTAGGAGAATAAATTAGCTCATGAGCAGATGCTAAATTGACAAGAACTGATAAATTGAGATAGATTTTCATACTTTCAATCTAGTCCCAAAGTTTGTGTACATCTTGCCTTCATTTGTAAATTACAATTAGGTAGGAGCGTTGAATGGTGCTGTCAAGTTGCATGGTAAGGTGAACAGAGATAATGGCATAGTAATGTGCCCTTCATGAATACTAGAAGATTTTAAAATTTTCAAACTAATGCATCTTCAAAAACCACTAACATTCTTTGTATAAGAATGTTTGTATACATTATCACACCATAGTGTAAGTATGTGTCAAAGCATCAGAGATTACCTAATAAATATATATAAACTTAATGTTTTTCATACATATAAGAGTTATATTATGATGAACCAAGTAATGACAAAAATGTATTTTGAATTGGAAGTTACTTTGAAACTGAAAGAATGTATAGATTCTTTACTGTGAAAGGACTGACAATATATCCTTCATTTTTCTTTAAACTTTATATAACTTCTCTTAATAATCATCAAAGAAAAAATAGGTGTTATTAAATTTGCTTCATTCAAGAAAACTGAATATTAGATATTAAATATGACAACATAATAAATGATTAATCTTAGGTTCAATCATAAGCCTGTTCATGTTATGTAATATGCTCATATTTGATTTAAATATCCTCTACTTCAACTGAAGAGATCAGGAGATATTGACCATGAAGGCTGGCAATTAAACAGTGTATCCAAATAATTATCTTAACCTAAAATGAATTTCCTTTAGTTATCTATCTTTGAAATCCTTACTCATTTCCCTAGATCTAAGAAGCCACCTCTTGTATTAAATTGCTTTGAAGACCATCTGCAGTTTGTCATTTTCCTTCATTAATGTTATATAATAGCTTGAGTATTTTATATTTTTCATGACTTTATTGCTACAAGTTTATGATATACACCATTATAAGCTTTTTGGTTTATTCAAATGAACTCTGAGCTTTGGAGAAAAAGTACATAATATTATTTATCCTTTAATTTCTTCAGACTGTAATAAAATGTAGGCAATCACCAATATGCTTATGAAATGCAAACATCCAAAGGAACTAAGGTTATTAACTTATGAACACGTAAAACTTGTCTATATTAGATATAATATATATATACATATATAATGTGTTTAAATGTACTAGATAAAAATAATCTCTAGATACAAAGCCCCATTGAATTATATTAGATACATATTAATATTAAAATAATAAATATAAACCAAATATCAATGCCTTAATGATATAGTCTATCAACAACCTGCTGCTAAATTATGTTCAACTACCACAACCCTGTCTCTGTTCTAGACAGGGATGTTAACTCTAAGTTGATACATCTCCTACACTTTTTTCTTATAACTATATGAGTCTGAACATTCCTTATGTTTTTTTCTGATAAACTTTCTCCACCATTTTCTGGCCATTCTTATTTAGATATCAGGTTTTTATGTATTTGATTAATATGAACAATAATGTGGAAGCTGATTCTGTGAAAATGGGCTTCATTCAAGTTCTCTTCTTGAGTAAGATATGCTGCCCTAAGTTCCAGGTTCTTGTCTCAGAAACTCAACAGCTGGTACATTCTAGAGTTAATTTTGAACAATTATTCTATTGTACCACCATATCTAAGCCAATGTATAGCAAATAAACCCATGTATAAATGTAATATTGATGAAGTATTGGGTATATTTTTCAAAAACAGCAATATGTAGAGACAATATGATATGAAGGATAAAACACAATCTACAAATATAACTCAATAATTTTCCTAAAGGCAAAAGATACATTATATTTTCTTCCATCACTTTTCTTATTGCTGTACACCAGACTCTATTATTTCTTGCTTTAGTGTCTTCAATTTCATACCATTCTTTTCATTACTATCCACCCATTTTCTCAAGGAAATGCTGCCCACCTCAAGAATGTTGTTTCTCAAACTCACACCATTCCTTTTGTCTTGTTTATTCTTTCCTCCTCCCATTCATCTTCATGCCATCATCTAAAGGACCCAGCTCAGGGTTGACAATTGTGACTTCCTCCTCTGAGACTCACAGTTCCTGGTAGCCTAGTCTGTGCTGTAGTTGTACTATAATTCACATGGTCCTCACATGCTTCTCCTGGCTTTTCTTCTGAAAGATGCAAGAGTCTTCTTATCATTCATTATCACTTATCATCAAGCCTGATGGGTTGAGTCTGAACCCTAATATCCACACACTAGAGGAAGAGAACAAAACCCAGCAAAATATACTTTTGCTTCTATATGGCATAGTATCTTTCAATTTCTCTTTCAATTATTCTTTTCCCTCTTTCTCTCCCTACTCTCTCTCTCTCCCAATAATATATCCATGTCAGACAGGTTTATTTAAAACTTACTCAGAATTTTAAGCAAAGAGTGTCCAACTTAGAATAGTTGGGTATAAAGCTCACAAAAGGCTTCTTCTGACTTTAATGCACCAATGATGACCTACTTGTTCAGAAATTTGTATTATAGCCTATGGAGAATGAAACAGAAATCCTTGCCATCTGCCCCAATCACAGAGAAAGAAGTAACTGTTATAAGACCCAAGATGGATTAACATAAAATTCAATAGGGGAATATCTCTGCTTCTTTATAGCTGTCAATTGGGCTATCAGTAGCCATTTTCAATCTGACAGAATGCTTGAGGAAGGAGTTTATTTTGACTGCTCTATTCAAGCACCTGAGCCCTAAAAGGGAAGATACTGGTGTGCTAAGCATTATAAAGCAGGCTTGCCAGGTACAGAGCTTTGTATCCTGGAGCAGGGGAGGTCAAACAAAAGAGGTAAAGGGAGAGTCTGGCTTCATATTTGTAGTTTTAAAACTGTGTTGGGGTTGTGAGCTGGCCTTAATTGCTGAAAAACTAAATATCAAAATCAAAGCACAAGTATGGGAAATCCTGAGGGAAAGTGGAGAAAGAGAAAATGGATAGTAAGAAAGACAGAAACAGAGGTGAGGAAACACAGAGGTTGAGAAAGAGAATGAATGTTAACAACTTATATTTAAAGTCAAACACTAATTGACTCCAGAATATTGATAAGTCTGGGGAAGGGCAAAAGTGGTGCTATATTTTTATATCCCCCCTTCTTTCTTTTCAATCCCTATCTCCAAACTTAAAAATGAAAGATAAAGAAAAAGAGAGACATCCCTGAGGCCACCCTTGTTTCCTCTCTAAATAAGACTGATGATAACTTGCAACCAACTCTCAATGAAAATACACCTCGCTATCCAAAGAAAGCAAGCAAAAACCTACCCAACCTGTGTAAGGGAAATAGAGTGTTATTCTCTTAAGGTTTCTTTTGGCTGATTTGGGACAAATAATACCTTTGTAGGGGCAAATGGTTAAATAAGCTAGGAATAGAATTTGTGGTCCAGTTTCTAAATGTTGAAAAGCCAAAACATTATACAGATAGCATTTATATAATTCCTGATTGTTTTGTAGCTCTTATTGCTGTAGGTAGTTTATTGTATATATGTGTAATAATATAAATGTATATGTAAAAAATTTAATAAAAAAAGCTATGATAGAAAATCTTTTTTTAAAAAGTAGTGCTATATATAATGTCCAAAAGTCCATGATATATGGTCACAAGACCACAAACCAGCCACTTTGAACTTTAATTTTCAATGGATAACATTAATTGATAATAACACTTACTGAGAGTGTTTGAAGGTTAAATAAAATAATTCTTGTAAAGTGCTCTATTATTATAGCACATGTGCAATGTAGTCCTTTGGCTAATGTGTTTAAGCAGCATTGAGGAAGGTTGTATGAGTTTTTGCAAAGAGAGTCACTTAGGGCCCAACCTTAGATTTTGCCTCCCAGCCAGTATGCATGTTCATTTCCGCTTCCTTATTGTGTGAACATTTTTATCAGGATCCTCTCATTTCTACTTCCTGGCCAGAACGGTGTATGCCTCCTTGAACTGTAAGCCTGAATGAACCCTTTTTCCTTTAGGTTGATTCTTTAGGTATTTTTTCAAAGCAGTAAAAAATAATTAATATGGAAATTTAAACTAAGAATTGTGGGAAGTTATGGACTTTATATTGCAAACTACACTACATCAGTGTGTAAGTTTGTATTTGAATGATTGGGGAAGCTAGATGTCATGACAATGTCACTGCTGCTTTCTTCCATCTTCTAGCCTTTTGAGAGAAATTCATTGTAGCCAGCCTTAACTAAAAATGCCAAAAAATAAATTCTGTTAACTGTGTAGTTCAGGCATAAGGTTGAAACATCATCCAACTTTCTGTGCGTATAAAGACAAAAAGACAAATCTTATTAGTCACTACAGACACAGAAATACTAAAGTAGTAGTAAGTGAGCCTTGTCTAATATTAGAAACAATTATCATTAAATTGCTCAGCCTACAAGTTGAATAAAGTTAGACTAGATGAAGAACTTGGTTTGTTTCATTAGTGTTGTATTTACATTTCCCCCAGAAGAAGACCTGCTAATAAATACTTCATAAGTTAATGAATGATCAAAACAAAAGCAAATGTACACATGAAGAGATTGAAGTGAGTTCTATTCTAACTTCATCACCAAGAAGATTAAAATATGTACGTGATTCATAAAATAAATAATAGAAATAAGATTTAAACCCCCAGGGCCCTTTGATGTCAGGTATGAGTTCTTTATATAATGCTATTTTATTCATTTGAAGTGCTTTATAAACTATTAGATATTATACAAAATGAGGATTTGTCTTCGTTGGTTGTATGTCTAAAGAGAGAATGAGAAACGTAAGACTGGGAACATTTCTATCCACAGAGAAGGAACTAGGAAGCAAGAAGTTGTGGGCGGTGAAACACAAGGTCATTGAAAGGCCACCCAGTCTAGAAAGTGTTCTCTCAGGATGATCCTGTCTCTACGATCAACAAGATCAATATGAAAATCAAATGCAATATCTTTGTTTACATCCCAGGTACTGGAGTGTGAGAGTCTTTGGCAAGCGGTGGAGCCAGACTGCCAGTGATGGATGCCCCACTTAAGTGATGCTTTGCAAAGCCTTCATCCTGTGCTGGCAGAGGAGTCACAGGAGAATAAATGACTTTCTTTTACTTTCCAAGAGCAAGCTAGAGGAGACAGACAGTGTGAATGTCACAGTCTCTGTTCAATTGATTTTTCAGCCGCCAATGTTAAGGAGTCTCCAGAGAGGAAAACATCTCACAGGTGCACAGATCAGGGAAGTTCAATTTCTCAGCAATACAACTCGTAGTGTTTCACTCCTTTTGCTGTTTCTTATAAAACATCATTAAAGTGGATTTAAATGGTAAACAAAAAGAAAAACCCATCATTGTTACTCTCTATCACTCCTTCAGTTTTCTGTTTTGAATTACATTGTTTTATTTAACAGAACTGAGTTTCAGCCTTTGACATCCATGCTGTGTGTTAATAGTAATAAATATATTGAAAAACAAAATATATAAAACAAAATTATAAAACAGGATTGGATAGCCTACAGAATTTGAAGGTGTTTTTCATTTGATGATTCTATACTCTTTCTAAAAGTGGACTGACCTTGTGCAAACAGGATTCTTTCACTGACTAACAAAGGGACGTGTTATGGAATGACAATAGTCACATAGCAACCCAAGGACAGAAAACTACTCATAACTGAATTATCTGCAACAAGGAGATCATTTGTGTCATGTATTTTTAAAGAAACTAGAATTCAAATAATAAAATACAAATGAGCCTTATCAGAAATATATACATTCTAGAAAACAAAGTTTGGTTATCATCACTAAGCCCTAATTCCAGAGAAGGCATGGCCCTGGTATGGAATGGGTGAAGTAATTCTACCAAATGAGGAAAACAAACTACTTTAACTAGACTATTTTGGAGCCAGGAATGGTGGCGCACACTTTTAACCGCAACATTCAGAAGGCAGAGACAGGTAGATCTCTATGTTTGAGCCCAGCCTGAGCTACAAAGCAAGTTCTAAGACAGACTGGGCTGGCTGCTATACAGAGGAAACCCTATCTAGAAAAACAAAACAAGTCACAAATGGAGTAATGTCGTAGGTAGTGGTGGTACAAGCCTTTTATCCTAGCACTCTGGAGGCAGAGTCAGGCATATCTTTGTGAGTTCTATGCCAGCTTGGTCTGTGGAGCAAGTTCCAGGAGAGTTCTGGCTACACAGAGAGACCTTGTCTCAAAAAAGACTCTGTTGTATATCTTCTTTCTAGAAATATCTTTATTGACTCATTAAAAAAAACTTTAAGTTCTGTGTTGGAGTTAGAGATTTAGTGATTAAAGTTTGAGCTTCCATGCTCAAGTTGAATGACAGAACTGTGATATAAACAAGAAATCCTATTTCTAAATAAACAACTGAGTTATCAAATAAAAGCAATAATTGTAGCTGTAGAGCTTAGAGCCTCATAAAAGAGAAATGAATTCTGGTGCTCATTTTGGTTTTATCTCATTGTATAATCTCCAGAAATATCTAGAGACTTTGTTGAGGAAGACAAGGCACATTCATTAGGTGTGATTCTGGGACTTTCTTTCATAAGAACATGGAACTTGCTGGAGTCAATTTCGACTTCAGATTGAGTGATTCCTTTTTACATGGATTCTCACTGTGCGGAAGCCATAGGATGTTAATATAATAAAGGTCTGATCTTTGACATGGTAAAATTAGTGAATTATCATTCTGACTATGTCTGTAAAATATAAAATGTATTGCAAACATTTTCAGCCTCATTTTCTAGTATTAGATTTAACCAAAGAATAAGAAGACATTATCTATGTATGTGTCTACTGTCATTTAACTGTAGATTAATTTATTCCCTGATTTTTATTAGAACTTAAGTCTTTTATATAAGTAGGATTGATATAATTTCCAGGAAAATATCCACAAAATATGTTTAATTACTTAGTAAGGAAAGTTGAACAACAAGATTAAATATATGTAGCTGCTGTATCGACTTCATACTCAAATTATTACTATAAAATTCATTTCTCTAAAACTGTCCTTGAGACAGTCAGATGAAAGAAAGTAAAATAATTTGATTTTATGTTTAAAAGTAAGAAAGTCAACTGTGTAGTTGAAGCAAGGGAGCAAAATATAACTTCTATAAAAAACCAACTATATATCTCTAAATAATTTTTGGTGGATATAATGTATGTCTCCACTGATATTTTGGAGCACATAATAATGTTATTGAGACCTGTTTTGTTTTGTTTTGTTTTGTTTTGTTTTGTTTTGTTTTGAGACAGGGTCTCTCTGTGTTAGCCTTGGCTGTCCTGTACTCACTTTGTAGACCAGGCTGGCCTCACACTCACAGTGATCTGCCTGCCTCTGCCTCCCAAGTGCTGGGATTAAAGGTGTGCTCCACCAGGAGACCTTTTACAGTGAATTTTAAGAATCAGGGTCTGGAGAGAAGACTCTGTAGTTAAAAGGGCTTACTGCTCTTTAAGAGAATCTAAACTCATTTTCTAGCACATGCATTAGGAGGTTCACAGTCTCCTTTAACTTCAGCTTCAGAATATCATATAGACTCTACCAGCCTCCACAGGCACCCGGAAACACACACACACACACACACACACACACACACACACACACACACACAGAGAGAGAGAGAGAGAGAGAGAGGGGGGAGGGGGTATGGGGGGCAGGAGAGGGAGCTTTGAAAACAAGCAAAGATTAGTTGTATAAACATAGCTCAATGGATTCACTAATTTTTGTGCTTTACAAGTATATTGATACAGTTTCATTTAAACCAAGGCAACCTCTGTAGTCTACATTAATAGAAGGACATGAGTATTAGACTGACATCCCTCCCTCCACTACTGCCTTAGTCATACCTATTTTCACATTCTGGTGGATACTCAAGTATAGGAACAGCTCTCTGAAGCCAATTTAAGGCATTCATGAACATTACCTTTAAAAGGCCTTTGTAGCAACAGAGGCCTTAAAGATTATATCCAAAAGCAAAATATGTTTGAGAACTACTGAAAATATCCATGCAATATATTGAGTCTGACCTTTAAATTGCAAAAAAATTTAAACAGTTATAAATGTTATAATAATGTCCCATAAACTAAGGGACTTGAAATAAATTGTGACTTAGAGTTTTTATAAAATAACAGTGCCAGTTCTATGTTGAGGAAGTATTCAGCTGTGTGCTTGGTCATAAATTCTGTGAATGATGGCTAAAAGCTGTTAAACTCTTCTGGAACAAATGAATAGTGTATTCGGACCAGACACCAATGAGGGATTGTTTCCCTTTACTGTGGTTTTACCTGAAGATATGATGAACTCTTAGTAATTCATAAAAGTGAACTCAAAGCAAAGAATACTTAAATGCATTTTTCTCTATAATAAAATCACTAGAAACATTGCTTAGACTCAGAAAAAGATGACCCTACTTGAACCACAGTGCCAATGATGATGATGATGGAAAAGTCAGATATATTGCATTTTCTGTTCTTGTGTTTCCTAAATCTATAAGTACTCAAAGTATTTGTAAGATGCCAGTAAAAGATGATAACCAAACAGCTCTCATCTACCATTAATCTAGCATTAATGTTTTCCCACACCCTTAAACAAGTTACATGTTACTTGAAAATGAAAGAAAGTTGCCCAGCAATACAACTACGATGTTTTAACTTGAACACATACAGTGGTTCTACCTGCAGTTGATAGAAAGTCTGTATGCTGGAGACAAAGAAATCTGAAGCTTGACAATTTTCTTTTGATTATTAATTTCAATTTTTATACAAAGTCATAAAACATATTAATAAAATTTGAGTCCAAATTAGATTTGTTTCATGTACCTGAAGAATAATATTGCCACACACCTTACGAATGAGATCTCTTGTTGCGTAACTTCTCATTTTCTCTTAAAGTACCTTGAAGAATATACATGATTGACATGGATAAATCTGGTTACTTGGGTTGTGTTCAGCTCTTTTTTCTTTATTTATTTTTTTCATGGCCAAGCACAATGGCACACACCTTTAATCCCAGCACTCACTAGGCATAGGCAGGTGGACCTCTGACTTCAAAGGTAGCCTGGTCTACAGAACAAGTTTAGGACAGTCAAGGCTCCACAGAGAAATTAGTATCATAAAAATAAAATAAAATAAGAAATAAGTCTTTATGCATATGGTATGTATATTTCAAAGAAGTAAATCAGTCAGTAGTATGCCTGTGCATACTTTTTGTGCTAATCTGAGATAAATTCTGCCTATTAGTCTTTTCTCTATTCCTTACCATATTTTAGACAATTTACAAATTAATCCTTTAGAAAACATCAATGTAAAAATGTTGAGAACGTTCTGATTAACAAGACACAAAGCTTTAAAAAGCATGATTGTTTGGAATTGAATACTAGTATAAAAACAAGAATATGGTTCTCCTTGATGACCCAAAGATTGCCAATAAGTAAGGTAGGTATCTCCACTAAAAAGATGGGTTCTAAGAAACATATCTTGTAATTCCTTGGCTTAGGTTAGAAGGGGAAGAAAGATCTCCAAGGGACAATTTGTTTGTGTGTTATTAATTTATTTATTTATTCACTTTACACCCCTGTCATAGCCTCCTCCTCTCCTCCCTGTCCTACAATCCTTCCCTCTTTCCCCCTTCCCTCTCCCCTCTTTCTCAGAAATGGGGAGCCCCTACCCACTCACCTACCCCAGCTCATCGAGTCACATCAGAACTGAGCACATCCTCTTCTGTGGCCTGGCAAGGCAGTTCCACCAGGGGAACATAACCAAGAAGCAGACAGTGGAGACTATGAGATAGCCTCCACTCCCCTTTCTAGAGCATCCACATGGAGCCTGAGCTGCCCATTGGCTACATCTGTGTGCGGGGTCTAGGTCCAGTTGGTGCTTCATGAATGGTCCTTGGTTGGTGCTTTGGTCTCCACAAGCCCCTCTGGTCCCTGCTTCGTTGACTCTGCTCATCTCCTTGTGGAGCTCCTGTCACATCTAAATCTTTGTATCTTCCCCATCTTTTCCCACAAGGCACCCTACTCTTTACCTAATGTGTGGCTATGAGTCTCAGCACTTTTTGTATCCACTGCGGTGTGGAGCCTCCAGAGGACAACTCTTTTAGGATCCTGTCTGCAAGAATATTGTTTTGTCCTTTTGAGACAATCTCATGGATCCCAGACTGGCCTCCACCTCCGCATTTAGTTGAGGATGTGTTTGTGCTACCGATGCACCTGCTTCCATCTCCCTAGCACTGGGATGATAGGCACACCCCACACAGCCACTTTATATAGAATACCCATACCATCACCTGAGTTACTTCCCAGCCCCTCAAGAATTTTATCCATTAACTCATTGCCAAACAAGTTTTTAAGTAATGCTTTGAAATAACAGTGTGGCCTGAAAGAAAGCAAAAGAAAAGTTCAGATTAAACATATGTCAAAACGGCAATATTCTTATGTTTCTAGAAAGAGAAGATATAAATTCCCCCTGGAATAACTCACATCAAACAAGGACAAAAGCTGTTCCTAAACACACATTTTACGAGCTAGTATTTCACCACTAATAACTAACCAGGCAACCAACCACATAAAACACAAAAAGCTTCGTTAGCAAAATTAGTACATGAGTTGTTTCTGACGTGAATTTGTTTGCACTGAATGAAAGTTACTCTATGTAGAGTGGAAGTCATAATGTGATACTTTAAAAGAATAACATAGGGACCAGGGAGACGGCTCAGCCGAGAAAGGTACTTGCCATCAAGTTTGATGACTGGGGTTTAGTTCCAAGGAGCTACTAATAGAATGAGAGAAACCAATCCTCCAAGTTGTTTTCTGAACTCCCTTTTCATGCCCTGACATTGGTACAACTGTGTGTGCAGAGGGATGGAGGGAGGGAGGGAAGGAGGGAGAGAAAGAGAGAGGGGGGGCATGGAAAAGAGAAATATTTAAAAATAAACAAAAATGTCATAAGATGTTTTTATTTATAAAATTTCTATTTTTGAGATTATAATTACACCATATACACCTTTGCCTTCCTCAGTTCAAACCATATCGTGTATTACCTTTTGCCATCTGTCAAATTCATAGCCTGTGTTTCTGAAATTGTTGCTAGTTAAAAAGAATAGCATGCAAAAAAAAAAAAAAAAAGAATAGCATGCTAGTAAGAGGTTTTCAAAGCTGCTAGGTAACAAAAGTTTAATAAGGTGCAGAGATATGGAAATTACCCTGAGAAATTCTAATGAACAGTTAATTGAAGCATAAGAAGAATGGGTGGCCCACGAAATATCTAGAAGTCACTGAAAACATTTCCCAATTTGCTGAAAATGTAATGATTGACTCCAGTAAAATAAGAATACTAAGAAAAACAAGGACTTCTGACTCACTGTCCTCCTCACCCCTGCGCCTGTAGTAGAAGACAATTCTGAGTTTGTGAGACTGGGCAGGTGGCATCTCCCTTTTTTGGCAGCCTGGCTGTCTTTACCTCCTATAGTCAAGATTGGCCTTGAACTAATTGAAATCCTGCCTTTGATTCCCTATCACTGGAATTAAAAATGTGAATGAGCTACCGTACCTGGCTTGAGTTTATGTGAAAAGTTTTGAGACAACAAGTTCTCAGGATTTTTAGAAGAAATAACTGAGGGACAATAATCAAGACTAGATTCTTTAAAGAAGATGATGAGGTCCTCATTTCTACCACAGACAGAATTCTGCCTTAAAAAAAGGCAAGCTTGGATGCAGGCAGAGTTGATGGCCAAACTCTGCCAGGACAGGGTGAGCAAGTCCTCAATAGTTCCTGCCTCACAGATATATCTGTCAGATATATTGTGCCAGAAGGCTGAAGAAGATGGTCCAATGTTATAGAGAGTTTTGGGTGACTATTCCAGTAGAAAACTGTCTATGTCATGCATTCATTTGGAAAGATACTAACCTGCACTCCTGGTATACTCAGGTAATGAAGTTTATTCCTTCTCCAAGTCTCTGAAGGAACTGAAGACCAGGTAGCTTAGTTTTATAATGAGGATTAGTTGTTTAGGGGTCAAGAGGTTTTTAGGTCTAGATAGATGTTTTAAGTTGATAATGACAATATGTGATAGATATTGATTTACATTCAGAAATTCAGAGCACTAAGATAGGAAAGATGTCTTCTTCAAGGCTGTCAAGTACAAATAGCCAAAACACTAAGAATGTAACATTTATACAATTCCTGATTGTGTCATGGTTCTTCTTGCTATGGGTAATCTATTATATATGTGTGTAATAATATAAATGTATAAGTAAAAATAAAATAATTTTTAAAATGTTAAAAAATTAAAAAGATGATGATGGTGGGGTGGTGGTGGTGATGATGATGATGGTGGTGATGATGATGATGATGATGATGATGATGATGACGACGATGATGATAACCAGTGTCTTGGCCCTTGAGACTATGGAAATGCAAGGATTTCTGAAGAAATGGCCTTCAAACCAGAATTGTTTTTCATCTACACTTCACACAGTTCTGTTGCCAGGAAACCCCTTTGCTGAGGGAGGGTCTTGGAAAACTCTAGGAGCTCTGCTACCAATGGCTACAGCTTGAGTCTCACATCAAAGAGTAAATCCTGGATCTGCTGGTGCATGAGCTGCCTGAGGAGTTGCAGGCCTGCATGAGAAAGCACCACCATCTTGTGAGTGGCGACGAAGCTGTGACTGTTCTGGAATATTTGGAAAAGAAATAGATGAATCAGGAGAACAGGTTGCAGGCCATGGTCATAAACAAGAAGAGTCTGTAAGGGAGACAGCAACTCCAGGAACATCCCATAAGTCTTCTGTGGCCAGTCCCAAACTATGACAACAAACAAACAACAACAACAACAAAAACAGCTGCAAAGTAACTGGAAAGAAGAATGTCAGGTTCAGGAAACTGGAGTAGAGAATGAGACTTAGAATGCAGACTATTGCCTCAAAGAAGATTTCTAAAGAGATGAATTCTCTTGGAGAAGCATCTGGAAGGTAGAATAATGCTGGGACACAGACTCTTGAATGTGGAGATACCCATGAATGACTATGAGGGCAGATTGGAAAGGCAGCAGATGAGTTCATCAGTTGTCAGACCCTATGTCTGTGCTGATGTGGAAAATGCTTCCCTCAGAATTCCATTCTTGTTGAGCACCAGAGAACACACATAGGCAAGAAGCCCTAGGAATACGATGAATAGGGAAGGACCTTCATCCAGTGGTCAGGCCTGTCCTAGAACTAGAGACTCCACCCTGGGGAGAAACCCTACCACTGGGGCATTCAGGGCAAAGCCTTCACCCAGAATACAAGGCTTCTCTATCCCCGTAGAATCCATGCTGGGAAGAAGCCTTATCACTGCAACCAGGGCAATGAGAGTTTTAGTCCCTCTTCTGCTCTGGTTAAACATCAGAAGATACACACCAAAGACCTTATGAATGTGAAGAACTGTGAGGAATGTAGTAAAAACTTCATCTACATTGAAACTCCAACCAGAATCAGATAGATAGTGCATCCCGCTACAAAATATAGGTTGCTTCTTATGCAGGTAGGAAGAAATTTCCTGAAGTCAGGCCCAGGCTCCAAGTCAAAGCACATGCCCTGATTTTTTTTTATTGTAATTTAATGTATATATGCATATACATATATATATTCCTTTATATAGCTTGTTCTGTTCATATAACGCTACCTGTATGCGTGCTTTCAGGGCCTATCCTTTAGCACTGGATAACCAATTGGAGTGCTCTTCACAGAGAAAAACCATTTCTTCTGTTCTCTGTTTTCCTCAGTCGCCTGTAGCTCTGTGTGTATTGGTGAGGCCCTATGGTTCTTCTCCAGCAAGTGCGAAATATTCTTTGGTGTCATCCTTATTCAGCTCACATTTAGCATTCATAGTGGAGAGACTTTATGGGTACAGTGTCTGACATTCCTAGGAGACACATTCTCAAAGCAAACCCACGAATCCACAAATGTTTCTGAAAATTTTTATTATTGTTATTGTTGTTGTTTTGGTTTTTCAAGATAGGGCTTCTCTGGGTAGTTTTGGTTGTCCTAGAATCATTTTGTAGACCAGGTAGGCCTCATAGTCACAAAGATCCTTCTGCCTCTACCTCTCAAGTACTGGGATTATAGGTGTGCTTCACTGTGCCCAGCAAATTTTATTAATTTTGAATAGAAGCCCTAGTAGCAAGAACTAGAGGGCTGAGGCAAAGGCACAGCAACTATAACCACTTGATGCTCTTATAGAGCATCTGGATTTGGTTCCCAGCACCCACATTGCAGGTCACAGTTGCCTTTAACTCCAGTTCCAAGGCATCCAATGGTCTCTTTGGTCTTTGTGGGCCTCTGAATGTACATAGCATGCATATGCACACACACACACACACACACACACACACACACACACACACACACACACACACACAGGTAGTCCAAAAATGCCTAAGATAAATAAGATATTTACTTCGCTATGTTCTCTCAAGTTGTCTTGTAAAAAGTAACATAATCTCTAAATTAGTAGAACAAAAACACTCAGTTGAAAGTAGCAAAACAGAGTGGAAAAAAAAGAAAGAAAAACTACTCTTGTTGACTAATGGCAGCAGCCTAGAATCACAAAACCTCACAAGAAACACTGTTTCCTGTTCCTCAATGGATTCGCAGGTATGGTTTTATTTTAGGAGTCTGCGGATATATTTAGTTTTCTCCCAGCCCATTTCCTTCTGCTAGAAAATTATTTCTAACATGTCATACAATTCATCCACTGGTTACTTAAAGTTCTCGTGGGACTCTTACTTTCAAACACTCTGCATTCTTGTCCTCATAGACACTACTGCTTCTCTCAATAGTATTTTTATTTATGATGAGAATTTCTAAGTGGATGAAGCAAGCCAAACATGTATAAGCCCTACAGGCACATCATGAATATTTTTCATCAAGGAACTTGATTTTAGAGGCCTCATGACATTTACTTAGCTCATAAATCTGTCACTCCCATTTTCTCCTTTTAAATAACAGTAAAAGAATTCTTGCAGACATTGAAACTCTTGATCCTGATCACACAAGAAGCAAAAACGAAACTTCAAATTCTGCTTTTTCCCCCCCATAGGGGAATAGCATAAAACCTGTGCTTTATCATTCTTCTATGCTTTCTATTTATTAAACATTATACCAGAGTCTCTCTTTTGCCACTGTAGCATTTAGTTGTTCTAAACTTTGAAGGAAAATAACAATCTGATGAATGAAGGGAAAGGGGGCCATTCAAGTAAAGCGTTGCCTGAATTCAATATGAAGTTACGCAATTATAGCAGGGGCATCCATATGGTCTCAGGAAGACATTGAAATAAATAAAATATCACAATGAAATTGTGGCTGAGGTGAAGGAAAGAATTGCAGGATATAACTGTATCTATATTTTAAGCCAAAATGCCTAGTGAATATTCTCAATTAGTGAGAAGATCGAGTTTCATTTAGAAAGTATTTCCCTATCATCCTTGTTGTAGGGATGATAGGAAGAAAACTTTATAGTTTTGCTTAAATCTGAATCTAAGTAAAATTATATATTGCTATCAATTCATGTAGTACCATCAGCACTACTACATTCCCCAGTGGAAAAATAAATGGTAATAAAATTTGACTTTCTTCCTTCTAGCAATATCTTCTTGGGATCTGGGAAACTTGTCATGTTCTAAAATTGAAAGGATTTTTTAACAATTTGTGTTCGCTTCAGGCACTTCCTCATTAGTCAGGGTTTCTGACTTTGAACACACACACACACACACATCTTATTATGGTGACCTACAACACTTATTTTGTCATTACTTCTTGTGACACTGTAAATTAACAGAATGTTGGTGCCTGTGGCATGGCTTCCTATTCTGAAAAACAAATAGAGGACACTGGATGACTTCACTGAAAATTTTTCCAGTTATTTGAATATTCAGTTTTAAAACCAACATGCCAAGAATAGCTCAATACTTTTAATGTATTCATTAGTCTACATGTCTCAAAGAAGGTGCTGGAACATATTTTTTTAAAGGATGCGTTATTCCAACAAACAATTTAAAACTATAAATGAAGTCTGTGTTAACAAAGATAATAGCAGCTCCAATTTTTTATTCATTTATTTTCTTACAGGTATTTCGCCAGGGAATTCATTTACAAAATGTAGTTGAACATAACAGTTAAATAGCTCTGTAGAGTAAATAGGTATCTGGGCATAGTGCAGGAAAGGAAAGCTGGGGGAAGATCAATATAAATAATGATTGGTTGGACCCAGAATTGAAGGCAGGGAAGATTACTCCCAAATCTATGTTCTTGTCACATATTTCTGCTAAAGAGGGGTGGAATAAAAAACAAACAAACAGATGGATCAGTTGTGAAAGAGTTAGACAGTTCAAAAATATGCCCAAAACAAGTCCTTTAAAAACAGAGTTTTAGTTTGAGACTCTGATGCAACCACAAGGCAGTGCGCCTGAATGGGTTATGTGTTACAATTCTTCAGATTGAGTCTGAAGAAAAACCTCACCATTTTTTGTATTAATTTTGTGTCTGAATGTATGTTCTCTCTGTCATCATATCCGGTGATATGGTTACTATTACTTTGGTGGTCTTTGTGATTAATTAGGAACACTTTGAGGATATATGATTTACAGTTTTTCAGCATGTTTAAATATTTCAGTCATTATTTTTTGTACATCTTTTCTTTCCTATTTACCTAATTACAATTACCTTAGCACTTGAAGTTAACATTTAATTTATTGATGCACTTTTTGTATTTTCTAATATTTATATAATGTGTATCACTGTCTAAAACTTAACATCATTTTTATCTTCTGTGTCTACTCTATTATTTTTCCTATCATATTTAATTTTAAGGTGATTTGATACAGTAGAAGAAGAAAAATTTACTAGCACAGAATTTGGAGAAATAAACAGGTATTATTAATTCTGAGTGTTAAAAATAGATTTAAAATGATGAAAGTAGACAACAACAATAAAAACAGTAACAAGCAAAAATTTAGGTAATCTTATGGTTTTACCATAAGAGTTGCAAATTTGGTAAATATTTTAGATTATACATTATTAACAAACAGTTCTATTTTAAAATCAACATTTCAAAACTACAAACAGAAATAAAATGTTGGCAATGGATCACATATATTATACTCCAAAGTTAACCAATATAACTTTATTTTATTAAATGAAAACCAAAATCATTTTGTAAAGAAGCTCACTTTATACAGATAAACGCTGTGACTCACTAAAATGATATAGAAGACCAAAACATATTTACAAATAATAAAGTAAAATCAATATCTATGATAGTTTCAGTAGGCTTGTCCAACAAGTTGGTAAGTTGTTCACGATCGTTTTAGCTACCTTTTCTTAAATGAACTGCAATCACATATGTAAGAATTATCATATGTAATTAATACTATTTATTCTTTCAAGCATATTTATATGTATACATACATACGTGCACCTATGAAGAAAGATCTGTAAAGAGCATACATCAGTTTTGAGGTACACAAGAATCATTTGCAAGCAAATGAAGCATAATCTCAGCCTAAGGAACGCTCAATTTTTCTCCATTCCCCTTTCCTACTTACTCATGACTGCCCTGAGCATCCCTGTACTTATTTCATTATTGCAGATGTCAGAGAGCTATAGATATCCTAGCTGTATAGGTGGATGATTATATTCCAACAGCATTAGAAAGTGATAGACCAATGAGAGATCCAAACTCTCTCACCCAGTAAATTGTCAGATGCTCTCAGGGCATAGCCCCTTCTTACCATCATGCAAACACAATTCAAGCATACCTCACGTTTACCAATAATTTCTCAGGTATATTTTCCTTTTACTACTATTGCAGTTGCAATTGATGTTGACATTACTTCCTTTGAATCTCCATCCATCAAGCATTTCTCATGAGATTACTTACAGGGAAGAGAAGCCTACAACCTCTATTGTATCTGACTCTGTAGCAGCATATCTGAGAATTCTCTAACTATAATCTCTATATTTTCCATTATTTCTAGGGCCTGGGTCAATATAAGTTCAAAAAATTTCTAAATAAAGCTCATTAGACACAATCTGGACCAAAGAATATCTAATATAAGAATAATCTATAAATATAACTAATATTCTAATGCCTAAAGACTGGTCAAAAGTCTTTCAGTGTGATTTTATACTTAGCATACAGAATTCATAAATAAGTTTACAGTTTGATTATGATTGGCTATAATTATTGTTCCCTGCATGCTAGTATTAATATGTAGAACTTTTAAAAAAATGAGTTCTAGTTGGCAGTACTTCAGATATATAACATGTTGTCCTTACAGTGTATTAAGTAGTCTTCAGTGAATGAAGATTTGGTCCCTGCACAGATTTCAGTGAAAGGGTGAGGCTAGCTTCTTTATAGTTTATCTCTAATGTTTTCTATCATTTTCTATTAATTGAGAATTTTATACATACATTATATATGTATGTATAATGTACATATGATGTTTATTCATCAAGTTCACACCCCACTCTCTCAACTCTATTTTTTCATATTTCCATGAACTCTATTCATTGTCAAATTCAACTGTTTTCCTCTCTTTGTTGTTGTTGTTTAAACTCATGAAGTCCACTTAACACTGTCATTGTGGACAAAGGTTTAGGTCGTGCTTTCTACTAGAGTAGTCTCTAAGGGGAAACTTCCCAGAAAAAAGAACAAAAGAAAAGAAGGAAAAACCTACTCTCTTTCTCCTAAGCACCCATCAATTGCCAATAGGTCCTCAGGTAACGGTAAGATTTGCTGACACCGTCCAAGATTCATGCTGGAGTTTGGCTGCCTTGATCTTGTTAAGTTCTTAAATATGCTGTCATAACAACTGTAAATTCATATGTACAACTATCCTATTAAGACCAGAAAATAGTTTCACTTTAATCACCCACTTTCTCTGGCTCTTACCTTCTTTTTTATTCGTATTCCTTTATGATCCCTGAGACCTCTGAGGACTGAGTGTGATATGAGTTTCACAATTAAAGCTGAGAACTCAACAATTTCTGATTATCCGAAATAATGTTGACAGGTTCTGGATCGCTGTCTTCATTTGAATTTCCTGACAGAAGAAGCTTCCCTGATGAGCAGTGAGAAATGCGTTTATCTATGGGTGTAATGAATACTTTTGGAGATGATTTAATACTATTTTTATTTAGCAGAGTACTAAACATAGATTCCTCTCTAGGATGTAGGATCTACCTGGCTTCACTGTCTTGTCTTCATGATTTAACAGTACCAGATATGAATTCTGCCGTGTAGATCAGGTCTTAAATCTAATAAGAAAGTAGTTGTTACCCCCATAGCATTTATACCATTATTGTACCAATGTGCATATTTTGCCAGGCTGTTCCTTATGTAACACTTAAGGTTCATAACTGGTTAATATTTATGGTGCTTTGATGATAATACTTTAGCAGGATAAAAAACCACTCAGTAGGGATAATGCTATACCACTTGGGAAGTATACAAAAAAGACTCTATATCTTACTGCAGAAATATATGCTCATTCATGTTTATTGCTATTGCTAGACTATTCAAAATATCCAGAAAATATAATTAATCTGGATTCCCTTCAACTGATAAAAGTATAATGAAAGTGAAGTATAACTACATAATTAACTATTATCCAGCTGTAAAGAAAAAAAGATTAAAGAAAAAGTCATATATAACTAGAAACAATCATTCTCATCAGACCCAGAAAGATAAAAGACCAAGTGTTCTCTACCGTATGTGGGTACCTGCTGTGAATGTTTGGATACTGCATTAAAACTGGAGTAGTAATAGGCATTTGGGAACTAGGATGAGATCAATATGGAGTCATATATGTATTATATATATATATAATAGTGGTAGGAAGGGAGAATGTGAAAGAATGAATTAAGAAGTATTAGTCCTTGTAAGGAAAGGAGCCTACAATTGAGGAGGGAGTACAGGGAAAGGTAAGGAGCAATGAAGGCCATTTTAAAACAATATGGAAGCCCTCTACTCTAGGAGTTTTCCCAAATATATACATATATATGTACAGATATAAAAAGTTTAAATTAAGCTCCCCTATTACAGGGGACAAGATCTCTCCCAGATTCAATAGGCTATCAAATGAAGAGTTCAGAGCTGGGTGTTAGCTTCCTCTTATTGGAGTTATTGCCTGTGGTGCCCCATAGATACCCCCCAAAACATTACAGTTTATTGCCTTTGCTCTTGATTACTTTCTGGAACTTGAAGGGAAGACTTTATTGCTGAAGGAAAAATATGCTTAGATCATAGCATATGGGGCAACCGAGGTGATACTTAGGCAATTTCTTCTCTTGACATGCTCTTTCTCAGCCTTGCAACATGGCACTATCTTCTTTAGAGTCTTTGCAAGGCACAACCAGTGATAGTGGCACTCTGTCCTTCAAATTCCAAAAAGTAAAATATGATATCAATTATTCCCCTTTTTCTGAAATCATTGAGGATTGGTTAGTTTATCATAGCAATGGAGAAATGGCTTCCCTAATTAACGTTGCAAGTCATACTTTATTTCAATTGATTAGTCAAGATAAACAATAGATCTAAGACCCAATATTCTGTTTTTTCGTATCTGTGCTGTTGTACCTTGCTAGAGTTACAGGCTTTCGTCCTCTCAGTATTCATAACATCAAGGTAATGTATATGAATGATTGGTGGCGAACAAAATATTCCACATAGTACTCAACCAGGGAGGGAATTCTGGAGGGGTCTGGAGCTCCCCGGGGAGACCATCAAGGCCTGTGGATCCGGACACTGGGGGTGGGGGCTGCACAAGCTGACGCACCAACCAAGGACAATGCATGTAGGGAACCAAGACCCCTCCCTGTTCAGATGTAGCAGATGGACAGCTGATTCTCCAAGGGGGGGTTGTAGCTGCCACTGAACCTCTGACCTGCACTTTGGAGCCCATTATTTGATCATTGCCCCTGGCAGGATGGCGCTGCAGGCACACAGAGGAAGGGGATGCTGACTATCCTGATGAGACCTGTTAGGCTGTGGCTAGACTGTGGCCTTGCAGGGTTCCCGCATCAGAGTCTAGGGGAGGGGAATAGGGAAGAAGCAGGAAGGAGGGTGGGAGAGGGAAGATAAGACAGAGGGGATAACAATCAAGATGTAGTGTTTAAATAAATTATAACAAAATACATATATATAAAAGAAAAAATTTAATAAAAGTGGGATTTATTATGTTAATAAACTCTTATCTTAGCAGAATGCATAAACCTGGCAAATGCATGTGTTTATTTGTGTGTAAATTTGGTTTGAAAGTGAGCTTGTGGAAATTATATTTATATTTTTAAAATATATTTGTGTAAGTGAATTAACTTAATATTAAGCATAAAAATATTAAATAATAACATAACTCATCATTTTACAAATTAATCAATTTATTTTAATTTAATAATATTTTCCTAATATAAAATTTGTGAAGAACATAGCTATAGACTAAAAATACACTTTTCTGGTGGTATTTAAGAAATATAATTAATAATATTATTAAAAAATACACTGTTTATACACCTTCTTTGAGTTATCTAAACTAAGATTTTTGAATCAGTATCTTTCATAAAGATTGAATTCTATTAGTGTTACAAAATCATTTTTGGTTAACAAAACTGTAGTTCTGTTGTGAATAATTGAAACTGTCTTCTTAACTGGCTTCAGTCTTCTGTAGTTTCCCTATTATTTGGTTATATATCAGATTCTTTTTCCTTCCTCTTCTTTGTCATCTTCTTTTTTCTACTACTACTACTACTTTTTAATTTTTTTTCTTTTTAAAAGAAGGTTTCTCTGTGTAATAACCCTGGCTGTTCTGGATTCTCTTTGTAGACAGATATATAAACTGAGAGACATTGCACATACACACAAAAAAAATTGAGAAGTTAACACACACCAATGTCCCAAATATTTTAAGTATATTATTTTTTATTAATTTCCTTATAGAAATATTCTTATGCTATGCAAAGCATTCCAGTGTGGCATGCTACCTGTTTTGTTATAGTAATACATTTTGCACAGAATTTAGTGCTACTTTTGTTTAATTTATTCAAATGGTAAAATAATACAGTTGTATAATTAAGTCCTACTTTTTTAGAATAATATTCTTTGGTATACACACTAAAATTTAAGCATACTCATTACATTGGTTCCTTTTTCTACAAAAAAATAATACAGTATATAAATCTTGACCCTTTTTGTCTTCCCTAAGAAATTCTGCAGACATTCCATTTGCTGCATAAATTTCTCTGCCCCCTCTTATTTTTCTCTGCTTAATATTTTTCATTGTGTATTTGACACTCTACAAATTACTGTTATTTTATTTTACTTTTGTAAGAAGATTTTTTTTCTCTCTGAAACAGTGTGACATAAACATAATGTTTTGTGTCATATTTCTTCCTACAAAACCAGATTCTGATGAAGACAGGAGTCTGTGAAATATCTTTATTTTGGAATCATTTTCAAGAACAGTGTCTCCCTGTTTTCATTGTGAAGGCCTTGTTCAGACATGTAATGTCGAAATTTTGTAGATGCAGCTTCCCTCTCATGTTTAGAAAACAATAACTTGCTGCCCCCTGCCTCATCCATGGTTTCTCTGAGCCACATGCTCAGGAGTTGTTTCGTAGATGTAGAACTGGGTTTGGGCATGCAATGATCACTGTTCTCAGCATTTTGACCAGTTTAGAATATTTATAACTGTCTTCCATGTTGAAAAGAAGCTACAGCGATGAGGGCTGAGGGATACATTTACCTGTACAGTTGTAAACTATATTGGTTCAGAAAAATGTCAGTAGTAGCTTCGCCTAGAGGCTCCATGACCTCTCCAGTCACAGCTTGTTGGCTAGATTTACAATGGTATGAGTTTCCTCCTATGACCTGCATGACTACATGAGTCACATGCCAAAGAGTGATAGGGGAAGTTTCAGAAGAACCCTGAAGCAAAATAAATGGTGGTTGAGAGAGGAAAATATTTTTTTATTTAGGGATAAATTTCATATAGGCTGTGTAATCACAAGAGTTATACATACATGTATACATACAAGAGCCCTACGTACATGTACATACAAGGAACATTAAATGGAATCTATATGGAAATATGGACAGAAATTTTAAAATATATCTAGATATATTTGTGGTAAATGTATACATTTGCATGCCACAATAATAATTTAGAGTAGGGAAATAATATAAATACACTATTCACCTATGAAACTCTCAAAATTAAAATGCATAGAAATTCTTGCTTAATGACAGCTCAATAAAATTTAATTACTGATTGTCAATAATCTATTTAATTTTATTTTATTAATTTATTCATATTACATCTCAGTGGTTATTCCCTCCCTTGTATCCTCCCATTCCTTCCTCCCTCCCATTTTCCCCTTACTCCCCTCCGTTATGACTGTGACTGAGGGGCACTTCCCCCTGTATATGCTCATATGGTATCAAGTCTCTTCTTGGTAGCCTGCTATCCTTCCTCTGAGTGCCATCAGATCTCCCCATTCAGGGGATGTGGTCAAATATGCGGATTGCCAATAATTCTTATGATTCATTATAATTTCTGTAAGCAAATTCTTTATCCACTTGAACTATTGATCCTATTACATAAAATGTATGTTTGTGTGATCCATACACACACACACACACACACACACACACACACACACACACACACGCACGCACATCATATCACATAAATAAGTATTTTTCTGGATGTGAAACAGTAATATAAGTCAGGATAGTTCAACTACAACATGCCATGTTACATTTTCCCTTTAAATATCTCACTTTATAATGAAAATTACATTAGCTTTGTACTAACAGTTTTTTTGATTATTTTTGAAAGCAGTTTAATTATACATCCATTGAGCAAAAATATCAGCAATCAACTTTCAGAGCCATGTTAATGATGAATCCATCACAGTTCTTTTTTGGCATATATATTTATATTATTGCACATAAATAAAATAAACTACAATACTACAAAAACTCTATGAAACAATCAGGAATTATATAAATGTTACATTCATGGTGTTTTGGATAATGAGTTTGGCAACCTTGCAGAAAACATCTTTCTTATCTTGAGTCTAAGATTCTGAATGTAAATCAACATCTATCAAAACTCACCACTATCAACTTAAAACATATATCTAGACCTAAAAATGTCTTATCACCTAAAAATTAAAACTTAATTAAAAAGATGAAACTATCTGGTCTTTAACCTCATCAGAGACTTGAGAAGGAATAAAACTTAATTACCTGAGTAAACCAGAAGTGCAGGTTAGCAGCTTCCTAAATGAAAAAAAAAAAAAAAAAAGACAGAGACAGTTTGCTGGCAGAACAGTCAAACAGTCACCCAAAACTCTCTATAACATTGGAGCATCATCTTCAACCTTCTGGTCCAATATAACTTACAGACATTTGTGAGGAAGGGAACTATTGAGGACTTGCTTGCCCAGTCTTAGTTTGGCCTTTGACTCTGCCAGCATCCAAGCTTGCACATTTTAAGGAAGAATTCTTTCTGTGGCAGAAATGAGGGCATTTTGCCCTGTGGCTTGTTTGCAAAGTTTGAAGCCATCTCCATAAGGAGGTTCTCTGATGCTCCCCATGCTTTTTTAGGTAGGTGTGGGGTTACCAGGAGTTAATCTGTCTTGTTGTCAAAGAATCTTTAAAATATTAAAAGCATCTTTAAATGCCATATTCTGAAGGTCTCTGGGGCTTTTGAATATCTTATCTAACTAATTTACCTTATCTATCTATAGGATCATATCCATTTGCGAAACCTAGGATGTGTATTTTTGTGATTAAAATAGACTAGTAATGGACATAACCATAATTTGATCAACTAACCGTTAG
The DNA here is from genome assembly GCF_964271855.1 of Acomys minous. Taxonomy (NCBI): domain Eukaryota; kingdom Metazoa; phylum Chordata; class Mammalia; order Rodentia; family Muridae; genus Acomys; species Acomys minous. Next base: position 126,475,100 of record NC_140484.1, on the reverse strand, counting down.
GTTGTATGACTTAATTATCCTAAACAGTCTGCAACGGCACTTTCAAGGTATTGAATGTAAACTTTGTACTATAATTGAGTTGTATGGGTTTGATGGCTCATATTAGAGCTGAAATATAAATAATGTGTGTGGAGAAGAACCGGACACTAAAGTGGATCAGACCTGAAAGAATTCATTCTTCTCAGCATGCTGGACACTGACATCCAGCATCCTTCATGTTTCAGCACAAAGTGCTTCAGGGGCTGTTGCTCATCAGAATCAGGACAGCTTTGAAGAAAACTTCTGATACAGATTGGCCCAGCATTTCAGATTGTCCCACACACAACTAATATTAAGCCGGGAGTTTCTCAGCATATAGAAACTGGACCACAAATGCTAGTCCTGGGTTGTTTAACCATTTCCCCAATTTTATTTGACCCCCTACAAAGGTACTATTCACCCCAAATCAGCCAGAATAAACCTTAAGAGAATGATGCTCTATTTCCCCTAAAGGGGGTTTGGGTAGGTTTTTCTCTGCTCTCTTGAGCTACAGATGCTTATTTTCATTAGGAGTTGCTTATAAGTTACTATTGTTCTTTTTCAGAGAGAAACCGAGGACAGACTCAAGGATGTCTCTCTTTTCCTTTATCTTTCTTTCATAGGTATGGAGATAGTGGTTGGAAAGGAAGAAAGGCAGAGATGATAGAATAAAAAGTAAATTTTTGAATGTAATCCTCAATCTAAAGCCTTAATTGTTGCTCACAAATAAAGTTATTTTTAATTCATTGATATAGAATTGTGTAAATTGATGCAAAATAAGTTTAATTTTGATACATTGGTATAGAATTCAAATTGAAGATTATTTATTAGCAGGTTTTTTGTTTTCATTAAATACTGTAACATATACATTTATATTATTACACATATATACAATAAAGTACCTACAGCAAGAAGAACCATGAAAGAATCAGGAAGTGTGTGTGTGTGTGTGTGTGTGTGTGTGTGTGTGTGTGTGTGTGTGTGTGTGTGTGTTTGCTACATTCATAGTGTTTTGGTTATTTGTATTTGGCAACCTTGAAGAAAACATCTTTCCTCTCTTGGTGAGTCTAAAATTCTGAATGTAAGTCAGTATCTATCATCTTAACTCCTAAATAACTAAGCTTAATTGTAATCTACAGGCTACTAACAATTTTTTTAGTTCCTTATTTTCTTCAGACATCCTTGCTTAACTTTAACAGATTTTCATTGCTGATATTTTCCTCACCACAGCAACAAAACCTTAGGTGACCTCGCTCAGCCAGTCACATGACTAATGATCAATATCTGAGCACAACTAACCATCTTTAAAATCCAAAATTATGCTCTCTCATGATAAAGTGAGAATTTCTTTTAACCTTCAACACAATTACTATTGGTCAGAAAAATTTACTGCATTTTCAAGTATCATAAGATAACCTTATTGCAATATAGGAGGCAATTTCATTTTCCAAGCCAGTATTTATTTAAGATGATTTTGCTTTCTCTCTGCATACTCCTGGCTTAGTCTCTCCAGCAGTTTGCTGTTTTATAGCAAATGAAAACGTGTTTGCAGAAATTGCATATAAAACTGTTTATTGATACTTAAATCTTCAGAGGCTTTTTTTTCTTTTTCTTTGAGCTTCACAGTTGTAGGATTCTATCCTCTCCATTTTCAGGTTTATGCAATTAATTGTATGGAAATCTTATCCTTTGCAGATTGATTTGCTTCACTTTATTTAAAAACGGTTCATATTAGTTTGCTATTTTTCTCTTTGAACAAAAATTCTAATTTTCTATTCTACACTCCTTTTTCATAATCATGTTGATATGATTTCAATGTGTATTGTGTGGAGTGCATATATGTGTGTATGCTCACAGGTGATTGGGCACATGTGTATGGATGCATGTATACACATCTGGGAAGGTATCTGGAATCCAGGGTGATACCAAGTGTCCTCCACTGCTCCTCTCCACCTTGTATATTGAATGGCAGGAACTCTCCCTGGCTCTTGACCTCTGCCTTAGCTAGGTTTTTGTTACAGTTATAATTTATGACCAAAAAATATTTTGGGGGAGAAAAAGGTTTATTTGGTCTCCTTTATTAAGTTCCATCATGAAGAGCAGTCAGGGCAGAGACTCAGAGCAAGGACTTGGAGGCAGGAACTGAAATAGAGTCTATGGAGGGATTTCAATCCCTAGCTTGCACACCATGGCTTTTTCTGCCTGCTTTCTTATACCACTCAGAACCAGCAGCACCAAGTTACTCTTTTGAATTACTGGATAAAAACTGATCTGTCCACAGCTCACTGTTTTCCCTAAAGAACAGCGAAGAGGCTAGAGCACCAGCCACAGCACACTATAATCTACCAAAGGATGAATAAAGAACAAGAATGGTAAAGGTTGAATTATTTGAACTAAATCTTGAAGAAACAAGACACGAATCAAGAAAAAGAAGGGAAAAGTCCAGTACAGGCACAAATGCTAGTATCAGGATATTTCATGGGCCCTGTTGTTTTCTGCAGCTATTTTCTTCTGTATTAAGCCTTAACGCTTTAAGAAACAAGATGTGCTATGAGGTATATGAAACATCCCACCCTACAGAAAAGCTCCTCAATACTCAGGAAATAAACAACTCATTAGCTTCAGGATATCGATGAAATTGACTAGATTTACCAGGACTTTACACTCACAAACTTATACAATAAGTACAAACTGATTAAAGAGACTTCTCAAAGGAGAAAAGATACATAGAAGATAGTCAGACCAGTGGAAAAGAATGAAAAAAAAAAAGACTAACCAAATTGCCTGGAAGAGACAGTGACCAGATGAACTGCCTGAAAATTACGCTCTGATAGGCTCCCTGCAAATTGTACAGTATGCTCAAGATTTTCAGCTCTCATGAACCATGCACCCGTACTGATGTGGATTTTGCTTCTTTTTAAGTCATCTCTACTTTTGAAAAGTCATATCAATAAAGCTGATTGACTCACCATGTTGGATTTGGTGGTATTTTTACTTTGGCCTGTTTTCAAATGCCTTTCTGGAGTGAATAGATATTTATTTATATTTGTCAAGAAATACTGGCATTACAGCACATGGTAAAACACTGAGAATGACCAGGTGTATAAATTGTAAAGTTATCTTTCCAAGAATATATAACAATATGGGCCTTTTTAATTTTAGAAGGATGATACAAAGACAATAATAAGCCGTGTATTTAATTAAAATGGTTAGGTTTTGTGGCTAACACATTTAAAACTATAAAACATGTTTTTAAGAAGCAAAACTATACTTGAATTTACTCTTTGAAATTATTCCTTTGAAAACAGTGATATATTGAAGAGTGTTGAAATTGAGGGCTAAACACTGCTGTCTGTTTTGTATATTATTGCTCTGTAAATAATAATTAAGTGTGATTCCAAGCAACTATTTCTTTTCCATTTTCTGGGTAATTGCTGTGGTTTATTCTTATTTTCTTTAAATCCTCCTACTAGAATCTTCTTGGAATCATAATAATATGGTTAGGTACATGTAAAGCTGATCATTATATCAGCACTCAGTAGCATTCAAGAGGCACCTTGAAAAGAAATTGGGAATGTTGCATAATATAGCTGGCTTTATCCTTCTTTTGTTGGCTAAGGTATGAAAGTGTGTGTATGTGTGTGTGTGTGTGTGTGTGTGTGTGTGTGTGTGTGTGTGTTAGAAAGGACAAGGAGGGCAAGATGCAGCAGAATGAACACGCAGCATATGCCAGTCCAAGAGGGAAAGGATTAAGCCACACTTCAACTTTGAAGCTAATTTGTGAATCTTATTTAAGAAGCTATCCTTTGATTCTCTTGTCACTTAGCAGGAGACATATGCCACACATCACCCAATAGTGCTCAGCAAATGGCAAGACTCTAAACAATGACTCTCATTTTTTCCATTAGCCCAAAGTAGCAGTTCATGAAAAAAAAAATATTATGCAATCTGAAATGATTAAAAGCACAGGGTTGAATTAAGAGCAATATTTAAAAAATCCAAAAGAATACAAATATCTTCTCATAGTTCTACATGTTGGTTATATGAATCAAGTGTTAGAAGAGACTCATGTAATCATTTCCCTTCAATCAGACTTCATTAACAACATTTTCTAGTAGTGGGACAGGTGATGAGGTGGGACAGGGTTCAGGGTAGTGTAATGGGTCTTTGGGAACCTAATCTAGGGAATGGAACAGATCTGTGATCTCACTAATTTTTTCTTCTGACTATTATGGCCTATACCTGTTCAGAAATTCATGGCCTGTACCTATGCACTGGAAGTCTACCAGAGTTGGGACTGGGTGGTCACAGCAGCAGAGGAGACATAGTATGATGGGATGGCGTAGGTGGTGGAATGGGCCAGAAGATAGAAAGATCTCCCATGTTCATGAATTAATAGGCTTAACAGTAAAAATGGCCATCCGACCAAAAACAATCTACAGATTTAATGCAATGCCCATCAAAATATCAACACATTTCTTTATAGAGCTTGAAAGAACAATACTCAATATACGGAAAAACAAAAAATAAAATATAGCTGAAAGAATCCTGTATAATAATAAAAAAAAAAGCTTCTGGAAGTATCACTATTCCTGATTTCAGTCTATACTACAGAGCTGTTGTAATAAAAAATATATGGTATTGGCATAAAAATAGACAGAGTGATCAATGGACTCAACTGAGGATGCAAAACATCTATGGATAATTGATATTTGATAAAGAAACCAGAAATACACAATGGGGGGAAAGCATCTTCAACAAATGGTGCTGGTCTAATTGGATGTCTGTATGTAGAAGAATGCAAATAGATTAATACCTACCACCTTTCACAAAACTCTAGTCCAATTGCATCAAAATCTTCAACATAAAACCAGATACACTGAGTCTGATAGATGAGAAAGCAGGGAATAGCTTCAAATTAATTGGCATAGAACATACTTCTTGAAGAGGACATCAATAGGGCAGGCAGTAAGATTAATAAATGGGACCTCATGAAACTGAAAAGTTTCTGTAAGGCAAAGGATATAGTCAAAATTACAAAAAGGTAGCCCACAGAATGGGAAAATATTTTCAAGAGCTCCTCATCTGACAAGAAGGCTAAAACAAAAAAATATATAAAGAACTTAAGAAACTATACATCAACAAACCAAATAATCTAATTGAAAATGAGGTACAGATCTAAACAGAAAATTTGCAACAGAGGAATCTCAAATGCCTAAGAAGCACTAAAAGAAATCTTCAGTATTCCTAGCCATTAGGGAAATGCAAATCAAAACGACTACAAGATTCCATTTTACACCTGTCAGAATTGCTAAAGTAAAAAACACAAGTAACATGTCGTGTTGGTGAGGATATAGAGTAAGGGAAACATTATTCCATTGCTGGTGAGAGTACAACATTCTACAGCCACACTGGGAATCAATATGGTCATTTCTCAGAAAATTGTGAAATGATCTACCTCAAGACCCAGCTATTCTTCTCTTGGACGTATACCCAAGGGACATTCTATGCTACACCAAGATACGTTTCCAGCTATGTTCATAGCAGCTTACAGATAATAAAGAAAATTAGAAATAACCTAAATGCCCCTCAAAAGAAGAACGGATAAAGAAAACGTGATGCATTTACACAGTGGAATACTACTCAGCTGTTAAAAAAACAATAACATCATGAAATTTGGGATCAATTCTGGGAGTGGGAAATAGAATCATGGGTAAACTGGGGATGGTGTTGGGAACAGGAAGGGTCAGGTACGGACGGAGAAAATACTGGGATAAAGGACTGGGATTGAATGTGAGGTAGAGACTTAGTGCAATGAAAACTTCATGGAACCTATGCGAGTAAACCTAGCAACAACAACAACAACAACAACAACAACAACAAACACCTAGTAATGTGGAACACGAAGCCTGAACCAATCATCTTCTGTAACCAACAAGTCCTGAAATACAGGAATTGAGACATCAACCCCACCACAAAATTTTCAACCTTCACTTTGTCTTGCCTGCAGAATGCTCTGAAACCAGAGCCTAGGATAATTGTCATCAGCCCACAGAGTTCCCTTCCAGCAATTGATGGAGGCAGATGAAGAATCTCACAGGCAAAACATAGACAGTGCTCTGTGAGTCCTACAAAGGAGTGAGAGGAATGGTTGGAGGAACCAGAGGCATCAGGCCCCACCACAAGAACAGTCATCATTAGAGAGGATTCCTCCAGCAGCCGATGGGAAAAGAGGCAGAAACACACAGCCAGACCTTATGTAGAAAGAACCTAAATGGAGACCTTCGTCAAATACCTTCCTTCAGAACTCAGGGAATCTTGCAGAAGAAGAAGCAGAGAAATTGTAAGGGGCACAGGAGTTGGAAGTCATCTGAGTCAACTAACTAAGGTGTAAATTATCTTACAGAGACTGAAGCAGCAAACGCAAGACCTACATGGGTCTGCGCAATGTCCTCTGCATATGCATACATGCGTGCCATACATACATACATACATACATACATACATACATACATACATACATACAAATATACATGCTTAGTATTTTTATGGGACTCTTGACTAGGAGAACAAATGGACCCCTTACTCTTATGGGATTCTTATGCTCTTGGGACTCATTCTTCTGCTGGATTATCATGTCCAACATCTATATAATAGTTTTTCCTTTATCTTATTATGCCTTATTTTGTCATATTCAGTTGTTTCTTGGAAGCTTATTCTTTTTTAAGGAGAAACAGAAAAGGAATGGATCCAGGGAGGAGGGATGGTGAGGAGTAAATTGGTAGAGTGGAGGAAGGAGAAACTATAATCAATGGATGTTGTATGAGAAAATAATCTATTTCACTGAAAGGGAAAAATAAAAAAGAGTATTTAAAGTAGACTGTATCTTATAGTTTTAATAAAAACTAGTGGTATTATAAAATATTTTTAAGTAGAATTAAAATAATGAATTTCATATATTCACTTTTAATAGAATAGCTACTTGTTATTTGAGAGTTTTTATACTTTTCAACAGTGTATCTTGATAATTAACACCTCTAAATAACACATATCTCTCCCCACTTCATGTCCTTTCCCTTTTTCCCCAGTGGCAATGGCAGTAACAGGAGTCCTACAGAGCCACAGTTGACTAGTTAATCTAAAGTGCAAAGAGCTTCTGAACTCTCTTCAAAATATATTATGTCACCCATTTAAAGAAAAGATACATAGTATAAATACTGGCAATTCCACATAGAAACATAACATTTAAATAAAAGAAGCCTTCAAAATTACTAAACTCAACTCCATCATCTCTCCTTATTTAGAGGAAAGGACAGGAAACAAACAGGACAAAAGTCATGCCAACTGCCAATCACAAGTACTTAATGAGCATAAAGTCAAAGGGGCTTTTAAAAAAGAGTTAAATGAAAAGGATCCCAGAACTATGGATAGCTGATACATGAAAGCCTGGCAAGGCCACCCTGCCAGGGGAAAGTGAACAAAGTTCAGTGGCCAGAGTACTTTTCCGAAGCAGTCCTTAGTCTCAGCATTGTGGAACCCACAAGGACACTGTTATACTACATCTGAGCAGAGGTTAAATCCTGGCAACACCCAGACAACTTCAAAGAAAATGATGAGCATCAAAGAACCTCCTTATGTAGATGGCTTCAAATGTGGCAAACAAGCCAAGCTATTGGGCAAAATGTCCTTGTTTCTACCATGGACAGAATTCTGCCTAAGAAATGGCAAGCTTGGATGCAAGCTGAATTGACAGCCAAACTCTGCCAAGACACAGTAAGCAAGGCCTCAATAGTTTCTGCCTCACAAATATGTCTGTCAGATATACTGGCACAGAAAGTTGAAGATAATGCTCAATGTTATAGAGAGTATTGGGTGACTGTTCAGGCAGCAAATTGCCTTTGTCATCTTGTTATTTGGGAAGCTGCTAACTTGCACCACTGGTATATTCAGCTAATCAATTTTATTCCTTCTCTAAGTCTCCAATGAGGATGAAGACCAGATAGTTTAGTTTTACAATTTAGCTTAGTTGTTTAGAGGTTAAGATGTTCTTAGGTATAGATCGATGTTTTAAGTTGATAATATGAGATATGATAGATATTGATTTCCGTTCAGACTTTTAGACACACCACAATAGGAAAGATATTTTCTGCAAGGCTGTCAAATACAAATAGCCAAAAACACTAAGGATGTAACATTTACATAATTCCTGATTGTGTCATGGTTCTTCTTGCTATAGGTAGTTTATTGTATATATGTGTAATAATATAAATGTATATGTAAAAATAAAATATGTTTAATTAAAAAAGAAAGAAATCCTGAAATGAGGGTATCTACATCATAGTCACATCGAAAAAGTCAGATTAGAAAGTTCTAGTTTAGTGGAAGGCAATTAATACCTTCGAGTAAATTTTTTTAAAGTCAGAAAGGCTTAACAAAGTGTTATTTTCTACCATCAGCATCTTTGAGTATTAGCCAACCTCTCACTGAGTCATCCTAAGTAATGTTTATATTGATGATTTAATGAACTAATTTGATGGCAAATTGGACTTAATTTACTTATGGAAACATTCTCTATTAAAATGCTCATGAGATGGTTATATATTAAGCAAACACGTGTGACTAGGGAGATGGCTCAGCAGGCAAAGACATGGACTGCCAAGGCTGACAGCCTGAGTGTACTCCAGAGACTCACACGGGAAAAGGAAGAGAAGCAACTCTCATAAGTTAGCCTCACACATCTACATGTACATCGTGCTACACACTTGTTGCACTCCCATTAGTGTGTGTTTAATAAATAAATAAATTAATTAATTAACTAAAAGAATATGCCATCAAACAAAGATATGAACTTTTTTTCCATAGTCTAACAACTTTCATGTTGTTAGAAAAGAAACATTGATACACTCATGGGCTGTGCCAGTTGTCTCTTTGGTTCAGACCTTGCAGGTCATGTATTTTTTTTTCATGTAAAGTCCACCTGTACATTTTTAATGTTGTCAACAAGAATGCACACATGCACATACACACACATACACTCACGCACATAATTTTGTTCAATAAATAGGATATGTATTAATTAGAAGAATTCTGGTATAAGCAGAAAATATAGCAAGTCAAAACAAAATAAACAGTAGTCAGCAATTTCTTAGAATTATTACACAGAACAAAAACTTTATCATTAACAGCTATCTGTAAATTTGATCATATTGTTTGAATATTTGTTATTTTCTTAGCCTAACAAAGATAGTTTCATTTCTTACTACTATTGCTAAAAAAACAACCAATAAATATTTTATTAAAGTTAACATTTTTTACTAACAATTCATTAAACAAATGAGTAAACGCCTGCTAGATGTACATTTGGGACTTAGAAAGGAATGTGGTTTTCACATGAATAAATTAATCCAACAATGCAAAATACCTGCTGAATTATCAAGAGATTTCAATTCTAAGGTTCATAAAATAGTTTGTGAATAAATATTTTCCAGTTGAACTTTGAATCTACAATGACAGTCATCATAGGAATCATCCTTCACTTCTATCTGATTTTTATATGATAGAATATTAGAGATCATAAAAGTGTGATGTAAACAAATTTGGTTATTAAGGTTCATAAATCGTGTTACATTTTGTTGAATATGGCCACATTGTTACAGTGATTGCTAGCAGCCCTATTTGTAGCATGAGCAGGAACATTTATAATGCCTATTGCTTACAGAGAAATATATGCCTCTGAGGAACTAACTGGTGATTTTACTATCAAATGCCCAATAAAATGCAAACTTTACAGTATCAGAATTTCAAATCAAAATACTGCATTAGCTTCTCCACACATGCTGCTTTGCGTTCAAAAGGCCTTCAGATAGGAAGGCTATTTAATTATTCAAATGATGGCTGTAATTTGGTGAGGCAAAAGAAGAAAATAAAAGTCTTATTCCATCTAATACAATAACTAGACCTAAATAAAGAAGGGCAGTCAAGTCAACCAATTTGATACCACTTTTTTTTTTGTTGTTGTTATGCATTGTTCTTTCACTTTGAGAACTAAGTTTTCTCATTGGTGTCTTCTATCCAGTTATCTTAAATACTCTCAGGAGATGGCTGGGTAATCAGAGATGATAAAATGTTTGCCTCAGTTTTCCTTGTTTGAAGTAATAAAATCTGGCACCAAGTGCATTTGCTTGTCTGATGTTAATTAATCCCACGTCGGGTCTTCATTTCTCTCCGTCTCTCTGTTAAGATCATTAAGGTGTTAAGTGCAAAGCTGCTGCATGATGGAACAAGGCTCCAGACAGTCTGAGCTGAGAAAAACCAGTACTGTGACTTAATTGCCATAGGATACATTTGATCAAATGGTGGGCAACTGGGTACAGAATTAGATTAAACAAAACAAAAAAAAATGTCAATAAAAGAACATAGTACTTCAGTGATGACTTCACAGTGCAAAGTTTCAGTACGAGTACTGATATTTTCTGCCAAAAATTAAAAAAACATATTTTAGGAAAATGTTGCAATTTATTCCAAACGATAGAAAAAAACACATTTATAAGTCACATGAGTGAAGCATTTTGTAAAATCGTCCTTTGCTTTTAGTAAAGAAATATCTTATCTCACTTAATTTTGCATTCATGCAAATGAAGAATTGTACATTTCAGAACATTGATTTGATTTACAAATTCAACCATTCCTAAGCCCCTTTCAATTTATAATAGATAAACATCTTCTCCAAAGAGAGCTTACTATCAAATATATACTTATATACTTAGGTTTTATGAACTCTTCTTATTTTATTTCTATAATCTCTAGGGATTAATTCAGATGTTCATATTTCAACATGGAACTTTCTTGTTTAACTTGTTATTTTGTAGGTTTGAAACTAAATTAGTTTCAGCTGCTTCTTTTTTTTTTAATTTGCAATTCGAAAAGATATATTCATTCTGCTTTGGAGATTGTTTGACAGTGGGCTCTATTCGGGATTTTCTTGAGCAGATATGAGGCTTTTGGCTGTTTGCTCTCTTACAGTTGGCACCCAGAGGAAAAAAGGCCTTACCCAGGAGCTCAGAGAAAATTCTGAGGGAACCAAATGAGCTGCAGATGAGTGAGACAAAGAGACTTCGAATCCCTCCCAGAGGCTTTGTTTTCATAAGAAAATCCTGTAATGTGAAAAGACAAGCCTCTTAAGCTTAGGTCGCTCTGTGTGGCAGAAAACAATATGGGTATCAAGATCTTATTACAAAAAGACTAAATCAGTTGGAGATAAATCAATTGTAATAGCTGTAGCTCAGCCTTTCCCCATGAATTCTGCTTGAAATGCAGAGATAAAGCAAGCACAACAGCGTGATCTGCAGCCTAGATCCTGGATAACTGCTACTGGATATCTGACTTTAAAGTCCATGAAACATCTATAATTCTATAATTTCTAAAACACAAACAAATATTTCCTCTTTACTTCTTATGACTCTTCTCTACTCTGAGTGGGGAAATATATGTTCCTTTCAGGCATCCTTGGCCTGGAAAAACCTCTTTCCTAATGGATGTACTGCAGCTTTCCACATCAGGAGTTGTATTTCCCTCCATTCAAATCCGAAAATAATAGAGAAACAAAAATAAACATGATGCAGTCTGGCAAACTTTTCATCATGGTCTCCCTCCTGTTTTGTTTTTCTTACTATGTAAACCGTATTCATTTTTCAACTAACTTAGGCCAAGTCACTGTAGGGCTCAAATCAGGAATGAATACTGAAAAATAATAATATAAAAAAACCTTTCATGTAAGTAGACATTATCAGAGCTTTATGGTTTTATGCAGAAGGATGGGATCCCAGCAACATTTGAAAATACTGGCTCACATGTCCAACCAAGTGGCCTCACAACTCCAACATCCCAGGGATGTGCTGTGACTCCACCTTACACCAATCAGACTATGGGTCTCATTATCCTTCACTTAGCGACAGTGTGGTATTATTGAAGAAATGATTAAAAGTCGGTTGAGTAACAAGACAGCAACAATGCCACAGAAGACTCTGTAGCCAAACCTAATAACTGCAGGTTTGAACTTAGAACAATGTGGAGTTGCTGTAGTAAATCAAACAGCCCAGCACCATTATATTTTGTTCATGTATAACAATGACCAGTTGTAAGGTGGGATATAATACAAACACTGTATATGTAGAAGGAAAAAATAGAAGACATTATGATATTAAGGAAACAAAGGCAATGGTTGTACTGCTGTCTGAGAAAGATCCAGAAAAAAATGAAATTAAACAAAAGCAGATCATAACACAGAGATGTTAATACTTACTGGACACTTTAAAGTATCCACTGTAAATGAACAGTCTGCATTCCCATCCACATGTGTCTGCATGGTAGATGAAATATCCTTTCAAGCTGAAGATTGTTGTAAGGACATTACATTCACTTAAAAAAAAAAAAAACTAAGTGAGCTTTATTAAGTGAAGGGTAACGAGATCCGTATTTAATACTCAGGGAAGAAAATGCTGAGTGCTTATTCTAGTAAGGCAGAGTTCCACTGCTCAGGCACAGCTTCTCTGAGTGGAGCAAATGCCTGATATCATATAAGGTTTTATAAAATGATATAGTTTGGGATTATGTAAATATCCAGAACTGATATCATGGATTCCATCTAGATTATAATTAAAGTTCTCAGTGACACTGCTTTTGAGTAGGTTGCATCTAGGAGAATTCTTACTGGAGCATAGCTATCCCTGAGTAGCAGACTTAGAGATGCAAGAGACTATCACAATATCTTTCATTTGTTCCCAGATGTTAGCTGAAGTTAGTTCCCCCTTTTTTTTTTTTTTTTTTTTTGATGGAAAAGAGTTACAACATATTTCTGTTGAGTACCTTTGGTCATGAGTGCAAAAGAATTAGTGATGTTCATGAATGTTTTGCTTACATGGATCTAGGTTCCCCATATGCCATGCTTGCCTGGTACACTCAGAGGTCAGATGAGAGCATTGAATCCCCTGGAACTGGAGTTACAGAAGCCCATGCGCCACTGTGTGGAAACTGGAAATCAAATCTGGATCCTCTGCAAGGGCAACATGTACTTGAATCCACAAAGCTGTGTCTGCAGGCCCTGCTTTATCTCCTCACCATACTATTTTTACTATGATCTATCTTAAGGAAGGAACAATTCCTTTCTTTTTTACTAATGCATAACTCTTTCTATGCTTTAGAATATGATAGTTGATCCCAAACAACAACTACCTAGAAATTATGCCTTAGAACACTGAAATTATTGGGGGGAACAGCCAATATTTCAATTTACATCTTTTGAGGCTAAAATCAGTGTTTCCTCCTTTGTACTCCATCTGCCTTCTACAAGCAATATTAACAAGGAAATAATGTGAGACTCTGAAACCGTTCTTTAAAAACCATTTTCATTTTTCCTACTTTGTCTTGGGTAATTTTTCTCAATATGTTACATATCCTCTCTGTAACAGAAGAAAAGTATCTCTTATGAAACTTTCAGTAGCAAATGGGCACTATATCTCTCTAATATGTGGTGTTGTTAAATTATTATCACATTATTGCAGCAACGGTGAGATGTGTCAAGGATGATGAACTGCCACTGGGCTTCGATAAACAAGACAAAGACAATGTGCTAGTCAGGCAGAGACTTTTCAACTAACTGGCAGTGGTTCAAGTCTTGTGAAGAGCTGCTGATCCTCTGGTGATATTCTCATTCCCGTTTACTATTTTCATTCTCGTTACAAGAGATTAAGAACTACAGCGTGTTTACTTTGTCTTAGCAGAGTTTGGCCTTCAACTCTATCTACATCCAATTTTGCCTATTTTTAGGCAGAATTCTGTCAGTGGTCGAAATGAGGACATTTTGCCCAGTGGTTGGTTTGCGACATTTGAAATCATCCCCATAAGGAGGTTCTTTGATGTTCATCATCTTCTTTGAGGTAGGCTTGGTGTTGCTAGGAGTTAACCTGTCTTATGGTCAAAGAATCCTCATTAAAAACCCAAATACGCCTCTAAGGAACACATTAATATGATATAATACGAATACTAGGATTAAAAACTAACACACAAAATATGAACAAAGCAGGCAACCCGAGAACAGGAGACCAAGAGAAGTCTAATGAAACAAGAAATTTCTCTTACACGTGTTCAAGAATCCCATAGACACACTAAACTGGAAGCCATATTGTATGCACAAAGGACCTGTAGGGTGAAAAATACAAGAAAAATATATAAATTAAATTAAATTAAAAGTAATGTTTGCCTTGTCTTATGACATCTTGTTTTGTCCTGTTTGTCCGTCCTCTCTTGGATGCCTACTATTTTCTGGAAAGGAAAGAAGCAGGAGAGGATCTGGGAAGAAAGAAGGTGGATGGGAGGAGCTGAGAGAAGTGGAGGGAGGAGACTGCAGTGGGATGTATTGTATGAGAGAAGGATTTACTTTCAATAAAAATTTTTAAACAAATGAAATAAAAATTATATGTGAAAGAAGAATCCTGCAAATAAATCTGTATAAATGCAATTCTTAAACAACAAAATAAGCACTCAGGAAAATTATTTAAATGCTACATTCACCGTGTCCTGGCTATTTATATTTGGCAGCCTTGAAGAAAATATCTTCCCTATCTTGGTGCGTCTAAATTTCTGATTGTTTAATGGCTCCTCTTGACGAAGGTTGTGTATTGTATATGTGTGTGATAACGTAAGTGTATATGTAAAAAAATAAATAATAAATAAATAAGTAAAATATAAACTCTAATAACAAAAACAAGAGAAAAAGCCCTGATATTATGACGCAAAGACCCTGCAAAGACGCCATTGAGGTTCTATTCTGCTGTTCCTCCAGTGCTGGGCAGGCAGCTTACCCTCAAGAGTAATTGTTCCCACTCTGAATTACTATGACTATGTGATAACAACTGTACAAACAGTAATGACTCACCACCTATAAGTGTAACAAACAGTATGACTTTGGATTTGCTCCTCAGTAGATAAAGACAACAGAAAACATTTTGGGCATACAAAATATCTAGTATCGATTCTATTCCTGTGCACCTCAAACATGATTTTTAATTGTACAACACAATGAAAATACTGTATTTGGGCTGAAGAACATAGATCAGCAGCTACAAGTGCTTGCTGCTCTTCCAGAAGTCTGGAGGTCAGTTCCCAGGGCCCATGTCAGATGACTCACAAGCTTGAATGGTTCTGAGGTCATCCTCTTCCATCCACAGGCATCTGAACGCATTAGTATGCATGGACACACACACACACACACACACACACACACACACACACACACACACAAATATAGCAAATCTTTTAAAGAAAGAACATTGCAGTCATGATAAATCACTTTTGCATATGCTTATGTATAGCAGAATTAAACTATTGTGGAAGATAAAGCATGGCTTAGAATTCTGATTGTCTATCCTTGATTATAACAAAGATAGAATTATATGGTGTTTTATAACACTTTCTTCTTAGATTGAAACATTCATTTTGCAGAAAGGTTCCTTAAACTGGAAGATAAACAACACACAATCTCTTCTGGAATTCCTGCAACTGAGAATATTCACCAGGTCCCTCCCTCCAAGAATAAGCAATAAAAGCATCTGAGAGTCACCTCACAGAAAAGCCAAGCTGCACAGAAGACTCTGAGACCAGCCTCTTAAGCTTCCTGCAAGCTGTGAAGTATGTTCCAGATCCTCATTGTCTATGTCATTCATGATTTGGCGACACTGGTGATACAGTAAGCTGTGTCATTTCTGATTCTGTAAGTAACCCTTCACCCATATCCCTGTAAGTAATCACAATAAAACTCATAAGTTTACAAAAAGAAATACTCTGGTGCCTCACCTTTGACCATGTCCCCTGGAGGGGGAGACCCGGTGGCACTCAGAGGAAGGACAGCAGGTTACCAAGAAGAGACTTGATACCCCATGAACATATACAGGGGGAGGTAATCCCCCTAAGGAACAGTCATAGGGGAGGGGAATAAGGGGAAAATGGGAGGGAGGGAAGAATGGGAGGATACAAGGGATGGGATAACCATTGAGATGTAACAAGAATAAATTAATAAAGGAGAAAAAAATAAAAATAAAAATAGAATTACTTTCTAAAAAAAAAAGAAAAAAGAAAAAGAAAAATAAAAAAATGATTTTTCCCAGTGAGATTTTTTTTGAAGGAAAATAAACTTTTATTTGCAAGCGGTTAACAATTGCAGACAGCTTCTGTGTTGGGGATGAGGGCACATGTGCAGTTCTCCTTTCAGCTCTAAGACTTGTGGAGGACCTGTACCTGCTGCCTCAGTCTCTCTGAATTCAAACGAGCTTTGATAATGTTTGTTTAGAGGGCTTTGTTTTCTTGATGTTCTCCATCCCCTCTGGTTCTTACACTATTTCTGCATCCTCTTCTGCTGGGTTCCCTGGGCCCTAAGAGGAGGCACTTGATGGAGACACCTCATTTAGGACTGAGTGTTTCAGTGTCTCTCATTCTTTTCATGTCTGGCAGTGGTTTCTGTGTTTATTCCCATCTGCCTCGTGAGGAGGCTTCTCTGCTGTGAGCAGAAAAGAAGCACTGATCAATGAGTATAGCAGAACATCATCAGGAGCCATTTTATTGATACCTTTTAGCTTTCAGAACAGTGTATTTAGTTTTATCCTACATTATGAGAGTATCTAGTCTCAGGTCCTTGGTCATCAAGCATTGCCAGGTAGCATATTTAGTAGAGTGAGCCTTAAGCCAAATAAGATATTGGTTGGTGAGTACTACAAATTTTGTGCCACCAATGCTAGTATTTGCTGCATGTAGGACACCATATTAGATCAAAGGATCTGTGGCTGTGTTGGTGTTTATATTTCTCCTTGGTAGCATGCAGAGTACTTTTGGGTACTAAAGACACTAGCACAAAGTCATGGAAGATCTATGTAGGGACCACTTTGGCTTCTCCATGCTTAACCAGTTTTGTAGGTGATGTGTTCAGCAATGGATGCTGTGCCATGTTGGAAACAGCCTAGGTTGTTTAGCCATTTCCATGGGAACTCTTGGGCCAATAACTCAATTAGATGCAAGCCATTCCTGGTAATGGAAGCTTCATTCGGTATCAAGGGATGACCAGTTGGGTCTCTGTCTCCTCCATTATTTGGCAATTTCACCTCTATTGCCAATTTAACATATATATTTTAGGCAGTTTATATTGTATTAGGTTTCCATTATACCCCCAAAATGTCCTTTAATTATTAGCTATTTTCCCCCATAGCCTTCCCTTCCCCCATCTTGCCTCCCACTCTCCACTTGATCCTCCTTTGCAGCTCCCCTCCATCCATAGCGACATATTCTATTCCCCAATCTATCTGCACCACCTCGGTCCCTAACTCTATACCTAACCTCTACGATTCAATTTATGGAAGCTTGGTGATGATTGACTTAACAGATGAAACCCCAATATAAGTGAACACAACCATATTTGTCTTTCTCAGCCTTTATTACCTCATTCGAGATTTTTTTTTTTAGTTCTACTCATTTACCTGAAATTGTCATGATTTCATTTTTTAAAGCTGAGTAATACTCCATTGTGTAAAAGTACCACATCTTCATTATCTCTTCTTCCATTGAGAGACATCTATGTTGTTTTTAAAATGTAGCTATTATGCATGGACCAGCAATGACCTAAATGAGTAAGTGGCTTTATTTCAGGATGAAGCATCTTTTGGTACATCCCCAACAGTGGTATAGCTCCATGTTGGATTAGTTCGATTCCCATCTTCCCAATTAGCGGCCACACTAATTTTCATAGTGACTATACAATTTTGAACCCTTATGAGAAATTAATGAGTATTCACTTTACTCAAAACCCTTGCCAGCCTGAGTTGCCCCTTGTTTTATTGATTTTGGTCATTTTCATGGTTGTAAGTTAAATATTGAGGTAGTTTTGATGTGCATTTCCCTGATGGCCAAGTATATTGAACATTTTCTACAAGTGTTTCTCAGCCATCTGAGTTTTCTTTTTTAAGAATTACCTGTTTATATGTGTATCCTGTTTTTAAATAGGATGCTTTCTCTTGACATCTAGTTTCTGGAGTTCTTTATATATTTTGTATTAGGCTTCTATCAAATGTGTAATTGGTAAAAAGATTTTCCCACTGGATAGGCTACCACTTTGTTTCACTATGTCTTAAAAGTCTGTTTAAATTGCTAATCTTATCTTGATTTAACTTTGGTAAGTGGCATATTTTGAGAAAATTGTTCATTTCTTTTAGATTTTTTCTTTTTTTTTTTTTTTTTTTTTTTTTAATACATTTTTATTAATTTATACATATTACATCTCAGTTGTTAGCCCATCCCATGTATCCTCCCATCCCTCCCTTCCTCCCACTTCCCCCCCCTACTCCCCTCCCCTATGTCTGTGTCTGAGGGGGATCTCCTCCCCCTGAATATGCTCATACGGTATCAAGTCTCTCCTTGGTGACCTATTATCTTTCCTCTGAGTGCCACCAGGCATCTCCATCCAAGGGATATGATCAAATATGGGGCACCAGAGTTTGTGTGAGAGTTAGATCTTCTTCTCCACTCAACAGTGGAGAATGTCCATCGGCTAGTCCGGGTAGGGGTTCAAGGTTTTTACTGCCTATTTTTTCCTTGGCTGTTGCCACAGTTTGCGGAGGACCCCAGGGCCCAGACTCGCCTGTAGTTTTCCAGGACCCACTGGATCCTTCCATTTCCTCTTTCTCCCAGGCTTCTCACACCTAAAGATTCAATAGGATGTCCTCCCCTCTTACCCATTATTCTGGTAGGTACAGTTTTTCATGGGGACGTACACCTTGGGCTAGTGTCTCGATATAAGTGAGTATATACCATTTAGCTCTTTTTGCTTCTGTGTGAACTCACTCATTATGACAATTTCTAGTTCAATCCATTTGTCCACAAATTTTGGAAATTCCTTGTTTTTAATAGCTGAGTAGTATTCCATAGTGTAAATGTACCACAGTTTCTTTATCCATTCTTCTGTTGAGGGACACGTAGGTTGTTTCCAAGTTCTGGCTATTATGAATAAGGCAGCTATGAACATGGTTGAGCATATGTCCCTGTTGTGTGGTAGTACATCCTCTGGGTATATTCCAAGGAGTGGAATAGCTGGGTCTTGAGGAAGCCCTATTCCCATTTTTCTGAGAAAGCACCAGATAGCTTTCCAAAGTGGTTGTACTAGTTTGCATTCCCACCAGCAATGCAGGAGTGTTCCTCTTTTAGATTTTTTCAAGTTGGATTTTAGGTTTGTAAATATGTCTTTATGATTCTCTGAACTTCCTCTGTCCTGTTGCTTTATGCCCATTATCATCTCATTTTATTTAATTTTAATATTTCTGTGGGCATTTTAGCTAATTTGGCTATGCATATTGATTTTTCTAAAGTACAAACTATTCTTCTATTCTTTGTAATTTTTGTTCTTATTTTACTGATTCTAGCCCTGAGTTTGATTATTTCTTAACTTCTATTCCTTTGTGTGTGATTTCTTCTTATTATACTAGAACTTTCATATTTTCTATTAAGTTATTAGTATGAGGTCTCCCTCCCTTTTCGGTTTTTATATAAGTCCTTAGTGCTATAAACATGTCTCTTAGAAGTGCATTCTTTCCCATAAGTTTGGATATGTTGTGTGTTCATTTTATTCAATGAGAGAAATTCTTTAATTTCTGTGTTAATATCTGCTTTTACTCAGTTTTCATTCAGTAGTGAGTCGTTCAGCTTCCATGAGTTTGTAAAATGTCTGTTGTTTCTGTTGTTTGTGTCCGGCTTGAACTCATGGTGGTCAGATAGGGTGCAGGGTGTCACTAAATTTTTCTAATATAGGTTAAGAATTGCTTTTTGTCTGAGTATGTGGTCGATTTTGGAGAAAGTTCTATGAGGTTCAGAGAAGAAAATATATTCTTTTGTGTTTGGGTGAAATGTTCTGTAGATATATCTACTGAGTCCACTGGTCTATAATGTCATTTACTTCCAGGATTTCTCTGTTCAGTCATTTTTGGTCTAGATAATCTGTGATTGGTGACAGTGGGGTGTTGATATCTCCCACTATCACTGTAATATGTCGGTATGTGATTTGAGTTATAAAAATGTTTTTGTTACAATCTATTTCTTCTTTTGTATCTTTGTTGTCTAAGTTTCTAACTTTCATCTCTTGTATTTGATTGGTAAAGTGTGCCTCTGAAATTCCTGTTTGGGTTACTAAAATTTTCATTTCCAGATTTTGCATACTTTAAGGTGTTCTTCATTCTTTTTCCACTTTCATTTCTTAAACTGTTTTATTCATTTCGTTCCATTATTTGTGTTTTTGTAGATTCCTGAAGGGGTGTATTAATTTTTTTTTCTTTAAGGACCTCTATCAAATTCAGAGGGATTGTTTTAATGTCTTTGTCTTGTACTCCAGCTATATTGCAATCGTCAGGGTCTACTGAGTTAGGGTTGCTGGGCTCCACTGGAGGCTTGTTGTCTTATCTCTTATCACTCATCATTGCCCTAGAATCTTAGCATCTGAGTTTGGGAAGAGTGTAATTCTAGGTGCTAATGTCCGGCCTTGCCTTTGTCAGGTAAGTGTTTTGTTCCTTGGTTTCTGTTGCCATCTCTGATTTTACGAGAGTGTAGTGGCTGTGTGTAGCTTATGAGAAATTCTGATAGATATAGTCACTGAGGGTTCCAGGTAAAATGCATCCCCAGGTATTGGGGGGTGACACTTAAGTATGGGGATGGATATTGGAGTGTCTCTAGTTCAAGAGGAAGATAGGATGTTCCCCTCAAGGATCTGCTTAGTCCCCTCGAATGGGGCAGAGAACAAAGAGAAGCCAAAACAGGTGTTCTGCTACAGGGTTGGGCGTGGGGATGAGTAACTGCATATGGAGGAACGAAGGGAGAGTGAAGATCTGAAACTTCCCCTCCTGCTTCACTAGAGTACTTGCTTCTCTGACAGGCTTGGCTAGCCAGTTCCCAGATAATACCCAGTGAAGTGAGTGGTTAGAATAACAGAATGAATGGACAGGAAAAGTGGAGAGGTATAACTGCATGGCCTGCTGGAGACAGTTGAGGCATAGTTGAGTGAGAGGCCACAGCATGCAGAGTGCTACAGCTCTGTGGATGAGGCTGGGAGGGGCATGATGCTTGGAGGAACAGAGGGAGAGGTGGAGATCTGCCGTGACCTTACCTGCTTCACTGTCCAGAGGGGATCTGGGAGTTAATTATTAAAGAACTGCTTAACAAATATGCAGATTAAGCAGAAAAATAAGGTTTGGTACTATGGGGAAATGAGATTTATTTTTAATGGAAATTCTCATGATCAGGCAAAAGCAACAAAAAGATGTGAGGAAAGAGATGTGTGTGTTCTTGCAACGACCAGTTTTAATCATCGAAAAACAATATCTTTGAAAATTGTTTCATGGTTAAACAACAGGAATGTCTTTAAAATGTTGGGTTAGGAATGCCCTCAAGATTCCCTGGCTGGAGTGACTTGAGAACTACTAAAGAACAGGCTGGCCTTGGTTGACTTTATTTCTCACATAGTCTCCTACCCATATTCTCCACAACCTTGAACTTACATGGGTATATATTTATTTCTGAAGTTTCAAAGAAAGCAAGAACAAGAGACAATCATATTTTATTTGTGTGAAAATGGGTTTAGAAAAATTTTGATAACCTGATGTTCTTCCTCTTGATACCCTATGAGCATATACAGGGGGAGGTAATCCCCCTCAGGAACAGTCATAGGGGAGGGGAATAAGGGGAAAATGGGAGGGAGGGAGGGAGGAATGGGAGGATACAAGGGATGGGATAACCATTGAGATGTAACAAGAATAAATTAATAAAAAAATTAAAATTAAAATTAAAAAAGAGAAAATTTTGATTTAAAAAAATAAAGTAGATATTACCACAAGAATTGGAAATTTAAAAGGCCAGTTCAACACCATTTGCTGAAAGGATAACAGATATCAATAATTCACAGTTAATTAAACAACCCAGAAGGATTTTTTTATAAACTGATGATACAAAGATATTGAACATCCTCAAATCTATAGTTGAGACTAAGACCAGCAAAACTGCCTTATTAAGGAATGCTGAGAAAGGGGGAAAATAGTTTTCCCCAGGGAAAAGTGTACCAATAAGTTGTCTAATGCCAAATCTCAGCCCTGAACATATTCAGACGGGTAACATTATTCTGACTGAGTAGGTTGCATTTGTGTATTCAGAAAAAATGTATGCGTATACATATATGTGGTACGTGACAAAATTAATGAATTTGAAAGAGACCAAGGAAGGATTTGTGAGAGAGTTTCGAGGGAGGAAAGGGAATGTGGAAATTATAAAACTATATAAACTTTTTTAAGATAATATGAGTGAATGGGTAAAGGGAGTGTTATATATAAAATTGTGTACTTGGGAGTAAACTCATAATCAGGTAGTATCAATCTACCTGATGTTTACAAAAGCTGTGAATACAGTAGTGTGGTAATTGGTAACTTAGGTGTTAGTATCTTATATCATAAAAACATAATGACCATTAATAACTCACATTAATGTGGTTTTTCAAGTTCTTAGCTTTCATTAAAGAGAATATTTCACTGAGTAAAGACTGTATGTATATAACAAAAGCAAATATTTGGAAATTTAGGGAGGTTTAAAGTTTTGGGGACTATATGGAATGGTTGATGATTAAGAACGATGGCCGTATCTGTGAATTATCTATTTACTACTGTGCAACAAATAATCCCAATTTTAGTGGTTTATGGAAATAGTCATTTCTCATCTAGTAGCTTCAGATAGTCAAGGATTTTAAAGCAGCAGAATAGATAAGTGGCCCTGCATTCTCATAAAGGAGCAAAGGAACTTGTAATCCTTGAACCCTGGCCTGGGGCTGACAGACTCCAAGTACAATGCATCACACTTCTGTTTTCTAGATCCTTCCCCTTTTATGGATGTTGCCCAGAGAACTCAGGTCTTAACACAGGGTCCTTTCCAAAAGGCCACACATATGAAAGAAGCCATCATGGAAGTGCAAAGGCACCAGTCATATGTACTCAGAAGTGACTAAAAATCTTTCTTGACATATTCACATAACAAGTTTGTTATTGTGTAGAAGATATTGCGAGGGCTTGGACTGAAAGTCATGCAGCTCTCTGGAAATCATTTTGAGGCTGCCTATTCCAAATGTTCTTTGTTGTTTAAAAAGAAAACAAAAATCAAAATATGGTGGAAATAAGTTGCCACATTGCAAAGCAAGCAGCTGTCATCAAACACTCCAGGGTTTGTATTTTCAGCTTTTCAACACTTGAAATTAAGACAATATGAACATTAGCTTAGTTAAGGTTACTATTGCTGTGATGAAACTCCATGACCAAAGCAACTCTCATTAGAGAAAGCATGTAATTCAGGGCCATCTTACAGTTTCAGAAGTGAATCCATTAACATCATGGTGGGGAGCCTGGAGAGTGACAGGCAGATATGATGGTGGAAAAATAGCTGAGAGCTTTCTGGCCTGATTAAATTTAAATTAATTCTTAATAAGTAGAAATTTTAGCATCAAAAATTACCCCTTTAGTTGGATTAGGTATATTTCAGGTTCCCGACATATTACTAATAGCAATTTGTGATACCTTAACCATAAAGAATAGTACCATCATTGCAAGTTTTACAGAATAATCTTGGCAAAGAGTATAGCTCAGTTGACTTTTTCTCTGGCCTATGAGATAAGACTGTAAGCTAGATAGCATGATTTTCCCAGATCTAAATATAGGCAACTCCGTGGCATTTAATGCTTAATTAAATTTGAAAGGTCACAATGAAAATTGTAATTGGTCGTTCCACATCCTTTACAAAGATAAACATAACTGCTTAATTAAATATCAGAGAACAATTAATTAATTAGGCCAGTGCTATAAGAAATACCTCACAAGTCACTGAGTTCTGTTTCCTACCTGTTTTTTGAGGTTGGGTTTTCCTGGGGAAAGTCTAGTGACTAAGTCAAATAAAAACCTCAGCAGAGTTTTTTTTTTAATACTTATAACCTAGGTTATATAAGGGCAAATTGTTGGAGATTCCTTTTCCCCAGCCCCATATATCAACATCACTACAAGATCAATCTTCCTAAAAACAAATCAATGCTATCACTTTCCCTCCTTTCTTGTTTTATTTTGTTTGTTTGTTTGTTTGTTTGAAACAGGGTTTCTACATAGCCCTGGCTGTCCTGGAACTCATATGCAGATCAGGCTGGCTTCAAACTCAGGGATCTGCTTACCTCTGTCTCCAGGTGCTAGGATCAAAGGTATGTCCCATCAGGCTGGGTGACCATTACTGTTTGACAAAGAACTGAGTTCCTGATAAGGCCCAGCTGTTTTACACATCCTACTAAGGACTCTGTAGTATGGATTCTCTCCACATCTCTGCACTGATCTTCTGATATGCTTCTAATACTCAACATCATTGGCTTGTTTCCCTTTTCCAAACCAGTGAAGTTCTTTCTTATATTTAAGACTTGGCATGAATCACTTTATATCATCTCTTCTTCAAAGTGTCTCTATAACCTTTACGTCTGACATCAAATATAATCCTGATACAAACTTTGCGGGAAAAGTAAATGAGCTGCATTTTCCTTCTCTTCTAGACCTGTTCCAGCCTCACAACACGGACTATGTTATGTTGCATGTTGGCAAATGCCACATTGATTTCAGTGTACTAAGTTTAAAAACCCACTTGCTCCTAACAAGAACCAAACAAAAGAGGTATTATATGCCCATTTTTATAAAAAGATGTGTCATAGAGTGAATATTTTCCATATGACCATCTTAAACAGCCAACAAAGAGCTGGAAAGTCAATTTTGGAATCAAGGGCTACTAAAAGTACCTAAAAACAGGGTAAGAATATTTTTTCAAAAGAAGGGTAAAAAAAAAAAACCAACAATGAATCTGCAAAAATTTATTGTAAAGTGGGAAAAAGAAAGAAGGAAAAACACCCTTTGAGAAAATCGTCTTCTGGGATGTCTCCAAATCACTGCATCGGAGAAAGGTTGAGTGGGACTCTAGGGCCAGGAGTGAAGTTATAAATCTGAGTCTTGTGTCAGGCCATTAAATTATAGTGTCAGAAATAAGAATCTAAAGCCCGTCACTGGTGTAAATAACTGAAAAGAGATTACAGTCTAAAATGGGCTGCATACATATTAAACAAGTGCTGTGTATTCCGCTTGGGAAAATATATGACGGTAAATCTAATAGCCCCATCTTTGCTTCCTGGCTCTTCCGAGGAAATTTAAAGCCCCAGCATTTTTAAAGGGAACAAAGACCAGGGGAATTGTGAATTCTTGTAATATGGAAATGCACTAATGAGTTCTAAAATAGAAATGAAGAGATGACTTTTTGAAACACCCTCTTCTTTAATTTGGTCATAAGTAATATTTATTAACTTAAATAAAAAAATGATCTCATAATTCTCAGGTTTTCTACCTTAGTCTTTCAAGACAAAGTCTCATTCTGTACCCCTGACTTGCCTAGAACCAACTATGCAGCTTATAGTAGCCTTGAACTTGAGGCACTCTTCCTGTCCACACCTGTCAAGGACTGGGATCACAGATGTGAGCTGGGCTGCTCAGCTATGCCTTTATTTGAAATTCATTATTTTTCACATATGTCTTTCTAATCACTTCTTATGGGTGTGTTTTCTTGTTTGTTTCTAGGGAGGTTAACAGGAGATCTTAATGCCAGTGACTATCTGAAAAGGTTAAAAATAAAAATATTTAACAAGACATGCAGGAAAATTAATAAAGAGCTGTTCTACACAGAGACAGGGAATTCCGTAAAAATCATTTGGTACCCACCCAACTATATGAATGGTTGACCATGGGAAAGCAGCAGTGCTTTCGCAAGCCATGGCCTTCGGGAATGGAGTCATGGGTATAGAAACGCAGCTGCTTTCCCTGTGAACTTACTACTGGAACTTACCAGTACTTGCCAGACAACCTCCCAACACATCTTTTCTCTCAACTTCTGAATTTTATCATTTTTCATCCCAATCAGAAGCAAAATGCCATCATAGCATGGAAAACGATAATTCTGAAGGAGCCGATCCAGTTCTACCCACTCATTATTTTACATAAATAATACAAGAGTACATATTGAAGGAGTATCCTGTCAGCCCCCACATTAATGTATTGGTTAGTCCAATTGTACTGAATAAGAGTTACATATTAATTAAGCCAACATTAATGTTCTACATATTAAAAATCACAGAAGGTTGTACATGGAGGGGAGGGATAAGTATGGGGATTTAGTACTAATTTTTTTTAGTACTAATTTCTATATAAAGTGACAATCACATTCCACTACCCCCTCACTGTTTTCTTTCCTCTACATTCTGATAGTATTTAGCTGAAGAGGGTCTTTAGTTAGATGGAACATCCATGTTTGTGTCAGGCTCATAGTCCTGTCTGATATGCGTTATTGGAACAGAGATTTTCATGTCCATTATTTTTTGATAAGTAAGTTCTGACAAATGTCCTCATGATTCTATGGATTGGAGGCACAGACTTCACTCATCCACCATGCACAGTGACCAACATCCATTCCTCTGGCGACAAAAGAGATCAATCACCACCAAATCTAAAGCTATAAAACTGGAAGGCAAGGGCGGCAACCAGGAAGCCACCTGACAGGCAGGAAAGGGAACAGGCAGTGTTAGAGCTTTAGACAGGACCAAGCTGGGAGTGACAAGTGGAGAGAGAGAGCAACTGCCGCAGTGGGAGTGACTAGTGGGGCTGAAAAAGCGCTAAGATGACATGGTCTCCTGCATGAAGGCGCTGGCAGAGCTGAATGAACCTCTACCTAATGAAGATCGAAATCTCCTTTCTATGACCTACAGTAATGTGGTTGGTACCCGGCAATCTTCTTGGAGGTTCGTTAGTAGCACTGAGCAGAAAACCATGCAGCTGGAAACAAAAAGAAATTGGAGAAAGTTAAGTGAAAAGACGTTGGAGAAAGTTAAAGCTTACAGGAGAGGATTCAGTTTGCAATGACTCTTTGGCTCTACATGATAAGTTCTTTATCAAGAATTGTAATCATTTCCAGTATGAGAGCAAGGTGTCCTGTGAAGGGGGATTGCTAGGTGGCTTCTGGGGAAAGAGGTGGGGCCAGTGTGACTGACGCTTTATACAAAGAAGTCTTCAAAAGCAACAAAGAACGCATACCCCTCCTGGCTTGGCATAGCCGTCAGTTTTTCTGCATTCTACCATGAGATCCAGGATTCAGCGGAGTAAGCCTGCCTCTCAGCCAAACAAGGCTTTGATGATGCCACAGCTGAGCTGGACAAATTACATGAGGATGCCTATACGAACTTCACTTTCTTCATGCAGTTGCTTTGAGACAACCTCGACCTCTGCAGAAGCAACCACCAGGATGAGGAAGCAGGAGAAGGGCAGCTGAGGACCCTTCAGGGCCCAGACCCTTTCCTCGCCCTCCACCCACAATCATCACTGATTCTTCCTTGCCACAATCTCTATATCTACTGCTAAACCTAAGTAGCATAGCTATTCCGATCTGCCCTCCTGTGCCTTGGGAAGTAGTTTCTGATAAACCTTCACGGGCGTTTGCTGGACTGATGTTTGCTTTGAGCCACAAGGTGCTCACTTTCTCATTATGCAGAGTAGTGTGTTCTGAATGACGCATTTTATTATGCCTATTGATCTATGGAAAGTCCAGGTGACAGTAATTGAGGAGAGGAGAAAGGAAAATTACCCAACACAGGCAGGCTATGCCTGCTACTTAAAACAAGATGTTAGTATTTTGTTAAGCTGTACATCATGTGCATGCAAAAATGAATTCTACTCTCTCGCCCCTCCTTCCACTAATAGAAACTGACACAGCAACAACTTGTTCCTTCACCACCAGATATATAAACCATTTAACATGAGCTTTCAGCGGTGTTTGCTGTGCCTCTTTAAATTATAATGTGTGCACACCTTTTCACTTCAATGCATCGATGTTTTGATATCTGTAACATTTTTTGGCTTTGATTAAGAATCATGGATTTATTTTTTTTTTGGAACTCTTTGGCTATTGTCTGGTGCTGTGTATCTGTTAGTTGGTTGCCACTCGAGATTCCTACTATTTATGAGAAGACTGTCTTGTACCCCAAGTATTGCTGTTATACCTTGCCCCACCTATTTAATGTTGGTCGGTTAATTAAAAGAATGCCTGCTTACTTGGGCACGGAAGAGTGAGGTGTTGGGGTAAAAGTTCTAGGAGTTTCAGAGAGAAAAGGATCTTGGGAAGAATTGAGGGACAAGAGAAGGAAGAAGAAGCAGGATTGCTATAGGGTAGGAAAGAGTCACTTGGCCCAGAAGGAGGACCTCTAAAGTTCTGGATGGAAAGAAGTGACCCAGACGAACAAAATAATCATGTATTTTGGGACTATGGATGGGAAGTAACCCAAATAGAAATGATTAAAGAAGATGACCTGGAATGGGGGCTGGGAGATAACGGAAGGTAGTTTAGGATGTTAACATCTGCCCAGCCCCAGGTAAAAATAAGGCTTATTCTAAAATATAACAGGTGTCTGTGTCTTTTTTTTTAATTATGAAAGCTGTTTAGATATTACCACCAAAGTAACGTTATTAGATATTTTTAATACAGCAATTGTCCTGTGTACCCTGACAACATCATGTGGCCAATCTCTGGGAATCATGATGAGGGGTTATAAAATGTGAGACTGCTAGCATAAATGCTTTGGACCTAAGAGAGTAAATAAATAGCTACTGTTTTAGAGATATCACCAAAAAAAAAAATGTCAAGAAAGATTTTTTTTCCTTGGGTGAACAATCAGAAAATCTGAGCAATATGTTGTTGAAAAACCTCTGGGGTACATTGTGTCTTAGAAATATTCTGATATATTTCTGGATCTCAATTATCCACCCATAAATTGATTGAACACAGTTTTCTCTCACTAATTTGTAAAACTTTGAGGACTACATGCAGACTCAGTTCAAAGCACAACAGGAGTTATACCTTCCAGGGAGGGAAAAGGCATCTTGTATATTGATTCCTTCTCTCACTCACAGGCCATGCATGTTCTTCTCAACCACTAGAACAGAGAGAATTGTTCCTGCCAGCGTGTGTGGTGGTTTTCTAGAGAAGATAGCTGAATGACTTTTTCTCCTCAAAGTCCTCCCTGTGCTACACATCAGGGTAGATTTCCAACAGCCTTGTCGTGTCATACTGTCACGGGCATATCTACCTACAAAGTCAGGAGATAGACTATAGTTTTCCCCTGATTTATAAATCAAACATTTGCATACCTTGGCTACCATAGTCTCAATTTAAATTTTCAAATATATATTTTATTATTAAAGAAAAGTGAGTGTTTTCTCCAACACTTGTTTTAAATTACCTTATTATTAAATTTTATTAAGGTTTTTACAATAGTACTTTTAAAAGTGATACTTCTGTGCAATGCTATAATCAGATACTGAAACTGAAAATATTTGGTAACCCATTGAGAAAGCAGTATCTTATTAATTAGTTTTAAAACATCAACTAAGTTCTTTAAGTTAGATTAAGACATAGGCTTACTCATGAGCAATCTGATATTTGATTCCCATGAAAATGCCCAGCAGGTTCTGAGGACCAAGAATAATTTAAATTCACTAGAGAAATGAAATGATGATTGCATATAGTAAATCATGTTATGTTTGTTTACTAACCACTGTCATAATAAAAACCACAGATCCATACTTCATAAAATAAAACAGTAAATTCCTAATGGATTTTCACAATTAAATGCTTTCATAAAATCATAAAATAAAAAATTAAAAGTATGTAATAATGAGGTCTAGAAGGAAACTCATAGAAACATTGAAAGAAAAGCTACTAAGATTAATTTGAAAAAAAAACTAGCAAAATTCTATAAAGTTCTGTGCCACAAGAAAAAAATAATCAAAGAGAAAAGTAAAAGTAAACCATAATAAAGACCTGTACACACAAATGTTCAAAAATATGAAAAAATTTAAATATCTGTCCATAAACAAAGGAAACAAAGATAAGACCTCAAAGAAACATGTAAAGTCAGTAAATAATTTGGCAAAGAAAAAAATGATTGATAATCCTAGACAAATATTCCATTCACAAACACTAGATGAAAACTAGACACTTTAAAGCCATAATGAAAAATATTTCACCATCACTTGAGAATGATAGTTAAATAAAAGTGGGATGTAAATGACACTCCACTGATGTTATAATTGTTCGTTTATGATCACAAAGTAATGATATGAGTGATTTTAATTCTGCAACACACAGTGTTTTTGTTAGCTAACTGAGAAATTAGCAATCAGAAAAAAAAGCAAAGGCTATTACAAATTTTCATCCAAGTATGACCCTGATTATTTTCACTAAAGCCAATTGCTTAGTTTGTTTTATTGATATTAGTGATCAGATTAAGTCTAGCGTCAGATTCATCACTAACTGACAATTTAATCGTCCTCGGCTCAACACACCCTCAGGGTAGGGCACTGTGCCACAGATGGCTTTAGCTCCTGTGTGCATAGAGCTGACTGATCTCTTTTTTCCCCCACATAAGCTGGAAACCTGCTGAAGCTGGGAACCTGCTGAATATCATTTACAAAATTGAATATATTATCTCACTTGGTAGCTGAAACAGCTCTGCTTACAAGAGTCTATACATAAAATCATGCAGAAGATAATGAATTGGAATGGGAACCATTCTAGAGCCAGGCTGTAGGGCTTTTTCTAGCTTACTCCAAATGGAAATGCTTTGAATTGGACCATCCCTAAGACTGGGGCCTAGGAGTAATTTAGGTCCAGAGCTTACCAAGTGATTTGTTTAGACTATTAATACAAATAGATGAAACAAGATCACACCCATGGCCACTCAATAATGGGAATCATTTAGTTGATGTTTCTCTATGTTCACAGGAAATAGCTTTTCACTCTCCTCTACATATAGCACAAGGTAGCTGTTATTTTGTCGATTACAAAATAGTTATCATTGTTTGTGTGGGTTTCAGCATTGTATGTGTTTTATTTGCTTAAGATATATTAATGTCTGTTCTGTAGCATCAGAATTATTGTTTATTAGGAGCAATTTGTCTACTACAACTGCTAGGCTTTATCTCCAGCCCCAGCTTTCTTTTTCTTAAACATGGTTAAATCTGTGTAATTCAATGAAGTTTACAGTTCACAGGATTTATCTTACATTTACTAAGTGCACCTAATAAATTGTGACCAAATCAGTAGAGTAACTGAAGCATTGCATAGAAAAGGAGCACATAACTGTGTGTACAAGCGGATGAGAAAAATCTAGTGATGCAATTATTATATTGCATAAGTGAACTGGTGATTTCCTAGATTTTTTTACTCTCTCTCTCTCTCTCTCTCTCTCTCTCTCTCTCTCTCTCTCTCTCTCTCTCTCTCTCTCTCTCGTGTGTGTGTCTGTGTGAAGATATCATATATTGGGAATATATGCTAAATATCTACTCAAGGAAGAGAGAATGAAAAATATGCAAAGTAGAAAAGCACTTGTTTATTTGAACCTTGTGTATACTTTACATTCATTGTTGCATTGAGGTTTCTCAGGGAGGTTGGTAGACAGATACAGAGTCACAGAGATTTAATGTAGACATTTTCAGATTAATATGCCTGTATCTTGTATATTTGGCAAGTCTTTAATTGAAAAAAAATTAAAGACAGGAGGGTGAATGGTTAGTTCTTCTCATTTCCACGGATCATGATAGCCATTGCACAGTAGTGGACTTCAGCTATTAGCTCATTAATGACATGCCACTCATTAGTTTTTGGTTCTGAGCTTAATATACAACCTTCCTGGTGCATCAGGAAGGTAAATCACCACGTCTAGAGTCCCTTACTCTTAGAACACCCAAGAATCATTTGTAGAAAAAAATCTCAAATTCCGGTCTCTTCTCTAATCCACATTTTGAACTTGATTTGATCCACCTGGGCATATTTCCAGAGTTTTCTTTTTCCTGTATATCATTTATCAGTCTACAAGCTTTATCCAAGACATATTCAAAGATGTTCCCCAGTACTACCAATACGAGTAGCATTGGAACACAGCCTGGGTCCTATGTTTATCTTCCCTAATTATTTTTTTGTGCTCACTGCTTAAGGGACCACAGAAAACAAAATATGGAGGAGCATTGACTTTGTGGACTTCTGTGCCTCTATAGGTTACAGAGTTCTTGTTAATAATCCTACATTCTTTAGCCTTTGATGTTATATTTGTTTTAATTCATATACACATACACGCATACATACACACTCACATATATACTAGATCTATAATATTATATATACATTTTGTAATGACATTACACTTCTAAAGAACAACTACCACATACCCAGACACATTTATCTATTGCTTCCAAGCAGTTGGCATCATTTTGTATTAAATTTCTAATTGTTATTAATTACTTTGACATTTCCAAGAAGGCTATTAATCTTAGCACAGTCATTTTGTATTTCTAAAGAAATATCATTTGCTTCTCATCAGAAGAAGTTTCTTCCTTCAGGGCTATTCATAAATGTGTCATCTATTGTAAATCACCACTATGGGAATGAAATCCAACATCTGGATGAACATTGGTAAGGTCAAAGATATCAGGGCTAATTTCAGCCCCCTAATGTTTAGATCAATCACTCTGTTCCCATGTATCATTACTATAAGGAGAGCTGATAGAGAGATAAATGAGATTTTTCAGTATAGAAATATAAACAGATGTTAGTGTCATTGATGATGTTGTTGATGGTGCTGATGGTAGTGGTGGTAGTGAATAATATAAGTAAAATACATTCCCTCTTACTATATGTCTTGTAATTGATTGGTGTTTTATATATCTATTTTAAGCTTTAATGTATTTTAATAGTAAATACTATTAATGATTTTATTCTACAGATGAAGGAATTGAGTGAAAAAGTAAATACTTTTTCATTACAGATCAGTTTATATGTGAAAAGACAGGAGCTTGAAAAAGACTTTTCTCTTGATAATAAGCTCATTGAACTAAGAATAACACATGAGGTCTAAAACTGAGAGTTATGGTTACAATATATTTTAGTGTTCCTAGATTTCTTTGTGTAAAAAGTTATATGGGTGTAACCTCTCTTGTTCTTATGATGAGAAATTGATAACATGAAGCACTATTCTTAGTGAAATTACTGAATCATGATGTTGTGTAAATAGTATCTATTATTTGATCAGGCTAATAAAAAACAAAATATAGAGTCCCAATAGGATGTCCTTCCCACTGTCCCACTTTCCTGCTAAGGGAAGACTTTCATGGGACATGCCCCTTGGGCTAGTGTCCAGATATAAGTTAATATACACCATTTGACTCTTTCTGCTTCTGGATTAACTCACTCATTATGATCATTTCTAGTTCAATCCATTTGTCCACAAATTTCTGGAATTCCTTGTTTTTAATGGCTGAGTAGTATTCCATATGTAAATGTACCACAGTTTCTATATCCATTCTTCTCCTGAGGGACACTACGGCTGTTTCCATATTCTGGCTATTATGAATAAGGCTGCTATGACAATGGTTGAGCATATGTCCTTGTTGTGTGCTGGAGCATCTTCTAGGTATATTTCAAAGAGTGGAGCAGCATGTGATAATGGGTAAATAGAAGGATCCAGAGGGTCCTAGAAACCTATCAGAAGAACATTATGATGGGCAGATCTGAGCCCCCGGGAGTCCTGCTCAAACTATGACACCAGCCAAGGACAGTACATGCAGTAAACTTTGAACCCCTACCCAGATCTAGCTAATGGACAGGACATTCTCCACAGTTGAGTGGATAGTGGGGACTGACTGTCACACAAACTCTGGATCCCCATATTTTACCACGTCCCCTGGATGGGGAGGCCTGGTGGCACTCAGAGGAAGGATAGCAGGCTACCAAGAAGAGACTTGATACCCTGTGAGCACATACAGGGGGAAGAGGTCCCCCTCAGTCATAGTTATAGTGGAGGGCAGTAGGGGGAAAGTGGGATGGAGGGAGGAATGGGAAGATACAAGGGATGTAATAATAATTGAGATGTAATATGAATAAATTAATAAAATATTAAAAAATTAAAAAGAAACAAAAAATATACCTGATGCATAAAGTAGTGAGAAAACTCCAGGAGAGTGTATCCTGCACACCAACAAGTTTATGTTTGATCACCCAGAATGATCAGAGTACAGGCTGTACTGGCATATATAAGTATCACGTAAAAAAGAAACACAAGACCTCTTCAGAAGAAATCTGTTAGGGAAAAGAACATTATCTAAGAATGGCATCTTCTCATAGGAAGCTATATTATGCCAGAAGGCTAAAGATTATGCGCCAAAGTTATAGAGAGTTTTCGGTGACTGTGGAGGCAGCAAACTGTCTCTGTCAGTTTTTCATTTTTGAAGCTGCTATCCTGCAGTTCCTGACTACTCAGATAATTTATTTTATTTCTTCACAAGTCTTGGATGAGGTTGAAGACCAGAATATTTAGTTTTACAAATAAGCTTAGTTGTTTAAGGGATAAAATGTTTTAAAGTCTAGATAGATATTTTAAGTTGATAAAGATGAGATATGATAGATGTTGACATACATTCAGAATTTTAGATGCACCAAGATAGGAAAAATGTTTTCTTCAAGGTTACCAAATACAAATTGCCAAAGCACTATGAATGTAACATATGTATATAGAATTTCTGATTGTTTCATGTTTCTTCTTGATGTAGGTAGTTTATTGTATATATGTGTAATAATACAAATGTATATGTAAAAATGAACAAATTTTAATATAAAAATAAATAAATAAATAACAAAAGAGAAGAAAAGAATTACTACCATTGAATACTTGGGCTATATAGTCATAGATATATTTTATTCATGTTTCTCTTCTTCCTTACAAAAGTCATGCAAAGCTGATATTACTGTATTTTGAAAACTGTATGATTATTAATTTAATATAAATGTATCTATTTTTTATTTTGAAAAGACCATTTTAATAAAACTGAAAAAATATTAAGCATTAAAAGGATTATGATTAAAATCATGATTTTTGAGAGAGAGAGGTACATATGTGGATTTGTATGTTTATGAGTTCACATGCTTTTTAGCATATGTGTGGGCCCACTTATGTGCAGAAGTGTGTGTGTGTGTGTGTGTGTGTGTGTGTGTGTGTGTGTGTGTGTGTGTGTACCAGAGGCTTTATAATTCTCAGTTGTTCTGTACTTTATGTACTGAGGCAAGGTCTCTTAAGGGACTCAAAACTCAGCA
Organism: Acomys minous; assembly: GCF_964271855.1. NCBI lineage: Eukaryota > Metazoa > Chordata > Mammalia > Rodentia > Muridae > Acomys > Acomys minous. The sequence continues at coordinate 126,439,775 of NC_140484.1, read as the reverse complement.
CTGGTTAATTTAGCTAGTTAACATGCTTTGGGAATGCCCTGTCTCTCTGCCTTGCAGCCCTGAAAGTACAGGCAGACTATCACACCTGCCTATCATTTACATGATTGCTGGGGATTTGAACTCTGATCTTCCTACTTATAAAGCAAGCACTTATTCAAAGAGCCATCTCCCTACACCCCGCACTCTTTTTTTGGGGGGGAGAGGAGAAGGGAGGAAGTGGGAGGGAGGGAGGAATGGGAGGAAACAGGGGAAGGGCTAACAATCGAGATGTAATATGAATAAATTAATTTTTAAAAATTTATATATTTTTGTTTTAGTGATTTTAGAAGAGTGAGCAGCACTAGAGTTTCTTAAGAATCACACAAGAACAAGAACAAGTTTACACACACCCACACACTTATATAGCTTAGAGACCAACCGTCTTTCTGTGGCCCATTGTTATATCTCAAAAGGAAAGTGTAATACTTTTGAGTTAAAGGAGTCTCTCTCTCTCTGTGAAAGAGTTGATATGTGGAGAAAATATTCACAAGATGAAATAATCTAATATAACTTCTAAGACTTTTCAATTTAATTTTCTTCAGAGTATGATTGACAATTTTAATAATAATCTCTTCTTGATATATTACTTCACAATTAATAGGTTAATTCTACTTGTTACCTCAATATATTTTTATAGAACCCTAGAAAGTTGAGCACAGACATTACTACTATCACTATTTTATTGTCAGTGAAATGTTGTTTGTTCAAAGGTCACACATTTAGGATGCTAGGACACAAGCCACTCCTAGCATCATGTTCCTAAAATACTTACAAGTAAAGATAGATAAATAGATAGATAGATAGATAGATAGATAGATAGATAGATAGATAGATAAAACAAAGGAATAAGGAAGCCCACAACTTTAATTCCTCAGTTCAAAAGAAGACACATAATCTAATGTCTCTGGGGATTAGCACATTGTGAAAGAAGAGGTGGCAAAGGACACAAAAAGTACAGATAGTGAGAAAGGCTACAGAATGTCATCTCCATGGTATGACACAGCCATTGCAATGATGTACTCCCAGCAGCAGCAATTACTGACACTAGATCTGATGAGACTGCCATGGATGGGGAAGTCAGTAATGGTGCTCTACCACTTACTACTAAGCTATTGGCTAATAGGAGATGCCAGGAGACTGGGAGTTTTACCTGCAGTTGTGTTCCTACAAGTTAATCTACCAGGTTCCAATGAATAAGTCTAAAATCTTGGTTGTGCCGATGGCCTGGGTAAACTCAGACTCCATGGATTCAGAAACCAAAACAAAAAAATCATTAAATGTGGGGTAAAGTTTTGTAAAAAAGATGGAGATAAAAGGCTGGAAGAAAAACAAAAACAGTGTGGGTACAATAATCATATGCATTTTATACATATACAGTATTATCCTAGAGAAAGGTAATTAACTAAAGATTATCTTGGTATTAGTTTTCATTTTACATATGTGAATATGACTTAGAGAAATGTCTACCTCCAATCAAGACAGAGCATCAGGACTGGACTTACATCTCTGCTTGAAAACATAAAACATAAAACATGAGGCACAAGGGTGAATACCAAATCAGAAAGGCCAAAACCAACCGTGGCAGTGCGTTTCTGTGCCTTGAGATAGTTTTCTGCTTGCACTAGAAAGAGAACTGTGGAATGATGGGAATTCTGAGGGCAGCAGATCACCTGAGCTGAGGAAATGGGAATAAGATGTCACGTTCAGGCCAGGGTGTAACAGAATGGGAAGCTGAATATGGAGAAAAGCAGGTGTTATTAAAGGCTACTGTCTGAGAACCTTCCAGATGAACACTGATTAATGCATGAATATGTGAAAAATTCAGGAAGCAGGCTAGAGTCACCCAATGAATTAACAGAAGTGTTTGACAGAGAGCAAGGAATCATGTCAAGTCCCACCAGCCAAAATAGGAAAATTCAAGATCCACAAGGCAAAGAGAATACAAAAAGAAAATGATAGTTCAGTGGTAGTGAATAACTAGCTGTATAGTTTTATTAATCTATATCCAGTAAAAAGGGTATCAACAAGCTATACTGAGGTATAATTACTTCCAAATATGAAACTCCATTGTGAAACAAAGCTAAGTAATATTTATGTGACATTCAAATGTCTGACATTCAATTAAAAAATAATCACTCATGCAAGGAGAAAGAAAATAAAATGCTATGCAAGTAATTAAATCAATCAGAACTGACAGAGTTATTGGAATTCACAGACAAGGGCAGTCAAAAAGTTCTAAAATTATATCACACATGTTTAAAAGTTATGAAACATAAAAGACAATTAAATAAAACTGAATATTTAAGGGTTTATTATTTTTTATCTTTCTCTCCTTCCCTCTTTCTCTCTCTGTGTCTCTGTCTCTCTCTCTCACTCTATCTCATGGGTGTGTGTCTTGTGGGGGTTGGAGGAATGAGAGAGAGAGAGAGAGAGAGAGAGAGAGAGAGAGAGAGAGAGAGAGGGGGAATGTGAGAGAGAGAGAGAGAGAGAGAGAGAGAGAGAGTACATGAAGATCATAAGAAGGTTTCAGATGACCTGGAGCTGTAGCTAGTGTCATTAATTGCCCTAAATGGGTAAGAACTCTTGTCCTTTGCAATTGCTCTATATCACTGAGCCACCTATCAAGTCCTTAAAACTGAACTTCTAGAAATAAAAACTACAATTTTTAAGATGGAAGATATTGTGGACCAACTTAATGACAGATTAAATATTACCAAAGAAAAGACTTTTAAACTTGAATTAATAATGAAACTATTCAGAAAAGATGCATAAATTTAATTGTGATGGAACACAAAAGAGCCTAATATATGTGTGTGTAGCACGAGTGAAGATTAGATGGAGAAATATTTCAAGATATTATTTCCATAATTGTAAACATGGACATGCAACAGTCTTTATAAAATTCTGTACTTGAGAAGCATAAAGAAAAATGATACCTGACCAGACAGGTGGCACACTGTTAAGGGAATCTGTTATCAAGCATGACAGCATGGATTTTATTGCCAGAACTACGTGCTAGATGAAGAAACCCTACATCTAGAAGACATCTATGATCTCTACATACATGCTCGGGGACTCGTGCACAAAATCCAATACCGATTCATGTTTAAAATCTTTGAGAGATTAGGGATTCAAGGCACATACCTAAACATAATAAAGACTATATACAGCAAACCAATAGCCAACATCAAATTAAGTGGAGATAAACTCAAAGAATTTCCACTAACATCATGGACTAGACAAGGCTGCCCACTCTAGCCATGCCTTTTCAATATAGTATTTGAAGTTGTAGCAAGAGCAATAAGACAATGAAAGGAGATCAAGGGGATCTACATAAGTAATGAGGAAGTCAAAGCATCGCTATTGGCCAGTGATATGATGGTGCACAAAAGAGAGCCCAAAATTCCACCAGAGAGCTCCACCACAGCTGATAAACACCTTCAACAAAGTTTCCAGATACAAGATTAATTCTAAAAAATCAGTAGCCATCCTGTATATAAATGGCAAAGTGCTGAGAAAGAAATTAGGGAAACTGTACCTTTCACAATAGCCTCACATGATATAAAGCTTCTTGGTGTAATTCTAGCTAAGCAACTGAAAGACTTGTATGAAAAAAACTTCAAGTCTCTGAAGAAAGAAATAAAGAAGATACGAGAAGGTGGAAAGATCTCCCATGATCATGGATGAGGAGGATTAACATAATAAAAATGATTATCTTGCCAAAAGCAATCTACAGATTTAATGCAATACTTATCAAAATACTTACACAGTTCTTTAAAGACCTTGAAAGATCAATTCTCAACTTCATATGGGAAAACAAAAAACCCAGAATAGCTAAAATTGATCCTGTACAATAAAAGATCCTCTGGAGGAATCTCCATCCCTGATCTCAAGCTGTACTATAGAGCAACAGTAGTTAAAACAGCATGGTACTGGCATATAAATGGGCTGGTTGATTACTGGAATCAAATAGAAGAACCAGAAATCGATCCACACACCTATGGACACTTGATTTTTTACAAAGAAGCCAAATCTATGGAATGGAAAAAGAAAAGCACCTTCAACAAATGGTGCTAGTCTAACTGGATGTCGTCAATATGTAGAAAAATGCAATTAAATCCATATTTATCACCATGTATAAACTCAAGTCTAAGTGGATTAAAGACCTCAACATAAAGCCAGAGACACTAAATCTGTTAGAAGAAAAAAAATGAAGAAGACCCTGAAATTTATTGCCACAGGAGACAAATTCCTGAACTGAACACCAACAGACCAGGCTTTAATGTCAACAATTAATAAATGGGACCTCATGAGGCTGAGAAACTCCTGTAAGGGAGACGGCACTGTCAACAGAATAAAAGGACAGCCAAAAGACTGGGAAAAGAACTTCACCAACCTTACATCTGACAAAGGGCTAATATGCAAGATATATAAAGAACTCCAGAAAATAACCACCACCAAACCAAATAACCCAATTAAGAAATAGGTTCAGAGCTAAACAGAAAATTCTCAACAGAGGAATACAAAATGTCTGAGTAACACTTATAGAAATGTTCACCATCCTTATTCAGCAGAGAAATGCAAATCAAAACAACTCTGGGATTCTATCTTTCACCCATGAGAATGGCTAAGATCAAAAACTTAAGTGATAGCACATGCTGGGGAAGATGTGGAGAAAGGGGAACACTCCTTCATTGCTTGTGGGAGTGCAGACTCTTATAACCAATTTGGAAATCACACTTTTGTAGAAAATTTGGAATAGGGCTACCTCAAGACCCAGCTATTCTACTCTTTGGAATGTACTGAAAGATGCTCTACCACCCCAGTACATTTACTCAACTATGTTCATAGTATGCCTTATTCGTAACAGCCAGAATCTGGAAACAACCTAGATGTTTCTCAGCCAAAGAATGGATAAAGAAACTGGCACATTTGCACTATGGAATACTACTCAGCTATTAAAAACAAGGAAAACTAGAAATTTGCAGGACAATAGATGGAAGTAGAAATTATCATCTTGCATGAGTTTACCCATACTCAGAAAAATAAACATAGTATACACTTATAATTGGATACTAGACTAACATGGATATTCTGTGAGTCTTCACTCAGCAGGGTATTGGAACAGATGCTGAGACTTGCTATTGGGACTCCATGTGAGAGAGAGAGAGGTATGGGAGAACAGGGAAATAGAAGGACCCAAGGGGTCCAGGAACCCTACAAGAAGACCATTAAGGCTGGCGGATCTAGACCCAGGGAGGCGTGCACAAATTGCTGTACCAACCAAAGACAATGCATGCAGTAAACCTAGTCTCCCTGTTTAGATCTAGCCAAAGGACAGCACATCTTCCACAGTTGTGTGGAGAGCAGGGACTGACTCAAATGAGTTTTGTGCCCCCTATTTAAATATTTCCCCTCGGTAGGGAGGTCTGGTGGCATTCAGAGGAAAAGGAAGCAGGATACCAGGATGAGACCTGGTAGGCTGTGATCTTATGGTGGGGAAGGAGCTCCCCTCTGTCACAGACCTAGGCGAGGGAACTAGAGTGGAAGAGGGAGGGACAGGGGAATGGAAAGATACAAGTGAGGGGATAGCAATTGGGATGTAATCCGAATAAACTATTTAAGTTAAAAAAGATCCAAAAAAATATTTTTGAATAAAATGAAGTTAAAATAATTTCAATTAATGGATATCTTCCTGAGAAACAATTTACTAGTTGAAACCTAACTTTACACATCATAATATATGATTCAAGGAAGAAACTAAATGAGAAATAATAATGTATTTTCAATTGTAAAAACTTTAAGCATAACTATAATTTTCTGAGGTGATGATAAACATTATATAAAGCATATAAAGCCATACCAAGAAAAGGGATAAACATCTCACATAAATATCCTTAGTCTCAAGGTACTAGAAAGAAGAATAAAATCAAGAAATAAGTCATAAGTAAGAATAGGTATCAGGGAAGGAATTAATGAAACTGTAAAAATAATAAAAGCTTATTGATTCAGGTTTCTCCTTTTAAGAAAGTAGAGATAAGATGAATTATTAAAATCAAGAAAGATATTGGGAAAATCACTATATACATCCACATACAAAGTAGCAGTATATGTTGCCCTAATTTAAATAATTTGTGATATGTACAAATTCCTTGAAATTTACAATATTGAAACTCACTCAAACTTATAGTAAAATAAAAATTCTGAAGACAGAAATTTTCTCTAGTGAATTATAGCAAATGTATAAAAATTCTTTGAGAACATTGGAAAGCAAAAACTATCTTGTCCAGGATGTCTAAATCCTCCACACATTACTCCATTATCACATTACATTATATAAGAACAAAAGTTATATTCTGTGCAATTCTCAGTAAATTAACTCCAAATGTGTGTGATAAAGAGTATCCTAACATGGATAACATAACGAGTTTTCCCAGAAATATTGGGATAGTTTAACAACTGAAAATCAAATAATGAGCCAGGCATGGTGGCACATATCTTTAATCCCAGCACTCAGGAGGCAGAGACAGGTGGATCCCTGAGAGTTCAAGATCAGCCTGGTCTACAGTGCGAGTCCAATACAGCCAAGCCTACACACAGAGAAACCCTGTATTGAAAAAAACCAATGAAAGAAAGAGAGAGAGAGAGAAAGAGAGAGAGAGAGAGAAAGAAAGAAAGAAAGAAAGAAAGAAAGAAAGAAAGAAAGAAAGAAAGAAAGGGGAAAATCTAATAATGTGGTCTGGAGAGATGACACAGAGGGTATTAGCATTGTCTGTCTGCTCTACCAAAGGTCCTGAGTTCAATTCCCAGCAACCGCATGGTGGCTCATGACATAATGAGACCTATTGCCTTCTTGTGAGGAGCAGGCACACTTGAGGATGGAATAGTGTGTAAATAATAAATAAGTCTTTAAAAAAAGAAAATCAAAAAAATGTCTTTTACATATTTAGAACATTTACTATTACCTGTCATTATAATTATTAATAACTCTTCTATAATGAGTGACATGCAAATTGAAATTTTACATGTGACATAATGATCACCATAGAAAATCAGTATTGTTTGAAATATACTTGAAAATCAAGTATAGTAAGAGATCTAAAATGCTTATTAAATTACTAGACATATGATCAATAATAAAAGTTCATTATAGTTGAATCAATACATCAGAAGCTGATATGTAAACTCTTACTTATTGTGCAATATGGAAAGATTGTTAATAAATATGATAGAATTTTTAAATTAAAATCTGTAAAGCCATCCTAACAGGAGCCTTAGGTCATGGTTATGAGTTCAAAACCTCAGTATTGTTTTAATTCACCCTAAACTGATCTAACGACTCAAAGCAATCTCAAAATTGTCATATTTTAATTTCAAAACTTTACCTGATTCTGAATTTCATGTGGAACTACAGAGGATGTGGGAAAGCTTTAACAAATGTTAGTGAAACTAATGCCACATTGTACTAATTTACTATTTCCAATTTTAATGTTGAAGGAAGCAAGACATACTGCAGTTGGTGTGAAAGCACACACACTTACTGAAGTATACTTCAGAAGTAGATACAAGCCTACATAGCCAACTTATTCTTTAAAAAATGACACTGCTGAAATGTACTTTGTTTGATTGTGATGATCATTTGGCACATAAAAATTGTACTTGTTAGACTTACATAAAACTTGAGTAAAGTTCCTATCTTTGTTCTATCCTAATGGTTAAATTTACATCCGCATGTTGCCCATCTCCACCACCCATCTTTCCATCCTGCCTTCTTCCTGTCATCCTTCTCCTCTTCTCTTCTTCCTCCTTTTTTAATTGGATGAATTGTCTCCTGACACACTGAAGGTCAGGCAGGCTTCTCTTTGACTCTTTCCTGTTACCACCACAGATAACTGTACCTAGAGATGGGCAGTTAGAGCTCAGCCTTTGACCTCAAGCAGAGAAAGGTTCATATTCCTGCCTTGTGTCTTTCCACCTGAATTATCTGAAACAAATTACTTTATTCCCTTTGCACCCTAACTTCCCAATGAGGAAAGCAAGAACCTCTATTACGTTTCTAAAGAAAACATAGATAAAATGTAAAGAATAGCTAATGTGTGGTAAAGATTGTTATCTCTTTGAGCTTCAGTATATTTATTTGCAAGAAGAGAGGAATCCCAAATTGTTGCCATTCTTAGTTGATATGGAGATTGAATTTGGTAGTGTCAATTAAGTTTCAGTCCCTTGCTATGAACACTATAATGTTCTTCTCCCTTTAAGAACAAGTTTCTGCACTTCTGTTGGTAAAGGAAGCACATTAGACTTAATTATTCTAGAGTTTAAACATCTCATACAGATTATTTCGTTACAAAGCTTATTGCCTTGAGACAAGAATACTGAAGACAAGGGAGGAAAGTCAGTAAATTAAACATTTTAGTGAGCTCCTCTGGCTCCTACTCCAAGGAAATGTGCCATGACATGGAGTAGACTTCCTCCTGCATGTGACATGCCAGCTGTCCAGTCTGATTTTGTGAAGAAGCTGCTAATGACTCCCAGGCTTGCTGCATTAGGATGACTTGCGGTAGGAAGACACTTCTGCCTCTCCTAAAGCCCTTTCCCAGTCACTCTGTTCAGAATAATGAGGTCTAACTGGAAGCCCTGAGTTTTTCTACAATCACTGTAACTTTTTATTTATGCTTTTGTCTGCACTGCCTTCTGTCAGTAGAAATCAAGCTGAGAGTGATCCTTTCTAAGCAGTTTCACCAAGCTTTGCATTTTTAACAGCAGTTCATCAGACATTGAACAGACCACTGATTGGGCTGAATAAATTATTGGAAAGGAGTTGAAGTGTGTCACATTTTGACAAACCTAGCTGTGCTTCTCACCTCAGAAGAATGAATTTCATTCCCATAAGAAGCCAGGCTTAGTGAGAAGAGGTTTAAATAACATAAGCCTAGGGCCTTCTCTCATTAGAAGCATACAGGAATCTTCAGCTCTACACAGGAAGCACATTCATTTCTTCTAGTGTTTTCTTGAATGTTCATCATCACTCTCAAGATTGGAAAGGAGGGGCACCAAATTGTTACTAGGCATATATAAGGATGAAGAACTGAAAAAAACTAAAGGGTCTTACTTATGCTAAGGCTGATGTGAGGATTTGAATATTACAATCTCTTTTTTAATAATCAAAGACACTCTTGAGACAGCATTTCCTATGACAACCTGCCAAAAGGTATGACACTGGCAAAATGGAATTGACATTATAATTTCATGAATGACAAGCCAAATGTATACTTGTTGAGAAATATTTGTTCCTATAAATAGCGCAGAAATAGTTAAATGCTCTGGAGAATAAGAACAGCCCAATTTTCGTGCCAAAAGAACATTTCCAAAGGTCATTAAAGACCCCTCCAAGCCTCTATGCCCAACACCAAAAGTGAACATTGATGTCTAGGTTGATATTTGATGCTTCAATTACAACAATAAAAAGCTCAATAAATATTTTATAGTATTGCAACTGTTTGTTTTAGTGATAATAGAAGAATCCACCTGGAGACTTGAAAAAATGACTTTCAAACATGCATACATAAGGCTGTTCTACTGCTGTTATTGACACATGGGAATAAAACTAGCCAATCAAGTGTTCTGAAACAAAGGATATAAAGAGCCTTTGGATCTAGCTGAATGTCTCTGTGCAGGCTTAGAGTCAGGTCATTCTTGATCAGCCAGCCCCCACCTGGCTTCCAGTTGATTTAAAAGTTATCAAGTCCAGCAGAGATCAACCAACCAATTCAGTCTAAACGAATGCCCAAGAGGAGCCCAGTGGTTGTCTGTGTGGAAGTTGTCAGAATTCGGGCCATTTCAGTGTACTTGTGATACATCAAATCTTGACAAGTGCAAAGAGCTCTCATTCCAGCAGATGCTTACTATATGGCATCAGCTGCACTTTGACATGCTCTTGAGAGCAAATGGCACTATTTGACTTCTTGCACATTCTCGAAAACCATCAAATAGAGTGTAAATGTGCTGATTCTACTTTTTCATATGTTTTCAGATCATTGTGACCTGGAAAACTCTATACTAACTTTTACTTTGGCATAAACTTTAGTTTGTATTTTACAATTAGATGTTGTATTTCTGTGTATGTCACCTTAACACTTCAGACTTCAAATATTGCCAAAGCTGGCTTTGAGGCTGGGGCTGCAAGAAATTGTCTTGCCTCAGTCGGCCAAGTATCTGGGAATACAAGTGTGTATTTCTATGAATGGTTTTGTGTACAAGCATATAAGCATTGTTATAATATATATATATATATATATATATATATATATATATATATATATATGAGGTTTATTTGAGGCTATCTATAAACATATAGCTTTTGTTCTAAAATCTACTCATGAACACAAGTTTTTAAGAATACCTTACACAAACAAAAAATATTCTGTCTTAGAAAAGTTTGAATATTTATGTTTTCATCATCTCCATAGAGGAGATGAAGAGTGTTACATGTCCATGTTCAATTCCTGACTAAAACATTATGCCCAAGTATCACATTAGATATGAAGCATGTCATTAGCAGTACATCTCTTTCATTAAGGATATGAGTCTGTCCAGACTCAAGTTATCATCACCACTTTGAAGATATCTTTACCATCCTTACCACCTAACAAGGTGGTTGGAAATGGTTAATAAAAACAATGACCACAAGGTGCACTTAGTGTGAATTTCCAGAGGTACATTTCTGGGTACAAGTATCTGCTGAAGTGAAGAATTTATACATATATCACTGATAATTATTGACAGGTACATTCTTCACCAACAATCTCAGTTCCTTTTCAACATATCTACCAAATTGCATTTATATTTTCTGTAGTCTGTGTCTAATATACAGTCCTTGATTTGGGATGATCAATATTTTAGAGATTGATACTATGATACTATAGACTTTGAGGACAGAGGCTAGCCCTCCAATCACACCAAAATTTATAATAAATAAATCAAATAGAAGAGATTTGAATATCTTGGAAAATCTCTTAACTATAATGGCAGAATTAATAGTTTGTTGTTTGTTCTGTATGTTAAATTTTAATACGAATTACAGTCTTAGAAGGCAATTTTCTCTCAAAAACAATAGAAGTTAAAATAAATTTGTATTTAAATATTTGAAGATATTTAAAATTTTTAAATAAATTTTATCACATTTCTTGCATTCAGTATGTTCTGATATTTAATTCTTAATATCTATTCTGTTATTTATGCTTAGTGCAATGAGGTTAAAGTAACAAAAATATAAATGTTAACTTGTATAATTGATACTGGACTCACAGCATCAAGTTATTAAGAATATGGTTACAATCAGCTTTCTGAATGTCAGGGAACATATTCTGAATTAAATTGGATTTGTATTATTTTTTTGTGATTTTCCTCCAACTGTTCTCTAATTTTACCAAGACCAGTCAGAGCATTGTGTTTAGAAAACATGCATCACTAATAACACATGCATGCATGTGAATTCATATCCAACCAATAACATCTATTACTGTTTGTGCAGAACCAAATAATAAAAGTTAATGTATATTAGATATATTATAGATAAATATCTAAGTTAAGAATATAGCAAATTCCATCAGCACTAAGTATTTATTCATGTCTTTGTAAAATCCAACCACTAGAAAGAGCATTGAGAAAATGCTAAGAAAGAGTTGCTTTAGAAATAAACTCTAAATGCATGTGGATGTGGCTCTTAGTAGTGAAAGTCAGATAGGTATTGTGAGTGACGATTGTCATAGTAACCATAACTTAGCAACAAGAAAAAGGTATGTGAATATCTTTGACTCTCGTGATGCTCCCTCCATAGCTAGAGTTTTATCCTGTGTTATTTCAAGACCTTGGCACTGTCTATTAGAACTCCAACTTACTCTTGTTTAATTGTGGTAATGTACTGTTGTAGGATTTACATGGACTGCTATTCAAGAGACCTTTTCCAGCAATTACAGAATATTCTACATTAATTTAGACTACAAAACTCAAAAGAAAAATAAAATTTTCTGTGATGTTAAGTACTGGAACACTGACTGGAGATGCATGATTAAGAAATATTCTATGAAAAATTTTCGACCAAAGTAGGAAAATAAAGGACCTGCTACTATGTAACGTTTTTATGTATGCAGGATAGAATCCACTCTTATTGTCAGTCCTCAATAGGCTTCGTTCCAGACAGACATTGATGGTAATCATACTTTTTCAGGCATCAGTCTATTGCTAATCTAGTATTTACCCACACTTCTGTTAAGCAGGGGGAAAAAAAACATGCTATCAGTCAAATTAGCAAAAATAAAACAAATAGAAATAACTAGCCTCCCCTCACCAAAAACAGCAACCCCCCCTAAATTCTACTTTTAATTTTGTAGTTTTTCAGTATGTCACAGAATCAAGTAGTGGAAAAAAAGGACTCAGCCGGGAGGTAGAATGTTGGTAGAGTGCTAGCCCAGCATACACACAAAAAAAGGACAAGTGGTTCCCATAAGTGTAAATGTTTAGTTACATAATTGTTACCATTTTCATTATTCATCATTTGAAAGGTTTTTTTTCCCCTCTTGTGGTACAGGAGATCGAATGCAGGCCCTTGAGCACGATAGGTGAGCATTGTCCCAGAACTGCACCATCAGTCCTGGAAAACATCCTTATAATCACATCAGTCATAATTATATCAAATTGTTAGTCTTCCTAACAGTGTGTGAGAAGATTCTACTTATCCATGGTTTTATAGGATTTTAGGTTCTTTGATTATTATCATTTTATTAGGGCAGGTAACAATACAGGCAAGGTAGATAACTTCCCTAAAATCATGAATTAGAGAAAGTGTTAGAAATGGGACCATGCAGTGATTAAAAAAAAGACATTTCCCCATTTGGGTTCTTGTACTTGAACACTTCACCCGGAGTTGCTGGCACTGTTTGGGAAACTTATGAAACCTGTGGGAGGTGTGGACTTGGTGGGGGAAGTACTTCCCTGGAGCAGACTTCGAGAGTTTATAGCCTTGCCCCATTTCGAATATTTTCTCTGTGCATCCTGTTTATGGTTGTAGGGGTTCAAGCTTTCCCCCCTGTTTACCTCCTACCATGCCTCCTATGTTATAACGGACTCTCCCTCTGGAAGTGTAAGCCTAAGTAAACTAGTGCTTCCATAAGCTCTTTTTGGTCATGATATCTTTTTACAGCAACAAAAATAGGTAGGAACTCAGGGACTGTGAGCATAAGCATCACTAGAATTTTGACAGTTGAAAGCTTACAGAGACTAGATCACTGTGCTGACTCACTGCCCTGAGAGCCTTTGTGTATTATCTCCAGCCACAAAGGAATGGTTGACTTTTAAAACTGAGCAAAAGGCTAGGGGACACACATTTCTTTCTTTTTATTTTATACAAGAAGCAACTGAAATATCAGTGAGCTACAAAGTGATCTCTGCTGTCCAAAACCAGACCCTATGGAAATAACACTGTGCATCTTTAGTGTTCATGTTAATTTATTATGTAAAAATCCATACCCAAAAGAGGGTAAAAAAATCAAGTTTCTTATTTTCAGCATCTATGTATCTTTACAGTAATATCAAACAGTAAAAATTGCCTACAAAATAAATTAACTCTAAATGATGCCTACTTTAAACTTAATCAAAGTTCACCTTAATGGTTTCAGTCAAAGAAAATCTACTGTACGGAAGAAATAACCACTATCATCCTCTGTAGCCTCTGTCGAGGTATTGACACTCAAGTTAATATAAATGCTTGCTGAACAGGGAGCAATTTTATTCGAACTGTCATCTATGTTACTCTGCTAAGCAGTAAGTTTTGTTACACTTTAATTGAGAATTTTATACATGCATGTAATGTATTTTACCAAATCTATGTTTTTCCCATCCAGTTCCTCCCTATCTTCCCAATACATTTTCCTTCCAACTTCATGCGATCCATTGTTGTATTTAAACTGGCTGGATCAATTTCGTCCTGCCTCTATGTACATGGACATAGGACCAGCTGCTTGAGCGTATTTAGCTTTTTCTAGAGTTGTTTCCCTGAATTAAAGTTACTCTCCCTCTCCTGGCAATAATCTGTTGCCAGTAGCACCACAACCTAGGGTCAGATTTTACAGGCGTTTCATCCATTCATGCGGGAATCTGGGGTGGCCTGATCTTCTGCAGGTCTTGTTGATGTAGTCACGATTGCTGTGGGTTGACGTGCGCAATAGCTAGCTCTCATGGAGCAAACAGTGTCACAATTCAGCCACCATACCCTTGGCTCTTAGATGTTTGTGCTTCCTCTTCCTTGATGATCTATGAGCATCAGGGGAGGAGATATTTTATATATATGGAGAAAGATATAGATAGATATAGATAAGATATAGATATAAATATGTAGATTAGATAGATGATAGATAGATAGATAGATGATACATAGATACATAGATAAAATGCCCACTTTAGAACAGAGAACTCCATGCTCTCATATTTTCTGCAAATTGAATAGCTGTCTTTGTAAGAGTCATCATGTACCACAAAAAAAGAGAGGCTGCTCTGAGGATGAGAGGTACACTAATCTAAGGGTATAGGATAAAAGTTTACCAGGCAATTTGAGACTGTATCCATTTAGCAGGGGAGAAAAATAGATCTGAGTTTTTCCCTAGGATGGGTGGCTTAACCAGTTAATATCAAACACGCATTCCTTCTTCAGGAGAAAAATTTTAAGTTCAATTAGAAAATAGTTGGTTACTCTCATAACATTGCTAGTACAATTGGACCACTGGGCATATCTTACTGGAAAGGCATTATTGTAGCTCTCAGGGTTCACATCTGGGTAAAATGATTATTGAATGTTTTTTGCTCCTTAATGTCACAAACACAACATTATGGTATTTTCAAAGCTACCCAGGAAGGACAAAGCTCCTATATCAATACCAGTTTAATTTCTCTACTGGGGATTAATAGAGAACAACAGCCACATCCTGTAATGTTTGAGGAGTTGTTGCCTGTGGAATCCCACTGACCAGTGTTACAATAAATTGTATCTGTTCAGCTTAGGAAGCCAATAACTGACACAAAGAGACTGAGAGGTAATTCAAAGCTGCAAGCACTAGGCTGGGCAGAATCTAAATTGCTACCAACCTAACAATAAACTAATTAAACTATTCTAATCCTCATAACCTGCATATATATCCCAAGCCCTTGCCAATCTGGTATTTCTCGGGCAGCTTCTCTGCTCCAATTCTCTTTCGCTGTCAACCTTCAACTCTTACCTGTCAACTCCCTGCTCCTCCCCTCTCCAGGAAGTCCCGCCTTCCACTCCCTGTTCTTCTGCCCAGCTGATTGGCTAAACAGTGTTTTATTGACAGTTGTTACACCCATTCAAGACATTCCTCCACAATCCAACCTCTTAAAAACACATAATCCATACCTGGGTTTCGGATTTTTATTTCATAGCCTATGGTGTCAGAAGAGGCATTGTACCCTGTCGTAGGATAGCCCTATTTAAACTCCAACTATATGCAAGTATTTTAAGAAATATCAACACTAGTGGATCTCCATATTGTATTTTCAAAGGTCTTTACTGTCAGTTATTCCTCTCCAGAGACCCCCCTCTACCCTGCCTTCCCATCCCACCCTATATCACTCTACCTGTGTTCTATTGTCTTTACTTGGAAATAGCTCCCCATGGCTTCCTATTAGTGAACTGTTCAATTAATTCTTTCATTTCTCCCCCTGTACACACTGTTCACAATTGGAAAGTTCCGTAGTTCTTCCTAAGATATCTAGTATAAAAACTTCATCTCTATTTAAAAAATAATATTGTTGTGCAGACTGAGTATAAAAATGTTCTTAGGAAAAGTTCAAGAAAGTCTTTGTGATTCCACTAAAATTTCATGGCCTCCATCAAGCCAAACCTCTTGCTCTTCATTAGAAAGAAAAAAAAATGCCTTTCAGTATTTCTTCCAAATAAGTATTTGATTTTCCCCCAGGAAACAGCCTATAGCTAAAACAATAAGCATTAGTTTACTTAAAACTAAATTAATTAAAACTCACTGCCTAGGTTTCATTTGGTAGCATTTAAGAGATATGAATATTTTAACCCAGACCAGAGAATCCAACTTGGGAGATTTACTCTGAACACCATTTTACCTAGAGGAAATTACACATTTTCTGAATTAAGAGTGATTTTGCAAATATTTTCAAAATAAAATATAAATGTTCTTTTATTCCATTATAATTAAGTTGGTAATAATAATATTTATTTTTATATTATACTGTAATTTCATTATTTATTCCTTCCCTTTTCTTGCTCAGATCCTTCCTATTTACCCCTTTGCTTTTAAACTCCTCTACCTTGTGATTATAGTGGAAATCCTATATCAACTGGTGATACCCTGTTCTGTATGTGGAGAATAATGCAAAGAATTTTTCATGGCTTCCCCTAAAGGAAGCGATTAGTCAAGAGACAAATTTAGCCATTACTGACTACGATTTAATGTGTGAAATATAGTAAAAATAAATTCTGGAAGAAAATCATCAGCATTATATCCAAATGAGGGTTGACAGCATATGGCAAAATGATATTGCAAAGTGAATGTCTTTTTAACTGAGATTTGGATGGATCTGTGGCCAGATAGATCAGTCTGGACAACAATATACTCTTGTACGTGGGAATGTGATCAAATTAGCTCAAAGAGTTTGGTTTGTCGTATCTTCTCCAAAACACATTAAAATGGAAACACATTACTACAATAAAACATGTCAAATATGGAGAGAGGGAGTATCTACAAACAAAGGCTAGAGTGGGGAAGGTAGACTACATCTTGCTTTAAGAAAAATTTACATGAGATAAAGTAGCTCAAGGTACATGAAATGCTGTGTTCAAGAGTAGAACATATAGGGCTAGAGAGGGTGATAGATACATGGAATACCAACTAATATTTGAGGTGATAAGTGATGAAAAAGTCAAAATGTATTTAAAACACTGTGCAGGAAACATAAAGAAACATGCTTTGCAATAACTAGGCATGTGAGATGTGATATTCTAATTTGTCCTTTAAAAACAACCTTTTTCAGTACGGTTTCTGAATTAGCTTTCTTACTTTAACGTTGTTTCCGGCAGGCTCTGATATCTTTGTTCTCTTCACCGTTACTGACTTCTTTGTTCTAAAACCTGCAAACAGTGTTTTCTTCTACACTTCACCTGTGGAAAGTCTTGGCTAACGCCACTTACTTCATTTTCTCCATGTGCAGTTAGCCACATTTCTAGTACACAATGTCTGACCAGCACTCACGAATCAATTTGACAACTGTGAATATATTTTTTCCTCTTTTGGATTGTCTCTCAACTAATTACATTCAAGATTTTAAAACTTGTCCGCTTTACACTATGGAATTCATTGCCAAGTTATTTGAAATACCTCGTAAGAGCTGTTAACCCTCCATTAAGGGTATCTCCCGAAGGCTTGAGTTAGTTACATGGACTGCCAGTGGTTTTTCCCACTGTTGATTTTATTAGATTGGTTTGGCTGTTTCATTGTGGCTAGCAGTCACCCATGTCATAAATGTCCCTCACCATCCCCGGTGTGGACATGCTGCTAAATCACCCTTCTCCCAGGCACTTTGGTATTCTCTTTGAATTCACTGAAGGACTTTTCTCAGCTTTTCTTAGTCCCCTTACATACTAGATACCTGCAACTATGGCATTCATATTTACAGCCTTTCTGAGGAAAAAAAAAATACTAAGCATTGTGATGCAAATTCCCGTAACAGAAGATGGTATGGCCAAATAGTAAAACTGTTACCCTCCCAGCAGTCTACAAATCATACATACTGACACTGCGGTACAGCTGTAGCAGTGGTAGCAATAGCAAGAGTAATGGTTGTGTCAAACAATGCCTGGTACCAGAGATCTTGGAAAGAACATTCATGGTATTTGAGCCCAATAAAACAGCACCTGTGTCCTTACACAGAAGCTTGAGTGATGAGTACAAGCATTTGGCTTTCTTCTTGTGACATCTATTGCTGAATGAAGGATGACCCCATCTTCTCTTTGTGTTCCCGTTATTTATTTGTCCATGTATTTATTTACCTATTTGTTTGTTTGTTGGATGTTTTGAAAATGACTTATCTATATGCTTTTGGATGTCTTAGAAATGATTGTTTAGATCAGGCTGCCCTCAAACTCAAAGATCAGTTTGCCCCTATCACCTATGTGACAGAATTAAATATGTGCACCACCATGACACCTTTCTTACTTTTACTGATGATACACGTGAGAGTGGTTCTTCTTCCAGAGAAACTTTCTAATGTCATCTTCCCAGTTACACATAAAATTTCTTTTTTAAATTGTGCCATCTCTATGTCTATTTTTAAACTTTTTATTGATTCCCTGTGAATTACACACCATGCACCCCAATCCCACTCATGTCCCCATCCCTCCACATACACCCTTTGCCCTTGCAATGTCCTCCACAAAAGACAACAATAAAGACATCAAAAAGAGAAAAGAAAAGAAAAATAACATAAAAATAAACAAATAATCTAAAGCTGCAGTGTGTCACCCAGTAGACGCCTTTCACCAAACATCTTTACTTGCAAATGTTCATCGCAATGAGTGATTGGTCTGGTTTGAGGTTCCTGGCTTCTGTTACACTGTCAATACTGGAGCCTCACCAGAAATCCTCTTGGGCGTCTTGCTGGTGCCCTGCATTATAGAGTTCCTGCAGCTTTGGTTCCACACGGATGGGGTAGATATTGTGTTGGGCAAAGTTATGCCCTGGGACTGGACTTGGGTGGTGGCTGTTCTGTTCATCACGCCAACTCTCCTGAATCCATGTCACCACCAGGGCCTGATCACCTGCTTTGGGCAGGCAAGGGGTGTGGCTAGCACTCTTTCTAGTGGCAGCTGACTAAAAGCAGTACTGTTATCCTGTGCTCATGCTTAGCTAGGGGTGGGGCCAGCTTCCCCCTCCTCCCCCGCTGCCCTCTCCCTGCCTGCCCTGGGTTTCACACCCTCATGGATTGCTCTCCCATTCCCATGTCACCAGAACCAGCTCTACCATGCTGCCCAGGTGAGGTGAGGTGTGGGCCAGCTCTCTTATCTCTATTTTTAACTTTACTTAATTTTACAAAATATATACATGCACGCCAAAGTAGACAGGAAAAAAAAAACCAGTAGGCCTCAGGCCTACACAAAAACTCTAGACAACCAAGATATTCTGAAAGTAAGAGAGACAGTCTTCTCTAAGGAAAAGAATGGCCATTGGTTATTGAATACCAACAGGCACCCCTGAATAAATATAGACAAGTAACAAACAATGAGCAAGTTATGTTTAGAAACATATATATATGTGTGTGTGTGTGTGTGTGTGTGTGTGTGTGTGTGTGTGTGTAATAAAGATGAAAAATCGGCCATTATTTTAAAACAGATCAAGAAGGGACATATTGAAAGAAATGGAAGGTATAAATGATGTTGTTATAGTATTGTCTCAATAGTAAAAGAAAAAAATAAAACAAAATTAAATTAAATCTTAAAAAATAGCTGAGGGCCTTCCTTCAACATAGGTTATATGGTTTTGAACATACATTCCTATTCTTCTACATGATGGATCTAAGCTTAATAGGCATGTGTCATAATCCTTTACTAATTTGTAGAAGGAGACCTATTTTTCTTATATTTGTATGTCTTTGTATGATCATCTATATCAATGAATTAGTAACAATAATCTGCATTATGCCAAGTTATAGTTTAGTTTTGTATGCAAGGAACAGAAAAAATTAGAGGTAAATAACTCAAACAATAAAAAAGTTACATTTTCTAAGTTGATTTTTTTAACCTTAGTATTTCTACTAAGATATTGTTTTATGGAGACAACTTTTTAAGATAATACACATCATACCTACAGATTCTGTTCATTAATACTTTTTTATCCTTTTGTGGATATTTCTCCCTTCTGAGATTTGCTCTCTTTGTTTTCTTATTTGTTAATTATGGCAGCTCCCTTTATAGTTTCAATACATGAATCTGTTGTTTCTTGAATTTCAGAGATTTGAGTTGTAAATCTCTTTGCTTCTCCTGCTCTTTGGCATAGTAAATTACATTTTCAGGTCTTGGTTGAATTCTGATATTCTTTTTTTTTAATAATTTTTTTACTTTTTAGATATACATTTCTATTACTACATATATATTATAAACTACATACAACAAGAAGAACCACAAAATGATCAGGAATTATATTAATGTTATATTCATAGTGTTTGGGCTATTTTTATTTAGCAACCTTGAATAAAACATCTTTCCTATCTCGGTGAGTCTAAAATTCTGAATGTAAATCAATATAGACCCAGATATGAATCCACACACATATGGTCATTTGATTTTTGACAAAGAAGCCAAATCCATTCGATGGAAAAAGGATAGCATCTTCAACAAATGGTGCTGGTCTAACTGGATGTCTATGTGTAAAAAAATGCACCTGGACCCCTATCTGTCACCTTGTACAAAACTCAAATCTAAGTGGATTAAAGACCTCAACATAAAACCAGAGACACTAAATCACTTAGAAGAAAAAGTGGGGAAGAGCCTGGAACATATTGGCACAGGAGACAACTTCCTGAACAGAACACCAACAGCCCAGGCATTAATGTCAACAATTAATAAATGGGACCTCATGAGGCTGAAAAGCTTCTGTAAGGCAGATGACACCGTAAAGAGTACAAAGCGACAGTCTACAGACTGGGAAAAGATCTTCACTAACCCCACATCTGACAAAGGTCTAATATCCAAAATATATAAAGAACTCAAGAAATTAAATACCACCAAACCAAATAACCCAATCGAGAAATGGGGCATGGAACTAAACAGAGAATTCTCAACAGAGGAATATCAAATGGCTGAGAAACACTTAAAGAAATGCTCAACCTCCTTAATCATCAGGGAAATGCAAATCAAAACAACGCTGAGATTCCATCTTACACCCATCAGAATGGCTAAGATCAAAAATTCAAGCGACACCACATGCTGGCGAGGATGTGGGGAGAGAGGAACACTCCTTCATTGCTGGTGGGAATGCAAACTAGTACAACCACTTTGGAAATCTATCTGGTGCTATCTCAGAAAAATGGGAATAGGGCTTCCTCAGGACCCAGCTATTCCACTCCTTGGAATATACCCAGAAGATGCTCCAGCACACAGCAAGAAAATTTGCTCAACCATGTTCATAGCAGCCCTATTCATAATAGCCAGAACATGGAAACAGCCTAAGTGTCCCTCAGTAGAAGAATGGATAAAGAAACTGTGGTACATATACACTATGGAATACTATTCAGCTATTAAAAACAAGGAATTCCCAAAATTTGTGGATAAATGGATTGAGCTAGAAATGATCATAATGAGTGAGTTAACTCAGAAGCAGAAAGACTCAAATGGTATATACTCACTTATATCTGCATATTAGCCCAACGGGCATGTCCCACGAAAGCCTTCACTTACCAGGAAACAGAGACAGAGGAGAGGACATTCTAGTGGGACTCTAGATGTGAGATTCATGAGAGAAAGGCAAAGTAGAAGGACCCAGAGGGTCCTAGGAGCCTACAAGTAGAACATTATGATAGGCAGATTTGGGC
The DNA here is from genome assembly GCF_964271855.1 of Acomys minous. Classification (NCBI taxonomy): domain Eukaryota; kingdom Metazoa; phylum Chordata; class Mammalia; order Rodentia; family Muridae; genus Acomys; species Acomys minous. The sequence goes on along the minus strand of NC_140484.1, from coordinate 126,418,109 downwards.
ACAGGGGTCCCACTCAAACTAGGCACCAGACAAGGACAATACAGGCGGTAAACCTTAAACCCCTACCCAGATCTAGACAATGGACAGAACACTCTCCACAGTAAAGTGGAGAGTGGGATATTACGTTCTCACACACTCTGGTGCCACACCTCTGACCATGTCCCCTGGATGGGGAGACCTGATGGCACTCAGAGGAAGGACAGCAGGTTACCAAGAAGAGACTTGATACCCTATGATCATATAGAGGGGGAGGTAATCCCCCTCAGGAACTGTCATAGGGGAGGGGAATAAGGGGAAAATGGGAGGGAGGGAAGAATGGGAGGATACAAGGGACGGGATAACCTTTGAGATGTAACAAGAATAAATTAATTAAAAAAAAAAAAATGTACACACCAATAGAGGCAATAAAGATAAAGATAGTAAAAAAAAAAAAAAAAAAAAAAAAAAAAAAAAAAATCAATATCTATCATACCTTCTCTCTATCAACTGAAAACATCTACCTAGACCTAAAAACATCTTAAACTCAAAACAACTAAGCTTAACTGTGAAACTAAACTATCTGTTCTTCATCCCCATCAGAGACTTAAGAAGGATTAAAATTAATTTCCTGAGTAAAGAGGAAGTACAGGTTAGCAGCTTCCAAATTCTGAGGACTTGCTTACCCTGTCTTTATTCTTTGAACTTTTACCTTTTCTCTAGCTCATGGTTATATTTTATGAAGCCTTGGGACAAGCTCAAGCAAATGCACGTGGACAGTCTGCCCTACACAGCAGGAGTACTCATCTGAGTCCTAAAGGATGAGTCAGATTTCACTAGGCAGTAATGGATGAAGTAGTCATAAGAAAGACATTCCATGTTATTAAATAGGTTGACAGTAAAGATAGATACCCTAGTCAGAGAACACTGATCATTTCAGATAGTTAGAATGAAATAGATCTAAGAATCCTAACAGATATGAGGAAGGTGGGCTTAGAAGTCTAGTTAAAAACAAAATAAAGTCAAATAAATAAAGCCAAAATAGTGAAGAACTTAGCTTCTTCCACCATGCCATTTGTCCTGCAGACTATAGTCACACAGAAAAAAGAATTCAAGAACTTGAGTGGAATAAAGTTTGTGGGCCTGTGGTATAGTTGACTGGGCAAGAGTTAAGTTGTTATAAACAGACTCGTAAATGTAGGAATCTATTTAATGGTGAAACAGGTAACCACAGTGTTACTTCAAGTTCATACAGTGCGTGGACCATAGTAGGTGCCTTAGTAGGTATAATAACCAATACCTTCTCTCCCTTTGTAAAACACAGAAGCTACATCAAGATAGTGTAGTTAAAGAATGAAAAGCATATATAGTTCTGTAAGAGGACAAGAAAAACAACACATTTAGAAAAGATAGAGAAAATTACCTATAATTATCCTTGGTATGTGTAACATATTACACATATATTTAAAATAATTATTTTATGAAATGAAAATTAATAAAATTAAACTAATTTTTGAAATAAAAATTGAGATTGTAAAATATTTCAGTTGGGTGTAGAGTGTGAAGGTATTAAACCTATACTTGAACATTAGAAAAACTTTAAGCGGCAGAAAAAAAACTAGAAGGTTATGAATGGTCAGAGACCAGTTAAACAATTATTTAATATCAAAGAGACTGCCAGTCACAGACATAGGTGAGGGGAGTAGGCGGAAAGCGGGAGGGAGGGAGTAATGGGAGGATACAAGGGTTGGGCTAACAATTGAGATGTAATATCAATAAATTAATAAAATAAATTAATTAATTAAAGAAAAAGAGACTGCCAATCAATTTCATTTTCTACTGTCCAAAAGTTGGGTCGTGCTTGCATTTTGCTTCAAGAATAATAAATTTTTTCCTAACCCTTCTCCAATTCTGTCATATCCTTGTACACACACATCAATGTTTTATGGGCTTATGCCAGACAAGTTACAATTGGGAGAAAAACAAAGCACTGAGAAAGGTGTTACAAAGCCGAGGAGGTCTATGTGCACATTCTGGAAATTTTAGCACATTTTCATATTTCTCTGCTTTCTAAATAATATTCCACACATTTTAAAATTTCATTTAATCCTTTCTCAGTTCATATATCTCATATTGTTATTTGGTCAAAAAATTCATGGTCTATAAATACATGTATATTTCTACATATGTATGAATCCATATATGTAGCTGTAATTTAATTTTTGCTATACCTTTTTGTAGCACAAACTTTCTAACTCTACAATGTAATCTTTCTCTCTCCCCTTTTTTGCTACATGACTTTTTTTTCTTTTTTTTGAGTTGAGTGTACTGGGGATATTATAGGGCGTATGCTAATAACAATCTCCCTACCTGCCCCAGTTCTGCTTGATGTAGTGTTTACACTGATTTGAAAACACTGATTTTCCTTATGTCACAAACAAACCAAAGTGCTAAGACATTGCATCATTTATGTAATATACCTAGCCCTTTAGATGCTTGCCAATCCTGGGAAAAACCATTGCCTGTCAGATGCGGTTTCATAGGCCCCATGACATCAGAATATGCATTACAAATGGTTCTTTATGAGAGCAGTAAATCTGTGTCTTCCCACAGATGCCAGAATCTTTTCAAGACATCCACAACCAGAGGTATTTGTCGTGTTCCTTTTTGATTTAAAGTAAATTTTTACAGTTTGCTAGATCACCATAATTTTGCAATCTCCATGACATATTTCTCTGTGACAGCAAACTGATCTATTGCCATGTATTAGCTGTGACCTGAGTATTTCAACCCACCAAGTGATATCAGTCACTTTGTTTGCGTGGCATGTAGCTCAAAACAATACACATGAGATAATAAAATATTTCTGAAGTACAAATCTCATGCATTGTATTCATACTGTTACTATAGTAACCACTCTTGACATGCGACCCATTGTTTGTGGTTTTTAAAAGTACAATAGGGAAATAAGTCACCCCACAACTTATTTTCATTGTATGATAAACTCCATACCTCCTACACAATTTGATGGTTCTATATTCCCTCAATCAATCAGCATTCTTCAATGTGTCTAGCAGTTTAATTATATTTATATCCTCTATATTACTGAAAACATGCTATATTTTTCTTCTGTAGTGAGGTTCTTTCATGTCTTATTATTCACTCAAAATTCAAGTGCGATGATGAATAGAAAAAGATTTCCTTTGGTGTGAAAACTGGATACTTTTTCTTTCTCTTTCCTCTTTTTTTTTTTTTTTGGTGTGTGTGTGTGTGTGTGTGTGTGTGTGTGTGTGTGTGTGTGTGTGTATTCTTTGTCTATAAATTTGTTGATGGAAATATGGTGTTTTCCATATATTATATACTTTACTATCCTCCTGCGATCCATTTGTTAATTTTTGGGGGGATTATGATATAATCATTGGCCTGCAACATCTTTTTTTGTTTTCTTTGTTGTTGTGGTGGTTTGGTGTTCATGCAGTGCTCACTGCAAATGAGTGTGGACAAAGTTGTTCTTTATTGTTTCGAAAAAATGAAAGAAAATTGTCATTATTCTTCAAACATTAGATAGGATTACAAAGTAAAGCCATCTGATCCTGTGCTTTTGCAAGCTAGGATCTGGCTAATTATAAATGGAGAGTGATTCATAAATACAGTCTTTCCATGTATTTAATCCCAGCACTTGGGAGGCAGAGACAACCGGATCTTCATGGGTTTGAGGCCAGCCTGGTCTACAAAGTAAGTCCGGGACATCCAACACTACAAAGAGAAATTCTGTCTCGAAAAGTAAAGCAAAAGGAAACAAAATAAATACAGTCTTTTCAGTCTGTATAATTGTACTGTATAATTATCTGAATAATATATATATGTACATATATATTAGAAATATATACATAAGAGGTCATGAATTTGAAAGAAAGCAAAAGAGGTTCATGACAGGGGTAAAGATGGAATAAGAAAAAATTGGGAGGGAATGATATAATTTCATAAGATAAATAATATTATTAAAAATAAATGAAATGCAGGAAAGTGTCCTTAATATGTTCACTTCTCATCCTATTTTCAAATTTGTTATCAGTTCCTTATTTTTAAAGCAAGATTATAATATGCATAAAATAAAAATATTGATCCAATCAGCTATTGCAATAATACTGAACTGCTTCCTACTGGGATTTAATTATTTGTATCCCACCATCTCAATGAAAAAAATTTAATTATTTGCTGCTTTCTTAGACATTATTTTTCCTTTGATTCTCAATCTCTGTTCATCAGGTGAGTATAGTGTGCCAATATATTTTTAATCGTAGCTCTGTTATTACAATTAATCAAGTGATTGATTATAAATTGATTCCTATATTTACTGAATATTCCAATTTCTCTGACTGGGGAAAACAGCATTAATACTTAAAGATATTTTTATGATGTTGTTTATGTGACCAATAGAAGGTAGCAATGTGGGGTTCAAAAGCTCAAACAGCATTAAAAGGACTCAGCGAGCTTGCAGAAGACCAGGTTCAGTCTCTAGCTACCACTTGATGACTTACAACCCTGTACAACAGAAGCTGCAGGGGCTTTGCCACCCTCTTCTGGCTTCCTAGGGCACAAGGCCTGCATACATTACAGTTATATACATGTACACAAAACATTCATACACATAAAATACAAACAAACAAACATTTAAGGAACAGAAGGCACACATATATGAAGGTACTATCCTATGAGCACTGTAGTGAAATATCTAAACAAAAATATACTATGCAGGGGCTAGAATCTGTATGCATCTTAACTGATTTGTCCCCTGCCTGAAAAAAAAAGCTCAATGTACAAAGTACTTAAAGGAATATTAACTAATTAGTATAGTTTTATATTACTGCATCCTTTTCTTGTTTATATTTTTGAGAACACTAGTGAGAAATATCCAGTACCTAGAGGCCATAAGAGTATCTGTGGCACTCAGAGGAAGGACAGCAGATTACCAAGAAGAGACTTGATACCCTATGAACATATACAGGGGGAGGTAATCCCCCTCAGTCACAGTCATAGGGGAGGGGAGTAAGGGGAAAATGGGAGGGAGGGAAGAATGGGAGCATACAAGGGATGGGATAACAATTGAGATGTAACAAGAATAAATTAATAAAAATTTTTTTTTAAAAAAGAGTATCTGTTAAACCCTACAATCCAGATGGCAGGACTCTGCCTATCTGCTTGCTTTCTTGGGCGATTTTTGGTTTTCATTGGGAATTGGTTATAAGTTATTATTGGTCTTATTTAGAGAGAAAACAAGGTTGGACTCAAGGATGTCTCTCCTTTTCTTTATCTTTCATTCTTAGGTTTGGAGATAGGGGCTGAAAAGAAAGAATGGGAAATACAGAAATATATAGGGAAGATAGAACAAAAAGTAGATTAGCGAATCTACTTCTCAAGTTAATGTCTCAATTGTCACTCACAAGGTTATTTTTAATTCACTAGTATTTAAATTTGTATACAGATGCAAAATAAGTTTAATTTTAAGTGCATTGGTATAGAATTCAAATTGAAGACTATTCTTCACACGCTATATATAATACAAGGTTTATATCCAATATTTTGAAAGTGCTATTGCAGGCTGTTTAGGATAAGTAAGTTATACAGCTTAATTGTTAGTTGATCAAATCATGCTCTATTTTTATCACACCAATATACATCCTAGGTGTAACATTTAGATATGATTCTATAGAAAGATAAAATAGTTAAATAAGGTTTGCAAAAACCTCAGAGACATACAGAATATGGCATTTAAATATGTTTTTATTATTTCAAAGATATTTACAATGAGACAGGTTAACTCCTGGCAACACCCAGCCTACCTCAGAGAAGATGATGAGCATCAAAGAACATCCTTATGGAGATGGCTTCAAATGTGGCAAACAAGCCACTGGATAAAAGGTCTTCATGCCTAAAAACGAGCAAGCTTGGATTCAGGTAGAATTGATGGCCAAACTCTGCCATCCAGAATAAACAAGTCCTTAACAGTTCCTGCCTCACATATATGTCTGTCAGATATATTGGGCCAGAAGGCTGAAGGTGATGCTCCAACATCATAGTAAATTCTGGGTGACTGCTCAGGCAGCAAAATATCTCTGTCATTTTTCTCCTTTGGGAAGCTGCTAACCAGTACTCCCTCTATACACAGGTAATTAATTTTATGCCTTATCAAGTCTCTGATGACGTTGAAGACCATATAGTTTAGTGTTACAATTAATATTACATGTTTAGGGGTTAGGATGTTTTAGGTCTAGATAGAAGTATTAAGATGATAGAGATGAGATAATACTCACCAAGATAGGATCAAGCTTTAAATAGCTAAAGCACTAGGAATGTAACACATGTATATGTAATCGCTGATGGTTTTGTAGTTATTCTTGCTGTACGTAGTTTATTGTATATATGTATAATAATATAAATGTATATGTAAAAATATTTAATAAAAATAAATTAATATCTGTTATTTTATTCTCTTTTTAAAGTTTTCCTACATCTTTTTTATTTTTGGCTACTTTTAATTTTTTTCATATATACATTTATATTATCAAACATATATACAATAAACAACCTATTTTATCTTCTTGAGCATTTCCTTTTTTCATTTCACTCGAACATTCACCTAGAGGATAGGAAGATAGAAAATGATGACTCCTGCATATGACATGACCATTGCAATCATGAACATACAGCCACAGGAAAAACCTGCACATGCTTACAGAAAAAAAAAAAGACCTTAAATAAGAGGGACTCTACTTGGGAAGAAAGGGGAGTCCAAAAAGACTTGCCAGGAAGAAAGTGATTGGTGAGGAAAATTATATGAAATAAATAAATTGTCCCCAAATGATTTAATATTGTGTATGATGTATGACAAGATTTATTTGTGGAGTGTTCCCACTGTCAAGGCCGTGTTTCTCCGAAGTGTTTGGGAAGACTCCCTTTTACATATCAATAAATTCATATAAAACAGTGACACCATTCATATGCTTCTTTATGCTCAGTTTCGTGCACGTTTTATACCCATGACTAATTATCTCTGAATTCTTCAGTGTTTAAGCTACTAGAGTTTTAGAAGACCCCATATGTACTTGTTGGTATGATACTGGTTATGGCCTTTCTCCGTACTTTGTGTCTTCAGAAGTGATTCATCTTTTCTTCACTCAGGATTTCAATTATTATAAAAACAGAAGCTATGAAGTTTAATAGGATTTTATGGTCAGTAAAAACTTTAAAGAAAAAGGCATATACAAATAATTTCTTCTTTTAAAAAAGCAAGCATTTTTCTTCACCTATTTTGCCTTTCATAACACCCTACATTACCTGTTCTTTAAATCTGCAATAGGATTTTGTTTATTGTAAATGAGTTATATTCCCCAAGTCTTACATTTTGTTGTTCCTGTATGAATTACATCATTACAAATTACATTTTGTGTTTATAGCCACAGTATAAAATTGACAGTGCTTTTTCCTTATCAAGTCACATTAGTAAATATTTCTATTAATTATAATCATTTGCTATCTTTGCAGAGTTTCTTGGTTTACATGAATATATTGGCAAATATTATTTTGTATCTTTCTCTATGTCCTGTGTGCATTTAATTAAGTTCTTTTATGTCTCCTGCAATGGCTGCAGTGGTCAGAATTTCAAATGCATTGTTAAACAGAAAAAGAATTTAGGAGCAGCTTAATCTCCCCTCTTGTTCGGAAGGCATCTTTGCTGTAGGCTGATGGTTAACAATCTTTATGAGAATAAGGAAGTCCTTTCTACTTAGAGCCACCTTAATTTCCTCAGTTATTTACTGGAAACCTTTTCTGTGAGAAAAGAAACATGAAAACTTAAAGTGTATGCAAGTAAGTAGTTACAATTATACAATGAATATGGACCTATCTTTACTTTCTCAATGAAAATTTTAATTTATTTTTATATGGTTATTTTATACTGTTTGTGGAGTTCTGTAGCTGAAATCTTTGTTTATCTGAAAATCGTACTGTTGCTGTTTACTCCTACATTTGGCTCTTAATTTCCTCATAACTACAATGACTAGCATCATTTTATATTACTAGATAGTTGAAGGAGGCTACTCTGTGAGATTCTGATCCCTTCGGGTGTTTGAACTGACAATAGATTTGGTATGATTGAGACGATTTAAATGTTTTAATGTATTTGTTGGATATGCTTTTTAGGTTATACATATTTGCATTCTGTACTTAGTTTATAGTAAACCAATGATAATATTTTTTAGAAGAAAGCAGGCACCACCAATACACCATGTCTACTCATTGCTTTCATTGCATTAAAGTCTTTTAGAGTTGGCCAATGTGTACTTTTCTTTTATGATCACAGACAAATAAATTTAGTGCTGTAATTTTAATGTATATGAATATAATTTTAAATTATAAAAAATGCTGCATATACAATCTTCAGATCATATAAATCTCTTGCCTTTTATTAATTTAGAAACAATGTTGAAATATACAAAATAGATGTTTCAAAAAACTGTCATTAGTGACACTTTCATCATACAGACCCCAGGGTCTCACTGCAATCTCTAAGCAGTCATACCTCACAAGCAAACACATGTGCATTAGCTGTAGGTAATCCTTTTAAGAGGCATAAACAGAAGGTGAAACATATAAACACAGAGTGGAAAAATGCTAATCCCAGGGGCGTCACACAAACCGGCAATAAAAGCCCTTTTGAAGGAACTTGTGGGACTCCACAGAAACCTCTACAATTCGGAGGTCAGTTTGTTAGAATAAATGCACTGGGTTAGATGGGTGCATAGTATGTTTCACCTTATTATTTTTATGCCAGGAAGAAAAATATGGTAGAAATGTTTATGGAAATATATAGTGAGTAAATCTATATACCAAGTAAGGCTGGAACTGTTCTAAAGGGCAGATTGTAGAACAGATAATGCAGTCAAGTAGCTGACAGTATTTGCTAATGCAAGTCTGAAAAGCTGTATTATGTTTGTGTGTACCCTGGTATCTAGACAGAACTTACTACTGAAAATTGTCCTCCAAACTCCACCCACTAATGTGGCATATGCATATGTGCATTTTCATGTGTGTGCTTTCATGCACACATATTACACAAATAAATACCTTATAATAATAATAAAATGAATTTTTAAATTATTGAAAGGGCAGGTTTTGTTGCGAGTTCTCAGACTGGAATAGCTTACATTCATTTGTGTTTTCTTTTTATGACTTTTCAGCTGCTTCAGAAATATTTTTTTAGCTTTAATGATTTATTTATAAAACTTTCTACCTATTTATAAAACATTTTTAAAAAGTGATTTGGAGGATTGGCAAATGTATAAAGTTCTCCAAAAAAAAAAATGGCATTGATGAGATTTCTTTTTTTATTAATTAATTTATTTATTTACTCCCTCTACATCCTGATCATATCTGCCTTCCTCCTCTCTACCTGGTCCCAAACTCCCTTCCACTTTCCTCATCCATCTCTCCTATTCCTCACAAAAAGGGAGCCTCCTCCCCCACCCAACCACCCCAGCTCACCACGTTGAGTCAGGGCTGAGTGTGACTTCTTCTCCTGTGGCCTGGAGAGGCAGCCCCTGGAAATATTAATTGTAATACTGAAGATCATCCACATTTCATTACAAACCAAGGTTGCTCTGACTCTGTTCCTTCTTTGCAGTTCCAGACTTATGTCTTACAGTCTTCCTTTTCCCTCTGGACACATGCTAGTGTTCTCACATAAATCCTTCAGCACAATCTGAGAAATCAGATACCATATTTTCTCAGTTTTTATCTAGTATGTTTGCATAGATTTATTTTTCAGTAGTTAGTGAAGTAACTCAGTAATATTGTTGTTATTAATTTTATTTTATTTTTATTATATTTCTTTTTTACATATACATTTGTATTATTACACATATATACATAAACTACATACAGGAAGAAGAACCACGAAACAATCAGGAATTATATAAATGTTACATTCATAGTGTTTTAGGTATTTGTATTTGGCAACCCTAAAGAAAACATCTTTCCCATCTTGGTGAGTCTAAAATTCTGAATGTAAATTAGTATCTATCATATTTAATGTCCACCAACTTAAAACATCTATCTAGACCTAAAAACACCTTAACCCCTAGACAACTAAGCTTACCTGTAAAGCTAAACTATCTGGTCTCCAACCCTATCAGAGACATGAGAAGGAATAAAACTAATTACCTGGCAACTCAGTAATATTAAGCAGCAGGTGTTTGTGAACTTTAGTGTAAGCATACATGAATAAATATAAAATTAGCATGACTGTACTGATAATTGCCAACACAGCATTTAGAACGCAGCCAGTATGGGTAAAGCTCCAATGAAGGCCGTGAAGTGCTTAGCAACCACACAGGGTCAGTTGTTCAACACTGAAAGTGACTTGACTGACAAAAAGGCAAACATGTATCCTGACCTCAGCGGACTCAATGAGGCCATGCAAGGAGACCAGGGACAGGAAGCAATCCTGGAGCTAGCAAACAGAGGCCACAAAGATGACTGGAGCCATGTGCATCAGATATGTGTTCCTTTGGCCATGTAGGCGGACACGATTTATGGGACCACCAGCTACTTTGAAAAAGCTGGTGTTTTATCCTCTCAGTTTCGTTTTCATTGAAGATCTTACACAGGGGTAGACAGAACTTTACTGCCAAAATTTCCCCTATGGTGAAATAAAAGAGTTAACTTCTTCCAGAGGACAAAGTACTTAATTAATGTTTGGTATGTGCTTTATAAATGTTGGAAGTCCATTAAGTACTTTCTAAATAACTAGACATAATGAGTGAATCCAGATTATAAGCACACTAACAAAATGTGATTTTTTCTTGTGACTTGGGTGAGTCACTAAGTGCCCATCAGAGGATACTAGATATTTGAATAAAAATAAAAGATGATTGTTTACATTAACATTCAAGACATTTTCAGAATATCATTTACTCTGCACATCTGAGGCCAGAGAAGCCAACTAGCATGAGTTCCTTCTCACCAGAGCAGCACAGGATCATTGCTGTCATTGCTGAGGTTTTTCCATACAGGTCAGCTATGTCTCCGACAGGGAATACCCTCAAAATACACAGCCTGTACATGACTCAAATAAGCATTAAACGCATGTCCTGATTTTTTCAGAGTCCGTTATTCCAGTGGATGCTGTCAAAACCAGTTGCAGCTGAGAGATTAAGTGACAAATTCAAGAAGACCATTGCTGTCAGTGACCATGGTTTTCTGCCCAATTTTGAGTTTGATTATGCTACAGAAGAGACTAGTGAAGTGCTTTTCCCCAAATATTTTAAGCATGTAGAAAGGAAACCTCTGTCTCTGTCTCTGTCTCTCTCTCTCTCCCTGTCTCTCTCTCTCTCTCTGTCTCTCTCTCTCTCTGGGAGGGGGGGGGCAGGGCAGGGGCAGTGCTTGATTGTTTCTGTTTGAAAATATTGGTTTTTTTTTCCTGTTGTCATTTTAGGTTTTTGTTGTTGCTATTTTTGTTTTTGGTTGTTTGCTGTTTAGTACGACTGTGTGACTGAACTTCACTCTACAGTGAGCCTACAGGAATGTGAGAGATGTCGGTGAAGATTTTTTAAGCCACAAACTGTGTAAATGACTTCTGTGTGTGTGTGTACATATATATATATACAGTCTTTTAAGGATAAAATTAGTATAAGAGGTCTAAGGAATATGTAATCATGCCAAGCCCTTCATTTTTTCCTAATACAGTTGGTGCCAACATTTCTAAATAACTTTACTGTGTTGTACAATTCACTAAGAATTGTTATAGTAAGTTTAATGCACTTCATAGTTATTCCCTAGATTTGCATGGTCAGGCAAATCTTATAGTTTTCAAATGTACGAGCATAATGAAATAGCCTTAGTTCAGTGGTTCTAAAATCAACAGAATATATGTCTGGCCTATCCATTGATGAGCAAAATGTGCAGATTTTGAAATTGATTATTTTCTTAGAGATGATTTTAGGTAGAGGAAGGTGTTCCTCAAACATATGGAGATTGCATTGTCCATTTGGCTGAGAAGAAATTATTTTAAATTGTTTTATAATAAGTTATTTAAAAGGAGTATTTGAATCTGAAGGGTTTTCAACAAATGCGCAATGATATGTGAATAAAAAGAAACTCTGAGCAAGTTACATGTAGAGTAAAGAAAATTCAGGCAGTCAAAACTTACCCAACTTACCAAATAATTCTACTAAAATCATCTACTACTTTGGTGTCATGTTTGACTGAAATTCTCTCAACTACCTATCATTCAGTGGGTGTATATTCCCTCCTGATTTTCAGCAGACCAACTGCCAAGGGGTCCTCTGTTGTAAAGCATCTGTGTAGCATGACGCTCTAAGCCCACCTTCTTCTGCCCTCAAAGCAAATACGTTTCTACAGCTAACAGTATCTAGCCAGGTAATGTTATGTCCAGGTCCTAACTTTCTTTCAAGCAATTTCTGCTTGACTGCACACAGTCAGAGCCAAGACACTCTCATTGTCCCAAGCCTTTGGCCAGATGCCTTTTTTCAACATTCTCTATCGGAAAAAAGTTTTCCCTGTGTGAATTTCCTGAGGGCTCAAAGTTAAAGTGAGAAATAGAGAGAAAGACAGTTTTAAAAGTAAAAGCAGATTTCAAGGTAGCTTTACACCTGGACCATATACATAATAAATAAGGGCAGTGGTGATCAGCTGGAGACCTTTGGAATTTTGTCAAACAAAGCCTCAACAGTTGTTCTAGATGTCTAGAGATTATGCTGGACAGTAGAGGTCTCTGGAACTTTGTCAAGCAAAGCCTCCATGACTTTTCTTCATGTCTGTGACAATTACTGGTGCACCATGCTCATATCTTTACCATAATTTCTCCCACCAATTACTCACTTACAACTCCTAATAAACAATTTTCTCTGGCTATCAAGTGCCCCATATATGGCTTCATAGAATAAATCTTAAAAGATAAGTCATAACGTATGTGTTGAAATTAAATGAGTTTGTAGCTCAGAAATTAACCAAAAGCCACAAACTCTACTATTTTATTGGTATTTTTTGTAGAGTCACTAAATGACATTTTGAAAATGTACGAAAGAACTTTTACATGTAATTTGTATGTAGTCGACAGGAATTATAGCTGCAACTATTATTACCCATGGAGGAGTAGAATATTGTGTGTCTTATCAATCCTTCAACCCTTTTCTTCTACTTTTAAGAACATTACTAAAGAAGAGATATTTTACTTACTCTGAATAGTTATATATTAGTGCCAATAAGAACTACAAATCCAAATGAGTAGTTTCATCTTTCTAGAAGAGCAGGCTCAAGTAGTGGATAACAAGTTAAATGTTCTCTCTTTTCTTTAGAACTAGCATCTTAGGGATATTTCTTATTGTAAAAATAATTATTTAATATTTATCATGCATATAAATATGCTGAAATCTGAGCACAAGGTGACAAAAGACAGCAGCCTCAATCTAGGACTATATTTGTAAAATTCAGAGAATGAAAGATTGTAGTACTCATAGTATTTATGAGAAAATCTGGTTGGAACTCAGACGAAAGAGAATTGAGATATATCAAGGCATCATGACCTATATATGAAAGACAGACTTTACTACAATTTAAAGACAAAGGTGGAGAATAGTCTTGATAAAAATAATGTAGAGAAATTTTTTTCTGTTATTGTACATTGTACATAACATTACAATAAGAAATACTTATAAATTTGTTAAATGTTGGAATTTAAATCATACACTCTAGCTACCAATAGATTATAAAAAAGTCCTGTAGTAAAGTCTGAGTTTATTTGTATACGCAGTGACTCCTCTGCAGAAAAATGAATAGGAAAATCTCTGCATCGTATGTCCTCTTAGACAAGTCGCCTTTCAGAATATGTGTAAATGAAGAACTAGAATGAATGAAATTTGATGAGACTCTGATCAGGCAAATCTGACTCAAGTTATTGCCTAAATATTGTAAATATTTTGCAAGTGTACATACATGAACACACACACACACACACACACACACACACACACACACACACACCACATAAAAGAAAAACGAGATTTTAATGCTGGATAATATTCATAGATTCAGTCCTGATAGGAAAATATTGACATTGGTGGACTGTAGATATATGGACAGAGTTGTCTATTACTAGGTTTAATGAGGCAGAAATATAATTCTAGACTTTTGTTCATAACCAATTGTGTTTAAGATACAGCATTCAGAATGCTCTAAGATTGCTTATGGTTTCTATTTAGTGAAGAGAATGCCTGTACTCTATATTTGGAGGTCAAGCCTCCCATCTGGATGCCAGAAAAATTAAATATGGAAGTGAAGAAGAAACCTGAAAAAGAATTGAGAGACTGCCTTTACTGCCTCTTGGCAAGAATCATATTGATCTTATGGATTCATATGTTCAAAGCACATCACCAAAAATCATTCCCAAATGGGATGTCACATAGCTCTTTCAGTCTAGTAACAAGAAATCTCTATTGTTTCCACATCACAAAAATCCAGACAAACTAGATACATCCTTTGTGAGGATACTCTAAAGGATTCAATAGAGTGCTAAATTTTGCTTGAAACTGACAAGTTTCTTTTCTTACACTCTTATTTTCAAGTCCTCCAATTCATCATTTTTGACAAGTATCCTGCTCTTTCTTTTATCTCATTTTTTTTAACTAAAGCTTTAGACTGAGGGTATAAAATCAGTCTTTCACACATTGCTGAGAGTGTTATTTCTGCACAACTGCTTCTATTTCGATGCAGTTTTCTCCAAGGCATCACTTGAATACTGTGTGGAATTCATAGCTCTGTCTCTGACCTCTGTAATAAAAACTTACACTCTATGCAAACGAGGTTTAGGCATATAGCAGAACTGGACCAAAAGACTTCTGAACTAAGTCTTCCTGCACAATATAATGAAATTTTCCTTTTTTACCCATGATATGTATCCTATAAATCTTTAGAAAAATTATGACTTTCATGTGAGGAATAAAAATATTAAGAATATTTTCCCTAAACAATAGATAGCTCTCCATCAAAAGCAAGTGTTACGGCATCTAATATATCAGAAAGAGCACCATGATAAGATTTTCCCATGGTTCTAGATATGCTATACATCAATCTGTCTAAAAATATCAGAGGCCAGCACATACCAGTGTGTCTTGAAATATAAGACATATTTGCAATTTTGAAGAAAGATATTTTTAAAGTGTTAGAAAAAATAAAATACACGAATTGTATGGAATCAGACTAAGAGTTACTTATTAATAAGAAAAGAAGTTAAAAATAAAAGAATATTAGTCTGAATAAAACTCAACAACCCCCTTATATGTGCATATATAAATACAAATATTAGGTATATGTTATTCACCACCTTACACAGAATCAATTCTTATTTCTGATTGTTTCTCTAATAAAGTAGAAAAATGAGATGAGACCATCATGTTAAGAGAGGTATGGGAACATCATTGACCGAAGAGCATTTATTTTTATTTTTTTTATATAAAACTAGTATTTCAAGTTACATAATTGCTCACGGGAAGTTTCTGAGTTTGGCTTAAGTAAATGTAAGCAACAGACTGGGTGCTACCTAGATAAAGCTAGGGAAGCCACAGGGAATGCACTAGTATCTACTAGATTCCAATTTCTATCAAATATTTCATTTATTAAATATGCTGTCTAAAATAATGATTAACCTTTGCAACAAGATCTATTGTGGCT
Source organism: Acomys minous (assembly GCF_964271855.1). Lineage (NCBI taxonomy): Eukaryota > Metazoa > Chordata > Mammalia > Rodentia > Muridae > Acomys > Acomys minous. Next base: position 126,402,386 of record NC_140484.1, on the reverse strand, counting down.
TCATGGATTTCCTCTCATACATTACTGATCACAATAGTTGCTTTCCAGCTAACTGTTCATAGATTATATGTCTTATGTTGTATGAGATAGAATTTCTCAGAATGAGATGATCTGAAGAAAAAGCCACTGTAAAACACAGCAGCAAGAGTAGAGAACCAGCAATAGTTTCCTCTGTGCAGGTTTATGGATTTCAAAGGATGAGTGAGATCAGAAGAGTAAAGATGTCACTTTGTTGAGTTGCTTCTCTCTAATCCCAAGGCATGAAAATTAAGAGATGACAAAAGGAGTCTCTCTGTCTGTTCTCACTGTGAGCTGTAAAAGCAAGTACCATACGTAAAGCACAGAACTAACCTGACCAAATGCAGCCGTCATATCCTTGTTCACAGACTTCCTGCCCTCCAGAGCTGTAGGTATCATTTCAAAATGCACAGTCTAAGAAACTGTATTGTAATAAGATGAAAGTAAGATCACTTTTACTGAAAGCTTAGATATTTGTTTTTCCTCAGTAAATAGATGCCTTTATGGTGGAGAATTCCTAAAAATATTGATGAAATTAAAAATTTATAATAGTGTAGAGGGATTTTAATCCAGCAACGTGGCTACTTCTGTGCTAGAAGACAGAAACGTCCTGAACACATACCTTTAATCCATCTGCCTGAAATATGGAAATGGCCTTATGTACCTTTAATCCCAACAATGAGATAAAGTTAGTTGATAAAAGCACTTATCCATGTTTGAAAGAGATGTTTAACTGAGAGGAAGACAAAGTGACAAATCAGAGAAAGATTTGACAGAAGAGGATATGCCCAACTTTCACAAGAACAAAGAGGGAAAAGAGGTGACTTAAAAGGTAACAGGCCAGAGAGGGAGAGAGAGAGAGAGAGAGAGAGAGAGAGAGAGAGAGAGAGAGAGAGAGAGAGAGAGAGAGAGAGAGACACAGAGACACAGAGACACAGAGACAGAGACAGAGACAGAGACACAGAGACACAGACACAGACAGAGAGACAGACAGAGAGACAGAAAGAGAGACAGACAGAGAAGAGAAGAGAAGAGAAGAGAAGAGAAGAGAAGAGAAGAGAAGAGAAGAGAAGGAGGCAGTTTTACTGGGAGAGTTTTACAAAGACAGATTGAAAAGAAAACAAACTAGACATAGGTGAAGATAGAATGAATCAGACAATGAGAAGGAACCAGAAGATTAGAACAGGTTGCTAGAGTTCCTTTGAGGCCAAACAGAGCAATTCAGTCAGAATCTATGAGAAGCCAGTTTGAATCAGTCAGCTTGGAGAGGAATTTGAACCAGAACAGCCGAGTTGAACCAGCCTACTTGAAATCAGAAAGAGCCAAAAAGGGTGAGCTTATTCAGCTGTAAGTCTCAGAGACTGAAAACATTCTAGGCCTAGATTGCATTGTCCAGAAGCTAGAAGCTTCTAGGACTAGGCCTAGGTTATCAAAAGGGGCAGTAAGCCTCAGAGATGACAATTACATCAGGCAAATAAAAGTTAGCTTTACATGATAATATATAAGCAACTAATATTTTTGAGTATTAACCACGTGTCAAAATGTTTATCACATTTTCTCAAAATTCCAGGTAGCTTACTCTAATTATTATTAGTTTAAGTAGAGTAACAGACATGTCCTGGTGAATTAAATTCAATTTGAATTCAAGGTGTACTGACTCACATGAAGTTGAAGGACTGATGGATGATAGTGGAGGAATTGCAAGAAAAGGAATGTGAGTTGTATTGGATCCAAACTCTTCATATGCCCATATGGATTTTAATTAAAATAATGTTATCAAAATATAATATAAAATGATTGCAAAGGACAGTCAAACATATTTGCAGATCTACAGAATGACAAAGTTGGGTTAGAAAATTCAAGATAACTTCCCAGAATATCAACACAAAATCTGTCTGACTAGCTTCCTTGTCATGGATATTTCTGAGATTAAAACATGTTCCATGGTTATAATATGGTAGAACATGATTAAGAGTCTAGTTAAAATTCTAAGAAACAAATACAGGACACCAAATTTGGAAAATGATGAAACCTATCTCCAAGAGGTGCAGAAAAATGGCTTGAAAGATGTAGTTAGCAAGTTGATTCTGGACAGGCCTGGAAAAGACAGAAAAGACTTGCCTATCACTTGTCCTTACCACTGTGTTTTCCTTAGAAAGGAATGCTGAATTTGGAAAATGCATGGAGCTTCGTGGTGAAGATAAGTGCTCTGAAAAGTATTGGTGATGGAACAAATGCTATGGGAGAAGCAGATGGAGAAAGCTCTTTTATTATGAGGGTTCTTGTTTCTTTTAACAAGCCTTGCATGTTTTGTATTTGCTTTATTTCTTGGTTTGCAGATAAACATGTTTCGTTTGCCTTCACTCAGAAATATACTAAAAACATCCTTTCTCTCTCTGTTCTTCTTAGAAATATGTAAATTTTTTATTCAATAAAATGAGTTATTTCTGCAGTTTGTGGAACTCTTTCTTTCCTATGAATATATTGTCATTCTGTTAAGAATTTATTATTTTTCACAGATTGTATTTTTTTTTGAGTAAAGTGTCAAATCACCAATGTTTGGTCTCTTAATTTATATTTTTAATATTAAGTTGTGTTTTTTGCTTGATTTTCCTGTCCTGCTTGCTCATACACTTACTCACTCACTCACTCACTCATTTACCCTATCTATCTATCTATCTATCTATCTATCTATCTATCTATCTTCTATCATCTATCTGTATATCTATCTATTTATATATCATCTATGTATCTATCATCTATCTATATCTATCATCCATCCATCTATCTATTCATTTATTTATCTAACATCTATATATCTACTTTTGGTGTGGGACATTGAAGCCAGGTATTCACTAGCATTTACCATTGAGCTAAATCCCCAAATATCTCCCTTTTGTGATTGAGGTACCCATGGTGGTTTCAGACTCAAAACCCTGCTGGCACAGCTCCTTAAATATGTAGGTTTACAGATATTTATTACCGTGCCCAGATCCCTTGATTCATCCTTAAAAGTCGGGAATATTTTCCACATATTTGTGATACCTGTGATGACTTTAGCAGTCATTAGATACTTAATAGCCTTTAAAAATATTTTATTTACATACTTTCTGTCTGGATGTTCGTGTGCATGTGAATGTCCTAGGACAACTTCCACCATGGGATCCTAGGCTGGAACTCAAGACCTCAAGTCATGGTAGCAGGAACCTTCTTCTGCTGAGCAGTCCCAATCCTAACTTCTCAATGAGAAAGATGACGTTTTTCTTGTTAAGTTACTCTAAGTCAAATCTTTTGTTAATTTCAGCTCAGTGAGGTTTCTATTTCAGAAGGCTGTGTCAGTTATGGACATATTTGCTTATGTATGGATGAGGAGAATGTCCCACTTTTGATTAAACACTTTTGGATATCTTTTGTATATTTATGTTTTTTCTCCCTAGGCAGTTCTATACTATACAGCATATATTCTGATTATTTTATTATGCTACCTGTATACAATAGGCAACCATTTTTACATTTTGTTGTTTTTAATGTGTTTATTACTTCTCAGTTAATCCTATATAACCTGCTTTGATAATACATACATTTCTCCCCAAACTCCTCCCATACCCACCTCCTTATTTAACCATTTTATTTGGTGTCTTTTTGAAAGCTAATCAAATATGTTTGAGTGTGTGGTCTTTCACTGGCAAATAAGTATCCTTAAAGTACCTTGTTTCAACCAATTATGAATGTCTATCCTGGAGGCCCCACCCCACTCCCTAAGGGATATATAGCCTGTTTCTTCCTGACTAAAGTTGAATTATCTCCTGAAGTGATTCCCGGAGTGCTCAACCTCCGTTGTACTTATGGCCTGTCATGCCCTGCATCTTGTCTTCTGTTCCTCTTGCCTCAGTGGGCAGGTTGCCAACAGTTTTCCAGGAAAGAAAAGAAACACAAGTATCAATATGATAATTAGATATGGCATCTGAGGTAGACTCCAAAATGAGAGAAAAAGGATGAGATAAAAATGTAAACAAACCAAAATAAACTACTGACTCCTTACTTTAATATATCAGGCTTAAAGTAATGTCTTAATAATTAGTGAAACTTGGCAATGCACTTACTCTGTATTTTTAATTTTTCTATAAATCTGAGTTAAACAAAAGCTGCATGTATTTAACATAACAGGGCAGTGAAGCACATCCTACTGCAGAAGCGCAAGCTCTCTGCTCTCAGAGATTACTATTTTGCATCAATTTCTCTGTGTAACCTTGAACACATCACTTGAAATCACCAATCTTTTGAATTTCCACCTGTGAAAATACACTATGTAAATAAAAGGCCTCCCCTTGTTTTTAAATTTCACTCCCAATATAAAACTTCAGTTTGATAAGTCTTTATACTTTTGACTTCATGATGCTTTCTTTGCTGGAAGGAAATTGTATTAGCTTTGTTGTCTGTGTGGAGTTCTTTTTTTACTGTTAGTGCCCAATGTATAATAATATACAATTATAGGGAAATTTCATACCAACGCTCCTTATCTGGACATATTCACAATAATATGAACCCTGTAGTCGGGTACAGATATTTCAAAATAACTTAGAATCCTCCATTGTATTTACCATCCTAATTGTTGGTAGAACCTATGTACCTGAACACTGTCAGAATGTAGAGGCCTAAATCACATTGACAGTGTGTTGTGATATAGTTTATCCTTCCAAACTAAAATAAAAGTGATAAACTATTTCATGTATGCGTGCTTCCTGTAGATGTGCATCACAATGTCATCACTACTGAGAAGAGAAGGGAAACACAGCATAGAACAAGGATTCACTAAAATCCAATACACAAGCAGTAAGGTAGGGAGCAAATATCAAGCCTCACTTCATTAGAGAAGTCTATTCAGACCACAGAACCCCAGTGAGAGCAGCCCATGCCTCTAGTCACAGAACTTGGGGAGGTAGCAGCAGGTGGATCTCTGTGAGTTTGAAGACAGCCTGGTCTACAAAGAGAGTCCAGGACAGCCAAGGCTACACAGAGAAAATGACTCTATCTCAAAGAAAGTACAAAAGAAAATGAAAGGAGAAAGGAAGGAAGGACAGACGGAAGGAAGGAAGGAAGGAAGGATGGATGAAAGAAAGAAAGAAAACCTACAATCACTGCCTTTCTAAATTCATATGGATCTGGAGGTTCCTGTAGAAGCTGGGAACTTGAAGTCAACCACGTGACAGCCATTTCAAAGGGAGTTCAAACATACCAACTGATTTTCCCTATGGTAGAACAGGAGAGAAAAGTGTGGCTGTTATAAAAAGATTTAGAAAAAAAAACCTGAAATTTTGTCAAATTCTCACAGAGCAATCATTGCTTAATGCAACTCTTCATAGTCCTTAGAGTCCCATAGGTCTCTCAAGATACTCACCAGGAAGAGTGTAGGGAAACCAGACACACAGGTGAGTCTTCCTCAGAGTGCACATCCCCAAGGGACAGAAAAGCCACACTGACAGCGACAGTTTTTGTTTTGCTTTGTTGTTGTTGTTGTTGTTAAAGTGCTGGCTTCCTGTGAGCGTCTGAATAGGAATGGCCTCTATAGGCTCACAGACTTGAATGCTCTATTAGGAAAGTTTAGGAGGTATGGACTTGTTGGAGGGAGTATGCCACTGAGGGTGCGCCTTGTGGTTTTTCAAAAGCCTAAACCAGACCAGTGGCTCTGTCTTCCTGCTGCCTACAGATCAAGATATAGAACTCTCAGTTACTTTCCACCACCATGTCTGTCCGCATGCTGCCCTGCTCCCCACCATGATGATAATGAGCCAGACCTCTGAAACTGTAAGTGAGCTCCAAATCAACTGTTTTGTTTATAAGCCTTGCCTTGGTCATGGTGTCACTTCACAGCAATAGAGCAGTGGCTAAGACACTGCCTTAACTTGTTAAGGAATTGCTACAGAGATCAAATAACTTACTCTGCCTTAATGAAATAAGAAAATGTACTCCATCTGAACTGGAAATAGTCACAGCCTGTTCAGCACTGCCCTGGAGTTCCTAGCAAGGAAAGGAAACCATGTGCCAATCAAAAAGAAAAAGAAGAACTAATTTCATTTACAGATGAGGTAATCATCCAAATAGAAGCCAACAAGTCATTTAAAAGGTCCCTGGGAACAATGGCAGTTCTTTCAAGTTTAAAGAATAGATTTTAGACATTTACAGTAATAATAATGAATTAGAAATAGAATGTTAATAGCATTAGCTTTGTTATAGGTCACAGCTTTCTAGTGATCTAACCCAAATGTAGTGAAAATTTTGACATTTTACATAATAAAAATTTTAAGTGAAACAGGCTGTGCTTAAACATAAAAATGTAAAATCTAAGTAAACTAACAGACCAAAGAAAACATTTTTCATATAAATTATGCATGAAATGCTAATATCGTTAAAACACAAGTTAATAAAAATCATAAAGATAATAGGCAAATTATATAAGTGGATACTATTATAAGAGAGTATAAATGTATTGTTGAAATTGCACATTTTAATCTGGTGATTATTCCTATGTAAAAAAAATTATTAGGATGTATCCTACCAGATTTGCATACTGTTTCACTTAATTCTGTACTATTTTATCTTTTCTTATGAGGTAAATTGTTATCATTATGTTTGTGTTGTCTTAACCAGTTTGGGTATTAGGTAGTGAATGAACTGGGAAGGAAATATTCTGTTTTCTTGATGTTCTGGAAATTTCTTATATTTTCCTTAAATATGTAGCCACATTTACTGGAGATACCATGTGTCCTATTTTTTTTTCACTCAAACTTATTAGATTTATTTATCTGCTTTAATAGTGATGGTTTTCCACACATTATCTACCCCTTGTGGAAGGGCAATGGTAGTCTACCTCTTCCGGAATTCATTTATTCTGTGAGGAAGCTTACTTGACTCTTTCACTCTCCTGGTCAGCAAATCAATAGAGAGTTCTCCACTATCCTTTTTATAAGGCTCATTTGTTTAGTCCACATTTAGTCTGTGTACTACCAGGCTTTTACTGATTTTGTTTTTCAAATACAGAACAAATTGCTTTGGTATTGCTGATTTTTCTCCACACTTTTAACATGTATTGATTTATACAAAAATTTCTATTGGTTTTATTGTTTGCATTAAGAAAGGTTTGTCTTCTCTATGAGTTTTTAAGGTAAAGTTATTTATGGCAAAAATGTTTCTAATTACTTTACTTACTTCTATAAATTTACTTTGAAACGTGGTTGCTACTTCCTATAAATTTTGATAAGGTAAATTTTACATTATTTGAAAATGTTTTAAAATGCTAAAATTTAGTCTCTGAATTAATTTTTAATAATTATGGAAATTTCCCATTGACATAAGGATTTTTTATGTTTATGTTATAGATTTGACTTTCATTTTTGTCTAGGAACAAATTTGTATATTTTTTAGTTTTTTTTCATATTTTGAATGAAGCATTTTATAGAAACAAGCTAACATAAAAAATATAAAAGAATTATTTTTCCCAGGATGATATTTCTATTGATTATTAGGGAATTTAGTGCATTTTTCCTATTAAAATGTCATCGAAGTTGGTGAGAGTTTAATGATAATGTGTATGCTGCAGTTTTGGATGTAATATTGTTTACATGTCACTTAGATCAAGTTGATTGATTGTGCTGCTCAGGTAAACTATAGCCTCATTGGTTTTCTGCCTGCTGCATTTATTAACAGCTGAAAGGGTGTCTTGAATTCTCATATTGGCACAGTGACTTTGTCTCTTTTCCTTTAAGTCCCATCAGACTTTGCTTTGTGTGCTGACATCTACCTGCTGGAGTCATAAACAAGCAAATTATGTATTTTAAAGGACTGGATCCTTTTTTGATTACATGATAGACTTTACTCTAGGTGATATTTTTTTTTAATGAGCTCTGAATGGAACTTACACAATGAATGCATTTCTTAACCATCCTACATCTTCGTATGTAATGTGGATTTTTAAAGACAGCATAATTTTGTCTCACTATTATAGATTTCTCCACAGCTCTGGAGGCTGAGAGACCTTGGCTCTGTTGATCAGAATATCCAACAACCATTAGCTCTATTCTCCTTTTTATATTTTCTTTTTTTAAGATAATTTATTTATTTTTATTTTATGTGCATTGGTGTTTTGCCTGCATGTTTGTCTGTGTGAGGTTTTCAGATTTCCAAACTGGAATTTCAGACAGTTGTGAGTTGTCATGTGGGTGCTGGAAACAGAACCCAGGACCTGTGGGAGGGCAACCAGTGCTTTTAACTGCTGTACCATCTCTCCAGGGCCAATTCCCTTCCCCGGTTCTTTGGGAAAGTAATAGATAGCTTAGAAGGCTTTAGGTATGAGATACTTCCTTGTATAATTTCAGAGAAGTCTGTAGAAGTGAATTTTCTCTGAAAGCTGCATGTAGCAATGTCAAAAATCCTGTGCATGTAAGACTACTCTTCATTTTTCCCTCCCAAAGTTACACAAAGGATTTTTGATGGTGTGGCTGTAAATATAATATGGTCCTTAAAAGAAGAACCAAAAATATAGACAGTGTAAAAAAATGAATGTTCTGGGAAGGACTGACTACCTAGGCTGATTGATTGATTCATTACAACTTTAATGACATGAAGAGGTTGGAGTATTTCAGGTCCAGAGCCAAATTATCTGGGGCTATCTTTAGCTCTCTAATAGTCATTAATTGCCCACATAATATCCATATGTCTATTAGGCAAATTACTTGTGATACACACAGATTGCTAGATCCCACCAACCAAAAATGTAAGAGTATCTTCAGATAACATCTGAGACCAATAACAGAAAAATTTCCAATTTGCTGCAAAATGCCTACCTGATGCACCCACCAATGCATTTGAAAAGTATGTTTTTTGATTCTTTCTTTGTTTTTCAAAACAGAGTTTCTCTGTGTAGCCTTGGCTGTCCTGGACTTGCTTTGTAGACCAGGCTGGTCTCGAACTCCCAGCTATTTACCTGCCTCTGCCTCCTGAGTGCTCAGATTAAAGGCATGTGCCACCATGCCAGGCTCAAGTATACTGATTTTTGTCATTCTTTACCCTGTTACTATTTTTAAAAACTTTATGAAGCTGCTATCTATTGGAATGTGATATCTGGGAAAAACTAAAATTGTATTCTCAAGCCATGGTCACTTACAGGGCTCCAGAAAATTATATTTTTTTTTCCTTTTTCTTTCAGATGCAAGCTGTGTTGGCATAAAGAGCAAGACTTCTAAAGTTGCATGTCCTTGGCCTTTCCCTAATTTCAGTACCCATAAAATGGCCAATCACTTGCTGACACTTTTCTTTAGTACTGATTTGATACTTTATGATTCCAACAGTTTCTTCTTTGACTGAGTGTTTTTATGCTATCTGTGCACCCATCTCTCTACTTTCAAGTGGCACTTAGGATTTTTCCCCAACTTTTTCTTATAAAAATGGTTATCAGAAATTTACCACTTCCCCTTGGTAGGGAGGTCCGGTGGCACTCAGAGAAAGAATAAACTTGATAGCCTATGACCATATAGTGGGGGAGGAGGTCCCCCTTGATCATAGGCCAAGGGGAGGGGACTAGAGTCAAAGTGGGAGGGAGGGAGGAATGGGAGCATACAAGTGATGGGATAAAATTTAGATGTAATCTGAATAAATTAAATAAAAAATATACAAAAGAAATTTTAATTTATTTATATATTGAAATTAAAATTGTCTATGGTTTCCTTGTAGCTTGGCAATAAAATTTCTCAGATCCTACTTTGAGATACTCAGTTAAATAGTTATATATTGATACTTGTGCAAATTTCTTGATAGCCATATAAGTTGAATTTCAAAATGTATGAAGAAGTTTCTAACTCTATACACATATAAACAGAATCTGTACACTTTCTTTTTCTTTTCCTTTTTCTTTCTTTCTTTCTTTTTTTTTTAAGTCTGACTATAGGCATGGAATTTTCTATACATTCCAGGATGGCCTAGAAATCATAAAGATGCACCTACCTCTGCATCTAAATGCTGGATTAAAGGCATGTCATGTGCCAACCTTTCAAATGGCTGCCATCTTCTTGTTCATAAGCAGACAGGCCTGTGCATTTGTGTTCTGCTCATAGAAAAACCATTTAACTAAAACAAAAGCAATCACTGTCTGCTATATTAACTCTAATAGATAGACTTTTAAGGAAGAATGGAACTACACTGCCTACAGCTCATTCCCACAAGATAACTGTCTGCTTCAAAGCAAAACAGGATTACTCTGACCTGCATCTTTTTATGTCTGTCAGATATATTGGGCCAGAAGGCTGAAGAAGATGCTCCAAAGTTACAGAGTTTTGGGTGACTACTCAGGTAGCAAACTGTTTCTGTCATCTTCTCATTTAAAAGCTACTAACCTGCACTCCTGGCATACTCAGATAATTAAATTTATTCCTTTTCAAGTCTCTGATGAAGTTGAAGACCAGGTAGCTAAGTTTTACAATGAAGCTTAGTTAGATAGATGTTTTAAGTTGATAATGAGAAGATGTGATGGCGATTAATTTACATTCAGATTTTAGACTCACCAAGATAAAAAAAAAAAACGTTTTCTTCAAGGCTGCCAAATACAAATAGGCAAAACACTAAGAATGTAACATTTATATCCTTCCTGATTGTGTCATGGTTCTTCTTGCTAGAGGTAGCTTGTTGTATATATGTATAATAATATAAGTGTATATGTAAAAATAAAAAAGTTTAATTAATACAAAAGTAAAAATTTTTAAATGAATAACAAACAAGGGACCAAAGTTGACACCAACAGTTATGGACCATGTTGATGTCATGTCATTTGCCTCCTGTTGCAATGCACCAAGAGAACAGAGGATTAATTCTGGAGTGCCACCACCAGGAAATGATTTAGACAGCAGTGACAGGGAGGAACAGGAGATAAAACAAGCTGTGAACTCCACAGCTCTTTTCTACTGAAATGTATCATGTCAAGAAACATAATTCTTTTTCAAATTTAAAGAGACACAGAAAAAATAACAACTAGATACAACCTATTATTTGGAGGTAAATGTTAAGGCTCAAGTTAATTCTGCAGTATAATATTATTTCATAAGGCCTTATTTTCTAATTAAGGCAAATCTACCATGCTTACATGACAAAAATAATTCTTTGATATTTTCCATTTCATTTTGTTTAGAAAATAAATACAAATATAAATTAAAATTTTTATAATCCTTATGCATATACATGTCCATACAGTAAGTTTGTAATCTAAATATAAATGTTTACACATTTTTTCCTGAATTGAAGTTCTACTGTAGATACACATACTAATCACTCTTATGTGAGGAATCAAGGAAGAAGAAAACATTAACATTTCATCCAAAATCTGTCAATATAATAATGATGCACATTTTGTTAATAGAGATATTAAATTCCTACCTGCTACTACCATTCACAGAATCTGAGGAACAACTAAACTTGAATACAGTCTTTCATTTTTTCCAAAGGCAGTGCTGCTAAATGCATTATTGTTATTTAGAACTTTTGAAATAAAGATGTCTGTACATGTGGCTTGCACGCAGGACTTAGTTGTAGTCTCTCCATTACATTGAGTACAGGGTATCAAGGCTTGCATACTCAAATGCTGACAAGAAATTATATATCCTTAATTTTAGTTCATAGTACAAGATTGCTTACTATGTGTTAGGATTAGGGCTGGCTACTGAAAATCTTGTGGGAAATATAATCCCTTTAAGTAATTTCATGAACTAAAAATAAATAAGATTTAACTCTGAAACATACCTAGATACTCACTAGGTGCAAGTTGTAAGGGCACACAACAAGAACTGTTTATAAAAAGTTTAGTAATCTGTGCCATTGTAAGCAATTTTCATAAACTATTAAAATTATCTAAATGTTAGCCGGGCGTGGTGGCGCACGCCTTTAGTCCCAGCACTCGGGAGGCAGAGGCAGGTGGATCACTGTGAGTTCGAGGCCAGCCTGGTCTACAAAGTGAGTCCAGGACAGCCAAGGCTACACAAAGAGACCCTGTCTCGAAAAACCAAAAAAAAAAAAAATTATCTAAATGTTGATTTTATTATCTGAAAACAATCAAACCAACAAAAACCCCAAAACAACAATCCCCGTGAATACAACTGAGATTATAAAGTGCTGCTAGCTGGGACCAGAAGTGATCCCCAGATGTGAAGAGCAGTCACAGTGGGGGGGACAATGTATATGCACCTGTGTGTGTCCAGATGTGAAGAGCAGTCACAGTGGGGGGGATAATGTATATGCACCTGTGTGTGTCCAGATGTGAAGAGCAGTCACAGTGGGGGAGACAATGTATATGCACCTGTGTGTGTCCAGATGTGAAGAGCAGTCACAGTGGGGGAGACAATGTATATGCACCTGTGTGTGTCCAGATGTGAAGAGCAGTCACAGTGGGGGGGATAATGTATATGCACCTGTGTGTGTCCAGATGTGAAGAGCAGTCACAGTGGGGGGGATAATGTATATGCACCTGTGTGTGTCCAGATGTGAAGAGCAGTCACAGTGGGGGAGACAATGTATATGCACCTGTGTGTGTCCAGATGTGAAGAGCAGTCACAGTGGGGGGGACAATGTATATGCACCTGTGTGTGTCCAGATGTGAAGAGCAGTCACAGTGGGGGGGATAATGTATATGCACCTGTGTGTGTCCAGATGTGAAGAGCAGTCACAGTGGGGGGGATAATGTATATGCACCTGTGTGTGTCCAGATGTGAAGAGGAGTCACAGTGGGGGGGACAATGTATATGCACCTGTGTGTGTCCAGATGTGAAGAGCAGTCACAGTGGGGGGGATAATGTATATGCACCTGTGTGTGTCCAGATGTGAAGAGCAGTCACAGTGGGGGGGATAATGTATATGCACCTGTGTGTGTCCAGACGTGAAGAGGAGTCACAGTGGGGGGGGACAATGTATATGCACCTGTGTGTGTCCAGATGTGAAGAGCAGTCACAGTGGGGGGGATAATGTATATGCACCTGTGTGTGTCCAGATGTGAAGAGCAGTCACAGTGGGGGGGATAATGTATATGCACCTGTGTGTGTCCAGATGTGAAGAGCAGTCACAGTGGGGGGGATAATGTATATGCACCTGTGTGTGTCCAGATGTGAAGAGCAGTCACAGTGGGGGGGATAATGTATATGCACCTGTGTGTGTCCAGATGTGAAGAGCAGTCACAGTGGGGGGGATAATGTATATGCACCTGTGTGTGTCCAGATGTGAAGAGGAGTCACAGTGGGGGAGACAATGTATATGCACCTGTGTGTGTCCAGATGTGAAGAGCAGTCACAGTGGGGGGGATAATGTATATGCACCTGTGTGTGTCCAGATGTGAAGAGCAGTCACAGTGGGGGAGACAATGTATATGCACCTGTGTGTGCCCAGGTGTGAAGAGCAGTCACAGTGGGGGGGATAATGTATATGCACCTGTGTGTGTCCAGATGTGAAGAGCAGTCACAGTGGGGGGGGGATAATGTATATGCACCTGTGTGTGTCCAGATGTGAAGAGCAGTCACAGTGGGGGGGATAATGTATATGCACCTGTGTGTGTCCAGATGTGAAGAGCAGTCACAGTGGGGGGGATAATGTATATGCACCTGTGTGTGTCCAGATGTGAAGAGCAGTCACAGTGGGGGGGATAATGTATATGCACCTGTGTGTGTCCAGATGTGAAGAGCAGTCACAGTGGGGGAGACAATGTATATGCACCTGTGTGTGCCCAGGTGTGTGGCAAACGGATAACTTTTATTTCAGTACTTCAAAAGGCACTTATAAATTTTCCTTGTACTGCAAATACTATCCATGTGGTTATTTTAAAGTTGTTTTCAGGGCAATGAAATAAATATTAAAATATATTGATATATCCCTTATAATTACACTGAGGAAATGAGGTATTTGCCTAATAAGTAAATTTTATGATTTAAGATCGTCTAAAATCCATTACAGATAGTATTAAAGGAAAAAGTCCCATTTTAATCCACTTTTACTTTCCGATTCTTCTCTTCCTTCTGTTTTCCTGAAAACAAAAATAATGCAAGTCTCAGAGAGGGTGTGTGCATAAATCTCACGAGGACTTCATCTTCTTAGACACACAATAAATTAGAGTGAAGACATCAAGATAATTTTATAATCTCAATCTGAGGCACTTGCTAACATGGTGGTTCTCTATTAAGTGGGAACTGATCTGACTGTAGGAGAGAACAGGTTTTGCAAATTTTGTAAGGTGTTACAATCACAGTATTTTCCTTTGATAAGGTCAGTGGCTTTTTTTCATTGTTTATTCAGTGCCTATGTCATCATGGTAATAACAATATCCTAAAACAATATGCAAGCATTAAGCATTAACAGCATTATTTGTAGATTTCTTTTTTTCTTTTGCTTTTATTTGCTTTTCTGAGACAGGGTTTCTCTGTGTAGTCCTGGCTGGCCTTGAACTCAGAGATCCACCTGCCTCTGCCTCCTGAGTGCTGAGATTAAAGACACTCCCAACCACCACTTGACCATTATATACAGATTCCATTTAACTCTTGGGAAAACTCAAATTTTAAAAGTTAAAATATAGGACAGGGCCTTCAAAGATTTCTCAGTCAGTAAAGTATATATACTGCAAACATGGAAACCTGTGTTCAGATCACTGACATCCACATAAAAGCCACACATGTGGGCTTGTGTCTATAACTCTGGTGTTTGTGAGGCAGAGCTAGGGGGATCCCTGGAGCTCTGGCTCACCAGCCTTGCTAAATCAATGACTTTCATATGCAGCAACAGACCCTGTTAAAAGCATAAGGGCCATTTGAAGGGTAGCATGGAAAACTAATACAGTAGAAGCTTCTTAAGCTATATACATCTATATGAAATCACCAAATAATGGGGAACACAGAGCACCAACTGGCCATCTCTTTTAACCAAATGAAGCTTTCATTACAGTGCATCTAACTGAGTTGTTAACCAAAGGGTTCGCCCAGGAATTTTCAAACAAGCCAGACTGTTGCCAAGACCATAGGTTGCTCCTCACTAAATGACAGCAAGACCCCATTCATTGCTGAAGACAAAACTTATATAACTCATTGAACATGAAGAAGTCAAGTTGGTGCCTACATAGAACTTGCACTCCTATGTTCTAGCATCTTTGGTAGACAGTTACCCTGCATGCTACCAAAGGAGAAACAAAAACACCGAATAGCAAAGACCCTTTGATATACAACGGTGTTCTGTATGCAACGTATGCTACTGTAATGGTTGCACAAAGCCTGCAGGAGTAACCGACCAGTATCCGATTTGATTGAAGCCTCATTCCACAAGAAGTGACACTGTGCAACAGTGCTTGGATGACCAAAAACTAGAGACTAGATTGATAGGCAAGGAATATATGGTAAAACCAAATTCTACTTTTCTACGAAATAAAATAGCAATAAAACAACTAGTAATGGCATTGTGCTGCACTCCTAGATCAGTGCCTTGCTCAGTGATTATCAAAGAAGCTTCCTTCTGCAGCAGTTGAGGATGAGAACAAATAGGGAGACCCACAGCCAGTGGGGAATCTTGCTATCCTCAGTGCTAAACGAGACGTATCCATCAAATCCCATTAGAAGAGGAGATTGAAAGAGTGTGAGAGCCAGAAGGGATAGAGGACATCAAGAAAACAAGGGCCTATAAGATAAAATGACTGCTGCACATATGAACTCACAGAGACTGGGGCAGCATGCACAGGGCCCACATGGATCTGAACTTGATGGGGTCCTAGAGCTGAAAGGAACAGTCACAAGGCCCCATTCTTAAAATGGATGATATCTCCAATTGATAATCATTTGTGAATGAAAATTTAATTTCCTCCACGGAAGTATCACTGGGAAAACAAACTGTTCTTTAAGAAAAAAAATTATTTTTATTTTATGTGCATTGTATGTCTGTGGGTGTCAGATTTTAGAGTTGCAGACAGTTGTGAGCTGCCATGTGGGTGCTGGGAATTGAACTCAGGTCCTCCAGAGGAGCAGTCAGTGCTCCCAACCACTGAGCCATCTCTCCAGCCCAAAGGTAGGCTGCATGACCAGCAGTAGACAGACAACAGAATAGGAACTCAGTAGCATCTTTGGAGATTTTTGTGTCATAATGTCAGGGCTCTGCCTTTTTAAATTTCCTTTTACTAATTTTTATTTTTAATATTATTTTATTTTTTACTCTTTTTTTTTAATCCTATAATCCCTTTGTGTATATATTGTGGCTTCATGTTTAGTGACTTTATGGTATTTCTGAGTGTGTAAATGAGTGGATCTCTGATTATTGTGCTTTTTCTTGTACTCTTTCCATTCTGTTTGTTTGTTTTTCCAATTCTTATGTATTAGATTGATTTTATTTTATTATCCCTCATAAGTCTGTTTGTTTTCTACTCCAAGACAGAAAGGGAGTGGATCCAGATAGAATGGAAGGTTGGAATAAACTGGGAGGTGTAGATGAAGTAGAAACCATAATAAAGATATGTTATGTCAGAAAAGAATATATTTTCTTTTAGAAAAAATAATGTGGAGAGGAATTGGTGAAGGCAACCACTCTGACTGTTACACTACAACAAGGTCATATGGACACACTACATTTGCACTAACTATATGGATACATAAAGAATACAATTATGTTTGTTTACCTCCATAAATAGTGCATAATTTAAAATTAAAACTGATACATTATTGCTTTTTATTGTATATGTTCATTTGGTAAAAATGTCTAATATAATGAATATTAATAAACAAATTATAGATACCCATATTAATTAATAACTACTACATGTTTGTGGGAAAGCCTCCTGTGTCAAACAAGCAAAACTCAATGGGTTTTATTCATCAAATTGGTTTTCTAGAACTATCACAAATGGAGAGCTCAACTCTGAATTAGAGTAGGGAGAGTAAAAAAATAGACACTTCTGTTTGGTCCAAGACATGCTAAGGACTGTAAATGTTGGTAAAACACTGTAAAGAATTTATCAAACGCAAGAAGACTGTTTCATTAGTGTAATGGTGTTAAAATAAGAGAAAGATAGCTATGGACCAAACTTGAACCACCTCTTAAGGTATATACCAGGAAATATTGGTAAACAAAAGAATGTAACTAAGTTGATAACTTCTGTATCATCATCAGAAATAGGAGTCAAATTGTCTGTAGGATTTAATTAAAATTTCTCACAATATAAGAGAAGAAGAAAAGGATGGTACCTCTTACACACACACACACACACACACACACACACACACACACACACACACAAATCTTACTGGAATTTCCATTTATTTTCTGCGGTCTCCTTCCATTGTTGTTGCTTAGTGCAGTTACCTCTGCTCCTCACTGGGTTTCCCTAAGCCCATGAAAGGCAATATACTTGGATACACAACACGCTTATTTATGGATATTGGAACTAATACGTTCACCTTATCCCTTTAGGCTTATAGATGGTAAATCCCTTGTTAAGATATAATCTTAGAGTTTGTCCAACACTCAACTTCTTTTAAATAAACTCTCTAAAAACCATCCAGTTTCAAGTACGCCATCTGCTTAGAGTTGGAACACTTTCTTGTACAGATGGCTTCATGGAAAAGACATCCAATTTGAAGAAAGCACAGGCATAATGAGTTGAAGTTGGGAAAGGAAAGACATGATATGAAACACATCAGCAAGCAGAATAAATGTGACTTATTAGGAAGCACATTATAAAGTAGACTGGTATGTGGTCAACACATAATCAAAAGTATTGTGACAAGAATAATAACAAAGATCAGCATGGGCTACCACAGGAGTGGTAATGTTATCACGGTAAAAAAAAATGGTGAGACTAAAATCAACTTCTCAATCATTAGAGAAACAAAAATTAGGTCAATTTTATTAGTTATTTTTGTCATAGCTGTTTCAAAACTCCTTATAAAAAGGATCTGGAGAGCTAGCTCAGAGCTTAAGAGCACTTGCTACTTTTACAAGTGACCTAGTTTCAATTCCCAGTATCCACACTATTCAACTCTCTTCTACTCTCTGCAGACATTGCATGTGTACGGTGCAAATACAGACAGGCAAACACATAAAAAGTAACCATAAATAAAAATAAATATAAAACCAACAAAAGAAAATCAAAGAAGAAAGGGTTTATTTTGCTCACAATTTATGGTACTCTGTCATGGTTGGAAAGTCACAGTAACTTGTTACCTTGCATATACAGTCAGGAATAGAGATGTGTGTGTGTGTGTGTGTGTGTGTGTGAGAGAGAGAGAGAGAGAGAGAGAGAGAGAGACAGAGAGAGAGAGAGAGAGAGACAGAGACAGAGACAGAGACAGAGACAGAGACAGAGACAGAGACAGAGACAGAGACAGAGACAGAGAGAGTATATATATAGAGAGAAAGCAAGACATAGAGAGGGAGACAGATACAGAGATAGACAGATAGAGATAGATGATACAGAGATAGATCAATAGGCAGACAGACAGACAGACAGATAGTAGATATATAGATGATAGACAGAAAGACAGACAGATAGACAGAGATAGATGATAGAGAGATAGTTGATAAAGAGATAGATCTATAGACATACATACAGATAGTTGATAGGTGATAGATGAGAGAGAGAGAGAAACAGACAGACAGACAGATCGATGATACAGAGACTCACACACACACACACACACACACACACACACACACACACACACATACACACACACACAATGTTGCTTAGTTTGCTTTCACCTTTTTATTGAGTTCAGGTCCCCAAGCTATGGAATGGCACTGTCTTTCCACAATTATGATGGGTCTACCCACCTCAATTAGCTCAGTCTCCAAAAATCTCTCACAGACATGATGAGAGGTTTGTCTCCTTGTTGCTTAAAGATTCTGTCAAGATGACATTTAATATAAACCCACTGTCAGAAACTTTGACAAAAGTTGATAATAAGCTATCTATCAATGAAAAAATATGAACCCAAGGTATCAAGGTGTTTCTTTTTTTTTCTTTTTTGCAAAGCAATCTTTTTATTGTAAAAGGCTCTAAGTACAGTTTTCAATTTGTGTTCTTTTTTTTGCATATACAATTATATTATTACATGTAAATAACAAAATTACAGCAAGAAGAACATCAAAGAAACAGAGATTATATGAATGTTACATCCATGGTGTTTTGGCTAATCGTATTTGGCAACCTTGTAGAAAACATCTTTCCTATCTTGGTGAGTTCAAAATTCTGAGTGGAATCAATATCTATCATATCTCTGTCAACTTAAAACATCTATCTAGACCTAAAAACAGCTAAGGTTAATTGTAAAACTAAACTATCTGGTCTTCAATCCCATCACAGATGTGAGAAGGAATGAAACTTAATTACTTGAGTGAACTGTTTAGCCCCCTCAGGAACAGTCATAGGGGAGGGGAATAAGGGGAAAATGGGAGGGAGGGAAGAATGGGAGGATACAAGGGATGGGATAACCATTGAGATGTAACAAAAATAAATTAATAAAGGAGAAAAGAAAAAATAAAAAAAAATTTAATTCAGACTGGCCTATAGTTCAGTGGTTGAGTCTATTATCATCATGTCAGGAACCATGGCAGAATGCAGGCAGCTATGGTGCTTCAGAGGTATCTGAGAGTTATACATTTGGATCAGCAAGCATCAGTAAAGAGGAGATACTGGGCTTGATTTGAGCATTTGAACCCTCAAACCTCACACTTAATGACACACTTCCTCCAAAGTGAACCCAAGGTATTTCTGAGTGACACACACAATATTTTCTGGTAAAATCAGAATTTTGCACTGGATTATTATTGGATTTATTCATTTTTTTTAGGATGCACAACCCAGTATTTAGGCATGATGATGGTAAAAGCTGAAGGATAGATGCTATCTTCCACACTGTGGTGACAACTGGGTAATAACACTGATAGATTTCTGAGTGAAAGTTAACAAGTGGCCATGTTGGGAATAGTGATTTCACCAAGACTGTACTGAAAATTTAGTGAGATGTACAGATGGGCAAGGTGAGAACAGGCTAGACTCAAGATAAGTGCCTGGGCCATTTCCCTCTCCCTGTAATTATAAATGGGCAGTCCTGCAGTGTGTGTAGTCAGTTGGGACTGTGCAACTAATGAACACAGTGACACCAAGCAGACATTGCAAGCATCATTGAAGTGAAGAAGTGGATTTGATAAAAATTCCCAGTTGCCCATCATTTTATCTGGCTCGTAATTTCCTTCCTCTTCCCTCAATAGTGATAAAGCATATCACACACTGCGTTAATGCTGCCAAATTTGCTCTGTATTTCTGCTGACTCCGTAACTCAGAAGATGATTCCACTCCACCTATGATGTGCTCGGAGAAATGAGGCCCACTTAGATCTTTTTTTTTTCTTCTGAGTTAGCCACAAAAATAACTTTAAAGGTTAATAGCTAAAACATAGAGACATAATATTTTCAAAAAAGTACAAAAATCAGCATTGATGAGTTCCTAAGGAATGTTTGATTTGAATGAGCTGTTGTAATCTCAATACTTGAATTATTTAATATCAATGATGCAACCATTCAAAATGAATGATGCTTATACAGTAATGGTCATTGCATAACATAAGTCTATAATCAGTACATAAAAGCTCTTTGAGCTAAATCTCCAAGCCCATATAAATAATTTATTAATGTTGCATAGTCCTAAAATATAGCCAGATCATAACTGAGAGAAGAAGATAAAAGTGAGGCCAGCACCCCATAGAATGACCAAAATGCTTTTTTATTTGGAAAACATTTATTAAACTTCTCTTTTTCAGACATAATATTTGATGGTACAAATAAAAAATATCTCTGTCCTTAGCAAAACATGAAGTCATTTAAACAACAGAGAATTATATAATCATCTGCACAGAACTGAGGAAGTACACACTGGAAACAGCTTGAAAATGCCACCAGTCACACCAGATTTTATTGCCTCCTAACCTCTCGTATGTTTCAGAAGAACTACAAAATAATGTTTACTAACTACAGCAAATATTTTAACATCATTTACTGATTTATAGCTGTAAGAATTAGGAGAAATAGTAAAAATACTGCTACTCAAACATGTTCATATTGTCGTATATTAACATATGATAAGTATACAACACATTTGAAATTTTTTCAAGGCATGTATGTAGAGTTTAATTATTTTTCAGTAGTGAATTGCTATTAAATAAATATGAAACGCAGGAAGTACTAAAAGTCCCAAATTCACATATGCACTTGCATACATATGAACACACATACATAAAACAGTCACACACAGACACACACACAGACACACACACACACACACACACACACACACACACACAAAGCCAAATAAAAATTTACAAATAAAAAAATAGAAGGAAGAGTAAAAACATTTTTTCCTCAGATTTGGGAGGTAGGGGGTGAGATAAGAGCCATATCCAAGCTTTACCTACACATGGTTTGGGCTGAGCCCAGAGCATTTTCTATCTAATTAGCCCCAGGTTTAGGGCCGGAAGCTTCTAGCCTCCATGCAATCTAATCTTCTACAAGCCCAGACCTTGAAGGCTTCACCTTCCAGCCTTTATCTGCTAACCTAAGACTATAATGTTCTTAACCTCCAAGGCTTACTGTTGAATAAGCTCACCTTTTCTAGTTCTTTCTGTACTCTGGCTCGCTGACTCAACTCAGCTGTTCTGGCTTACATCCTCTCCAAGCTGACTGATTCAATCTGGCTTCTCTCAGCTTCAGACTGAATTGCTCTGCTTGGAAACATTGCCCCCAAAATCCACCAACTTTAACTGCTCTGATTTCTAGACCTGAAAGGAACCGAATGGAACCACACAAACTTAATTGGACTCAGCTGCACTCAACTGAACTCAACTCCTTCTCTCTCCTTGCACTGCACTTAGGTAGCCTCTCCAAACTGTGTGTTCTAGTAATAGTTTGGCACATCCTATCTCTGACTCATTCTGTCAAACATTTCTCTGATTTGTCACTTCATCTGCCCCTCAAATATACATCATTGTTTGGGATTAAAGGTATACAATAAAGACATATCTGAAACAGTTTACTAAGTGAACCAGGCAGTAAACTATCTCAGTCATTTTTTTTTTCATTTTGGAAGCTGCTAACCTGCACTTCTGGTTCACTCAAATATTTAAGTTTTATTCCTTCTCAAGTCTCGGATGAGGTTGAGGACCAGATAGTTTAGTCTTACAATTAAGCTTAGTTCGTTGGGGGTTAAGATGTCTTTAGAGCAAGATAGATGTTTTAAGTAAATGGAGATGAGATATGAAAGATACTGATTTTCATTCAGAAATCTAGACCCAACAAGATATAAAAGATGTTTACATCAAGTTTGACAAATACAAATAGCCAAATCACTATGAATGCAACATTTATATAACTCCTGACTATCTTGTGTTTCTTCCTGCTGTATGCAGTTTATTTTATTTAATTCTTGTGTAATAATACAAATGTATATGGTAAAAAGAAACATAATAAAAATAAATAGAAAAAATAAAGGCATATCTGTATTGCATCCAGGGGGGATTAAAGGTGTGCACTAAGTGTATGTCTGTATATCCAGCTAGATCACATAGACCTAGGTCTTTGGATATGATCCCTTCCTAGAGTATCCATGTTGATGGATTAAAATTCCGCTACAGAAAGAGAATGAGGTACCTACAGGGGGAGAGTGAGGAATATGATGAAAGTACATTAATGTCCATGTATGTCATATCTTAATAAGAGAGCTGAGATGCAGATGGGTTTGAATTTCAAGCTCATGTCTGATTTACAGATATTATTTAAAATCTCTGCAATTATTTTAAAACTCTGAATTCATTGGTTTATTTGTCAGACAAATGAAAGATCTTGAGCTTCTCTCCTAGAATTGTGAGGATAAAGTAAATGTATGTTAAAACATAACAATATGGAATTTATAGCCAAATAGCTAGTGAGATATAGAAGTCTTCAAGTGCTAAACACTGTCAAACCCTACTCCCATCGATCATTTTCTTTGATGATGTCATGCAGAGGTCATTGAACCAATAAAATCTGTAAATTAGCCATGAAGCAAGTGGATAAAAGGCATGTTGTTAGAATGCCTCAGATACTAAGAAGGCCTTTTCTGAATGCATCCATGAGGTAGAATGTCTCAGGAATGAACTGTGACAGCAGTCAGAAAATACACACAAAATCAGCGCCATGGCAATCCCAGTCCTTTGGCCCCTGACTTCCAAAAGTTTAAGCAACTCCCTCTAGGAAATTGAAAATTTGGCACTAAAAGGAGCTTGTGGCACATGCTTACAGACTTTTTAGGGGGTTGAGAATGTAGGTGTGTTGTAGAAGTCCATGTGAGAAGAACCTACCTCTAAAATTTGTGGATTTTAGTACCCAGAAATCACCTCTGACACATTCTGTGACAGGCAATATTTGTTTGAGTAAAGAAAAGTTGCTGGACTTTTTCATTCATTCAATGGCATATTTTCCCTTCTTTCTTGGTCTACTTCTTTGCTCTTGTGACTGAGTTTTTTAAAAGTCATCCCTAGGGCAAGAGAGATGGCCCATGCTTAAGTGTGCTTGGTGCTCTTGTCTCTCCCTCAAGTTTTGTTCTTAACACCTATATTAGGTGTAACCCCAGCTTCAGAGGACTCTCATGTCCTCTTCCAGCCTCCATGGGAGCTGCACTCATGTTCATACCCTGCTCCCCTTCCACTAACATAATTAAAAGCAATGCCTTTTAAGACATTAAAAATATTCATTCAAACATCCTGGAGTTTAGGAAAATAATGATCAACAATAAATAGTGAGCAATTATAAAGGTACAGTTTTAATCATTTAAGATTTGACATATTGATATAATTACGTCATTTACCCCTTCTTGTTCATCTCTGCAAACTCTCCCATATACCCTTCCTGGCTCTCAGACTCATGACTTTTTTCATTAAGTATTGTTACATGCATATTAGTGTGTTAAAGGTATAGCCCTACGTAAATACTCCCCACGGGGTCTGCATAATGTCATGTATGCCTTTAGGAATAAAACTTTGGCATTAGATGACCAGTTGGTGTTTCTTTCCTGGAAGAAATTATTTCCTCCCACTCTCAGTACCCTTTAGCTGCCTGTAGATCTTTGTGTAGAGCTGAGGTCTCATGAACTTTCTTCAGTCCACTTTAGCATATCTAGTGTTGCTGTTCTTGTTTAGATAATATTTAAGCTGTCATTTTGGTGAGCCTTACGGATACAGTTTCTGACAATCTTAAGACTGACCCTCCCATAGCAAACCCCATGATCTTCTGGCTATTACTCTTTCTCTTCCCTTTTCTTCAGTGACCCCTGAACCTAAGGGTTTTTTTTTAATTGTTGTATCTACTGGGGCTGAGCTCCTCAATTCTGTGTTTTGATTGGTTCTGGTTGTGTGTATTGGTCTTCAGCGGTTGCAAAGCAAAGTTTCCTGCATGAGGGGTGAGGTCTACCTTTATCCCTAGGCATAAGAACAAACATTAGATTGCAGTTAATAATATGCTGGCTTACTAAAGTGGAAGTTGTAGGTTCTCCTCTAAGATCCAATACTTCACCAGCTCTTGGTAGTTGGCCAGACCTCCAGTAACAGGCAGGATGTCCCTTTTGTTGAGTCTGTCTAACGTCTAACTAGAGAGATGCTGGTTACTGCCACAGTATGCATTTCATTACTACATGCTCAGGATTATTGTGCTATGCTAGTCACTGCTATGATTCATGGTTGTTATGTCATGGTAGAGCTATGAGTTTCTTCTCTCTTAATCTTTGGTACCATGAACCCTAGTCCTCAGGGAGAAGGCTTTCATCTCAGTCCCCCTTCAGGGGCCTTTGGGCCTGATGACTGAACTGCATGGTATCCTTAGCAACAGGGGACTTACCTCCCATTTTGCAGTGAGGGAGACAACTGAGGGCAACTGCAATAGCCTGTAATATTTATGGCCTCCCTTGGACAATGCTAACCAAAATTCAAATGAGGGTTCTTCAAGCCTAGTTTTCATATTTTAGTTGGTCTTTGGCTCATGGAAGAAGCATTGTTAGCCTAGATGAAATGAAATTATTTAAATACGTTTATATTTATATACAGCCTTTTGTGTATTATGCAGATTTTTAGATAGATCACTAATAGTATAATTTGTCATGAGTTTTTCATACATCTTTACTGTTGTGCTTTACTTCATACATACTTCCTTCACCCTATTATTCCCCTCTCTATTGCTTCCCAAACCCATCCCCCCAGCAGTGGTCCCATTTTACCTTCCTTGTTTCTGCACTTATTCCAGGATATGTACTCACAGATGCAGATTTGGATCTAGGAGCCTCTGATGCTCTGAGAACACATACTGCTCATCTTTTTTAGTTTGGGTTACCTTACTCAACATTATCTTTTCAAATTACACTCATTTACTTGCAAGCCTACATTTTTCTTATAGATGAATAATTTTGATAGATTCATTTTCTATTCATCAGTCGAAGGACATTTATGTTGTTTCTGCTGCTCAGCTGTTGTGAATTGTGGCCCAATGAGCATGGCTGGGTAAGCATCTGTGGAGTGGGATGCAGAGTCCTTAGGACATAGGCCAAGGAGTGACATATCTAAGTCCTGTATGTGACTTGTTTTAAGCTCATAAATATACTATTAATTATTACTTGTCTATAACATTACATTTTATAAAGTATTTTATATAGAATCTATATCTTCGGGAGTATAAGTCAGGATAGCTTTTATTATCATTACTTTTAATTGTAATAAATTAAGCTTGCAGAAGTTGAAGGATTTGCTAAACTAGTAAATGAAAAAACTAGACCTCAATCCAGTCTCTGTGGCCATCTCATCTGCCCATTCAATTAATTGCTATCAATTATTCTAGAAATATATATTGATCTACTATATGCAGTGCTGTTTGCATGGCACTTTGCACATAAATACTTAAATTTATTCTTGGTTTTGAAAACTTCATAGTCCAAAGGAGGCAAAGAGTTTTAAAAATGGAATTTAATAATATGTGAACATTAAATGAGTAGATAATAGATAATGAGTTAATCCAAGCAAGATAATATTCAAGTTCATCACCTGTTGAGAATAAGAGTTTTCTGTAAGTGTTGTGATGTTAAGTGCCTTAATTAAATTATCTGATACAATTATAGTTCCTCTAATTCTTTCAATAAATGTTTAGACTAAACTATAGCTAGCAAGCTACCTTTGCCTAGCTAGTATGGAGTGAGGAACAGATATATTGGCCTTCAAGGCTCCATTCAATAACAACTAATACAAATAACATCTGCAGTAGATTCTACAAGGGGATGCTACAGCTTGCTGATGAAAACTGCCTATATTTTATCATTAGACCAGTTATGGAGAATAATCAGAAGATATTAGCATGAATATAGCCCCAGAAGGATGACACAACCCATGTAGGTCAGTGCCACCAAGAAAGAGAGAGGGGTGGGGAGGGAGGGAGGGAGGGAAGGAGGGAGGGAGGGAAGACTGAGCTGTGAGGCAGTAGAGAGAAGTAGCTATGCTGAATACTGTTCTGGAGACCCTGCTAAAATAAAGGGGTTGCGATTGATTCAGAAACATTGAAAATGACTATTGTGCAAAATTACACGAATGGTAGTATTATTATTTTGGAATAATGAAACTATTAATTCTGGATTTAATTTTACTACCTGTATGTAGTTGACCTAGGAGATTAATGCAACTAATATGTGTTTTCATATTTCAGAAACATGTTTTAGAGGAAGCCTAACAGACACATTAGTGGAGAGCATATAGGACAAAATCAGGCTCTAGATAAAATAATCTTTGTACTTGTTCTAATTAGCTTTCTGTAATGTGCATACATCTGGAAAATACCCTCTGCACCAGTAACTAGCATTTGTGAAGTTTATTCATGACTTCACGTAGGACTTAGTAATGTATTATGAAAAACACAAAATACATGAATATTTTTATGGCCTATTATGTTTCTTGAGTATTTAACGCAGGACACAATAATATAGAATTTTCCCACGTCCCCCCCTCCCACCCCTTTAACACAGACTTCTAGGTGACATGCTTTCTTATAGTAATTTAGTTAAGTGAAAATAGGCTACAAAACTACAACCTACTTACTGATAACAGGGGTGGCACTAGGCTAAATGAAGGACAGGCTTTGAGGAAGGCTGAATCATGCTTAAGAACTGAATAGCCTTTGCAGAGATGTGTTCTAGACAAACAGTAAGTACCTAGAAAGAAATATCAGTAATCTAACAGAGGCCCAGAATTAGGAAAGTGAAGACCAAGTAAAAGTATTCATTTAATTACTGAGAAAAAATGGTCACTGCAATACCTTCCTTCATTTCCTTCATATTTTGCCTCCAGCACAATTTCTGACTCAGGAGAAAACATGTCAAACTCTACTCCCAATGAGAAGATTGTTATTGTTCTTATAAGAAAAAGGCTTCTGGAGAGCTCAAGATGGCGGCGCCCAGCAAGCACTGTATCTGATCAACTGCACGGAGACCAGGGACTTGAATGAAGCCACAGACTGTTAAATCCAGAGAGCTTCAGGTGAGTTGGGTCCCGCACAGTGCAGACCACCGGCGGGCCTGGCCCCGAGTCAAGTACCAGTCCACGGAGGCCCTGAATCCACTCTCCGGTCGATCAGACGGAACCCACCTGCGGGCTGCAGCTGGTAGATAAAGCCGGAATTCAGAGTGCGGGTCGGATCGGTACAGGAGCCCCTGGCCGGGGGAAGTTACAGGGAATCAGGGGAAGGTCCCCTTGGTCCCATACATCCGCCACACGCAAATCTGCCGAGGACCCCACGCCGCGTGGAAACACAGGCAACGGGGTACACCTAGTTTGGAGAGAGCAGCGCCCGGCCGGCAGCGCAAAACTGCCCGCGTTGGAACAGAGCGCGAGATACGGAGCTGCTTGAGCCCATTTTACTCAGAGAGAGAGGCGCCCATCCAGAGGCGCCATACCCTGCCCACTGTGGAACAGGGCACGGAAGTCTGAGCGGCTCGGACCACAACCCGTGGTGCCAAAGCAGGCACTCTTTGGAACAGTGTGTGGGAAACAGAGCTGGTGGGATCCGCCTAGATCACAGAGAGCGGTGCCCAGCCAGAGGACCCATACCCTGCCCACTTTGGAACAGGGCGCGGGAGTCAGAGCGGCTCGGATCAGCCTGACTCAGAGAGAGTGACCACAACCTGTGGCGCCAAAGCAGGCACTCTTTGGAACAGTGTGTGGGAAACAGAGCTGGTGGGATCCGCCTAGATCAGAGAGAGCGGTAACCAGCCAGAGGCCCCATACCCTGCCCACTTTGGAACAGGGCACGAGAGTCTGAGGGGCCTGGATCAGCCTGACTCAGAGAGAGTGACCACAACCTGTGGCGCCAAAGCAGGCACTCTTTGGAACAGTGTGTGGGAAACAGAGCTGGTGGGATCCGCCTAGATCACAGAGAGCGGTAACCAGCCAGAGGCCCCATACCCTGCCCACTTTGGAACAGGGCGCGAGAGTCTGAGGGGCTTGGATCAGCCTAACTCAGAGAGAGTGCGCCCAACCTGTGGCGCCAAAGCAGGCACACTTTGGAACAGTGCGCAGGAAACAGAGCTGGTGGGATTTGACTAGCTCAGAGACAGCAGTGCCCAGTTAGGGGCAATATACCCTGCCCACTTTGGAACAGTGCACGGGAGACTGACCTGCTTGGGTCAGCTGGTCAGAGATAGCAGCGTGTAGCCAGCGCATCCATACTGGGCCCATATTGGAACAGAGCACAGGGCCTGAGCCTGCAGATCCCAGCTGTCAGAACCTAGTGTGGACACTACACACAGCATAGACAGGATCTCCCACCCCCTCGGGAAAGGCTGGACACCTCAGAGGTGTGTATATGCTGGTTTAAAAGGCGCATTTAGCTCAGTGGATCTGAGCGAGGCAAGGTCTGAGATACAGGTCTGTGTGTAGTGCAGGCAACTGAGAACAGCTTGCCCATTGAGAGCTTGCCAGCCTCGATCTGACACCCCACAGCAGCAGGCCTGATTCACAACACTAACGTGAAAGGAACCAGTCAGACGCCTACTTCTGCTGACCCATCCCAGAGAATAAGGTATAGAACAAAGTCTCCAGGAGTGGAAACTAGGTCACCTGCCTGTGTCAGGAGGAAAACTACCTGATCCCTACAAGCAAGAGCACGCAACCAATAATCATTCACCAACTATCCACTCTCAACCAGTGAAAGTCACAAGAAGCTACCTTCCAACATCAGAGACACCAAAATGACAAGAGGACAACGAAAGAATGCAAACAAAACCCAAAACAGTTTGGAATCTCCAGATCCCAACAATCCCAATGAAAGCAACCCAGAGAACCCAAAAATAATAGAAATACAAGAAAATGACCTCAAGTCCTTAGTAAGGAAGATAATTTTGGAAGAAAGGAAGGAAATCTGTAAACAACTGCAGGAGGAGGCATCCAAGCAGGTGGAGGACATAAAAGAGTCATACAGAAAGGCACTGGAAGAATTTCAGGAAAATACAAACAGACAGATGAAGGAAATAAAGATAACACTTCAAGATCTGAGGACAAAAACGGAATCTATGATAAAGGAACACACAGAAGAAAAATGTGAACGAGAGACCATAGAGAAGAAAGCAGCCAACAAAGAGATGGCCTTCTCAAACAGAATCCAGGAAACAGAGGAACGAATTTCAGGACTTGAAGATACAATTGTAGAACTCGAATCAGCCATCAAAGAAAATGCTAAATCAGAAAAGTTCCTAACACAGAACATCCAAGAAATCAAGGACGCCATGAAAAGAAGAAACCTGAGAATAATAGGCATTGAGGACAGAGAAGATGCCCGACTCCATGGCCCAGAAAATATCTTCAACCAAATTATAGAAGAAAATTTTCCCAATCTGAAGAAGGAGATGCATATGAACATACAAGAGGCCTATAGAACACCAAATAGAATAGATCAGAACAGAAAATCTTCCCGCCACATAATAATCAAAACACAAAACATACAGACTAAAGAAAAAATTTTAAAAGCTGCAAGGGAAAAAGACAGAGTAACATACAATGGCAAACCTATCAGAATTACACCCGACTTCTCAGCTGAGACCATGAAAGCCAGAAGGGCGTGGACAGAGGTCCTGCAAACCCTAAGAGACCACAGATGCCGGGCTAGACTACTGTACCCAGCAAAACTTTCAATAACGGTTGATGGAGAAAACAAAATATTCCATGACAGGAACAAATTCAACCAATACCTATCCACAAATCCAGCATTACAGAAGCTACTAGAAGGAAAACTCTACCACATAGGAATGAGTTACAACCAAAACTACACAGGAAAGAGATAACTACACCATCGCAAAATCACAACCTCACAAACTTTCAACTTGAACAAACATCAAAATGAAAGGACTTAGCAATCTCTGGTCATTAATATCGCTGAACATCAATGGTCTCAATTCTCCAATAAAGAGACATAGACTAACAGAATGGGTGCATAAACAAAACCCAACATTCTTCTGCATCCAAGAAACACATCTCACCCACAAGGACAGACATTACCTCAGGGTAAAAGGGTGGGAAAAAATATCTCAAGCTAATGGTCACAGGAAGCAAGCAGGTGTAGCCATCCTAATATCCAACAAAATAGACTTTCAACCAAAATTAATCAAAAGAGACGAGGAAGGACACTTCATACTCATCAAGGGTAAAATCAACCAAGATGACATCACAATTCTGAACATCTATGCTCCAAATACAAGGGCACCCACATTTGTAAAAAAACTATTAACAAAGCTTAAACCACTCATTGATTCCAACACATTGATAGTGGGAGACTTCAACACTCCACTCTGACTGAAGGATAAGTCTTGGAAACAGAAACTAAGCCGAGAAATATCATCACTAACCAACACCATGAATCAAATGGATCTAACAGATGTGTACAGAACTTTTCACCCAAACACAAAAGACTATACTTTCTTCTCAGCACCACATGGAACCTTCTCCAAAATCGATCACATTGTAGGCCACAAAGAAAGCCTCAACAGATACAAGAATATTGAAATAATACCTTGCATCTTATCAGATCACCATGGTCTAAGGCTGGATTTCAACAACAACAGAAATAACAAAAAGCCTACTCACACATGGAAACTAAACAACTTTCTACTTAATGACACATGGGTCATACAAGAAATAAAGGAAGAAATAAAAGACTTCCTGAGATTCAATGAAAAGGATGGAACAACATACCCAAATTTATGGGACACATTGAAAGCAGTGCTAAGAGGAAAATTCATAGCGCTAAGTGCCTTTAAAAAGAAATTGGAAACATCCCACATAAGTAACTTAACATCACATCTGGAAGCACTAGAAAAGAAAGAAGCAGAATCATCCAAGAGGAGTAGACGTCTGGAAATAATCAAACTCAGGGCTGAAATCAATAAATTAGAAACAAAAAGAACAATTCAAAGAATCAACAAAACCAGGAGCTGGTTTTTTGAGAAAATCAACAAAATAGACAAACCATTAGCCAAACTAATTAAAAGGCAGAGGGACAGTATCCAAATCAACAAAATCAGAAATAAAAAGGAAGACATAACAACAGACACTGAAGAAATACAAAGAATCATAAGATCCTACTTTAAAGGCATATATGCCACAAAATTTGAAAATCTAAGGGAAATGGACATTTTTCTTGACAGATTCCACTTGCCAAAATTGAATCAAGAGCAGATAAACAACTTAAATAGGCCTATTTCTCCTATAGAAATAGAAGCAATCATTGATAGTCTCCCAACCAAAAAAAGCCCAGGGCCAGATGGATTCAGTGCAGAATTCTATCAGACCTTCAAAGAGGAGCTAATACCAATTCTCTTCAAGCTACTCCAAAAGATAGAATTGGATGGAACATTACCAAATTCTTTCTATGAGGCCACAGTCACGTTGATACCTAAACCTCACAAAGACCCAACAAAAAAGGAGAACTTCAGACCAATTTCTCTAATGAACATAGACGCAAAGATACTCAATAAAATACTCGCAAAACGAATACAAGACCATATCAAAGATATCATTCATCATGACCAGGTAGGCTTCATTCCAGGAATGCAGGGATGGTTTAATATACGGAAATCCATCAATGTAATCCACCATATAAACAAACTAAAGAAAAAAAACCACATGATCATCTCCTTAGATGCAGAAAAAGCATTTGACAAAATCCAACACCCATTCATGATTAAAGTATTGGAGAGATCGGGGATACAATGTACATTCCTAAACATAATAAAGGCGATATACAGCAAGCCAATAGCCAGAATCAAATTAAATGGAGAGATACTCAAGGAAATTCCTCTAAAATCAGGGACCAGACAAGGCTGCCCACTTTCTCCATATCTCTTCAATATAGTCCTTGAAGTCCTAGCCAGAGCAATAAGACAACACAAGGAGATCAAGGGCATCCAAATGGGAAAGGAAGAAGTCAAACTATCCCTATTTGCAGATGATATGATAGTGTACATAAGTGACCCCCAAAATTCCACCAGAGAACTCCTTCAGTTGATAAGCACGTTCAGCAAACTGGCTGGGTACAAAATTAACTCAAAAAAATCAGTAGCCTTCCTATATACAAATGACAATCATACAGAGGAAGAAATTAGGAAATCTACACCCTTCACATTAGCCACAAGCAAGTTAAAATATCTAGGAGTAACTCTAACCAAACAAGTGAAAGACTTGTTTGAAAAAAACTTTAAGTCCTTAAAGAAAGAGATTGAAGGTGACTTGAGAAGATGGAGGGATCTCCCCTGTTCGTGGATCGGGAGAATCAACATAGTAAAAATGGCCATTTTACCAAAAGCAATTTACAGATTCAATGCAATCCCTATCAAAATACCTACACAATTTTTTAAAGACATTGAAAGGTCAATTCTCAACTTTATATGGAAAAACAAAAAACCCAGAATAGCTAAAACAATCTTATACAATAAAAGATCCTCAGGAGGAATCTCCATACCTGATCTCAAGCTGTACTATAGAGCAATAGTACTTAAAACAGCATGGTACTGGCACAGCAATAGGCTGGTTGATCAATGGAATCGAATTGAAGACCCAGATATGAATCCACACACATATAGTCACCTGATTTTCGACAAAGAAGCCACATCTATTCAATGGAAAAAGGATAGCATCTTCAACAAATGGTGCTGGTCTAACTGGATTTCTACATGTAGAAAAATGCAATTGGACCCATACTTGTCACCATGCACAAAACTCAAGTCCAAATGGATTAAAGACCTCAATATAAAACCAGAGACACTAAATCAGTTAGAAGAAAAGGTGGGGAAGAGCCTGGAACACATCGGCACAGGAGACAACTTCCTGAACAGAACACCAACAGCCCAGGCCTTAAGGTCAACAATTAATAAATGGGACCTCATGAGGCTGAGAAGCTTCTGTAAGGCTGGAGACACTGTCAAAAGAACAAAGCGACAGCCTACAAACTGGGAAAAGATCTTCACCAACCCTGCATCTGACAAAGGTCTAATATCCAAACTTTATAAAGAACTCAAGAAATTAAATGCCACCAAACCAAATAACCCAATTGAAAAATGGGGCTCAGAATTAAACAGAGAATTCTCAACAGAGGAATATCAAATGGCTGAGACACACTTAAAGAAATGCTCAACATCTCTAGTCATCAGAGAAATGCAAATCAAAACAACTCTGAGATTCCATCTTACACCCATCAGAATGGCTAAAATCAAACATTCAAGTGACAACACATGCTGGCGAGGATGTGGAGAGAGAGGAACACTCCTTCATTGCTGGTGGGAATGCAAACTAGTACAGCCACTTTGGAAATCTATCTGGTACTATCTCAGAAAATGGGAATAGGGCTTCCTCAAGACCCAGCTATTCCACTCCTAGGAGTATACCCAGAAGATGCTCCAGCACACAACAAGAAAATTTGCTCAACCATGTTCATAGCAGCCTTATTCATAATCGCCAGAACATGGAAACAGCCTAAGTGCCCCTCAGTAGAAGAATGGATAAAGAAACTGTGGTACATATACACGATGGAATATTACTCAGCTATTAAAAACAAGGATTTTCCAAAATTTGTGGACAAATGGATTGAACTAGAAATGATCATAATGAGTGAGCTAACCCAGAAGCAGAAAGAGTCAAATGGTATATACTCACTTATTACCGGACACTAGCCCAAGGGACAGGTCCCATGAAAGTCTGCACCTACCAGGAAACGGGGATAGAGGTGAGGACATCCTATTGAGACTCTAGATGAGGAAAATATAGAGGATAGGCAAGTAGGGAGACCCAGAGGGTCCTAGAAACCTACAAAAAGAACATTATGATGGCTAGATCTGAGCCCAGGGATTCTGCTTGATCTAAGGCACCAACCATGGACAAAACGGGCAGTCATCATCAAACCCCTACCCAGATCTAGCCAAGGGACAGAACATTCTCCACAGCTAAGTGGAGACTGGAGACTGACTTTCACAGGATCTCTGGTGCCCCATATTTGGCCATGTCCCTTTGTGGGGGAGGCCCAATGGCACTCGGAAGAAGGATAGAGGACTACCAAGAAAAGACTTGATACCCTAGCACCATATTCAGGGGGAGGAGGTCCCCCACAGCCACAGTCATAGGGAAGGGGGATTGGGGTGAAAGTGGGAGGGAGGGAGGAATGGGAGGATGCATGGGATGGGATAGAAAATGAGATGTAATAGGAATTATTTTTAATTTTCAATAAAAATGTGTAAAAACAAAAAAAAAACAAAAAAAAAACAAAAAAGAAAAAGGCTTCTGATGAGTTTCTATGCCCCTCCCAATAGAACCCCACACATAAATACCAGGTGGACATTTAATTGTTGTTTAGTACAATTTCTTACAGGTTTCAGCTATGTCAAATGTTCTAATGAGTTCTAGGCATCCTTCTTCTACTTAGACCCATTCTTCTATTTACTGTTCTCAGCAGTGCTGACACAATTTTAGATTTTTCTCTAATTTATGGCATAGACAGGTATTATCATTTAATGATTGTCAGTAAAGCATAATTTGGGCACACAATTCTCATGAGTTTATACAAAGCTTTGCGCTTTCAGGCTAGATCTCTAGATGTACTAATTCTACTCAAGATAGATACCTAGATGTACAAAACCTGTTCATTTATTCTTCAAAGATCCTGTCTTTGTGAAGCATCTTTTAATCTTTTTCATAGATTCTCATCTCTAATTTAGAGCTCTATCATCAGCAGAAGGTTAGTTTCTCAGGAAATAACACAGGGTCTTCAAGAAGGATAATACACACAGGTTCTTCTCTTGTTCATAACTCTGATAATTTAAAAAAGAGTGGTGTAGAAATGACACATATTTTATAGTTACTTTTAAAAAGTATATACTGCTGTTTATACCGAGCCCAGATTTGGTGAAGAGAAGACTTTTGATGAATCGGGCATGTCTGCTTTCAGCATCAAGGATTTGCTAAGAAAATAGAGATTAAAAGGCTAAATATTTACTGTCACTGAAAAAAACAATAAAATAATAGTGTGTGCACTGAGGTCTTTAAGTTAGAAAGCCAATAAAGGTAAGAGAATTAATGGGGGAAAAACCTCATTATTGGATCTGTTGATAATATCATTTTCTAGTTTACTCTCTTGTTGTGGAAAAATTCCAATTACCTTTCTATTTTGAGGCTCTGAAACAGGAAGATACGATCACTGGTTTTTTTAGGTGCCTTTTATCTTTAACCATAAATTAACATTTTCTCCTAATTCTTGCATTCAGTGGCAATATATTTGGATAAACACTTTATTTTCCCTCTAAATACCATCATGTTAATTTGCTAGTAATATTCTAAGCATGTCAAAAGCATCCTAAATTAATATTATCTCACCACCTTATATTGCAGCACAAAAAGAGCATTCATAAGCATCATTAGGTTAGAAACTGAGAAAAGAAGGAAGAATTCATTTGAAAAAATATAAGTGTCTTGGATAGATCACCTCATATAACCTACAGTTTCAATATTCCAAGTGTTTTTGAGAAGAAAAAAACCATAAGTTATAAGCATTAATAGAAAATAAGTAGTATATTTTTATTTTCTGCAGCTTTATTTTATTTTTAATGATGTGTGCATCTGTGTGTAGGTTTGTGACCATGAGTACAGATGCTTGTGGTGACCAGAAGTTGACAGAGTCCTTCAACCTATGGGTAAGGCGGCTTGTGAGCTGCCCATTTGTATATGCTGGGACTAAACTGTGACCCTCTGGAAAAACAGTACACGATCTTATCCACTGAGCCATCTCTCCATTCCCTAGTACTTTTAAGTCTTAAATCACTGTAATCATAATAAGGGATGAGAGGTCAGAATTACAATCCAGTTAATTGTCCAATTAAATTAACATGAAACTTTAATCAGATTCAATTAACTAGAAACTATTACACATGTGTTGTATGCTAAGCATTGTAAAAAAGCTATTCAGCTATACCAGTGAGTATATAAACATTGTTACTTCATTTATGCTTCATTTATGGGGTATACAACTAGAAGGTTCTCACAAATCAATGCTTAAAGTCCTACAATGAGGGAAAAAAATTACAAAAAAGAAATATGATAGTAAGTGGAAGAAGGAATTTGTAATTTGTTTGAGATTTATTGACTAGGTACTTTTCAGCTGATTCACATACTTTATTAAAATTGAATGCAATTTATGAATAATAAAATGCAGTGGTTCAAAGTGCAATATCCAGTAAGCATTGAAAAACATAGCTATTCATATATCCAACAAAGTAAAGGCTGCCATTGCCTTAGTTCCCTTGTATCCACTGCATTAGAAATGCCCCCTAAATGTTGATGGTTAAATGTTTGGTCCCTAGATGATGGTGTCACAGAGATTTTTTTTTTCTCCCAAACCCAAACTCCTAGAATAATGACCCATGACACTTAAAAATATATTTTTACTAATACTCAGTCCACATAGATGGGCTCTTCTCTGACTAGCTCATAACTTAAAATAATAAGCCATTTATATTAATGTACATTCTGCCATGTGGCTGATTATCTCTGCTTAGGTACCA
This sequence comes from Acomys minous, assembly GCF_964271855.1. Lineage (NCBI taxonomy): Eukaryota > Metazoa > Chordata > Mammalia > Rodentia > Muridae > Acomys > Acomys minous. Next base: position 126,365,233 of record NC_140484.1, on the reverse strand, counting down.
TGTGTCTATTGTCCTATCTTTCTGGTTGAATTTCCTACGCCTGGCTCTATTGCAGATATCTTTCTGCCTGCCAGGTGAACCACTCCTATTTTCTGCCTCAGTTGTAGGCCATTAGCTTCCGTACAGACCCAAGAGATTCCTTCTATACCACAGTGTTATTGGGTGGTAGAACCGTTAGAAGTGGATGCCTAGTGAGGAAGTGATGCTATTTGGAGCATGACTTTGAAATGTAAACTGAGACCATGTTTTTCCATTTTCTCCTTTTCAGTTCCCTTCCATGAGGTAAACAACTTCCATTTCTGGGAAATCAAGCCTTATGCACTTCATTAGTGCACATACAGAGTGATGATGCCAAGAGACTTTGGACTAGAATATCCAAATAAAACCAAAGTATAACTTCTTTCTTTCTAACTTCATTATCTTGGGCAATTTATTTTGAAAAACAAACTAATCATCCTTGTTTAGATATTGTCAACATTCTATCTATAGACAGCAATTATTCTTCTGTTATTAGCATTTTATCTTTCTTCATATTTCTAATAAATCATAGATATGCAAACATGCTACAATTATTTCTCTATCCTACATAGGAACATTTTCAACATTGTCCCTTTTATTTGTTTTTACTAATAGGAGAAAGGTGCTATAAATATTTTAGCAGAGTTGATTTTTTAACATGAATTATTATTTCTCCTTGAAGAGTAATAGGTGAGGTTACAGTTATTTGAGTAGGATTATTGCTTTATAAATTTCAAGTTGCCCAAGGCACTCTAACAGTCCCACCAATGGTGTTAAGGAGCTCCTCTTCTGCCAGTTTTGTTGTCATCCTTTTTAATTCTTGTTATTTTTATGAGTGTGAAATGAGATCTCTTTATTTTAGATTTGCTTTTCCTAATGACTAGCCATATTTAGAATCTTTTCATATGTTTCTCCTTCTATTCCCCACTGTCCCTGTCCCTCCCCTTCTTCTTATTTTTCTCTTTCCAACATTTTAATATCAGGCTCACTCACATGTAGTCCATGTTAAAATCAATCTCGTAATGTAGTCAAGAATAAAAATACCCTTAAACTTGTGACCTTTCTGCCTCTGCCCCATAAGTGCTGAAATCAGGAGCATGAACCATCTGTCTTAGTTTGGGTTTTGTTGCTATGAAGAGACATCATGACCATGGCAACCTTTAGGAAGGAAGGCATTTAACTGAGCGTGGGTTTAGCAGGGAGAGAGAGAGAGAGAGAGAGAGAGAGAGAGAGAGAGAGAGAGAGAGAGAGACAGAGACAGAGACAGAGACAGAGACAGACAGACAGAGACAGAGACAGACAGACAGACAGACAGACAGACAGACAGACAGACACAGAGACACAGAGACTGGCTCTGGCTTGAATATCTGAAACCTCAAAGCCCTTCTTCAATGACACTTCCTTCAACAAACCCACTGATTTTACCACTCCCTATTAGCCTATGGGTGCTATGATTTTATGATTTTATATAGTACTAGGGAATGAACCCAGGAATTCAAGCATGATAAATAATTAATCTAAAAAACTGATATACATCCACAGATTCATAAATTTATTATTTATTGATTCTTATAGTAAAATGTCCACATTTAAATTTACCTAATTTTATTGATATTACATTTTTATTTTTAACTTATAGAAAATGTTAAAACATTCCATAGCCAATTATTTGTCTGTGCAAGTTACATAGAGTATCTACTCTTAATTTTAAAATTTGACATTCATGTATAGTTCTTCATTTTCTAAACAATGTTATTTAAAAGCACATATAGTTCATTCTTATAGATTTCAGTAGGACATTTTACAGATTCTTAAAACATTACAATTGTTCTTTATGTGTTTCTCTGAATATCCTGCTGAACCAAGAGGATTTGGTCTCTCAACAAGAGGGCATAGGTCTTAAGCCAGAGGAGTGAGTCTTATACCAAAGAAAGGCACTGGTCAATATAGCGAAACCATTTGGGATGCTCTGGATATCTGATTGCCATATTCCAGGCTACATGAACCAAATAAGGGTCCAGAGATCCCTTGTTGGGACACTAAATGAGGGACAATCAATTTCACAGACAGGTTGGAGTTTTATTGGTGAGAAAATGACATCACATCCCTTCTTGTCTACAAAAGAAGTTGCTTGGTGTGTTTTAACAAGCACTTCAACAATGCCTAGGGACGTTTCACTCTCTCTCCTATTTTAGACCTGTTTCACCAATGAGCAGAACTGTTGGAAACACAAAGATACACAGATAGGCCGACCGAGGTGGCCACCCACAGACTTAAACCAAGAGTTCTGTTGTAGACTTCTAATATGGATCCTGGACAGAGAAATTGGGGACAAGTCCTGAAAGCCCAATTAGGAATGTGCAATCAAAAGACTTATCTCTGGAAGTGAAAGATTCGGGTGACTTTCTATAATCTCTCATTTTAGGGTAGAGAAGCTCATTAGGAGCTTCTGGGGTGGTAGAACTTGAGGTAGGAGAAGTTTGCCAGTTGTGGTGGTTTGAATAAGTATGTCCTCTATAGACTCATGCTTCGTCATTGGGAAGTGTGGCCTTTTTGCAGGAAGTGTGGCCTAGTTGGAGAAAGTGTGTCATCACAGTGAAGGCTAGGATTGAGGTCATATATGCTCAAACTATGCCCAATGTGGAAGACACTGTCCCCTTCTGCTGCCTGTAGATCAAGATGTAGGTAGAACTCTAAGCTCTTTTCCAGCACCATGTCTGCCTGGACACTGCCATGCTTTCGATCATTATGATAATGGAACTAAATCTCTGAAACTGTAGGCCAGCCCCAAAATAAATATTTTTCTTTAAAAGAGGTCATGTTGTCTGTTCACAGTAGTAAAATCCAAAGTAAGACCCTGGGCCCTGGGATATCTCAGGGTGTGCACTCCTTAACAACTATCTAGACACACTTATAAGTGGATATTAGTCCAACATAAATGTCTTCTGAGAGACTCCAACCAGCAGGGGATAGGGACAGATATTGGAACTCTGGGCAAAGCTCTGAGAGTTGGGGGATAGAAGGATGGGGGGACGGGTATCAGGAGCTCCACAAGGAGACTATCAAGGCTGGCAGACCTGGACCCAGGGGGCCTTGTACAAACTGATGCACCAAACAAGGACATTGCAAGCCGAGAACCTAGACCCCCTCCCATTCAGATGTAGCAAATTCTCCGAGTGGGGAACAGAGGGGCTTAGGGGGACTGCCTCTGATACAAACTCTGGTGCCCATGATTTGATCACTGCCCCTTGGTGGAGATGCCCTGTTGGAACACAGAGAAAAGGAATGCAGGCTCTCCAGAAGAGACTTGATAGGCTATGGCCAGATGGTGGGGCAGGAGGACCCTATCTGTCAGAGGGGAATACGGTAGAAGAGGGAAGGAAGGTGGGAATGGAAAGAGAAGAGTGAGAGTATTATAATTGGAATGTAATTTGAATAAATTATAATAAAATAAATAAATAAAAACTTTTTAAACATCATGAAATCAATTAGGGTGTAAAATAACGGAACAGCTCATACCTGGTGGTTTTTAAGAAAATGAGTGCGTCAAACTTGGAAGACTGGGCCCTGCACCTCACCTGGGTAGCACAGTCGAGATGGCTCTAGTGGCTTGGGCAGGAAAGCAGGGAAGATGTCAGGCTGATCCACTCAGCCAACTCAGGCCCAGACATCTAGGACTTTGAGTTGGCCCACTGCAACATCTCCACCATCTATGAACTGCTGCAGTGTGTGAAGGGCCTGGTCCTCCAGAAACAAGGTTGCAGGATCTCCACAACACAGGTTGACAACACGACATCGCAGAGGAGTCCTAATGAGGAACCAGTATTGATAGTGCAGTAGAAAACAGAGGCCTTGAACTAGACCAATGGCTCACTGCAGTCAACATTTGGGGGGGAAAAAAGCTGTTTGGGAAAAATTGTGTGGCACAACATGACACACCTCAGCATCCATGGAAAGATTATGTGGGTTTTCTTTGTTTGTTTGTTTGTTTGTTTGTTTGTTTTGGTGGTAAGTTTCAAGGGCAAAGAGAAGATATGGAGGAATGGGAGGATGAATAGGATTGGGGTGCATGATGTGAAATTGACAAAGAATAATAAAAGTTTTTTTAAATAAATAGGAAAATGCATACATTACTGATATAAAATATATTATCTTTTCAAAGATCTATTTTACAAAGAATTTGTGTTATTTGAGCTTAATAATATATTAGCACCTAGACTTAAGCCAGGTATAGTATTCATTGAATGAGTTTAAAAGATTTCCTGCTGGAAATCTAGGAAGATATAGATAATACCCTATAAACAACCTATATGAATGAATTTTCTGTGCATATAGCCACTCACTCAAAACACATTAAGTAAAAACAGTCCAACAAAGTTGCTCTTCTAATTCAAATGACAGTAACACTTGAAATAACATTTTAAATACAAATGTTTTGTCAGCATTTTGAAATTTTTCCCTTTAGGATTATTATGCACTATCAGCTTGATTCATAGGCCCAAATGCTTTGTAAAAAGCTCTCATGATAAAGGACAGAAATCATCAGAGGAGGAGATAAATTGAAAAATCCAAATTAAAGAATAACTTAAAAGGTTTAAAGTCATTTGTGGCAAAATGTAATTTAAATACATTATATGGAATTCTCCAATTGTTTTATATATATATACTGTGTGTGTGTGTCTGTGTGTGTGTGTGTGTGTGTGTGTGTGTGTGTGTGTGTAAGTACATAAAGTTGTATGCAAGGAGTGCTGTGCAAACTTGGCAGCAGCACTGTGTGCTTTGCAGTAGAGTTCCTTGTTTGCAATATATGCCACAGCTCACTTTTATTTGATTATCATAAGGCCTTTTGAAGAAGGGCTATGATAGTTTTGTGAAGAAAAATAAATTCAGAGGTTATTCAATTTAAATAAAAAGAAAGGAAGATATTTAGGAATAAAGCCAGAAATTAATCCTGTCTCAGAGCTCTACTATTTGGATCAGTGATTCTGAATGTGATCCCCAGGAGGGTGTTTAGCAGGCATTACCTTAAGATCACCCTGTGATGTTTTGCATATGAGTGGACTATTTCCATCCACTTATTACAAATATAGGACAATCCTTAGACTATGTACTTTACTTTCTTGTTGAAATGTAATTGCAATATCAGCATCTTCCACTATGTAAACATAAAACAATGTACAGGAGACTCAGATTCCTTTTCTTAGCTTCTGGCCACTGTCTGATGCTTGGGATAGCTGATGTGCTTGCTCCGTTAGCTTTTAGTGCCTGGGAGTGTACATCTTCTATAGAAGCCTGAGTTATCTCAGGGAATGGACACTCGGCCAATGTCTATTTCTAAACCATCCTTACACATTTTGAAGTTATAACATATACACACACTTAAGAGGCACACTAGTAGTTCTTTGAAAATTTACTCATATGCTCCAGAACCAAAAATCTTAATCGCAGATGGTATAATTATGTTTGCAATCTCATTATTGATTTTTTTTGGTCTAAACATTATGAGGCTATATTGCCTAGTCTTAATGTGTCTTGTTAAGCTGAACTCAGTGCTGATATCACTGGGAGGGCTGCTCTTTTCTGAAAGGAAATGGAAGAACAGTGGAGCTGGAGGAACAGGGAGCTAGGAGGAGAGGAAGGGAGGAAGGCAGTGGTTGCAGTGAATTGTATGAGAAACAAATATACAAAATGATTTTAAATTTTCCTTTAAAATAAATAAAGATTTTTTAAAATCATGCAGCCAAAATAGTGAGCATTCAAAACATCTTGAAATTATTATCAAAGCTGCTTTTTGTTCTAAGAAATCAAGATCTAAAATATTCCTGATTTAGCTAAGTGAAAGTTCCAGTACATAACCTGTAAATAATCTATAACTCAAAATAGAAGTTTAATTATAACTGGTAACATGAACTTGAGTGTGTACAAGGACATAAGTCTTAATTATGTCAAATGTGGAAAAATTAGAGTGCGAAAGTTTAAGCCAAAGTTAAAAATATACCAAGCCCCAATAAATAATTAATTTATATATGTGTATATAATATTATAAAGTATATATTTTGTTGTATTTTAATCAACAAAGGGTGAATCTGCAAACTGATATAAATCAATAGCCAATAAAATGACTATCTGTTCTTAAAATGCTGTCAACATAGTCTTTAAATTCAAATACTAAATTCTAGATACTTCTAATAACATTGAGTGTTAATAGGACATGGTAACAAGCCTTCTAAACTGAGGTATCATCCAATGGAACCAGTATTTTATGGATATGGAGGCAAAGACAGAGAAGCATAAGGTTTTAGGATAAGAAACAGTCTTTTTTTTTTTTTCAAGACAGTGTCTCTCTGTGTTAGCCTTGGCTGTCTTAGCTTTGTAGACCAAGCTGGCCTTGAACTCACAGTGATCCACCTGAATCTGCCTTCTGAGTCCTGAGATTAAAGGTGTGAGCCCCCCCACACAGCTGAAACGGTGTTTAAAAGTAACACAGAATTAGCAAGCCAATCAACATTTCACAAATACCGACTCAAGTTTATAGCCACTTAAAGAATTTAAAGGATCAATTTATACAGTAGAAAGCCAGTAGTTCAATTAAAACCATTCTGTATTATCAGCTAATTTGCACTCATTTTCTGTTTGGTTTGGGGATAAAACTATAAAAATTAGTAAAACTGTAACTATTGAGATAACATTATTATATTAGAATAGAGGCAATAAAAAGAAACATCAAAAATCAATATTTTAAAGAGTTTTAATATGTTTTTGAGTAATTACAATGTGTTGTATGTTTAGGCATTTTAAAATTTAAAATAGTTTGATATGTTTAATACAATTTCATTGATGTATTTTTCAGATTTTATGAATTTTGGGTCCAAGATATAAATGATTTTACTTATATAGCTATCTAATCTAATACTAATGCTAAATTCTCACACTTTAATAATCTTTCAAAATTATTAGACAAAAGCAAACACAGGAGAATATCATACTTTATTCAACAGCTCCTTAAGTGTCTAAATTTCTATTATTGTATGTTTCATTCTTAATAAACCAATTATAGGTGTTCTTCTACATAGGTTGCTGCTTTTGGTCTATTTGTTCTCTCTGGCTATTGAAACAGCTAGGTTACGAAATTTTAATTCAGTTTACTGCTAAATAAATTAGCCTCATAAACACTATGATTTCTCTTACTCAGCCTTTCCAAGGGTTTTTTTTTACCTTTTAGAAGCAAATAATTATTTTGATATAACTATGTCATTATAAACTTTTCTTTCCTGGTTGGTGTATAATAGATAAGATACATATTACATTCAACCACAATTTTACACTATTATCTCTCAATTAGCTACAACTAAGAAATAATGTCTTTATATTGTAGATATAAAATGAAATGACAGTTGTAATAAAGCTTTCCTATCTAAGTTTTTCTAGGCTATATATCTGGAAGTTTGTAGTCAAAACAATCAACCTATACACGTAACAAATTTCATCTTGAATTTTTCAAGTGAAGACTAAACAACAATATAAAATACATTTGTACCAGAGATGTGGTGGGTAGGCACTTAAGAACAAAAGCACATCACTCCAAATTGTCGGAGAGATAAACCTGTTTTTGTTATGATCCCAAATGTAGAATGGGGAACGGTCTTATGAGAACAGGTAATGTTAACCCACTAGAAGGCAAACGACCTCGTACGGGAACTTGATTGTTTCCGACTGAAAAGATCTGTAAACAGACTCTGGGAGGACATATATAAGTGAGCCAGAAAGAAGAGGTGGGGCCTTTAGAAACTTGGGATAGTTTTGGCTGTTCATTGCTCCACTTCGGACGCTACTAGAGAGAACCACTCCAGGGAAGGCTTCAGGGCTCTGGGAAATCCTGCTGACTACACAAGGAGAATTGTTCCTCAGAACTGATATACTTATGGTTTTGTTATTGTACTCTTTAATCTCCTTTTCCTATTGTTTAGGTTAGTCAGGTTATAAGTGACCTACGCTCATTTGTAAGTTACATAAGTTCGTAATAAAATATATTTGTTAAGAATATTGAGCCTACACCAAGTTATTAAGAATTTGTCACCTTTTACCTTAAATAAGATAGATAAATTTGGTCTTGACAAAGATATTAAGTATATTTTAAAAATGAGTTTGTTTACACACACACACACACACACACACACACACACACACACATTCTAAATGTTGACAAGGTTTGTTTGAAGTATTTTGTGATTATTGATCATGTTAATGTGTTTTAAACACAGGTGGGTTAGAAGTCTGCTGGAAACTATTCATCCTTTAATTTTGAAATATAGGTCTCTTTTCTGCTGGTGTTCCAAAATTGGTTATTCTGTTTATAATAACCTCAGCAAAAATTACAGTTCCCTTTTATACCCAATGACTCTCAGGATATGTGAGAACAAAAGCAACAGAAAACATTGACATATGATTTACTGTCTTTCCCAATGTCAATGGTGAAGCAAAACTGAATATATATAGTAGACTATAAGTTTATAATGCAAGATTTTGCTTGAGGGTTACTTCTGGTCTTGTACAGAAATTTTCTTCTATTTGTTTTCCAACATAAAATTTCACAAAATCTTTCTCAGCTTAGTGTACTTGGCTCAGCTTCAAAAATAATTAAGATATGTCAAGTCTGAGGATCACTGGATAAACTGATGTGATTTCTTCAGTAGAGGTGGTGTATGGGGGTCTGGAATCTAAATCTCACAATATTTTGATGCTGTCTCTGGAAAAAAATCCCAGTTCTTAGGTCATGTGCAAATGCTTCTCAGAAATAGCTCTGATATCACTCCTGGTCAAGCCCACTGTACGTGGTCTTCGAATTTCTTGCACTGTGGTTATTGTTCTAGGTAGTTTAGTTTGGGTCAACTTGACACAGCCTAGAGTCATTTGAAAGGAGTGAGCTTCAATTAGGGAAATGTCTCTGGAATAGTGGTTCCCAACCTGTGGGTCATAGTTCAGAAAGAACTAGAGAGGGTGAGCTTATTTAGCAGTAAGACTCTGAGATGACGATTACAGCTGCAGAATAAAAGTTACTTTTACAATAGTGGTCATTGGTTTATAAGAAATCAGGACAAGTGAGCCATATGGAGCAAGCCAGTGAACAGTAGTCTTCCATGGCCTCTGCATCAGCTACCTTCTCCAGATTCCTGATCTGTTTGAGTTCCTGTCTTGTCTTCCTTCATTGATGGACTATGATATGGAAGTGTTATCCAAATAAACTCTTTTATTCCAAGAATGGTTTTAGTCATACTGTTCAATTACCAAAATTGTAACCTTAGCTAAGACAGCTATCAACCCCAAACTCACCATTCACCATATTTTTGGTTTGAAACAAATCTTCTTTAATGGATTTATCCCTTTTACCAATGGTCCTACCTCTCACCGGGTCCTCCTCTCCTGCTTTCCATCTTCTCTGTGCCACATCCAGGTGACACACCCTCATCAATAGCTGATGCCATAGATAATGGACGCAGATTCCTTGAAGTACTCCAACCAGATGGGACTCATGAAGTGACTGAGTGGGGTTGAGTACAAAGGGAGCCATGTTAGAGTGTGGAAGGACCCCGGAGTTGATACAGCTTAGATTTGAAGAGCTGAAAGACGAGGAGTGCAGAAGCTAGAAGAGCTTGTGAGTCTGTGGAACAGGGAACCTGGGTCTACCGTTCAGATTGAGGAGATGCAGAACTGGGATATGGTCCCATACTTTCTCAGAACTGTACTGGGCACTAACAACACTGCTCTCAAACTTGTTCTCTCTTAGGAACCAAAAGCCATGATGTCCTCTCTAAATCTCTTCACCTTGAGGCATAGATGCCCTAGATCCACTGACATGGGCTCTCCAATTACTATGGGTGAGAAGAATGAAACAGGAAGGAGTCCTTAAAACCACTGGAAGCTCAGCATAATTTCAGATCCACTATCCACATCTTTATTCTGGATGTAGGCTTGTCCAACCACCCCAATTTGACTCACCTGCTTCCTCCTCCTCAGGAACAGCTTACTTTCTTGAGATGATAGGAAGTGACATCATGAGCACCCTAGCCATAGCCTGGTGTTTAATTCACATTTAGAAGGTGGTACCCAAGCCATCAGAGGACCGACCTATGTGTGGTGTCCAAGCAACGTCTCTGGCTGTAATTTATTGGAAACATTTGTGAGAAGTGTTGGAGTAAGGTCCAACTATGTTTTCTAATGCTGAATTCAGTGCTTTGAAATCTGGTTATGTTCCTCCCATGAGCATTGTTATGAATGTTGAGCTATCTCCTGTAACCATATGATAATAGGGAATGTCCCCTAATTATCCCTGGTTGGCTAAATAGAGATGCTGAGCTTGGGTTCAAGAGATGAGAGGTAGGAAAAGGAAGCAGAAGATGTAGCAGAAGGAGAGGAAACTAAAGAGAGATGAGTTGCCAGGAGGCAAGATGGTGATGAGCATGTGGCTGTAAAGACTGATGAAGCAGAAGGTGCCTGGGAGTAACCAGATTGACAAGTGATTGGCTCTCATTTGTGTTTTAGATTCTAATCTACTAGGATTAGAATAGCTCGGATTCTGCCCAGCATAGTGACTACAGCTTAATAATAAATCACAGTCACCCTATGTCAATCCTTGGAGAACTAGCTGGTTAAAAAAAATACTACCATACTAATCTACTACATTAATGAACTTAGAATAATTCACCTTTCTACAGGGAAGGATCAGAGTACAATATTCTACCTAAGACCTCAAGTGTCATGACACCCCAAAGGTTTGTTATGTGAAGAGTTGGTGTTATGGAGATGGGGTACCAAGGACCTTTTCATTGGATTTTTATCCAACTTAAAGTGAGAGGGCATCTATTTCTTAATAGAAGCGATACTGCCCACTGTAAAGCAGTCTTCTATAGCTAGTGGCATGATAAATGATAGATAGATAGATAGATAGATAGATAGATAGATAGATGATAGATAGATAATAGATAGATAGATAGATAGATAGATAGATGATAGATAGATAGATAGATAGATAGATAGATAGATAGATAGATAAATAGATGATAGATAGATAGATGATAGATAGATAGATAGATAGATAGATAGATAGATGATAGATAGATAAGAAAAACTTTAAAATTCTTTAAGTTTGAATTTGTGTTACACCAAAAATACCTTCTAGAAAATGGTGTTTATTCTGTTGTTCATTAAAAAGGTATGTGTGTGTGTGCATGTGTGTGTGATTTGTATTCTTTAGAAAGGAAGCTGATATGTAACATAAATAATAATATAAACTGGTTACATTAGTCTATTTGAAAATAGTCATACCTGCAAACATTTTTTCTTCAAAAGCCACAAAGCAAACTTGGAGTATTATTTTGCAACAACAACAGGAGAAAACAAACTAACTAACTAACCACTAACATAATACAACCCAGGGAAGAGGGCATGGCAGGCTACAGACAGATCTACGTCTTTACAGCTCACCGCTGAACTGGCTAGGACTCTGCTGTGCTGGGGACAAGGACAATACAGGCATAAACCTTAAACCCCTACCCAGATCTAGCCAATGGACAGAACATTCTCCACAGTAGAGTGGAGAGTGGGGTATGACTTTCTCACGTACTCTGGTGCCTCATATTTGACCATGCCCCCTGGAGGGGGAGGCCTGGTGGCACTCAGAGGAAGGATAGCAGGATACCAAGAAGAGACTTGATACCCTATGAGCTCATACAGGGGGAGGAAATCCCCCTCAGGAAGGGAGAATAAAGGGTAAATGGGAGGGAGGGAAGAATGGGAGGATACAAGGGATGGGATAACCATTGAGATGTAACAAGAATAAGGTAATAAAAAATTTTTTAAAAAAAGAAAAGAAAAAAAAACAAATGAATGAATGAATAAATAAATAAAAATAAGTTTAAAAGGGCATATTTTGGCAAAATATTCATAACCTATACTGATAATGTTACTTTAAAAAATAAGAAAAGAAAAGGTGTAACCTCAGTAGCCCACATGTCCCAATTCAATGGGAGTTCAAAATATTACATAATATTGTTAGCCAGGATTAGTACTAAATAATTTTCATGTTTTGTGCATGGGAAATAAATGGCTACCTAACTTCAATAAATAAATAAATAAATAAATAAATAAATAAACCTGTAATTTCTGGCCTTTGCTGCTTAGCTTCATCTCATGGCACCACGCCCACAAAATATCCCAGTGAGTCTGGTTCACTGGGGGGCAGGTATTCGGGAAAAGGAGGAATTAGTACCTTCCTAGGAGGGTGACCTGGAGTCTCAGAGTCTTGTGCTTTCTCCTTTGGTTTAAAAGCTTAGTCTTTCACTGACAGTTTTTGTTTTTGTTTCTCCCCCCACCCCCAACTCTCCACCCCCACCATTGCCTGAGTCTTTGTGGAAGATGTGCTTGTTTGACTAGAGTTCTGGGATTCTGCTTCCCTGTCTCTTCTGTGCTGCTCCACTTCCTCCACTGGTCTCCATCAGGTAAAACCGCAGAAAAGAAATTTCTTCCACCTTCCACCTTCCCCATGCAAACATTTTTATTTGCAGCCTTTGTATTATAATACAGGTTTTGATAACAAAAATACTTAAAGATAAAAATAATAGAAAGATCTTGCAAATCATCTAGACCATGCATATGATCTCTTGAAGTCTGTCCTGTGAGGTAGGGGGGAAAAAAAGCACTGCACCTGGAAAAGAACTTGTGAAAATTAATATCATTTCAACAATCCTGAAACTGTACCTACCACCCAGAAACTGTGACTCACGGTGGAAAACCAGGTGTGATCCAATTAGCATGCACGGCCTCCTGGCTCAGAACAGGCAGAATTCAGATGTCATTTTAGACCCCTATACGTGTCGTGTCTTGTGAAAATCCAATAACCTGTAAGCCTCTGTCTTTTCAGTGGCGCGTTGTAAGAATATATTGAGGAACTAATTGCCAATAAATAGAATAGATTCTCAATAAACATTAAGCTTCTGCTGAATATGTAATCTCTTTATATATACCATTTTTATTATTTATTATGATTTTGGTGACTAAAAACAGAACAAGGATAATGTAGAAACTACTGCGCATTGACCGTAGACCCTCGCGTATACCAAGCACGTTCTCTACCACTGAACTATATTCCCAGCCCACCCTTACACAAAAGTGTTTAAGAGTAAATGTATATATGAAGCTACATCAAATAAGGCAGAAAATAGCGATTTTGAAAATAATTTGGAACATTCTCTGAATTACTCGGGTGAAGAAATTCTTATAAGGACAAGATGTTGAAGGCATATTCAAAATGGTAATAAATGTCAGATAAACTGAAAGCTCACTAGAAAGGGAAAAAAATATATGTTCTTAGGCATCCTCGGTCCTAAGGAAAAATTTCAAGTTTTAGTGCACCGGAGTCAGTGAGCAGGCGTGAGGCACCCAGTCTGCTAAGCACGCAGTATCTCTTACCACTATTTTTTTCATCCATGACAATACAGGCTCAGTCAGGCCCTGGTTCTCACAACTATGAAAGGTCAGAGAGCATAGAAGCTAGTTTTTTTTTTCTAATTCTGATTCAAATATAATTTCCAAGGTGCTTTAATTCTATGGATTAAATTGCATTTCCTCTCCCTCTCAACTTTAACCACTAATGTAATTTTCTCCATTTTAATGATGGCAATATCTGCCCTTTAATATAGAAACTGAGGAGCAGTAAGTAGAAATGTGCACCGCACCTATGCATTGGCCACATCATCTCTTCCAGGCATCTGCAAGTTACTAAAGCATCTGAGGGCTCCTCTTGACTGTCTAGAATTCACATCATCTGCAGATGCAAACACCTTTGTCAAGCTCTCTTATTATTAAGAACATAATTGTCTTGTTCAAGCAAAGTGTCTCCAACTGCTGGGGGTTGGAGACCTCATGATTTAGTTTGTATCAGAGCAGTTCTGTCCCAAGTGGTAAACCGTGCCTGATTTAAATGAATATCAACAAAAATGATGATTTTACACTTTTCAAGAAAACAACACAACAGCTACTGCGTGTTTCCAGAGACCTTAAGGGAGGCTAACAGATTTATGGTCTCATTACTGCCTGAAGCAATAACTCTTCCAATAAGTAATTTTTATACTTTGGGACCACAAAACGTGGGAAAAAATGTTCTTGAATAAGCGAATTGGCTGTCAGGATTTTCAAATGCTGCAGTTACTAAAACAATAGATTTTCAGAAAGAAATAATGTTCAGTCCTTTGTTGTCTGCATCCAACACATATCTCTAAAATAGTGAAATATGTCAATCATAAAAGGAATTGATAAATTGATCAAGCCTCTAATGCCATATTTTGTTTGCATTTTGATACTAATTAGACAATGCTTTAATATTAATAACATAAGATTTAATGACAATGTGTAATAGTAGTACTAATTCATCTTTAATTCATGCTAATTCTCAGCTCCTTAACGCTTGATTTTAGGCAGGACTAAATAGGCCAGTGACGAAACAATAGGGATTGTGTTTTCTAGCCAGTATATGTATTTAATTTGATTAAATGGCAGTATAGAAAGACCATTTTAGAACAGTTATGAATGAACTGGTATTTGCACCATGACATACTCTCACAAGCAACACTAATAATGTAAGAGTTTATCAAACTAAAATACTGACATTATCTATGAGGAAGTTAGTTGCTAAAATTAATTCCTGAGTACACATACATGTGAAATTTCATCATTGTAATCTAATTACTCCAGTAGAACCCAAACCAATTACACATAATTACTCACAATCTTGAGGTTAAAACTATGCAGCTATGCAAAGAACAGTACATATATAAGCATTCATCTAAATCAGATAATTCCATTTTATGCATGAAGAAGTTACTTTTATGTATAAAAGTTGTATCCTAAAATATCTGAATTTGTTCTTTAAAATGCACATATTGATAAAATTCAAATTATCCAAATTTATTTGATTTTGAATTTTCTCAACTCAAGCATGGGAAAGCCACATGTATGGTATTCTGAAGAAAAAAACAAACAAGCAAGCAAAAAAACCAGAAAGCTTTTAATTGGCCTAATTCTCAAAATCTGAAAGTAATGTTTTTATAAAAATCTGTATATTCTCATTTTCATATAAAAACAAGCTTTTTGTTGCCACCTTTAGCTTTAATAGGACAGGAAGTCTTTACTGCAACTCTATATGCCAAGGCTAGTTGGTATCAGTGGAAGGTCTTCCCTTTTCTGAAGAAAAAGGCATGAGGAATGGGGTTTGGGGCCGTGGAGGGGTAGAGACTGGAAGGGGAAAAGGGACAAAAACTGCAGTCAGAATGCAGTGGAAAAACTTTCTGAGACCCAGCCCTTGGGAAAGAGCCAAGCCAACCCCTAACACTATTAAGGACACTTTGCTATGTTTACAGACAGGAGCCTAACTTAACTGTTATCTGAGAGCCCTTCCTCTTTCCCTCTCCCTAAACCCAGGGAAAAGTGGGAGGGAAGACTAGAAGGACTCAGAGAAGACAAGAAGGCTGCTTGATGACCAACTGACCTAGACCAATGGGGCCTTACAGAGACCAAAGCACCTCCCAAAAAGCAATCATGAATTGGACCTAAGCCCACTACACACATGTAACCGC
This sequence comes from Acomys minous, assembly GCF_964271855.1. Taxonomy (NCBI): domain Eukaryota; kingdom Metazoa; phylum Chordata; class Mammalia; order Rodentia; family Muridae; genus Acomys; species Acomys minous. Next base: position 126,349,589 of record NC_140484.1, on the reverse strand, counting down.
GGGCAGTTTGATCTTTATGTGGATCTCCTAGTAAGTTGAGCAGGTGCTGTCTATGACATGGACTCTATTTCTGTCTTTGATCACTTCACCCTAATTGGGCTGCCTTGCCTAGCCTCAGTGGATGAGGAAAAGATCAGTCCTGACGCCACTTGATGTGCTGGGGTGTGTTGGTGGAAGGGAGTGGGGGCTCCCTTTTCTGAGGCCAAGGGGATGGGCCATAGGAGGAAGAGAGTGGGAGGGAGGGGGCTAGGAATGGCATCTGAAGTGAATATATAAATTAAAAATAAATTTTAAAACTTTCAGAGAATTTTTAAAAATTCAATATCATATACAGGGTTTCTTTTTTTAGTAAATCAATCAATCAAAACTGATGTTAATTTTGTAATTAAATATACATTTGATCCCTGGTAAAAAACAAATTGGTTGTTTTTACTTGAAATCTTCACTGTCATTGAAATAAAACTAACTTAGCAATAATATAATGTTGCTACATACTTAAGCAATCAAACTTCTTCATTACCATGTGTTGCTGCACTTTATGTGTACCTGTGGAATACTGGCAAAAAAAAGTAAGTAAAATTACCTAAGAAAAAGGTGATGATATGAGGCAATCAAAAGCCACCTTCCCAGAGACATACATCACCTTGTGCCACAGCAGGAATGAAACTGAGGCCTCTAAGCTCATTCTTCTAAGATTAAAAAAAAAAAAAAAAAAGCTAATGAAGTAAATGTTCTTGCTTCTTCAGCAGCAACGTGCCCTCTAGGTCTCACATTGTTTTACTTTAATCCCTATGGCAGATTTTAATTGATCCAAAAAATTTTGTGCACATACCTCTTTATGAACTTTCCTGAGAGTGTAAGACATTCATAAATTATCACAGAAATTATTTTGACCTCTTACTAACCAACAACTGCTGAAATGTTTCATTTCAAAATATAGGTAGCAGTATCTGATGATAAATAGATATAACAGATATAACATGTTATCACTAAATGATTTTTAAAATGTAGTAATATTTACACAGATCTCTGCTTCCCACAGGGAAGGACCACTCGACTTCAGCTTGTTCCCCATATCGTAGGTAATATTCACTAACACCTCCCTCCTCTTTTATGGAAAGTGACATCTAACAACCTGGCAGCCCTAGGACTCAAACACCATGACTCTGCCAGCCATGTGGCCTTCAAATGCAGCACTACAAACACCGCTATCTGCTGTGACACTAAACAGCTTGTTTTTTCTGATGCCTCACTTCTAGCAATCTGTATGCTTTTTGACAGGCATGTCATTCCCTATAATGAACAGGTCAAGGAAAGAAACATAAAGATTTTTGGTTATCATCTCAATTTATTGCTGCATTAAGATTAGAATCCTGTTTGCTGACCATGCACACCATATACCATCTTATAAGCATATGGTAGAATTCTCTCATACAATTCAAAACTCCTATGTCCATCTTAGCTTCTTGTAATGCAGTCATCAGTGCCATGCATCTCTGAGATGAAGAAAGCATATAGTAAAATGTTGACAGGAACAAGGCAATAGTATGAGGTACTAACAGAATTGCCTAAGAACCTAAAACTTACACCTACCCTAAATATTATTACTCTGTTTTTATAACACTTTTATTTGTGTTATACTCCTAATAACCACAGCTTAATTTTCCCTAAGAGACTCTAACTAATTTTGTAAGCTCTGGGGTCAAACATTTTGAATCTAAATTTCAGCTTCCGTTAAGTTATTCAGGAACCAAAACATTGGCTGCAACAATTAACTGTGGCCTAAGATTAAGTGATCTTTGACATCTGAGAGCACCTCCCCTATGTGGACAGTGTTTCAGGAAACAGTCTCACCTCACCATTTTCCACCCAACTTCAAGGTATGTCAGGCTAAGCAGGTTGGCTTTTCTTAATTCTGCACCTCGTGCCTTTGATGAATGTCTATGTTTTGGTAAAAATTCAGCAAGTTAAGAGTACAGACATTCATACTAATATGAAAAATGTCTTATATGTCAAGCTCACTTTGGGAACTCAGGCTCAGCAAGGGTAAAATGCAAGGGTATGCTTAGCTGAAGAAACATGCAAACACTTCATTATGCAAATGTGTGATGGAAATCTTCAATAAAGAAATGGAATTTGCAATACTTGCCAAACTTATCAGATTATGGGAAATTCTATATGCATAATATAATACAAAATACATGCAGAGAAATCCTCAGCTAAATAAGAGAAAAATAAGAGCCTAGGTCAAAGTGTTTGTAGCCTGTAATTCATGTTAAGAAACGTATACCTAATTTCCCTCCCAATCTCTTAGAACTCAATTTTTCTCAAAATTAAACTTAGCTATCTTTGAGTTAATGCAGATAGACGTACACACGTACATATATTTATATGCATGTGTATGGGTTTATTTGCATGCTGTATGTTGAACTTATAAGTAACAGGAGAAAAAAGGTTTGCCGTATTTGTAATGTGTAATTCCTTCAAAAAAGCACATTTAATCTTTCATCATTATGATACTTAAAGATGGATTCTTTGAGAGATGATAATTAGGTAATTAGTATACATGGATTAGACTAGTGTCCATATATGAAGCAACAACAGAGATCGCTAGTGGCCTGTCTTCTTCCTTTGTAATTTTTATAATGTTTATTATTGTCATCTAAGCATGGGAGAGAGTAATGTGAAAAAACCAGCACATTGTGCAGTCAAAGGACAACTTTCAGGACCTTTACGTGGACTCTAGCAATCAAATTTGGGTCACTGGGGTGCAGGTAAGCACTTTTACCCTCTGAGCTATCTTACCTCCCATCCCAGTTACCTTACTTTTCAATCTGACTCAGACTAAATTTATCTGATAGGAGAATTGCAAATGAGGAGTTGCTTAGCTCAGATTAGCAACTGTTTGGGAGATAGTCTTTATCAGTAGTCAGTGCAGAAGAGTACTACTCACTGTAGCCAGTCCCTAGCAGTGGCTCTGGATTGAAGGAAGAGCTGACTACAAATAAACCAATGTGAGAGCCAGTGAATGAGCTAACAAGCAGCATTTCTTCACATTCCTGCATGCAGGTTCCTCCCTTGCATGCCTAACCTAATGGATTGGGATCTGGAAATGCATGTCTTAAGAACCCTTGCTTCCAAAAATTGCTTTTAGTGGGTGTTTTATGACAGATGCTTAATGAAACTAGGACACCTGACCTAGTGCAGTGTCCATCATGTGATCATATAAGCAGTTCCCAACCTGCAAGAAGGAAGAGGAATTTATCATTTTTAGAACAGGTAGCTGAAAAATCCCCTGACCTAAGAAATCTTTCAATGTGGAAAGCTATCTATAAACCAAGTGGGGGTGGAACTATTTCAGATATTCAATCTGATGGTACCTTGACTTTAGACTCTATTGTCTCTAGGCTGTGAGCAATAAATGTTTCCTCTGTATAAGCCACACTGTGTATTCATATTTAGTTAGAGCACCAAGGAAAGACATGGTTTACAAGTGAAAATGTATACCACCCCCGCTTTTGCTTATATCATGTTGTGCATCTTTATACTTCATTCCAATGTTTTAAAACTTTCACTTAACTTACAGGAGACGTTTTTTTAAACAATTGATTTGACTGATTATAAATATTTGAATCATAAAAGTAACATTTTTTGTTCAAGGCTTTGTGAGATATGCCATATTATTTTCCTGAGACAAACTCTGAGTAAATAAAATGTCATTAAACACTTTTATGATTTTTACCAGAGTATTGAAAGGTGGACAGAGAAGGAAGATCATGCAAAGATCAGTTTGTAAGAAGGGCATCAAAGTTTTTCATGACTGAAGTATGGCTCTTTATGAAGAATAATAAACAATGAAGTACTGTTATCACACTACCATAATCATTGTGGTATAAAATATAGTGAGTTAATAGTGTGATAAAAGAGCTATGCTAAGTATTTTATTACCTCTTTAATCCTCATGTAACTCTGAGGTAATTGTTCCTACATTCTTAATTTTATAATTTAGAATTTGAAGCACAGGGACAGTAAGCAATTTGCCAAAATTCCCTCTGCTAGCTAGGAACAGAGTGTATGTACAAACCCAGGCTGTCTGACTTCAGTGCTCACCCACTTAATCACACCCATATAACAATATATAAGGGAATGAATATGAATAGAAAATGCTGTGCATGTACTAATGCTGGAGTTGTGAAAATAACTATCAAACTCACCTTGCCGAGGATTATAGAAACTCCTCATTTCTAGGGATAGTGCTTACACACTTTCATCTATTCCTTCCTTGTTCTGTATTCTGTGTACTAAACTCTGCTTCATTCAGAATTACATCCTTAGCTTTGAAGGTACTTCATCACTCACGTATGTGGGATATTATTGTCAAATTTAAACATGACATCATGAGATTTCAATAGAGATGTCTTACGTACATGCACATCACTGGTTAACTGAAAAGTGAACACCGGAACCACACACATATGTGAACAAGCATTAGTGTTTCCAAATCTCATGATTCAACCAAGTGACCAGAAGCTTCCATAATGAAGCAGGAGAAAATTTGTGATTGCTTGGGTGACATTTTTCCATCCAGAGCTCCAATTCTGAGTCTCTATTATCTAACATGCTATAATTTGGCCTTGTTGACAAGCATGTTTCAGAGTCCCAGGTGATCCATTTTCCCAGTAAATGGTTGACTAAAAAAGAGTCTATACTTCAAATTTCTTGGAATTATTTCTATGAGTTTCACTTTTGATAATCATATGTGAATTTAGGTGCTCCTATACCCTCCTGGTATAAGACTATTTACATTTTTCTTTGATTTTATTTCCATATTGAATGATTGTGTGTATATATTTCAGTATTCATGTATACATTTTATATGCAGGATAAATTTGAAAGTCAATAAGACATTAATTCTTTTTTGTAAAGTATCTAAAAAAACCAATGAACTTAAGATAGCATATGGTACATTTATATATTATTATTTATAGAAAAATTGCTTAACAATAGCACAGTTGCTGTGGCTGAGGCAATGGTTCAGGTTTTAAGTTCAGTACCCAGCACTCATGTTAGGCCACTCTCAACCATGGCAACTCTAGATCCAGAGACTCAACTTGTCTTCTGTTGTCTATGGACACAGCACACACCTCACACATGTCACACACACACACACACACACACACACACACACACACACACGCACCAATTCCCGGCACCCACATGGTGCCTTACAACTGTTTGTAACTCATGTAACTCCTGTTCCAGAGGATCTGATGCCCTTCTCTGTTCTCAGTTGTCACTACATACATGTGATGTAGGCATTCACACATACTCATAGATAATTAAATAAATAAGCATCGTTCTAAAGTCAAAAAGGTGAAACCGAACACATTATTTTGCTTGGATTCCTCCTTTTTACTTTATGCTGTAGTTCTTGGTTTTACTGTGGTGTTTGGGGTCCATTTAAAAAATAATGGAAATGGTTAATAGAACACTTTCTCCCCTCTGTCCCAGATTCCTGGTAACTGAAGGCTTTCGTGGGACATGCCCTTGGGCTAATATGCAGATATAAGTGAGTATATACCATTTGAGTCTTTCTGCTTCTGGGTTAACTCACTCATTATGATCATTTCTAGCTCAATCCATTTGTCCACAAATTTCTGGAATTCCTTGTTTTTAATAGCTGAGTAGTATTCCATAGTGTATATGTACCACAGTTTCTTTATCCATTCTTCTATTGAGGGACACTTAGGCTGTTTCCATGTTCTGGCTATTATGAATAAGGCTGCTATGAACATGGTTGAGCAAATTTTCTTGTTGTGTGCTGGAGCATCTTCTGGGTATATTCCAAGGAGTGGAATAGCTGGGTCTTGAGGAAGCCCTATTCCCATTTTTCTGAGATAGCACCAGATAGATTTCCAAAGTGGCTATACTAGTTTGCAGTCCCACCAGCAATGAAGGAGTGTTGCTCTCTCCCCACATCCTCGCCAGCATATGGTGTCGCTTGAATTTTTGATCTTAGCCATTCTGATGGGTGTAAGATGGACTCTCAGAGTTGTTTTGATTTGCATTTCTCTGATGACTAAGGAGGTAGAGCATTTCTTTAAGTGTTTCTCAGCCATTTGATATTCCTCTGTTGAGAATTCTCTGTTTAGTTCCAGCCCCATTTCTCAATTGGGTTATTTGGTTTGGTGGTGTTTGGGGACTCTAGATGAGAGAAGCATGGGAGAATAGCAAAGTAGAAGGATCCAGAGGGTCCTAGAAACCTACAAATAGAACATTATGATAGGCAGATTTGGGCCCAGGGGTCCCGCTCAAACTAAGGCACCAGCCAAGGACATTACAGGCCGTAAACTTTAAACCCCTACCCAGATCTAGCTAATAGGCAGAACATTCTCCACAACTGAGTGGAGAGTGGGATATGACTTTCACACGAACTCTGGTGCCTCATATTTGACCATGTCCCCTGGAGGGGGAGACCTGGTGGCACTCAGAGGAAGGACAGCAGGTTACCAAGAAGAGATTTGATACCCTATGAACATATACAAGGGGAGGAAATCCCCCTCAGGAACAGTCATAGGGTAGGGGAATAAGGGGAAAATGGGAGGGAGAGAAGAATGGGAGGATACAAGGGATGGGATAACCATTGAGATGTAACAAGAATAAATTAATACAAAAATTTAAAAAATAGAACACTTTCCAATGAACAGACATCAATTTACCTGCTTGTACTAAATTGTTGTGGGGAAAAAAATGTAAGATAGATGCTAATGCTATCTGCCTTTCGCAGATGAGGGAGTTGAAGCTTACAAACACTCAACAAACTGTCCAAAATAAGCTACATTATGGGAAGGAATTTATATTTAAATGAGTAAAGGGCTGACCTCAAGTTTGTATGCTTACTAATTAGCCGCCACACCCCCTTAGGTCACATCTGCAAACTCACCGTTCTTTGCACTCCTCGTCTGTGTCTGCAAATATGAAAGTGCCCATGAGAAAACTTCTTAGAACTCTCCATTGGAGGAAATGAAGGCCCAGAGAGAAATGGAAATTAGGTCAGAAATTTAATGTAAAACAGAGGTCAGACTTGACAGACCCTATCTAGTGAATAGCAGCAGTTTAAATAGCTGAAAGTCCTTTCTCCCACAGAATAATCTCTGAGAATTCAATTCAGTTATATCAATGTGATTATGAACTATGTAATGACTTATGGAAATTTAAAGTTAGGAGCAAACAGATTGATTTGTGCTCTGCTGACCAGAGCCTATTCTGTGGGGAAGGGTATAAATTTTATTTTTATGTAAATCACCTGAAATGCAGCTCTTTCTTCTAAATTATATGAAACTGGCATTTGCTCATGTGCATTATTTCCTGGGCAAAGGAAACCTTGACTGGCACCTGAGAGCCCAGTGCAAATCCAAAAGTGAATGGCAGATGAGGGAAAAGTATTAGAGAGAGGGGAGAATTCCATATTCAATTTCAGAAACTAAGAAATGCATTGAGACTTCCTGCTCATTTAATGATTTAATTAAAAAATCTTTAGCATTAAAAGTCAGAAAGGGTTGGGTTAAAATTCTTCATGCTTGATTTTTGTCCCTCATTAATGCATTCATGCTATGCAGCCTAGAAAAGATGATAAATAAAGTCATAAGGTTTGAGGTACTGGGGTGAGACAAAGGTGGAAACAAAGGGAAGGAAGATGGGGCCTTCAGAAAAACATCAATTTCACTCAATAGAACAGCCTTCCAAGGTAAGATGCTGCTTAAAAATTATCCCTTATTAATTGGAAATCTAAACAATCATATATATTCACTGAGGCCGCTCTTCACATCAAAAATAACAGCATGTAACTATTAAAAACAAGAATGAGCTTTTGCTTTTCAAAACCTATTCTGATGCTGTGTATAAAAATATTTTGTTAATATCATAGCCAGTCTTACTGTTCTCCACAACTAATGCTCACCAGACTGGGGATCAAAGTCTGGAATTTATATAATAACAAGGTGCCTCTGGACACTGTATTCCAACTAGAAAGATGCTTTAGTCCCTGGAAGAATAAACACAGATTAGCCCATCACTGAATCTGCCACAACCAAAGAGAGGACTTGGTTGATTGAAGACACAAGAACTGACCAGGTACCCTTGGCTGACTTCTTACACTTTCCGCTCAACCTCTCTTCCACCGACTTCCACCCACAAGTTTTTAACCTGTGTACCATTGTTTCCTGTTGTTCCTCTTGTCTCCCAAGCACTCTGTTTTATAGAATGTCTGAATTACTAAGTCACAACTGTTTGTCTTGGTCTATCCAAACATGAAGAGTTATTGGAAGTGTTTATGTTTTAATTGAGATCTGATCATTAAAGTTTGTGAATATAACTCCAGACAGCTTCTGACTTTAGACTACATATTCAGGGATACACACAAATACAAATAAATAAACATCTGCAAAACAAAAAACACTAAAAGTTCTACAAACACTGGGAGTTCAAGATAACTTGTAGTGTAGTGTGTGAAACAATATTTCTGAATGTTCACAATGTACCAAACATAGAAATTAAAAATCTAGAAAATTTTCAGGATCATGCATGTATTATTTACTTTGAAATAATTCCATTCAAATATTTTTAAAGGTTTGTGTCTTACCCACTTCCTACCTTCTATACCTCAAATGAGATGTAATCCTTAAACACAGAAGTTATCTCATTCCAATTTAGAAGAACATCTCTAATGACATAAAATTAGCAGCTATATCTGAGAAAGAATATTCAGTGTTTGTCTTTTTGGATCTGGGTTACTTCATTCAATATGTGCCGATGCCGCTCCCGTCCAGCAGGAAAGACACCAACACCGGGAACTCTTCTTGCAACAGTTTTTATTCAGGATCCTGGAGTGACCCCGGGAAAAGCTCCCACAGAACCTTTATAGTGGGCCTGTCCTATCAGAAACTGCCATGTCGTCACTCCTGGTTGGTGCATTCGGATCACACCACCTCACGCCATGCCTTGTCAGATCACACCACCTGATGCTATGACTTGTTTGAATCACGCCACCTCACACCATGCCTTCAGGCATGCGCATAAGGGGGACTTGCTCACTGCGCATGCGCAAAAAGGGGCACACTGCGCATGCGCAAAGGTTTACTCACTGCGCATGCTCAAAGGTTTTCTCACTGCGCATGCACAAAAGGGGGCGCATTGTGCCAGGGAAGCAGCAGGGGGCGCTGCTATCTGTGGCTCTCCACAAATATGCTCATTCCCAACTCTGTCCATTTATCTATAATTTTCATAATTTCACTTTTATTAACAGTTGTATAATTTCCATTGGGTAAATGTACCACTTTCTCTTTATTCATTCATTAGTTGTTGGTAATCTAGACTGTTTCCATTTCTTGGTAACTGTGACTAGAAGAACAATAAACATGAATAAGTAATTATCTCTCTAGTACTATATAGACTTCTCCAATATTTTTCTAAGAGTAATATATTCGTACCCTATGGTACATCTATTTCTAGACTTTTTGAGGACCCTCCACACTGACTTCTATAATGACTACACCAGTTTGTTCTCCTACCAAATTAAGATAGTTTCCTCTCTGCCCACATTCATGCTAATATTTGTTGTCCTTTGTTTTGGTTTATTTGATTGTGTTTTCCTTTTTTATTTCAGGCATTTTTTCTTGAGGAGAGATAAAATCTCAATGTGTTCTCAAATTGGAGAGCAGTTGTCAGGGACTCAAACCTTGAAAACCTAATGGTGCACCAATTCTTGGAGTCTATGGAAATCTCTTTTCTGCTTCTGCAACAGTACACAAATTAAATTGTTCATTACTTTAGTTAACTTCCCTACTGCATTAAAAAAATATTGTAAATAGATTCTTCTCCCATACAATACATCCTGTGCAGAGCTTTCTCTCCCTCCACTCCTCTCAGCTGACCACTTCAACTTCCCTCTCCACAAGACCCAGTCCTTCTCTGTTTCCTCCTCAGAAAAAAGCAGGCATCTAAGAGAGGGTAGCCAAGTCAGGATAAGACAAGATACAATAAGACAAAGCAAAGGCCCTTATCAAGGCTGGACTGCTAGAGTTGATGGCCAAACTCTGTCAAAACAGGGTAAACAAGTCTGCAATAGTTCCTACTTCACAAATATGTCTGTCATATGTATTGGTCCAGAAGGTTGAAGATGATGCTCCAACATTATAGAGAGTTTGGGGTGACTGTTAAGGAAGCTAACTGTCTCTGACATTTTCTCATTTTGGAAGCTGCTAACCTGCAATCCCTCTATACTCAGGTAATTAATTTTATTCCTTTTCAAGTCTCTGATGGGGTTGAAGACCAAATTGTTTAGTTTTACAATTAAGCTTAGTTGTTTAGGAGTTAAGACGTTTTTATGTCTAGATAGATGTTTTAAGTTGATAGAGGTGAGATATAATAGATACTGATTTACATTAAGAATCTTAGACTCACCAAGATAGGAAAAATGTTTTCTTCAAGGCTGCCAAATGCAAATAGGAAATCACTATGAATGTAACATTTATATAATTCCTGATAGTCTCGTGGTTCTTCCTACTGTATGTAGTTTATTTTATTCATGTGTAATAATATAAATGTATATGTTAAAATAGAAACATAAAAAATTTTAAAAATTAAGAGGTGAAATATTTGTACAAAAAAAACTGTAAAAAAAGATATTATTATAAACTCATAGATTGGTGCCTTGCCCTGTCAACATCAGAGAGGTTTCATTTGGCAGCAGATGAAAGCAGATGCAGAGACCTACATCCAGACTGTATGAAGAGAGAGAGAGAGAGACTATAAATAAGAGTTCTCCATCAGACTCTTCACTTTTGAGATCAAGAAATCCCACAGAAGATGGGGCAGTGTAAAAGAATCTTATATTCTTTAGACATAATTGTAATCCTGGAGGCTTACTGCTGAATAAGCTCACCCTTTCTAGCTCTTTCTGAACTCTGGTTGGCTGATGGTTCAAGTCAGCTGCTCTGGCCTGAACTCCTCTCTGAGCTAACTGATTCAGACCAGCTTCTCTAGGCTTCTCACTGAATATCTCTGCTTGACTCATCTTTGGCAATATGTTCTAATTCTCCGGCTCCTTATTCTTGGCTTGTTCTGTTTTCTGTGACCTGTTTCTATAAAACTCTTTCAGTATAAATCTATCTATCTATCTATCTATCTATCTATCTATCTATCTATCTATCTCTGTGTCTCTGTGTCTCTGTCTCTCTCTCTCTCTGTCTCTCTCTCTCTGTCTCTCTCTCTCTGTCTCTCTCTCTCTCTCTCTCTCTCTCTCTCTCTCTCTCTCTCTCTCCCCCTCTGTCTCTCTTTCTTAATATGTGTGTGTGTGTGTGTGTGTGTGTGTGTGTGTGTGTGTGTATGTCTGTCTGTCTGTCTGTCTCTATCTCTGCCTCTGTCTCTCTGTCTCTCTCTGACTCACTCTGTCTCTCTGTCTCTGTCTCTGTCTCTGTCTCTGTCTCTGTCTCTCTCTGTCTCTCTCTGTCTCTCTCTCTGTCTGTCTCTGTCTCTGTCTCTGTCTCTGTCTCTCTCTGTCTCTCTCTCTCTCTCTCCCTCTGTCTCTCTCTCTGAGTATGTGTGTGTGTGCATGTGTATGTCTGTATGTCTGTCCCTGTCTGTCTGTCTGTCTGTCTGTCTGTCTGTCTGTCTGTCTCTCTCTCTCTCTCTCTCTCTCTCTCTCTCTCTCTCTCTCTCTCTCTCTCCCTGCCTGTCTTGGACATAGAGACAAAGGCATAGTAAATTTAACAGCATCATTAGTTACCAAGTAAGCTCCCAGCCAGCCTGTACTACATGAGCCCTGGCTCAAAAAAACAAACAAACAAAGAAAGAAACAAAAAAGACATCAGAATTGTTTGGTTGCAACCTGATTACCCTTGTCATGACCAAGAAAGATAAATATTAATGTAATCTCCATATAGTTAAAATAGAATAAGGATCAGAAAAGACAAAATGACTTTTTCAGGGTCCCATAGTCAATTTCTAGAAACATGCTGTTTCCTATGCAGTTATCCTGAGCTTCCTTCTCTCCACCTACCATACCTGCTAATTCACTTTGTAATATAAGCTTCCTTACCCTTCAATTTCGATGGTTTGGTGAATATGAACATGAAAAGATATATATTCAGCTACATTATTAGGCATGAGATCATTTTTTTTTTTATTTCTAGGGTAAGGCCAGAAATCTTCAAGCTTACATAACAGTTGGTAGCCTTAAAATCTGCAATGACTTCCAAGTTAGCTTGCCAAATGAGTTCAGCGGCAAACGCCCCAATGGTCATAACATTAATATAATCATAAAAGTACCATTACATTAATTAGGGCTTTGTAAATGCTGTAATTAGGATATTCAGTGACAGCTGTCTTTTCTGTCCCCAAGTGTTCCCAAGAAATCTCACAACACCACTTATTTCTGAACCGTCATCTGCCTGGAGTTGGGAGAAGCCATCTGTTAGTATATTTGAAATGTTAAATGACAAAGGGATTGTAAACAATTATATCCCTCAGAATTCTTTTTGGGGGGTAGAAAAAGAAGCAGCATCCAGCAAGTGATTTTTTGGGGGGTTTTGAGGCAGAGCCCTGGCTATCCTGGACTGGTCAGGCTTGCCTCAAACTCATGATTTTTAACTAGACTTAGTATAGGAGAAAACGAGGTGTTTTTACACGTGCATCAGCATTTGAGGAAGAGATCATTTGGGGAATGTAGGCCTTAATCTGCTAGAAAATCTCCACCAAAGATAAACTTTATTGCAAAAGACTGTAAGAATGTTCTCCAGGATGACAGACTCCTGATATTTTTCTACTTAAGAGGCTTTGCAAAATATTCTTATTTCAGTTCACAACACTATATCACATGCCATTTTAATAGATTTTTTAAAAAATGAAAGTATTACTTAAGTGATAAAGAGGGGTTCAGGGACTCCATTTCTGCTATAATCTTCTCTTTTATTTTTAAGACAGTTGCTGTACTTCACTGAGCCTCAGCCAGAAAATGATGGAAAAAAAGTTAGACTTAATATATAACTTTACTACTAAAACTATAAAATAGCAATAACAATTCGCCGTATTTTCTTCTCTCATTCTCATCCTTGATGTGTCTATTATTCACATTGTTTTTACGAGTTTCATGGACTCATCCCTGCTCACACCCCACTGACTCTTTTGAAAACTAATCCATAGAGGGGATGGCATCATTAAGACCATGTTTGGCAACAAGGAGACTAAGTCTTAGGTTAAGTGGAATGCTCAATGTCATATAGCTTATAAGTGACAGACTAGACACAATCTAGTTGTCACACTCATCGGGGTGTTTTCAATAGTTTTGCTAATACTTTGAAACCTGAATATTTATTTCATAATGGACGGATGAATTCTTTACAGGGAAAATAAAGACCCAATAATACCACTGACACTTTTTATAGCTCTAATATGAAAAGGTCTTTCACATATTTTTGTTTGCCTTTTTTTATTATTATTATTTTCTTTTTTGGTGTCATTGTTGTTTTGAAGTAGGGTTTTGCTCTATCACCAAGGCTGACCTGCAACTTGTGTACACTGAAGTTAGGCTGTTTGGAGGAGTAGTGGGTGCTGTAAATACGTGCCATCATGTCAGAGTGCAATGGCATCGTGTCAAGGAGGAATCTGAGAGAAGGAAATGTTGAGTATCTTGTCCAAGGTGGTGTAACTGTTAAGATAAAATACATGACACAAGTTAAGATGTTCAAAAGTACTATAATATGCTTCTTGGAGATCACAGAAAAAAAAGAGTATTTTGTGCTACTCAAAACTAGAAATTGTCTTAATGGAGTAAGAGCCTATATCTGTAGTGTAGATTATTCAATAAAGTGCTTGGCACAAAGTATGAAGATGAGGTTGAATAGCAACACTCACGTAAGAAGCAGGGCATCATGGGACTACAATTCCGGTGCTCACTGGGCAGCTGTCCTAGCAAAATAAGTGAGCACTGAGATTAGTGAGAGATGTGTGTCACAAAGTAAGATGGAGAATGACCAAGAAAGATACCTGTTATCATCAGCCTTGGACATAAACGCACATGTACATGCACATCAGTACCACACGTGTACAAACAGGACACCTAAAGAATTGTTATGTGCCTATTACTAGGCAAGATATTGTTACCAAACACTGACCAAAATTTGACTCAGTCACTCTTCCTTGCCACTTTCTCTTGTTGAATTACTCTTTCATTCATTTGCCTTCTGTTCCTTCATCTATAAGTCAGAATTATTCACTCTTCTAGCTGTTACGGAGTTTGACCAAGACTACAAAACCAATGAACATCAGGAATACTATAAAAAATCAATTCCACATTGGTATGTTGGACTTTGAAATTTTTTTGATGTCTATTTGCTGTCTCTCACGTAATTCCTTGTGTCTTAATCAGGCTAAACAACCTTTCTCAACACTGGCTCTTCAGGTTCTAACTAGCAAAGGATGAGGATTTTTATCATTTATTTACTTTTGTGGTAAACAGCTGATGAAAGTCCAAAGACTATCAGACCACAGCATGTTCAGCTCTAAATGAGTTATCAGTATCATAGCCCGTTCTTGCAAAGCTCAGGAACTGTCTTAAAAGATGGGGAAGAAGGGTTGTAAGAAGCAGAGGTGGTGGATAACTACAAAGAAACAGTTTTTCCAATATGGTGGTGCAGCTGAATATATGAATTTACAGCAATTGAAATGGCTTACACAAGACCTGTGCAGTCTCAAACCAGACAAATTTTTAGACGAATAGAAGAAGCCATGACGGCCCAACTAAGAAGCTGTTGGTAGTTGATACCTGCTGACAATGGGGCATTAAGTTCTCATTGAAGATGCAGTCCCTCATGTGTTTATGATGATCCAGTGTAGACCACACCTGAAAATATATGGGCACCAACTATTGTATTTAATGTACGAGAGAGAGAGGGAGAGAGAGAGGGAAAGAGAGAGAGAGAGAGAGAGAGAGAGAAGAGGGGAGCCCATTTGAGTGGGTTGAGAAATGGGGACAGTTCAGGGTGGAGAGCAGAAAATGCATTAATAAGATTAAACTATATTGCTTGAAATTCTCAAAGATCTAATAAAATGATTTGAATTCAAAATGAAAAAAAAACATCTATTAAATCTTATTGTAACCTGGGTTTGAAAATATTTAGGAAAATCTTGTCTCGCACCTTCTTTTGAATGAGTTAATTTAAAAAGTAAAATTATTATATAGCAAAATTTGTATCAGTGCTTTTAAATTAGCATATAAAATAATGGGTTTTATCATGCAACCGTCACACATATTTTTGTTTGCTTTCTTGTTTATCCGCCTTCCCCAAACATCTCTCCCAAACTCCTATCCTACCTCTTGATTTCTGTGAATCTGCTCTAGCATTTCTTTTAAAGTTTTAAGAAAATGGACAGTATAATTCACGGCATCCTAATTATATCCAAGATCCATTTGTCCTTTTTTTGTGGGGCTGATACACAAGATCAGGGAACACACAAAATTAAAATGTGAACATTTCAGTCACTAGTATCACGTAACCATAGTAACAGTGTCCTAGTAAAGAAAAAGGAATTTTAGATAAGTCTTACCTGTATTGCTGATATTGTCTTCAAAGTATAACCTACATGTTTGGTAACAGATAATCACAGATGAAAACTATTTTAATTTAATAGTAACAATAGCAGCTAAAGTTTACTGCTTATTTATTCATAAAAATGTTATTATTCTAGACTTACTACTCAGTGAGATAACTGATTTTGAAATAATGTCAACATCTCTACCGTTGCTCAGTATCTAGGTTCCACATGAATAGATAATGGAAGAGGTACTAGAAATAGTGATGCCGAGAGTTTTCTCTTTCCTAAAGTAGTAACTTGACCAATGAAATTTTATTCTTGAAATTAACACTAAATTTGCACAGGGTGCTCTGCAACTGAGCCGCCTCTTTGTCTCTACACCTGAGAATGAGAATTTAGAAAACACAAGCAGAAAGAAGGGCAAACAACCCTGTTCCTGTTGTGCCGAGTTTAGATCTATAAAAGAATCTATTGAGATTATAGATTCCTTCTTATTTTAATAATATGAAACTGGTTAAGGCAAGGTAAATATGATATTACATATTAAAAGTGGGAAAATAATTAAAAATACTTAATTTGCAACCAACAAGAAACAAATAAAAATTAACAAGCAAATGAGTGGCCCAGGAGAAAAAAATGAATTTAATAGGAAACAAATGAGACAAATATATTTTATTCAAATAAATACCCATAAGTATTAAATGAAAGGAATTGTTAACTTCAAGACACACTTCTTTAGTGTGTGTGCGCGCATGCAGACAGACAGACAGACAGACACACACACACATTCACACACACACTATAGGCCTAGTGTTGAGCAATACTGTGTTAATTCCATCATCTATACTTTAACAATATCTGAGTATAATAACTATTCTAAACATTAGTGAATATCAGAAAGAGAGGAGATAAATATGATATTGATAAGGAGATAGCTATGTACTTTTAGCAAAACTGTCCTACTAATCTTTTTAGCCTTTTAAAAAGATATATGTAGTTAAATGTGAAGACACTCATAAAAAGAGTTAGGGTCTAAACATGTTTTCCTCTAGGAAATGTAAGATTTGGGCATGTTAATCTGTCACTCTGCCAAGTTTCTGATTTCTGATTGATTTGGTTATCATGATCCAGACAAGTGTCACACAGTTAAGTGAATTTTTCACCTACTTCTCTGAACCACCAGCCAACACTATGGCAGTAACTACCATAGTTTTGATGCTCATTATGGGTTTTATTTTAAGCTTTGCATATGTATTTTCCATGATAATGCCATATCTATAATTATATATGCGAACTTATTGGCAAATGCTGAATAATAGTATTCCATGGGAATATTTCCGTTTGTACTTATAGGTAGGTGTCTTTGGATTTATTTCTAAGTGTCTTATTCTGTCTTCTCTCAAAATCCATATCACTGTTCTTATTTTTTTATTTTTTGAATTTTTTTTACTTTTTTATGTTTAAACTAAAATATATTATACATTAATTCTTCCTTACCTCCAAACTTTCCCATATACAACTCCTTGCTATCTTCCAAATTCATGGCCTTCTTTCTCATTAGTTATTGTTAAATGCATATAGTTAATGAATAAAAGAAAATGTATTATTGATTTCAAAATAAAGTGTCAAATAATCTATATTGAAAGCCATAAAAGATATTCAAATATATTCTTAAAAGCATAGATATAACCATTTAAGTCTGTATAATGTCAGTCGTGTATATTTTTTAACTCTGACCTTTTGGTATTGGGTGACCAGTTAATGAATTCTTCCTTGGGTAAGACTATTTCTCTTGCTCTCCGGATTTCCTGGTTGCCTCTGGTTCTTCATGTAGGAGTGAGCCTCTTGGGATTTCCCACATCCACTTTGGCATATCTATTATTATTGCCATTGTTCAGATGATGATTAGGCAGCAATTCTGCTGAGGCTTCATGGGTGTAGCTTCTGACATCCCCAGTAGATACAGTCTCACAAAAACTCCCATACTCTCTGACTCCTACAACCTTACACTTCTCCTTCGCAGTGTTTCTTGAACCTTAGGTGTGAGAGCTGTTTTGTAGATGTGTGATTTGGAACTGGGTTTCATAACTCTGCTTTTTGATTGGTTGTGATTATCTGCGTTTTTCCAGCTGTTACAAAGAGAAATTTCCTTGATTACTCATCTCCTCACTATAAAACAATCAGGAAACTAGCTATGAGAAACACTAAAATTATTTTTGGGTTATAAGATGCTTTTTAAACGATTTTATTAGTGTATTTCAACGAACTCAGTCTTTCAAGAGAGTCAATTAAAATGCGTATTTTCAGACAAAAGGATCATGAGTTTCCAGAACTCCTGCTAGACTTAAAGAGAATTTCAGCACCTTATAGCTAAAATGGGCTTTTGAGGATTTGATGTTCTCCTTTGTCAAAAGTGGCAATAGTATACACAAAAGTGAAATAACTTACCCAGTATCATGTACTTCCTCGCAGATGATGAAATCAAAGTTCTGTCTCCATTCTCCTCTACCATTATGTGTGTCCATGCTACCAGAGCAGAAGACACTGCTGGGAAGTGACATGCCATGCAAGACTTCTCTACCATGTCCTTCCTATGAGCATCATTGTTGTTTTTAAAGTGTATTACTCAAGTGAAAATATGAACTTTTTGACAGTTCTCCAGAATGTCTCTGAAAGTCATCAAAGCTCTATGCCAGCAAGTTTTTTTTTTAATGTACTCACCCGTATTCTATATCGCATCCTTTCACGGCTATTCCAGGGAGTAAGGGAATTACGCCGAGTCAATACTATTGCATTCATAATTCAGGTATCTTCAGTATAAATTATGTTTGCTCTTGCAGCCACCAGTCACTGCTCAACTTTTAATAACTTATTGGACTTTGATCAATTTCAGGGTCACCCACCTTAAATAATCAGGTGGGTCATGGCATTAGATTTTTGAGTGCCGTGGACAACGGTGTGCTATATTTAACCATGCAGAATGCAGCTGAAGTCAGAGCAAACTGTTTTATGCATCAGCACACCCAAATGTGAGTATGCCCACAACAACAAGCTAGAAGGGTCAACACAGTTCACTTTCACTGAAATTTGGGGCTTCCTGTTATATTAAAAGTTCATGTATTTTAGGAAGAAACAATCAAGGGATTTACAACCTCTTGAGTTCATTTGAATTATTTATCATGAGTGTATTCTTCATAAATATCACCAGCTGGTGGTAAAAATTTCACACAAGACAGTACATTTTTATTAAGTGCCTTAAACCTAAGAAGTCACTTTGGGATGATGGAGAAATCAGTCGGCATATTTCTATTCAGCAGCTGTACATATGGAAGCAGGGCATTGACTATCAGTTACTGAGTCTACAGTAATGGCCATAGGAGAGAACACATTCCTTGGGTCTTATCATGATTCTGTCACTTACCTTTGCAAATCTTGGTAACTCACTGAATAGATCTTATTTTTAATCATTATTATATTTAGTAATAGTAAATGTAGGAGGCCATAGGTAACGTTAAATTGAAATATATATTTTAAAAACTTTGTTTGGGTTCTAACTATTAGATTATAAGTATGAATGAAATACTTCACTTGTATTTTTACTCATTTATTCAAATTGTTTTTTCACCATCCACTTAAATGGATGGATTATTGACTCTGGTGATGTATTAGTTGACAATATGAAGTCAAGAATTCAGAGACTCTATAACCTAGTTTCTTTCTACTAAATGCCAACATCTCCCTAAGTTCTCCATAAAAAGCTGCATATTCACATGGTTTTTGAACTGTAACTCTACTCTTTAATTCAGCTTACAAATAAAATCAATATTGTCATTGAAAGCTTAGAAGGTTAATATATTTTGCATTTGCCTATTGATGTTATTGATAAACAAGAAATACATAGAATATAAATATTGTCTTCAACGTACTTGCATCAATTTGCAAAAAATAATTATCTTGAATTAAATCTCTTTTTACAATCAATATAAATCCCCATCCTCTAAATCTTACGTTGAATAATTGAGCAAGTGTCAAATTTACTATTCATGAATTATCAAAATTGTAAAAAAAAAAATGCATTATCTTATTTGTCTTAGAGAACTCATAGCACTGAGAACAATTGCTAAGCAAATAGCCTCAGCAAACGCAATAACTTCTGTGGAAATAAAAGGCAGAACATAAGTGAAAGACTACAGTAAGTTGCAGGCCAGCCTTAAGAAATAAAGTTATAAGAAATAAGATGAGATACCCGGAAAAATCTTCAGAACAGAATGGACCTTAAGAAATGGAAAACAAATAGAAAGGACAACACATAATTACACAATTATTCATCCATTAGTACAAGGAATGTGTGAGCATTTCACAGTGCTGCAGTTGTGAACACTGAAAATAGCTGCATCTTACTCAGTGGCAACAGCTTAACAGTTTAGCAACATTGTCCTTGTATATTTCTGCAACTTAATCAGTTTGTTCAATTTTCTCAACTTGATCTTTATTGGTGGAGGGCAGCTGGCTTAGCATGTGGTGGTAACTGCTATTAATTTGTAAAATACATTACACAGCAGTAGCTTAAAAGAATCAATGAAGTTATTGTATGTCCTGACTCATCATGTTCTTGTTTAGATTAGCAATGCATATTTTTACATACATTAGAGGAGTACCAGTAAACTTAAAATTATCAGGATGAAGAGACATGGTTGACAAACTGATATATAAAACCAGTCGTGATAATTAGGTGAACAGATCCTGGGTATCACACATATATACACACACACATATTTCATGAAAAATGTACATTGAAGATTTACAGTAGTTTTAAGAATGCCTTGGCATTTAAGTGCACTTTTATTTTATGGTACTCTTTTGCTTTTCTCCACTAAGTTCCCTGAAGTATGAAATATATACAATAGACCAAGCGTATCTGTTATTATGTTGGTATGATAGCAACACAGATTATTTTCTTAAAATTATCAGGTCACTTAAAGTAAGGCTATTGAGCTATGTTAGTCTGCGCATGTTTGAATCTCAGCCACCCACTGAGATAAAGTGTAGGAGCAGCCTGGAAATCACTGTCATTCCAAATGCATTAGGAACAGTTAGGAAAGCAACTACAACAACCAAAATGGCTGGAGTAGTACAAGATCCACAATGCCACCATATGTATTGAGTACCTACAATGAAACAGAGGTTAATTACAGTATTTAAAACACAAGGACAATCCCTCCAGGAATTTTCAGATTGTATGCGAAATGTAAATATGAAAATACAATAGCTTGAAGAATTGACTGAAAACTGATGCTTCTTCCTAGAAGAGGGAACAGTGCGTGTATCATAACCGTTAAGTTTAATGAGTTATTTCACACATACATTTGAACAAACTGCATAGAAATAGTTATGATTGGCATTCTAAAGAGAAGCTTTTGAACTTCATACCATACCTAGCTATGAAACCTATGAACCACAGCAGCATTCACTATGACATAAATACCCTAAGGGCGCAATAGTGACAAACATACCTGGTGGTAGCCAACATCTCTCTAATTAAGCTTAAGGCCCTTTCAACAGGAGGTAAATCATGACTGGCACTGGAAACCTATCCCACTTCCCAGGGCTAGTAAATTTGAGGATTTTTGAAGGAGAATGAATAGTACCACTTTACTAAACCAAGTATAATCCCTACCTACATTATAAATATTTTCTTTATACTAAGAAATAAATATAATCCCCACCACTCACCAAGGAAACCTCTCTTTGCAATAACTGGAAACTAATTCAGAAAAACAGCAACCAAACAAAATGCAAAATGGTGGAACCCAGTTGCAGTGGATACATCTACAAAACAAATCCCACACAGAGCATTCTAAGAGAAGGTGAAAAGACTGTAAGAGTCAGAGGATAAGGAATTTTCCTGTGAGACTGTGTCTCCTAGGAATATCAGAGCTAGTGCCATAAAGTCTCAGCAGGATGGCGGCCTAAACACAAGCTGAGCAAGGGCAGTAGCGATAGACATGCCAAAGTGGATGGGAGAAAGACACAAGGCTTTAACCTTCAACTGGAGCCAAGTAAGGAAAGCTGAGAGCAAGAGCCTCTCCAAGAAAAGCACACCAACTGATCATTCAATAACAAATGCTCAACCCTGAAAAACACATACAAGTAACATCAAACAGACTTAGCAGGCTATATTTATTTATGAATATATATGTATTTTTATATATACAGAAATATATGCATATATGCATGTAACTACAGTATTAAGAAAGAAGTCATGAATTTGAGGGAGAACAGGAGGGGTATAAATGGCAGTTAAAAGGAGAAATGGGAAGGGAAAATTATATAATTATATTAAATATTTTAAAATGCAAATAATGTTTACATTATTAGATATATTCTGTTGACTTATCCAAAACAAAAAACAAATAATCCATGAAATAACAGAACTAGAAAACAGTAAATAATTAGTTTTCTAGCTTGTATCCTTTTATTTCCATAATGTTGTATGCACCTCTTTCAGATCTTGAGGTTTAATGGATGGATTATTGCAAGAACTTAGTAATAAATGAATGAAAGAATGAACAGGTGAGAAGATTAATACATTAGCATGGATTATTTGAAATTTAGGGGATGGATGAAGGGAAGGAGAAAGAGAGGTGACCATTGCTGCTATGGAGAGGGAAGAATCTTCTTAGAAAAACGGTTGACAGACTGGTCTATGGTGACTGACGGGTAACCCTTGAAAAGAGATTGAGAATGAAAATTTTTCTTATATGTCTCTATTTTTAAAGTGAAGATGCTTACCTTTTGCTATCTTCTTTTCATTTCCTTCACTTAATGAAGTTCATACGGGCTATTGGTTTTTACTTACACATTAACTTACATATCATTTCCTGTATCAACCCATGTATAAGGGGTTATTGTGGAGACTCTCAGATTTGAAGTTGTCATTATGAGTAAAGACTTGTGGTGGGAAAATAGCTGTTATCAGGTTTTGTATTAACAGATTAAATATAAGAACCAAAGAACTATTAAGACCATACCTTGTGGTCATTTTCCCAGAAAACTACAAAAGTTAACCCTACATGGGAAAGAACTGCTCCATCTTAACTACTTTTTTCATCTTATCGTATTTCAATTAATACTTTTCCTGTTTAGTATAGAATTTATTTCTTCTTGCTTCATTATTTTGGTGCTTGTTTGTCTCAAGGTTATTGAGAACAGGAAATATAATTACTTTGTTCACCTGTTAACATCAAGTATAAGTCCAGAAAGTAAGGAACAGATCATTCAAGAAAAGAGGAATGTAACATTTGTATAATTCCTGATTATTTCATGGTTCTTCTTGGTGTAGAGAGTTTATTGTATATATGTGTAATAATATAAATTTATATGTAAAATTTTTAATATTTAATACAAAAATAAATAAATGGAAGGTAAACAATTTAAAAAATAAAAAAAAAAAAAACAGAACAGAACAAAGCAACCACACACACAAAAAAAACCTCAAGATAGGGACAGAGTTGCATCAAGTATACCTGTTTAATGAAAACAGCTGTGACCTAGGTTGCATACAGGAAGCCAATTTTGTTTAACACCATAATATCAGGCCAAAAAAATGAAAACTGGGAATCTTTCTATCTTTATTAGAGAAATACCCTAAAAGGGCAACAGCTCCATCTAATAGTGTGACTTTCTAGAGGCAGCTTCCACTGTGGCTGTGTTGGGTATTTCCATTCTTTTTTATAACTGTTCTAGATCAGCAACAAGGACATCATTTTACTGAAGTATTTTAATGCCCACAGGTCATTCTTCTTTTTAACCTGATTTAAATTTCTTATGATTTATTTACTTTGCATGAGCACTATAGAATATTTTTGTACCCAAAATTCACCATTTAAAAAAAGTCAATAAAACTCTCATTGGAACATCGATGCTAAAAAACAAACAAACAAAAAACCCCAAACAAACAAACGAAGAAGAATTGCTCCAAAGATCTTAAGACAATGAAGAATTTCTAACACAAAGTGTTCAGGTATGCTTAACTTTTCTTTTCTTTAGCTCTATCTCACACACATGTACACGCACACATTTTTTTGGAAGAAAAATAGAGTAAGGATATAAAACAATAAGAGAACAAAGTAAAGAAATAAGCACAAAATTTCACTCCCAAGTGTTAGAGTCATTTTCTAATATTTAAGCATTAAGTGCATTTCTAAAGGTAAAAATAACAATTTTAGCTCTCTAGTGTTAACACTCATAGTCTAATTTAATATCATATTTAACACATTTAAGCTCAGAAAATTTTATTTCTTACATATCCTAATATGCAAATATAAAAATCTTGGTGATAAAATATTTACCTATACAAAAATTTTCTATTCTTTTCCTCATGCAAAAATCCCAGAGTTACCAGAAATCCGTTGCCTGACACACACAAAAAAAAGTAACAGAAAATTTATTAAAGTCACTTTTGATATATTTATTCTGTATTCCATTGTTTTCTGTTCATAGTTCTAAGCCAACTTAAATCAAATCTAATTGGAATTAATTACAAGGACTTCCTAGTAGTATACAGTTCATCCCACTTGGGTTTGTATAAGAACAGGGCACTTTAGGTACATCATTACTGTTTACCTCACACCTGTTCTCTTTCCCCTTGTTGAGAAAGGTGTTTCCTCCTCCATAATCCTAAGCTTTCGAATCCTTTAATTCTCAAAGATTTCTCTCTGGTATTTCACAAAAGGTGTAAAGAAAGATCCAACACTCAAAGCTTTGTTTGCCTGCAAAGGGAGGTGTTGGAGTAACAGAGAAAATATATTTTTTGCCTCTGATATATGAAATATCAAATTGTTATCTATTTTCAAAGAGCTACAAAGGGTGAATGAATTTCACCTCCATATTCTTCGCTGCCAACGTCATTCACTTGTGATACTTTGTACACTCTTTTTTATTATTCCATTTTCTCTCATCTTTCAATCTATTCCAGTATCCATTTTCTGGTTGCCAATGGTTACTACTGTCATCTATCAAAGTCAGCCCCGCCCTCTTTACTACTGCTCATCTCAAGAACTGGCTGCACAACACAAAGACAGGGGTTTCTCCAAAATGTGACTCCGTAAATGTTGATATTCCTGATAGAAATTTTTTGGCTCATCTTTAGAGGAAGCCCAATACCCTTAACCTTGGCTTTCCTAACCAGGATTTACCACCATTTTTCTAATTGTCCTGTTGGAACACCTTGCTTTTTGAGGTCTCAGTATGCCATGTCCGGACAGCTCTCCTGGTGCAGAATGAAGGTACCACTTTCTCTGCAGAGGGCTCCTCTCTCTCTGCCTGAATTCATCTGGAGAGTATATCTAAGCAAGACTCTTACCCCTGAGGGAGGTCATGTAACCCATGGACAGAACGCATATTTAACTTCCTTTCTCCGGTCAAGAACTAGCCTGACAAATATCTGGAATTCCTGGAATGTAAAACATTCCTGGTACCTCAAGCCACAGCCAATAGCGGACATCTACACCTACCCAGTGAATCACCTCAGCCATCCCCAAGAAATAAATACTTATATTGTTCTTTTAAACAAGCAGAATTTCTTTTATTCCTTTAGACAACAAATTTCCCCTTGGTGTCTGGTTAAGTGTTCCCAACAAGCCATGGCTTTCTACTCCTTGTCTTATTACTTAACTCCACTTATCGTTACCCCTCCAAATCTTCAGACAACAGCTGCTAATTCATTATTCCATTTTAAAGGACCTATTGTCCTGTTAATGAAGTGCATATGATGATCATTACTCTACAAAAGTATATATGTTCATCACAGCACTTAGGTTAGTTATTGTCAACCTTATTTATTTTAATATAAGCACTGCAAGGGGCCGTTCTGTTTGTTTTCATAATCACATGCCTAGCACTGTGAATGATTAACAACTACTTATTAGATGAATTCATCAAAGATCAAGTATTTGAATTTTTGACACCATTAAGCCCTATAGATATTAACAATAAATTTTGACTAAAAAAAAAAACATAAGCTATGCATTATTTGTGCATACTTACACAATTCAACCCCTCTCAAGACAATGCTCTTCTCTTTTCAGTGAAGATGAAATAAAGCTGGTTTGTGTTCCATAGTGCTTGAGAACCTCTAAGTTATTTTGGAGTTAGTCAAGATCTAGTGGCCCAATTACTTCTTGTGACAAAGAATAGCCCTATTAGACTAAAAACTTCTAAGGATTTCCTATGACTGAAGATAAACCTCTGGTTAGAGAGTAGGGTAAGTCTGGAATATTTTTACATAAATTGATTAATAACAAAAGGTAGAAGGAACTACATGCTCAAAAGCCACCTCAATGTGCACAACTTCTGACCCGCTAAGACTCTGCCCAAGGCTTCAGCCTAAGGCACAAAGGCACAATGTCCGAAACTAAAGGATAACGTTTTAACACTGGAATAGCGTGAGTGTAAGAGGAATATGTCTTCAGTTTCGTTGCAGATCATTGTCGTACAGATGGACTCATCTAGTAAGAAAAGCAGGTGTCAGAAAAAAAATCATTGATTCAAATTAATGAATTGTAGCACATTAGGCATTAAAATAACAATGCCTTTGAAAATGTCATTGTGTATGCCTACTTTGCAAGTGCCTGTTAGTTAAAATACAAGCTTCTGGGCACTGATCCAAGACTGTTGCAACAGACTCTGTAGAGGTGAAAGATTTTGAAATATGTTTTCCTTAATGTGTCATACACTTCATAATGGGTAATTTTACAGAAAAAAAATTTTAAATGGAAATTTAAAGAATATGTAAACAAAATAGTTCATAAACCGCATCAACTGAAAAGGACTTTTAGCTCTGATATTACAGACAAATGGTTATAATTAATGATTTTTATACCACTTCAATCTGCTGTAAAGCAAGGCTAGACCAAATAGCCTGAGAAGGGAAGCTGAAAGTGTCGATTCGAACCAACACTGAACCACTCACTGTAAGAGTGACCTCAGGATCTAAGACCTTAATACAAAATTGGGAACCATAAACTGACTGAACCTGTTATGATATGACATCCAGGACACAATGAAATAACTGCCATGATGCGTGAGAGATTTTAAGCTGCAGGTTGACATCTATCTTAATTTTACATAGTTATCCCACCATATAAGAATTGTGAGATAACCACACATGGCTGCCTTCAAATATAAATATATTGATTTGTATTCTCTTTTGGAGAGCTTGATCTAACCTGTTTTGTGTTCTTTTTGAGTTACTACAGTAACTAAAAAGGCAAGATTTCTTACTCTAGATTATATGTCTATGCTTAATAATGTGTTTTCACACAAATATTCAATACAAAAGCAAATTTAAATTGTTGAATTGTTAAACTGCTGAATTAAATAAGTGTATCAGCCATTTATCAGAGCTCTAGAAGTGTGGGGAGCCGTATTAAATTTTGTCATGTCAGAAATCTCGTGTTTCGGTTGCATGTTGTTGACCTTTTAGTTATTGAGCTTTGTCGGAGGAAGTTTTTGTGTTTTAGGCTATTTTTGGATTATTTTCCATTGAAAGAATTAGGGCCGGGACACATCATAGAAGCCCAAGTATAAGATGAAAGCACCAACCTGGAGCTTGCTTAACTTTGCCTTGCTTAACTTTGGATGGATTAGTAACCTCATAGGATAAGGTTAGACTAATCCACCCGTGAGATGACTCCAGCTCTAAAACAAATATTTGATGATATTCCACCATAGTCTGTCCTTCACTGAACATCCTTATCCCTTCCAGTTTTCTGACAGTTCTAAAATTACTTTGCATTAAACCTTAAAGCACTTAGCATCTGCTGTTTCCATCCTAAGTGTAAGCCAAAGCATATGCTATAGACATCAATTTGCCTCCTTGGGTCACAGCTATTTCATTATCATGGTGAATGCAGAAAGCTCTGCTGTCTCTCACTAGCTTCTCATGGGACTGGCTACAGGAGGTATATTTTGATACTTTGGAAGAAGTCCCTTAACATCTGCCTAAATTTGGTACATCTGATCATTATCAGTCCTTATATCTAATCAAAATTTAATGCTTATTAAAATTGCGCATTAATAGGATAAAAGGGAAGCAACAAACTAATGTATAGTGTCATTTTCATTGAATAAACATTCAGAAACTGAAAATGTGTAGTTCTTTGAAATACAGTCATGGGAAAAAGAAAACACATCCTGCCAGTTTTGAAACCTTCCTTTAGCTTTCCATGTGTAGCCTTTACAACTCAAGACAAATGCATTGACTGGGTTTCAATCCAGGGTCAATTAGAGAGAATTTACCCATACACTAGCATGTAGAATTAAATAACTTAAGTCATCAACTCCAGGCAAAGCAAATTAATATTTTCTAAAGAATAAACTATAATTATTTCTACCCCCAAACCAGTGTTTAGATACTGTTCTTAAGGATTTTTAAATATAGAAATTAGCTAATCCATGGTATGTGGTCAACGTGGGAGGGTGTGGTTGCTTTAGTCTCCAAGATCTGTGTTACTTGACTTATGCAACCAATGGATAACACTTCCTAGTATGTATACAACTCTGATGCTTTGAGTAAAAAATGTCCTCCAGAGGCTTATGTTTGTGTGCTGTAAGCCCCCAGTTGGTGACACCAGTTTGCTCTAGGAAATATGTCGCCATGGACAGGATTTGGGGGTGTATAGCTTTTTCCTACTTCTAGTTCTCTCTGTCTGCCTTGTGCTTACAGCTGAAGACTTGATCTCTCAGCTTCTTGCTCCTGCCTTCTGATGACATGTTACCTCTATCAGTAAGGACATTCTCTCTGCAACTGTAAGCAAAAATAATTATTTCACCCACTAGTCATTTTTGATCATGCTTTTTAAAATTTAGTTTATTTGTATTACTTAAATTTTTGAGGTAATAATGTAATAGCACCGTATCTCCCTCCCCTCTCCTGCATCTAAACCTTTTCATGTACTACCAGTCCTTGTGGTCTTTGAAATTCAACTTCTTTTTCTTTAATTTAATATGTATGTATATCAATAATATATGCATATTTTCCTAATATATATATAATAAATATATTCTCTCTGTATATTTAGCAATTATATATATATATATATTCTATATGTCATATATCCCTAAATGATATATATGTTCATATTCCTAAATACATAAATACAACCTAGTCAGTCTGCATCATACATCTTCCCTGTATAGGTCTTCAGGGCGGGCCTTTTAGTATTGGATAAACAGTTGATGTGCTTTTCCCTGAGGAAGACTCAGGGCAACAAATGTTGCTGCTCTGTTTCCTTGACTAAACCAGATCACATGATGAATCTAACTTCAATGTGTCAAAACCACATAGTTCTATTCTCTGGAAGAGGATCTTTAATTATTTGAAAAAGTTGAGTGCTATCGCAATAAAAAAATGAGACACTAGAATAAGTCCATGTGCCCAGGACTTCCAGAAGCATCTCCTGTCTTTGTGATTTTAGGCATATAACTGAAAATATTATTTGTTTCTCTCTGTCTTCCTCCCTCTCTGTCTCTTTCTGTCATTCTGTCTCTGTCACTCTCTCTGTGTCTCTGTGCATCTCTGTCTGTCTGATGTCTGTCTCTATCTCTGTCTCTGTCTCTCTCTCTCTCCCCT
This sequence comes from Acomys minous, assembly GCF_964271855.1. Lineage (NCBI taxonomy): Eukaryota > Metazoa > Chordata > Mammalia > Rodentia > Muridae > Acomys > Acomys minous. The sequence goes on along the minus strand of NC_140484.1, from coordinate 126,320,365 downwards.
CACCTTTCTCTGTGTACATGTGTGTGTGTGTGTGTGTGTGTGTGTGTGTGTGTGTGTGTGTGTGTCTGAATGTCATATGTGAATGAGTACCTGTGGAGCCCAGAAGAAAATACCAGATCCCTTGGAGATGGAGTTAAAGGCAATCGAGGTTCTTGACATAGATGCTAGGAATTGACCTTGATCCTCTGGAGGTACAGAAAGTGCTCAAAACTGCTGAGCCACCTCGTTATTCTCAATTTTTGAATCAATAACAAGAACTAATTAAAATATTTACCATAGAAATAATTCTAAGAATTTACTGACATAACACAGCATCCACTTAGAAAGTACTTTTTGGATGTTAATGATTCCAGTTGCTGTAACGCTGAGCTACATCCAAGGACTATTGTGCAAGTCTCAAATTCGGTCTGTGAGCCAGAGTAATTACATAGACATTCAATCTCAACTATTTCATATTTCCTAGGCTATTTTATATCACACCCCACTAAGCTTCTATGTGATTGGTAATTAATCATTTTGTCTGCCATTAAAGATAACCATAAAATTCATGAAAGAAATTGATAATTTAACCTCATTGTTGACACAATATAAAATAATGATTTCTTAAGAAAGTGAATAATTTAAAATGTGATTGCAGTTTTCATCTGAAGCTGAAGTTAATGTTTCATCAATAATACTGATTTTGTCTTTTCTGAATATTTGTTAGAGAAAACAAAATTAAGAGCATATTGTATTACTATTTTTAACTCAAATTTTATTTGTTTTCCATATAATAATTGATTTTGTTATGTTATTCCTTATATTTTATAGGAAGATATAGATACCATCAAATTTTCACCATGGGTAGACAAACAGCTCATGAATGTTGTAAATTTAAGAATGAAATATGAAGGCTTTGGCAAATCATCCTTTCACAGGGGTCACCTAAGACTATTGGAAAACACTGATTCATTATAATAGCAAAATTACAGTAGAAATGAAATAACTTTATTGTTGAGGGTCCCCACAGCATGAAGAACTATATTAAAAGGTCAAAGAATTGGGAAGGCTGAGCACCACTACTTGATTGCATGTCTGTGAACAATTTTTTATATTTAATCCATGTTAAAATATCAGCTCCATCCCAACTAAGTACATCTAAGATAAGTGAAAGCAAAGCAAGATCAATTAATAGAATTGGTGGAATTTGATACCAAGCATTTTAAACTGAAAATCTTTTGTTTTAAATTAGATTAAGATGGCTAGAGAGATGGCACAGCAGTTAAGAGCATTGGTTTCTCTTCCAGAGGTCCTGGGTTCAATTCCTAGAACCTACATGCGGCTCACAAGCATCAATAACTCTTCCAGGGGATCTGTGATGGTATGAATAAGAATAACCCACATAAGCTCATATATTTTCCTGCTTAGTCCCCAGTTGATAAACTATTTGAAGACTATTAAGAGCTGTGGTCTACACGTCCCCTGGATGGGGAGGCCTGGTGGCACTCAGAGGAAGGATAGCACGCTATCAAGAAGAGACTTGATACCCTATGAGCATATACAGGGGGAGGAAATCCCCCTCAGTCACAGTCATAAGGGAGGGGAGTAAGGGGAAAATGGGAGGGAAGGAGGAATGGGAGGATACAAGGGATGGGATAAGAATTGAGATGTAATATGAATAAATTAATAAAATATTTTTTTTAAAGAGCTGTGGTCTTATTGTGGAAACTGCATCATTGAGGGTAAAAGCACAAGCCAGACCCAGGGTTACTTTCCCTCTGCTAGTTCACTGCTGGATCAGGATGTAGCTCTCAGCTACTTCTGCAACACCATATCTGCCTGCATGGTACTTTGATGGCAGCTATAAGGATAATGTACTAAACCTCTGAAACTGTAAGCAAGCCCCCAGTTAAGGGCTTTCTTTTACATTAGTTGCCTTGTTCATGGTGTCTCCTCAAAGAAATAGAAGAATAACTCAGAGTCCCTCTTCTGGCATTTAAGTGCACCTGGGTACTCAGGTGGTACACAGATATACTGGCAGACAAAACACCTATACACGTGAAATGATAAAATGAAAATAATAATGAAATAAAGCCGATCAGGAAATAGAGGCTTGTAGTAATGCCTATTAGAAGTGAAAGTAATTATTCTTCTAGAGTTATTACATTAGCTTACACTGTAGGTATCTTGATAATGCCTCAGGCTGTGGAGCTATGTGCGATGTTTTATGATCTTCTTGCCCTCATCATCATATGACATCTCTAGCTTCACTCTTTCCGTTTTCCTTTTCATTATATTATTATGACGTAAATATTTTACTTCGGTATGTTTTATTTTTAGTTGTGAATTGTTATTTGGTTCACTTTGATTTTTTTTACATACTGAGATCACTTATGTTGTATTCATTTTAGTAATTTTCATAGCATGTTGCCAGCACTCATCAGCCAAGCCAATCATTTGATCTATCTCTTGGTTGACATCTTTCAACTAACTTAGGGAATGGGTCACTTTTCCTTGTTCATCAACACCTTTGCATGCTGCTCTGCATATACAAATGTGTCTCCTAGTATCCAAATGTGGGTCTAGCTTACCTTTCAGTGTTCAGGGTTGATGCTGTGCACCTTTGGGACTTTTCTATTATGCATGCATCTGGAATGTGAACATGACATGATATTGGTTCATACACATGATGAGGGATCCATTTCTTAAATTTTGTCTCCACCTTGACTCTCTTCTCAAAATCTGAATAACTTTCGCCTCGCTCTCTGATAGGAAGCAGTTTTTGTGTGGATATAAGTTTCCTGGAGGCTTTGGATGATTTGTGACTAGATCTGCCTCCATGGGCGGGGGGGGGAGGAAACACGAGTGAAACATTACAGAATAAAATAACATAACAGAATAGAAACCATATAGGAAAATTCCTCTGTTCCACTGTTCAAGTACCAGAAATTTCACTGATAGTTAATTCTGTTTAGTTGACAGGATCTAGAACAACCTAAGGGCAAATGTCTGGGCTCTTCGGAGGACTTAAAGCAATCCAGGTGTAAAGACTTGCCCTAACTCTGAGGCACTGTCTTATGGGTTGTGGCACCAGACCAGACAACATCGAGCTGAGAACAAGTATTCACCAATTTATCACTCTCTGCTTCTTAAAGCCAAAGGCAATGTGACCAATGGCTTTAAAGTCCCATATTTCCTACCATGATGTACTTCTCCTCTCTCTCTCTGTACTCTCCTCCCTCCTCCCCTCCCTCCTTCCCTCCCTCCTTCCCTCCCTCCTTCCCTCCCTCCTTCCCTCCCTCCTTCCCTCCCTCCCTCTCTCCCCCTATTCTTTAATTTTCCATTCTTGCTAGGTACTTTGTCCCAACAGTGGAGAAGTTACTGATATAATCCCACATATTCTCTGAAGAGAAGGGATGTTTTATTTTACTTCTTATAATAGACTACAGTAAAAAGAGCCCCAACAGAGGATAGCAGATAGGACACCTTACACTTTGGGTTCTAGGGCGGTTTCCTCTTAGTAGAAGAGGAAGTCAGATGCCGGTAAGCCCATCTGCTGGTCTCCATATGCCACCAATCTCCACATTCATCCACCTGAGAAAGCTAAAGGCACAGAATTTTTAAAATAAAGTCTTTTAAGGAGAAATAATTTAGATTTTAAGGGAGCTTACTGCTCTTCTAGAGGACCCATGTTCCAGATTCATTCCGCAGTTTTGACATGGCTGCTAAAAAAAAAATTAAAGTTAGCTCCAATTTCAGGGGTTCCATCACCCTTTCTGGCCTTGACAAGCTGCACATACAAATACACATATGAATACACAAAGACATATAATACACCTGTACCTACACATAGACATATTCATTTATTCACTCATTCTCAAAAAATTTACTCAGATTATATCCCAATTGTTATCCCTCACTTTTATCTTCCTGTTCCCCTCCCTCCCTCTTTCATTCTGTTCCCCTCCCCTAATCCTGTGACAGAAGGGGACCTCCTCCTCCACCATATGATCACAGCCTATCAGGTCTCATCCGGATAGCCTGTTTCCTTTACTCTAAATGCCACCAGGCCTCCTCAACAAGAGGAAGAATGGACAAAGAAACCTGGGTACTTCTACCCAATGGAATACTATTCAGCTATGAAAAACAAGGAAATCTTGAAATTTACAGGCAAATGGATGGAACTAGAAATGATCATCCTGAGTGAGTTAACCCACACCTAGAAAGATACACATGGTATATATTCACTTATAAATGGATAGTAGGCTAACAAGGATGTCCTCTGTGAGTTTTCCCCCTGTGGGGGGTCATGACAGATGCTGGGGCTCGCTACTGGGACTCCAGGAGAGAGTGGTATGGAAGAATGGGGAGTAGGACCCAGAGGGCCCAGGAACCTACAAGAAGACCATCAAGGCTAACAGATCTGGACCCAGGAGGGCCTGCACAAACTGCTGCACCAACCAAGTGCAATACATGTAGTAAACCTAGACCTCTATATTCAGATCTAGTCAGTGGACAGCTCATTCTCCACAGTGGTGTGGAGCGCCGGGACTGCCTCTGACCTGAACTCTGGTGCCCTCTATTTGAAATTACTGTATTTTTATTTTATTTTTATTATAACTTATTCAGATTATATCCCAATTGTTATCCCCTCACTTTAATGTATTTTAAAGAATAATTTATACCGTTGGATTTAGAAACATACATGTGTGTCTCTCTGTCTGTATGTATATATGTATGTGTCTGTATATGTATGTGTGTGTCTGAGTATGTCTGTGTGTGTATGTGTATATTTGCATTTATCTGCCTGTGTCTCTGTGTACGTATCTGTATCTATGTGTCTGTGTCTGTGTGGTTTTTTTTACATGTTTGCATAAAATATCACTAGGCTGTCAATGAACATAGCTAATCTAAGATATAGCCAGCTTTTTTTTCAATATTCAAATCCAAACAGTTCATCCAAACTTTAACTTTTAAATAGGTTGCAATGGGTTTCTTAAAATTTAAGACCTATAAAGACCAGCAAAAAAAAAGATATGTCTCTGTATGTCTAATTACATTTATTTGTAAAATTAAAGCATTCAATGCAGAAGATATTCAAAAGCAGTTAAAGTAATTAGACTAGTGAAAGCTGAGTATTCAATTAATTTTTATTGAAACACAATTGTGCCAAATTAAAGATAGCTATATTTATTTTAGTCTTTTCTAATTACTGATTAATTTGAAATGCAAGTAGCATACAGAATCTAATAGCAATGAAACATAAAAATGGTGGAGGAAGTCCTACTGCACTATAATGTCATTTATATACCTAGTGGTTCTTTTAATAATTTAAGATGTTGGAAATTAAACAACCCAAGTATACATTCATTCGCCATTTGCATATGTGAAGTTCTGGACAAAACACCAAGAAACTACACTTAAAATTATAAAACATAGTTTCCCCAAATATCATTTTACAGTAACAACAGCAATAATAATAATCAACCATATCTAAAAGATCTTCTAGTGAGATCCTTCATTTCGGAGCCAATGAATCTCAGATAAGAACAGGATCTTGACACCTGTTTTGAAAATAACTCTTACAGATATTTTCCTCTGGCTCTGAGAATTTGCTCCTCATATATGCTAGTCCTAAATCTGCGTAAAAGGAAAATAAATTGCAACAGTAAACGAGAAGTATGATGGATCTCACAATAGAATTATGCTGAATTTTTTGGTTTGCAGTATCAGCTTTAATATTTCTGAATTCGCATCTACATTGAAAGGGATATAAAGTGTAAGCTACACAATTACAATTCAAGCTCATCAGTGAGGGGTGGCTCTGAAAGACACAGAAGGTCAAATGCAAGAAAAGATGCCCTTCTCCTGTGGGGCCTTTGGTCTGACATGGCATTGACAGATTGAAACAAAGACATCCTTTTTGGTTTATAAGCATAGTACTGAGACTCACTTGATGCTTTAACTATCTGAGACCTAAGTTTCCTGAACATATAGATTTCCTTAGAATAGCCTTTGTGATCTTTGACCTCTTCTGCATCCTCAAATGGCTAGGGAAGGCTGTATTTCTTTTATTAGACATCCTCCTCCTGTAAGCAAATAGAATGACTTCCCGAAGAAACTATGATCATTAGTAATGTGATATTTGTAGCATTACAGAGAGAAGCAAAACTGGAGACACATACTTCATGCCCTTCAAACTATGTCTAACCAGTGGAAAGCAAGGAGCCAAGAAATTAGCAGATGGACTCTCATTTAATCATAGTGTTCTTCAAGTTTACTAGCTTTGCTATGATGAATAAATTTTATGAAATTCTTACAGCACCACAGGGAAGAGAATGTTGTGTTTTGAACATAATCACAGAATTTCAAATATTTGAAACTTATTCCCCAAATTTCTGTGTTTATTGAAAATGAGACTTCTGAAATGTGGTTAGGGTTATAAAAGGTCACGAAGAGGAGAGCACTAGTGGGATTATAAGAAGAGGAAGGAAGGGCAGAGTTTCTTTCTTACTATATGACTCTCTCTGCTGTGTTACAAGTTAGCAAGAAGACCCTCAATACTTGCTGGTGACATGTCTTTCTACTTCTTACACTCCACATTTCAATTTTCTTTATGAACTTCCAACTACAGAATATTATAGCATAGCAAAAGGAAATAGAAAATAGCAAAGAGTCAGATGACAATAATTTATCAAAATAACACATCTTGAAGTACCATGCCCATCATAGTGTGGTCCTAAAAACCTGACTTGGGTGGTCAGTGAATAAACAAAGAACTGGAACACAAATACATGTCTCAAAAAGTTGGACTCAGGTAGGCTGTATGCATTTTGATGAGTTGACACTAACAACACAAGAAACCAGAACCTTGCAACATTTAGTAGAAACAACAAACAGGAGGAGTTAGCCAACATCAGCAGGAAGTCTCTACAGGTGAGAAGCCTCCAACTGCAAACATCCCAGAGGAGGAAGTTGCACTTGTTAGTTTCCTCACAGACTGATCAATGTTCATAAGTACTCATAGTTTCACACACTATTAGTATTGCGCTTTGACCATCAGAAGGCACATGACCCAAGGGAAAGACTTTGCTAGTTTCTCATGGGGTCTGAGGCCTTGCTTCTTGACATGACCAGCTCCCGTCAAGCACTGGACATTCACTCAGAACATCACCCACATAAAAATGAATGGAGGGAGATTAACCATTGGGACTCCTGATTCTAAACTCATTCTTTTTCTTTTGACATCTTTACTTTTTCTTTTCTGTGTTGGTGGGAACTTCAGTGTTGGTTGCAGTATGCAAGCTGCTGCAAGGCTGACAAGAACCAGAGCTGAGCCCATGTTAGGAAAGATTCATGTACATCCCATATGCTGCAATAATTCACTCCCTGGTCACTGACACTGGAGAAGGGAAGAAACAAATTTCTTATTCGGTTGAGAAACCTTTGTGCCTAGTAGAGAACAGGGCATGCAGTAAGCATCCAGTGATTTATTTTGAGAATCTAGTTGCATTTGCAGCTCTTACTTGCTCGCCCATCTAGTTGCTAAGCCTCTATGAATTTGTTTCCTTATCTGTAAAATGCAGAGTGGAGATGGCATGATATCTGAGACTCCTGCCTAATAGCAGTTTTATTACCCTCAGAGAAGATAACATCCCTGCAGTTTAGTCAACAGAGCCCAGCAACTCTTGTTTCCAGGATTCATGTAGGGCATGTTTGACTATAGGTTAGTCGAGGCTTGCATACAGTCAAGGTTGTGCTACCACCTGACTCCTGTACAAGCTCTGGAAAATCATTTTATCAGTTATCAAACTAAGAGTCATAAAGGCAGCAAAGAAATAAAGCCAAATGCCAAACACACATAAATTGTAAATTATGCATGCATTCATACATGGCTATACTCAAGTAAAAGCAGCATCTTTTTCTTATTGCATATATTTTCTTGCAATTTTCCAAGTGAGCAAAATATTATCTAGAGGATTATATTCTCTTGAGATGACTTACCCAGAAATCTCTGCAAGGCTAAGGTAGATGTATAATGTAATGATTCTTCTACGAACTTTAATAGTAACACGATTTATTTAGTTAGTGCCAGGTTGATGTGGAAATTTAGAGTCCTTTAGTATTGTCTAATTTGGCAGCTAGGACACCAAAGACCATTTTAAATATAACCCTGGATCAGTTAATATGCTTTCTGAGTTTCTGTTACATAGTAAACTCATTCATGATTAGCATGTGCTGAGTTATTTTAGTTACCAGTGTCCACCTTATGTCACTGAGTTATTGCTAATAGATATTGACATTGCTTCAGTAACGAAAATATAACTGTGATCTCAGGATTAGATATATTCTTTGGGAAAATCATCATGTTAAAGCTGGAAACTCTTAACTAGAAGAGATGGAGCTACAGAAGTCTGCTTACCCAGGAACCACAGACTGTCATGGAAAGAGGCACACCCATTGTGAAAAACACCCGGAACTTTGTCCATAACAAAAGTGTGGTCTTCAAAGGGAAAGACTTTACATAAATGTGATTCAGATGCTTTTTCTTCCTGAGGAAATGGAATCACTGCCAATCCAGGCCCCATCATATTCTTGTTGGAAAATATTTTATTCCAGAATAGGGGAGGGCAAGGTAAGAAACAGAAGTCTGTTCTACTGAAGGAAGGAAATATATGTTAAGGCCATGACTCCCAATGACAAGTCTAAAGAGTTAATATGAAAGTTACAGAATGTTTGGTCTACCCCAAACACATGAAGCCTAGAGTTTAGTCACGGTATATTTCAGTGTGAAGACATGTAACACATAGACTTTAAGGCTCACCACGAAAAAAACCCAGCTTTTTGATTATCTTGGCCTGAATTATATTGATTATATTATTAGGATGCTATAATACCAAAGCACAAGATGCTTTAAGAAGAGTTCGTTTCTAAGACTCTTGGTGGGTAGAGGACAGATTACTGGGGATGCAGATATCATGTCTGGAGAAGATTCTCTTCATGGTTAATAAACAGCTTTCTCCTTACTGTGTCCTCATATAATAGAATGAGCGAAAAGGTTGTCTAAGATCACCTTTATAATTGATCTACGCACATTCATAAGAGTTAATCACCCCTGGAAGGTGCCACTTCAACAACTAGTCAAAAATGTACAGTGAATACAAAAATAACTCAAAGACAGCATGTGTGAGTTCAAATATTAATTGATTTTAAAGTGAATAAAGTATACTACTTTTAAAAACCCGAGATTGTGATATTGGAATAAAAAATGAAACCATTTACCTTTAGAAATCCTTTCATTATCAAAAGACATGAGGAAAGAGAGGCTATAAGAAGGTCACTAATTGAAAGAAAGGTAGCATTGTCATATGACTTTGAGAAAAGGAACTTCATGGATTATTTTCAGGAACACTCACAAAGAAAAATAATAACAACATCTGATGTGTGCATAAGCTCCTAAATGCAAAGGAAGGAACTTGAGGAGAAAAATGATCGAAAAGCTACAAAGGCTGTCATAGGCTGCATCTCACCCAATAAAGTCAGAAAGTTTTCTTTTCCACTTATTAGCATATCTCCTTGTCTACAGAAATATTTCCAATAGGCTTCTAATAAACACATTTTAGTAAGCACTACAGACGAATCTTAGAGCCTTTATCTACTTTACTAGGCTACATCTAAAGTGTAGTTACTAGGAAATTATCCCTGGAAAGAGTAACATTAGGGGCCACTCCAGGTAAGTGTTATTGAAGAGTCCATTAGGAAAAGGACATTAAGAAATGTATAATCCCCTTCTCCTCAGGGATTCTTTCAGTCAGGACGCACTAAATGCTGATTTTCTTCCAATAGTAATAGTAATATTTGAAAATCTCAGTGAAGAAGCTGACTCTGCTAAGTTGGTCTTCATAGCGAAATTAATCTCAAAGTACATCATTAAAGCCAGAAACGAATAGGGATTGGCCCTAGCATACTTCTATACTTGCAGCTATTTGTAATAACTCATCATGTTTAGTTAAGAAGCATGGCATGTTGTAAATCTTCTGGCTATGCCCTGATTTTTGCTAAAACTTCTGAATAAAATTTCTCCATTTTACTTGGCAGTAGTTTGCAACTAGAGAAAGGCTCAAGAGAAAATTCTGAACTAATGATAAAGAGGAAACAAATTGAAACAAAATTTTGCATCTTCAGGCATGTCTCTCTAAGGAATGATACATAAGAACATTAATTGTGTTATCTTATATTTATTAATCAAGACACCTTATTGGAAATGAATGTTTTTATTGAATTAGGAAATTTGATTCAAGATCATCTTCTCAGAAGAGTATTAGGTCTTATAATAAATGTGATTAGGATAGCATGCTTGAAGTTGGGACCAGTCTCTGTAAACTACTTTTTAAACTATTGTAAATGCCAGCCAGTCCCCTATAAATTAAAATTTGAAAATATAATCATATTAAACCTTGGATTAAGATGTGGAGTTAGAATCTTCTAGAATATTAATAGGTTAAGTAAATAAATAATTTTAGTCACCTTAAAATATTTCTTCTATCAAAGGATTCTTTCAAAACATGAAAATACCAACCTTAACTAAGCAGTCTTCCAGTTCTCTAAAGCAATTCGAACACTATTAAATATATTCATTATATATAAAATAAATGCACATATTATATGTATGTATACATATGTCTGTATATATTTCTATGACTACATTTAATTTTTTAAAAGCCAGCATGGTCTGGAACAGAGTATAAAAGTAACTCTTCATGAATTTGTGAGTAAATGTATGAGTTCTAGAGATTAGCATTAGGGGGTGTTGTTCTAATATATTAAGGCATTATTAATAATGTGAGGAGAATATCAAACAAATTGATGCATTCCTTGATGAAAAGTAATAATAGCAATTTTGCAAAACATGAAGCTACTTCTTTTCTCTTTCAGTACTGAAGCCCATGTAACTCTGCAATTCTACGTATGTTCAATGGACAAAACCATATATCTATGTGCCTAAACCATGTGCCATTCAGAGACAGCTACAGTAAGATTTCTGATTATAAGTGGGGTGTGGAGTGCCACTGTCAAATCACAGAGTATGAAAAACAGAAAACTAAGGTAAAATAATTTTTTTTCTCAAAAAGTGCAGGTATATAGCTAAGGAAGACAGCGATCCTTCACTACTGTCCAGGTTGTCACAATAATAAGTGAAAGTAGATCTGCCTCAGGTGAAGGGGGAAATAGCTAGCAGTCTGACAGTTGAATATTGCCAACATAGCATGAAATTAGAGACAGCAGTACAAATTTGTTTGGTCAAATAGGGTTATTGGTAAAGTTTATACAGAGGAATTTTGTCCTTAGCGCTCAGGTAATAATAAGTAAAGATGGAGAAGTATTAAGATGAGCCAGAAAAACACTGTGGCGATATTAGGAGAGGAGACAGAAGTCCACAAGCAGTCAGCATTGTAAGAATGTAGAGAGAAACAGTAGAAATGAAATCATAAATCAGACATGAGGTTGTAAGAGGTTGCGTAAAACCAATGTTTATCCTGAAATTTGGAACCTTGATGACCAGTTTTACAGTAATATTATATTATGAGTCAATTTATACATTTAACAGGAAATCAAAAATTATCTAATGGAAGGAAAATTGAGAAGCGTTTTTCTTGATAAACTACTGTTTTGCATAGTGGGAGCCTCTCTAGGCTTCTGTCTGAGGTTCTTCCTGATCCTCTTTTTCTCCACCAATAACACTTGAACTTTCGCTGCACCCAGGAAATTGGAATGCATCTGCAGCACATGAGTCTAGACACAAAACCCAGCTACTTTGCTGCTAATGGGAGCACATCTAATATGGGCAGAAAGAAATTACAAAAGTCCATTATTTGGCCAATTAAAGCTGATTAATTCAATAGGAAACAAACACATTTTCATTTTTGATGAAACAAACAGTGGACCACGCAGAATTTAACAGAGATCCAGGAAATAAGACAGTCACAAAAAAGAGTTAAAATAATTCATTTAGTTAGCTAACTGGAAAACAAAACAGAATTCCTAAAAGGGGCAAGGGAAAATGAAAACCAAGAGAGTAGGAACGAACTTCCAACGCGTTGTCCACCCTTCATCATATTGAAAAGAGTAAAACTTTTGCCTTAAAATCCTTTTGTGTTTGAAAGTGTAACCTCTACTCAAGAATAGGGCTTATTGTTCTGTGCATTCATGAGTAAACGATAAGAGGCCAGGATATAAAGTAAAAAAGAAATGATAATAATAAATATACCACAATGAATTATTCAGTCATTTAAGTCCAGTAAAGATAATTATTTTAAAAATAATTTCAATGAGAAATTTAAAAGAACAAGTAATTCAGAATGAGTAGTATCAAGAGTGACTATAATTCATTGTAGCTAAATCTGACATTCATCAAAAATTGACATGCAAAAAAAGCTTTTAAAAAATCAGAAAGAATCCAATCAATAAAATCTTAATGGGCTCAGTTGTTGAATTTAGTAGATAGCTGTCTCTCTCTCTCTGTCTATCTGTCTTTCTGTCTCTGTCTGTCTCTGTGACTCTCTGTTTCTCTCTGTCTCTCTCTCTCTCTGTTTCTCTCTGTCTCTCTATCTCTCTCACTGTCTCTGTCTCTCTCTGTCTTTCTGTCTCTGTCTCTGTCTCTGTCTCTGTCTCTGTCTCTCTCTCTCTCTCTCTCTCTCTCTCTCTCTCTCTCTCTCTCTCTCTCTCTGTGTGTGTGTGTGTGTGTGTGTGTGTGTAAAGCTTATAAAATAATTGCTTATATGGCTTTTTCAGACAACCTTTTTGTTATCCATTACTCCGCTAATTTCATCCTCTGCTCTATTTTCCAACACCTCTCCACATTTATACCCCCTTTCTCCTTTATATCAGTGGTGTTTCCCTTGCCATAATTTTTCTTCCTCCTCCTCACCCTGGTTTTTTCTACTTTTCTGGTTTCTATAGGTACTCCAAATTAAGTGTGAAAATAGAGAGATCTGACAATGCATCCAGCTATAAGTCACAACATGGGGAATATCCTTTCTTCGTATCGGTTACATCATTCAGCATAAAAAGTCATCCACAGTCTGACACAGATTTGAGCCCTTAGAAATTCAATAATGACCAGTGTAATAAGATATAACCCTGGGTACAATAATGTCATGAATATTATTAGGGTAACCAACACTGTTTGATTAGAATTAGGGCCCTATCTACAAAAGAAAATATATTCCTGCTTTTGTAAACCTGAAAAAAAAAAGCCATGGCTGGGAGTTCATAGAATCCTATGCTGAATCAACTATTATTATTTTACTAAATGAGCATATTATCAGAAAACATCATATAAATAAGTATATTTCTACCCATAGAATAATACAACTCTCTAACATCTTCAGAGATATTTCTTTCTGTAGTAGACGATTGTTAACATAGAAAATCAGAACTGGTGAAAATGCAGAGAATACGTGACAGAAAAATTCAGCCAGAACTGAGAGATCTGTGGTAGATGCCTACTCCAGTGACAGTAGTGAAAGGCGGGGCATAAAGACAATAAAGCCTAGAGCTCAGTGAGATGCAAGTGCCACTTTTGCATCTTTAGGCATATTTGCCCTGCTGGTCACTGATGCTGTGATAGGCATCAGAGCTGGATAGGATTATGGGAAACTCCTCACAGAGGAGTCTATCAGGTCGTTTCAAGCTAGAATCTTCGGGGTATGTGTTTGACATACACAGTTTATGCAGCAAAAGGGACATTCCTTCAATCTATGAAAGGCAACCAAGGCCACCTGCAGAAGCCTATATTGTTTAGGATGTCTTTGGATTCCCCTGACAAACAACTCAAAAAGTTTCTTGTACCTGAAGGTTCTGGGATTTTTTGTTGTTGTTTTGGCTAGATGGTCTGATAAGTCATAAAACGACATACATATTTGTAAATCAAATAAACAACAAAAAGATTTTATGCAACAAATGAAGAAACCTAGAAATTCAAGAGTAAAAATTGTAAAGTGCTGTTGAAAAATGGCAAAATACTAAAACAGACATATTTTTAAAAGGCAGTTAGGTATCAAATAAACACAGGAAAATATGGGCAAGAGAGAAATGCAAATGCGTGTTTCAGGGGAACCCCTGTACATGTATGTGCAGTAGAGTTTCTTTAGTGAGAACTCAACTGAGCACAGAGAATCTGGAACAACTGGCTGTCAGCCTGCCCACAGGAACACATACTTTCACGGCTGCTCTGCAAAGCCAGCATGGTTCCTGCCAACCTCAATGTGCAACCTCAGAATACAGAAACCTACCCCCGCTGAGGTCTAACTGAAGGCACAGGTTGAAAACCCCTGAGAGAGTGGGATATTACTTTCGCACATACTCTGGTGCCTCACCTTTGACCATGTCCCCTGGAGGGGGAGACCTGGTGGCACTCAGAGGAAGGACAGCAGGTTACCAAGAAGAGACTTGATACCCTATGAGCATATACAGGGGGAGGGAATCCCCCTCAGGAACAGTCATAGGGGAGGGGAATAAGGGGAAAAGAGGAGGGAGGGAAGAATGGGAGGATACAAGGGATGGGATAACCATTGAGATGTAACAAGAATAAATTAATAAAGGAAAAAAAAGTAAAAAAAAAAAAAAGAAAGAAAGAAAGAAAGAAAAGAAAAGAAAACCCCTGAGAAGCTCCAAATAGCAAATCCCTTGTTTTATATAAATCACGTACCATTTTTACCACTTATCTTTCGCTTTCTTTACATTTCAAAGCCGGGAGAAAATGTTTACATTTTGTATGTGTGATCATAGTTTCATTTAATACAGATAAATATATGAAAATGAAGTTAAGTCATGGTGTCAACATATACTTATTTAAAAAAAAACACTATCTGGATTTTATGGACACAATTTTTTTTATCTTTCATGAGAACATTTTTATTTACGTCTTTTTTAACATATAAATTTATATTATTACACATATATAAAATAAACTAAATACATCAAGAAGAACCAGAGAACAATCAGGAATTATATTCATGTTACATTCATAGTGTTTGGCTGTTTGTATTTGGCAACCTTGAAGAAAACATTTCCCTATCTCAGTGAGTCTAAAATTCTGAATATAACTCTATCATATCTCATCTCTATCAACTTAAAACATCTATCTAGACCTAAAGATATCTTAAACCCTAAACAACTAACCTTAATTGTGAAAATAAACTATTTGGTCCTCAACCCCATCAGAGACTTGAGAAGGAGTAAAATTAATTGCCTGGTCACTCAGTAATATTATGGAGATGGCCTCAAATGTGACAAATCAGCCACCCGGAGGTTTATTGATGCTCATCATCATCATTGAGGTAGGCTGGGTGCTGCCTGGAGTTAACCTGTCTTGTTGTCAAAAAAAATAATTATAACAATATAATAATATAATTTCCTACCGATTAAGAGCCAAATAGCATGTTTTACAGTTAATTAAAACTATAATCCCCAAAGGTTTTGTCCAGATACATGAGTATTGTCTGCAATCTCTGCCTTGTAGGATTTGGGGCATGTCACATCATATTGGCCTGAATTATAAGATCTATTGTCACATGAAGCTTCTTTGTCACTTCTCTAATGCTAAGAATTAAACTAATAAGCTTATTTATAATCAATAATTAAAACTTTTTCTGCTGTCATAACTGGAATTTATATTAGACATAAAACAGACATAGCAACCTTTTTTTTTTTCATAGGATAGGAAACTGTTAGCCTGGGCCAGTAAAAGAGCTAGAGCTCTACCTCTTAATATTTTCTACGTGGCCCAAAATTTTATAACTTGATTTTGGTTGTTGTAAAAATTATGGTATCTTCTATCATCTCCAAAAGCTACCAACCCTATTATGGCCATCTGCACAGCCACAATAATCAGCACCATCATAAATACAACAAAGCCAACCAAAGCATAAAGGTCCTCTATGATTAAAATTGCCATTGCCCTCGTGTCTGCTCAATACAGACTCAACAAAGGCAACAGCAACAGACATGCTAATGCGGACAGGAAAAGGCTAGTGAGCCTCAGTCCCACACATAGAACTGCAGGCAAGTAAGGAATCCTGAGAGTGGGAAAAATGGTCCTCCTCAAATAGACCGAGTGGTTAGTTAATGCCAAATGGTTAGCCTTAAAATTAAAAAGTGTTCTCATACAAACTGAACAAGTCATATACAGAGATGTGTAGATATGTGTTTCTGTGTGTGTTTGTATGTATGTATATGACTATATTATAATCTCAAGACACAAAATAAATAATTTTCTAAAAATTGACATTTTCAACAAAACTACTTTCCCAACGACTACTGTAGTTTCCAGATCCTCTTCAGTGTCTTTGTCAGGAGGAATTACCAGGAAACTGTAATAGGATATTTCCCAGGTCACAGTTGTGGCTACTCAACCGCATTTCTGAATATAATCTCACTAATAAAGTTGTGGACATAAGGGTTCACAAAACCTCTTTCTTTTCCACTACTTGTGCCATCAAGATTTCATCTCTTTCATTTCCTCGTGATTCCCAAAATAATCCAATGAGTGATTTTCCTGTCTTCTTTAAAGCAATCAACAAAGCTTTTCTTTGTTTGTTTGTTTGTTTGTTTGTCTCCTCTGTCCATGAGGGTAGGAATATCAGAGGCAGAAGTCCATGAGCATGATGGAATAGCATCAAGACCAGCTGCAGGGAAGCAGATCGACTTTATTCGAGGAGTGAGGGGAATGTATAAGAAAAAGAGGTAGTCTGATAAGTGATAACAGTATATTTCATTTCTATTAAATCACTGTCGCCCTATTGCCTTGTAAGTGCATGCTACTTAATTATCATATAGGCAAGGGTTGAGGGGTGATCATTCTGTAGGAAACTGTGTCAGAGGCTACTTATACAATAAGCTAGGCATCTAGCTCAGGGACATCCTCCAGCTAAGGACAGGCAGGGTGTAGGAAGCCCCGCTCGGGTAAGGAAGTCCTCCATCTCACAACAAACTCACAGAGATATCCATTCATGGAGGCGGCATCCTTCAGCATCAGGGCCCTCCAACAATGGTGGAGGAGGCCAGCTAGAGTACAGATGATTTCACCTCATTATAGACATGATAATGTAGATGTGACCTAGCTACATTATATCAGACATAAGAATATACATTTAGTAAGCATTACTTTCATGATTTATATAAGTTTCTTGGATAGCATATATCTGCTTCTAAAATCCAAGCTTTTGACATTGTGACATGATGTGGTCAGCTACAAAATTATACTTGAAAACCACTCACTGTGGTTACAAATATAAATCACACATACACACAAAAATCTCATAAGATATTAAGTCTAAGATTTTTGTTGGTCCTCATCATAGATATCCTAAGGTATGTGTAACCACATGTGGCCTGATGGGCACAGATTGGACTTGCCTACCAGTCAATCAAGATCATTTCTACTGAGAGCCAGCATAAATCATTACAGGATAATATGTCGAAATTTAAATTTCCAAAGAGAAAGTGGTCTAATTTGCAATTTCTTCATCCGAGATGTTATGATGCATCACTACACCCATAATTGGTTTGACATTGAATTCTATAACAAAAAGCATCTGGCCTCACTCCCTTGGTGACCAATGAGAACAATCTCTGAAGCTGGGACAAATTATCCTCTCTAAGAACAACAGCTGTCTCTGTGATCTATAAATATGTCTTCCTCCTTTACCCAGAAGAATATTCATGTCACAGAAAAGTAGAGACAAGGGCATTATGGGAGGTGTGGCTTTGATGGGAGGCCAACTGTTCTTCATTTATCTTTTTGGTGGCCAATGAGTCTTTCTTTCACTACACAGCTGTTTCTTCCTACTCTCTTGATTATATACACCAGAGATACATACCTGCATTATCTTTGGAAGCACTCATGAAAATGTGAAAGGTTCACTTTTTGTGTTATTTCTTTGCTACCTCAATCCCATAAGTTACCTGTTGGAAACAGTGTGAAAATAAGCCAGATAATAATGTCTCATTGACAGGTTACTTCATACAAGTTCAATTAACACCTATAGGTTGGATTGTTGGATCAAATGGTAGTTACATTTTTAGTTTTTTTTTTTCCTCAGAGATATCTAGTTTCTCATAATTGCTACGCTAAGGTACAACCACACTGGCAGCTTTCTCCCTCAAGCATGCGTGTTCTGAAGATTGAACTCAGACTTAGGATAAGTGACACTAAGAGATCCTGTAGACTAAGTGACGATGGAATCAGTAGCAAGTGCCAGTGTTCGTGTATCTTCATTTATAAACATTTGTTAGAAAAAAAGCATGAATATATTCATATAGATGGTAGAGATGGCTCAGCAGTTAAGAGATCAGTTCCCAGCACCAATGTCAAGCTTCTCAAATCTGCCTGTCACCCCATTTTCAGAGGATCAAGCATCCTGTTCTGGTCCCCAGTGGCATCCTCACCCATATGCACATGACCACACACAGACTCATAAACACAATTTATAAAACAAATATCTTTAAAAACTAAAAATATGCATGCATGTAAATATATGTATGCAGATAAAGCATTATGTATTTGCTTGTATGTAGACCTGTGTCTCCATATGCACTTGTATACACATGTAAAGAGATGTGAGTAAGTAATACACATTCATGTTGATACAAGTCTACATGTAAATAAAAAGACACATATGACTGCAGAGGTGGCTCAGTAGTTAAGAGCACCTAAGGCACTTATGGCAGGTGGCTTGTAATCACTTGTAACTGCATCCCTCTGGTATCAGACAACCTATTTGGTCTTCTGCTAGCACCCACATATGCAAGCATATAACACATATAAATACATGATTAAAAATAAATACATGCATAGATGTAAATATTTGGAAATCAAGATGTTACATCCATACCTTCAGTTTGAAACCACTTTCAATTTATCTTCTATTTTTTTTTAAATCTCTTTAGTTACTATTTAGTTACAAGAAACACTTTCAAACTTATGGTCACATAGATAGCCTTCATTAACATCAGTGAGACAAAAAATAAAATTAGTAAATACGAACACAGAGAGATCTGTAGGAAAGAGTAAAGGTTGGCAGAAAGAACAGAATACATTTACAAAATTGAAAAAAAAGAATTAAAATTTAAAAATAGATATTGATATACATTCAAAATTTTGGACACACCAAGATAGGAAAGATGTTTTCTTCAAGGCTGCCAAATAAAAATAGCTAAAACATGAAATATGTAACATATATATAATTCCTCATAGTCTCATGGTTCTTCTTGTTGTAGGTAGTTTATTGTATGTATATATGTGTAATAATATAAATGTATACAAAAATATAATAATAATAATAATAATAATAATAATTCTTGAATTCCATGATGTAATCATGCTCAAACTGCAGCAGACTTTATGCATATATCTTGTATTACTTAGCGAAGGAAATAGCAAATATTGGAACCAGTAATCATAAAGCACAACATTCTTTATTTACCATGCATATAATACTATAAGAAGAATAAACCAGTACCTGTAAGAAGATTAATTTACCAGTATCATTGCTTCTGCCATAAAAGAAGCTAAATGTAATTAATCAGCTTAACAACCTTTATCTAGCTCCCTAGATGTAACGTACTTGGAAATGCTTTGTTTAACTGGTCAAAATGATGCAATGCTCCCCTCCCCTTGCTTTCACACCTGGTTACCTGGTTGTTCCTGGTTAAGGTTTTTCTTATTTAAAAAGTTGGCCTTAGAACCCTGGAGGGGGTGACCTGGTGGCACTCAGAGGAAGGACAGTAGGTTACCAAGAAGAGACTTGATACCCTATGAGCATATACAGGGGGAGGTCATCCCCCTCAGGAACAGTCATAGGGGAGGGGAGTAAGGGGAAAATGGGAGGGAGGGAAGAATGGGAGGATACAAGGGATGGGATAGCCATTGAGATGTAACAAGAATAAATTAATAAAGGGGAAAAAAATAAAAACTTAAAAAAAAAAAAGAAAGAAACAGACCAGCACCACAGTTTGGCTCCTGGAGTCCACTCTGTATCCCTGACCAGTCAATTTTGTTCAGCATTCTATAAACTTGTTCAGAACACTATCAGTGTAAAATCTAAGGCCAGACACAACTGGTTTGTGTCCAGTTGGAAAATTACTTCCATTAAGAACTCACAGGGTTCAGGAGCCCCACAAGGAGACCATCAAGGCCAGCAGACAGGGTCCCAGGGGGGGGCTGCACAAAATGTTGTACCAACCAAGGATAGTACATGCAGTAAATCTAGACCCCCTGTTCAGATCTAGCCAATGGACAGCTCATTCTCCACGGTTGTGGGGAGAGTGGGAACTACCTCTGACATGAACTCAGGTCCCCCCCAATTTTGTCACTTTCCCTTGGTGGGGAAGCCTAGTGGCACACAGAGGAAGGGGATGAAAGGTAACTGGATGAGATGTGATAGGGCTGGTGGTCATATAGTGGGGGAGGAGATCCCCTTCTGTCAGAAGTCTAGTGGGGGATAGGGAAGAAGAGGCAGAGAGAGTGGAAACAGGAAGATGCAAGTGAGGGGATAACAATCGAGGTGTAATCTGAATATATTTTTTAAAGATGCCATGAAGGTGGATTTTATCTCTTGAAAAAAATCTTAATAAATACTTATTAAAATGTTCTTTGTGGTTCAAACTCACTTTTGAAACAACACAATATGTTATGACATAAGACAACATTTTTGCTCAAGTTTAATCTTTTCTCACTCACTGGCACCAACAGTCTAAGGACATGTTTTACAGCAGTAAATTATAGAAATTCTCTTCTCACGAAAGGAAAGGTGTTTGGAGTTCACTACATGTCTATGGCTTCTTGCCAAGATCTCGATTTTACGATGAATTTTTGATTGCTTAAGACATTTATTTAAAGTTTAAAAAAAAAAAGGAAATCTGGTTCACGTTGCTATGTAATTAACAGAAGTGAAAGAGACCTGCAGTTAACTTAAAGAGCAAATGTCTGGGAAGCATTCAACTGTGCATCTTTAGTAATAAATTTGCTGTAGGTCGATGGTGTGAGTTGAAAGCTGATCATTTTCCTTTCTCACGAGGATAGTAACAAGTTTAATTTCGTTTACCTTTTGCTGTATCCCCTGAACTTCATGCTACTTTTTTCTTATTAAGCTTTCATTGATTTCATCAACAACTCTGCTTTGAAAAGCAAAATAACCCATTATCCAGTCTCTTGGCCTTCCATATGTGCTTATTTTAGTCCTCAGCCTGTTTTGATATTGTCTCCTTTACTAGGCGACAAACTCCCCGGGGGTTTTATCAATTCTTATACAATAAATTTCATTTTCATAACAAAGTACAAATGGAGTGATAATTTTCTCCTTTATTTCCCTATGTCATCCATTCACTCAATATTAAAGCAATACAAGTTTACAGGTATTTATTTATATCAAATATTTTAATACATTTATAAGCATTTAGTGTATGAAAGCTCACAGTGGATAAGCTTTATTAACTGTCTTAACTTACACAAATTTCTGTCATACTTGAGTGCATTTCTTTTTCTATAATTTAAAGTAATAATAATAACTACCTCAAATTTTTTGAAATAGTGTTCCTAGTAAGGCAATGGTATTGATGATACTGCCGACAATGTTTTGTGCTGCTGAAATAACTTTGAATGTTCCCTCCTTTATGATGTTCATTTAACCAACACCTTACAAATGATTCTTTACCATTCTAACCACAGTTCTTTTTGTGGGATTGTCAGCTGTTAATTTTCTTTTGTCCTTGTCTTTACAAAATGTGCTCAGCATGCTAATACTTTCAGATACAAGTAACTCAGATCATGACAGAGAAATACACCAGGAAACAATGACAGGTACAAACCAGAAACTACAGCACATTTGCAGAAAATGACAAACAGGCTCTAAAATTCATATGGCGTTTCCACTGACAAGCAATACCCCAAAATAACACAGTCTTGATACACAAGAACACCCTTTAAATGCTGAGTTTCTAATACCAGAACTGGATAGAAATCCACAGTGTAAGAGATGGCTTCCACATGACCATGACAAGAATGCCTTAAGAAGGAAGGGATTTGTTTCTTCTTCTAGTTCATGGAGACACAGTCCATCAAAGTAAGAAGGCATGGGGACATTGCATCACATTTTGTGTACAATACAGAAGCAAAGAGAGATAAATGGTGCTGCCCACTCACTTTCGTTTTGTTCTTCAGTTCTGACCACAGCCCACAGAGATTGTGCCATCGCATTTAGAATAAGACACCCTTGTCCCTTGTTCAATTAATCCTTTCTGGAAACTCTCATAAACAAACTCAGATGTGTTTCCATGGTGAGTCTTAATCCAGTCAATTTGAAAATGAAAATTAACCATTTGTCGAAAGCTGACTTTGACGTGCACAAAATTAAGTTGGATGAAACACAAGCAATCGGCTACCTATGCAAGAGAATAAAGCCAGACTCTACTTCACACTATTCACAAGGGTTAACTCAAGATGACCAATCGACTTGCTGAAATGTCTAAAACTATAAAATTTTTAGAGCCATAGTAGGTCACTTAAATTAGGACTTACTAAATTTTAACATATATTAAACTTGAATTTTTTCAATTCTTGTTACAAAATTACAGAGTCCTTGAAAATTGATTTAGGTTATATTTTCTAAAAACAGGTAAATTTATGAGACAAAACCCAGTAAGACATAAATGCTGGTTTTGCTTACCTGAGCATAAGTTTTCTAAATGTCTGATTTATTTCTTATAGAATAATTTATCAGCATTCAATGTTTATCATATATGCATAGTGGTTGTTATCTTCTCTTTATCCATAGTTTTAAAAAGGTTATCAAAAGCTTCTGAGCCTAAGGACAAACCAGATGTCATTGGGACTTAAACACAGGTCTGTCTGAGGTTGAAGTGGTACTTCCTCTGAAGTACACTACTAATCAAATGGTGTACACGTATGCCTCTGCCTTCTCATATTTAGCTCTGAGGACAATTTTCATCAGATCTTTGTCAATTGATTTTCCACATCAGTCTTAGGCCTCATGTTACCTCACTAAGGCCTAAAATGGTATAATTTATTTGGCTACCTTATTTTATTAAAAGAGAATAAGAATCATATATGTCAGCTGCTGTGATTTCTCTGGCCATTAAATTCAATAAAAAAATAAAGGTATAAAATTAGTTATTTGAAGTTTAATTTATAGGAAAATAATGAGTAAGGAAGTGCCAGATGCCAGTAAATTTAATAAACTGGTCACTATTACCTTAGCAGAGACAAACAACAGAAGGAAGATAATGAAAACAACCTACCACGGGAAAGGTGAGGATGGAAGGTGTCACTCTCAGTCCCAAAATAGAAGCAAAGACATGATTTGGCAATTCAACCCAATATGGTCCCTTCCAATTATTCATCAAAATGCCATACAAAACCTTATCAAAACACGGAATACAGAGAATAATCAGACATGAACTTTATTCTAAGGGAGTTTGGCAGTCTTGAACAGAAGAGTGATATAGCTTGATTAGTCATTTTGGTTCTATAACAAAAGTTTATATTTGCGCTGTGGAAAAGCAAAAGAATACTACCGCTGAGGTTTAAGGAGCCAACCACATGAGCAGTATGGTTTTATGGGTAAGATGAGGTCCAATTGAAGACTGGATAATAAATAAGATATTAATTGGTAGATTAGAAAGGTAGGAAAGAGGGTGCACTGTATATAGAAAACTGCATAGTGTGTACTGTGTGGTTTGCAAATGATGTCGTAGGACATCAATCTGGAAAGAAGTGAGTAAGCTGGGTGGTTCAGTGCTTAACAGAGAAGTGAATAGTATTTCTCTTGATTTTTGATGGCAAGCTCTGAAGAAATAGGCAAAAAAAAATGCATTCTGATACAAAAAGCATTCCTCTGCTGCTATGCTTTTCAAAAATTTAAAATTTTCTTTTATCCCACAAAATTTCAAGTTTTTCCTATGAAGGAGATATAACTGCTTAACCTTGTGTTTCAGAAGCTTGTATGTGCATTGGCACATTGGAGGGACACCGAAAGAATTTGTTGAATTCAACAAATTGATCCCTAGAGGAGAGGCCAGCAAGAAGAATTTCTGGACAAATCTGAATCTCAGAAGGCTCATAATCTTTGAAAACTTTTTCTTCGTGTCTTCAAATGGTATAATCTTCTAAAATTGATACTGTAATCTGCCTATATCATCATCAATGATTAAAATTTTGTATTCTTATCCTCATCAAATCTCTACCGGAGGAACATTTCTAGTATAATAGGGCTGATTACAGAGTAATTTGCTACTAACTTATGAGTAGTAGCCTTTGCAGGAATATGGCCTGAAAGATTTTTAACTAAAATAATGGGAATGTGCTTTCAGGTCACTGTTATACTTAACCCCTCCATGGCTCATTGAAATTTGAATTTTTAGACATCCTTAATAAATCCCACCAATAAGTCTATATTAATGAACACTTAAACATATCTGAGTGTGGATGCATGTGAAATATAACTAATTGGACGTGAAACCACACAAAATTTATTTGTACACGGGCTGTTTTCACAATGTTATGTAATGAGTCAAACATATATTTTTTAAATGCAGACCTCAGAACTTCTTCTATCATTTCCAACATGAATATGAGTTAGTTAACTCTCAGTTTATTCATCTTAGGTAACAGTCTGTCTCTACATGCAGCTCTGTGACTGAAGAGAGAAGGAAGGAGATGAGTGTAATGTGTGATGTAATATATCGGCCAAGGGAGGCAGTTAAATTTTAATCACTTCCGCTCTAGATTCCACTTGGCATTGGAAGGACATGAGACCTGGAAAGGTCATCGACCATCATTGTATCATTGAAAAGGGGTAAAAATCAAAATCAGAAATTTAGCTGCCACAACCGACATTATATATCAGTACAGCTCAGATTCCTTTTCCTTTTATGATAAGTCACCAGAAGAGACCTTCTCCCTAAGGTGATTGCCTAGAGACCGCATCTGTATTTCATGAATATTTCCATACATTTTACTATGAAACCATAGATGGAGAAATGTATCCCTGTCTTTATCACAGTTGGAGTCTCAGTTTATGTCTAAAGCATCCATGTCTTTGATAGTTACATCTGAGAGCTCAAATACATGACGTCACTTCAATATCCTATTGTGGCTGTAAGTTCCCGCTGAAAGGGAGATCTCTCCCTGCAGTTATATGTTGTGTCGTTCACTAAGGCAGAATATCAAACAGGTGGCTCCTAATGAATTCAAGGGGGCAGACTAATGAGTTCATCCAGTGGAGGTAGGAACTGTATTTGTGAACTGTTATTCAGTCATATCTTTAAGGAAAATTCGAACTGCAATGTAAAAAGTAGCAGTGTTTTACTGCTGGTCCATACATTCAGAAATATGTGAGGTATATCAATATTACACTAATGTTCCAGGAAGGGAGAAGCTGACCTTCTGTATCTTAACTCTGTCTATAAACCATGTGACTCTATTGGGGATTTAAATAGACATAATCTTTATTTAGAATTATTCAGTTGCAAAGGTTAAGCTAGGGATAAGAATAAAGAATCAAAAATATGCTGGCAGGAGTTGGTGAATATTTGAACAAAGACACTACAGACAAAAAGGAAAGGTGTTCCCTATTTAGAACCCTGACAACAGATTTGTAGGAAATTGAAATTTATTGTCATCTTTACCATGAAAGTGCTCTATCACACAGTTATTAGGAATAATATTTTCTTAAAGATGAGAAAATTAGAGGGCAGTCAGTATGGTTTTCTTTTTACTCTATAATCACAGTTTGTACTGAAGCATAGGGTCATGACCCTATAGCAAGAATCGTGAGATACCAAATCTGTAGGAAAATTTTAATACAGCATCATGGCTACCCTGGAAGGGAATCACATCCAAAGACCTAGGTCAGTGAGATCTAGTGAGTACAAAGACATGCCCCTCATGGATACATTTAATGCATCTGGCTAGAGTGCAGACATGCCTTTCATTTCAAACAATAACATATAATTGAGAAGTAGACAAAATGATGAATCAAAGAAATATTTGACAGAATGAATGAGAGGTAGGATGTGCCCAACTCTCAAGAGAACAGACAGGAAAGAGAAGCTACTTAAGAGCATCACTGAAAGGGAGTAGGGAACAGACAATACAGAGAGAGTAGTGGAGTCCAATACAGGAATGCAATAGAGTTTGTGCAGTCAGCACAGTACAGGTCAATGCAGTCAGTTAAGTGCAGGCAGTTCAATGCAGCTCAGTTCCTGGAGTTCACAGAGTTTTTTCAAGCTGAGCAATTCAATGAGAATGCCAAGAGAAGTCAGTTTGAACCAATAGTCTTGAAGAGGAGTTTTGAACCAGAATAGCTGAGGTGAATCAGCCAGCCAGGGTTCAGAAAGAACTGGAAATGGTTAGTTTATTCAGCAGTGAGTCTTAGAGACTGAACACATTCTAGGACTAGGTTAGCAGACAGAGAGGCCAGAAGATGAAGTCTTCAAGGTCCTGGCTTACAGTAGATTAGATTGTATGGAGGCTAGAAGCTTCCACGCCTAATCTTTTATAAAGATAATGAGATAGAATCACTCTGGGCTCAGCCCAAAGCATGTATTAGTAAAGCTTGAGTACAGCTCTCATCTCATCCCCTCATCTGAAAAAATAAAAACCACACTTACACAATCCGTCCTACATAATCATAAAACACATAGTTATCTCAAAACTCTCTTGCTTTTCTAAACACATAATCAGAAAAACAACTACACTGATATATTGAGATTATACATTGACTTCAAAGAAAACTGTGTTTTAACAGTATCATTCATAAGTGTCAATTTACCTAAAGCCTCAAAGCCTTCTCTTGACTAACATTGCAAATTAAGTTACCACGATATGTACAGGCTTATTCCAAGAGCTCAGTAAGATTATATGCTCATATAAATTATCTGGTAATCTGCCTCACACAAACCTTACATTTGTCATATCACAAAACCTTACTAGATATTGTGAAGCTGTATCTTTACATAAAAATGCCCAGGCCATCAGTAATAGTGAGTATGCTTATGAAGCCCAATATACTCTAGTTAACAAGAAGAAGTCAGTTTGAACCAAGAGTCTTGGAGAGGAGTTTTGAACCAGAATAGCTGAGGTGAACCAGCCAGCCAGGGTTCAGAAAGGACTGGAAATGGTTAGTTTATTCAGCAGTGAGTCTTAGAGGCTGAACACATTCTAGGACTTTTTCAATAGAAGAAGAGACATTACTGCAGTGAAGCCACCCACTTAATGTGTCTGTTTATAGGGCTCTTCTCTGAATAACGTATCTAATTCTCTTCACTTATTGAACTCTGATATTGTGTCAGAAACAGAAATACATAGAAGATAGATGCACATTGTCTAGAAAGAAAAAAATTCTGCGGTAAATTTTGGGCAGGAAGGAGTAAACCTGCACTATGGGGCACTTACAACAACTTCAGAGATCTAGGAGAGAATAAATGAGTTGACTTCTTCTACACATGCCCTGTCCCAGCGTAAGGAGAAATAGCGAAGTTGAATTTTGAAATATGTGTGTTAGGTACTAACTGCTTGACACATTTTACTCAAGACTCATAACAATTAAGTAGGTGAGAATTAACAATCCTCAATTATGCAGAAAAACTTGTCTCTCAAGTAACTTTTTCTGTGTCATGTAGTTTTTAAAAATGCATTTTCCAAGAGATACGGTTTGTCAGAAAGGCCATACACTTACAGCACGTGCTAGGGAGTTGAGAGCTTTTTTTTTTTTCTATAAGTAGAAAATGTTTTTCAAGACACAGAAGTTGAAATGAATTGCAGGTATACTGTCAAAAACTCCAGAAGGAAAGGAGGGGGGCTTAGCAATGGCAAAAGTATGGGTACAAGAAACGCAACAACAAAGAATGTAGATAATGCAGTGTAACATCAAAGACCCGGAGAGAACAACTAACAGCTTTACCCCAGATGGGGAGAAGCGAGAAAGCGAATTCCAGAACCTATAGGCATGCATCCCAAAGAGAAAACTCTAGTGGATAAAGGCCAAGGTGGCTAATTGGAGCTAGTATCACCATGACCTCACCAGGGAAAGTCTGAATAGCATAGAACAAATTCATTCTGACTTCCTTGACTCCTCCTCCTTAGTAAACAAATCATAAAGAAGAAGAGCTCAATGGAGCCTTTTGACATAGTCCCAAATCATCTATATACGGGAAGAGAGAATGACAGGGATCCAGACATATAATTGGAAAGTAATAAAAAACATGTGTTAACACAACCCAAAGTTAGTGTGGGAAGTCTGAAGTTTCTCCGTATGCCCAACCCAATGGCACAGGGAAGGTTTAACCGATGGAACCCTGGACTCTAGGAAATCATCAACTTCATGTAGTCTGCTGTAGAATAGTGAAGACATGTTTCTAGCAAACAATGTCTCTCGGTGTCACGTGGAGCGCCTATTTGTTATCAGGGAGGCTAACATATTTAAATGAGCACATATAGTCACTTATATGAGTCCCTCCACCCGCTTCATGACCTCACCTCCAAAATAATTGACATCGCATATATTTTGTATTTTGATTTTGTCTATTCACTTACTGTTTCTCATTTTTTTAATTGATGTGAGTCTTAAGTAAAACATATTAACTGTACAACACCTAGCATATGTATTTCAAAATTCTATACCCGATATCTCCTTATGCTAAAATGAGCTTGTCAATAAAGGAAGACAGCTTACTTTTCCCTGTCACAGGTCTGCAGCTGTTCTAAGCACCCCAGGGTGTGGGTTCGGTCCCCCTTGCTCAAAATTGGCAACAAGCTTCTTAAACACTGTTACTTTCCATTTTTTATCAATAGTTCATCACAGAAATTTTTTCGATAGAAAAATGGCAGTTGAAAAGAAAAGATAAAAATAAGTCACAATCCCATTTGCCAAAGTCAATCCTTATCAGCACTGTTGCTCAGTACTTGTCCAAGCATAGTTTTATTTTCTTGTTTTCCCGTATTTGCAAATATCCTATAGGTTCAAATGTGGTTTTAAGGTCAGCAGCATAGGGCCTTAGAAACTTCTAGAAATGTAAATTATGGGAATTCCTGGCAGACCTACAGAAGCAGAAAGCAGTGTTGAGATTCAGCAATCTGTGGGCTAACAAGCCCTCCAGGTAATACGATGTATGTTGAAGTTTAAGAATCATTTATGCAGTCATTGCTTTACATTCTGATTTCATTGTTCAACATTATCATATTCATATTTAATATCATGATTAGCATAGTCATTTAACTAACTGCTTAAGATGCCCCTAGAATAGGTAATTTGCTTAAACACTTATTCATTCATTCATTCATTTTGTAACACTCTGCACATTTTGTGTAATGGATATCTGCTATAGGTGCTGTGTATACAGGATTCAAATGAAGACTATTTTAATTAATTATAATGCACAGTTCTTTCCTACTTTTCCCTATTATACTTAACAATAAATAAAACTAAGTATCTTTTCTGTAATGTTATGTTTTAGAAGGAGAGAAATAAGCTCTTAAACTGTGACCACTCATCATGAAACTAAAGTAGTATATTTTGTTTTCGCTTCTTTGCACTAAATTAAAAACAAAAACAAAAAATAAAACCTGCTGATAGCTCAGTTGGCAATATGGTTCAGTTCTTCTTTTTCTTGGTTCTCCCACAGAAACATTAGACACTCTGGCTTGTCTTTAAAAGCAATCTATTCTCTGATTTTGTGCTAAAAATGTGAAGTTCCTACTGTTTTATGCAATTTGTATTCAATTATTGGTGGCTAAAATGTTTCTATCATTGTCAGTCAGCAATAATCTTTTATTTCTACTGGGAGAATATGTGACCTCCTCTCTCTAGTGCTTTCTTCTCCTGTAATCCTACAGGGAAGATTTTCATTAGTGTCCATAAACTTCACAGACACATCACCAATGGGTTGGACTGGCTGGATGTGACGGGGTGGTCATACTGAGAAAGGAGATAATGACCTGTTTATCACTTGACCAAGGATAGGAATAACGTCACCTATCAGAAAGAAGCTGATAATGTTAGATTTTAAAGGTAAAGGATCTGCTCCAGTTTCAGAGGACTTGTAGGGACAATAATCATGGCATACAGAAAAGACACAACTTGTTAAGTACTCAAATAGAATATGATCCAGGATGAGGAGATGTCTATTTCCACAGACACTATAGTTACTGAAAACTTATACTGTAGCTGGTCTTCACAGTAGCACTGAGACCTCCAAAAACCCACACATCCTTTTTTTTTTCATACGCAAAGGGAAGTGTTAGCATTCCATTCTCATTGCAATAAAAGCTTCACTTAGGAGACATTTTATAGATTAAAAAGAAACAAATATAAGCAATTCAAAATGTGCATATTCAATATTTTATTTTGTCATTTTTTATATTTTTGATATCCTTTTAAAAAGCTGTGCTAATTGATATTTCTTTCTCTGTATTATTCAAAATTTCTTCCTAATCTCTATTTAACAGGTTGTTATTTTAAAATATTTTCCATTTTATCTTTTCATTTTGGAAAATTATATAATAACAGACACTTTGAAGAGTAATATAAATAAATAGCATTCATCTTTAATCCGTGTTCCCCAAAATGTTATATCTTACATAATTGTAGTATCATATTAAAATGAGAAAATTAATTTAGGTAATTCTACATATATATGTATACACACACACACACACACACACACACACACACACACATATATATATATATATATATATATATTTCTTTGTCATTTTACCACACATACATATTCATGTAAATACTACAGAAATAAAGATATAGGAATGTTCTCAGTATAAAGATATCCAAGGTAACAACTTTTCTTTATCATCAAAAACATTTTCTCCCATGATTGTGTCATTTTAATACTATCATACAGATAGAGAACCACACATTAAATGACTTTTTATTTCTATATATTAAATCAACATAAAACTAACTAGAATTCACTCTTTTCTAATTGTTGGTCACAAAGAGCTAAGAGACTCCCAATGCAATATGGGATACTGTCATTGCCCTAAGTTGCCTTCCAAAAATTGCATGTAACATGTAATTGCTGAAGACACCACAGATTTTCAGATATAGGATGTGAAGAAACTGAGGAGGAACTAACCTAGAAGCCTCTTTCCTGAGGATTTTCTTTTCTTTCTTTCTTTTTTTATTTAGTATTTCTTTTTTTAAATTTTCTATTAATTTATTCTTGTTACATCTCAATGGTTATCCCATCCCTTGTATCCTCCCATTCTTCCTCCCTCCCATTTTACCCTTATTCCCCTTCCCTATGACTGTTCCTGAGGGGGATTTCCTCCCCTTGCATATGCTCATAGGGTATCGAGTCTCTTCTTGGTAACCTGCTATCCTTCCTCTGAGTGCTACCAGGTCTACCCCTCCAGGGGACATGGTCAAATATGAGGCACCAGAGTTCGCTTTCATAATACCAAAGGTGTGTGAAAGTGTCAAAGAAGTAAAACAATCAATATTCCTACCAAGATGTAAACCCCATTAGCCAAAACAAACTGACCTAGCTTTTAATCTCAGGTCTCAGGAAAACCTCTGTGAGATTGAAGCCAACTTGTTTCCCATTGAATGTTACAGGCTAGCCAAGGATACATAGTTAGATCCTGTCTCAAAAATAAAACTGAATAAATAAAACAATGTTGCAACAACAGTGGCATTATTTATGGGAGTAAGCAACATCTGTCTAATAGGACTAAAGCTTTCTCAGTAGGAAGAATTTGTGTCTAGTACTATCAGTGTAACTAACTACCCATGACCAGGAGGTAAAAATCCAAAGAAGAGAGCTTACTGTGGCAGTTTTTCTAAACCAATGTAATTTCTAACTATATAATAAATACAGGTTCTTTTACCCACAAATGAGTACAGAGCTCAATCCCTCATCAAAGATTATCTTTACAACAGAGACTTCTACAGAGATTCACAGCTGGTCCAAATGAACAAAGTAAGTGGTAATAGGTTGTTTCATCCCAACTGGTATATCTACAACAGAGCCCCCACACCAAGGGCCCAGGAGAAGTGGGAACAGTAAGACTCTAAAAGTCAGAGTTCCGGAACACATGCAGTTGGATAATGCCCCCTTGACATGACAAGGAAAGTGCACTCATGAAATTAAAAATTATTGTTGCCCAAACAGGCATAATAAAAATGCCAGTTGACATACCAACAAGGATGATAAACATTCCACAGGGTATCACTGTCACAGGTGATAAATGGTTGCAGAGAGAGAGGGAGTCAGTTTTCCTCAGAGACTAGCTCTCACATATGTTTTTCATTCCCAAGTAGTCAGCTCTGGATGCATGTATATAGGAGCAACAAGAAATGGCCTCTGCACATTGTATATACATGTCCAAAATGTCAGGCATTTCGCCACGCTGCTAAATTTTGGATTTTTAAGGGTAATTGTAATTGTGCCCCTGTTCTTCTCTCTATGAGTAAGAAAGTGTTTACTCTTTTTTTTTTATAGAAGTCCTCAATTAATAGATATTGGATTTTTAAAGAAATTCCAAAGTTGAAAATGTTAAAGATTGTGGGACTTTCTTTTTTAATTTGTTATAATTTATTCAGATTACCTTCCAATTGTTATCCACTTGCTTATATCTTTCTGTCCCCTCCCTCCCTCTTCTGTCCTATACCCTTAGACCTCTGACAGAAGAAAGCCTCCTACCCCACTCTATGACCACAGCCTATCAGGTCTCATCCAGATAGCCTGCTTCCCCTTCCTTTGTGTGCCTGTAGAGCTTCAGAGCTCACCAAGAGGAAGTGATCAAATCAGGGAAACAAGAGTTTATGTCAGCGGTCATTCCTCTGTCCCCAAAAACCATGGAGAATGAGCTGTTGATTGGGTAGATCTGAACAGAGACTCTGGGACTTTTGAAAGACAAACTCTATTTCATATTGTGATAGTGACGTGAAGACTTGAGACAACAAATAAAAGGTGATGGGTTTGTATGTCGTCAACACAAGCAAGGGGTAGAATGTTATAGTTTTGTCAACTTCCACAAGCCTACTCATACCTGGGCAGAAGGAATCTCAAGTCGGGATTTCTGATCAGTCTGTGGGCATAAATTTAGGGTATTTTCCTGATTGCTGATTGCTGATTGCTGTGAGAGGGCCCAGCTCACTTTGGGAAGTGTCATCTCTGGGCAGGTTGACTTGGGCTACATCGGACAGCCATGTGAGAAAGCCAGGGGTAGAAAGCTGATAAGCAGCTTTCCTGCATGATTGTTAGTGTCCTCCTGCTTGACTTCCTGCCCTAAGTTCCCTCTGTAATCTGTATATGTAAGCCAGATAAACTCTTTACTCCATGAGTTGTTTTTGCTTACTGCTTTATCATACTTTATCATAGCTACAAGGCAGCAAACTAGACAAAGACAATTTTCCTTATTTTCTTCTCTTTTTTTTATTGTTGAGAATTTCATGCTTGTATATAATAATATTTGCCCAGTTATTGATGCCCATATGTTCCTTGAGTGTCGCCATCCACTGGACCATGGGATCGCATTAATGGCACATCCTCAGTGAGTCTCACTCTCCCTGCAACTATCCACTGCCAATAGCCACACCTGTAATCCCAGCACTCCTGGAGGCAGAGGCAGGCAAATCTCTGTGAGTTTGAGGTTAGCCTGACAAGGACCACCAAGGCTACATAGAAAACCCTGCCTTGAAAATAACAATTAGAATGTAATGTGATTAAATAATTTTTTTAAATTTTAAAGAAATTTTTTAAAAAGAGGGAGAGGGATGGTTCCCTAAAGTAATCTACCCCATCTCTTCCAGGATTTTTATTGGTTTTTGTTGTTGTTGTTGCTGTTCATAACTTTCATTTTTATTTAGCCCAGGGTGGTGTTGAGTACTTATTTAGCCTTTAGTAATCATTCATTCATTCATTCATTTCTTTTCCACCCAGTGTCTCTTTGAAAGGTCTTCTGCTACTTTTAAGATTAGAAAGTAACTGTTCTTCCAAATACTTTCTGACTCAAGCTTGTTTTATGACTATTGTTTGTTGTTTTATGTAACTAAAATTAGAAACTTGTATAATTATTTCCAATGTAAAACCAAGTATACTAAGTATTTTATATTAAATTATTTGTTCATTGATGCATTCCCAACTACACTAAGTCAATTTAGGAGACACAATGGTGATCATGTGTGAGTTTAAATATCTATCACCGTAAGGGCTTGCACTATCCCTTTCAGGCCACATACATTCCTCCATAAAGTTTATGTCTTCTTAGTAATCTGTCTACCCTAACACGCAGGACTCTGCACTTGGTATCACAATGTAGAAAACTGGATCCAAACCATATAAAATCTTAATTAATCTCCCTGATGGGCAAAAAGGAGTAATATTTGAATAGTGGAATAGTGTATACCTAGTGGAACAATTTGCTTTCTTCTGAGGAATTTTAGATTATAATTAATAAAATAAATATTTAGAGAAAAACAAATTATAAAAACAAACTTATGATAATGTAAGATCCAATACAAATATAATTTCCTCTGCAAATTAATAAATCAGTTTGCCTTATCTCTTAACTCTTGGCATCTTTGATGGACTTCGTAAATCAGCAAACAACAGGAGGGTTTAGTGATGAAATTAACTAGGAAAGGGAGATAATGTGAAGATAACATTTGGATCTTGGGTGCCTGGTGAGTTGGGTTTCAGTATTGCTTATGGCTTATATGTACACTTCTCTCTGCTAGCAACATCAAACTATTCACATGCTTCAGCTCAGTGGATAAAAAGGGAAGCATGAATCACACGTGGGCACGAGTGGAGTTGAGTGTAGTTCTATGATCCCATAAATGAGAGAGGCTTGCATGCTTACTAAACAATCCTTGGATCATTTTCAATGTATAGTCTATGCATAGTATGCATTAATCCCTGGTAACTGAATGTGTGCTTGTGTACATCCTATACATGGGTTTAGAATGGCAAGTGATGATTTGATAAACTGGTGAGATGAACAGACGAAAGCTTGTCAAGGAAAAGTTTCTAGCTTGACAGTTTGAGCAATCATGACACTGCTGTTCTTCACAGTGGTTCAGAAGAATTGACAGCAGTCAGCACACACTTCACCTTGTCCAATGAACTACTAAAGTGCAATTCAGCCATCAACCCAATAAAATCTATATTTAGACCTCATGTCACAAAGCAGTTTGCTGATATTTGTGTACTAACATTTACCAGACTATTTAAATAATATTTTATATAAAAATTTCCATACAATGTTCGTTGATCATATTCAACATCATCGTCCCCCGCCCCTTCCAACCATTGTACTCTTCATTTCCAACTTCCTGTCTTCTCTTCCCCTCACTCCTTCCTCTTTCTCTCTTTATATCTAATAGACCCATCAAGCTCAATTTGTGTTAACTCATGACTCTTGCCTGTGGGCCTGCCATGAAGTGAGGATGATACAAAAAAGCTCACACTATTTAAAAAAAAAAACGACCCTTCTTCTCCAGCAGCTACCAATTGCTAATAGCTTCTCAGCTAGGAGCAGAACTCCATGCTCAGCTCCCAGTACCTGTCCTTGGATAGGGTCTGTCTTGACCTTTCATCCTCTACTCCATGAAGATTCCTGAGCCTTGTTGTGCAAAATAAATGCCCTAGTTAGGCATTAGCCCTCCAAGGTTCCAAAGTTACTTATTCTCCGCACACTGACCAGGCGAAGGTCTTTGTGTTAACTGTCATCTACTGCATAATGATGACTCTCTGATGAGAAATGAGACATGTAATATATTAGCAGTAAGACACTAGGAGCCATTTTAATGCTCTATGCATTTAGCAGGGTTATAGTAATAAGTTTTCTTCCATAGACTACAGTCTATGTAGCCACAGAGTCTTAACCTCTTTTACAATGCCATGTATGGCAAGCTGGAAATCTTGTAGACAGCTCCTTAAACCCAATCATAAAGTGATTGATTACTCATACACTAATGGGCATATCTTACCAAGAATGTTGTTTTTAGCTCCAGTGGTTCACAGATGGGTGAGACTGAGGATTACTTTTCTCCTCTCATACCATGCATAGCATATTCCAGTATTGTGAAAGCTAGCCAATGTGGATGAAGTTTTCAGGTCATTATCCAGAAAAGGAAACATCAGCTTCCTGTTCTCATGTGTATATGATCACTTTTAATATATATATACATATATATATATATTTCATTTTGAATGACAGTACAAATTATGAAACTAGTAAGGGGCCATAGATGAGGATGGGATCTTTCAAGCAAGAGGAGATAGAATAGAGTGTTAGAAAAGGGAAAGGAAAAAATTGATTAAAGTGGTGGGAGAATGAACTATGAGGAAAGATCTAACACTAAAGGCCTTTGAAAAATCAATATGGAAACCTACTCCTGTAGAAGGTTCTTAAATTTATATAATTACATATATATATATACATATACATATATATATACATTCATAAAAAGAATTTAAGTGGAGTTACCCTATAATAAGAGGAGAATAATTCAACTAGATATCATGTACTATTAAAAAAGAACCTTAATTTCAGGAATAGATGTCCTCTTTGGGAGTTATGGGTCAAAAACTTCCACAGACCACCAAACATTGCATGTCATGGCCAGTGCTGCTTGTTGACCTCCACAACTAAGACCTCCACACTAAGGCCTGTTGATGAGAACACCACGTAACAGAGCCATAAACAGTGAGAAATCAAATGCTATTTTTCCTTAAAGTTTGTTCCTCCATTTCAGTCATCCCGTCTCTAACTAAACCATGTTCCCAAGGATAAAAGGAATAATGTATTATCTTTGTATCTTCCATAACTATACCTGTAATTATTCCTCAGAAATGCTTGTGATTGTTAGGTTGAATTAAATAAATACTATAAGTTCATGCTTAAAGTAATGGTTATGTTGAATTAATAAAGAGTATGTATAAAATATTTTCCAGTGCATATAAATATTATTAGCTTTATGTTCTCAAGTAAAGTGATAGAGAACAAGGGGTTTATGCTTGCAAATACTGGGCACTGAATCCTTTATCTACTAACATTTATCTGTGAGGATAGTGATTTTTAAAAATAAGCCTATAGTGCATTCTTTTCATTATCTATATAAAGAATATAGTAGTAATGCTGAACAATAATCATGATAAAATAAATTATCACTAAAATTCATAACATTTATGTATGATCTCACATATAAGATGAGCCAAAAATATTAGTAAGTCTCTAGCTAGCAAAAGAACAACAAGATATAACTGCCAGCTACTAAGTCAAAATTTTAGTGTAGTTTCAGCTTAATTAGAAGTAGGAGACAATTATTACTGTAACCTTAATCAAACTCAGGAAACAACTGAGCAGTTATTCACTGGGAAAAGGGCAAGCACTATTTAAGTGAATTCTAAACTCGACCTCTAGAGAATTGATTGTGAACTTCACTCTTGACATGATGGCTAAATAAACAATTACTTATTAACTGCTGCCTGGAGGTTCACTTTTTAATCTCCTCAACTAGCGATAAAGTGAAGATTTGATTTGGAGATTTAAAAGCAGGCTATAGACAATTTGCAGCTTAGGTGAGAAAGTAACAGAAAACAGGGAGGCTTGGGTCAAATGGCAAAAATACAATTTAGTTGTTGACTAAGAAGATGGGCTGAGGAGACATTTATGAGGCTAAAAGTGCTTGGAACAATTTACCCTCTATGGATGGATGATTGGGACACTGTTTAACATCACTTAATGGCTTTCTCCTGAAGGGCATTGGCACACTGCTGTGGCCTTGCATGCTCTTTTCATGGTGGCAACAATATCTCTATACCTTTGTAGATGACACAGTAAATACTACTGATATAACAGGTATTGTGGTGAGGGTGTAGAACATGGAGGTGTTTAGCAATCATAAACTCTGGGCAGATTTATCTAAGTCTATAGGTCAAAGGTCTCTAGCATCAGAATGGAACTGAATGTCCATTGTAAGGTAAAGATATACACTGCAAGATCAATGTTCTGTACTGGCTCATAGGTGTATCCTTCCCTATGAAGGTGTCCATCTTCATTTGTAAAGTAGAAAGTTAAATCTTCAATCTCATGGGATTATGAGTACATGTAACAAAAACAGAAGTAAAAAAATTTTGTGCATCTATGCTTATTCCATATTTACAATCAGTGCTTCACTGGTCTCAGATAACTGACAATATAATCAAGAATTATCCAAGATATTCTTTCATATGGACACTTCAAGTATGTTCTGCATTTTGTAGAAATAATTCTTTGCACATTTTTTTTACTACTTCCTCACAGTCCTTCAGATCCCATGTGTGTCATGTAAGGTCAGTACCATGCCTGTT
Organism: Acomys minous; assembly: GCF_964271855.1. Classification (NCBI taxonomy): domain Eukaryota; kingdom Metazoa; phylum Chordata; class Mammalia; order Rodentia; family Muridae; genus Acomys; species Acomys minous. The sequence continues at coordinate 126,281,986 of NC_140484.1, read as the reverse complement.
CTTCCAAGGAGTTCATATTGAACTCCAAGGGAGTTCAATAAAACTCCCATGTAAGAACTTGTGGATAATTAAACAAATCACTGTTTCTGGTAACTCTTTTTGTGTGAAGAGATACATAAAATTTCATTATTAAAACAGTATCCAATAATGTCATTTATTTTGCACACTGCAGCCACACAGGGGTGTCAACTCTATAGCAGTTCAATAATAAATGTTCAATAAATACTTCCTGGCTTTAAAATAATGCAAAACAAGAACAGCAAAAGTTTTAGAGCCTGTTACTGAAAAACCAATGTCTTCCTATCAAGCAGTCTTAAATGTTTTAAATCTTCTCCCATTCATTCGATAAATTGTTAATAAGCTCCACACTTTCTAGATCTCTTAATACAGCAATGTGGTCCAGTGATTCTTAAAGAGTATACAATTAAAATGTCATACAATGTGTAAATGTTGTCTTTATTTCCTCAGGGGAAGGGATGAGATGACAGCTATACCCAAGCTTTACAAATACATGCTATGGGCTAACCCTCGAATGTTTCTTTTTCTGTCCTAGATACTATAGTCTCTATACAATCTAATCTTCTGCAAACCTGGACCTTAAAGGCTTCCAACCTTTGTCTGCTAACCTAGGCCTAAATTGTTTTCAGGCTCTGAAACTTCTGAATAAGTTCACCCTTTCTAGTTCTTTCTGAACTCTGGCTGGCTGGTTCAATTCATCCGTTCTGAGTCAAAATATCTCTCCAATGTGACTGTAAAGCAATCCTCAGGACACCAAAGTGAAAATAAGGTTTGTATAATATTTTCTCCACTGCTGCTGCTCTCATATATATATCACGAGACATTTTTATGAATGATGAATGTCATCACTCTGACAAAGTATGTGTTATAAATTACTTGAGTGAGGAAAGGCTCATTTTGGCTCATGATTTCAAAGATGTCCCGTTATAGTCCTTGGCGCCACTGACTCGGGGGCTGAGACATGATTAGGCAGATCAGCAATGACAGGAGAATGCATAAAGGCATGCTGTTCATATTATTACAAGCCCAAAACTGCTCATGAAGTTGAGAATGGAGTCTCAGGAATCTTCACGGAATAGAGCATGAAAGGTCAAGGCAGACCCTATCCAAGGACATTATATGCCATTCAGATTTGTGATTAACTGCAGCATAGCAATGGCACCTTGGTACGGGCATGGAGTTCCTTACTATCATTTACCTCCAGAAAAGTAAATCTTCATTAGTGAGATGATGAGTAAGAATTATGTTGACTATCATATACTATTGACCCAAAACTCAATATACTTTATTTATCAAAGTACTTTGTTTACGGTGTACAGCCACTGGAGCATTAGAGACAGATTGCAGGTATCTGTCAAATGGACCCTTGATCCAGTATTAATTAAGATGATTACGGCTAAGAGATTAAATACAGCAATGACATAAAATACAAGTAGATTAAAAGACAAAAATAATGGGAATGAGATAAAAATATTAAAATACATATAAAACATCATTGACAAAATGCCTGAAAAAAATAATAACATGTACAAATGTTTAACAAGGTACTAAATAAGTGGTAGTGAAGATAATTGACGGGGTGAGTAAAACTCTTTATCCTTTTGTAGATTTACAAGAATATCTTGGACTTCCCTAACCCCAACACTCCCAACTGTTCCAAACCTTTCTCTGACAAGTCACGGTGCTCATCACAGTCATTTTAATTGAGAGGACTTTTAATGTATAGCATGCTTGCCAAAGAATGGATACCTTAACTACGTGTATATTTTGTGCTATTTGATTTAATTTATGGCTCAGGAACTTGTTTCTGACTGTCTGAAACTGATACTTTATATTTGATTTTCCACCTCTGCTTCCTGTTAATGATCTTGAACACTAATCAAGTTTTACAAAAATTGTGACTTCCTGACCAAGCAAAATCGTGTTCACCAATGAGAAAGCAGATATCACCACACTTGATACTAAGACCACACTGAATATTGAAGAAACACACATTTTAGTCTTAACATTTTTTATTATTCTTTTTAAAAAATTTTTTATTAATTTATTCTTGTTACATCTCAATGGTTATCCCATCCCTTGTATCCTCCCATTCTTCCCGCTCTCCCATTTTCCCCTTATTCCCCTCCCCTATGACTGTGCCTGAGGGGGACCTCCTCCCCCTGTATATGCTCATAGGGTATCAAGTCTCTTCTTGGTAGCCTGCTATCCTTCCTCTGAGTGACACCAGGTCTCCCCCTCCAGGGGACATGGTTAAATATGAGGCACCAGAGTTCGTGTTAAAGGCCTAGGCTCACAACCAAAAACATTTTTTATTATTCTAAAATATTATTAATACATAAGTATTGTAGCATAATTTCAACTACATATTTATAACAATTTAATCTTTAGATTCAAGTTCTAGAATCAATCTTCCAACCTTAGATGGACTTGGTTGGTTGTGCAGGGCCCCATGAATCAGAAGGCAGGCAAATACAGAAAAACATATATTTTCAAAATGAAATATTATAGATTTAAGTTCTGAGGATTTGACATAACAGGGCTATAAAATGGGAAAGGGGATAGAAAGAATGGAGAAAGCAGCGAGCAAGAGAAAGAATGGAGAAGACAGAGGAGAAAGACACAGAGAGAGGTTTAGACAAGCTTCTTTGTGAAAACTATAGAAAGCAAACACTCAGGTGTGGATAGATGGTCTTTTACTTCACGTTCTTTCATATGTTGCTAGAGCTAGGGCTTCAACTACTAATTAAATTTCCACACAAGTTGGATGAAACCATTGATTCCAAATTATATCTCCTGTCCTAAGGCCGAGGACCACATGTGGTGATTGAATCCAATCCCATGATGCCTTTTGCATTATCTTATCACAGCAATAGAAAAATAAAAATTAAATGAATAAACGCACTACTTACACTCGGCAAAAGAAAGACAATTTTAAGATGAGAGCTTTTGTATATCCTCAAAGTTAGTTAATTCTCAGGTAGGACCAGGTAAAGTGAAATGCTCTGTTCTTGAATCTGATCACCTTGGAAAAAAGGTGCGTGTGTGTGTGTGTGTGTGTGTGTGTGTGTGTGAATTTTAAACTTTTTTAGTCCTGCTGTTAAATCATAAGTGCTATTATGACACATAAGAACTGTGAAGTCTCTGAGCTTCCTGTGTTCCCTCCCATACATTATTTATTATTCCAACTATCAATGCCTAAACTCCTGCATTGGCTTCATCACTGTCTTGTGATGGCCAGGTGATGAGCTAATGAATATCCCTACCATTGCCACTGAATTAGAAGCTCCATATTATGATAGTTCCCACCAGATCCAATCCCTGTAACTATGTTAGCTCCCACAATCATGTTTGTAATGGCTAATCTTTATTTCTGACTTAGAGGGAATTAGAATCACCATGGGAAGATTCCTTTAGGCATGTCTGTGGGATTTCCATAAATGTTTAATTGAAGAGAGAAAAAAACATGCTGAAGGTGGATGATACTATTCCATGGGCCTGCTGGCCTAGCATTGAATAAAAGGGAAAATTTCAGCTAAGTAGCATGAATCCTCTGGTTCCTAACTGAAGATACAACGTGGCTACTTATTTCTGCTCTTTCTCTTGCTACCACCCTTCCATGCCATAGTGAACTGTGTCTTCTAAATTTCTGAGCAAAAATAAACCTTATCTCCTTAACTTACTTCTTTTGGGATGTTTTGGTTACAGAAAGAGAAAAGTAGCTAACTCACTGTTTCTAGAATCATAATCACTTATACGTTCACATTTAACTCTGTATTTGCCAGACCTCTATGTTTATGCTCTGGGGATTAGATGACATCAGATATAAGAACAATATGAATATCTTCTGAGAGTTGAATTAAGAAGTCTATGCTCTGTGACTGTGTTTAGACACCTGAGTTAAAATATATACAATATTGGGGACTGAAGAAATGGCTCAGTAGTAAAGAATACTGATTGCTCTTCCAGAGGAGCCAGATTCAATTCCTAGCACACATATGAGAGCAGCTCACGACTATTTTCCAAGATATCCAACACTGTCTTTGGGCCTCCAAGAGGACAAGGCTCACATGTGGTACACAGATCTAAATGTAAAAAAAAAACACACCCATACTCATAAAAATGTAATATGAAAAAAATTAGTAAAATTAAACTCTTAAGAAATCATCTCAAAATGAGAGTTTAAGAAATTTGCAGTATCTTAGATGAGAAAAGATGATGCAGGTTGAATCTAATGAAAACTCTCTTAGAACTATATTACCAACTTATATCCAAATGAATAGTCAACCTCGTTGTACCATGTGTAGAGAGAGGATGAGATGAGAAGGAAGTGTGGAAGCTTAGAAAGAGGGGAAGTAAAGGCTAGTGATGAATAGTGCATCCCCAAAACTCTACTGAGAACAGAGACTCAAAAAACACATAATATTTCATAATCATTATCCTGTGACCAGAGTTATATTGCTACGAAAAAACCATTTTGAGTTGGTTTGTCTTTTATGCAGATATATAAGATAAGATTGTAAATGTGATGCAGGAAATCAAAAGTAGAAAGCATTCTGAATTTGAGAAAGCTAGATTTTATAGATTAAAAAATACTATCAATTAAAGAAAGCAAGTGATAATTTGAGATTTCTCATTTTATTTTTATCAAATTTTATCAGGAAGAAAATGAGATACCATTTATTTACACAAAATGTGATATTGTACATATCTAATAAATAACTTACCTATTACTTACCTGTGTTGGGTAATTTTATATCTTATAATTTTATTGGCTTGAGAAATGTCCAGTAGATCAGTACAATGCAACTATGGGAGTGTCTGCAAGTTATTTTTAGAAATCATTAGATCAAGAAGGCTCAGAGCTAATCACCAATTTAATCTGTTGATGAACTCAAAACTCCAGGAGACTATTTAGAGGGCCTGGAGCTATGGGAAGTGGGGCACAAATGGTAGGCAGAGCTGGAACTGTGGGAGGCAGGGCACAGGCTGAGGAAGTAGGTCACTTAGGGCATTTCTGTAAAGATCATACTTTATTTGGATCTCATCAGCTTTAGCTTTTTGTAGACATTTTATCTTGAATAGTCCTCTTCCATTTGGCTCTTACATCCATGAGGAATAATTCCACTGGATCCAAGGGCCAAATCAGAGTAAACAAACAAACAAAAATTCACTTAAATTGTTCTTCAACTATTTTTATACAACAATGAAAAATACTTAACATACATCAATAATATATATGTAAGTAACAGTGAAGGAGCCAGGAGCCAGAAAGATAGCTCAGTATTGAAACTGATTGCCACCTACAATAAGGACCCAAGTGAGCTCCATCCCAGAATACACATAATAAAAAGAACCATGACTCTCTTGATTTTCTTGTAGCCTGTGGATATAAACCATGATGCATACATGGACACATACACACACACACACACACACACACACACACACACACACACACAAATACACATAACTCATACTCACACATATACCCATACTCACACATACACACACCTATAAACACATACATGCATACACACATATACACACATAATACACATAGAGACACACACTAAAGAAATAATGCACATAAAACATAAAAACAATAAAAATAAAAACACAATTTGAGAGCTTTTTAGCCTACACATAACCATTAAAAAGTAAGCAAACAATTGTAATACTATTTTAAGTTTCTTATAAAGTTAAAATAAGCCTTGACTGTTACTACAGTGCCATTTCTGCACTGAGTGGACTGGCCCATGCCTGAACTTCCAGCACTCTCAGAGGCAATGGTAGGCGGATTTCTGTTTTAGGCCACCATGGTCTACAAAATGAGTGAACGGCAGGCAAGGCTATTTTGCTTCAAAATAACAAAATAACAAAATAACATAATGTCTTTATGAAGACATTAAATGAGGAAGAAGAATAAAAAAGAAATAGTTGAACATCCATACAAAATTTTCTTCTACATCTTACAAGAAGATTGATTGTATTATATCTAAGAGTGATAGACAAAATATATTCCTGATTATTATAAAGAATTTCTTTAATATATGGGAAGATGGACTCTCAGACAGAAAATATTACTTACCTTAATAAAAAGTATTAAATGTATAATGAGTAAACAGTAGTTTGAAACTATATCTATTCAACTCTAAACCATGCTCGATTCATAATCCCATGCAACAGTTCCTATCTGTCATCATCCCAGAGAAGAATTGTTATCCATAGATAGTTGTTTGAACGTTGAGAATAGTAATGATACTGTGATTATCATTAATACTAGTAATTGCTAATATTTTTATAGTACTTACTGTCAGGGCCTTTTCTTTGAAAGTGCTATTGCAAACTGTTTAGGATAATTAAGTAAAACAAGCTAATTGTTTGTTGATCAAGTCATGGTCATGTCAATAACTAGTCTATTTTTATCATAAATATGCCTAAATATGAGCAAGCTTGGATGCAGGTAGAATCGATGGCCAAACTCTGCTGAGACAGGGTAAGCAAATCTTTAATAGTTCCTGCCTCACAAATATGTCTGTCTGCCAGATATATTGGTCCAGAAGTCTGAAGATGATGCTCTTATGTTATAGAGAGTTTCAGGTGACTGTTCAGGCAACAAATTGTCTCTGTAATGTTTTTATTTTGGAAGCTGCTAACCTGCACCTCTGGTTTATTCCATTAACTAAGTTTTATTCCTTCTCAAGTCTATGATGAGGTTGAAAACCACATAGTTTAGTCTTTTTAATTGAGCTTGCTTGTATAGGGGGTGGGGAATAAGACATTTTAGGTCTAGATAGATGTTCTATGTTGATAGGGATGAAATATGATAGATAAAAATATACATTCAGAACTTTAGACTTACCAAGAGAGGAAAGATGTTTTCTGCAAGGTTGCCAAATACAATTAGCCAGAACACCATGAATGTAACATTTATGTAATTCCTGTTGGTTTCATGGTTCTTCTTGCTATATGTAGTTTATTTTATTTATATGTAATAATATAAATGTATATGCCAAAAAAGAATTGTGATGGATTCACCTTTAAAATGGCTCTGAAATTGATTACTGATATTTTGTTAAATGGATGTATAATTAAACTGCTTTAAAAATAAAAAAGGATTGTCTTTAATCTCAATAATAACAATAACTGAGGCATAGAGAATTTAAGAATCATGATAGCAGATGGCAGAACCTAGGTTTGATATATGAGTGTCCTTATTCTACTGTCTCTAATAAATGCCACTGGAGATCTACTGACTTATGAGCCCATAGAGTAGTGACTATATATTAGCATATAGTTAAACCAGTCGGTTGATTGTACTTACAGCTCTAAATTTTTCACAGTAACAAACATCCTTTGTCATAAAGGCTTGTAAATCACTGGTGCAACAAGCTTTTGGACCTCGTTTGAACATTTTTTGTCCTGTAAATGTTTATGTATTGATATATATATATATAAAGAACTTGATATACAATGACCAAATCAGTGTAGCTAGAATTTCCTTTTTAAAATATTAGCAAAACCTTGATTTATTTAATATATATGCCTAAATATGATATATTTAGTTTATATATATAGTTTATAAGCAGATAAAGTGAACAGGCATTCTTTCTAACTTTCAACCACCAAGAGAATAAACCTTTTATTGCTAATTGTTGTTCCTGATATAAGGTAGCAAGCAGTTCTATGGAAATATAGAATTAACATAAAAATTAAATATGTGTGATAGATAAATAGTCACATATCTAGCTTAACTCTGTCATTTCTCAAAGATCACAGCCTGGGTTTTGGTAAAGGGAAATGACATTATGTTTATTATGTACAGTGTATCCTTTTGGAACTATAAAACATTCACCTATACTTTTAACTCAAAAAGTTTTGTTTATATTTAAGTTTTATGTATATAAGTAACATTATATACATTGTATACAATGTAACATTGTATACAAAGGAACATTATACTGTCCAAACAGGTTATATTTAGGAATACATATGTATACACATGTATGAATGTGAAATTGGTGCAAAAAAGGACCATGAATTTGAAAGAAAGAGGAGAAAGGTGTATGGGAAGATTTCAAGGGAGGATAGAGAAGGAAGAAATATTGCTATTAGATTATAATCTCAAAGAGAAAAGTTTTATACTGTCAAGAGTCAGGAGATTAAAACAGGGGCTTCATATTGTGAACACCCGCAAGAAGGGAAAATGATATGCTTCCATTCCCATAAGTTGAACACAAACCTCACACAAGGACCTGAATTTTCATGTCTCAGTGTCTAGAAGCTGTTCTATTTATCACTACAAATACCCAAATGAACCATGAAACCAATGTCCTGTCTGCAAAGACAGCAAAACTGAAAACAGAAACAGTATGGAAACCAACTTACAACATCAAGTTCAAAACACTCTTTAATGGATAGGTAGGCAAATGCCATTATGAATACTAATGCACTGATAGGCTTCACCAGTAGCTAGTCATGGATGTTAATGAATTGCACTCAGTGAGATTTTTTCAGACATTCCAAGCCCTCGTTTGTTCTAGATCATGAAGAAAAATTGTGCTGCCAGTCAGTTGGGACCAGAACCAAATACTGTGGGTCAAACCCAGCTGGGAAAACAAACATACATGAAAGATAATCACACAACTATTTCTATGTACCACATACAGTACTGTGCTATTGTACTTAGTGTGTTTAAGCTTTATCTGATACTTCATAAGGGTATCCACTATTTTGTAAATATACTGAAACCTGGTGAAGCAACAGAGTTACTCAGTACATATCTATAATTGAGCCCTGGGGGTGTTTAAGTGTCCTTTGCAGGCCTGAGATGAGAAAATCAATTACTTTCTGCTAGATTCCAGATTTTTTTAAGTCACACAGTATTTAAAATGTTTCCTGAAGTCTTAAATATATATGACCAATATATATTTTAGTGCCCATCACATAAAATAATAATAATAATAATAATAATAATAATAATAATAGTGATATTATCAGTATTGTTACTATTAAAGTATGTTTAAAATGCAAAAGCATCTTCCCAAGTTGCCATTAAATAATGGACACACATGATGAATTCATAGAAGTGTTTTGAATTGATGAATAATTTTTATGATTTCTCTGGATTTGTTTCTCTTGATTTAACAATACCTGTCAATTTTGTATATGCTGATTATCAAGTCCTGTATGTTTTCATTCAAGGCAGTATTGGTCATTAGGGTCAAGGCCACAGAGGAGATGCTCTAAGCCCTAGATCAGGAGTGTAGCGTACTGACAAGCAAGCCTACTAACAGAGTTCCTACTCAGATTATATCAAAGCCACAGAACAAAGGGGAGGCTAACAAACACTAATCCACAAACCATACACTAGATCTTTTCCTAAAGGGCAACACACACACACACACACACACACACACACACACACACACACACACACACACCACATTGTTAAAACCAGTATCCAAATCAGAACCAGACTAGAATCAAAGCTATCTCACATTCAACTCAAGAATATTTTCCTGAAGCAATGGAAACAGCTATTTCTAGGACTCGCCTTGTTTTTGAGTTATGTTTATGGCAATAAAATTTGCCTTCAAATATTTACAGAAAAAGACCAGGTGTGATGGCACACGCCTTTAATCCCAACACTCTGGAGGCAGAGGCAGTGGATTAATGTGAGTTGAAGGCCAGCCTGGTCTACAAAGTGAGTCCAGGACAGCCAAGATTACACAGAGAAACCCTGTCTCCAAAAACAAACAAAAAAAATATTTACAGAAAAGAGGAAGAACCTAAAACTAAGCAAGATGCAATATCATCTTATAGTCTAAGCTCTATGCATTCTCATATAAAATAGAAGTAATGTGCCCATCTACCACAAAGTCTGTGGTACAGTGCAGATAAAAGAGCTTCGCTGTAACTGGCTTCATTTCCTCATAGAATGTATTGCCTTACAGTGTCTGATATGAAGTATTTTTTTCATTTTAATTTAATAGTTATTGTGTGTCTCTAACAATTTTGGAAATTATAGATTATAAAATTCTGTTTTGTTCTTTGATTTTGGCAAATTGGAGTTGGGAACATACTATATAGGAAAGAAATATTTGTCAAACCAACTAATAAATTATTATTATTATTATTATTACTATTATTACTATTATTTACTGGTGTCAAGATATTATCTATTTCATTTGACAAGTTATAATTCTATGGAAACCGTGTAGGGATAAAGCTAGCTTAAACTCTGGCTACAAAAGTGCGAATCTTAGACCCAGTCTTAGAGAGGCTAGTTTCTGAACACATCAACTTCAAAGTAACCTTTAAAATACATAAATTAGGAAATCAGTCTGCTAATAGTCAGACGTTAGTCAGACTAAGGTACAAGAAAAATGGAAGTTTTAGAGCCTAGGTGCCTTCGTTCTTATACAAAAAAGCAGTGACTGCATGTACACATGATTTTATTTTTTAATTATCTTTTATATTTATATAGCTGCATTCATTCAAAAAATTCTGCACTCCAGCAATAGGATCAATTCCTTGGAATCAGTGATTTCCATCTGGCTCGTTTGGCTGCATATAACCTCTTACTGAAGGATGATTGGATGTGAAAGTAGCAGATGATTGTCCCAGTCTTCTCTAGGTTTAGGTTTTCAATTACCTGTACATGGCATGCAATTTACATCTAGACAGGAACAAATGCAATTTTCCAAGAAAGTCATAAAGTACTTACTTTCACCTTTTTGGGGTTTATTAAATAAGAGCAATAGAGATGAGATACATAAGTACTCCATCCACCCATCCATGCATCCACCTATCCGCCTGTACAAAATTAGAGGCAACTAATTTTGGAAATATATAGCTTGGAGGTAGCCAAAAATGGCTTCTATAAAGAAAACATGTGTAAAATGTCATAATGATGGTAAGTTTGCTCAATAAAGAGAAAAAGGAGTGCACCAGCAGAAAGGATGCCATGTACACATGCTCAGAGAAGCCTCTATCACATATATTAAACTCTAATATTGATAATAATTAGAGGAAACACAAATATTCATCAGAACAGAAAAAAAAAGCAGTGAGCCTAGCAGGTGATAAAACCTGAGCATCACTGATGCTTACTCCAATAGGATCCTGGGAAGCCCCCAGAAATCCAAAACATGTGACCACATGATACTCCAAGGTATCTAAACATAAATTAACTAATACTGACTGAACATGGCATCAGAACTAAAAAACATAAGTGACTTGCCTCAAGGTCATATAGTAAAGAGATACAGCCAGCATTGAAAACCAATTAGTCTGGCTACAAAGGCCATGTTCTCATCAAGTGCACTGGAACATATTGTCAGGAGCCTCAAACCTGAAAGCTATGAAACATCACTGCCATCGTGGGTGGAATGCCCCCGTCTGTGCTAGCCTCGTGACTTTTGCATGGATAGAAGTGCAATGCATTGCCCTCCCTCAAAGGGCAGAGTGGAATGTCTTCTCTATGGGCATGTTGCTGTGTCCAAAACCTTCCTAGTGGCCGAACAGATGCCCTGCCAGATGGTAGCTGCTTGGAACTGGGATGTACGGTGGAAGGCAGCCAGTACAATAGCCTTGTAACAGTTGTAAATGTCACTGTCTCTCAAAGACTAGACAGCTGGACAGAGTGCCCAGAGCCAAGCAGGTGTTAACCAGGCAGCACATGGTTTCACTGCCAGAGGGAGGAAGACCTCAGGGCATCAGGATATGTCCAGCACTGTGTGGTTGAAAGAGTTTTGCTTGCTGCGCTGATCCACTGGCTTCATTACACTTGGAAAGTAGCATACTACCAAGGGGAAATTTGATTAGCCATTTACCATTTCCACTTACAAGGGCTCCTGGGTTCTCAGGAAATGCTGATCTCGATCCTGACTACCTGTTCACCTCTGCTATTCTGTGGCAAAATTAAGAGCATGCATCATTTGGAAGTTCAGACATATGGGGTAAAAATAGGATATGCTGTAGTTGAAGGATAATAAAGAGCTATACTGCATAAAGAAGAAAATGATGGCTTTAACACATCCGCAGAAAGCTTCCTCAGGAAGAACCGTTAGATGGTTCACAAGGTTTAAGCATTAACAATGCAGAGTTTAAAGATGATCAAAGAATGGTTAAGACTAGAGACTGAGGGGTCACACTGTGTGAGGCTCCAAGCGGTGTAGTGTAGACAGTGCACAAAGCTTTACAGAAGTGCATTGGTGTTGGTTTAGCTATGTAGTGGGCTATGTTATTCATCAGAGCTGCCCAAAAGCAGGCTGTGACACTCTGCCTTCCAGCATAGAGAACTGTTTACTCTTCTTCCTGGGGGCTATGTGCTAAGCAGTGTTTCGCTGGAGAAACTGAGATGTTAGTCATTTGTTCATCCTCCTCCCAAAACCAGCAAGATGGATTAGACATGTCCTTCATATGGTATCAGAAACACTGTTTTTAAAAGTCAGGGATCTAAGCACTGCTTTTTAAAGAACTGCTTATGCCACATGAATTCATAGCTCTTTAATTAAAGATTGTCACAAGGCTTGACACAGTCAAGGGTGAAGGGACAGTACTGTACTGCACGAGCACATGGAATGTCAAAGCACTGATATCATAAGTTTGCAAGAAAAGCAATAGACAGTTTGGAGAGGCAAGTCAGAAACAGATTATGAGATGCATTATAGACTGAGCTAATGAAATTTTATTTTATTGCATGCTGTACAACACATAGGGATTAAAGTAATTTAAGTAAAAAAAATTATGATAATCTCTCTGGTCTCTATATGGAAAATAATTTGGAAAATATCAGATACAAATTAAAAGTGTTATGTGCCTGCCTTCCATTTTCTTCTGTTCGTATTTCATGGGATGATTTGAGCTATATTTCTGATAATTGTTCTGTATAGTTTTGCAAGAAATATGCTTCAAACCCATCTGGTTCTGTCATCTATCCATTGGGAGACATTACCATGGTCTGGTAGTGGTAGACATTGGGGCACATGGAGACATTATGTGTCTGGTAAATTTAATTATTTCATTTTAGTTTAATTTAGATGTTGTATATAAGTAGACATTCACCCATTTCTTTTAGCTTTTCCAATATTGTAAAATATAGGTTTTTAAAGTGTGGCCTTCTGATTTTCTGAATTTCTTTGAAATCTGCTGTAATATCTTCCTTTTCTTTCCAATTTTATTAATTTGGATCTTCTCTTTCTTATTGTTAAATTGGCTCAGACTTTGTCAATCTTGTTTATATTTTCAAAGAACCAACTCTTTAACTGATTCTTATTTGTAGCTATTTTATTAATATTAGCTCAGATTTTCATTATTTCTACCAGTCTAATATTTGGAGGCTTGATTTATCCTTTTTCTTCAAAGGCCCTCAAGTACATCGTTAAATTATTACTTTGAGGTATTCCAAATTTTCTGTTATAGGTGCATAGTGTAAAAAAGAATCCTTAAAGATCCACTGTGCTGTATTTTAATACACAGAAACACAAATACTGTACATTGTCACGCATATGCAGATCCTAGCCTAAATCCAAATCTTTTGTTTTATCTGTTTAACTTGGAACACAAGTTCAAGCCAGTACTCTAGATAGAGGCCTTTTGTTTGAAGAGAGACCATGTTAATGGTGGGGAAATAGTTGATTATATGTAAAATAACAGCAGTGAGGTATAGTATAAATGATTTAAACATGGAGGAGCATGGGGAAAATCAGGGGGTGAATGAGAAGACTAAACAAAGGAAATGAGTATAAAAAACCCTATGGGAAACCTATTACGTCACAAGCAATTTTAATAAACTGTAGATGGAAGGACAGTAGAAATAGACTATATGAATATTAAGAAACAGAAAATTAAGCAGAGAAAGGACAGGAGAATGAGAGAGAAATAAAAATGGAATACTGGGTTGAGCTCACCAAAACTAAGAATATTTTTTAATCTTAAGGAAATTTACTTATTATAAGGTTGATTTCAAAATACAACTTAGAAGAAAAACAATTCAGATAAAATTATTTTACAGGTCTGGACAGTGATGTTCCCAGAAACCATGGGTAAGTAAATGAAAACCGTGGTATGAGGCATGGAATACCTCCATATGTATTGTTGTTTAGGGAAGCCCCAGAAGTCTCCAAAACAACACAGGCCATTGCTTTGGCATTGGGAAGACCCCACACTAACTCCTGCAGGACATAAAGAATCCAATCCCAGAATTACCAGGAATCTTCCTTGTTGGATAACTATGGAGGCTTTCAAGGAAAAATAGACATCAACAGGATAAGCTGGTCATGGACCTTGCATGCTATAATGTGGAACTGCCAGGCAATTGTGCCTACTCACACTAGCATCTTGATTTTGATTATTAATGACTTTCTGATTGCATTTGAGGTTTGTTCCACAGGAAGAAGTTTTATTATTGGTACTGTAATTTTGCTATAAAGCCCATGGCTGAGAAAGTCATAGACCATAGGGTAGGATCTACTATTGCTATGTTATTAAGTGACCATGTTGTTAAACTTCATTCTAAGTGTTTGTACTTATACCCATAGACAGGGGATGCTTTTCACCTTCATCAGAGAAACTTCTTTTTGTGTGGACAGTAATTAATGGAGAGACACTACTTGTGAAAGCACTGAGAATAAGAGACACTATTTTCAGTCCTATATGAGCATCTACATTCACTCTTCACACCAACTAATCTTCAGCGTGCACAACGGAGGAGGAAGTAGGAAGAGCCAGAAAACAGAGAGGGGTGTTGCCAAATGTAGCCTTCTGGAAATGACATAACTACAGCTATCATGAACTCACAGCAGCTGTGGTTGCCTGCACAAGACCCATCCTAAAGTCAAGCCAGACAAAATCACAACATAAGTAAATATGTTATCTTGAGGCCCCACCTTCTTTTTCCGCAATACATCTTTTATTGATTATTTGGGAATTTTACATTATGTGCACTAATCACACTCACATACTAGCCCTCCCCTGTCTGCAACCCCACCCCTGGGACCTCCTTATATGCCCTCCCATCAAAAAGAAGAAAATTCATATAATTTTGTTGCACATATACTCACTGGAGCATGGTCAAACTGCCAGTGGTGAGACCCTCAAAGAAAATGGAGTTCTTCCCCCACCACACACACACACACACACACACACACACACACACACACACACGCATACATCTGCCAGAAGCCATTAACCATGGAGAGCTATAATTTCAACATCCTTATTGCAGTTTATAATATTTCTCTTCAATGGCTTTCTGTCTAGAGTGTTACTTTTTCGGTGGAGGGTGCATAGGGGTTGTCACAAAAGCAGCCTCTTTTTTTCTTCTTTTTCAACTGTGTGTCTTCAGCAATAAATACCACTGCAAAAGTAGCTTCCTTGCCATTTACAGTCTGTAGGAGCATGGATCATGGACATTAACATGGCTTCTGGTGACAGTGGGAATCATTGATAGCCACATGGTCTCCAGTGTCAATATGTGCCACCAACCTTAAGATGGTCTCCCCAGATACACTACAGCATGGACATCAGAACAGTCCTCTGTCACAGCATGGGCCATGGACAGCATTATAAAACTGGCAAAGAACATCTGCATGCCCTCCAGGGAAACACAGGACCTGGTGGTACTCCAGCCCATGGACATCAAAATGGCTTCAGGCATCAGCACAGACATAAGCATCCACGAGACCTTCATGATAGCATAGGTCAAGGACATCAACACCCAGCCTCCGGGTGTAGCACTGACCCGGGGCATCAAGATGGCCTCAGGTGGCTATTCAGGCCTTTTATATCTACATGGACTTGAGTGGCAGCATGTCCCAGACATCAACATGGCTTCAGGCAGAGACACAAACAGGGTCATCTGCTTGGCTTTCAGTGGTAACACAGGCCATGGACATCAACACAGCCCCCTGTAGTTGCAGGACTATGGAAGGCTCCACCCTTCAACAAGAGCTATTGATAGTGAATAGTTTTTGGTGATGGTAGAATCATTCTTTTTTGGATGATGTGGCATCTGGCAGGTTTACCACCCTCAAATGAGTGGCCCTCCCATACACACATGCACACTTGGGCAGCATTAACTGGACTTAGTGTATTGTTGAGGGGAAAAACAGACATGAAGTTGGGAAGCATGTTGAAGCTAACATTTGTAGAATAAAATGTGGGTATATGGTTATATTTCATTATATATGAAATTCTCAAAAATAAATAAAAATATTTAGACATAGAACAGTTGAGGATATCAAAAGCAAATGTTATAAATAAGGGAGTAGCAACTGTGGAGGTCATAAAAGTAAATAGGTTTAGGTGGTCCATACAGAAAACTAATGACGATAATATGTCACACTCATAAACTGGTTTACAGAGAGAGAGAAGGGAAGAAGTAAAGTCAAGGTAACTGTCATCATTTTTGTTTACTCTGACCTACCCCCTTTTTTGAGGTTACAGATGCTTGTGGCCACTCCTAGTTTTTGTATGTGAGTTGCAGATCCAAGCCCAGATGTTTAGGCTTCTGCAGAACAATCTTCTTTCCTTTAGTGTTCAAATAGAAAAAAAATCATCTTAAAGGGCAAGGAATATTTCTCCTTCATAAGAGCTAGTGCTTACTACCTAGAAGAGAATGAGATTCTGACATAGTGTCCATAAATATATGTCACATAAATCATTAAAGGAAATTCTATGGAGCAGCAGATAATGCCTTTTTCATGCTAATAAATATCACACTTTTCTAAAACATGGTGCCTTCTGACCAACTGATGTAATCACCAGTCTTTCTAAAAAAGAAGTACAATCTGTTTCACAATTAATCCATTTTATTATTGCTAGTTCTCCGAAAATACAAGGCATTTAGGAAACTAAAATTCAATTGTAAAGTGTTTTATTATTGTTTTTGCAGTTCTCTGTGGCGCCAAGCAAATTTGTCTATAAACATGAGCTAATAAATGCTGGTTTAAAAGCCATACTGTCTCACATGTGTGTGCTAGAAGTGCAAAATGATGCAAGTTCACAAGGCTCTATTTTAGTTAAAAGTCACATTAATGATTTCATCCTTCATAGTTGCCCGAAGAACCCTGAGAAGGAAACCTTCAACTTTTACATCGTTTTCTGTCTTAAGGGTAATGAACCATATGTGTAGACAGCTGTACTGTCTGTAAACTATGGTCATTAATTAGACAGGAGACAGTATACTTCCAGGGGGAGGCGGGCGGAGAGAAAAGGGTGAGATTTGAAAAGTCATGGTGATTATTAATAACAGAAAGGGCAGTGAAAAGGGTAGAATGTCTGTCCTCCATACTTCAAATATATTACATTGCCCATAGCAATGTAATGGGGAAATGCCTGCATTGTGAATGTTTTGTACCTGTCAGAGAAGGCAGAGTCAAGCAAAACATGGTCTCACAGGCAAAGTTACATATATTCAATAGAGTTACACACAAAATCCCAAGGTCTATGCCATAGTGGTAAAATATTTGCCCAAAGAATCTGAAGATGACTTTGTTTTAGGGCAATATTCAACTATACTGCAAAGAGCCTTTCAAATGGGTGAGGGGAACCCCATTGTCTTGAGCACTTTTGCCCAAGGATCAGTTATGGACCCCTATCTACAATTCAGGATTCTCAGATGACAGGGTCCAGATAATCAAAGACGGGATAAAACTCTAAGTTCAGTTAAACAATGAAGGACAAGGCCAGGCTACCAGGTTACAGTTGTAATTGCCAAATCTTATTAGAGAGTTGAGTTCAGGCAAAGAGCACAGGGTGTTCTTATTCCTGTTGTGGAGCACGTTAGATGTTTCTGTAAACACATAAAGAGACAGAGAGTACAGGAGCATGTTCAAACATTCCTGTTGCTTAAACTTTTGAGAGCATTACCAAGGGTAGAAATGGAAATGTCTTCCCAAAAACTAGGACACAAGATCTCAATAACTGAGATAGCATCTGTTTTTCAACCCTGTCCTCCTTTGCCTTCCAAAGTGGACAGAACATGCTAATAGGGATTTGTGAATAAATTAAAGTGCTAATTCATCAGAAAGTTGGAGTCCTAGCTCTGTAAGACAGTAAACTAGTCAGTGAATAACGAGCAAACAGCTAAGAAGTTGAAGTTAATGAGAACATGAAAATAGTATGGTCCTTGTTCAGCTCCATGGGCTGGCATCGCAGTGGATCATAGAAGTAAAGAGACATCCAGGATGGAAGAGATAGGCCCAATGACAAAAGAAGGAAGTTGTGTTGTCATGTCCCGATATAAATGTCCCGGAGGTTTCAGGGTTGGGTCTGTTGGGGCTAGAGAGTAGTGAGGGAGCTGTTAAGACACTATGTCACTCAAACAGAATGTGGAAAAAATTAAACCCTCCATGAATTAGGCTTTGAGGATTGAAAAGTCAGTTATAAGACAAAAACTGATGCTATTTTGATACTTAGACTAAGGCACACTTAGACACTTGGACGCTTGGACACTTGGATGCTAAGAAGGGAAGGGATATTAAAATTTAGTCTGACTTTCAAATTCCTAACTTCAGAGCTGTATAATTTAGTGAATTCTTTTTTTTTACTTTATTAATTTATTCTTGTTACATCTCAATGGTTATCCCATCCCTTGTATCCTCCCATTCTTCCCTCCCTCCCATTTTCCCCTTACTCCCCTCCCCTATGACTGTTCCTGAGGGGGATTACCTCCCCCTCTATATGATCATAGGGTATCAAGTCTCTTCTTGGTAACCTGCTGTCCTTCCTCTGATTGCCACCAGGTCTCCCCGTCCAGGGGACGTGGTCAAAGGTGAGGCACCAGAGTATGTGAGAAAGTCATATCCCACTCTTCACTCTACTGTGGAGAGTGTTCTGTCCATTGTCTAGATCTGGGTAGGGGTTTAAGGTTTACCGCCTGTATTGTCCTTGGCTGGTGCCTTAGTTTGAGCGGGACCCCTGTGCCCAAATCTGCCTATCATAATGTTCTACTTGTAGGCTTCTAGGACCCTCTGGATCGTTCTACTTTGCCATTCTCCCATGCTTCTCTCATCTAGAGTCCCACTAGAATGTCCTCCCCTCTGTCTCGGTTTCCTGGTAAGTGAAGGCTTTCGTGGGACATGCCCCTTGGGCTAATATGCAGATATAAGTGAGTATATACCATTTGAGTCTTTCTGCTTCTGGGTTAATGAGAGTATTAAGGGTGAATAAATAAAATATATGTAATCTTTGAAAATATCACAGTAACAACTATGGTAAAATATGGATAGTTTCATTTTTCTTATTCAAGGGGCTCCTGTGGAAAAAACATACAATTGCTGGGGTGAATAGTGAGGATGGTGGAAGCACAAGTGAAAAACAGAAGGGCCCTGCATATAATACTGTGTTGTGTTTAGGAGCTTGTCTATTTTTATTTTTCCTATTAAATTTTTCCCAGGAGAAGATGAAGAATGACAGAGTTGGTACAGATTTTGGTTTGTGAAACTGTGACACTCTGAAAGTAGCCAGTAGCCCTCAACTGTGTGTTTGAATAGGCCTGGAGAGGAAGTGCTGCCAACGGAGCTGGACCATAGCCCCTTCTCCCATGCCAAGGGCCCAGGTTGGCCGTGTTGATTACCAGTGTTAAAAATTGCCTCCACAAACACATGGCACACTGCCACTCATGCCTACCTCCAAGCCACACTGCCTCATGAGCTCTTACAACACAGTGCCTTCTTTCCTGCATAGTATTTACTGATAGTCATATCTTACTGTTTTCACATAACCTATGTCCTGTACCTAACTGTAGGACCCAAAGTACCTTTAAAATCATTGCATTTATACTTCTCCCCCCCATGATAAATATTATCAACTGCATACACCCCATTTCTGAATTTAATTTCTTTATAACCCATTTCTAATTTTAATCACATTTTGTTAAATTCATGGAAATAAGTTCTTAGAACCCAATTATTCAGAAAATTCTACAACAATCTTTCTCTTCCATTGAATGTTAATTAAAGAACTTGTGCTGCAATAATCTTATAATTGACTGAACCAAACCTGAAAACACTATTTTAGTAAACATTTATTGAGCATGTATACATAAGCCTGTGTGCTATTGTAGACACCATAATAATTCTAACATGGGCTAAAACATATGTATAGAAACAGTACAAAAATAATGTCTGTGTGTATATATATATATATATATATATATATATATATATATATATATATATATTCAAAAGTGAAGATATGTTCCTGACAGAATAGAATAAAAGATGTCATCTTATTTTTATTTTGATACTGGTCATAGATTCCAAGAAGAGACAACTACTTGTACTAAAACTCATACTCACAGTGGAGAGGGCACATTGAAGAATAGTAGAAAAATATTGATGAATGCATAATATTTTAAGCACACAGGAAACCACTGATAATTACCAGATTAGGAATTAAAGTTTAATATTTTCTGTGTGCTTAGATACAATTTTCCAACTCAATTTGTACATGGAAGATTAATCATCATAACAATATTATCAATTTGTAAGCAATCAGAATCCACAATGTACTTGTAAAATGTAAAGCATAACTATCTGAGTTCTCAGACACCATACAATCACCTAACATTTGAGTTAGGTCTTAGATAACACCTTCAATTTCAACAATAACTGATGATAGAACACTCCTTCATTGCTGGTGGGAATGCAAACTAGTACAACCACTTTGGAAATCTATCTGTTGCTATCTCAGAAAACTGGGAATAGGGCTTCCTCAAGACCCAGCTATTCCACTCCTTGGAATATACCCAGAAGATGCTCCAACACACAAGAAAATTTGCTCAACCATGTTCATAGCAGCCTTATTCATAATAGCCAGAACATGGAAACAGCCTAAGTGTCCCTCAATAGAAGAATGGATAAAGAAACTGTGATACATATACACTATGGAATACTATGCAGCTATTAAAAACAAGGAATTCCCGAAATTTGTGGATAAATGGATTGAGCTAGAAATGATCATAATGAGTGAGTTAACCCAGAAGCAGAAAGACTCAAATGGTATATACTCACTTATATCTGCATATTAGCCCAAGGAGCATGTCCCACGAAAGCCTTCACTTACCAGGAAACTGAGACAGAGGGAAGGACATTCTAGTGGGGCTCTAGATGAGAGAATCATGGGAGAATGGCAAAGTAGAAGCATCCAGAGGGTCCTAGAAGCCTACAAGTAGAACATTATGATAGGCAGATTTGGGCACAGGGGTCCTGCTCAAACTAAGGCACCAGCCAAGGACAATACAGGCGGTAAACCTTAAACCCCTACCCAGATCTAGCCAATGGACAGAACACTCTCCACAGTAAAGTGGAGAGTGGGATATGACTTTCTCACATACTCTGGTGCCTCACCTTTGACCATGTCCCCTGGAGGGGGAGACCTGGTGGCACTCAGAGGAAGGACAGCAGGTTACCAAGAAGAGACTTGATACCCTATGAACATATACAGGGGGAGGTAATCCCCCTCAGTCACAGTCATAGGGGAGGGGAATAAGGGGAAAATGGGAGGGAGGGAAGAATGGGAGGATACAAGGGATGGGATAACCATTGAGATGTAACAAGAATAAATTAATAAAGGAGAAAAAAACAATAACTGGAAGAATAGTATTTTATGAGACTTATCAAATGCTTACTAGGATTCAAGCATTGCCCCGAGCTCCATGTTACTTGAAATGATTCACAGAGGAAAGAAAATATCCAAGTTGCAATAGGTTCCAATTGTTATCCCTACTTCATAACAATAAAATGGAATAGAATGTTAGTAAGTAAGTGACCCACGGTCAAAGGAAATATATCTGATCATATGGAGTGGTATTAGCACTTCTATATCATTGTATAAGATGGGCCTAATCTATCAGATATGTGAGATAGTCTTTGGAATGGGTCTCTAATGAAGAACTCAGAAGCATATACAAGTCTTCTGAGCACTAACAGTAACAGGAAGTAAACCAGTGGATACCAACATGAAGAGTCTGCATGTGGAAGGCACTGCCACAAAGGGAGTGAATATTATTGGCAGGCCAGGTCTGAAGTATTATTTAACCATGGAAGTACTTATCCAAAGGGCATGTGTTAATACATGCCATGCTCATAATTCAGTTTGGCAAAATAAAAGTGAAAAATTCAGAGTCAAAGCAAACCAGAAAAAAAAATGTCCATCCAAGATAATGATGGCTATGAATGTTTCAGATACTAGTAAAAGACAATCTCACTGCAAACTCTGTCACCATCTAGTTCTTGCAATCTTTCGTCCTCCACATCTGAATGTTCACTGAGCTGCCAATGCCAAATGGTCAGCCCCCAAAACATACATATAAATAACACTATACTTACTGAACACATTAAACTTGACCTGTTTATATACATATATAAACATACATACATGCATATATACATATGTATATACAATAACAATTAGTAAAAAAAAGACACCATGACTTTTCAGGAGAGCAGGAAGAGGTATATAATATGAATGAGAAGGAAGAAAATGGATAGGGGAATATTGTAAATATATTAATTTCAAACATAAAATAAATATTTAAGACTAACAAAAACAAAACAAAAATACTATGAATACCATAATGAGCAAAATTCTTAAATGCTTTGTACTCCATTAAGCTTATCCAAGGGCTAACATACATTATCACAGCCTTACAACCCTTAGATTACTATTATTATCATCGATATCTTATAACTGAATAAATGTATGGTGCCAAAAAACTTACCTACATCTGAACTAGAGAGTGTCAAACTGAGGCGCAATGACAAACAAGGTGGCTCTTGAGCCCACATTATAGAGAAGATGAAGGATAGAAAACGATATTGGAATTTTGTGATTGTTTTCCATCTATTTTCTTAGCTAATTCTGCAAAAGATTTCCTGAGTGTTTATCACACGATTTAGCATTCTAGTGAGGCTTCTAGTATTCTGAGTATTTACCACACTATTCTAGGCATGTGGGAAGAGCATGTACAAACTGGACACCCTCTTGTTCTGAAAGTTCATAGTCTATTGAGAAATGCAGTGTTGAAATAAAGAGTGCATGTGGTGGGGACAAGATCCAGCCCTTCGCATAGCGTCTTAATGTTCCATTTCTATAACAAGACACCATAACCAAGGCAACTCTTCTAAGAGAAAGCATTTCATTGGGGCTTGCTTATAGTTTCCAAGGATTAATCAATTATTGTCATGGTACAGGTAGACGTAGTACTGGAGAGGTAGCTACGAGCTCTACATCCAGACCTAGAGGAAACAGAAAGAAAATGACAGTGGCCCTAGCTTAAGCTTTTAAAGCCTCAAAGCCCACCCCCAGTGACACACCTCCTTCCACAAGGTCACACCCACTCTAACAATGCCACATGGCCTAACTAATCCTTCTCAAGGAGAGCCACTCCCTGAGGAGTAAGCACTCAAATATATGAACCTATGGGGGCTACTCTTATTCAAGCCACCACATACACCAAATTAAAATTTACCTCACAGCCTTTTATAGATGCCCTACTATCATCTCAGTTTGTTAATGAGGAAAAAGAGTCTAAAGGGAATTGAATAAAGTTACCCAGATGGATACATGTGAAAGTAAAAACCCAAAATAAGACCTACATCTATCTCTAACTTTATACTTACTTCTAGTTTTCTGTAGTGATTTTAAAAAATACATTAGAAGTAAGTATTTTATTGTAGACTTACAGAATCATTTCTAGCCTTTAAAATAGTCCAGAGATAATCATATCATTGTTTTTAATGGGGATATCTGAGAAAAAAAAGAAACAGGTGGGTGATTCAGATACCCTTCTAACTGAAGGGAAAGGCTAACAAAAGATTATCTTACCCACATTCTCTTGCTTGAGTCTCAAATATCTGATCATGTAGCATTGGATATAGCAAATAAAAGCCGTGCTCATGTATATCTTTTCTTCAAACAAAAGTTTAAAATATGGACACTGCCATATAATCTCCACAGCAATGTAGCCAAAGACTGAAGTTATACAAGATGGATTTTGTCTAACGAAAAAAGGTAAATCGCTGGTGGTTTGATCATACAGAAGATAAATATTTTTATTTGTGATAGAAGCCATCCAGGCACATTTAGGCCTGGATGAACTATATTTGAAGGGATCTGCCTTTCTTTGTCAGAGTTGCTTTCTATCTAGCTATTCTCCCAGTGGGAAGGATGCCTTTGTATCATCTGTTATCAAGAGGGACCATGCTGTTCTATAGCTATTTGATATGGTGGAAACACCTGCTGGAAACTCTGCCTTTGCTCTGAATTCCAGCTGATGTATAGCTTTTGTCTCAGGCAGAGAAAGTGCTCAGCACCCCATTAATGGTTGCATATGATTATTCTAAGACATTATCCATGCCTGGAATAATGCTTGGGGTTCTGTCACCATCAAAGTAACAGTGATCATACTGATCACTGCCAAAAGAAGGATTCAACTTGATATTTTAAAATGAGCAGGCAAGCTGTATGTGGGCATAGTCCACTGCCACCATGTGCCTTTCCCTTTACAAAATGAAATATTTAAAGGTCTCCTGCTATCCCTTCATCTTTAGTCAGAGAAGAATTGTTTGGTTATTGTTGTTCTTACTGTTGTTGTTGTTGTTGCTGCTGCTGCTGTTTAGTTTAATGGGCCAAAATAGTGAATGACTATTTAGCCAAGGAATGTGGCTTTCCAAGTAGTGGAGGAAAAATAAAATTTTGTGGTTTTTAAGTTTTTTATATAGATTCAAATCTTGTTATTCTTTCTATCTGTGTCACATTTGGTCATCAAAGCAATCTAGTTGAAAGACAAAAATACGATCATAAAATCTATTTTAACAGTAGAAAGTGGAGTCAGAAGAAAGATGGTAGGAATCAGACTAATCATAAAAAGTAAGTGGCAAAGCTAAGATTTGAATATAGGCTTCTTTTTTATTTGAAAGGGAGTTTTTGTTCTTCTTTTGACCATGTGAAAAAGTGTAATGGAATGTGAATATTTAAGTGGCAAGTTAAAGAAAAATTAGTGACAATTACATATATCCAAGCATATTATGTGTATGCTGTACACCATATATGTAATATAGTTATGTTCAGGTGTTGTGACCTCATTATTTATCACACTCTTTATCACATTCCAAACTGAAAGGAAAACCTTAAGGTCTCCAGGGCAATGTGGCCAGATCACTTGGGTTATCATGGATTGAACTCTTTCAGAAGGAATAGCATCCCCTTTATGCCTACGCAGCCTTGACTTCATCTTTTCTTTGGACTCTTATGAACCTGTTTATACTGCTGTTCACCTCCGTCTATATCTAGGCACTTCTATGGTCTGGCACACATGGATTCCCTTCACATCCTGAATTTGCTGCTTGCTTGTCTTTGATGGTTTAAAACAAAATGTTTGTTTTTAACACTAGAAAAAAATGCAAATCTCCCTGCTCTCAATAATGTAATCTTGTCTTGTTATTTGCTCAACAATATGCTCTCTAAATCACGAAGTGATAATCATTCTTTAAAACACGTTTTAGAGTTCAACAATGAGGAACTAAGAACAGTGACAACTGTCTGTTTAGTAAATGACAGCCTGTGCATGTTAGTAAATCTATTTGTAGTCAACATATGAGAGCTGTTGAATGAATCAAGAGTTACTTGGATGTTAAAGACAATTTTGTATTAACATAAACTTGGAATCACTTTAATTATCCCCTAGATTTAAATACAAAATTATTAACATTTTAATATTATTATTATTATTATTATTATTATTATTATTATTATTATTATTATTATATGTTTAATAATGGTAACAAATTGAAAAAAGCATAGGTAGCACATTCTCCTAGTCCTTATAAAGCATAAAATACAATAATATATTATTGATTCCATATCACTGGGTAAAATATGGAATTTGATAAGTCACTTAACAAAATTAAAACCTTCTATGAGAGTAATTGAAATACAAAAAAAAAAATTATGACCAAACATAATATGACTAAATTAAAAGGCCACCTTATTGGAAAAATGAATCTGCCTGTCAGCATCTCTTAAAAAGCCTAAAAAAAATACAAGGAAATACATGTATATTTCAAAATCAGATGCTGTTACTTGTTGGTGTGTTTTCTTCTTCTGCTTTCTCTGTATTTTTCATATAGCTGAACATATTTGAAAATTACTTTTATGTTTCTTATAAGTTAATTTTCTTATAAGTTAATTTTCAAATTTATAAACTCAATTATGTCACTTTATTTATTGGTAAAATGTGAGATGTTTAGTATCAAAACCATATTTTAATCATCTCTGTGACTTCAGACCCATTTCAAAAATTATCCATTTGTCAATAACTGACTAGATTGGCTTTGTTTACCCTCACTGCCCAGATTTTTAAGTCATACTTGCCAGATGAAATGTATCTAGGAAACTAGTAAAAGATCATGGTAGACAGATTTCAAGAGAAAAGGATAAAATGTAGGTTGTGTGAAAGACTTCAAATCTGTGATAACCCAAGTGACCTTACCCTGTCTTGTTAGAGACCTTACTTAAGGTTTTCCTCTCAGGGAAGAAAGAATGAATCAAGGAAGGATAAATGAAATGAGAAAGAGGAGGTACTATGAAGAGCAATAACTGATATTAAAGACCTTTGAAAAAGCCATATGGAAACAACACTGCAGAATCATCCTAAAATAACCATAAAAACACATATGGAGTTATCTCATAGCAAGAAAACAATGTCTTTCTCAGCCATCACAGGCTACCATCAAAAGCACAGTCTCAAGTATGGGATTTTTCTTTACAACTTGTTCCTCCATGAGGTCCCATAGACATACCCTCTAACTCTGAAAAACTATTGCCATGTTTCTGGATACCCTCAAGGACTTAAGAAGTCCATATTTCTGATGTTGCCACAAAGTTGATTCAAAGAATCTAAAGTAATCAAGGTGGCACTGACCTGGAAGCTTCACAATTGTTGGCTAACTTTATAGTACATAAAGTTAATTTTTACATTAATAAACTCTTAAATACTTTACCTTATTTTTTTTTTGTTAAAATGGAAGGTGTTTAGTATCAAAACCTACTGGAAGAGAAAATTAATCAACAGTTTTATCCACCTTTGTACCCTATAAGCTACAATAATAATGAATGCACACTGACACAATAATATCACGAACGTTATGAGTGTATCCAGCCACCTTCATTTTTTTTTAAAATGTCCCACAAGAGGGAGCTTATTCTTGGTACTATTAACTAGATTCAAAACCCAGAGCTTGGTAGATCATAGGCACCAGGAGAGAGCTGAATACTCTCATTCTACAAAATAAATATAGTAATGAAGTGTCCCTAAGTCATCTTTATATCCATACATCAGTACATCTATCAGCCTTCATCAAAGCAACTTCTTTTTATAAGTATATGAAGATGAATACAATGACCCACTACTCATTCAAATACTGAGAATAAAATACTGTGGGGTTTTCAGCTCTAACTGGCACATCTATAAAACATCTGCTCCCTACAAAGGTCAGAGCTCATAGTGGAAGAAGAGTTTAGAAAGAAAGATGTTAAGATCCAGAGGTATTTCCCAGGGAAAGAGTGGCTGAATAGGCCAGGGTCATTGTGTGCATGAACTCTCATTGTCTGTAATTGTATGCACAAGACATACAGAAGATCAAAACAGCCAGCTCCTCTACTACTGTTGGGAGTACAAACTTGTAAAGCCAGTATGGCAATCAATTTGATGTTTTCTCTGAAACTTGGGAATAGATCTACCTCAAGATCCAGCCATTCCTCCTCCTGTGCATATACCCAAAGGATGCTCCATCATACCACAAAGACACTTGCTCGACTATGTTCATGATAGCTTTATTAATAATACCCAGAAACTGGAAACAACCTAGATGTCCGTCAACCAAAGAATGGATAAAAAAAATTTGGTATATTTATACAATGGAGTATTACTTAGCTATTAAAAACAATGACATTAGGAAATTTGCCAACAAATGGCTAGACCTAAAAAAGATCATGCTGAGTGATGTAATCCAGACCCATAAAGACAAACATGGCTATGTACTCACTTATAAGTAGATATTAGCCATAAAAATAAAGAATAACCATACTATAATCCATAGATCCAAAGAAGAAAGAGGGCTCAAGAGGTGACATGTGAACTTCACTAAGAAAGAAAAATATAATAAACATCTTGAGTAGATGGGAGAGGGGACTTGACTGGGGTGGAGCCATGAACATGAGGGATCAGATCTGGTCAGCAGGAAAGAATACTGGAAGAGAACACAGATTTGGGGGTGTAGGTCATAGACAAGCTGGAAATCCTAGGACAATCAAAAATCCCAGGAATCTATGAGGTGACCCTAGCTAAGACTCCTAGCAATGGCAAATATAGAGCCTGATCCAGCCATCTCCTGCAACCAGGAAAGTCTTCCAACAGAGGGATTTGGATACCAACCCATCCGTAAAAACCTTTGACCTACAATTTTGTCCTACTAAAAGATGTGATGGAGCAAGATCTGAGGAGGTAGCCAACCAAAGACTGGTCCAGCTTTAGATCCAGTGGATCCAGTTATTATTTCCAGCCTATTATCAACAGCATTTTTGTCCTTAGTCATGGTAGTTTCTCATATTACTGTCTTGCCTCAATTACCTACCTTTTCCATTTGATACATTTTTGTATCATCAGGTATGTCTCTGGCACTTCCCTTCTGTGGTGACCATCATTTTCTTTAGATGTCCAAGTTCCATAGTGTCACCAGGTAAACATCACCTTCCCAGGCCTTGCTTGATGTTTTAAACCACATACCATAAAAAAGTATGCTTGTAAACATTTTAACAACCTGTCATCCAAATGTATCATTCTATCTCTTTAAATTGAACTCCACAGGTTGTCCTTTCATGTATATTCTTGTATATTGCTAATGAATACAGACTCTCAAATTCTAGCAAATTATGCCCTCATATATTTTGTAGCCATTATATATCCTTCTACTTAGTCATATTGTGGTGGCCAGATAGTCAACAAAGAGGTGAAGGGTAGATCAGAAGGGGAACACATGCTTATGTGCACAGTAAATGTTTGTCTTTCTACAAAGAGGAATATAGGAGCCAGAGCCTCTAACGGGGATGACTGGGTGCTCCTCTGAATACATATTAGAGGCATATGGAATTTCAAGCTTCCAAGATTATAAATAATTGTTACCTCGTCCTGTCTTAAGAGTCCCTCATTTTTCATCTAGGACTTTGACATTGGCATTATAGACTTGGTGGAAATAAAACTTCCATCCTTTTCGAGCACTGTCATTCTCATGATCAATTCTCTAGATGGATTTTCAGTATCTTCTGGACTTCAGTAGATAAGAGTCTCTTTCTGTAGCCTGAGGAGCCCTTTGGCTTTCAACCTTTAAATTCAACAGAAGATTAATCACCTATATTCTTCCATTTACTTTCTCTGATACATCAATGTCAGTTGGTAAATACTATCCAGGTCTACTCCCCAAGTCTCCTTTCAGATTATCAGAGCATCTGTGTACCTTTCTCAGCTATGGGAAACTCTTGAGTAAATGCAATCTACCATTATTCTAACTCAAAAGTATGTTATTTTTTTATCCTACTGAAAACAAGCAATTTGTGTCATATTTGTTTATTTTCTCCCTTCTAAATTCCCCCACTGTTCAAAGTCACCATCACATTTCAAGAGGCTTTTTACTTATAACAAATGTTAAGTAGTAATATGTAAGATATATATCTATCCTCAGCGAGTTTCTTCCTTCTAACCTAAGCTCTTTAATTATCTCCAGACATTTCCCAATTTTAGGCCTTTTGCATATGTTTTTACAAACCAAATAAATTAACAATAACTCCTGAGGCTCTGGCATTTTATAGATAATATCTTCTTGGTCAGGGACCCACTATGAAATTCTTCAGATACTGAGGAGTGATATACCAATTATTGGGATCACAAAGAGATCATTAGTATCATAGTATATTTATGTATGCAAAAACTTTATATATTTTGTCATACACCAACTTAAATTATCAGAAAAAATAGCAGCCACCAGTAGGTCATAAACCCTTGTCCTAGGGCTTATTTTATTTTTCTAATGAAAGCTAGGTGAAAGATACATTTATGGATGATGTATTCCTGCCTCAGAAGGAAAAGATAAAAAAAATAGTTCTGTTAAATGTGATCCTTTAAACAGTCACTTGCTGAATTCTGCTTAAGGTGTACTTTTAGCTGTTTACAGATATACAGGCATTTCAGGTGACTTGTAAAAGAACAAAGAAAGACAGGTATCTCATTTTATGAATGTAGAAAACAAAAACAAAAAACAAAAACAAACAAAAAAAACCCTGAATTCTACAAAGCTTGTATTCAGCTACTCATTTAGTCAGTGTCTTTGTCTAAGAGGATTTATTCTTCCACATCAAAGACCATGTTTCCTGTGAGCCTAACTCTTGACATATACTAGAAATCCAATGACTATAACATGAAATTTTTAAAAGAAAATGAGTTCATACACTCAGCTTAATTAATCACAGAATTTAAAGATAGTGTCTTAGTTATTCTCTGTTGCTGTACTAAAACACAGCAAGGCAAAGCATGACCAAGAAAACTCATCCCAGAAAGCATTTAATTTGCTTAGAGTTTCAAAGGATTAGAGCCCATAACCATCATGGCAGGGTACATGGCAGCAAGTGGATAGGCATGGCACTACAGCAGTAGCTGAAAGCTCACATCTTCATACATAAGCATGAGGCACAAGTGGCAGGTGCTGGCTTGGGCTTTGGAAACATCAAAACTCACCTCTAGTGGCACACCTCCTGATCCTTCTCAAACAGTTCCAGCAAATGGGGACTAAGAATTTAAATACATGATCCTAATGGGATCCATTCTCATGCAAACCACCACAGAGAATGTGATTTTTGTAAAATATGTGGGGGAGGGGGGAGGCAGGGTGGTAGTTAAGTGTACATGTGAGGACTAGAAGTAGACTTGAGGTGTTTGCTGTGAATTAGTTAATGAGACAGTCTCTGTCACCGAACCCAGAACTTGCTCTTTCATTTAAACTGGCTATTCATCAATGCCCTATCACACACCTGTCTGTTCCTCCATATGCCTACTGCAGCACTGGGGTTAGTGAGTTACCATGCCTTATTTTTATGTAGGTATAGGGGATACAAACTCTAATCTTTACGCTTGCTAAGTGGCTATTATGTTGCATTAACCATCTTCTCATTCTCAATTTTTGGATTTAAATTATGCCTAGAAAGTTTCATGTAAATTATTATTTGAGTAATTATTATTAGGAAGTATTATATTAATAATATTTATTATGACTCATTCCATATAGATAACAATATTTATACTTCATGTAAATGCACAGTGGGTATATGTATAATTTTAAAGTGACTGATACATTAACATAAAAATATTTTTCTTTATATTAATAAAAGTTTCATTGTTTTTGATAAAGTGAAAGCATGATATACATGCCATCAAAAGTATCTTTAATTAAATAACCAAGAAAAATATTTGTTTCATTAAAATTAAATTTGATAACTTTTTATGACTCCTTTTTTAATTAAAATGCAACTACGAGCTAAGACTTCAAGGCTCTTGATAAGAACAACTGACTTTAAACAGCTGAATGTATTGAAGCTCTGCCTAAAAAAATCTGTTTCTTCACTATTTTCCATTGTGCATTTACAACTATACTTTTGCTTTATTTTGCTTTCTTTCTCCCCATCAAGCACACTATTATTTGTTATCAGTTTTGTGTGACTGCTAACATTTTTTGATCAATGAAAAATTTGCTGTTTTCCAAAGTAATGGTATGTAATAAAGCTGTTCTACTCCAACAATTAAAAACATTTTATTGTGCAATAAAATTGGTTTCTTTTTCTCGGAAACAGCCATGCAGCATTAATTCAGACACTAATTTGCACATGATATATTATTGATAGAACTGTATGAGCATTTATTACTAAAGTGTATATACATATACATATATATTACATTATATGTTATATTTAGATCACATAAATACCAAGTCTGAGCCATTTATTCAATTTAATATAATGAGAAATATTTTTCTTTTTGAAAAAGTAAGCATGTAGAGGTAAGTCTGCAAACAAAGTAATTTACACAAGTGGAAGTATTTTGGAACGCATGTAAGTCAAAATAAATGAGACACTTTGGAAAGGATGTCAACCCAGAGTTGTCTGGAACTTGTGCTATAGACCAGGCTGGCCTCAAACTCATGGAGATCTGCCTGCCTCTGTCTCCCTAGGGCAGGCATTACAGGCACGGGTATTGAAAAAGCTTGATATCATTCCTGTCAGTGAGACTCTCTGTGTCACAAGACTGGCTGAGCTGTCATTCATTGAGTCATTCCTGGCTGAATGCATCAATGGGCAGAGTTTGAAAGCCAATTTTGTTCATTTGGATAACAGACTGATTTTTTAAATATGCTTAGGTACATCAAAGTTTAAAATTCTGCTCATGACATGTTAAATGCTTACAATTGGGAGAATGACTGAATCTGCAGACTCTTCTTATGTCCCACCTCATCTTAGTTGCACAGTTTAGCTTCAGCCTTGTGTTCTGGCTCCTACTGCGATAAATTAGTATTTGCTGCTGTGCCCATGCACTCATTAACTGCCCCAAGTGTCTTTCTTTCCTCCCACTCTGCCTACTTCTTACCCTTTTAGCCAAAATTTACCGAGTGCATCTCTTACCATCTAGAATGGGGTATCTGAGCTTTTGATGTTGAATGATGAAAATACAAAATTTCTTCAAATATATTGGTCACCAATTCCTAGTTACTCCAGCATGCATACAGCCAATAATGCAAGAGCTGAACATACCTGAGAGTAATGAAAGTTTATGTAGTAATGTTAAATAGAAGGAATAACGTGAGATGTGATAGAAGATGCAGATTGAAATCCTCTCCCGCTACTATAACTAATATCTAAGAAAATGATATGAAATTTTCAGGAAAATAGATGGAATTTAAAAACATCATCCTGAATGAGGCAACCCAGACAGCAAAAGACAAGAAGGCCACAAGTTCTCTTAGTTGTGAAGATGATTTCCAATCATTGAGCAATACTTGAAAATAAATGCACAGGTGTACAAAGCAGAAGATGATGAGTGGAGGTGCTCTTTTTTAAAAAAAGGATAATAGGACATAGTAAGAAAGGAAGGAAGTGGTGGGCTTTAAATGGGAAGGAGAGAGAGAACAATACAGAAGGAAAGGAAGAAAGGAAAGATAACATGAATCCTGTTTGAAGTGGAATAAGTAAACATTATTTTATAAGCTCGTTTTAAAAACCTATACACAAATGACAAAAGAGAGAAGAGGAAGAAGAAGGAGGAGGAGGAGGAGAAGAAGAAAAGAAAACAAGGACGCATCCTATACAATAACCACAAATAACACAAAATGTCTTTTCGGAACTCTAACCAAGTATATCAAACATTTGTACAACTAAAACTATAAGCCTTTAAAGAAAGAAACTGAAGAAGACATCAAAAGATGAAAAGATCTCCTATGCTGATGAATTTGTACAATTAACATCTTACCAAAAGAAATCTATAAATTCAATGCAATCTCCATCAAAATTCCAACATAATTCTTTACAGGCCTTGAAAGGAAAATTTTAAACTTAATATGGAAAACAAACAAACAAAGAAAGAAAAACAAGCTAGCTAAAACAATCCCCTCTAATAAAAGAACATGCAGAAGTATCACCATGCCCTGATTTTAAACTATTCTACAGAGACATAGGAATAAAAATCTCAGGGTATTCACATAAAAAAGACAGGTTGAACAATGGAATTGAATCAAAGACTCCGGCATAAATACACACAACAATGGACATCTGGTTACGCAGTGGAAAAAACAAAGCATCTTTAACAAATGGAGCTGGTCTAACTGGATGTCAATATGCAAGAGAATGCAAATAGATCTTTATCTATCACCCTGAAGAAAAGTCAAGTCCAGGTGGATCAAACACCTCAACATAAAACCAGATACACTGAGCCTAATAGAAGAGAAAGTGGGGAATAACGGAGAACACATTGGCACAGGCATTAAGATTAACAATCAATAAATGGGTCCTCATGAATCCGAAAAGCTTCTGTAAGGCAAAGACATTGTCAATAGTACACAATTCATCAACATCTGACAAAGAGCTAATATGCAAAATATATGAAGAACTCAAGAAACTAGACATCAACAAATGAAAAAATCCAATTAAAAATGGGATATTTGTTGCAAACAATTTACCAGTATGGCCTAAGGTGCAAATAACCCACATAGTGAGATTATAGTACATTTTATAGCTGCAACCACAAGGTTCAGCAGAATCTAGTCTACTCTAGTCCAATGGCACAAAATCCTACATATTTACCAATAACTAGCCAATCTGATGACTCCTAGGGCAGCTCCTTTCCCCACTGTCACTGTCCAACTACCAATTCTTCCAACCCCCACTAGGCAGCTCTGTCATCTATTTCCTGTCCTTCTGCCCAGCTGATTGGCCAAATAGTGCTTTATTGACAACTGCTACATCCACGCAAAGCATTTCTCCACATGATCTAAACAAAGACTTCTCATTGAGGAAACTCAAATGGCTGAGGAACTCTTAAAGAAATGTTCAACAACCTTAGCAATCAGGTAAATACAAATCAAAACTGCTTTCAGATTCTATGTTTCACCTGTCAGAATGGTTAAAATAAAACACACAAGTAAGTGACAGTTCATGCTGGTGAGGATGTGGAACAAGAGGACATTCCTCCATTGCTTGTGGGAGTGCAAACTTGCACAGCAATTATAAAAATCCGTATGGTGGTTCCTCTGCAAATTAGGAATCTATCTACCTCAAAATGCAGACATAACAACTGAGCATCCAAAGGACACTCCATCCTTCCACAAGGATACTTGTTCAACTATGTTTATAACACCCTTATTCTTTATAGCCAGAAACTGGAAACAACCTAAATGACCTTCAACAAAATAATAAATTAAAAATGTGGTATATTTACACAATGCAGTATTACTCAGCTGTTAAATCATGAGATTTTGCAAATTTATGGAAATCATAAAATTTGCAGGCAAATGGATGTAACTAGGAATAAACAAACAAACAAACAAACAAACAAAAAACAACATCCTGGGTGAGGTAATCCAGACCCAGGAAGACAAAGATGGTATATATTCAGTTGTAAGTGGACATTAACTGATAAATAAAGGATAATGTAACTACAAACCACAAACCCAGAGATGCTAAGTAAAAAAAGGGACTCAAGGGATGAGCGGGTGGCACAGATATCTCTGAAAGGGGAAAAACAATCAAGTTTTGCAAGTGGACTGGGAGCAAGTCAGAATGGGAACAGGATGGATCAGCTGATCGGTGGTAGGGATGAAAGGAGAAAGTACAGGAAGAGGTGACTGGAATTGGGGTGTTTTGTGGGACAATGTAGAAACCTAGTAAGTGGAAACTCCATGGAATCTACAAGAATAACCCTAGCAAAGTCTCCTAGTAATGGGGATTTGGAGCCCAACCTGGCTATCTTCTCTTACCAGGCAAGGCTCCCAACCCAGCCACAAAGCTTTCAACCTACAATCTGTCCTCCCTGCAAGACGTGTTAGGGTAGTGGTTGTGCAGAATTTGTGGGAGTAGCCAATCAACGACTTGTCCAGTTTGAGGCCCATGCCTTAAGGAGATCACACTTGACACTGCCTAGATGGCCAGAAACCAGAGGCAGGACAGTTCAGAGACTCAACACAGAACCAAACATGATTGGCAAAAAAAAGGTTAATGAAATTATTCTTAATGATGTTCTGCTATACTCACAGACAGGAGCCTAGCGTAATTGTCATCAGAGAGGCATCATCCAGCAACTGATGAGAGTAGATGCAGAGATCCACAGCTAGACACTAAGGAGATCCAGAAGAGGGGGAGGAAAGATTGTAGGAGCACAGGAAAACCTACATAATCAGCTAGCCTGGACTGCGGAGCCTCACAGAACTGAATCAATGATGCATATCTGCTAACTTATGAAACCAGCATGTTCCCTAACAATAAACTTTCAACATTTTTCTTTTATGAACAGATAAATGTTGTCCTTCCACCTCATCAAAGAAACTTCTCTTTGTAACACTCAGAGATCATTGAAGAAAACTACAACGACCAGGCCAGCTGGTCAGTTATTGGGGGGCCAAGGAGGGTCACAACCTGTGGATAAAAAATAGGCAAGAGGGAGGCAGGGCTCAGGGAAACCGTAGCTTGTCAAGAGCCATTTATTGAGGGTAAGGGCAGGCTTTTAAAAACCTGCTTTAGGGAGGGCGGGGGTAAGCAAGGAGGGTAATGGAAAAGTACAGAATCTTCTGGGGTTGAGCCCCGGGAACATCTGCAGGGGGAGGGGTTTTCCTGGTTGAGGCAAAGCAGAATGTCTCTGTGGTTATCTCAGGATCGGATCGCTCTCTTCTCAGGGCTAAGCCGGATGCCTTGCATGCCTAGTGAGTGGCCAAGCAGGATGTTTGCTGCAGATGCTGAATGGGTGGGGGTCAGCCACAGGCCGTTTAGTCCCTGGCATCTCACCCTTTTTTGTTTACTTTGGCCTGAAGGAGACCTTACAGCCCAGCGAGTGACCTTTAGGAGGTCACCAGTCATTTTTACAGGATGGCGGTATGTTTGAGAATCACTAGTGTCCAAGTGTTTCAGGACAACAGTTATTCTGGACCGGCCAAATTCCCAAGGAAAGGGGGCCTCGCGATGGCCTGAGCCTGCTAGAGGATCGATGCTCAATCTTACCACGCCTATGGTCTGTCCTCCCACCAAGGACCGACTGACGTCTGATAACCGAGACTTATCTGATCGCTCCATCTCTGACTTACCAGGCACTATCGCGGGTCAGGTCAAGGTGGGCTCAGGCCAAAAGATATGAGGGAGGGCTTGCATAGGTTTACCAAAGGCGCCAAGGGCACAACCAGGCTCGCCATCCAGTGTTCTGCATCCTTGGGAACTGTAAAGGCCGCCCATAGGTAACCAACTGAGGCGTAGGTGATATCTCCTGGATGGTAATCGAAGTCTCATTTGGGTCCTCAGTCTCCAGGCAGTGGTAGTGAACCTGGATATTCTTGGTGGCAGCTTCAATCTGACTTTTAATGAACCCTGTAAGACAGTTGAAAGCCCATGGGCCAAAGGATAATAGAAGGAGAACACCAACGAGGGGCCCGAGCAGGGTGAGGAGAAGAGTAGTAAGCCAGGGGGAGGCAGGGTTAGGGTTAGGGAAATTCCCCCCTCCAGAAAATTTAAAAATGAGTCGGGGTCATGAATAGTAAAACGGGGAAGAAGAATAACAAGGACACACCAGTCTTTGGAGGAAAGGAAGGTAGGGGCATAGACGATCGGGGTTAAACCAGAGGAACAAGCAAAACGGGTGTTATTTGGCACGAGAATGTAGGGGAGGGAGAGGTCAGGGATGATAGTCTGGGTGCAAACGCCGCTGAGGGGAAGAGGAGGGAGCATATTGGGACCCAGGAGGCAAGTATGGAGGGTAATGCGATTGTCGGGAGCTGGGCCGGTGAGGGTGGGGGTAACATTCGAGAAAGTAAGGGGGGACAGGAGAGCAATGCCTTCATAAAAGGGAGGAGAAGGGGAAAATCACATCCAGCATTCAGGAAATGACAAGGAGGAGTCATTCTTTAAGGTCCAAATGGAGGCATTTGCCAACTGGAGAATGACATCAGCTGAGCTGGGGGGGCCCACAGGGAGGGTAGGTCGGAAGGAGGGAGGTGAAGTGGACCAAAGAAGGTCGTTCGAGGGGGTGGGCGGGGAGGGAGGCATGGGGGTGGTGGGCTTAGCCGGGGGGGGGGGGGCAGGAGCAGGAACGGGAACAGGATGATGGAAAATATGATTAGGCCCAACCACTGCAGCGCCCTTATTGGGTATCTCTTTTAGGAGGCGCAACCTGAACGTAAGGCCAAAATCGTACTCTGATTTATAAACACGGAGGCCCCATTCAAATCCACGACCCGTCCAAATGGCTCGTTTACCGGGCTCAGTGAAGCGGATGGTTAGGGGGTTACACCATCCATTGGTGACTGAACGGGCTGCATTGCAAAGGTCCTTAACAGCCTCACCGTTAGGATGGGGATGAACCCAGGAGTCAACAGTGATGTAGTCCCAAGAAGAGGATGGCTTCCAGTACATGTCGCCAGTGGTCTCACACCCCCAAGGGGCACAGTAAAAATCTTGGGCCCCACCACAGCGGTGGTTATCATGACAGGGCCGATGGGAAGGTCCCAGGCAAACATAGAGTCCTCCGGCCCAAGCAATCCCATCCTAGTATAAGATTTTGTGGAGCATGATGCGCTCCAGGTCATTACGGCAGCCGGGACTGGGGCCACCAACAGAGCAAGAGAAAGGGGACGTCTCCTTGGGAGCCTTAGATTGTTTAGTAGGCCAAAAAATGTCTTCCATGCCCCAAGAAGAGGGGCCTCCCAGGGCCAGGGCACAGAGATCAACCTGTAAATCTGGCCACTGGGGATTAATGCCCTGAGAGGAGGAGGAATTGACAATATCTCTCGCTTGGTTAATAATGACCCAGGTAAAGTTATAGATTGTATAAGGCTGAGGTTGGCATGGGAATGCGGCAAGAATCACTTCAGGAAGGCAGAGGCAAAGGAGCGACACGGTGAGTAGCAACATGATGAATCGGCAGTATCCTAAAAAAGAGCACAATTACATTTTTTCCTCAGGGGCATTCCCTGGGGGAGGGGGGTTAAAAGGTTTGATTAGGCACTCAGGTAACCAGCGCGCATTTTGTTCTTTCTGATCATAAATGCAGGCATGACCTTTGCCCCAAATAAGGACTGGGTCAGTTCCATGCCACTGATGGGTTAGTGGATCCTTCCACAAAGCCTTAGCATAGGTGGAGGAGGTGGAAGAATGCCAAAGGCGATCGGCCGCTGAGTGGCCAAGGTCATCTCTTTGTAGAAAATTTAGGATGAACAATGCATGATTGAGAAGTAGGCAGGGTCCCACTGTGGAGGGATATAGGATTCCTTTGGAAGATTGTAACTTATTAAGCATTGCTTTGAGTGTTTGGTGGGCCCTTTCAACAATTCCTTGTCCTTGGGGATTGTAAGGTATCCCCGTAACATGTTTAATCTGCAGTTGGGCACAGAAGGACTTGAAGGCAGAGCTTGTATATCCAGGGCAGTTATCAGTCTTTAAGGTAAAGGGTTTGGGGGCAACAGTAAGGCAATACAAAACATGATCAATAACATCTCTAGTAGCCTCTCCAGCGTGCGGAGAGGCGCAAATAAATCCACTAAAAGTATCTATAGACACATGAATATACTTAAGTTTCTTAAAAGAGGAGAAATGAGTAACATCCATTTGCCAGACCTGTCCAGGCATGAGGCCACGAGGGTTGACTCCCGTATGTGGCTTGGGAAGAAAGGTGACACATGCCTGGCATTCTTTAACAATAGCCCGGGCTTGTTCCCGAGTGATGGAGAACATGTGGCAAAGGCTTTGGGAATTAAGGTGGTGGAGGGCGTGAGCCTCCCTGGCCATAGCAACGGGGTCACTGACGGATGGAATGGCCAGCCCTGAAAGCAGGGGGCGCATGGCTGAGTCCACCTGGGCATTAAGTGTAGTCAGAGGCCCAGGCAGGGTGGAGTGAGCGCGAATATGGCCAACGAAAAAAGGCTGAGAGCGCAAAAGAATAAGCTGTTGGATACGGGAGAATAGAGGGGAGGCATTAGTAGCAGGCTTAATATGAGGAACCGTCTCGAGGAGTGGAACAGAGGACGCGACATAGGCACTATCAGTATATAGATTAAAGGGAGTATGGGGAAGCAATGTAAAGGCATGTGCAACAGCTTCCAGCTCAACAAGCTGAGCAGAGGTATGGGGGATTTGTTTTTGTAGGATAGCTCTGTCCACAGAGAGGGCAGCGACCCCGGTAGAGGAACCATCAGTAAAAACCAGGGAAGCTTGGGGGAGAGGTCTGGAGTGGGTGACTCTCGGGAAGATGACAGGTTGTCGCTGCAGGAATTGAATTAGTTTATCTGGGGGATAATGATTATCTAATAGGCCACAAAAAGAAATACAGGAGACCGCCCAATCATCTGAATTTTGAAAAAGCCACCTTATTTGTGTGGCCGAGTAAGGCGTGATAATAGAGTAAGGGTCCCTTCCGAAGAGCCTGGTGGCTGCTTCCTGTCCCTGCTGAATGAGGGACGCAACCAGAGTGGGATAAGTAGGAAGGACCTTAGTGGAGGAGGAGGGGAGATGAAGCCAAAAAAGAAGGGCCCGTTGCCAGAGCAGTCCCGTGGGGGCAAAGAGGGAGGGAAAAATTATGAGCACGAACGGCTGGGTAGGGTCATAATAGGAGATGGACTGGTGGAAGATGGCATCTTCGACCTTTTGTAGGGCCATGGAAGCTTCAGCAGTGAGACTACGTGGTGAAGAAGGGTCAGAGTTGCCTTTTAAAATATCAAAAAGGGGTTTAAGCTCTCCAGTAGTGAGCTTAAGGTAGGGGCGCAGCCAGTTAATGTCCCCCAAAAGCTTCTGAAAGTCATTAAGTGTTTTAAGGGTGTCTCGGCGGAGATGGACCTTTTGGGTCCTGACCGAAGAGGTCCCAAGTTCATAGCCCAGAAAAAGAAAAGGGGGGTGTTTTTGTATATTGTCTGGGGCAATTTTAAGTCCCAGATGACCCAAACTCTTAACAAGTTCCTGGGTGACTAGAGAGAGCTCAGCCGTGTTAGGGCCAGCAAGTAAGATGTCATCCATGTAATGAATAATATATAAATGTGGGTACCTAAGGCGTAGCGGGTCGATGGCCTGGGCTACATATTTTTTACAAAGGGTGGGACTGTTGGCCATGCCCTGAGGAAGCACCCGCCATTTAAATCTGGGTGAGGGCCCCACATGATTAACGACAGGGAGGCTGAAGGCAAAACGTTTGGAATCGTCAGGGTGTAGGGGAATGCAAAAGAAGCAATCTTTAAGGTCGAGAACGAGTTTATGAAATCCTTTAGGGATAGCTACAGGAGAGGGGAGACCAGGCTGCAGAGCTCCCATGGGCATCATGGTCTTGTTAATTTCTCTGAGGTCCTGGAGGAGTCGCCAGGCACCATTCTTTTTTTGGATGACAAAAATGGGGGTGTTCCAGGGGGAAGTGGAGGGCTCAACATGGCCTGCATCAAGTTGCTCCTGCACCAGCCTTGAGGCTGCAGCCAGTTTACGGGAAGGAAGGGGCCACTGATCGATCCAGATAGGAGAATCAATTCTCCAAGTAATTTTATCGGCCTGGAGTGCAGGGGGAGAAGTGGCCCTTATAAAAAATTTTGTTTATATCCCAGCCCTTGGCAACCAGTCCTATGCATAGGGACAATGGGCTCGAGACGCCCCTGTCCCAGCTTGCCAAGGCCCTGGCCTGGCAGATAGCCTTGATCCAAAAGTTGATGCATGACAGAAGAGGGGCTATAGATAAAGACCCCCATCTGGGAGAGTATGTCCCGGCCCCACAGATTAACGGGTAACCCGGGGACAATGAACGGTTGCACCGTCCCCGTCTGGCCATCAGGGTCAGTCCAGCGAAGGACCTTAGAACTTTGAAGGGTGTTGGTAGATATTCCGATGCCCTGAAGGTGAGTAAGGGAGGGCTGACAGGGCCAAGACGAGGGCCAAGAAGATTGGGACAGAACTGTCGAATCTGCCCCAGAATCAATGATGCCTTCAAAGGGGTGGCCATCAAGCCTTAGCGTAAGATGGGGTCTATCGGAAGTTAAGCGTTGGACCCAAAAAGCGGAGGGGGGCAGGGAGGGAGTTGGGGTGGCGGGAGGAGAGACAACAGAGTCAGCCAGGGTTAAAGGAAGGGCCCAGGCCAAAATCTGACTAGGAGAGATGGAGAGAGGGCCCTGGGTAGCGGCGGCAAGGAGGAGCGCACGAGAAGGGAGCGGGTGTTTCAGAACGAGGGGATAGATGAGTAGCCTGATAAGGGCAGAAGAGGCACGGCTGAGGACCAGGAGGGGAAGGGGGGGGTTTCCATAGAGGGCGACAGGCAAGGACAAGGTTCCATCCTCGGGCGTCAATATTGTGGAGGAGGTGGCACGGAAGTTCAAATCCTGTGCGGGAGGGCAAGGGGCCGCCGCTGGAATGGGAGGAGGTTGGGTTCGGGAGGTGGGGTAGGGGGTCTGTGGATGGAAGCGGGTCTGTAGATTGGGGGGAGCCTGTGACACCGGTGCAGGCTGGAATTGGATAGGGTGAGGGGCCGGGGACTGGCCCCCAGAGAAGTTTCCTGAACACGGGG
Organism: Acomys minous; assembly: GCF_964271855.1. Classification (NCBI taxonomy): domain Eukaryota; kingdom Metazoa; phylum Chordata; class Mammalia; order Rodentia; family Muridae; genus Acomys; species Acomys minous. The sequence continues at coordinate 126,239,637 of NC_140484.1, read as the reverse complement.
GGAGAGGGTTGCCCATGGCATCAACAGTGGAACGGCAGGTGTTGGCCCAATGACGACCTCTACAGCAATGAGGGCAGAGCGTAGTGGGGGGGGCGGGCCACAGGTCCCCGGAATCCAGTGGGTGGCGAACGACCGGTGGCTATCTAGCCTGTGAGGGTGGGCGATTACGCTCATTTGGGCAGGCGCAGGCAAAATGTCCCGATTGCCCACACCGGAAACAGGAGGCCCCGCTAGGGAAGGCTCCAACAGCCATAATGGCCTTGGTAAACTTATCAGTTAGGGGGTCAACCTCTCGGCAAAGCTGAATCATCTCATCAAGATCCCTGCCCTTGTATTTGTGTCTAAGAACTGCCTTACAGGCTGAGTTGGCATTTTCAAAGGCCAATTGTGTAAGAAATTTACTGTCTGTCTGGCCAGGACCAAGGGATCTTTCTGAAGCCTCCAGGAGGCATGCAGCAAAGTCGCTGAGGGGCTCCTGAGGTCCCTGAAGAATCTTGGTAATAGGGGACAGGGCGGAGCCCATGGAGGCAATAGTTCTCCAAGCAGCGAGGGCGGCAGAACTAGAATGGGAAAGTAAGGAGAAGGGGAGTGCACACTGTTTTTCATCAGTGGCATATTTGCCCTGGCCAAGGAGTTTGTCAAGAGACCATTTATGGGTCTCGCGATGTCCCTGCTGTACGTTTTTTCGGATAAGGTCACGGCAGCGATCAGCCCAGTCCGCCCTCCAAGAAAGGAACTGTCCTCGAGTGAGGACAGACTGTGCAGTGGTGATCCACTCGTTAGGCGTTAGATGGCCTCCATCTGCCAAATCATCAAGGAGGGAGAGTGTGAACGGCACATTAGGTCCGTAACTACGGACAACCGTGTTAAGTTTTTCTAGCTTTTTAAATTTGAGTTTATGATAAGCAGTGGGGGTAGGGTCAGGAGCCGTTCCACCACCTTTCTGTTCTCCCTCCGAACCTGAGGAATCATGCTCACTATCAGAATCTACAAGGGCCACGGACAACTGGGAAGGTGTAGGGGCAGGTGGCTCTCCCGAAGCAGCGCCTGAATCAGTGGCCTCAGTTTTCGCCCCGCTCAAGGTGGGCTGGCTCTGGGAACGGGTGATGGGGAAAATAAACGGGGCTGTGGAGGAAAGGCGCGTTGTTAAAAGCGAAAGCCGTTGTTGAAGTTGAAGAATCTGGGTCGCATGGGAGATCTGGTGTTGGAGATGGGCCTCCGTCTGGCAAAAGCAGTTTGGGAGGGAACAAGATGGCGGGAGCCGGGAGACAGGGTAGGGCTTAGCAAGGGGAGGGGGAAGAGTGAGCAAGGTAGAGGAGGAAAAGGTTGGCGCCGCGCAGAGGAGGCCATCATCAGAATGGTATCGAGCAGCCTCCTCCTCAAGGGTGGCGGCAGCATTCGGGTCCAAGGGCTCATCCGGGGCCTGAGAAAGGAAAATGGTGGAATGGTGGGGGGCGTGTGAAGGGGCGGCCGACAGAGGGGGAACAGGAGAGGCTGGCAGACTGGACCGGACAGAGGGTGCCTTTTTTGGGGGAAAAACAGGGGTACAAAGTGGTGAACACCCGTGTTCCATAGCGGAAATGGGGTCCTAATAGGCGGGAGGAAGCGACGGATAAAGACGGCGGGGGGAAGGGGAAGGGTTGGACGTGGGCGCAGGGGAAAGATTTTTTAAGGGCTCCGAGGATGTAAGAGGAACAGAATCGGGGGACATGTCAATGAGCGTAAGAGAGGAACCCTGCAAAAAAGAACAAGAAGGAACACGAGAAGGAAGGAGAGATTCACGCAGGCAGAGTTCAGCCACGGAGAGGAGTTGCCTCTGTCCACTTTCGTTTTCGCCAGACTCAATTATGTCCCGTATAAGGCCCCAATAAGAAAAAATACTGTTCGCCACCGCTGCATTACCATCTTTTTGGATAAGCGCATTAAGCTCTCGTCCCACCTTCTGCCACTTTTTAGAATGAATAGTAGGTTCATCAATCATGAACCAGGGACAGGTCTGGTCAATAAAAACAAAAAACTCAATCAAATGTTTCTTTTTTACCCTAATACCCCTCTCTCTGAGTATGTCCTTTAAGCCTCTTATGAACTTTGCTTCCTTGGACAGCGAATGGCCCATTCTTGAGATTTGCGAATGGATGACTCACCTAATGACGAGGCCGGCCAGGCGAGCTTGGCTGGTCATGAAAAATCCAGTGGACCAGTCCCTTAATCCGTTTGGGAAGAAATCCGTGCCTCAAGCCCCACGTTGGGCGCCACTCGACCAGGCCAGCTGGTCAGTTATTGGGGGGCCAAGGAGGGTCACAACCTGTGGATAAAAAATGGGCGAGAGGGAGGCAGGGCTCAGGGAAACCGTAGCTTGTCAAGAGCCGTTTATTGAGGGTAAGGGCAGGCTTTTTAAAACCTGCTTTAGGGAGGGCGAGGGTAAGCAAGGAGGGTAATGGAAAAGTACAGAATCTTCTGGGGTTGAGCCCCGGGAATATCTGCAGGGGGAGGGGTTTTCCTGGTTGAGGCAAAGCAGGATGTCTCTGTGGTTATCTCAGGATCGGATCGCTCTCTTCTCAGGGCTAAGCCGGATGCCTTGCATGCCTAGTGAGTGGCCAAGCAGGATGTTTGCTGCAGATGCTGAATGGGTGGGGGTCGGCCACAGGCCGTTTGGTCCCTGGCACTACAACTAATCAAAACCAGAGTTGTGCTACCAAGACCCAGTGAATATATGTACAAAACACTGTCATCTAAGGCTCAGGTAACACTGTAGAAGATGATACAGAAAAGTTTTAAGAGCCAGAAGATCATAGATTTAACTGTGAGATTGTGTCTTCTAGTAATATCTGAAGCTAAAGACATGAAATCTCAAAAGCATGACTGCTGAAATGTGAACTGAGCAAGAATGACACCTACAAACAGACCAGACTGGATGGAGAAAAGCCCATGAGGCCTCAACCTTACACAGAGAAAGCTGCAGGCAGGATAAGTTGTCTTCCCTAGAGAAGAGCACACCAACTAATGGTGATCAGCCCTGAAAGCATACATACAAATAACATTGTATGGATTTAAAAGTTTACATTTAGCAACATATATGTATGTACATGTATGCATGAAATAACAATTAGGGAAGCTTCATTTTGCAGAAGATGAAGACTATACAGAGATCAACAGATGTTCAAATAGAGAGAAAAGTGGCCATGCAGTGACCATTTCCAAGTGATACATCTATAACACAAACTCTGCATCGAACACTCAGGAAAAAAAGTCACAGAAGAGGGCAAAGTAATATTGAAAGAGCAGAAGATTGATGTAGAAATACTACATAGTATTTCTAGACATAACAGGGAAGCTACCACCCATGAAATCCCAACAGTATGGTTGCCTAAACAAGATCTTAATGATGATAGTATCAGTTGACAGAACAGTGTGGATAGGACAGAGACATTTCACAAGGAGTTGTTCATAGGGAAAGGGATACAGGCTATGAAGGAGCAAGAATCAATTTCCTGTGAAGATGAACTCTCTAACAGGTTACCTGGTTCCAAGTGTCACCTCTAAACATATGTGCATAAGAACAACACTGTGTATGTGTGTGTGCACTTGCACACACGTGCATAATAATAATAAATGACAGGTTATAAATGTGAGAGGGAGTTGGAGAGACAAAGGAGGAGTTGGAGTCATGGACAAAACGGTGGGAATCATGTAAATACAGAACTCATTTTTTAAATATATCTTATTAATTTAGTCATATTATATCTCAATCATTATCTCATCCCTTGTATCCTCCCGTTCCTCCCTCCCTCCTATTTTCCCCTTACTCCCTTCCCCTATGACTGTGACTGAGGGGGACCTCTCCCCCCTGTATATGCTCATAGAGTATCAAGTCCCTTCTTGGTAGCCTGCTATCCTTCCTCTGAGTGCCACCAGGCCTCCTCATCCAGGGGAGAACTCATGTATGAAATTCTCAAAAATACAATATTTAAATTAAAATACTTTCCTCTTAGTGTTGAATCAACAGAAGCTAAGTGGCAACTCCAATTATAAAGAGTATTAAACGCTGGTCTTAATTTCTTTTACACTGAACATTTGTAAACATTAGTGTTTGTACCCATTCCCAGAGAACATCTGAGTCTGTGCACTCTGTTTGCTAAAAGGTTATTTTACAAAAGCAGTAAGGATTAAAGGGAGAGAGAGAGAGAGGCAGGGAAAGGGGGCTAGAGCATTTTTGTAAATGGTGTAATCTTGACTGTTCGAGTCAGCCTAGATTGCCCTGAATGTTACTCACTCCTCCCCTATCTCCCCAGAATAGTTAGAAAAGGGTCTGTGCCCTTTTGCTCTCCCATGACTTCCTACATTTACTAGAAGTCAAGTACTTCTATATTAATACTTAACTTTTTATAATTATGTATCAATATGTTGAGTTTGATAGACTAGGTAGTTCATCAGAATTATTCATCAAAGCAAATGGATGATACAACATTAGATGCTTGGTAAAGTTTCATTAAACTGAATTGCCCTTAATTAAGAGCTTGGATCATTCACCAGCATAAGGAAACTGAGAAAACTGACAGACAGGGAATCTCAGAATAAGTTATCTCTGCTCTCCACTTAATAACTAATCCAGGAGTTTCTTTCAGCCAAAGACCATTTCTCTGAGCTTCATAATCTTACAGTAAAATGTTCAAATGTAGTGGATTTAAATGCCCTTAAGGGTCACAGTTCCTGGTGCATAAATGATGCCCAGGAGACACTTAAGACAATAAATTGATGGATATTTCTCTGAGGTCATGAGATCATTATAGCTATGAAATTATGTTGTAGATTCCATCCGAAACATCATTAAACTGAAGTGAGTCATAACTATAGATGTGTGGTTAAAATGTTGGAGGACTGTCATTGCTACCACTTTTATATAATCCTTTGTAATGGCTAATTCTGAGCAGAGAGAAGCAATGCAGAAGCCAAGTCTCATATTGGCTCATCAGCGACCTCTAGAGTTCTTTTTGTTTTGTTCAAGCATATAAGAATGAAAACATTTAGAATGTGTGCGTTAACTCTGGTAGGATCCTTCTCATTAAGTTCTCTCACGTGGAGAGAGCACAAATGATAGCAAAGATTTACACAGCACTGACATTGGGGCTTACTGGCTTTCCTTGAGTCTTATTTTCTGTCTTGTGTGCCAGGGCAGCTTTTAAATTAGCTCTATCTAGGTGTAGGCAAGGTTGACTGTGTAAGCTTGCTCTCCTGCACACTTTGAGAAATCTGAGTGACCCTGCCAATCTTTCTTGAGGAACGTTCTACAGTCTCTTACCTGCCACTCAGAACGTCACACACTTTAGTCCTCATTCTTGCACCATAATGTAATTTTGTAAGCATCCAAATATTCAGATTTTCATTCCCTATAGACTTTTAACTAGTGAAAAACAGACACCATCACTTGTGCCCATATCCTACTGCCTTGTATGCTTGCTTATCTTACAAAAATAGTTTGTAAAAAGAAAAGAAAAAGCAATCAAGTCACAGTAATGTGTACTTGAAAGCTGTGTCAAGTAAAACGTCAAAGAATACATGTGTATTTTGTGGGATATGCAAATCCTACTGTTACCAATTATTCATCTTGCTACACTCTGAGGAATGGAAGCTTCTTGTCTACCCCATATGTAGTGGCTGAGGAAGTTGTTCCTGGCATCTTGAAGAACTGAGAACATTACTGTAGGATAGTAGCAATCTCTTTGAGTATCTAAATGTATCCCTGGCTATAATCAGAATTTTGATGAGATAGAATACAGGGGTACTAGGAAAAACTGGAGAGTATAAACCATGAAAATGATTACAAACATCTGTTTACTCTGTAGGTACAGTAAAGGATATACATTTTGCACATTTCCTTACTACTATGAGTATTAATGGATTTAAAATATTTAGTTTTGGGGAATGGAGAAATGACTCAGTCCTCAGCACCTACATAGTTGTTCCCACAACCCCCTGCAACTCCAGTTTGATGGGATTTGACACTATCTTCTAGATTCCACATTCACCAGGAAAACACTTGCTGCATATACACACAGGCAAAACACCCCTACACATAAAACAAAAAGTACAATAGATAAATCTTATGTTGAATTTCCCTGAAATATGTGTTTTAGCTTAGAAACCGAAGTAACTTTGCATTCAATAAGGAATAGGGCATTAAGTATCTTTTAGTGGATTGAGATTGTCTCTACTCTTTTGCCTGTTCTTGGGACCCTTTCCTCCTGCTGGGTTGCCTCATCCAGCCTTGATATGAGAGTTTGTGCCTACTCGTATTGTAACTTATTGTTCTGTGTTCAGTTGATATCCCTGGAAGGCCTGCTCTTTTCTGAAGGGAAAAGGAGGAAGAGTGAATCTGAGGGAGAGGAGAGATGGAAGGGGAAAGACTGGGAGGGGTGGAGGGAGCGGAAATTGCAGTTGGGGTGTATAATCTATGAGAGAAGAACAAAGTTTGAAACGTAAAAGAAAATAAATATTTTAAAAAGTACAAGAAGCAGCCATACAGGGTCAAAAGCAGAGGAATGAACATACCAACAGTTATTAACATATATGTATATGGACTGCATGTTAACTGAGCTCTAGATTTCAAAGCCCACGTAAAGACTTTAAGTAGAATGATCCATACACGTTGCAAACTACTCATCATCAGTATTTATATAACTTTTACCCAAAAATTTTTGAGGGCTTAGATTTTTTTTCAAAATTATGATTATTATCTTCAGATCCTCTCCATGACAAAAACCATAGTTCCTTTTCCCAAGGAATTATCATGTCTTTGGTTCTTAACCTCATTGCTTGCTGCTCAGGTTCAGCAGGCAAGGTGCCTAGCTTCGCTTGTCCTTTAAACGTGGACATTTACTTCTCTCTATCCACTACAAAATTACTGTCAAACTAGTTGCTCCAGAACCCAAGTTTAAATGTTTTTCTTCTTGCTTTAAATCTTTCCAGTTCCCTTGACAGCCTATTGAACATAAATCTCTTAATTTAAGACAAAAGCTGTTTATAATTCAAATATTTTTCAATCCTCCACAATGTCAAATATGTATGCTTACTTCAATCCAAAACTCAATAGCAACAAAACTACACTATCTCCTTGCTATGTTGTAACCTCTTGCCTTTGAGCATTTTGAATCCATAGTCCACAATATCCTCACATTTCTCTCTTTTCCTTGCTATCCTTTTATTTTTCAAAGGACAGTCCTTCCCAGCACCATCATCTCCCCATTCCCAAACATAAAGGGATTCGTCCTGTGCTTTCTTTCGTCTCTCAGTATGTTCTGAGGACACAAGGTTATATAGTTGTCACATATTCCTTTTTTTTAGAGTTAAGTGGTTTCTGTGAGACTTGATACAATGGTTTTCGGTTACTCTTTTTCAGGAAAAAAAATAAAATTCTTAGCTTGACATATAAAGTCCTTCAGTTCTTATAGTTTTTCAGTGTCATTTTCTAAGAAGCCCCCAATATTATGCCTCACTGTCCAGCTTTCAGTTCTCTGTTTCTATTTTTCTTGAATAGTGTGTATCTGATGTGCATGTTGCCAGTGGACAGGGTCTAGGTTAGCTGTTACCAGGTTCTACACAACTAATTCAAGAATAAAATAAAGGCACAGACAGATTGAAAAATAGCAAGAGTAGTTTATCTCAAGCAAAGTGATTGGACGAATCAGAACCAAATACACTGTCAAGAGTGACAGCAAGCCACAATAGTAAGAACACTCAAGGCTCATGTTATTGTTCAGGGCTATCTTTGATGGGCTTCGGGAGAAGGAGTAGACAGGTTACTAGTGGAATTATTTGGGTTTGTCTTTACTTTCATTGACAGTTTTAGATTATATAAGCCTCTGACCACTATGTATGAATCTCGCTATAATGTATATAATTTGAGTCATATGCACATCAAGTTATCTACAGTCATAAAATGGTTAATATAGATTCTTCCATAAAGAATTCAGCTTTCCTCTTGGAGCAATATTCCCAAAACTGTTCAAATTCAACTGCCACCCCACCCAGACACACAAGGGTCTGCTTCAATAGAATCTGTGATGACTGTAAAGGAAAAGAGAAACTTTTTCAACTGTTTACACATATAAACGTACGCTGATTGATTCAAGTGAAAGTCCCAGATTTCCAACAGAATGCTAGATGTATTGTTAGGAAAGGGTGCCTGCCTAGCCCAAATCAAGTGGAGCTGCAGCTGGCTAAGCTACTCCCCCTGCTTACCTGCCTGCAGCATCCCTCACTTCCTTTAGAAACACCGTTTTCTGATACTTTTTCACCAAGCTGTTAAGATTCTAATCAGAAGCCTACAAAGAGCCATTCCCCTGTCGTACTCTAAGCCAAGCTCCTTCCCATCAAGTATGTATGCTGTCACATGTCAGTGTCCGGCTCACAGAACTTTAACCACGTCAAAGGAAATGGATGCCAGAATCTACAGTAGCTTTTCTAAGCATGCCTTAGCTCTAGAGCCCAGAGATTAACAACATAGACATCCGAGACTTAGAATATAACTTTACTCTTCTCTACAGAATAGTTCAACCATGTTTATAATTTAGATTAAGTGTATATCATATAATGGTGTCTTTAGAATAAATAAGATGTTATACTAAGCAGTAGTCCGTGCATCTGACATACTCTAAATTGGATGGTGTTTGGTTACGTCACAGGAAGAATAAAAGGCTGCGTGAGCTGCAGGACACAGCTATGCACCGGTATCCACATGCCAAAGGCCAGAAAAGGGGAAAGGCACCTGTTCAAGAGTAACATGCCCCATGTGGTAAGAGTGTGTGTCATATGAACCAGCAGTACGTACAGAGTGCCAAGTGGACACAAGAGGAAAGGAACCTCCGTGAGTGTTGATATGTGCAGAAAGCCTCATGCTGCCCCACACGAAGCTGGAGGGCGGCCACAAGATGAGTGAACCTCCATGGCTGATAATGCCAGCATTCCAAATGCTTCCATAATGGAGCGCTTCAAAATTAGAGTGAGGTAACCCAGACTCAGAAAGATACGCATGGTATATACTCACTCATTAGTGAATATTGGCCCAACATAGATGTCCTCTGAGAGAATCCACCCAGCAGGGGATTGGGATAGATGCTGGGAATCACAGCCATACTCTGGGCTAAGCGCTGAGAGTTGTATGGAAGAGTTAGGAGATGGAAGGACCTGGAGGGGTCCGAAGCTCCACAGGGAGACCATCAAGGCTGGTGGATCGGGACTCGGGGGCCGGGGGGGGGGCAGGTTGCACAAACTGTTGCATCAACCAAGGACAGGGCATGCAGTAAATCTAGACCACCTATTCAGATCTAGCCAATGGACAGCTCATTCTCCATGGTTGTGGGGAGAGCTTGGACTGTCTATGACATGAACTCTGGTGCCCCTGTTTTGATCACTTCCCCTTGGTGGGGAGTCTGGGCAGGCACACAGAGGAAAGGGATGCAGGCTATCCAGATGAGACCTGATATGCTGTGGTCATATGGTAGGGGATGAAGTCCCCTTCTGTCTAAGGGAGGGGAATAGAGTGGAAGAGGGAGGGAGGTTGGGAACGGGATTATACAATTGAGGGGACAATCGTGAGGTAACCTGAATAATTACAATAAATTAACATTTTAAAATTGAAAAAAAATTAGCTGCTTTTCAAATTTCCTTCTACTCTTGCTTGTCGTTTTGGGTAACCTACCAAATTTCCAGCATTCCGGTTGCTATGGTGACTTCTCCATTCCTTTGACAGCAGCAGGCTTTTACACCTCTCATCAGAAAGGTGGACAGGAAGGTAATTTAGTCAAAGAATATTGTTTTGTTGAATTGCGTCTTAGAACAAAGTGATCAGTCTTGCCCACAATATCTACTATTTTTATTTCCTGTTGATTTTTTCCTATTTTTTTTATTTAAAAAATATTTAGCAAGCTCTGAAGACTCTTACCCAATTGTAGATATCCCCAGAGTCAACCACTAGGATATTGTTTTTATCTTCCCACTTTCTACTATCTTTTTCTTCTCCCTTCCATCTGTAGTTGCAGCCCTTATGAATTAATAGGACTTAGCTTTTTATTGATCACTTGCCATTTTCAGAGCTCTGTAGATCTGTCCTGTCCTGATTTTTTATTGCTATGGCAGCAATAAAAAGGTTAGAAATGAAGAAAAATATAACACAGAGACATACACTCAAACCTGTGTCTACATCCAGAATCTATTGTTACTTTGAAATATTGATCTTTCAGAATAACTGGAAATGGCCTGAAATAACGCATTAGAGAAGGCAGCCCACGCAGAGTCCATGAAAGAACTATGAAAAATGAATTGTTTCTTTCCCATTCCTAAGGCGCTGGGTGGTGTGGAAGATGACAAAGAACAATGTCAGGATCCCATCAGCCTTGCTAGGAGGTGCTGAGTCAGCTGCTTCCTCAGAGTGGCTCAGAAGCTATTTTCCTAAAGATAAAGCTCTGACACTCCCACATCTGTAGAGAAACATACTCAGCATAGAACCTGGTATGAACAGTAAAATCAAGCATTACTCTAATATATATATAATTTCCCACTTTCAATATTGTTCATACTAGATAGTGAACCTTTTGGACACCAAACAAAGTGATTTGTTACTAATTTTAATGTACAAATAACTGAAGTGAACTCCGTGTGCTGTGACCCAGATACCGTCGTGTCTGCCTTTCATATGTCACAACATCTTTGGCACCTGAGGTAATACTGATTCCTTTCTGAAATTCAGGAATATCTATTTGAGGTCTTCCGGGTAGCAATCTTGCCCTCTTTATAAGTTTTCCAACACCCAGACTACTTTAGTTTATACAGGGTCTCATTATGTAGCCCAGGTTAGGTTCTGCCTTGGCTTCCAAGTGCTGGGACTGCAGGTGAAAGCCATCATACCTTCCTCACACAAAATCTTTGACATGTTCTAAAGCTTATGGAACAGATATTTAGAGGACTGCTGTTCTGCCCACCATATCTCAGCTCCTTGAAAAATGTCTCTGATCTCCCATGCCTTACCTTACATGCCAACAATGTGTAAGTTATTTTTAATTTACCTTGCTTCCATGTGATACTAGTCTCTTTTCAATTTGCCTTCATTACATGTTATGAGAATTGACATTAAATTTTCATTATAACAATACTTATCTAAGACCAAGGCTTTTTGGTTTTGGTTTTTTGATTAAATGTTAGCTATTACTCTTGCATGGATAATACCTTAATTTACTTTTGTTAATGTCTACATTTTTTTACTTTAAAGTGGACTGTCAATTTAAACAATTTGTGAAGCTATTTAAGTGCTGAATCCCAGGTACTTTTGATGCTTTCAATCACTTGCTATCATCTTACCCACAGACAGTTATAGAATTTTTATGCCTGATCTTCATAGCCTCTGAGGCCTCAAAACAATCTACATACTCATATTTTATCAACTTACCTAAATATGATCAAATCATAAAATTAAAATGCCAGTAAAACTGCATGAATCAGACTTTTCTGGACAATGCTTTCACTTGCAAAAAAATTAAGTAAGTTTTTAGGAAATTATCTCTGTGTGTCAAGAGTTCAGAGTGTTTGGTCATCAGTCAGTGCATATTACCAAATAGACAGAGTCTGATGACAATTGAACAAGGTAGTGAAATGGAAGCCCTTTAAGATTGCAGCACTTTTGCTCTCATCTTTTTATAAGTGGAAAACACAAAGTCAAAAAAGAAAGGTTATTTTCTCAAAGTCAGTCAACTGATGGATTACAAACAAACATTGGAACCTGGTTCTTCTCGATCCTTGGCCTATCCAATAAAATTAAATTTTCACACACACACACACACACACACACACACACACACACACACACACACACACACAAAACTACTACCCTGGTCTCTATACGTCTTTATCACAACAAAATATTCCTTCCAAATCACTATTGAAAAACATGCCTGAGAAAATTCTAAGATTCTCTCCCTAATGTATGGTGTTCGATTATTCACCAAGTTGTTGACATTCAATCTATTGTTGATTAAATAAAAAATACACGAGGGATCCTTGCAACACAGCATGAAATTGCATCTGCCTCCGGTGAAATAATTGACTGAATGACAAAGTTTTCAACATAATCCGGTTAAACCAAAATTAAACCTTACAGGTATTGGCCTTGCTACTTTTCTTGCTATATTGAAAGCCAGCCAAGTTAGTCAATGCCTTTTTCCTACTTCTTCAACATGTTTCTAAATTGATAAGTACACACTGCATTTGGCTGGATAATTATACAAATTTTACTTAGACAAATTGTAATGAAACCAAAGTCAGTCTCCTGAGTTATGAAGTTCAGCTTTACATTTATCCTTGAGGGATATAACATTAAAAAGCATATATCTGCATCAAAATCTATCTAAATATTAGATATCTATTTATTTATGTTAAAGCCTTTATTTTCCTTTTACACTATCACTGCACATTAGACATTGCATAAAAGTTGTTTATTCTCTCTCACAAAAAATATCTCATCGCCTACAAATTATTACAACATAAGGCAAACAGTTTCACAATAACCTAATTTTACAATCTACTTTAGATATCATTTACCTTAATGTTTCTCAATCTTGTCTATTCAGATTCCCAATGACCTTTTAGTTAGCAACAATATTGGTAGAATAATTTTCAAAATTCTTGAAAGACATAAACCTGCTTTCGTCAATATCCAGCACATAGCAAAGGGATCACTACAAACTTCTACTTATAGCAGCAAAATGTAAAACTAATGTTAAGAATGGTACAAATTTAAATATTTGTTAATCAGTGAATTCAATAATATTGGAACATTTACACAAAATGTAGAGTTGAGTTAAAAAAGAGGTTAAAATATAGCCTTAGTAAAGTAAAAGATTGTGAGTGTCTACCCCACATAAAATCATCATTTTCGGCAGGGGTGATAGCTCAAATGAAGTGCTTGGTATGCAAACAAGGGGACCTGAATTTGAATCCACAGAGGCCATGTTTAAAAAAAAAAAAAAGCAGGTGTGGCAGTAATCTGTCATAAAATCAACTAAAAATTCATATGAGAAAATATTTAAAATTATATCATAGAAAAATATATTCATATAAACTATTACCAGAAGTCTAGAGAAGAAGGTAAACCAACCAATGAAAAGATGCTCAAGATTCATAAAAAGGGTCTTTTGTTTCTTCAATTAACAGTTTTTATTAACATATAATTATATCATTTCCTTTTTTTCCTCAAACTTTTCCCATGACTCTGCCCAAATTCCTAGCCTGTTCTCTCTAATTAGCATAGATGATTGATAGATAAATGGTTGATAGATAGATAGAGATAGATAGATAGATAGATAGATAGATAGATAGATAGATATGCATAAAACCTAGATACTTATACATATAGGCACAACCTGCTGAGTATTTTTCATGCCTTATGGACATGACTTCAGGGCTGACCATGTGGCCCTGGCTAATAAATTAGGGAGGCCTCCATGGGGAGAAGACTGCTCCTCCCAGTTTCAGCATTCTTTGTTGCTTGTAGTTTATATGAAGGTGGGGCCTCATGACTTTCAGTCCTTTCATGTTAGCATAGTTATCTATGTTGTCATCTCTAGATCTTGTTTAGACAGCCATATTGCTGAGACATCATGGGTGTAGAGTCCCCATTCTTTCTAAGAGATAGTCTCACCACAGACTTCCTAATTCTCTGGCTCTTTCTGCTCCTTCTTCTGCAATGTTCCCTAGGCTTTAGTTTGCAGGAGTTTTCTTGCTGATGAATCCACTGGGGTTGGAACCCCTAGGTCAGTTGTTCTTTTCATTTTGACCAGCTGTGGTTTTCGGTAACAGTGTTTATCTGTTGCAAAGAGAAGCTTCTTTGGTGAGGGTTGGGAACCTAACTTATTTGGAGGTATAAGGATAGCTATTTATAATGCAGTTAGGAATTATGCTGGTTTAGTGAGGTAGCAGCTGTGGGTTCTCCTTCAATATCCACGACCTCATTATCTTCAGGGAGCTGGCTAAGTTTTCCATATGAGACATGATTTCCTTCCTGCTGAGTGGACCTGAAGTCCAATTAGATAACTGCTGATAACCACCAAGATGTGAGTGCCAGGGTTACACCTTTAGGCATATTTTTGCCATTATGAATCTTGTTCTGGTTCACGGGTTTCAAAACTGGCTAGGAGTATTGTTTGCTTACCTCCATTGGTAGCTTAAATAACACCTCCTGCTTCCATGGAGGCTAGTTCTTTAGATAGAAGGCATGTCAGATACAGCTCTCCACTGGGTTTCTGACAGTCCTGTGTTCTAAGTTCACAGACTCTTCTGAAATAGGTACTTACCTTTAATATGAGAGGCAAACAGGAGCAATAGCAATAGCCTGTATTGTTAAAAAGTACTGTAGACTCCCCTGATCAACAATCAGACAAGGATTTTCTCTTGCCTAGTACCAGGAATTTTACTAGGTAGTCTATGGCTCTTGGATGGAGCACTGTCAGTTCAAGTAGCACAACTGCATTTTGACTATGTATGTATACATACACTTATAAATTACATGTTAATTTATTATATTTTATTAATGTATTCAGATTAAAACTCAATTGCCATCCCATCACTTGTATCCTCCCATTCCTCCCTCCCTCCAGCTTTCACCCTATTCCCCTCCCCTAGGTCTATGACCGAGGGGGACCTCCTCCCTGTCTATATGGTCATAGGCTATCAAGTCTCATCTTGCATATTCTTTCTTTGAGTGCCCTCGGGTCTCACTACCCAGTGGGGGTGTTCAAATATGGGCCACCAGAGTTCATGTCAGAGCTAATATGATTGTTTGCGGCCTTTCATGAAGAAATATTATAGAAAAATAAATACAATAAAAATACATGAGATTCAACTTCACTCACAATAATAGATAGGAAACAGATGTTAATTCCTGTCAATTCAACAAAATCCAACAGTTCCAATATTGTATTATTAGTACTACCGAAACATAAAAGGTTATGAAAATCTTGTGTAAAGTAAGTTAAAAACAGCTCTCAGAATTACACATCCCTTTACCTTGGGTCTGGCAGTTCACTTCACTAAAATCCTCTTAAATATATACCTGTCACAAACAAATTGATATCTTAGGGAGTATTTATTGGATCACCACTTGTGAAAACAATGACCAATCTTGCAAATAATGCAGCACCTAATAAAAGGTTAAATCCATCCTCCTCCTTCTCCCACAGGCAAACAACCAGACATACAACTCCACTCCTTATCTTAAATCACAAGCTTTGAAGTTTTAAAGCCCTTGGTGGCCACTGGGTACTAGATGCTTAATGACATCTTTCAGCCTTTGCATGTCCAGTTTTGTCACCTTACATGTTTAATCCCCTACTTTTTAAACCCTCTATATAACTTCTATTGACCCTGATCAGATACCATCTCTCCTGATATGCCTTTCATGACAACATAAACAGAAAATCCATTAGCTTTCCACAGAAAAGTTACTGATAAAATGAGCATAAAAGCTTCTCTGTCTATATCCACCTGACCATTCATTTAAAGTGCATACAAAAAGCAATAATAGTATGAAAACAATCCACAATTTTATTTATCTCTTGAAAAATATGAAAGAGACAAATCCTGGCTAAATAATATTTCATAAAACTTTTTAAGGCTATGTAATAAAATGAACTAAGTTCAAAAGACAAGGAATAAACAGAGTAGTAGGTTGTTACCTTCTTCTGCCTATCTTACACATTCTAATACAAAGCAAATAAAATATTTTAAATATCTTTCCAAATTCTCCATCTTCATCACTTAATCTCCCAAAATAGTCCTTCAGGTATGTACTGGCTAGGTTTATGTCAACTTGACACAAGCTAGAGTCATTAGAGAGGCAGAGCCTCAATTGAGAAAACGCCTCAATAGGATCAGTCTTTAGGCAACCCTGCAGGACATTGTTAAAAATTAAGGATTGATGTAGGAGGGCCCATCCCACTATGGTCCTGGTGGTCCTGGCCTCTAAAACAAAGCAGGCTGAGCAAGTCATATGGAGCAAGCCAGTAAGCAGCACCCCTCTAATGCTCCTGCATCAGTTATAGCCTCACAGTGCCATCCCTGCTTGAGTCCCGATCCTTACTACTTTTGTTGGTGAACTATTACATAAAACTGTGGATGAAAATAAACCCTTTCATCCCCAAGTTGCCTTTGGTCATGGTGTGTTATTGCAACAATGTAACCCTAACTAAGACAATGTATGAAAATCATTCTTATTTTCTTTTATTTCCTTATTGATGCTGTTAAAGTGCCATCAACTCTCTTCTATTCATGTCCAAAGAAGTTTTCTACATTTTACTGCAAGTAGTAGAGATTTGTGTCCAGAGCCAGGCAATAGCCAAAGCTTTAGAGTTAGCAACGGGAGGAAAGATATACAACACTTGCATAGTC
Source organism: Acomys minous (assembly GCF_964271855.1). Classification (NCBI taxonomy): domain Eukaryota; kingdom Metazoa; phylum Chordata; class Mammalia; order Rodentia; family Muridae; genus Acomys; species Acomys minous. The sequence goes on along the minus strand of NC_140484.1, from coordinate 126,223,206 downwards.
ACATCCCCTTCCCAAACTGATTCTGTTAAGCAATTATTTATAAACCTTCCTTAAGAATTTTTAAAGTACTTGACATAGAAATGTCAGGGGATATTAGTCATATTTAAATGTTTTTTTCTTAAATCTTTTTTTCCAATATTAAAATTGCCTCTTTTTCATTTGTTAGTGACTTGCATACTGAAAATCAATCCATTTTTTATACACTGGTAAATCTTTAGAATTTTTTCTACTGAATCATACCAAAAAGAAAGCATGTCATGTTCATTTATGAGGCATATATTTTCTTTGAATGCTCAGTATTCTGTATATTGAGGAAGAAAGAAGAATATATTAATTCCTATTAGTTACTAGATAAATAAGAGCAAAAACGTAACAATATGGAAAGAAGGGAACATTACCCCTGTTTTAACTGGATATGGCAATGGATGCCTTTTATTAACATAAATGTTTCAGGACAAAATGCACTAACATAATTATTCTCAAGAATGCATATTCAATATAAGCAACATAGGAAAAGAAAACAACCTACTTTTCAGTAATGATCCCTCTTATATTTATATTTTAAAATACCTTTGTGTTCATTATGTCTGAGATTATGCCAGCAAAACTGGGCACTAGTGTTGTAATGATCTGTGAGTTGCACAGATGGTGCTGAAACATACAGAACTGAAAGGAAGAACAAGTTAGTGAATCCAGCCATTCAAATTATGAGCTACTTCTGACAATAAAGCTCTTACAGCATAGTCTGATGCTGTTTCTTTTTCTCTTGAGTAAATTAACTTTGACATAAATGCTTACCAGAAACCTCACTTCATGCCAGTCTTAATTGTCTGTCATTCTGTTACAAATAGTATTTCTTATACAGAAAAATCCAAACCAGTTCAGATGCAGCTGGATCTTACTGTGAACGTGTAGCAGACTGAATTGTAAGGCACACCACTGGGCACTGTGTTGGCCATTTATACTGCCATTCATTGGTTAACAATGAGAATAATGCTGAGAAATGTACCACTAGGCAATTTCTATGACATGCTAGCATCCCATAGTGTATTTACTCAAATCTTATAACTACTCCATACCTTAGCTATTGCTCCTAGGCTACAAATATCATGCTACTATGCTGAAAAGTCAGGCAATTATAATGCAATGGCAACTATTAGCGTACCTAACAGCATCTATCAGTGTAAAGTAATGGAACGTATAAAAAATGAGAACAGCAGAATGAAACTTATTATTTCATATGCTAACTGAAGAGTTAGTGAAAAAAGAAAAGGAAAAGCATCACCCAAACAGAATGGGTATAGGAAAAATTACACAAAGGATGAGAAATGTGGCTCAGGGACGGGCATGACAGCGCACATCTGTAATCCCAGCACTCAGGAGGCAGAGGCAGGCGGATCGCTGTGAGTTCGAGGCCAGCCTGGTCTACAAAGCGAGTCCAGGACAGCCAAGAATACATAGAGAAACCCTGTCTTGAGAAGAAAGAAAGAAAGAAAGAAAGAAAGAAAGAAAGAAAGAAAGAAAGAAAGAAAATGTGGCTCGCTCTTGTAGGGGGTTTCACAAGAAAGGACCTTGTAAAAGCGAGCATTGCTCTGGGAGGGCCAGTCAATAAACAGAATGTGAAGAACATTGCCCTACACGATGATGGACTTCATGTGTGGCTGCTTAGGCCATAGAAACTTGATTTAAACACGGTTTTCTTTCTTAAATAAATTAATGTTATCTTGGGATGCTGCTTTTTTAACTATTATATTATTATAAGAGTTATAAACTCTTAATATTTTAACTTTTTAATTCCTCTAATCACTCTTAGCTTTAAAACACACTATAAAGCCGCATAGTTTTAAAATATTTATTCCTTCTCGTTTTTAGACCTTATTTAGTTTTCCTTTCTTATTTTTTAAAAATGTTTTAATTGAAAGAGAATTACATCACTCTTCCCCCTCCCTTTCCTCTCTCCAGGCCTCTCCAAGCGGCTTTCATTCAATTCCTTCCCACACACCTCCTACTCAAGTTGACATCCTGTTTTCTTTTATTATATTTGTTATGTGTACGGGGAGCACACAAATATGTAAAGACACAACCTGCTTGTCAGTCGAGAGCCCAGGCTCTGCTTCTTCCCTTAGGGGCGTCCAGGCAACAGCACTTACAGGTGCGGGAGCTGAAGGAACTTAGCTTAGCTTGGCAGGTGGCTGGGTGTGCGGGATCCCAGTCTCGCGGGTGAATACCCAGAGAGAGAGAAAGCGTTCCTCAAGGTGGTTTTCAGTGAAAAGGCTTTTTTAGTATTACAGCCATTTTAGCTTGGAGCTATCTCAGTGATACAGCGGCACAGTCCTTCCAGTGATACAGCAGCTATTTATTCGGGGAAGTAAGAACTATATAAGCCTTTGGGGAAAGTGGGTAGGGATTTTCGGGCGAGTGGGCACCATTGGCTGAGGCTGAGGTGCTGGGAATGCTTCATTTGCATTGAGAGGAATTCCAAGTCCTAGGCTGTGTGGCAGCTTCAAGAATTCTGAAAGGGGTGGGGTCATAGGGCTAAGTGCACAGGGGCATGCAGGCACAGAACAGAGAGGGCGTAGGCTTTATTCCTGCAGGTCCCATGAATGGACACATCTCTACTCCATGCCAGTTTCCCAGGTGACACCGTCCACACCTGCTGAGTCCTTTCATGTTGTTTGCATTTATATGGATTCAGGGCAGACCAATCTGCACTGGACCAACAATCTGGAGGCTCATGCCTGGAAGAGGTTAACTCTTCTCCCGCCAGCCTATATTTGCCTGTAGTTCTTTGTCTAACGATGAGACCCCATGAAATCCATGTTAACACGCCCATCGATACCGCCATTGTTCTGGTCAATAGCAGGAGACAGTGCTTCACAGCCGACTTCATGGTATGCTGGCTCTTGCGACCTTTCCACCCATCTTCCAGGGTGTTCCAGAAGATGTAGGAGCTATGACGTAGATGAATAGCCTGGGGATGAGGTCTTCATACTAATTCTTCTTTTCATATCTCAGATCTTGACCTTACACAAATGTTAATCCTGTTCTCAAAGTTCTAGGTTTTTTTGTTTTAACTAGATTTGCTTCTTTTTAAGACACATGTGAAAATGAAAACTGTTGGAGTAAATATATACAATTACAGATTGCTTTTCCCAATATGTTGAAGGGAATAGCTGTATAATAGTTTTCTGCTGTTGTATAACAAATTACTACAAACACAGTGCCTTTAAGCAACGCTTGCTTATTTTGTGTTCTTATTCATTAATCACAAGCCCAGGCACACTGAGTAGATCTTAGCTCAAGATCTTGGAGTTTAAAACCTAAGTGTTGGCAGCACAGAGGTTGTATCCGAGTATGGACCCTTTTCACAAGCCCTTTCTGTGTTAGCAAACTGGCTGCCATGTGAGTTGAGCCATATCAATCTGACTAAAAATTGGTCTGATATGAAATAATGATCATCGTCAAGCCCAAGCAGCAATCTTGACTAAAGATGAGTAGAAACTGATGATAGTGTTTTACTAAAAGGTTTTCATAATTTTTTGTTCCTGATAGGAACTGGTTGTCAGTTATCTGTTTTGGCCTATTCTAAGAAATACAAGTTGAATAATTCAGATAAACAAGTTAAAAGCACATTAATTAAATCTCTGTATTTGAAGTAGCATTTGAATCCTCTCTTAGAATCCATTTGTCTCTATTTCAATTTTCCTGAACAAAATGTTCATCCACTTTAATGAATGTAAGCCTTTGAACTCCTTCTAATTTGCCCTAGATTTTTTTTAATGCATCATTAAAATCAGAGAATCAGAATAGAGAGATTTGAGATACTACACCTCCATACCAGTTTTCAGAAAATGAATTTCAACATAGGAGGAAAAATGAGGTAATAGAACCATAGAAATATCATCTAAAACCCCAGATCTTTCATCAGAATAGGAGCCCCAAGGAGATAATTACAGTCTTGCTTGAGATAGATCTAATTAGACATGGGCATGAGGTATACAATGGCTGGAAACAAGGACACTACAATTTTCAAGATATGAGTTTAAAACTGAGCAGAATATGATGGGCCACTTCACTTCTTTCTTCCCTGCAGATGTATAACTGGAATTTTACAACTCATATATAATAGCATCAGAAAGGCCAAGAGTCAAGGAAGAAAGACTCTATGGTACCTCGAAATGAAACATACTGAATAAATCTTAAACAAAGGAGAATGACAGATAACACATGTGTGAGTTTTTTTTTGGGGGGGCTGTATAATAAATTGTCACACATCTAGTGGATTGCAACAATGTCTGCCTGTGTGTTAGTTCACTGTTTCTGTGTCTCTGAAATCTGGAAAATGAGTTCTTTTGTCTTGTGTATAATAGACTCCTCCAGGTTTGAAGTCTGATCTGTAGCTTAGAACATTCCTACCACTTCATTTGCATTGTTGAAATATTTCAGTCAGTTCCATCTTCCCCCAAGCCATCAGCAAGCAATTTCTCTTGGTTCCTACATAATGTCAAGAAGTCATATAACCAACTCACAAAAATGACAGTGAAATCGTTCAGCAGCAAAAGGGCCAAGTAATCTTTTAAGGAACCTAATATAAGGAAATGACTATTCTATCATTTTCACAGGTTCTAACCACACTCATGAGGAGAGATGCTCTATGTATTTAGAAAAGAGTATTATGGAAACATCCTATATGTTTGATTTCATTTCTTTAAAGCATACAAGAAAAGGAAGCAGGGACAGTAAGCTCTTCTCCATCCCTAATGTTTTCCTATCCTGTCTTTTCTTTTTCTTTCACCAAATGGTTTAAGTCCTGAAAATAGTAAGTAACCATACGTGTTTTTTTTAATTCCATCACATTATTGGTAGAAACTCAGATCTGCTCTGTATTTTAGCCACAGTGAATCACAATGATCCTTCAGTCTGTATTTTGTCCAGGGTTAATGATACCATTTCAAAATTGCAAAACTAATTGGATTTTAGTATTATCATTGCAAAGAAATGTTAAATACATAAAGTATAGTTTTAGTTAGCTTTTTGGGAGGAACTTCCTACAATGCTTCTTTGTGAAGAAACATTATTTATATCTCATTTGCCAGTATAATCCCTAACTACATTCTAACTATTTGTCCTTATAACCAATGGTAAGTGTAGTTCTCACCCTCACCAAAGAAGCTTCTCTTTGCAACAAAGAGAGACAGTCACAAAATTAAATTAATTAATTAATTAATTAAAAGAAAAGAAAATGTAGCTGAGCGGGATGGAGCATGCTTTTAACCTCAGCACCCAGTGAGGCAAAAGCAGGCAGATTGCTGCCATCCTGAGGCTGCACAGAGAGTCCAGGACAGCCAAGGTTACAAAATGAATTCCAAAAGAAGAAGAGGAAGAGGAAGGATGAGGAGGAGAAGCAGAAGGAGAGAGAAAAAAGGAAAGAGAGAAAGAAAGAAAGAAAGAAAGAAAGAAAGAAAGAAAGAAAGAAAGAAAGAAAGATGTGGAGCCTCAATAGATGCATCTACAAAACAACGTCCCCACCTAAGGCTCAGGAAACATCTCAGAAGATGGGGCAAAGAGCCTATAAGAGCCAGAGGACCAGGGAGTTTGCTGTGAGATTGCATCTTTGAGGAATGTCAGAAGCTACACTGATAAAAAATCTTACCAACAAAACAATATTGTTTGGCTGAACAATAACAGTTATGAACATGCTATCTTAGAACAGGAAAAGCCTAAGAGGCCTAAACCCTCCATGAAGAACTATAGGCAACTAAGCTGAGGGTACAATAAGTAATCTTCTCCAGAGAATAGCACACCAATTGGTCATCCAATACCAAATGGCCAGCCCTAAAAATATACATAAAAATAACATTACACAGACTGATCATGGTATATTTATGTACTTTGCACAAAAATTAGTGCAGAAAGGGGCCATAAAATTTAAAAACAGTAAAGAAATATAAATATAATAGTTTGGAGGGAAAAGGTGAAAGCATAAATGTTGTAATTATGTTATAATTTTGTAATGTAAAAACAATTTTAAAATGAAAATAAATATAAGTCAATACATTAAAAATAAAATAAAACTTAATAAAGAAGTCATCAGCTTAATAACTAATTAAATTGTTATAGCATCATGTTGAATAAATTTTTTCTAACAATAATTGTAATGATGTTTTCATTGTGACTGAACAAAGTATTTTCCCAGCTGCTTACCCAAGTCAAAACGTCATTCTGTACTTCTCCTCTTAGCACTTTGCCTCACCACTTTATATTATTTTTCTTGATCACTAGGCTTGGCACATGCTATTTTCCTTCCACATGTTATATGACTTCCTTGTTTTTCAGTATTTGTCTTCTCTGTGATGTGAACACAATAATCATTTTGTTCAATTCAATGTCTCGTCTTCAATTAAATATTGCTTTTACAACAGGACAGGTCGCCAGAGTCATCTCACCCCTATAGGAGCAATGTCAATGGGACTACCCAGTTCTTTCTGCCTTCATACTGAGGAAATAAGACGTATACTAAGCCTGCCAGTTGCTCTAAAGCTACAGATTCCCCGGGCTCACTGCTGAAATTCAGCAAGTCTGAAGTGAAGTGCAGCAGTCATTTTTACTAATAGAATAGCATGTAAATTGGAAATCTCACTGCTTGTTAAAATAAACCATATCAGTTTAGCTTATGAATCAGAAAATAAACAGTATTGTGTTCCAAGCATCAGCAAGCACCATCCGTTTGTGACAGAGTTATTCCTCTTTCGTATGTCCAAAACATTAACCATTATCATCTTCTGTGCCGTATTTTCGCCAACAAAACAGATAACTCATGTTTTTCCACAGCTGGAGGAGTAGTTTTAAATGATTGAATAAGAGACAGCATTATCCATATTATTTAAAAGCCACAATGATTTATATGCTTTCTAAATTCCTATTTTCAACTTTTATCTATTCTCCCGTTAGTCACTAAGCTGCATTCACACTGGCTTTCAGCCTTTCCACAAGGCTTGTGTCCCTGATCTAAGTCTAGAACGGCCTTCCTTGGATCTTGGCATCCTTTGGCTCCATTTGCCCTCAAGTCTCAGCTATACTTTGGCTTCCTTAGAAAGGTCCATGCCCAAAAAGTAGCTTCCTCCCTCCCTCTCCGGTACTTCCACTAAAATTTCATGGATAGTTTTAAAAATAAGCCAAAGTCCTCTCCCTAACATGTGTGTTCATTTTGTCTCCTCTCAGTAAAACGTAAACTATCTGTAATAAATAAAAGACTTGGCTGTCTTCACCATTCAGATCTCAGGGTACCAGTGCTTCAAACAATTTCTACTCTGGTGTTGGCATTCAAAAAAAAGAAACAAAGATGAAAACACAAAGAAAAAGAAAATTTTATTCAATGAACAAACAAAACCAGACTGGAACGAAGCAAACAGAGAGAAAGAAAAAAAAACTCCAATTTGCAAAAATAAAAAATTATTCTCCCATCACAGCAGAGTAATTAAGAAAAAATGTGACTATCTATCGGCATCTTGTGATTCATGCCCAGTCAAAGAATTTATGAGATTAGACCAATTTGAAAATATGCCTGCTAAGCACTGCATTTTCACAAAGGTGTGATGTTTTCTAATAATGAAAATGAAACTTCACAATTATAAACACCACTTATACAAAAGAAAATCTGAGAAAATGTTCAATGGAGAGATAAGGGAAACAGATTTTTTTAACATTGATTTAATGGAATTTAAATTTAAAAAGTTTAAGCTACAGTAAAATCTCAAGGCTCTGTGTTCACATTAAAGTAGAGACAGTTTTCATTTCACAAAGTGGTTATGAGGCATTGATGGGCAGTGGAAAGTTGAGAATGTCTGTCTGAAATTGGTACCTAGTATGGCTAATGTCATAATTGTTCTCATTTACTAATTCCTACTATACATTATGGAGTATTCAACTGAGTTAGAGGTTCATCATTGGCTCAGAGTTCTTTATTCACATACACCCTTGTCAGAGCGTGATCTCAACAACAGGAAGACCCAACCAAAGATACCACCTTAACTTGGAAGAAGTACAAGTAAAGAATAATCTAATTTTAAGAGTACATTTGTACGATCAAGATTCCTTATTCTGTCATATCACTATTATCAGACCCATACCCACCCCTAGATGTAATATGGGTGATCCTAAGCATAGTAGGAAATTCATTCTGCATTGAAGACAATGAAATGTACCATCATTTGCTATTGTTGTGTCCTGAATGAGTCTATGCCCCTCATAGGCTCATGTTTCTGAATGACGATGGTATTTGGTGAGGTTATGGAATCTCTAGTAAACAAAGCCTTGCTGAAGGAAGGCACATTGCTGGTGGGAGAGGAAGTTTATGAATTCAGAGCTGAGCCTCACGTAATGTTTGTACTCTCACTTTACTTTCTCAGCATATTGCTCCTCCTGCCACCTGCTGCCATGCCTCCCTCTGCGATTACAATTCTCTCCCCCTCCTCCCCCTTCTCTCTCTCCCTCTCTCTCTCTCTCTCTCTCTCTCTCTCTCTCTCTCTCTCTCTCTCTCTCCCTCTCTCTCTCTCTCTCTTTCTCTCTGGAAGCATAAGGCAAAATGAGCTCACTTCTATGTTATCTTTGAAAATTGTATTCAAGCACAGTAACAGAAAAACAAAACAATACAGCTGTTTTCTAAACAAACAAACAAAAACAAAAAACAACCTTGATGAACATGGGGGAAAACATGCAGACATTGGTATTTTCTACTTAGAATACCTCAGAACACCAGACGCCAGCTTTATAGGATGTCTTTTTGTTGATTCTATACAAACATAACCACCTTGCTCTAGCACGCATGTTCGGGAAGCATAAAACCGGATCTAAGGAGCCCTGTACTGAGTGGCATAAGTCCATGAAACAAGGGATCCAATCAATGCTAAGCTTAGGTTATTTCAAACCAAGAAGCCAATCCTATACCTGCCGATGATGTTTTCTTCTCATGGCTCATGGAAATTGCACCTGTCCTGAAGGAGTTCTCTGGCCTAGAATTGCATCCACAGAGGCAGCCATCATGTGACCAGTGTAGATGACAGAGACTCAGCATCCTTGCTTCCCAGAGAGATACTTGGAGGTGTTGTCATGGTTCTTCACTCCACACGGGGGCTTCTAAATCCTTTGTCGGGATGCATTGAAGCCCACCTTTACTCTTCAGAGTTCTATTTCCCTTGTCCTTCATAGACCCTAAAACACTGTGGTATAGCAGCTTCCAGAAGACCCTCTACTCAAGCTCTCCTATACGTTCCATTTCCTGGAAGCCAAGCCTAGCCCACTGGTTAGCATTTCTCTCTTCAGCTGAATCAAAGCATTGACCTCTGAAAATGAAATGATCATCAGGATAAATGAGAGAGGAAAGAGGAATACATTACTTCTCTCTTGCATTAGTACTAGCCCTGAAACTTTGTGGAGTTGCTGGTCCTAAGAATAGTTTACAGAAGATAACGTGAATAAAGCCCAGAAATTCTTTCCTCATTACTTTACCTTCAACAACTTTCATCTGTGGCTTATTATCAATAAACAGGTTCTGGAAGGTGATTTTTTTTTCAAAAATTACACAGCAGTTGTATGTATGAAAGGCAGCAAGTCAAGCTCGGGTCTGCTTAGTAGAGTCTGTCCTCTTCTCTCTAACTGAGTGCTACCTTGTTAATAAAAGCACCTGCAGCACTTTCGGCTTGCTTTAAAGAAACCTTTTCAGGCTGACAGGCCTATCAGAACTTGTCACTTACAATTTAATGCCACACAGTCTGGTTGGAGCCTGTCAGCTTTACAGTAAGACCCAAATGGACGCTATGCCACTGTGCATTTGATGTACTGGTTCCGTGGAGGCAGCCGCCATATTAAATACTTAATGCCAGTCAATTTTATTTACTGGATCAAGCTTTTCCTTTCAGATATTTCCTTTTATCCTTTATGCTGAAGCCTCTAGAGCTCTTTGGGAGCCACTTGGCACTTTGTCCACCCAGAGTAGCTCATTACCAGTGGTGACATTTCCCCAGTCTAGAGAGAGAGAGGACTATTTATGAAAAAAAATGGGACCCATGGAACTTCAAGTTGAAAGAAAAGAAGCAATTTTTAAAAAGTAATATTTAAAGATGAAAGAGCTCTTTTGCTCTTTCATGTTTTGTTCCACATCAAAATATTATTTATACTGGTCAAGGCTTTTTGAAGATTAATTCTGAATGTTCAGCTTTGATTCGTTTCACCATTTTAAAAAAGGGGGAATGAATTTTTTAAATGCTACCAAGGAAAGAGAAATTAAAGATATTTAGAAAATCAACTCCTTTCTCATTACCCCTATCAAAGATTTCTGACATCATCTTTAGACACATTAGCTACTGATTCTATTTTGTGTGCCTGTGGGGCTTTCTCGTTGGCCTGGTACTTACCACACAGGCTAGACAGTCTGTCCAGGTAATACTAGGCATCTGCCTCCCCATGCTTCTCCAGTGCTGGGTTACAAGTTTCACCATGTCTGTCTTTTTTAAAATATATTTTATTAATTTATTCATATTACATCTCAGTTGTTATCCCATCCCTTGTATCCTCCCATTCCTCCCTCCCTCCCATTTTCCCCTTACTCCCCTCCCCTATGAGTGTGACTGAGGGGTCCTCCTCCCCCTATATATGTTCATAGGGTATCAAATCTCTTCTTGGTAGCCTGTTATCCTTCTTACCATGTCTATCCTTTTTTATTTATTTTACAGGGGCTTCCATGGGGGATTGAACTCAGGTCCTCACACTCACACAGCAAACACATGACTGAATAATCCACAACTATGCATTTCCCTTGGCCTTATACTGATTATTTCTTTAACCCATAGAGTTGGGCATTTATGGTTACTTCCTCCATCTAGCCTAAGACCTAGAAGTTTTAATTTCCTGACTAATAGAGTATATCTGGAGTGCTGTAATATGGAGAAAAGCTATACCATCGAGAGAGCAGAATAAAAATGATGGTCTACCGTTCATGTGATATAAGGAAAGGCTAAAAGACACAAGGATATATTCGCAAGATTATATGTATGTGTGTGTATATGTCTGTATTATATCACAGCAAGAGAAAACAAAACTGTTCTCTCTCTCTGTCTATACATATATATATATATATATATATATATATATATATATATATATATATATATATCGAGAGAGACGGGGGGACATTTAAGAGTAGAGGGGTACCTTTGTAGAAGAGGAGCGTGATGGTGTAATAAAAATGTTCTACTCAAACTTTTCCTACAGGTTACTCACTATGAAAGATGGCAGGACTCTTCAATGTTCACATGCCCAATGTTCACACCTACTCAAGATGTGTCTTATCTATCATTACCACCTCTGGGCCTCTGCTGCCACTAGAATTGGTCCATTTACCAAATGCTATCATCTCAAAGATCTCTTTAGTATACTTCACAGTACTTATTGTGACTTCAAGTGTTATGGTTTTGTGATATATAGAATTTTTGTGGTATATACTGGCATATAGCATATCCCATTCCAATTTAATGAGTAGTACTTTATTTAATACTGTATCTTTTGGGGATTATGACTGTGTTTTCACATAAATGGTCTCAAATATATTTTTTCAGTGAAACCTTATAGAATTCATAAGGGAAGGAAAGAATTGGTATTAATAATTTGACCCAAACAATATAAACTATAGAAAGCCACATGACATTTAAACAATAAAAGTAACAGACCAATGTTTTATATTAAGTCTTATCCTTCATTGTCTCTAATTGAATTCCATGCCAGTAAAAGTATCCAAGTACAAAGACCTCAAATTTTATATAATTGTTAGCCTTGTACTCAAATAATTTCTACTTGGTATAACGCATTTGAGTTAGAAAATTTTACATGTACCCTCTTCTTTCAATATATGAGTGGAGAAGAGCCGTCTATTTGTATTATGATGTCCTGGGTGGTCTAGTCTAAAATACTCTTTTTCAGGCTGGAGAGATGAGATGACTTAGGAGTTAATGTGTGTTGCTCATGCATAGAACCCAGGTACTGCTCCCAGATCCCACAAAGTGATCCACAGCCATTTGGAATTCCATTTGGAGTTTATGGGTCACCTAACAAATTCCTCAGTGCTCATAGTCATTATAAAACAACAACAACAAGAGGAAAAACTTGCTAGGTCCCATCAGAAATTAGTGGAGAAGCTTGTCTGTTAATGGGAATGTATCCAGGCAAGGCTCCTAGCCATAGGACTGACACATCAACATAGCCACAAAATCTTTAACATACAATTTATCCTGCCCAAAATACATGCTGGGGCAATGATGGTGCAGAACTTGTTCAAGTGCCTAACTCATACTGGTCCACTGTCCCCAGCAGTGAAAGGGAGCCAATGTTTGTCGCTGCCTGGATGGCCAGGAGCCAGAGGCAGGACAGTCCAGAGACCCAGGATAGAATCAAACAAGTTTTGCAAAGTCAATGAAATGATTCCTAATATTATTCTGCTATGCTCAGATCGTTGTGTAAGCCAATTGTCATCAAGCAACGAGTGGGAGCAGGTGCAGAGACCCACAGTTAAACACTAGATGGGGCCAGGTGAACTCAATAGAAGAGAGGAGGAAGGATGGTAGGAGCCAGTGGGGTCAAGGGCACCAGGAGAACATGGCCCACACAATCAACTAAGCAGGCCTCATAAGTTCTCACAGAAACTGAAGCAACAAACATAGACCCATATTGGTCTGAATGAGGCTCTCTGCATATACTTTATAGCGATGTAGCTTGGTGTTCTTGTGGAACTCCCCAAATGGGGACGGGGATCTGATTCTTTTGCTTGTGCTTGGAATGCTTTTCCTCCTACTGGGTTGCCTCATCCAGGCTTGATAGGAGGGTTTGTCTCCAGTCTTACTGTGACTTGTTAGGCCATGTTCAGTGGATAGGAGTGGGAAGCCTGCTCTTTTCTTAGAGGTAAATGAAGAAGGAATAAAACGGGAGGCGAGGAGGGAAGCAGGGAGGACTGGGATGAGTGAGAAGACAGGAAACTGTTTGAGATGTGATAAATGAGAGAAAAAAAGAAAAGTTGCCCATCAGTTCTGTCCCTTCTAGGTATAGCAAATGTCTTCAGATGCATAGTGTTAAGACATATTTAGTCTGGACTATTTCTCTACTCCCCTGATAATAACGAAAACTGAAAATTTAACAGTCAACCAAGTGTGATTGCTACAATGAACCCCATTTGCAATCAAGGTGTGCATGATGCACATATAAGGAAAAAAATAATGGAAATTGGAGTAATGAATGTATCCTAAACTAAAACTAAGAAGAAAAATACAGTTTGATTTTGTATGAAAAACTTTACATATTGTCAAACTTTTCAAATGCTAGAAAGGATTAACTTGAAGTAATGAGTTGGTTGACAAGAGTTTTTAAATGTGGCTGATAGACGCTTGCTAGAGATGTGAGATGAGATTCATCCACTGAGTTTGTGTTGGGTCTCTGTGATGTTTAACTGTCATCTCAAATCTCAGGGCGAGGATGAAGTTACTATGGTTTAAAATAGAGATGCAAGAAGAAGTTGAAGACAAAACTGCCCATATTAAGTACCAGAACAACTAAGCCTAACTGGCTTTGTGCCTTAAATGGCATAGGGATTCAAGAAGAGTGTTCCTGGTGACCTACTCTAAAATACTCCCTTTGAGGCTGAAGAAATGGCTCAGGACTTAAGAGCAGTAGCTGTTCTTTCACACAACCAGGTATAGTTCCCAGCACCTACATGTCCAGGGATCTAAGGCTCAAGCCTCTCTGAACACCAGGACTTCACATGGTATGCATATATATATATGCGTATATACACACATGCGTATATACACTCATGCATATAAAATAAAAGTAAATTTTGAAAAGAAAAGAAAATACTCCTTTTCCTCACTTAACAGACATAGGAGATGATTATCACAAGGAATTTCTAAAATTCTAGGGTATAAATCCAAGTATTGCTGGCTCCCAGTATTGACTCCTTTAATCTCTGAGATTACAGAAAGAAATTAAGGCTGATGAAAGAAGTCAACAGGAAATGGCTGCCATTTTCTAGAGGGTTAAATATTCATAATGAGGTCTGAGGTTTAGGTGGGGGGCATTGAGAGAAGTATCAAACATCCTAAAGGAAGAATCCCTGGGAGAAGGCAGGCGTCCTAGAGAGAGAGAAGCTACATGACAGCCCCTCCTTCTTATGAAGTATGGGACACAGGGCAGGTGATGTCAGCTTGTGGTATTGTACATAAATCACAATGTGATCTTAGAAAACCATCATCTCCAAAGGTGTCTGAAACTGAGTCACCGTCCCAAGTAGGACAGAGAAATAACAGCAGTAAAACCCCAAAGGCAAATGAGATGAGCTTCAAACCAGATGGCAGCGAGAAAGTCTGAGATGATTCACGCAACGAGGCCCAGGCAGCTGAAGAGGTTCTACTCTGGTTCCCACAATTACAAAAACGAATATAAAGGGACGTCAAGATATCTCCTGAGTGGTACTGTGAAAGCAGAAGATGCTTGGCATGAGGTGGGTAAGGTGTGGGCAATGCATCATCACCTTAAAAAAATAAAAGAGCCTTCCCATCCTTGCCCCTTTGAAATCCATGATGTTAAAAAAAAAAAGGCAAAAAAAGGCAGCATTGGTAACTGCATCTTCTACCATTAGAAAAGTTGGCGAACAACTAAACCTCTATACTAGTCAAGACCAGCTCAAGAGCAGGAAGATCTGCATCTATTAAGAGGATTACAGTCATTCCAGGTGGGTACTACTGGGAAAGGTAAAAAAACAAACAAACAAACAAAAAAAAAAACCTCTCAAGCATGTGGTATAATGTAAACATAATTAAGAGAGAATGATCAATTTAAGTGGAATTGAATCATATACACATCACTTATACACATACATATATAATTATACACTCAAAAAAACTTCCAATAAGATTTTTTTGTTGTTGTTTTTGTTGTGCTGATGTTTTGCTGTCACTGTTCTTAGTATTGTCTAAGAATTTATAAAACAGAACAGTGCCAACTCATCAAGCTTAAGGGAAAAAAAAAACATCTTCATCTCCTAGTGGATGTGTTGCATTATTTTTGTTTGTTGGCCTGCTTTAGTTTATTTTGTAAGTCTGTATGTAAACTGCCTACTTGATTAACTCTGCTTTGGTTCTGCTGCGGCTGGATAAAGGCTTGTGATGCCACAGAACATGCCAAAATCAGCAAAGAAACAATGACGCAGTAAATAACCTCTGCTTAGAATCTGAAAGAAGGCATTATTAGGCATTAAAAAAGAGAGAGAAAATAATGGCCTGCTCCATGTGTTCTCAGTTATATGGGCAAAGATTCCATGTGGCTAGATACAGATCCCAAGCTATTGTCTCCAAATCAGCAGTGGCCTGGCTTTGCCACAGGAATGCAAATTACGTTATTTGTTACCATTGTGTGTCCATTAAGATAAAATGTGAATTGTCCTACAATATGGTCCTCCTGGAATAGCATCTGGATTTTCTAAATTCTATTGCCTAGCTAGCAAAGATGTTGGTTGTTCCAAATAGACCCTGTGAGGTGTGGCCTCCTTATAGCTCCAGGAGGATGTTGGCCATGTGAGCTTCAAAAATCTAAGAAGGAAGATCGCCGTCTCCTTCTCCTTCCTATTTAATTTGTGCTGGCACTGTTAGTCCCCAAATGACTAGGAGTCAGACTTGAGATAGATTTTTGTTCTCCCTTCTCCTTCTTACATTACTCAGAATATAACATCTACTTCCATGGATTTCATTTTGTTATATCATGGCTTCTAATCTTTGCCCAAATTCCTATCCATGCTTTCTTGTATAAGTCTAAGTTATTATTTAAAAACTTAATTGCTTTCCCTTCTTCTGCTAATCTCCCCCCCTATTATTTTTCCATATTTTGAAAATTTGCTTTGTAAGGCGTTTTTCTCATCATGCTTCTTTCTTCCATTCTCAATACTTTCAGTAGCTTCTGAGTGGCAGATGTGGTACCACGGCCAGATTGTTGAAGGATGCTCTGGTTCACCTTAATGCCTACCTTACCTGCAATGTTCTTGGCTCTCTTTGGTGTTGTTGTTTATGATACTTTGCTTTTGTTCTTTCAAAAACCACAAGTCAACTGTTTTCCTTCTCTATGAAATATCTGCTTAAATTATCAAGCATAGCCATGTCTCGTTTATGCCTTTTCTGCCTGACATAGTAGCTAGCTTCTCTATTGCATCTATCTCTCTCTCTTTTTTTCTCACTTTTTCTTTCTTTTGTTTTTTAATTATCTAATTTATTTTTATTATATCCTGACTGTTATCCCCTCCCTCTTCCGCCCTATTCTGCTCCCTAGACCTCTGACAGAAGGGGAACTCCTCCCACATCATATGACTACAGCCTATCAGGTCTCATGCAGACAGCCTGATTTCCCTTACTCTGTGTGCTGCTGCGCCTTCCCACCAAGGGGAAGTGATCAGATTGGGAACACCAGAGTTAATGTCAGAGGCAGCCCCCACTCTCCTCACAGCCATGGAGAATGAGCTGTCCGTTGGAGATCTGAGCAGGAGGTGGATATTAGGCCAACATGGATCTCCTCTGAGAGTCTCCACTCAGTGGAGGTTTGAGACAAATGCTGGGACGGGCTACTGGATTCCAGGTGAGAGTGATAAATAAGAATGGGGGACAGAAGGACCCATTGGGTCCAAGAGCACCACAAGAAGACCATCAAGCCTGGCAAACCTGGACCCAGGAGGCCCTGCACAAATTGAAGTAACAATCAAGGACAATGCATGCAGTATATCTTATTTTTCTAGTGCTTACATATTGGTTACTAATCTCTTTTATATGGGTATTTTGCTAAAACAACAGTTTGTGTTATTTTAATTGTTTATGAAGTCAATATAATTCTAAGAAATTCAAAGTAAATTCATTTCAACACACAGTACATGTATAAACTGTATTGTTATCTCAAAGATCTAGTGCATGAACACGCTTCTAATAAAAATGTTCTAATAAATTAATTAATATTTAGTGAATCATACATCAATTGTTAGATATACATTTAAATATGTATTTGGTGGCAAAACACTAGTATAACCTCTAAAAGAATTTTCTAGGTAATTTAGGCTGTAGCAACTTCTATTAGAGTTTGGACATAGCTGATTCTATTGAGATGCCTTATCTTGTCTGTACAGCTGCATAGCCTTGATAATGAAAATAATGTGCATTTGAGTCAAACTTATGCTTTATAGGTTTATGCAAACAAGTAAATACAATTATTACCTAAATGTCCCATAATATTAAGAGCAAAATATGAAGGAGTGCAAAACGTTCCACCCTATTTTTATGGAACAATTTTGTCAACTTGTAACTTTACTCTCTATGATTTTAGTTGAATGAAGAAAATAATTACCATATAAATGTGCTCTTTGTCATTTAAAATACAATGGGTGAAGAATAACCAAATATCATTTATGCATCTGAATTTATTTTAACAACAACTATGTAGACAATGTCTAGTCTCTGAAGACAGAAGTGCAGAACTTCTGCTTCAATACTTAAGAATACTGCTGGGGCAGATTGACCTCTAATTCAATATCCACAATATCACTAAATGAGATCAAATCTTCAAGGAAGCCTGCTTTGCATTTAATCAAAAAGAAAACAATTCACAGGCACTTCAAATCCTAAGTGATTACATTCATAACAAACAGGCTTTTAAAAGTTGCCTACAAGGTTTCCGTGATGGAAATCAACAGAGAACAGCTTCCCAGGAACCTATAAATCTTTCACATGAGTCATGACATAAATAGCCACCTACTGCTTGGCCTCATGGACAGAGATGGAAACACAAAAGCCTGTACTTGTGCTGCAGCATCCTTTGGAACAAAAACTGGTTGGAGTTGAAAAGTATTGTCTTCACCAATTAATATTTTAATTCTCACAGACAACAGAACACTATTGTACTGTATGTTATATTTTAGGATATATGTATTTGCTTACACATGTACACATATAATAACAATTAATATAAAAGAGGCCACCTATTTGAAAGAGAGCAAGGAGATTAAATGAGAGGATTTGAAGAGAGGAAAAGAAAGGGACTAATATTGTAATTATATTATAATCACAATTTAAAAAAAAAAGAAGTAAAGCTTAGAGAGGTGAACCAGCATTACTGCCATTAATAAAGACTTAATAATTCACATTACTGATATTAATAAAGACTTAAGGTGGGCTGAAATCTATTTTCTTGTCATCTTAGTTCCAAATCTGGTTCCTTATCCATCATTCCAGAATATAGCAGACATGGCCTGCTAAAGGAAGGAGAAACAAACTAAAGAGATTTGTAGTGTATCCATATGATCTAATGGTGTAATTTGTATAATTCCTACATTTCCATCCCTTTATGCCTACAATTTGATGGTAAAACAAGTACTTTTTCTCCACAGTGATTATTTATAAAACAGATCAATACATACTAGTCTCTACTACTTCTACATGATTTATGTCGTGCACTATTTCTAAAATCCTGTGAGCAGAGTGAGTTTAATTTTTATGCTTGTCATATAAGAAAATTAATAGTTAAGAACTCTGGAAATTTTTTGAAAGGCTAGTCAACTAATAAGTAATGAAATTAGAATTCTGGCTGTCTCACTCCTCATGCAGCAAGTTGTCACCCTCTAACCTGCCCACAAAGATGAGCGAAGTGACAACAGCTGCAACACACGGAAAATATCAGAAGAATCAAGAAATTCACAACTTAGCTCTTCCACTGGCTGGGACCATGAAATTGGGTAGCTGGGTGGTTATTCTTCATTTATAAAACTATGCTAATCATCTTTTTTACCTATCCGATGAAATTATTAAGGGTAGATAAATTAGCATCATAACCCTGCCATATGATATGCACCAGGAAAATTTTCCTGCATTAAAATATGACTATCTTGCGCTTTTTATTCTTTGTAACTCTATGAATGGTGCCCACAGCAATGGTCTTCTTGCAGCGATGGGGGCCTCTGATATTAAAGGAGAAAAATGTTTCGCCTGTTCTGGGCAAAATCACTGACTGAAATCTCACAGAAAAAATGCAGAAACTCAACTATAGTGAAATTGTCCAACACTACACAGATAGAGAGGAACTGAAAATTCAACTAGATAATATAAAAGTGATGTTCATTATAGCTTTAATTAAATTCTGTTGGGATGTTTTAATCTTCCCATTTATCTGTCTTTGAAGCTCTGCTGTAAGGTCAGAAACTTAATCTAGCCATAAAAACTAAACAGATTGTGATGGCTCACTATCAGAAGGCACTAATGCTCTTTGCTTATCACTGAAAAATAATCTCTTTTCTGTATACATTGCTCATGACTTTAACCATCAACCTTGCTTATACTGTCCTCAGATTGATTTTGATCATTCTTTTTCTGTCAGATTTCCCCTAAAAAAACTTATTTTTGTCCCCAATTCATATTTACAATTTTAAAGCAGTACAGAAAATACTTGCATGATTTCATCCATTTGGGAACCTTCATAAAATGATATTTATTGTACTTATAAGCCCCTGTCTACATAAAATATTCAATATAGAATAAATATAATCTATAAAAATTCCAAGGGCCATATAATTAAATCACTACATGTCCTATAAATTCAAAATGCCACAATATATATAAATATGTATATATAATGCGAGTGTGTATATACATGTTCAAACACATTACATCTCTGATATTTTTAAATATTAAATATTTCAGAAAATCTTTCAATATTTTAAAATATTAAATGTATCTTTTACCCATGACTTCTTACGGCTAAAAAGCACCTTTATTTACATCTTTTTTATATAATTTTCCTTTATTCATTTATTTATTCTCTCATATACCTCATCCTAGACCACAGTTTCCCTTGTCTCTCCTCTCCTCCAAGTTCTTCTTTTCTACCTCCTTTTCATCCCCACAACCCACTCCTCCTTTTTTTTTTTTCTTCAGAAATAGGCAAGCCTCCCAGGGATATCACATGTCAAGTTGCAATAAGACAAGGCACACCCCCTCATATTAAGGCTGGAAGAGACAACCCAGTAGAAGTAAAAGGGTCCCCAAAGCAGGCAAAAGTGTCAGAGACAGTCTTCCTTCACACTATTAGGAGTCTCACAAGAAGAATAAGCCACACAACCCTAAGCGACCTGTGTCAGACCCATGCACACCCATGCAGGCTCCCTAATTGTTGGTTCAGCCTCTGTGAGCCCCTATGAGCCCAGGTTAGCTGATTCTCTAAGTTTTCTGTAGTATCCTTGACCCCTTTGGCTCCCACACTTCTTCTTCCCACCCTTCTGCAGGACTCACCGACCTCTGCCTAATTTTGGCTGTGGGTCTCCATTTCCATCAGTTTCTAGATGAAATCTCTCAAATGTTGATTAGGCATTAGACTCCTGTCTATGAGTATAACAGAATATCACTAGGAGTCAGTTCACTTACTTTTTCTGGGCATGTCTGGCTCTATACTAAGTCTCTGAGATATCCAGTCTCTGGTTCCTGGCCCTCCAGGAAATGTCAGCCATGGACTCCCTCTCTAGGCTTGGATCTCAAGCTGTCTCAGTCGTTGGTTGGCCACTCCCACAATTTCTGTGCCACCTTTACCCCAGCACATCTTGAAGGAAGGACAAGTCGTAGGCTGAAGGTTTTGTGACTGGCTTGGTATCTGAGTCCTCAAAAGAACCTTTATCTACATCTTAACTCATGAACAGAAAACATCTACTTTATATTTTGCTATATCAGCGTGTGGTATTTTGAACGACAGTGTCCCTATCTCCTGGTATACTTCAGTGCTTGTTTACCACAAAATGAAACTGTTTGAGAAGGATTAAGTGTGGCTGTTGGAAGGAGTGTGTCATGGGGCATGGGCTTGGAAAATTTGATAGCTCTCTCCTGCTCTCCCACTCTCCCTCTCCCCTACCTTCTCTCCATCTCTCTCTCTCTCTCTCTCTCTCTCTCTCTCTCTCTCTCTCTCTCTCTCTCTGCCTACTGCCTGGAGATCAGGTTGTAATGCTCTCAGCTATTGCTACAGCACCATGACTGTCTGGTTCCCTCCATGATGATCTCGAACTAACCTTCTAAAATTGTAAGCAAGCCCCCAGTCAAAAGTAATTTTATGAGAGTTTTATGAGAGTTGCCTTCACAGCAATAGAACAGTAACTAAGACACAGTGTGTCAGCTATAAGGCATTCCTTGCCTTTTTATAAATACAAATGTTGTCTTTGCTCTAAAACTTAGCTGTACATCCACCATTACTAATGCAGTTTAGTTCTTTGAAATATGACAAAACTGTTAGTGAAAGAAATCGCTGAATAATCTGTTTTAAGGAGCTTCCATGATACTATATTAGTAAACGTCATTGCTAGGTAGCTTTGTCAGAATTTGTTTTAAACAGAAGTCATTGTGCCATGGAATTTGTGTTGCCTACTTTTGGACCTAATGTTGCAATAAAAATATGCAAATACAGAGCCAACTCAATGGCTCAGTGAGTAAAGGCAGCAAGCCTGATAACTGAGTTCAAGTATTCAAGTACAAAGGTCTACCTGGTGGAAGGAAACATCCAAGTCTTGAAAGTTGGTTGGCATATCCCATCCCATCCTCTACCCTAAACTTTACAGCCCAGGGGCAGGAACTTCACCATTCCTAACATTTTTGGCTCCCCTTTTTTTCCATATATATATGAGAGCCACTCCAAATAAACCTGCATTTATATACTTTATATACCTTAACTTGTCCTGAATTAGCTCACATACCAAATCAATAGGGTTTATCACAACGTCTAGGTTATAAAAGGAAAATAGGTCATGATTTTTGCATAATTGAGACTTGAGAGCTTATATCACAGTATTAACATGTAATTGGTGTCTACTAAAATACATATACATATAAAATCCATAAATATATTTCAATTTAATACCTTCATGTAAATATGTAAATATTCTGTGAAAATATTATCAAAATGCATAAAACATATATTTAAAAATATAAGGTAAAAGATGAAGAACAATTATCTTAGTGACTTTGTACCCACTCAGCCCTCCTCTAATTCTCATTAGCATTTCTCAAGAATATCTGTAGGGTGTCCTGGGCATGTAACACTCTATGATATGAGGGAACTGGCCAGACCATTATAGATTCTGTTTCAATCCACCCTTGAAGTAGGTGGTTCTGAAACATATATCCTATGCATCATGCTGTCCCGGGGAGTAAAACGCTGTGAGAGCGCTTTTTGAGTTCTTACAGATACTGTGCAAATGTGGTACATGCACATAGAGAAGGGTGCCTAAGGACCAGCTCACACTGAATTCCAGGCTTCTATTGGCCCTTGCAAATAAATGTAAGTAATACATGCTCTTTGTGTACTTATAAATTCATGAAGGAAACCTGTCTCGTGGACTCTAGTTGACCAAGCAGTTGATCACACAGTGTTTATTTTTTTTTAATATATTTATTATGTATATAGTGTTCCGCCTGTATGTACACCTGCAGGCCAGAAGAGGGCACCAGATCTCATTGTGGATTGTTGTGAGCCACCATGTGGTTGCTGGGGATTGAACTCAGGACCTCTGGAAGAGCAGTCAGTGCTCTCAATCTCTGAGCCATCTCTCCAGCCCCCCACACAGTGTTTAATAATCAATATGTAACAGAATTGCAACAGAACAAAAAAAAAGAAAAGAGATGGCTAAATAAATGACAGCACATTTGTATAACGAAAGGGATATGACTACTGTGCAGGTATTTCTAACTGAAAAAGATAATTAAGTTGCAAGGCAGTATGTATGATGTCATTTGACTTGACTAAGGGCCGTTACTCTACTTACCATAGCTGCTCTAGTGTTAGAGACCGTGCTTCCTCTCTTCCCTCCAGGGCCTGGAACACATAAGCAAACATTTAGCAACTGATCCAGTCCCTAATGATGATGTATGAAAAACAGTTTGTCTAGAAAATTAGCAGATAAATTTGCATAAAATTTTTCTTTAAAGGTCTATTTTAGCTTATTTTTGATGTGTAAACTTTGTGGTGGACCCAGCTTTCCTCCTTCCTGGGGATCCCTCCCAGGTCCCCTTCTAGTCCCTTCCTGCTCTTAGTATCAACCTGATGCCTAGAAACCTGGGAACCCAGAGCCGCACCTGGGCAAGGAATCAAGATAGGTGGTCTTCATCGTACTTCCTGTCCTCAAATACAGTTTCTCCAGACTCACCTGCAGCTCTCTAGCAGAGTGCTTACAGAAGCCTGTCTTTTCATTCCACACTAACTCCTGTGGCCACATGGCAGGTAAATGAATCAAGCTATCCTTCCTGTCCAGCATTACAGTCTCTCAATTCTCGCCCTCAGCCCACTAACAACCTGATCACATGTGCCCTTCAACCCAGCTCAACTTCGTTCAGTGGAAACTCCAACTCCTGGTTCAGCCTGAGGGTCCCCCTAGACCTTTCATTTGTGTCTCTCCAGATAAGTCCTTGCCTTCCTGCAACAGACTTGCAGGATCCCCACTTCCCACCAGGGCTCCAAATTCCTATGGATCCCCTTAGCTCTTCCTTGAACTCCCTCTGCACCTTCTCCTCTGAACCAATTCGATTCCTCCCTGCCATTCACTGGCCTGCACAAACACTCTCTACAAAGCAACTCACAGCCACCATATACTCCTAAGATCCAGGAAGGCCAGCAGAAACAAAGGAACAGAACAATCCAACAAAGACAAGACAGACATTAACACTTAGACTCACAGTCATGCGAGGCCCAGATGCCTACACACTAGCACATGAACACAATAACAGCCAAGACAATATGCCTACATCACATCCTATAGACAGCAGGCTCTAAGAACTACAATATAGTTGACACACTAAACAAGAACTTCAAAACAGCTACTATGAATATGCTCAATGGCCTAAAACTACAAGCTTTGGTAGGAGGAAGAAGGCAGTGGATGTGATATTTAAAAAGAAAAAAAAAGTTAACAACCTTGCTATGAAGAAAGTGCTAATTTCTTCACTAGATCCATGACAACAGTATAACTATTGTAACATAGTATACTTATAAAAGATATTTTCTTCAGGGAAAGCTGGTTAAGAACACATGGGAACTAGCTGCTTGTGTCTATGGTGATCTATCTGCATATCTCCATAGTTACAACATTTCTTTTCCATCAACTTTGTACAAAGACTACAATTTCTCCACACCTTTGGCAAGAAAGGTTTAATTATTGTAGTTTTTGTTATACCCGCTCTTATAGTGACACTGTAATTTTAAGAGGTGTTTTATTGAGATCTATGGACCTCATTATACATTTGTTTGCTGTGTTTACACTTTGGAAATGTATAGTCACAAGGGTGGTGGCGATGCGCAACTTTAATCCTTTAATCCCAGCACCAAGGAGGTGAGCCTGATCTATACATCCAGGATAGCTAGGGCTACAGAGAAATCGTCATGAAAGAAAGAAAGAAAGAAAGAAAGAAAGAAAGAAAGAAAGGAAGGAAGGAAGGAAGGAAGGGAAAATAAAATAAAATAAATATACTCAAGTTATATTTCTCACTGGGTTTAAGCAAAGGTTTGCCATTGCGATGTAGATTCCAAACACTTTCTCCCACTCTGTAGGCTGCTTCCTCATTCTCTTGACTGTCTACTTTACTATTCAGAAGCTTTGCAGTTTGATATGTTCTGGCTTATCTATTTTTGTTTGCGTTGAGGTTTTGTTTTAATATATTTTTGTTTCTATTGAATCATTACTAGGATGAATGGCATAAGAAGGTAAAACCTACTAGTGGACATAATGTCTCAAATATGTAATATGAATAAGTTCTAGAGATCTTCTGAGCACCAGTCCCTATAACTGACAATACTAAATTGCACACAGGGAGAATGAAGGAGAAGGTATCACATAAGTGCCCTTACCGCATAAAGCATTTAAAGCCTATGATCATGTGTCATATTATCTTTCCTCCATCTTCAAGTTGTATGATATAGCATGTGCCTTTTTACAATTGAAGTCTTTCTTTAATTAAAAAAATATATATAAAAACTTAGTATTTTGCGATGAGTAACTTTCTGGAAAATTGAAAGTGATCATAAAAAAGTAATACAAATCCTCCTTCTGGGTAAATCATCTTTAACGAAATTGGAAGTTATTACTGTCTGAATCTTATTACAATCTGCACTTTTCAGTTACAAAGAAATAAATTTGGATCAAATCATTTCAAATTTTATAATTAGTGACTTGGACATCTTGTACCTCATGCAATTTTGATTACCTATGGAGAGCCATTTCCCAGAATATCTTCCCACTTAGTGTTTCTTAGTAAAAGTAGAAATGTCAGATCTACTAATTATAACAGGCTCTGTTAAGGAGCGTAACATTAGGAAAGAACAGAAAGTCAGATTTAAAACCACGATTACTATAAGCTGTCACATACATGCACCCCACCCCCACCCCTACCACAGACATGCACACACGGATGATGACACTTCTGCAGCTTTGAAATGTTTCTCTGCTCATTTGATATAGGATGTCACCTCAAACAATTTGGAGCCCCCGATGTATTTATTTTAGTCCCCTAACCATTCAGGTGCCAGAGAACATTTCTATTCACCTAACAATGTCCTAGAACTTGCAATTTTCCAAATGCATTCCCAGAGTTTCTGTGGCTCTCTTGGTGAGTGCCTCTGCTCATAATGATTGCTGTTGTTGTTCCCCCTGAGGGATCCCTTTCCTTCCTCACAGGTTGCGAGACTCCAGAAAACTACCTCCAGATGTTAGTGCTATTCGGACCACATAGTTGAAATCTATCTGTTTTAAGATAAATGTAGAAGCCATAAGACTCAACTTTGTTCATTGTTTGTCTTTATATACTTCATTATTTTATATTTTCAATGATTTCCCAGTTTATTACTCCTTTCTGCCTAAAATGAATTGAGGAGATGATTGTTCATTTGTTTTCTTTTTATATTTCTTAAGGTGAAGCTTTAGGGCACTATTATAGATTATTTTATGCTCCTATAACATTTTAAAGCTATAGGTGCCTCCAGATTTTAATATAAGCATTTAAATTGGCCCAAAGTTATATAACCACTTTGAAAATCAATCAA
The DNA here is from genome assembly GCF_964271855.1 of Acomys minous. Lineage (NCBI taxonomy): Eukaryota > Metazoa > Chordata > Mammalia > Rodentia > Muridae > Acomys > Acomys minous. The sequence goes on along the minus strand of NC_140484.1, from coordinate 126,197,082 downwards.
GTACTTTCTCAGAAAACTGGGAATAGTGCTACCTCAAGATCCAACTATACAACTCCTGGGCATATGCCTGAAAGATGGTCCACCATACGAAGACATTTGCTCACCTGTGTTCATAGGAGCCTTATTTGTAATAGCCAGAATATAGAAACAACCCAGAATCCTTCAACTGAAGAATGGATAAAGAAACTGGTACATTTACGCAATGGAATACTACTCAGCTATTTAAAGCAAGGAAATCTTGAAATTTTCAGGCAAATGGATGCAAGTAGAAAAAAATCATCCTGAGTAAGGTAACTCAGACTCAGGAAGACACTCATGGTATATATTCACTTAGAAGTAAATATTTGCACACATAGATGTCTTCTGAAAGACTCCATCCAGCAGGGAACCAAAACAGATGGTAAGACTCATCCAAATTCTGGGCAGAGCACTGAGAGTCCTATGGAAGAGTTGGGGTATATAGAAGGACCCAGAGGGGACAGAAGCTCCATAAGGAGACCATCAAAGCCAACAAATCTGGATCCAGGGGGCTTGCACAAACTGATGTATCAACCAAAGAAAACTCATGCAGAGAGCCTAGACCCCCTGTTCAGATGTAGCCTATTGACAGCTTATTCTCCAAGTGGAACCCCTAGTAAGGGGCACAGAGACTACCTCTGTCATGGACACTGGTGCCACAATTTGATCATTTCCCTTTGGTGGGGTGGCCTTGCTGGGTCACAGATGGAACAAATACAGGTTATCATAATGAGACTTGATAGGCTAGGGCCAGTTGGTAGGGGAGGAGGGCCCCTCATCAGAAATCTAGGGGAGGAGAAGAGAGGGGAAGAGGGAGCTTGGGAACAGGACAATATGAGTGAAGGAGTAACAATTGGGATGTAATGCGAATAAATTATTAAAAAATTAAAAATTAAAAGAAATAAATCTTTAAATTTTGCTCACAGAGGTTCACTGAGACTGAAGTGACAATCATGGAACCTCTGTGAGTCTGACCTAAGTTGCTTGGTGGGCTTCTGGAACTCAGTGTCTTTTACTCTTTCAACTGCTTTTAGGACCCTTTACCTCTTACTGGGTTGACTCACCCAGCATTGATGTAAGAGTTTGTGCTCCCTCTCTGTCTTCTTCCCTGCCTTCTTTCCTTCCCCTTTCCCCTCCCTTCCTCCTTCAGCTCCCCCTCCATTGTTTGTTTGTTTGTTTGTTTGAGGTTTCCCTTGAGCTTTGGCTGTCCTGGACTTGCTTTGTAGACAAGGCTGAGTTTGAACTCATAGAGATGCACTTGCTTCTAACTCCCCAAATGCTTGGACTACAGGTGTGCACCACCATGCTTTGTGGTGCCTAGTCTTATTTTAACGTGTTATGCCATGTCTGGTTGATATTCCTGGGAGAGCTGCTCTTTTGTGAAGTGAAATGGAAGAGTGAATCTGGTGGAGAGGTGATGGCAAGAGACTGGGAGAGGAAGGCTAGGAAAGTACGGCTGGGATATATGAGAGAAGAGCCAGGCAAACAAACAAACAGAGGAAAATGTATTGAAAGCATACTTAGATATATACCTCAGCACTTGTTATAATATGTATGTATTACCATTAAGTGCAAACACAAAGGTAAAATAGAAAAAGCCATTTATAAAATGATCAGAAAGTTAATTAAATGGGAAAAAACAAGTCCTTATTTTTATATTTGTCTTCATTGTGAGTAGACTAGATTCTCCACCTTAATGATACAGTGTGGATAGACAGGTACAAAATATGACTGAACTGTATGATGCTCACAAAGGCTCATTCCATCTTTGAGATCACTCATGGACTGAAAGTGGAGACGTGGAGAGAAAAGGATCTGTGCATGTGGAACTTAGAAGGCATGCCAGAGCAATACCTGCATGGAGCAAACAGACAAGACTCTAAAACCTCTAAGACAAAGTAAAGGATCTTATGATTAAGCAGCGATAACTTGTCAAAATATTTTATAATCTCAGCATCAAGCCACAAGTTGTTTACAATAGCATTGCCTAATTTCTCACTATCCGGTATTTTCTAAGTATCATTTCATTTATGATGGTCAGTTGGTTATTTGCAACCTCCATATATTTCAACATTTTTACACATTGAGAGTTGTATTATGGTCCATCATAAAGCCCATGTAAATATAACATTGTTTATGATGCAAATGTTCTTGATAACAAATGTTCGTACCTCTAGTAATGACTGTGATATGTAAATTTTTATTTATTAAATTAGATTCATTTTACATAGATTTTTGTCTCTTGGCTGAGAATTCCACTTTTCATTCATTTAAGGTTATTTTCATATGGGAACATGGTCATGGCTAGCATATTAATTTTCTGTGGTAGCCAAAGCAGAGTAGTACATAGTTGATGTGCAACAAGACCTATCACCTCACTTATTTAAAGTCTAGCTATATAATGCCAACAGCATTGTTTTCTAAAAGGTCTGTGAAGGGAATTCTGGCCAGCCTTCTTAACTTCAAGTGGACTACATGCCATCTTTGACATTCTCTGACTTCTAGATGCATTATTGAAGCTCTCTTTGTTTCTAGTTTTTTGATGTCAGCCCTGGGTTTGATTATTTCCAGATATCTACTCCTCTTGTGTATTTCTGCTTCTTTTTTCCCCAGGGCTTCCAGGTGTGTCATTAAGTTGCTTATATGGGATGTTTCCAATTTCTTTATAAAGGCACTTAATGACAATGAATTTTCCTTTTACCACTACTTTCAATGTGCCCCACAAATTTGGGCATGTTGTTCCTTCATTTTCATTGAATTTCAGGAAATCCTTAATTTCTTTCTTTATTTCTTCCTTGACCTAGGTGTCATTAAGTAGAGAGTTGCTTAGTTTCCGTGTATGTAGGCTTTTTGTTATTTCTATTATTGTTGAAGTCCAGCCTTATACTATGGTGTCTAATAGCATACAAGGTATTATTTCTTGTATCTGTTGAGGCTTGCTTTGTGACATACTATATGATCAGTTTTGGAGAAGGTTCCATGGGGTGGTGAGAAGGTATAATCCTTTGTGTTTGGGTGAAAAGTTCTGTAGATATGTTAGATCCATTTGATTCATGATGTTGGTTAGTGACATCATTTCTCAGTTTATTTTCTGTTTCAATGACCTATCCTTCGGTGAAAGGGGGGTGTTGAAGACCCCACTATTAATCTGTGGGGATCAATGTGTATTTAAGTTTTCTTAATAGTTCTTCTACAAATGTGGGTGCCCTTGTAATGGGAGCATAGATGTTTAGAATTGTGATGTCATCTTGGTTGACTTTACCTTTGATGAGTATGAAGTGTCCTTCCTCGTCTCTTTTGATTAATTTTGGGTAAAGTTTATTTTATTAGATATTAAAATGGCCACACCAGCATGTTTCCTGTGTCCTTTTTCTTCTAATATCTTTTTCCAGGCTTTTACCCTGAGGTAATATCTATCCTTGTGGCTGAGACGTGTTTCTTGAATGCAGAAGAATGTTGGATCTTGTTTACTCATCCATTCAGTTAGTCTATATCTTTTTTTTGGAGAACTGAGACCATTGATGTTGAGAGATATTAATGACCAGTGACTGTTAAGTCCTTTGACCTTGATGTTGGTTGCAGTAGAGAGTTTGTGTAGTTGTGTTTTTGCGATGGTGTAGTTGTCTATTTCCCATGTGATATTGGTTATACCTTGTCCCTTTGGGATGGAGTTTAGTAATTTCTGCAAAACAAGATTTGGAGATAGGTACTGTTTGAATTTGTTTTTGTCATGGAATATCTTGTTTTCTCCATCAATGGTTATTGATAATTTTGCTGGATATTAGTCTAGCCTGGCATCTGTGGTCTCTTAGGCTTTGCAGGATCTCTGTCCAGGCCCCTCTGGCATTTATGGTCTCTGCTGAGAAGTTGGGTTTAATTCCGATAGGCTTGTCACTATATGTTACTTGGCACTTTTCCCTTGCTGCTTTTAATATTATTTCTCTGTTTTGTATATTTTGTGTTTTGATTAATATGTTGCAGGAAGTTTTTATTTTCTGGTCTATTCTATTTGGTGTTCCGTAGGCCTCTTGTATGTTTATAAACATCTTCTTTAAATTGGGGAAATTTTCTTCTGTGATTTTGTTGAAAATATTTTCTAGGCCTTAGAGTAAGGCATCTTCTCTTTCCTCAATACCTGTTATCCTCAGGTTTCGGTTTTTCATAGTGTCCTTGATTTCTTGGATGTTTTGTGTCAGGAATTTTTCAGATTTAGCCTTTACTTTGATGGTTGCTTCAAGATCTACTATTGTATCTTCTAGTCCTGAGATTCATTCCTCTATCTCTTGGATTCTATTAGAGAAGCTCACCTCTATGTTATTTGCTTTCTTCTCTAAGCTTTCTCTTTCCCATTTTTTTCTCTCTGTGTCTTTATCATTGTTTCCATTTTCATCTTCATATCTTGAACTGTTTTATTGATTTCCTTCATCTGATTGTATATTCTTGAGCTTCTTCCACATCTCTTTATAGGTCTTCAGATCTTAAACTGTTTTATTGATTTCCTTCATCTGATTGTATTTTCCTGAATTCCTTCCAGTGCTTCTCTATAGGCCTCTTTTATGTCTTCCACCTGTTTGGCTGCATCTTCCTGCATTTGTTTACAGATTTTATGCATTTCCTCCATTATTATCTTCATTACTAAGGACCTGAGGTCATGTTTTTGTATTTCAATCATGCTTAAGTTCTCCGGGTTGCTTTCTTTGGAATAGCTGAGATCTAGAGATGCCATATTGTTTTTGTTTCGGTTGTTTATGTTTTTACACTGGTCTTTAGCCATCTTACTGTCTCTGATGTTGGGAGGTAGCTTCTGGTGTCCTTCACTGGTCAACGAGAGCAGTTTGTTGGTGAGTGATTATAGGTCGAGGGCCTTTGTCTGTGGTGGTCAGGCAACTCTTCCCTGGGACAAGCAGGTGACCTGGTTTTGGCTTGAAGACTTTGCTCCACACCCTGGGATCCCCACTGGGTCAGCTGAGGTAGGCGCTGGTGCTCTGCAGCTCCAGTATCAGTCTGAGGTAGTGTATTTAGAACCAGTTATCCTGTCTTTGGCTGGGCTTTGAATACCCTGTCCTCAGGCCCTGAGGCTTAGGGTCCTAGGCTCAGATCACCCTATAATGCCTGAACCCCTGATGGCTTCTAGAAGTTGTTTAAGTTTCTGCCTGTTCCAGGTAGTGTGGCCTGTGTTTCACCTACCAGGGAGAGAGCAGCTACTGCCTTCTGATTATTGTTGGGTGGTTAGATTTTTACTCTATCTTTTCTGGCCTGCCCAGCCTCTCCCAAAAGCATGCAAGTCCCTGCTAGGCTGTGGAGTGCCAGAACAATCTTCTGGGGCCAGAAGTTAGACTCCTGCCCAGTCCTGCTCAAACAGCTGCTGCGGTCTGTGACACCCCATCTCTGGTCTCAGACCATGCAGCTGTGGCTGGGCAATGTGAACACAGCTGTCTGAGCTTCCCTGTGGCACCTAGTCTTTCTGTGGACTGGTGTGGGGAGGGTGGGGGGGGTGTCTAAGGACAGGTTCACCCATTTCCCAGAGATTTCCCTAGGCCAGATGCTTCCCTGCCGGGATTTCAGTCCCAAATACTGAGTTCACATTGCCAAGCAAGGCAACAAACAGCTCACAGCTTGCAGCTTACAGGCAGGGTCCTATCCAGGCTTTGGGGACTGGGTTGCTGTCAGTAGCTTCTCCAGTCTCAGTCCGCACTGCTGTGGCTAGGTGTCCAGTCTCAGCTCACCACCATCTTGGCTCCCTGGTTGATGGTGAGAAGGAAATTTGCAGAGTGCCTCAAGTGCAGATGATCTCAAAAGTTCAGGATCAGCTTCCAGGGACAACACAGGAACAAGGCAAAAGAAGATGGTACCAAGGTAAATCGAGTATCTGTCACATTACTACTTCTTTTAGAAAGATATGCTTTGTGTTCTAGGACCCCAGATTTCAGTATGCCTTCTCTGTAAGGGCAAAATTTAATTCAAAATGGCTTATTTAAAACCCTGTATGCTAATGATAATATTTTGATCATTTTAGGATATGTATCTTTGTTTCTGTAGTTGTTTGGTGACTTGGCTGTTTTGTTATTTTTTTCCTCTTCTTCTTTGAAATAGATCAGGTTACTGTTTTTTGATTTCAGTTATTTTTGTGGAATAATAAATGTGTTATAGACATTTTTTAGTATGTTATATACTCTGAAGAAAAATACATTTGAACGGCTGAAATCACAACCTGTTTCATTTGTTCTGGGCACCTATTTGACCCATCTCATTCTTTCCTATCCAAGGTAAACTCCATCATTATCCAGTGGTAATGATATGTTTCTAGATCTTCAAGACAGTACAACTTTGTGCATTATATTCCACATATGTCACAGATCATGTTGTGCTTCATGTTAAAAGACAGGAAAATATAAATATGCTGATGGTTGTCCCTCATTCAAAGTTACATTATATCTTGGCTTAAATCTACTCTCAAATATCTTTAAAATGAGATTTTAAAAATATTGCCCAGAGTTTACATCTATCATCTTTAGGAGCATTGTTTTGCCTGTTCCCATATCTTTTAAATGCTTTAACTATGGACTAGGAACAAAGGCCAGAAATGACAGTGTTGGCACAGTAGGATTAGTGGAGATGCCAGTTGCTTAGCCAGGACTGAAACCTAAATCCATCCTTTGTCATTATGGTATTTTTAGTACAATCTCCTGTGTGCTTTATTTTAAAATGTGAGTGAAGAAATGGTTAGTTGTATTTGCCTTTCATATAGTAGACCCTTGACACCAGTCTAGGACTCATATATACATCTACTCAGAAACCATTTTGAATACCTACCTTCATAAATAGATAATTTCTTGGGCCCTTTTCTATACCTAAAATTATATTCATGTCTGAAGTAATGAGTTTCCTAACACAGCTTCAAAATTTAATCACAGTTTTCAACATTTACTAAAGTTTTATCTCTCCCTTGTCAGAAATATTTCATAAATAAACCATTTTTATAGCCTTGGAAGAATTTATAAGTATACAAGAAAAGAAGAGAACAACCCCACTGCACCAAGATATGATAGACTAACATCATTCACTATTTCTGCAATTCACAGCTAGGTTTTCTGTTTTTTGATTCAGAAAGGCACTAGGTTGTCACTGTAGCACTTACCAAGTATGGTGACTGTACAGCTTTTTCCTGAGTTATTTGCTACCAGGTAATTGCTCATATGTTGTCTGGCAGAGTTGACTTACTATAGAATTTGTGGAACTGCTTAATGAAAAGTTAAAACCACATTGTTAAAGTTTGACTGAATTAATACAATAAAATAAAATGTATACTTTATGATATTAAGAGTTTAGATTGGGCCATACATCTCTCTCTCTCTCTCTCTCTCTCTATATATATATATATATATATATATATATATATATATATATATATATATAGTTAGTTAGTTAGTTAGTGTCATAACCTACAAATATTTGGAATGAACACATTTTTCAAAGCATAATATAAACATACTTTAAAACACTTTGCCTTTCTAATAACTTATGCAATTTTCTTCAAATATTTTACTTGCCCACTATTCTTTTCAAGTATTCTATACAGTTTTTTTTTTCAGACACCTCTATGAACCATAAAATTCTACATTCTGAACTGAGTAGTTGATGAGGACCTAAACATTTACTAAAGGCTCTGTTCCCATTTAATGCACAATAAAATTATCTTTTCTCAAAGCCAGATTAATGTTTTCCCTGCTTTGTTTTTGACAATTTCATAACTGTATGCAATGCATTGTGACTATATTCCTCCCCATTAAACTCTCCTATGTCCCTTTCACTCCCATTAATCACCTTTTTACTCTATATTAGGCTCCTTTCCCATTTTTATGTCTTTTTTATGTAGATCTCTTGCATGTAAGCACAGCCTAGTATGTTGATTGCAATAGTCATGTCATGGCCAGAATATAGTGTCTTCTAAACACCCTATCCTCACTTTCATTATATCTCATTGGTAATTCTAGGTTGAAGTTACTTCAGCAAATGCCACTGCAGATAGCCAATTTGTTTGAGAGTTCATAGACTTTATAAATTGATTTTCATCCCTTGACTCTTACTTCCATTACCAATAGAATTTATTTCTTGGATATCTAGTTTCATCTACTTTATTTCAGTTCAACAAGAAAATTTGTGTCTATTGTTGAGTTGAGGTCATTCATATTAAATTTATTATTGAAAGATTAATATTAATTCCTGTAATTTTCATAATTGGTTTTTTTTCTGGTTGACTAAATGGCTATTTGTTCTTTCTTTCTCTTCTAGTACTAACATAGCATGTTGACTTACTGAGTTAGACAAGATAGACTCCGTCTTAGCACCCCATTATTCATCACTTTCATGAAATTTATTCTCTAATGTGTCCTCAAAATTGAGGTGATCATCTATCTCCTGTTTAGTAGTGAGGATCTGCCTTATTTTATGCTTGACTTGGTATGTTTTTATTTCTCCATCAAACTAGCTTTGCTGGATATATAAGCTTACTTGACAGTTATTTACTTCAGGTGCTTGAAATGTGTTGATAAGTTTTTTTCCTGGGTGTTATTGGGTTGGTGATGAGCAAAATGATAGCATTCTATTGTGTTTGTGTTTGTAGGTGAGTGATGTTTTCTAGTTAAAACTTTCAGTATTGAGTCTTTTCTTTGTGGGTTTGACACCATGAACTTAATATGTCATCGATTCCCTTCAAGCCATGCATGTTAGTAGTTCTATGAAGCTTGTATTCGCAAACCCATTTCTTCTTCTAAATTTGATTATTTGTTGGTTTAGCTTGTCTTTTTCCTCAACCCTATAGATTCTTATGTTTTGTCTTTTGTCATGTCCCAGAATTCATGAATGTTGTTGTCATGCTCATATTTGCTTTGCTTTATTCTAGTGTGAATGGATTTCCTCAACTTTGAGCTCACCCCCTGACCACTTTTCTTCTGCTTGCACAAATCTATTGGTGATGTTTTTCACCATGCTTATCATTTGGTTCATCAGGTTTCAAAGATTTATGCTTTTTCCCAATATCCTTGCCAAAATTTTCCTCTGTGTTGCTGACCTTTACATTCATACTGCTGATTTTCTCAGCTCTCTTCTTGGCTTTTATGGTCATGTTGCTGATCTTCCTGTAACCTTGTAGTTAGCTCATGCTCTTGTCTCTGTTCACACTGGGACAAAGTAGTAAACTTGAAATCTTCATGTAACCATATACCTATTTCAGGATAGTTTGATTCAGGAGTTAAAGACTTATGACCTTTTGATGGGCTCCAGTTGTTATGCTTTGTTATGTTTTACATACTTCTTTCTGTGTCATAATTTACTCATCTATTCCTTTGATGATTTCTTGTTTTAATTGAGGACATTCTGATTAACAACCCTTCACTTTAGATTTTAAATTTCAGTCCCACTCAGAAAGAATAAAGCAAATGTGGTTTTGGAGGTAATTTCTCCTACTTCTTCCCCTGTCAGGGAATCATATAGTTGAAGTGATGTTTGGCTTGGCTTCCTTAATTTCACTATGGCATCTGCCTTTTTCTCTGCAGTTTTGAAATCCTGTCACTACCTTAGAGGTTTCCAAAGATGTTTCTCTTTCTCTCTTAGGAATAGATTCTGCTTGTTTTTTGTGTTTCTTCCTTCTCTCAGGTCTGCGACAGGCATTGTCTAGTGATTTGGTTTCAGAATAAAGAAATGCCATCTAACCTTCTTTTCTCCAGATGCTTTGAGCTATTCTTTCTCAAAGATTATCTGTGGCTTTAGCTTGTCCTCTTCACCAACACTTTAGATTCTTTCTATACCAATGCACTTGAGTTGTTTTGAAATGATAGGCTTAACTGTATAAATTATAATTGCGTATTTGAAGCTACAGACTGAATTTTAATTTTCTATTGGCAATGTTGATTTAAGTGACTGACATTGATGTAAAATCCAAACAAATGTGTAGAAAGGAAGATATTTTCAAAGATCAAGCAGCTATAAATGAACAGCACTAAAATTTCAGTATAGATTTGTCTCTGTGTCAAAAATTCACTTTGCCTCTAAAGTTTAAAACCCAGTCTCAAAATTACCAATTTATGGCCAATAATGCTTTATGGAGAGTATGAGAGAAATAGTAAATATTAACAGAAAATGTCACTATCATCTTCAAAAAAGGTAGTCTGTAGTTATGTTAAGAAAACCTAGTGTGACAGAATTATGCTAAAAATGAAAATACAAGACAATGCTATTGGAATAGCACCATATCAAGAATATGGCTTTTGTACTTTTAAAAAGCCAATATATGTTCAATAAAAAAGTAAAAGCCAGTTATTGTTAAAAATAACCTGAAATATATTGACAAAATAATCCAAATAATATTCTACAATCAGATAGAATACACAAAACCAGACCTCAGGCTTCTTCATCGTAAGTCTACTTTGTAGAATTTCATTTTATATTGACTGAACATTTCCATTTGAAATAATCCCTTACCTTCTGTTTCTTTGATATATGGTTTTCTGTCTTGGTCATATATTACTTTTGTCAAAATTCATGAACTACTTTCTTTAAAAAAATTAATAGCACATGAATGCCATGGCATGAATTCAGAGGTCAGAGAAGTGCCCGTGGGAAGTCAGAGCTGTCCTTCTGCCATGTGTACTCCAACAATGGAGCCCAGCTTGGCTCTGATTGGGTCACCCACTGAGCCATCCTGCTAGCTCACAGATCATTATTATCTTCTTCACCACCTCACCCTTCCTGATACTTATTCTGTTTGATTTTCTCCTGATCTATAGTTTATTTTATCACAAATATTTATATTAATTAACCTCAACTATGACTTGAAATGACATTATACCATAATCCAAATTTGTCTAACCAACCGTGGCTAGATTTCTAATTTCTTATTCTGATTCCCTGGTCTATACATCCAGAGAAATAGTCTGAGATAAAAAATAGCTTAATAAGAATTCTAAGTGTAGTTGTCCTGATCCTAGATGTACCAACTTATCATTGTGTAACTGGAAAGTCAATGAGTGGACAAGACTGACCAGGAGTGTCTGAGGTGAACTCAGAAGGTCACGACAGAGTTGATAAAGTTCAAGGTCATGTTTTTTGAACTGTTTCACATCTCTAGCTATGATTTATCCACTTCTAAACAAGAGCTACTATTTCTATTCTAAGTGATTTCTTTTTCATTTCTGCTCCGATCTATAAAGGTCAATGCAAACATAGCCACTGAACAAATTTACTTTTGCTTAGCCTGTGTCTCTAATTCCTTGGTCTTGTATTTCAGTGAACTAGCTTTATATTTTCTTATCTAATTCCAACAGATACATTTGAGACTTTGTTCTTGCTGATTGAACCATATCCTACAAAGTAATACTCTATGGATCTTTTTTCTTTCACTTTCACTTATCTCTTAATAATTTGTTGAGATAATATATTTCTGAATTGTCCCAATTCATCTCATCATTAAAAAGCTTCAATTATCATTCAATGAATCCTATATGCTAAGATATCATTGTGAATACTCTCAGAAAAAAAATATTTCCTTAACTAATTTATCAACAAGTTTTAATATATTTAGCTAAAGTTCATCGATTTTACACTTTAATGCCAACACCTTCTATCGTACTATAATTTGTATCCTATTCAACTTGCTTATTTATAAAAATTCCCTTGACAAATTAATAATAAATTATAAGATATATTATATTAGAAATAAAATGATGGACTAATAAAAAGACTGCTGGCCATAAAGGGAATATATACAAGTAATAAATATATTTACAAACTGAAGTTATGTGGTCAACCAGATAAGCACATTAATGTGAGAAGAGTGTATCATGATGTGACATTCTAGAAGTTATCCTTCGATGGGCATCTTGTACCACCCAGAGTTAAAGTCCTTTTAAGGTAGAGAATGTCATATTTTCTGCCACAGATATTTACATTGAACTTTTCAAAAGTAAATTTGAAGCTCAAAACATTTTACTTTTTTAAAGTGTATGTTGTACTAATTCATGGTTTTTAGCAAAATTGTGTCCTGTGGAGTCATGTATGTGCTTCATGGCTCAGAACACATACTTATCATGGACAATGTGGATATTTAAAGTAAGTCAAGCAAATACAACTCGTTTTCCAAATAATCCTGGGTGAGTGGCTATGAATTGAGTAGTTCTGAGGCATTGTGTTACCTGAGATTTTATGTCCATTGCCACCTGACTGGTTATAGAATCACACATCTAGCTGTGCCTAATAGGTGTTTTCTTATTAGTTTAGATGTGGAAGATATAGTCTGAATGTGGGTGGCATCATACCATAGTATAGAGTTCTAGATTGCATAAAAATGGGAAAGCTAGTTGAGCAATAGTATTCATTTTCCTTTGCTTTCTGACTTGCAGATGCTGTGTGATCAGGTGCCTCCTACTACTGTCTCATTACTCTCCTTGCCTTAATAGACCATGTCCCTTCAAATTGTATGCAAGCCCTTACTACTTTAAATTACTTTTTATCAGGTATATGATCTCACCAAAGAAAAAGTAAATAATACACACATATAATGACTAAATACTCAAGGAACTAAAGGAGGACATTAATGAAAATTTGATAAAGCCTATCTGAGGTATACTTTAATTACATTTAATACACCAATGTTAATGTCTTAGTTACTATAGGCATTTCATGAAAATATGAGATATTAAATATAAACAGGAATGAATAGAAGATGTACATATAAATACAACCCGCTGAGTCTGTTCAGTGTTTCTTGATTGTATACATTTCTAGGGAGGACCATTCTAAGTAATCACCCCTGGGGAAGACTATATTTTCCTTTTTTAGCAATTGTTAATTTCTTGAAGCTTCTTCATCTACAGGGGCGGGTCCTGTGGGATTTCCCTCATCTATATCAAAATGCCTTTCTGAGGCAGCATAACAGACTCTTTGCTGATAAAAGAGGCAAGCTCAGACATTACAATGTCCAGGGCAAAGACTTCATGAACCTAAATTAGACCTTGTCTTTGTTGAAAATGTACTACCGGCCAATAGTAAGACTAAATAATTGAGCTGGGTGTGTTGGTACATGCCTTTAATCCCAGAACTCATGGAGACAGGCAGGGAGATCTCTATGAGTCTGAGGCAGGTTTGATCTACAAAGCCAGTCCAGGAGAGCCAAGGGTACACAGAGAAACCTTTTCATGAAAAAAACAAAACAAAACAACAAAGAAAGACTGAATAAATGTCCACCAAACATGTTAAGTAAAACATTCTTCCAAGGCCAGAAAGTCCCCTGATACACTGCAGCTGACCTTAGTTATAGGAATATATACTGGTCTAATGTCATTAAGAAAATTTACTTTTCTGTGTGGATTTCTGAAGAAGCACTTAAATTCACCTTTATATATTCTTCTCCCTTTGTTATAAAATTCTAAAGGCCTGTAGGATTTTTCAATCACATTGTTCAAAACAAATTTCCTTTAGTGTTCTTTCCACTTAGTATTTGAAACCTAAAGGCATTATGGCCAATGACAATCCCCCAAAGTCTAATCTGTCATCACACATGTCTTTTTTGTCCAAGTATGTATTCAGAATAGCAACTGACTGCAGTCCAGGAACAGGTAGGTCCTGCAGTGTGATTCTAAAATGCCAGCCTTGTTCTCACAGCCTGCCTTCTGGAGGATCTTAGATATTCTGATCAGTATTTAAGTAATTAAAGTTGCTCATGATCAAAGTTCTGACTTGTGCCTTGGTCTTGCTTATCAGTGAAAACATGTCTTGATCTCCTTGGCCACAGCCTATGGAAGGTTTGTATAACGATACCACTAAGTTCCTGTCTTCCTCCTGTCCTTTACTTTGGTTCATGCTGTGTCTGCTGTGTCAGCCATAGCCACCCTGTAAGTTCTCTTGGCTGCCTCAGCTGATTTCTAACCAGCATTACACTCTCCCCACTTCTGTTCTGCTTCTCAAACAGCTTTTCCAACAATCATTTTTAAATCTGCTAATATTTTATTACTTCAGGCCTCTGTAGTTGGTTTTTCCTCTCTTAATCTTTAAAAACTTGATGATTAAATCCAACAATCTTGTGGTACATATCAAGTGGTCGTTTGTAAGGAAAAAGTGCCTTTTGGTTTACTCAGAATTCCTCGTAGTCCTCACAACACTCTCCTCTTCAGTAAGTCCCATCATGCTGTGAGCCTCCACTCTCCCATCCATAAAAGATATTAGATATGTGACAAAAATCTCCCTAACTCCTTATTAGGGTTACATTTCTTTCTCTTGTGTATGCATGATGAAATGCCTGTCAAGTGGCTACCACCATACAGTGAAGAAGGTAACAAGAAAAAGAAACAAATAGGAAGATAGTCTGCCGTTATAATGAATCTTAACTTTTTAAAATTATTTTGTTTTTGTACATATACTTTTATATTATTACATATATATATATATATATATATATATATATATATATATATATATATATATACACACATACACAATAGATTACCTATGGCAAGAAGAACTGTGACACAATCAACAATTATATAAATGTTACATTCTTAGTGTTTTGGCTATTTGTATTTGACAGCCTTGAAGAAGATATTAGTCCTACCTTGGTGCATCTACATTTCTGAATGTAAATCAAACTCCATCACACATCGTCATTATTAACTAGGAACACAGCCACTGGGAAAATGGTCCTCATTTCTTCCACAGACAGAATTCTGCCTAAAAAAAGGGCAAGCTTGGGTGCAAGCATAGTTGACAGCCAAACTCTGCCAAGACAGGGTAAGCAAGTCCTCAATAGTGCCTGCATCACAAATATGTCTCCAGATGTATTAGGCCAGAAGGCTGATGATGATGGTCCAACGTTATAGAGAGTTTTGGGTGGCTACTCAGGTAGAAAACTGTCTCTGTCATCTTCTCATTTGGAAAGATACTAACCTGCACCCCTAGCATACTCAGATAATCAAGTTTACTCCTTCTCAAGTCTCTGAGGGAGTTGAAGACCAGGTAGCTTAGTTATACAATGAAGGTTAATTGAATCTTAACTTTTAATGGTAGTGGGGAAAATGAACATTTTCAATTAAAAAATTACTTAAGAGGATTGTTCAGAGCTGTATGATGACATGAAAGAGCAACCTATTTAAGAGTAAGTTGAAAGAAACTTATACATTGATCTAACCTCTTGCCTGTTTTGAAGCCCAAAGAATCTTTTGCCACCCTGAGCGCAAAGCACAGTAGCATCACTATACTAATGTCTGAGGGTCTCTTCACCTGACTCTGAGGCATAATGAGATCACAGCTGAAATTCTCAGAACCTAAAAACATTTCTGTGAGCACATTCAACACAAATGGGAGAGGAAGGGAGGGGAGGAGTAGAGGGATGGGGAGAGAAAGAAAGTATGAAATCATTCAGTATCTTACAGTTTCTTTCTTTTTTTATATTTTTTTCTTTTTTTATTAATTTATTCTTGTTACATCTCAATGGTTATCCCATCCCTTGTATCCTCCCATTCTTCCCTCCCTCCCTTTTCCCCCTTATTCCCCTCCCCTATGACTGTTCCTGAGGGGGATTACCTCCCCCTGTATATGCTCATAGGGTATCAAGTCTCTTCTTAGTAACCTGCTGTCCTTCCTTAAAGAATTAAATTCGCCATGTCATCTAGACACCATCAACATTCCTTGCTTCTAAAAGCAAAGGGCCATGGTGAAATGTCTATCAATTTTATTTACTTTCTCAAAAGGACTAAAAAGAGCTATCTCAGGAAACACCAGTTCCGTTCCAGTCACCAAATCATCTCTCTTTCATTATACTCTAGTTGACTTTGTAACAGATCCTCAGATTACTAAGAATGCATAAATTTCAGATAATATTAATATAATATTTCCAACCCATAAACCAAATTCAGGGTATCCTAAACTTTTCAGTCAAAACAAAACTGATTAATGTCACAATTAACACATACCATAGAATGTCATAAATACCAGGGAGAGTATTATATTTCCTCACCTAACTTAAAAAAGTGAGCCTAGTCCAAAATCTTTTTTTAAAGTTATTCAATGTCACATACTTAATAATGCCTCTGAAACTAAAATCATATCCCCCAATTCCAGGTTTTAAAGGGCAATAAAAAAATCTTGAATGCCTTATAGGTTACACTCATAAGGCTTCTATTGCCTATGTTGTTATACTATGTAGTTATTACTTTTAGTAGTATATATGAATCATGGCGTAATTTATTCAGCACGTAATACTGTTATACATTACAATAGCAACAAAGATTTAACTTCTTAGATCTCTCCATTTTTGCCAAGGTAAGATAACACTGGTAACAGTGTTTACTGAATTAATAGACTAGTAAAATAAAGAGAATAAAGAAGTTGGCCAATTCTGTGAGCTGGCAACTCATATTTTCTAGTTTGGTTTGCCTTCTCATTTCAGCGTAACTGAGCAGGCATTTTACTCCTCTCAACTTTTCACTCAGCATGAACTTGCATACTGAAGCATAATAAATAATGTATAATAGCATAATCATATCAAAGTAGAGTAAAGATCAAAGCCTAAAGAATGAGCTTTCCAGAATTCTGCATAATCATATTAATCAAAGATGAAAATTATGATGGCTGTGTTGATAAAAAAAAGACCAGAACTATACTCATATGTTGTATTCTGTTTTATCAATTATGTATTTTTATCTTTTAACCCAAAAGACTTATCCATGGAAGAAAATCATAGCGTGCTGCCTTTAGATAGAAGATGAGAAATAATATAAATCAATTTTGCTAGTTAGGAAGATATGTTATGAAGAAAAATATTCTTCTATAGTCAAATAAATACCAAGCCAGTTTTCCAAAGTTCGACACAAATTAGACCAGTTCCAAACTCACGGCTTAAGTAGTCTACCAGGGTATGGTTGTGCTTATTTACCTTCTCAACTTTATAAATTTCGATAGACTTTCTTTTGTACTTAAGGGTTTTAACTATGATATTCCATGGGGATTTCCTTATCTAGTCTTGTCTGGATTTCTATGTGCCTCTTTTGTGTGTATGAATGTGTCTGTTCTTAGCATAGAAAAACTTCCTTCAATTATCTGGTTAAAGATTGAATCTATGGTGTTGATTGAAAATGTCCTCCCTCATCTATGCTTATAACTCAAAGGTTTGGTCTCTTTGTGATGTCCCATAGTTTCTGTATGTTCCTTTCTTGTATGTGTGGGAATTTTTTAGTCTTTCAGAGTCCTTGCTTATTGGATCTGAATTTGCCTCAGATTCAAGTTCTGATAACCTATTTTATGCTTGATTCACTCTACTTACAAGGCTTTACTTTCAGTGTTATAGTTTAGCTACTGGGATTTTCAATTCTGTTTTCATTCAAGCTTGAGTCCTCTTCAGTGTTTCTATCTCTCTATTGAATTCCACTTAAAATCCTGCAATCTCTCCGTCATTGCTGTTAGTCTTATGTTTGTGTTTTCTTGGGCATCGCCCAGGTGTTTATTCTCCTTAATTCCATCAAGCTGTTTCTTTGTGTTTTCTTTATACTCCTTGAATTCTGTGATAAAATGTATGAATGTTTTAAATTATGTGTTCTGGATTTTAATCTAAGTAACTCTCATTAGCAAACATTCCTATAGGACTAATACATTTTAGAGAGAGAATAGAAGATTCATCTTTCATATTTTTATAAATTTTCTATGAGATCTGGACTTTTAAATTTTTAAATTAAATAGTCTTTTTGTAAGTGCCTTGCAAGTCTTTAAAAAAGAGGTTTGAAAATCCATCCATAAAAAATAAAACAAAACAAAAACAGAAAGTACTTAAATGACAGTACTCACAAAACAACAAATACTTATTGTACTTTATCCATAATGATACAAATTTAAGGAGTTTCACAGATGATATCTGATTTAACACCTTAGTGAAATAAACTGCTTTATGTCAACATGTCATGGGAAAACAAACAAAATTGCACAAAAGTCATGGAGCCTGTTTGTAGCTAAACAGTTTGTAAGTGGCTACAGGGATCACATGGTATACTAAACATACTAGATTTAAACCCAGGTATCTTTCAGGAGCTGTATATTGTATATTAGTATTTTCTTGTACCCATCCTTCTTTTTACCTTCTACATCTAAAAATGAGGACCTGTGTATAAAAAGGACTTGAGTCTTCTGCTGCGCTACCGTTGAAAGGGTGTAATTTCACAAATCACCTTCTTCAACATTTATCTCTCATTCTTTCACATTTTAAGTCTAATTTTTATGCAAATAAATGCATTCTTCCATGCCTTCTCCAATCTAAAAATACAGCTATTCAGCTCTCTCTTTCCTGGCTAATCATTTGTTTAATACAGACCGTGTGTACTCTTTGCCATTTAACAGAGTTATATGAATGACTTGTCCCTCTATAGTTTGACTCTGAAATGTGCCCCACAGGAGTAACTCAATTCTCCAACTGGTAGAGTTATTTAGGAAGTTGGTGGAAACATTTGCTAGAGCAGTATAGCTAGAGTAGGGACATCAATGTGAACGTACCTTGGTTCTAACCTGATTTCCATTCCTTTCTCCCCTTTTTCTTTGCTGGCTGCCTTGAGAAGTGCTCCCTCCACACACTGTCACCACCATGATGTTACTACCTCAGTTCAGTTCTAGGAGCTGAGACCATGGACCAAACTGAACCAAAAGAAACCTTTCCTTCTATGAAATTGCTGGTACCAAACAGTGGTCACAGGAACCATAGCTCCACTGACATACTCTTTAGGAACTCCCTGAGTTTCCTGAATTCAATATTGCCTCAAATTCTGAAATTTGGTGTTGTATACAGAGGGAGCTCTAAGAAAACCAGAATTGGGAAGAGTAATCCTAAGTGTACAGAAAGTGGAGGCTTCTACTACCTTTTTCCTTTTCACCTCCTTGCAATCTAATGCTCAAGCCATCACATTGAGCTATTTATGAATAGAGAACAGCAGCTCGTGATGCTTCCAGCAGCCAAAGTGAGGTAGCTTTCCCGTCCCTTTATGGGCAATAGGATGTTGAGAACTATAAAGGGTGGGTCCAGAGAACTCACAGGTACAGGGAGATCACTGAGAGAGAAAGTAAGAAAGTCATCCTATAAGGTTATATGTGACCTCTAGGCTCAGTCCATGCAGCAAAGGTACCAATCCGGTAATAAGAAATATGTGAGTGTAACTGAACTAAGGGATTATTGCCTAGGTCCTAAACCGCCCATGTCCTGAAGTGCTGAAAACAGATGAGCAGCCTTCTATAAATGCTTTGAAACCTGAAGTGGCTGTAATCGCAAGAAGCAGGTTCTAAACTAGTACCTAAAGAATATAAAGAAACAAGATCACCCAAACTATGCTGGTGGAAGTTGTATAACTATTCTGAAAACAAGTATGGCTATTAATTTTAAGAATAGATTTGTGACTACTGCTCTAGGCCATTTATTACAAATAACTGAAGACATATGTTCACACACAGCAAAAACAATTGGATCCATAAATATTAATAGGACTCATATTTGTAATATTGAAGAACTAGACACTACCAAGATGTCTATCACTATAATAATGATTAAGCAGATTATCACATAACCATATCACAATACTACTCAAACACCAAAAGTAACAACCTATGGATATATACAAACACCTACATGAATATTCAGATAATTACGATAAGTAGAAAAATCCAATCCCCAAATTTTATATGCTACATACTTTATTTGCATAATTCTGAAATAACAAAATTATGAAAATAGATACCAGAAGTTCTCAAAGTTTGAAAGTGATAGGAAAGACCATGTGGACAAAAAGAGAATGGCAAATATTTTATGCTAAAGTTTTATACATTGATTGTATAATTGAAAATATGGTACTGCTATAATCTCATTCTAATTTGTTTTGGAATATGACCAAGTCTGGTTGATCTGTAACTCATTATGTAGACTAAGTTGGCCACAAACTCACAGAGATCTTTCTGCCTCTACCTTCCAAGTGCTGGGATTAAAGGTGTGCACCCCCATGCTGGGCTTTCTTTCTAAATGTTTTATCATCTATCTATCTATTTATCTATCTATCTATCATCTATCTATTCATCCACCTATATATGTATTATGCATATAGGTGTTTTGCCTTCATATATGTACACCACATGTGTGAAGTGTTCACGGCATCCAAAAGAAGGTCTTGGATTTCCTGGGACTGATATTATAGACCATTGTAAGCTGTTCACTTGAGGACCTGCTTACCTTGTCTTGGCAGAGTTTGGCCATTGACTCTGCCTGCATCCAAGCTTGCCCTTTTTTATGGCAGAATTCTGTCTGTGGTAGAAAAGAGCACATTTTCTTTATTTAATCATCTATTAATAGACATCTAAGTTGCTTCCAAGTTTTGTCTATTATGAATAATGTAATGTTCAAGCTAGTTTTATGTCAATTGACACAAGCTAAAGCCACTTGAAAGGAGAGAACCTCATTTGATAAAATGCCTCTATAAGATCCAACTACAGGAAATTTTCTTAACTAGTGATTGATGGGATAAGGCCTAGCCTATTATGAGTAATACCAACCCTGTGCTGGTGGTTCTAGGTTGAATTATGAAGGATGACCAAGCCAGTAAGCAGCATCCCTCCAAAACCCATCAGTTCCTTCCTTGATTGAGGCTCTGCCTTCATTGCTTTTGATGATGGACGGTTATATGGAATTGTAAGTGAAATAAACCCTCTTATCCTGAAGTTTCTTTTGGTAATGGTGTTTCATCACACTAATAGTAACCCTAACAAATATAGTCAGCAGTGAACATGCTGAACAAGTAAGTATCTCTGTAATGAGATGCAGAGTCCTTCAGGTATATGCCCCAAAAATGGTGTAGCTAAAAAATGGAGAAGATCAATTCCCAGCTTCCTTTGCCACACTTGTTTCCATAGTGGTTGTGCAAGTTTGTACTTTCACTAGTAATGGATGAGTCTTCCCCTTAATCTATGAGCTGTCATTTGTTTTATTGATCTTAGTCATTTTGACTAATGTAAGATAAAAATCTCAAAACATTTTTGACTTTATTTTCCTAATGACTAAGGATGTTGAACATTTCTTCTTTTGAGAACACACTTTGAATTGGATTATTTACTTTCTTGATGTTTAGAGTTTTTGTTTTGTTTTCTTTGGTTTTTTTTTTCAGTTCTTTGTGTATTTTAAATATTTACCCTCTATTTTATGTGTAGTTTGTAAAAAAACAAAAGACAAAAACCTTCTCCAATTCTGTAGAAATGGTTAATTTTCTTGATATATAACCTAGTAAGATCAGATAAGCACTTTAAACAAAACAAATCATAAGCAGTAATTAAAAGACTTCAAACCAAAAATCAAGTCCAAGGACAGAATTCTACCAGACTTCCAAAGAAGAATTAATACCAATACTCCTTGAATTATTTTCCATAATACAAAGGAAAGTAACATTGCCCAATTCTTTTAAGAGGTCACAGCTACCTTGATACCTAAACTACATAAAGACCCAACAAAGAAAATTAAAGACCAATTCCCTTTATGAACATAGATGAAAAAATTCTCAATAAAATACTTACAAACCAAAAAAGCCAAGAACCAAAGAACACATAAAAAGAGATCATCCTCCATGATCAAGTAGGCTTCATCCCAGAGATGCTAGGAAAGTTCAACATATACAGAATAATAAATATAATCAAACATATAAACAGGCTGATGTTATGGGATGAATTTTAGACTCTAGAGGGATTTTATAGCTCAGTGAGTTCCCAAAAGACTAAGACAGAGACCTTTTTTTAATTCAAAAAGTTTTAAGGCACCATAACTGGCCAGGTATCACCCCCCTAAGTTATTTTGCTATTTCCCTTAGTTGCTGGCCACAGTTGTTTCTGTCTGGACCAATTCTGTTCCATCAGGCGAGCCCTCATGGCCTTGTGCTCATGGATCCTACTACCCACCGGCCACTTCTTTCTCTCCAGCTCCTGCTCATCATCCCTCTCACTTCAAGCCCAGGACCTTAAACTCCACCTATTTCTCTTCTGCCTGGTGACATGCTTTATTAACCAATTAACTTTAAGTTAGGTAGAGCAAGGTTTACACAACAAAGAGGGTTGTACATGAGAATGTGCTCCTCTGGCTAGCAACCAGATCTTCTTGGGCAAGTAATTAGCATAAGAATACTTAGCACCAGACTAAGTCACAGCAGATTGAACCACGGGATCATCTAATTAGGTCTAGAAATGAGCTTTGACAAAAATCCCAAACCCCTTCATGATACAAAGTCCTGGAAAGATCAAGGATACAAGGGATGTATCTGAACATGATAAAGGCAGTTTACAGCAAGTCTACAGCCAACATCAACATAAGCTGAGAGAAACTCAAAGCATTTCCCATAAAATCAGGAACAAGATAAGGTTGTCTACTCTCTCCATACCTATTCAATATAGGTCTTGAAATCCTTGGGAGAACAATTTTTAAAAAAACTGAAGAAAACTGAAAGGATATAAATAAGAAGGGAAGAAGTCAAAGCACATTTATTTGTAGATGATATGATTGTATATTTAAGTGACTATAAAAATTTCACCAAAAATTTCTACAGATGACTCAGCAATGTAGCAGGATATAAAATTAATACACCAAATCAATAACTTCCTATGCAAATAACAAATGATCTGAGAAAGAAACCAGAAAAAAAACAATGCCTTTTATAATAGCCGCAAAAATAAAATAAAATGTGTTGTGGTAACTAACCAAGTGAAAGCCCTGTATGATATAAACTTTAAGACATTGGAAAAATAAATGGAAAAGATAACATAAGACGGAATGTGTTCCATGGTCTTGGATCAGTAGGATTATTCTAATAAAAGTGGCTGTCTTACCAAAGGCAGTCTACTTATTCAATGTAAACGCTATCAAAATTCTGGCATACTTCTTCGCAAAACTAGAAAAGACAATTTTCAGCTTCATATGAAAACACAAAAACCTAAACTATCTAAAAAAAGAAAAAAAAACAAAAACAAAAACAAAAAGCCTGAATAAGTAATGTTGCATTGTCACTAGTCACAACTGCAAAACTACAGAGATATAGTAACAAAAAAACAGTGTGGCACTGGCATAAAAGCAAGCATGTAGATCAACGGAATCTAATTGAAGAACAAGATGTAAGTCCTCACACCTATGAACACTTCATTTTTTAAAATAAATAAGTAATTCATGAAGACACACTGGAAAAAAGATAGCATGCTCAACAAATGGTACTGTGAAACTAGATAGGAGCCTGTAGATGAATACATATAGACCCATACTTATCATCCTGTACAAAATTCAGTTCCAACTGGATCAAAGACCTCAACATAAAACCAGATACATGTAACCTAAGAGATGATCAAGCGGAAAACAGTCTTGAACTTACTTCAAGAGAAACTTTCTGAAAAAAGCATTGCTAGCACAGGCACCAAAATAAACACTTAGTAAAAAGGAACTTCATGAAACTGAGAAGCTTATGTATGTCAAAGGATAGATACCCTTGTGTAGACAAAGTGGCAGGCTACAAATGAAAATGATTCACAAGAGAATAAAGATGGAGGGTAGTCTATGTGACCATAACCATCATTTCTAAAAGATGATGAACAGCATGCCTCTGCTTAAGTTAAACACAGTGTTTCTCATCAACTTTCAAAACTAAACTAATTTTATTTATATTTATGTATTTGTATTCTAATGATTGTTCTACATTACAGTATGCTTGATGTAATGTATTATAATTTAGAGAAAATCTTTGTGATATCTCCGGGTGAAACTCTTAATAGTTGAAGTTATTTTATTTTTAATATGATTTTTCATAAAAGCTTTAGAAGTTTAACATATATATGAAAGTATGAGAATGTGTACATTATAATATAATAGCATTCTGGTATAAAATTATATGAAGCATAGTTTGATTAAGATGTATTTTCAGGAGACTGTTCTAAGTTGTATGAGTATCAGTAAGGGAAAAAAATGAAATCAACATCTTAGTTAAAATTCTAGATCTATGTTAATTTTTAAAATCTGTTTATCTTTATTATAGGTCTTTTTAGTTGGTTGTAACTGGTATTGTTGTATAGCTAACTGAAGTTTACAAAGCATAATAAAAATCAAGAAATGATGGAGTAGGATTCAGACACAGCCCTTAAGAAAGATATTAAGTTCAAGATACTTATAGAGAGAAGATATTGTAACTAGAGTAATGGGTGATTGATTACAAAGATGAGTTGCTAAAAGGTAGGATCTGAGTGGTAATAAGACAGAAACCTGGGAGCTTCATTTGAGTAAAAAACAGCTTCATTGACAAGAGTTCTTAATGCCGAGCCAGCTTATTTTAAAATATGATCATTTTTGCCTCTTGAACTCTTGTTTGTTGAAAGTCAGGACCTGAGCGATTGGGAACATGGAGCAGTCTCATTAGAATCAATGGGGTTCCGGGCCAGGCTATGGAGCAGGTGAATGGATAAAAGGAGAAAAATGATAAGGCCCTGGAGCTGGGAACATTGACAATACCTTACAGTGCTACTCTGACGCAGTCACACTAGATCCCCAGAACCATGTGCTCTATAGCAATCGCTCTGCAGCCTACGCCAAGGAAAGGGACTACCAGAAGGGCAATGAGGATCCTACAAGACTGTTGATATGAAGCCTGACTGGGGCAAGGGTTATTTATCCAAGAAAAGCAGAAGCCTTAGAGTTTCTAAATCGACTTGAAGAAGCCAAACTGACCGGTGAAGAAGCTTTAAACCGTGAAGCCAGGGGCTGGAGAGGTGGCTGAGCAGTTAAGAGCACTGGCTGCTCTTTCAAAGGTCCTGAGTTCAATTCTCAGCAACCACATGGTGGCTCTCAGCCATCTATAACAAGATATGGTGCCCTCTTCTGGCCTGTAGGTGTAGGTGAAGACAGAACATTGTATACATACATAATAAATAAATAAATCTTAAAAAAAAAAAATTGAAGCCAACAACCTCCAACTTAGAGAAGGCTTGCAGAATATGGAGGCCAGTTTGGCAGAGAGGAAATTTGTGAATCCTTTCAACTTGCCTAATCTGTACCAGAAGTTGGAGAATGATCCAGGACTAGGACGCTGCTCAGTGACCCCACGTACCGGGGGTCACATAGAGCAGCTACAGAACAAGCCTTCAGACCTGGGTACGACACCTCAAGATGCCCGGGTCATGACTACTCTCAGTGTCCTCTTTGGGGTTGAACTGGGCAGTATGGATGAAGAAGAAGAGGCAGCAACACCCCCACCCCCACCTCCTCCCAAAAAGTAAGTCAAGCCAGAGAATAAGAACCAGGCACTGAAAGAAAAAGAGTTGGCAAATGATGCCTACGAGAAGAAAGATTTTTGGCAAGGCCCTGAAGCATCATGAAAAGGCCACGGAACTGGACCTCACAAATACGACTTACAAACCTAATCAAGCACCTGTGCACTTTGAAAAGAAGGACTACAGTAAATGCCAGGAGTTCTGTGAGAAGGCTACTGGAGTGGGCCGAAAGAAGCAAGCGACAGGATTACCGATAATCGCCAAAGCTTATGCCCGAATTGGCAATTCCTATTTCAAAGATAGGAAAGATAGAGCCATGCTACC
This sequence comes from Acomys minous, assembly GCF_964271855.1. Taxonomy (NCBI): domain Eukaryota; kingdom Metazoa; phylum Chordata; class Mammalia; order Rodentia; family Muridae; genus Acomys; species Acomys minous. The sequence goes on along the minus strand of NC_140484.1, from coordinate 126,171,453 downwards.
CATTTCTACAACAAATCTCTGGCAGAGCACCGAATCCCTGATGTGCTCAAAAAGTGCCAGCAGGCAGAGAAAAATCCTGAAGGGGCAAGAGAAACTTGCCCATGTCAACCCCTGAACTGGCTTTGGAGGAGAATAAGGACAACGGATGCTTCCAGAAAGGGGCCTACCCTCCAGGCCATGAAGCGTTTTACAGGAGCCATTAAACGGAAGCCAAGAGACACCAAACTGTACAGTAACCGAGCTGCCTGTTACACTAAGCACCCTCGAATTTCAGCTGACACTCAAGGACTGGGGGAAATGCATCCAACTGGATCCAACCACATTTTTACTTTAAAATAGCACTCAGATTTTTTTCATTACTTTTCGCTATAGATAAATTTGATATCTGTACACCATCCTTTGCTTTCTTTGCAGTCTTGAAATGTTGCTTAGATAAGTTGTTTTATCTTACAAAGATAAAATAACAATAACAAAAACTTATATAATTTCTTGAAAACTTTTAACTTGGGAAACATACTTAATTTTTGTCTTATTTCCCTATTCTGCTTAAAAGGAGGTGCAATAAAAGACAACAATAGCTATGAAGCTAGAATGTGCCATATAGACTAAGTTTCTTACCTCTCAAATAATGGTAGCTGGCTCTGACCTTGATCATTACTTCACTGTTAAAGATCAGTTGTTCATTAGCTCAGTCTTCTGATTTTTTTCCAAAGGTCTTCCTCTTGTATCACACCTAATGATGGTTAAAGACCAAGGAAATGCTGAGCATCAAACTGCTGCTCAATTCTAGTCATGCTCTCCAAGTGCAGATGTTACAGAAAGCAAGCAGGAAAAAAAACATATTTAAAAGCTATTGTTAACTTTCAAAGTATTCCTTTACTCTGTTTCTATCTCACTCTACAGGTGCACTAACCTGTTGAAATTCCTAATTGAGTTTTATCAGGGATAAAATAGCAAATATCCTAAAGTCCTAGAATTTTAAAACAATGTAAAAGAGCATTGCTTCATGAACTCATGGAGACTAAAGCAGCAAGCACAGGACCTACGTGAGTCTACACCAAATCATACATGTGTTAAGTTTAATATGTTTATAGAATATATGAATGAATGAGTCTTTGATTCTTGTGCCTTCGCTTAGGCCTCTTTTCCTTCTGTTGGTTTGTTTCATCCAACTTCAATGTGATGTTTATGTTTTATCTTATTATATTTTAGTCTGTTTAAAAAACTGTCAAGACAAAAGGTCCTCTAAACATCATTAATTCTCAACAACCGATGACAAGTCTGGCTAAATAGATGTGAAGATAGAACTGAAGCAAACGAATAAATAAGCAGATAAACCTTTATAAGCATTTGTGTAAGCATAATTATTCATTTTTATTTTCCTTTCCAAAGCCTTACATGTTGAGTAAATTTTCTATTAATCTGCTTCAAATAAAAATGAACAAGGAAAAAAACAAAGCGAAAATGTCATAGAAACATACTTTATATGATTGAGATATGTCTGACATGCAGAGAAAAGGATGGTATAATTTTTTTTCTTCTGCCCTTTCTTTGACAGCATCTGCCTTGGAAACATTTTTTCCTTCTCCTTCTAGTCCACAGGTAAGTACTCTTCTATCCATAGGCTAATATTTTTTGTACTTTATTAAGATGCATTGTAATTGCAGTCTCCCTAATTGCCTCCTAATTGGTTCTTTCCTCCCCTTGGTGTATTTTTCATGCATTATTAAATTCCAACTGGCTTTCTGGAACTCACTTTGTATTCCTTCCAGATAGCTCTTTCAAAGTTAAACTGTGTATCTCCTGGAACCTTGGTTATACAGGAAATGGCACTGTCATATTGAAAGGAACACTATTTGGAAACTATGAACCCTCTGATACGGCTAAAGGGGACACGACAGCACCACCAACCTTCCTGGTCCTTAGCTTTCATTCACAGTCACCTTCATGCACAGAAATTATTTGGTACCATTTTCTTACAGAAGTATTTTGATAGCAATTTCTTCCAGTTGTTGTTATTATTCCCATTCAAAATGGGACATATCTAGGATCAGAATTAGTACATATCTTGAAGCTAGTCTCTGTATTCTATGATCATCACGCACAGTTAATATAATAACACAAAGGACAGGTTCCTAGCCAGTTAACCTCGTTTTCTACCCTACATGTTTCTCAAGAAAGTATTTCTCTCTCCAGCACTAAGTTCTTTGGTAAAGAAAATGTGTCATGGAGTGATTTAAGTATCAGGAGTGAGGCCTGGTATGGCCACCACTTCTCCATTTGTAAAACTAATTATGATGCTACTGTCTTTACTGAGTTCTTCTGAGCTTACAATATAAGCAAATTATTTTTATAGACAGAATTTCTAGGAGTCAAGAGATCACTGAATTATATAGTTGAGATATAAATGTGTGTGTGTGTGTGTGTGTGTGTGTGTGTGTGTGTGTGTGTGTTCATCTCTATGTACGTACACCTATGTGTGGGTGGCTTTAGAGGCTAGAAAACAAATTTGGGTGTCATTCCTCAGGCACCATCACCTTTAATTAAGTCAGTCTTGTAGAGACATGGAACTGACCAGGTAGGCCAATCCCAGAGGTGTTTAAAAGAGCTGCAGAATTATACCGGTGCTGCCTCCCAAAGGCTGGTGCTCACAAGTACTCACCAGCACGTCGGGCTTCAGCTACACAGATGCTTGGGTTTGAATTTCAATTGTTAAAACTGTAAAGCAAACGCTCTACTGACTGAAACTACCTAGTTGTTCAGTTTTATTTTATTGACATTCAAATTAAAATGCTATGCAATAAGAGGTTTGGAAGTATTTTTATAGAGGCAGAATTTCTAGGGGGCAAGAGATCATTAAACTATATAGTTGATATGTAAGTGTATATGTGTGTGCCTGTTCATGTTATAGTTTTTCATATACTATATATAAATAGATATATATTTCATTATATATTTATATTAAAATGTGTTTGTATTTAAATACAAATTTATATTCAACCAGTCAGATCCCTTCTAGAGAATTTAAAACTCTGAGCTCATATTGCTTTGCACATTTTTTTTACCTAACATTAATATACTATTAAGAACCAATTCCAATGAAGAACTAAAGCTGCATACTTCAAGACTAGCAGGCCTTTAAAACATAGTCCTGAACAACTGCAATAGTGCAGAGCACAGTCATATCCACTGGAAACGGAAAGAGTCATGAACCTAGCACAGCTGTTTAACACAGTTCCAGCAAAGCTGAGCCAAATTCTGCAATTGCTGTCATTCTATGACTTCTGAATTTGGGTATCTGCATGTCCCTTTCTTGGGGGGAGTTTCTGCATTATGATTCCGTTTATGTCTTCTCCTGGGAAAATTATGTCTATGTCTTTTTCAGAAAACCCTAAAATGAACTTTATCTGGCCTCTATTTTCAAGTCTTCTTTATGCCTTGGAGATCATTAAGCATAGATAAACACATAGCTAGATGAGGGAGGTTTCAGGAATCTTCTTGGGGTATCGGCCCCTGTCCTAACTCAAACAGTATAGTTGGTACAGGGTAAACAAAGAGAATTGGCAAGCTCTGACTGGTCAGGAGAATAGGCTACAGATTCAAGGTGTCTTTTTATATAGGCTTAGAGCTTTCTGAAAATGTAGTTTAAAGGTAGAGGGTGATACAGGGTACATCCTAGAGGAATAGAACTCAGTAAGTAAGATAGATTGAGAAAAATGAAGCTTTCCATACTTTGTAGAGTAGATTATGAAACATATAGTGAAAGGAGTTAGCTATCAGTATTTGTTATTCAGAAAAGGACCTGTTCAAATATTTTCTGTTTGTCTGGAGTGTTTTCAAATTGCAAACATTGCCAGCCTAAAAGCAGGCTGTCATATAATAAATGCTTTTGGTTTGGAGGAGACATTCTTTAGATTCTTTAACTTGAGGTTATAGGTCTGATAATAAAAATAAAATCTGTTCTGTTTGTGTTATCTAATTGTGATTGGACTTGTAGCCTGGGACATGTAATGAAAATATCAAATATATAATCTGTAGTTTTCTGATAATCATTAGTCCATCTTTTTTCCCGTGCAACCTGAATAAATAAAGAAGCTCCTGGTTGCTAGTCAATCAAAGCTGCAGAAGCAATTTGGTTGATAGTCAGAGCTGCAAGATTCCCCTGACCACAGCCCAACTCACTCCTTCCTCCCCTCACAAACTCCTTACCTCCTCTGCAGGCTTCCTTGCCAGCAAGACCAACAGACTGGCCAGGGAAGGCCCAGGCAAGTGCATTTATAGGGGAGGTAATCCCCCTCAGGAACAGTCATAGGGGAGGGGAATAAGGGGAAATTGGGAGGGAGGGAAGAATGGGAGGATACAAGGGATGGGATAACCATTGAGATGTAACAAGAATAAATTAATAAAGGAGGAAAAAATAATTCTTTTAGCAAGTCAAGAGTTTGAATCACACTCACGATCTGCCTGCCTCTGTCTCCCAAGTGCTGGGATTAAAGGCGTGCTCCTCCACCACCCAGCTCATTATGTACTTTTTAAAACTTTCAATGAAGTATTTCAATGTCAAAGATAGAATACTTCTTTTGGAAAAATAATTAATTTGTTTTTACTCCAAAAACTTTATAAACCCTTTAACACACAATTCTTTGTAAAATATTTTAAATTTCATTTTATATGTATATTCATACCTACAAGTATGAAGGTGTACCATATATGTGCCTGATGCCCACAGAGGCCAAAGAGATTGTGAATGTGGTTGTGAGTAATTTCAGATGAAATATATTTCTTATTTTTTAAGGAGTCTGGTAGTAACCTCATGTGTTGAGAGGAACAAGATAAAACTGAAATCTTTGTAGCCTCTGGACAGCTCATCCTCCACATAGTGGGGTCAGGGGGGTGGTTGTGGAGGGAGCGAGTGGAGACTGCCTCTGAATTGAACTCCAGTGCTGCAATTTGATCACTGCAGGCTATCCCGGTGAGACCTGATAGGTTGTGGTCAGATGGAGGGGGAGGACAACCCCCTGTCAGAGGTCTAGGGGAAGGGAAAAGGGAGGAAGAGGGAAGGCAAATGGGTGGGAATGGGAAGATAAGAGCAAGGGGATAACAATCAAGATGTAATGTGAATAACTTATAATAAATAAAACGTTTTTTAAACTGAAAACTTCATTGTATATGTCAAACAAATTTCAAATGTTTCACCATAACCCCAAGCACAGACCTACTGCCAATATATGGCACGTGCCTACAGAACTAAACAGCCACTAGGTGAGGCTAGGAATCACTTCTCACCTGGTTACAAAGAATAACTCTTGTGAGATTGTGTCTGACTACTCACGCCAGTCTCAGTATCCAGGCCTTTCCACAGTTTTACTCCATGGGTGAACCTGTGATAGTATTGAGAAAATGAACAAAGAAGTTACTTTGTATTTTGAATAAAAGATGAAAGATGAATAAACAACAAGCACCAGTTTACCAGCTCCAATGAATCAGATTGTAGATAGAAACCAACTAAAATTGCGTTCTAAAATCTTTACTGCTTTTAGTAAAAACCCAGACTCAACTCATCCATCAACTAAAAGCTATTCTTGTGCTTCAAGGTGAAAGAATCAAATGATACTGGCTGTGCTGTTAATTCCATAGTTTCCAATGAACCTCACATTGCTTCTGTTAAAATAGGGTCCCTTTTCATTGGTCTGTGCCCAAACACTGGAAGGGCCCATCAAAACCTGAGCACTGGGGAAAATGGCGATCTTTCACCAAGAGTAGACTAGCATCTTGCATCACTGAGTAAACCAACAGCAACACGTAACTGACTGCTGCTTATATAACCAGAAAGTTTTGACATAAAAGAAAAGAAACTCATTGGGATGTGGTATAAATAATAATAATAACACCCATAGTGGAAAATTTATTTAATGATCTGTATGTAGCAGATTTTTATATAAGCACTTTACATGCATCAATGTATTTAATCTATAAAACTCTGTGAAGTAAAATGTTATTAGAATTTATAGGTAAAGGCTTGAACAAAACGACATTTTATAGCAAAGAAGTGACAGGACTAAACAGTGTGGACAATGAAAGACTGCAGGCACAGCACGATCTGATAATGTGAGAGATAGTACGTCTTCCAGCAAAGTTCTGCTTTTGCAGACCTAACAAAATGCCATTTATGCCTAGGCTTTCGCTTCTTTTAAAATCAGCTTTATCAGTTTTCTCATTCAAAGCCCTCATTTAAATTGAAGTCTTTGAGAGTAAAGAATAATCTGTCACTTATAGCTGTGTCCATGACAGAACCAGAGCAAATCGCGTCTACATTCTCATGTCCATCATCCCGACTGAGCATTCATTTTCCTCACATCTCTCTTCTTTTCTAAAACATCGAGATATGTCATGCCAGTGGAGTGTGCCAACCATTCAGAAGAAACCAATATTTATCAATAAGCACGCCCATACATATGCTAACCGTGAATCTACTAAATGCTGAGCCTGTCTGTACAACCGGTCGCACAAGTTGAAACCACGAGATGACCGTGCAAGTTTGCCTAAGGCATGCAAATACTTACTATACGCTTAGCACTAAGCTGGCACTGAATTCATTCTTGACTCATTCTCCCTTCGAGTCTCAAGCTGTTCAACTATATGAGATTTAGCAGCCTACCCTCCTGATACTTCCTCAGAAAGGAACCCAGAGACCCTACGCGTGCTACTTGGTTTCTCCTGATCCCTGCTTAATAATTTCTGCATCTGCGAAAGCGTATGTTCCTGTCATTGTCTGTATCTTATTATCCAAGATCATTCTTTGAAGCATCTTGGTGCTTATCTACCAGGAGAATTCCTTAACACATGATATATTAATTGATGTCAGCCCTGTCACGCTAGCATTGACTTATAAATAACTTCATTTATATTATTTGAGAATTCAAGGACAGAAATAAAATGTTTTTTTTTTCTACCAGGTTTTACTTATTGTAAAACAAGAACATTGTGTGAAGATCTTATTTTTCGGGGACAGTGAGCTGAATACTCCCCCCTTTGTCTCTAAATCATCCCAGGGAAGGCTCTCAGGGCCGGTGGCACATCACAGCCTCCCTCCTAGCTTGGTCATTGTACTAACACTTTCATCCTGTTCTCCGTCTCCAGGTTTTGAACCTTTCTGTTTAAGTTATGCTGTTCATGGCACAGTTTCTCTGGCTACCTACAGCTTCTTCCTCTGCCTACAATTCACAGTCATCTCTGATGACACCATCAACCATCTATTAGAGCCCTCAGCCATAACAACCCATTTTTGTGGCAAGGAAAGAAAGGTGGATGAACGAAGACTTAATGGAAAACAACACAGTACATTAGAGACCCTTGTGTGTTACACTAGGCTAATGACTAATATTGAGTTTGTTGTTGTTACATTAAGAACACCACCCCTCCTCCTTTACTGAACAAAAATACTACTTTTCTTTTTAAAGATTCATTTAGCTTCGTGGTAGCTCAAGCCTGTAATCTCAGGATTTAGGAGGATAAGGAAGATAACCATGGACTGGAGACCAGCCTGGACTTCATAGAAAGTAACTAAAAATCCTGGACTATCTGAAATCAATAAAAACAAAGAGTAAAAAAATGAATTTCAGATAAAATGTAACATATAAGCTATCTGTCCAAACTTTTTTTTAAAGCTGTGTGGGTTTTTAGGCTTATATTTCATTAACATTCATTGCATATTCCAGACACAACATCTTATCATCATAATTTATATTATTATCATAGTAATAATTTTGTCCTTTTCATTAAACAGTGAGCTATTGAGGATAAAAAACTTGTTCTACTTTATATCCACTCCAGTTGACTGCATTGTCTAGCCACACAAAGAAAGTCCTCAGCACTTATCAAACATGACAGGATTCTGATAAAATGTCAACTTAGAGAACTGAAAGAGCAATAAAGAGAAGAGCCACAGACAGGTCACATTAAAGCAGGATGCCCAACTCATGGAAAAACTTCAGCTGAGCAAGGTGGCAGCAAAGACAAATAAAGAAGGAAGAGCCTCCATACTAACGCTCATAGTCGGTACTGATTCATATTTCCACCTATGAGAATTTTCATGTTGAACTAGACCAAATCTTGAAATCTTTTTTTTTCTTTGCCAAATTGAACTCTATGCAACCTAATTTCAAGCAACTTTCCCTCCTCTGCATGAGCCCAATCTTCAGATACAAAGAGCATTGTGGTTGGTTTCTGATTGCTAGAACACTCTAATTTTTTTTGGGCATGTCTGACTGCTTCTTAGCATTCATATGTTCTCACAGATTTTTTTTTCTTACCACAAACTAAAACTACTGCCTGTTACCACACCACAATTTGTGGTCTTCATTTAATATATTTACAATAGGTTGAATAATGATATTTTTTAAAAAGCCTGTGAACATGTCATCTGATATGTTAATTATTGTTTGAAGACATGATTAAATTAAAACTTTTGAGGTGGAAATACGATTCTGAATATAGCAGGTATCACAGGCTTCTTATAAGGCTGAGGCAGAGAAGCAAACAGCAAAAGGAAAGTTTGTAAGATACTATGCCGTTGGCTTTGAAGACGGAGTAAGGTTCATGAGCCACTGATTAGAAGTAATCTCTGGAGCTAGAAAAGTCTGGGAAAGCAAATTTCCACTAGATTCCCTAAAGAATGCCACTTTACTATTGCTTTTACTTTAGGACTTCTGACCTCCAGAAACATAATAAAGTTTTGTGACTTTATGCTACTAACTTTATATAGTAGAAACATAAAAAAATCTATATAAGTTTTCACAACAGGAAAAAGACTGCTGCTATAACAACAGCAGCAACAACAAAAACCAAATAATTTATAAGCAGCTTTAGAACTGAGCAATGAGTGTAGGATGAAAAGATTTCAGGGTTGTTAATGGTAAACCCCAGCCTGATAAGTTCTGGCTCCTCTATTTAACAATATGTGACTAGAATAGTATAAACTCAGGGAAATGTTGAGGAAAAAATATACTGATGAAATGAGAAGTTCTCAGCCTATCCAGATTGTAAAATAAACTGAATTAAGGAGAATGAATGTCAGAGATTCTTCCCCTGGGAGAAGAGCAAGGATGCAGGTGGATGAACTATTGCTAGTACCTTCGAAGGATCAAAACCCAGAACAACCAATCACAGAGAAGAGGTGAGCCATATGGCTCTGTGTTCTCTCAGACCTCTGAAGATAAACTAGGAACTCAGAGGAGATTGTCAAAAAAAAAAAAACGATTCATGATGAAGCACTCTATCTAATGGAGGGACTCTATGGGATGACAGGAAATGTGCAGGAGCTATTGAGAAGGTTGCATCAGAAAAAAAAAACCTGCCATTTTGGAATGTAAATGATAACAGAAGGACAAAATGGAAAGGCTGGGAAGTTCTCAATATTTTAAGAAACCATTCATAAAATTTCTATTTGCATCTCTTTGCATTCATGATAGAGGTTGAGTCATTTAGGAAGCATAGTTACCAGTTCTATGTATAAATCATCAAAGCACAAAGGGTAGAGAACTGGACCCAGAATTTATGACGATTTCTTATAGTGGCAATGGGATCTAATACCTCATGGGCAGTGAGCTCTGCTAAAGACCTTACTTGACTTAATCAGTGCTATTCTGACATTATCAAGAAGAATTGGCACAGTACTGAGGACCCTTGAAAATATTTCTCAAATATGCTAATTAATGTGATGTATTGAAATGTACAGCTGTGGGAATATATGACAGTCTGAGACTTCCAAAAAAAATCCTCATGTTTAACTGTAAACATTTTTATACATCTCTATAAGGAATAGAAAAACATATTGCAATTACAGAAATACTTGCAACTTTATGTTGTTTAAATAAGTTAGTTTTAGACAAATAACTTACACGCACTATGAATATTTAATGCTGACATGCCTCAAATTTGGCCAAGATATAGGGACAAATGACTGATACATCACTATATCAGAATGCTGATCCATATTTTGGATGTCATCAAAATTGATGAGTTTAGTTGATAGTATCAAAACTCCTAGCATCATTCATTGCTGATATGCCAATTTTTTATAATACGATAATTTCATAATCTGCTTTTATGTTGTGAGATAACCATAGATAACCCAGAATTTGCATCATTTTATATCTTTCCATTCTTCGCCCAAAAATATGTTTAACCAAGTCTGTGGAGCCAACTTGATTTTCCAAATCTAGTAGCTCCATCTGTGGGTCACTGCTTAGAAACGCTGCTATTCGTAAAAATTACACAGTCATTATAATGATCTGACCTAACATGAGGTAGATAGATAGATAGATAGATAGATAGATAGATAGATAGATAGATAGATGATAGATAGATAGATAGATAGATAGATAGATAGATAGACAGATAGACAGATAGACAGATAGATCTGGTATGTTTACCCACTAGCAAATCATTTAAGTATGAAAAGCAATTTGATGGAATGTACAATTAGCTCATGACATGCATGAGAAATGTTTTTCCAAGTATATGGAAAAACTGTATTTTAATAAATAATTGGTTTTGATCATTTCTTTTGCTTTGAAACATCAGATTTCTGAAGAAGAAATCACACTAGGAGTCCAGTGATAGATAAATAGATAAGGAAAATGCAATGCATATACACACAGCAGAAATTTCAGCCATAAAGAAGAGTAAAGTTTGGAGGTTGTAAGAATATGGGGGCAGCTGGAGACCACAGCATTTAGTGACTTACGCTGATTGCTGACAATCAAGAATCATGTTTCCTCTCATTTGAAGTTCCCGGATTTTATATAAGTATATAAAATCATGTACATATATGTCATCAAAATAAGATTAAAACTGTTTAGGGGAAAAAGAAAACCAACAGGAGAGTGGAAGGGAGGGAAAGAAAATAGGAGGTGTGAGATAGAATACAATCAACAAACAATATACATGTACAAAAGCTTGGAAAACATAAATATGTGATTATTTCAAATAGATATTTACAAAAGTTTTAAAACATTCTTAGATATTTTCTTTTAAAATTATTTCTTTTATTTTTGAGATTATAATAATTTAAATTAAATTTTCTCTTCCCTTTACTCCTTTCAAGCCTTCCCATGTATCTCTCCTTGCTTTCTGTCAGTTTCGTGTACTATTTTTTCATTAAGTATTGTTACATGCATAAATGTTTATGTGTACACATATATATTCCTAAATATAATATCTTCTGTCTCTATAATATTTATTTGTATGTATGTTTTCAGGGATTACAATTTGTTATTAGATTAAAAAGATTCTGATTCTGTTTGATTTTAGTTTCTAATTTCTTCAAAAGAAGTGTATATATATATATATGTGTGTATTTGTGTGTGTGTGTGTACATATATGACATACATACATATACTATATATACATATATGTACATAAACATATATTCTATATATTCATTTATATAGTGCCTTAAAACTAACTTTTCATTAAAAGTAAACAGAATAAGGTAGTCCTAACATGATCCTTATTTTGTGTTTCTCAATGACATCTATATACCCTCATCAAAAATTCAGTGGAAGACTGAGGCCAGGCAAGGCAACACCATTAGGGGGAAGTGATCACAAAGTAGGCACAAAGTCCATGTCATAGACAGCACCTGCTCAACTTATGAGGGTACGCACATGAAAATCAAGCTGCCCATTGGCTACATATGTGTCGGGGTCCTAGATCAAGTTCATGCATGCTCTTTGGTTGGTGCTTCTGTATCTGTGAGCCCCCATGGGCCTAGGTTAGTTGGCTCTATTGGTCTTCTTGTCGTGTTCTTGTCCCCTCTGAGTCCTTCTATTCTTCCACACCACCACACTCTTCCACAGGACTCATAAACATGAACACAAGCATCTACTCATTTTCTTCACTGTGTAGCCGGGCATTGGGATTGGTGACCCTGATGGCCAGCTGTACTGCTTTTTCTTACCATGCTCTTCGGTTCTTGGAGGAAACATTGTAAGCAATCTCAGCACAGTAAGATTTGTTGCACATCAGCAGCACTTCCAGCTCCTTGACACTGTGGACCAGAAACTTTTGGAAGCCACTGGGCAACATGTGCTTGGTCTTCTTATTGTTCCTATAACCATTGCTGGGCATAAGAATCTGACCCTTGAATCTTCTCTGAGCCCTTTTGTCGATAGCTCTGGGTTTCTGCCAGTTTCACTTAATTTTGACATATCAGTCTGACTGGTGCCTGGTGAACTTCTTGGCCCTCTTTCTGATGATGCTGGTCTTTGCCAGAGGGCAGCCATGATGCAGCAAAAGAGACGGCAGCCACCTTGTCGGTAGCACCAAGAAGGGGAGGCAGCATGCCTTTTTGTAAACTTTAAATTCATGTAAGCTTCAGGGAATGATTTGGATACACCTATCACAGATAAGTGCTCCTGTCAATCAACAGCCTAAATTTCCCCACCTGCTGCTTATTCCTGAGGGGCAAGTTCTAAATGTAATGTTTTTCTTTACGTTCTTAAACTTTAACTGAAAGCTGATGTAAACCAGACCAGCCAGTGTGCTTGCTCCCTGTCTCCACAGCTGCGTCAGCAAACAAGATGTTTCTGAGGAATGGTGTCTACTGCCCGAAGCCCCACCCCTTGTCCTTTGCTTAGCATTCCAGCCATTAGGGACCCTAATCTCAGCTCACAAGCAGCTACAGAAGAGAGTGTGTCACCCTTTATTCTCAACAAAAGGAGGAAATATTAGGTCTAAAGGAAACTGCGACCCCACTAGAAGGGACCTTGTCATTCTGACTATGCCCACCGCCGTCAAGGTAGATGGTATTCACACACGTAGATACATCACTCTCAGGTCAAGCACATCATGAGATAACAACCTGGCTGCAGGAAAATAGACTGTCACCAAGGCCTGAAAAGATCCACTCAGAGGAAAAATAGCAGGCTACCACGAAGAGACTTGATACCCTATGAGCATATACAGGGGGAGGAAGTCCCCCTCAGTCACAGTCTTAGGGGAAAAGAGTAAAGGGAAAATGGGAGGGAGGGAGGAATGGGAGGATACAAGAGATGGGATAACAATTGAGATGTAATATGAATAAATTAACAAAAAATATTTTTTAAAAAGATCCACTAAAGCTAAGACTGATGTGGATTTTAGACTCCTTCATTTGTTTTGTGTGACTATGTTCTCTCCTGCCCTTTTGTGAGAGAAATGTCTAGATCCCTTTTAAGAGAAAATGCAAACTTGCCAGAAATGTCAAAAATAATAATTCAGTGGAAAAAAGGAATCCATCTCAGCTGTATCAAACTTAGAACCAAGATGATGATGACTCTACAATTATCTATTACAAACTTACACAGAACTCCATTTGGCATCTTTCTAATATTAATCTACTTGTATTTCATGTGTAGAAGTATTTTTCCTGCATTCATTTGTGTGTAGCACATTAATGTTTGATGCCCACAGAGTTCAGAAAAGGGATAGAATCTCCTGGAACGACAGTTACAGTTACAGATGTTTGTGAACTGTCATGTGGGTTCCTCGACTGACCTTGGGTCCTCTATAGGAGAATCAAGTGCTCTTTAATTAATGAATAATCTCTCCAATAACAAGTTTACCATTTTAAAACAACAGAGTGCAGAACATTTAGGTCAGAGATAATGCATTTGCCTAATGGTTGGGGCTTAACTCTTATTACTGCAGGGAAATATGACATCTTATTGTTTCTCCGGTTTGGGTTCTGGATGTACTTATGAATGCCTGACTTAAAGTCTTTCTCATAAGTGTTGACTCTGATGGCCTCTCCACAACAGGGTAAACCATTTCCCTCAAACACACAAGGTAAGTGATGTACACAAGTTGGAAGCCAATCTCTTTGTATCAAGTGTCTGAAGTGGGATTCTATAACTTTCCTAATAATTCACTGACTACACATCATTCCATAGGCCCAGGCCTCACTCAAGGTGAAGGGATTAAATACAAACATGAATCACAGGAAAGAACAGTCACTAGGTGGTTTGAGATGATGCCTTAGTGAGTAAAGTACAACCTGCACAATCCTGAGTTCAGCTTCCATCCACATAAAAGCCAAGGAAGATGGCAGGAGCCTGTAACTCCACTGTCAGGTTGTGGAGCCAGGAAAATCCCTGGGGACTCTCTTGTGACTTTCACATTTAGTGAGGGACCCTGTCTGGAAATTTGAGGTGGAAAGAAATATAATAAAACATACAGTGTTAACTTCTGGAGCAAAGATAAGAATATGCACACAAACACATGCATAAGCCCTCATCAGACACACACATTCATGCCCGCACACTCATGCACACATATGCACATGCCTTCACACAATACTTATAGGCTGTCTTAAAGACAACCCACAACAATTTCTTACTCAGATTTGAGGTTCTTAGAGTGAATAATATTGTTATAAGCATCATTGCTTCAATTTTTTAACTTTTTAGTTTCACATTAATTTAAAGGTTATTTTAAAATTAGTTTTGATACAATTAACATTTGCTATCAATTTACTTTGAGTAAACTAATAACCTCCATGACGTGACAGATGTCATCATTTAGAAAGACCTTAAGAGCAAAGATTGAAGTGACCCAAAGAAAGAATTCCACTGTATGACTGCAGAAAAAAATCTGCCCATGTTTTCCAGGCTTCAGTTTCAGACTCTGTACTATAATGTCTGCTCTTAGCAATGTCTCTAGAAGCCTTGATGACCCTCTAAATTCTTGTCTTGCCAGATGCTGTAACTGTATAAGGCATTTTCTTAAAAACCATTTTCTTCACTTTCTTCCTCCCGTCTACCATCCCTTATTCTTTCCTTCTCTACCTCTTCCTCCATCATAAGTAAGGAAATATAATGGCAAACAGATGACAGACAGGGGGACCTGACTCATAACTAACATGAAGATAATACCTCATCCAATCACTCAAGATGACTGAAAACTGAAATATGATATTATAGTCAAAGATGAGGTGGAAAATCGCAGAGACCTGTGACTTTTTAACTTGAGCTGGCTACCTAACTTTCCTGAATTTCTAGAAACGTATAAAAGCAGATAATGGTAGTCACTTGATCAGATTTATAAATATTTGATTACCTCTAACCAAGAAGCTTTTGTCAACTGGTAGCTGCCAGGAATGGGAGAGTCCATTTTATTTCTTTATTTTCTAATAATTTATTTATTAACTTTACATCCTGATCATAGCACACTCCCTCCTCTCCTCCTGGTCCCACCCTCTCTCTGTCATCCCCCCATCCTCCTCCCCCACATCTTAGAAAAGGGGAGCTCCCCTCCCCACCTATTTATCCCAGCACATCAGGTTGTTTCAGGACTGACAGCATCCTCTTCCAAGGTGGCCTGGAAAGACAGTCCCAGCAGGGGAAAGTGATCGAAATGCATACAACAGAGTCCTTGTCAGAGACAGACCCAGCTCCCCTTACTAGGGGACCCACATGAAGACCAAAGTGCCCATCAAATACATATGTGTAGGTCCATACATGGTCCTTGGTTGATGCTTCAATATCAGAAAGTCCCCCTAGGCCCAGGTTAGTTGGCTCTTCTGGTCTTCTTGTGGAGCTCCTGTCCTCTCTGAGTCCTTATATCCTTCCCCCTACTCTTCAACAAGGCTCCATGCACTCTGCTGTGTCTTAAACTGTGAGTCTCAGCATCTGTATCAATCCCTTGTTTGGTAGAGCCTCTCAGGAGACTGCTATGTTCAGCTCCCTCCTGCAAACATAGTAATTTTCTTTAAGAGTGTAGTCTATGGTAAGTTGACCATATTCCAGTAGGTCAAACATACAAGAGTGTATGTTGATGAAAACTGGAATTGAAAGGTTTAGAAAAAGAGAACACAAAATTGGATGTGTAAAGAACAGGGTTTGACCTGGGAGGAGTTGCAAATTGAGGTAAATATAATCAAAATTTGTTGAATTAAATTGTCAAAAATTAATAAAATTTTAATATAAATAAACATTTTATTGCCAAATATTGATAGTACAATTTTGGTTTTGAATACCATTATCGTTGCTACTATCACAGGTTTTCATTTACAATTAGGACAGGAACAATGTAGACAAAAGGAGATAATACTAGATCTGTATTTGCTATTTATAACATGTTTCTAAAACCCAGAAATACAAAAGTTAATAGCAAATAGGGCACTTTGAGGGGGAAAGAATAAATTACAGTTTAAAACAGCCAATTTAATCATTTCCCTTTAAATCAATGTGTTCTCACATTTGTTAGCTTGTTAATTATTGTGGAAAGGCTTTTCAAAATAGCTTAGTAGATTCAGACACATTTCAGTCCAGATGTGCTTTAGCTTAAGATGTTTTATATGTAAATATTGACAATATTTCTTTGGGGGCATTTTAGCACTGTTATGCACCAGTTTCATTTAACAAAGCATGTGTTCTCTTTGCCTCGGCTTAGATAGGGAATGCCAGCATTAGCTTGTGAACATGGTATGACACGATAAGAGCAGCACGGTGAATAGGGAAGTAAGACTGTGACACACTTAAGCATTTCTTCTTGATAAAGAAAAACATCCTACCTGGGGAATATATTTAAGATTCTGTCTTAACAAGCCTAGCCTTCTACACAGTAACTCTGTTTTCTATGAATTCAAATTGATTTGTAAAAAACTGCTTCATCATTCCTGACGTGATACAACACGGAAGACCCATGTACCATGTAAAGGTGTAAACAGCACTGTGTGCGGAGATTCAAGCTATGCTTGTCACGGTTACTTGCTTCTCACCATGTGATCTTGAGACGGTTATTTAACCTGTCTCTGGGCTTTATTTTTTCCAGATGAATCAAGTAAAATAAAAATACTTCTATGAACCAAGGATACCTAAAATAATTTATGGGGCTGGAGAGATGGTTCAACAGTTAAAAGCACTGGCTGCTATTTGAGGATCTGGGATTGATTGCCAGCGTGATGGTTCACAGAGCTCTGTAACTCCACTTCCAGGGGAATCTGTTGCCCTCTTCTGGTCTCTGTGAACACTACATACCTGTGATGCACAAATTTATATGCAAGCAACACATACACATAAAAATAAATTACAATATTTTAATTCCCTTTAAATTCTGTATTTGGTAAAATATAAATCATAATACTTCCCCATTAAACTTACATTAGCTCTTAATTTATGTTTGTCACTAATGACTAAAAGCAGAATAATAAGTGGCAAAATATTTACTAAATTATCAAGATATTCCTGTAGGGAAAAGTCCAAGGAAATGGGGAAAAATAGGTATATAAAAGTAAAGGAAGACTAAGGAAAGTCCCGGAGCCAAACGATGTCTTCAGTAATAGAATTTAAAAATAAAATGTATATTTTTCCAATAATAATATTTATCAGCACCCAAAATAACTGACTAAATTTCAAGGCAAAAGTCAGTCCCAATAATTCCTCCTCCTTTCTCTTCCTGTCTCTCTTCTGTCAGGGAGATCTCCAGACCTGAAATTTTAATTGGAAGCCAGAAAGATCTTATTCAGTCCCAAACTCAAAAACTGGGACTAAAAGGTAACATGCTTTGTCATTGAGACTCCTTTCCATCAGCTGTCGGAGACTATATATAGCTCAGTTACAATGCAGCCACTGCAGTCGTGCTCAGAAACATGCGACCCTAAATGTGACCCTAAGCAGAACCACACTCTATAGAAGCAGATCTCATAATATATAGCACAGGCCCAGAAGCCATGAGACCCTTAACAAGGAGCTACTCTGCAAAAACTTTCCTGGATACATTTCATATCTAATAACTCTAGTTTTGAAAATGATAAGAGTCATTTTTAATTTGGCTGAGAAGATATCACAGTGGGTAAAGAACTCCCTACGCAAGCCTGAGGACCTGAGTCCAGACCTTTGCCACACACCTGAAGCTGAGAGTACTAGTGCTCACCTATAACCTCAAGGCTTCAGCAGTAGATAGCACAATCCCCAGAAGCTCTTCAACCAGCTACCTGGGAGTAGCCAGAAGCAAACGGCAAAGGGATGGCATCTCAAACACGGTGAAAGGCATTGCCTAGCATCAGAAGTTATCCTCTGACCTCCATGTATCTACTGAGGCATGTTCATATCCACATTTGCATGCATACGTGAACACAGACATTTATATACAACATACACACAAAAGCAATTTTCAACCCTACCTCAGAATTTTTTTCTCAGTTTTGCAATTAGCCAAAAGTCCCTAAAGCAACCTAAAACCAAAAAACAAAAGTTATTAAACAGTGGGGATATTTTCACCTCTTTAGATATTGACTCCGTATCCTCTCCTCCAAGATGATCTGTATATGTTGTTTTTACCTTGTAAATAATATTGTCTTCAACATACACATAATAACAACAAAAGGGAATATAGATGACAATAGTAATGTTACCCAGCATAGTTTGATCACTTACTGGACCTTGTCTCTGTGAACTGTAGAGTATGTCCTCCAGCCCTTGACGAATGCAAGCATCATTCTGAGTACATATGGGCAGTCAAAGCCTATAACTTTCAGTGTTGTCTCTATTCTAACTTCCAGTCCATACCACTAAGTTTGGTCACATCCCCCTGGTAAAGAGGCCTGGTGGCACACAGAGGATGGGGAAGCAGAGTATCTGGATGAGACCTGTTGGGCTGTGGTCATACGGTAGGGGATGAGGTCCTCTTCTGTCAGAAGTCTAGGGGAGAGGAATAGGGCAAGAGAGGGAGGGAGGATGGGACAGGAAGATACAAGTGAGGGGATAACAAGATTTAATCTGAATAAATTATAATAAAAAATTTTTTTAAAGAAAAAGAAACCCCAAGGCAATAGAAAAAGGAAAATAAAAGATGCTTCTTTCTGTACAGTCTCATGAGACAAGAGGCAGGGACCTCATCTGTGTTCCCAGCCAGGGACTGACTCATTCTGCAGTAACGTTACCAGAGTGTCTGAAGCCACTATGTTTGCCAAGTCATTACTGAAGTGAAACTCTGTTCTCTATTTGTCTCTTACTTTTGATGTATGTTACTTTGATTAGAAAGCCAAAGTGGGAGGAAATAGAAATCTTATCATTCAAGCATCAACCCCCATTCACTTCTTTAAATTCTTCTTTTGTCAAATGCCCATGTTATTGTTTTATGATCATATGTCTTTTTAAAAATCCTGTGTAATAAATTCTAACAAAAGAGAGTATATGAATTGTTTCTGTGTGGCAATGAGTCCTTCCTCTGGATTTTGGTAGTTGGAACTGAGTTGATTATGATTAAGTACAATCTATTTTTTCCTGGAATGTGCCCAATCCTCTGTGAAATTCATTCAAATTATTTATAGTCAAAGGTATTTCTGGGGTAAGTTATTCAACACTGTAGGCAGAATGGTTGATGTATTTGTTCAATCTTTTTGCTTATATACTTCAAAGTAATGGGTAAATTATTGTCTCATAATTTTAAAATATAAAAATAAACAAAAATTATAGTACCATAAATTTCTTAAATGCTTTAAAGCAGTCATTTCTAATCACCAGGAAAAAGACAAATACTTGTCTATAATGAATTTTCAAGACTACAATTAAATGAGAATAAAAAATGAAACAATTTGCATTTTTTCTTAAAATGGAGAAGCTTGCAAGAATCTTCCTCTTGTCAAAATAATGAGCAGGAGAAGAAAGGCAGGGTTCGTTTTTAAACTTCTTAGATTGTTTAGATGTCAAAATGAATAAATGAACAAAATTTGCAACAAAGCTGTTATCCCTATCAGAAAATCTTGAAGAGAAACCAGCAAATGCATAGTACATATAGAAGACTGTTCGTGTGAGAAGAAATTTAACATTAATATATGATTCAATATGTTGGCTATAGTCCTGCAAAATGTCGTAGGGCTGGGGGCAAACTCCCTATGTATGTCTGCCAAATATTTTTCAAGAGACTTTCACCATGTCTGGCATGTGAAAGACCAGAGCTAGTTGAAAGAAAGAATAAGAGCAAGAAAGAGATACAGCAATTAATGGTAAATTAGAGGGATGGAATGTTAAATGTTGTTCATATTAAAAGCCAAATGGAATTTTGAGGGTCACTTATGTACACTATCATATCATCTGCAAATAGTGATAATTTGACTTCCTCCTTTCCCATGAGCATATACAGGGGGAGGTAATCCCCTTCAGGAATAGTCATAGGGGAGGGGAATAAGAGGAAAATGGGAGGGAGCGAAGAAGGGGAGGATACAAGGATGGGATAACCATTGAGATGTAACAAGAATAAATTAATAAAAAAGATTTTTAAATAAATAAATAAAATAATGAAAACCAAAAAAAAAAAAGCCAAATGGAGGACTTGATGCTCTCAAAACCATAAATTTCTAATTCTATTAGTTAATTTCTTCTGTATAAGAAAAGGACTGACTTTCAGATGTAACCTTATAGTGTGCAAACTTGGTTAAAAAAAATTGCTCATTTTAGGAATTTCAGGTTATTATTTTATACAATATCTATAAGAACAATTACATCACCTGCAAAAGCATTTGTATTTTGTGTTTTCTTTTTTAAATTTATTTTTAATTTATAGATTCACTTTACATCCCAATTGTAGCTTCCTCCCTCTTCTCCTCCAGGTCCCTCCATCCCACCCTCTTCCCCCATCCCCCATCCCTTTTTCCTTAGAAAAAAGGAGCCCCCACCATCAACCCACCCCAGTACATCAAGTCGCATCATGACTGAGCACATCCTCATCCACTGAGGCCAGACAGAGCAGCCCATTAGAGTGAAGTGACCAAAAGCAGGCATCAGAGTCCATGTCATAGACTGTCCTGCTCAACCTACTAGGGGACCAACATGAAGATCAAACTGCCCATTTGTTACATATGTGCAGGAAGCTTGGGTCCAGTTCACGCATGCTCTTTGATTGGTGATTCCATGTCTGTAGGCTCCCATGGCTAGGATAGTTGGTTCAGTTGGCACCACACTTCTTGTGATGTTCTCGTCTCCTCCAGATCATTCTATGTATTTTTGTGTTTTCAATATGTCTATAATTTTATCCATTTAGCACTGTGTTCAAAAGAGGCCATGATACAGGGCAATTTATGGTTTTACCGGGAAAATTGTAATGGCCTCGTCATTTTGAGTGCAGCATGGGAAAGTTATATATGCACATATTCCAGTTGAGGATCACCCACCTCTATTTCTAGATTGCTGATAAGGTCATCAGTAACGGGTGTTACACTTTCTAAACTGCTTTTTCTTCTTTTACTTACTCGTGAATTTGTTCTCCTTCTTAGACTATTGGTATGGTGGATCATGTGAACTGATTTGTAAATGTTGAGCCAGCCTTTCACACCTGCCAAAATATGACTGATATGGTATTAAAATGTTTTCATATATTGTTAGATTTGATTGGCTAAGATTTTGTAGAGGATTTTTGAACTCATATTTATGGGAGGTATCCATCTCTAGTCATTCCTTCTCATAGCAGTTTTGTTGAACTTTGGTAATAGAATGGTGCTGGATAGATGTTTCTTCTATTTCTATATTCTAGAACAGACTATAATGAGACATTAATTTCATCCTTGATTATCAGTATAATATACCAATGAAGACATTTTGGTATGGTGTTTTCTCTATTGGAAAGTTAGTGACCAATGATCTAATTTATATAATAAATATACAACTATCATCATCATCATCATCATCATAATCATCATTATCTTTTTTTTTCTTGGTTGAGCTTGGCAAAATTGTGGGTTTTTTTAAATTAAGAAATGAGTTCCATTTCATTTACCATAAGCTATCAAACTTTTATCCAGAAACATTTTTACAGCATTCTGTTATATATTTTCAGTATCTACTTTTGGAAGGAGTCATCATTATATACAGGTGAATAATGGCGCTCTTCAGGTCAACTGATTTTTTTCTGTATGATGAATTTAGTTTTTCAACACAACATGTGAAAGTTTTCAAATAGAATATATTCCTCTTGCTTCTATCCCCCCTTTTATTGAAAATAGATGATCTTTTCATACAATATATCCTGATTATAATTTCCCCTCCCTATACTCCTTCCAGTTCCCTTATAACTTCCCTTCCATCCATATTGAATCCACTTTACACATTTAGACACTGTTTTGGAACACACAGGTACTACTCTTTCCTAGATTTCTTTGGTAACTGACTTGTTATTTTTTTATGTACTGCCTGCCTTTCTTTGTCCTTAATATTTTTTTGAAAGAGAAACACAAGGAAAAAAATTAACAAAGGCACAGGCTAGTCTATTTTTATAGAAAACATTATGAATCAGCAATCAGAACAATAAAAGGGATGTGTGGATAGTGGAGATGGGAACTATAAAATACCAATATGAAAATAAAAGGCTATCACTCGTCTTTCTGGGGACATAAAAAATTGTATAGAAACATTATGAAAAAGTAATAAAAAGTCACATGTAGCTCAATAATCTCGACTATACACATTGAGTAAATTCTTTTTTATTTTTACTTTTACATTTATATTATTACACATATATACAATAAACTACCTATAGCAAGAAGAACCATGAAACAATCAGGAGTTATATAAATGTTACATTCTTAGCATTTTGGCTATTTATATTTGGCAGTCTTAAGAGAGGGAACAATGGGAGGATACAAGGGATGGGATAACCATTGAGATGTAACAAGAATAAATTAATTTTTAAAAAGTGGGAAAAAAAAGAAAACATCTTTCCTATCTTGGTGTGTCTAAAATTCTAAATGTAAATCAATATCTATCGTATCTCATCTTTTCAACTTAAAACCTCTTATATTAACTTATTTTGTCTTGGACAAATACGTACACATATATAATGCATGCTTGTTGCCCTCCTTCTATAATTCTCTTATCTTGCTCCCAGCTGAATCAACCCATACTCTTCCCTACACATCTTTCTCACCTTCCTTTTTTTTGTGTGTGTAGCATACTGAATTTAACCATAGTTATCTTTGTGATTGTGAATTTAGAGCTGAACTCTAGAGCCTGATGGGCTCAAAAACAGGTTGACAACTGAATGCAATGACTACCACTCTCATAAATATATCCATAACTAATACTACAGCAATAAAGAAATGCCTCCATGAGCCCTTCTGTCATACTTGACTGGCTGGTGACAGGGCCAACCTTATGCTGTCCTAATGCAGGTACCCACAGATGCTGTGAGTTCATGATTGGAATAGCCATGTTATACTTTTTTTTTTCAACACTTATATTCTTCTCATCCACTTCTGAAATGTTTTCTTACCCTTTAGAAGAATGAGTGACATCTTTGAGCTGAATAGACGGCTCAGCGGGGAATAGTACATACAGTCCCCGTCACCCACGCAAAGTGGTTCATGATCATCTGCAACTCTAACTCCAAGAAATTCAATTCCTTCTTCTGGTCTTGATGGCATCCACATTTTCATGCATGGACCCACACACAACCACACAAACGTCACAGAATTAAATAAAAATAAATCTTTAATGTCTTTTTATGGTGTCCTTTGACTCAAACATCACTTATCTTAACTCATCGCTTATCCTCATTTAGGAAAATCATGAGTCTCAAGGCTGAAATAAACTCTTAGTGACACTCTGAGGCAGAAAGCACTAATCATTGGTGGTTTCACTGGTAAGGTCTACGAAACATTCAAAGAAGAAATGAGCCTAAATGGCCTCACTATCTCACAAAATGAAAACAAGGGGAATACTTTCTAACTCTCTCTGAAATGATCATTGCCTAATGTCCCCAAACAAAAAGGCATTCAGAAAAAGAAAACTATAAACTAATACCTCTCATAAACACACACAGCAAAGTAACAATTCTGGCTAATGAATTATAAAATGTATATATGAAAACAACTAAACACTGTGAACAAATATGATTTATCACAGTATGCAAAGTTAATTCAACATTAAGCATGAGCATCTATACTACACTCTATCAACAGAGTAAGAAATTCTACACTCTATCAATTAAAATAATCTCATTGACATAACAGCAGCTATTGCTGATCAATTTCTCCAATTAGGAAAGAATTCAATTCTTTTACCCATTGAAGAGGATTTATGGGGGAAATCCTAGAAATAGCATTATACTTAATAAGTGGAAAGTGGGGTATTTCCCCACTAAAAGGGGAAACAGGACAAGGCCGTGCTTACTCACCACTTCCCTTCATCACTGTACTGGGTAGTTCTAACTAATGCAAGAAGACAAAACAAAAGATGGATCTAAGCTCATAAGGGAGAAAGGAAAGTACTCTGATTCACAGAAGATTCAGTTACCTAAGTAGAAAATTATTTTTAAATGCTTTAAACTAAGAAAAGAGTATAGAAAATTGGATAATGCAAACATAGCATCAAATATCAATTTCAATTTTGCATAACAGCAGTGAAAACTCAGAGTTAGAAATTAAGAAAACAATACCATTTACAGTATGAACAAAACCAAAATTTTTTGTTGTGTTAAAAAAAAAGTATATGAGGATCTATATGTAAAAAAAACTGTAAGTGTGCCTTTTAAAAATCTCAAAGGTTATTGAAATAAAAATACTCTATGTTTATTTATGTACCTTTAGTATGATTAAGCTAGTATGATCTGTTTAAAAACTGTAATAACTGCCAAATACCAGAGAAATATTGTGTTGAAACCTATATATTATTTTTAAAGTTCTTGTAGAAAAGTAAGAGACCTGAAAATGCTAAAGAATAATTTTAGAGGAATAGTACTACCAGTTTAAAGAGTTATTTTAGATCTACAGAAATCAAAATATGATATGATAGTAAAGAAAAATAAACAGAGATCAAATGGATCAAATGACTAGAACAGAAAACCCAGAGACCAACAAATATAGTCAAGAAATCTTTAACAAAAGAACAAAATAATCCAATGTGTGTATTCTTTTCAATATACTGTTCTAAAATAATTGGACATCTTTATGCAAGCAAAAAGTCACAAGAACAAACACATGTACACCTATACTGAGACCTTATAGATTTCACAAATCTATAGCTATATAAATAGCTCATGCACCTGAGTGTAAAATCTAAAACTATAAAACTTCTAAATGAAAGTAAGGGAAAAAATTCAAAGTGTCTTTGTATTCAGCAACAAAGCTATAGATAAAATAATAAATGCAGAGTCTTTGAAAAATAATAAGCTGTACTTCATTAAAATTATAACCTTTGCCAAATATAATCAATAAAATTAATTAATGCTACAAGTAAGTAAATGCCAATGCCATGTGGTTCTAAATTACTACTATCCAAAATACACAGGAAAAAAAAACTTTTACATTTCAGTAAAAAGTGAACAACCAAACTTTAAAATTAGGAAATAAGCTGTACACCTCAACAAAGTAGATACATAGAGAAAACTAAAGGCATGAAAGGACATTCATTTCTCTCATGACTACATACCATTAACAACAATTGCAAACCACTACACACCTATCACAATGGCTTAAATTCTTTTTTTTAATTTTTTTATTAATTTATTCTTGTTACATCTCAATGGTTATCCCATCCCTTGTATCCTCCCCTTCTTCCCTCCCTCCCATTTTCCCCTTATTCCCTTCCCCTATGACTGTTCCTGAAGGGGATTACCTCCCTCTGTATATGCTCATAAGGTATCAAGTCTCTTCTCAGTAACCTGCTGTCCTTCCTCTGAGTGCCACCAGGTCTCCCCCTCCAGGAGACATGGTCAAATGTGAGGCACCAGAGTATGTGAGAAAGTCATATCCCACTCTCCACTCAACTGGGGAGACTGATCTGACCATTGGCTAGATCTGGGTAGGGGTTTAAAGTTTACTGCCTGTATTGTCCTTGGCTGGTGCCTTAGTTTGAGCAGGACCCCTGGGCCCAAATATGCCTACCATAATGTGCTACTTGTAGGTTTCTAGGACCCTCTGGATCCTTCTACTTTGCTATTCTCCCATGCTTCTCTCATCCAGAGTCTCAATGGGATGTCCTCCCCTCTGTCCCAGTTTCCCGGTAAGTGAAGGCTTTCGTGGGACATGCCCCTTGGGGTAGTATGCAGATATAAGTGAGTATATACCATTTGAGTCTTTCTGCTTCTGGGTTAACTCACTCATTATGATCATTTCTAGCTCAATCCATTTATCCACAAATTTCGGGAATTCCTTGTTTTTAATAGCTGAGTAGTATTCCATAGTGTCAATGTACCACAATTTCTTCATCCATTCTTCTACTGAGGGACACTTAGGCTGTTTCCATGTTCTGGCTATTATGAATAAGGCTGCTATGAACATGGTTGAGCAAATTTTCTTGTTGTGTGCTGGAGCATCTTCTGGGTATATTCCAAGGAGTGGAATAGCTGGGTCTTGAGGAAGCCCTATTCCCATTTTTCTGAGATAGCACCAAATAGATTTCCAAAGTGGCTATACTAGTTTGCATTCCCACCAGCAATGAAGAAGTGTTCCTCTCTCCCCACATCCTCGCCAGCATGTGGTGTCGCTTGAATTTTTTATCTTAGCCCACAATGGCTTAAATTCAAAACATAAGACTGAACAATGTGCTTATGGTCTTTAGGAGGCAGGATTTCTCACATTAGTAGTGGGAATAAAAAAAATAGGTAAGTCAGATTGATGTTCCTCTCCCTCCACTAAGAGTCATGTCTAGTTAGAGGGTGGCCTCTTCAGTCTCCATGACCTCTGCTACTAGAAGTCTCAGCTAAAGTCACTCCGATATCATCATAGGAATCTACCCCATTGTAGGTCTTCAGCTTGTCAGAGAGATGCCCCTGCCCATGGTTTCTCTTCTCTCTACAAGCTCTCTGTCCTCCTGCCCTGCTCTTTCCACCCTCATCTCTCTGTGCTTCATTTCCTACCCTGTTCTCTCTCTTCAGCCACTTCCACTGTGTATTCTATTTCCCCATTCCAAGTGAGGTCTAAGCATTCTCCCTTGGGTCCTCCTTGTTGCTTACTTTCTTTGTGTCTGTTATTTGTAGTATGGTTATCCTGTCTATATGGCTAAAATCCACTTATAAGTGAGTCCATACCATGTGTGTCTTTCTTGGTCTGTATTACCTCACTCAGGATATTTTCTAGTTCCATCAATTTGCCTGAAAAGTGAATTATGTCCTTGTTTTTAATAGTCAATCCAGTCACAAAACCTTTGACTTGGGGGAGGAGGAAAGATGGCAACACTTAGCACATATGGTATCTGAGTACCAAAAGATTAGAGATTGAAGACCAAGTAAACAACTTGGCAGCTGACTCCAAAGTGCCAAAGTCTGTGTTTCCCAGACAAGAGGAGATATCCTGTGATCTAAAGACACATAGGTCCAGACCTGTATGGACAGCTATTGAGACCAAGGGATACACAGGTTGCTAGGTTCCTAGCACTTGGACCCTTCTGCCTACCAGAAAAATACTCCCTCATCCTAGAAACGGTCGGCCTCAGAATCCTTCAGCTCCAGGACACCAGGGACAGGGTTCCAGCCTCTGGTCCACAGCTCTACCAATCCCCTGGTGGAGACCAGCTGTGCAGTAGTAGCATGAAGGGTTCAAAGGTTCCAAGATGGTGGATCCCAGTGGAGTCTGAGAGCCAGGAACACAGTGTCTGTGAGGTGACCAATCCACTAGACTGCATATTCCAAAATTTCCACATTAGTTTTTGTCTTTCCAGAGAAAGGAGAGGATGCAGCTGTCAGACATGCAAGGTACCACTCTCAGATCTCCCAGCTACTCCTACCATCTTGAGGATGACTCTGGGAGGCCAGAGACATGCAGATCTAGCCTTCAGTTCATGGCTCTACTAGCCATCTTGAGAGGACCTGCAGGACCTCAGAATCACACAAGTTCAATATCCATACCCTAATTACCCACCTATAGGTTCAACTGGGACACAACCAGCATATAAGAGCTGTGAGCTACTTGAGAAGAACTCAAGCTCTCAGCTCATGATCTAGAGTTTCTCTTCATTCATGAGAATCCCAGAAGGCTCCTGGAACAACCAGCCAACTTGAGGGACAACCAGATGGCTAAAGACCAGTGTAAGAACACAATCAACAAAAACAGAGTATGGCAAAGGAAAATTACTTTATATCTAGGCTTATGAAGATGGTACAGCCCTTTAAAGAGGAAGTAGATAAATCATTTAAAGAAATATAGGAAAGCACAATCAAGGGCACAAAGAAAATTAGTAAAATGGTTCAAGACATGAAAATGGGAATAGAAGCAATTTAAAACACACACACACACAAAATGAAGAAACCGTGAAGATGGAAAACTTAAGGAAGAGAACAAGAACCACAAAGGTAAATACAGAGATGGAGGAGAGAATCGCAGGCACAGAAAATACAATTGAAGAAATTGATACATCTGTCAAAGAGAATATTAAATCAAAAAATTCCTGACACAAAACATTCACGAATCAAGGACACCATGAAAAGTTTAAACCTAATAAAATAGGAATAGAAGAAAGAGATGATTACAGGCTCCAAGGAGCAGAAAATATTTTCAACAAACTCATAGAAGAAAAATTTCCTAACCTAAAGAAAGAAATGCCTTAAGACATACAAAACGCTTACAGAACACCAAGCAGATTAGACAAGAAAAGAAATTTCTCCTGCCACATAGTAGTCAAAACACTAAATGTACAGAACAAAGAAAAATACAGGATATGAATAACTTCACTACAGCAAAACAAAAGAAAATAAGCGGAGGATCCAAGATGGCGGTGAGCAGTGTGGACTGTGTTTGAAAGCTCCAGTGAACAATTCAGGGAATTGCACAGATTTCTGAGCCAGGAACACCAAGGTCCCCACACCACGGCAGCAGAAGTGCTCCACGGTTCGGAGGGACCAGGGTGCGGAGGACCTGCCTGCCCCTGCACACGGGAGGAGCAAGGACTTTCTCGGATCAGAGCGGCAGCGGTGGGGACAGCAGTGCCACCAGCAGATCCAGCGGCGCCAGCGGCAGTGGCTGAGGTTTGCAGCTCAGAGCCTTCCAGTGGAGGCGATTAGTGTGGTGGACGGTGGGAAGTGCTGCGGGAGAGGGGACTCTGGACAGGATTTGGGTCGCATGGTGCCTTGAGACCCAGGCTGGACTCAGTGGACGGTTCAGCCCGGAGTCCTGGGTTTGCTCAGTGAGCTGTGCCGTGGAGAGGCTGGATCGGCTCGGTGGGCAATTCTGCCCGAGGCGCAGCTCCCCTGCTGTGACACAGGCTAGGCGGAGTGCTCGCTTCCACCCTGGGCTCGGGCTCAGTGCAGCCGCAGTTTTCCTCCTGTCACGCGAGCTGGGCGGAGCGCTCAGTTATACTCTGGGTGTTTGCTCAGCGCAGCCGCGGTTTTCCTGCTGCGACTCAAGTTGGGCGGAGCGCACGCTTCTACCCTGGGTGCTTGCCCAGCGCGGTCGTAATTTCCCTGCTGTGATGCAAGCCGGGCGTTGTGCTCACTTCTACCCTGGGTGCTTGCTCAGTGCAGTCGCAGTTCTCCTGCTGTGGCAGACGGTTCAGGCCCTGAGAAACTAGCTGAGCTTGATGCGTAGTTCGGGCCCAGTATCCCTGGCTGGACTTGGCAGAGGACCAAAAAGGTTGTGGATACCTTGGCCTGACCCAACAATCATTCAGATACCTAGAACAATTGCAGGACCCACAGCAAAGGGGAGCTGAGGATCACTGGCTGTGAGAGCCCAAAACGACAGGGTTAACGTCCTGCCATCCACACCAGTGAAGTATCAGGGCTTCCAGCCTACGGAAATCGTGAGAAAACAAGTGAATCTATCATCAGACTCCCTCCACTCAACTCTGGAAGTTACCCAACAAAAACAGAGATGGCAAGATGTCTAAGGGACAGCGTAAAAGCATACGCAAAAAAAACCAAAATAACATGGCATCTCCAGTTCCCAGCTATCCCAAAGAAAACAACCCGGAGAACTCAAATACAATGGAAACACAAGAAAATGACCTCAAATCCTTATTAACAAGGATGATAATGGAGGAAACAAATAAAATTCGAAATCAGATGCAGGAAGACGCAGCGAAGCAGGTGCGAGACATAAAAGAAGCACATAGAGTGGAACTGGAAATTTTTCAGGAAAATACAAACAACCAGATGAAAGAAATAAAAAAAATCTGTTCAAGATATGAAGATGAAAATGGATTCAATGATAAACACACAGACAGAAGAAAAACGAGAATGTGAGGCCTCAGAGAAGAAGGCGAATGACACAGTGCTGAGCTTTTCTAACAGAATACAAGAGATGGAAGAACGAATCTCAAGTCTAGAAGATACAATCACACATCTTGAAGCAACCATTAGAGAAAATGCCAAATCTGGAAAACTCCTGACACAAAACATCCAAGAAATTAAGGACACCATGAAAAGAAGAAATCTGAGGATAATAGGCATTGAAGAAAGAGAAGATATCAGACTCCAAGGCACAGAAACTCTTCTCAACAAAATCATAGAAGAAAATTTCCCCCAATCTAAAGAAAGAGATGCCTATAAACATACAAGAGGCATACAGAACACCAAATAGATTTGACCAGAAAAGAAAAATTGCCCGTCACATAATAATCAAAACACAAAATATACAGAACAAAGAAAAAATATTAAAAGCTGCAAGGGAAAAGGGCCAAATAACATTTAATGGCAAACCTATCAGAATTACACCCGACTTCTCAGCAGAGACCATCAAAGCCAGAAGGGCCTGGACAGAGATCCTGCAAACCCTAAGAGACCACAGATGCCAGGCCAGACTACTTTACCCAGCAAAACTATCAATAACCATTGATGGAGAAAACAAAATATTCCATGACAAAACCAAATTCAAACAGTACCTATCCACAAATTCAGCTTTACAGAAGGTACTAGAAGGAAAACTCCATCCCAAAGGGTCAAGCTACAACCAAAACTACTCAGGAAATAGATAACTATACCATGGCAAAAACACAACTACACAAACGCTCGACTGGATCCAACATCAAAATTAAGACTCTTAATAGTAACTGGTCATTAATATCTCTCAACATTATTGGTCTCAATTCTCCAATAAAAAGACACAGACTAACTGAATGGATGCATAAACAGGATCCAACTTTCTTCTGCATTCAAGAAACACATCTCACCCATAATGATAGGCATTACCTCAGGATAAAAGGTTAGAAAAAAATATTCCAAGCAAATGGTGACAAGAAGCAAGCAGGCGTAGCCATTTTAATATCGAACAAAATAGACTTTCAACCAATATTAATCAAAAGGGAAGAGGATGGACACTTCATACTCATCAAGGGTAAAGTCAATCAAGATGACATCACAATCCTGAACATCTATGCCCCCAATACAAGGGCACCCACATTTGTAAAAGATCTGCTAAAAAGGCTTAAACCACACATCGATCCCCACACAATAAGGGGAAAATGGGAGGGAGGGAAGAATGGGAGGATACAAGGGATGGGATAACCATTGAGATGTAACAAGAATAAATTAATAAAGGAGGAAAAAAAAGAAGATAAGCAAACAAACACTACCACCAGCACCATACAAAACGAACTATCATTGGTTATTAATATATCTCGCTAATGGACTCAATTCTCCAATTAAAAAAAAGACACAGGTAACAGAATGGATGGGAAATCAGGACCCAAAATTCTGCTACATACAAGAAACACAACTCAGCAACAAAGATAGATATTACCTCAAAATAAAGGGCTTGAAACAGGTTTCCAAGCAAATGGATCCAAGAAACAAGCAGGAGTAGCCATCCTAATATCTAATAAAATATATCCCTCATGTTCATAGATGGGTAGGATTAACTTTGTAGAAATGGCTATCTTGTCAAAGGCAATCCACAGATTCAATGTAACTCCCCTCAAAATGCCAACACAACTCTTCACAGACTTTGAAAGAACAATACTAAACTTCATATGGAAAAATAAAAAAACCACAATAGCTAAAACAATCCTATACAATAATAGAATTTCTGGAAGTATCTCTATCCCAGACTTGAAGCTGTACTACAGAGCAGTAGTAATTAAAAACTGTATGATACTGGCATAGAAATAGACTGGTTGATCAATGGAATTGAATCAAAGATGCAGAAACCGACAGACCTAAGGACACTTGATTTTTTACAAAGGACCCAAAACCTTACAATGGGGAGGAAAAGCATCTTCAACACATGGTGCTCATCTAAATGAATGTCTACTTGTAGAAAAATATGAATAGATTCATATTTACCAGTCTGCACAAACATCATGTCAACGTGATTCAAAGTTAAAACCAGATACACTAAGTCTATTAGAAAAGAAAGTAGGAAAGAGCCTTGGACTCACTGAAACAGGAGACAACTTCCTAAACAGAATGATAGCAGCTCATGCTCTAAGATCACCAATTAATAAATGAGGCCTCATGAAACTGAAAAGCTTCTGTAAGGCAAATGACATTGTCAGTAGAACAAAATGGTACTCTACAAACTTGGAAGAGATCTTTGTCAAACCTACATCTGACAAAGGGTAATATCTATGCTGGAGAGGATGTAGGGAAAAAGGATCACTCCTCTATTACTGGTGGGAGTGCAACCACTTTGAAAATCAATCTAGTGCTTTCTAAGAAAATTCAGAATAGCTTTACCTCAAGACCCAGCTATGCTACTCATGAGCATAGCTCTTCCATATAACAAAGAAAGTTGTTCAACTATGTTCATAGCAGCCTTATGCATAATAGGCAGAATCTGGAAACAACCTAGATGCCCCTCCACCAAAGAATGGATAAAGAAACTGTGGTACTTTAACACAATGGAATACTACTCAGCTATTTAAAAAAAAAGGAAGTTATGAAATTTGTAGGTAAATGGATGGAACTACAAAATATCATCTTGAGTGAGGTAACCCAGTCCTAGAAAGACACACATGGTATGTACTCACTCATAAGCAAACATTAGCAATATACTACAGGAAATCATACTACAATTCACACACCCAGAGAAGATAAGTAACAAGGAGGACCTGAGGAAAAATGCTTAACTCTCACTAGGAAGGGAAGTAGAATAAACAGCAGATCCACCCATCAGTGGATTGAAACAGATGCTGAGACTCACAGCCAAACATTAGGCTAATTCATGTTGAAGAGTAGGAGGAAAGACAGAAGGACCTGTAAAGGACAGGAGCTTCTCAAGAAAACAAACAGAGCCACCTAAGCAGGGCCCAGGGAAGCTTGTGAAGGCAGAAAACCCAAACAAGGACCATGCATGGACTTTACCTAGACCTCTACACATATGTACCCGACGGGCAGCTCAGACTTCATGTGGGTCCCTAGTAAGGGGTGCAGGGGCTCTCTAACATGGATTCTGTTGCACTACATGTAGATATGGAGCTATATAGTTAGGTAAATGAGTGGCAGGTGGCTTGAGTTGGGCTTCTTAGAGGAGAAAGTGTGAAAATAAGTAAGGGAAGGTACAGGAATGATTTATGATAACATTGGAGACATCTTGTGAGCTCATGGTTAGTCTCTGTATATAAATATTTATAAGTATAAATATATTACTGAGTAATTGAACACAAACACACATACTTACTCTTCATGTAGTCTAAAAGAACTGGGAAAAACAACACACCAAAAGCAGAAGCACCATGAGCTTCCCAGAATTGGCTGGTAAAAGATACCACAATCATTGGGGAAATAGTTGATTCTGTGACTTAAGTAGGAAATGAGAAAAGTGTGTGTGTGTGTGTGTGTGTGTGTGTGTGTGTGTGTGTGTGTGTTTCAAAGTGATAGAGAAAACAACCAAAAAGTGAACATTTTCCCAATAACCGGGCAAAACATAAGCAATGTGTTCCAATCTCTGGCATTAAAAAAAAAATGTTCAACTTAGTTTAGGGATTTTACCACAGCCCCAAAGCAGCATGTGTTCCTTAAAGGGTTTGTAGTTGATCTCTTCCTGGGCGAATGACATGTGCTATGGTATTTCCTGCTATGATGAGCACCATCATTGCAAGCTGGTCACCAACCAGAAAGGTGATCTGTCCCATAACCAATCTAAACTATACTATTCTGTGTTGCTAACCTTTGATATTTCTCAGCTTAAGTATATTAAATGCATTATCAACTACTAATATTTTCAGGGTACCTTCTCTTCAGGAGTAAGGAAATAATCTCATCCTAGGTCAAGTAACATTTATATCCAGAGTTTATGCAACCACAAGTAATTGATCAACTTTAAAATGGGAGATAACCTTCCTATGAGACAAAGTCAGTAACAGTGCACAAAACTCTGCGCTCTTTACATATGCAATGATCGATGCGCTTTCTTCCTAAGTAACACACCACAGAAGGAGAAAAGGTAGGGAATATGTGCAGACTGGCAAGAAGTACAGGAACACTAGTCTGGTAATGTAGCGAAAGTTAACTTTAAAATGGTAAATTGTATAGAAGTTGTGTTGTAAATTTATCACTTGTAACTAGGCTCCACAACTCTGCAGTTTGATTAGTTGTGATATTCTGTAATGATTTCTATTGTAAAAAGAAGTAGGAGTGAGAACTACACTTATCTATTGGTATAAGGACAAATATTTAAAAATAGTTAGGAATTATACTGGTTTGGTAACATAATGGTTGTAGGTTCTCCTCCAAGAGCCCGACATTCTTAGCCCTGGTAGTTGGCTAGGTTCCCAGTGCTAGGCACTCTTGTCCAGTGGCTCATAAGTCCAATTACAGAGCTGTTGGTTACTGCATGCCACTATTGCACCTTCTGTGTTAACTGGACATCCTTGTCATTGTTGTGATTCATAAGTGTCATAGCTAGGTAGAGCTGTCGATTGCTTCCACATTTGGAAACTTGCATAGTGCCTTATGGCACCATGAAAGATATCTTCAGAGAGGAGAGTTTCAAGTCTCCTGACCTCTGGTTTCTTTTTTTTTCCCTCCTTTATTAATTTATTCTTGTTACATCTCAATGGTTATCCCATCCCTTGTATCCTCCCATTCTTCCCTCCCTCCCATTTTCCCCTTATTCCCCTCCCCTATGACTGTTCCTGAGGGGGATTACCTCCCCCTGTATAGGGACACCACATGCTGGTGAGGATGTGGGGAGAGAGGAACACTCCTTCATTGCTGGTGAGAATGCAAACTAGTACAACCACTTTGGAAATCTATCTGGTGCTATCTCAGAAAAATGGGAATAGGGCTTCCTCAAGACCCAGCTATTCCACTCCTTGGAATATACCCAGAAGATGCTCCAGCACACAACAAGAAAATTTGCTCAACCATGTTCATAGCAGCCTTATTCATAATGACCTCTGGTTTCTATGCTGACATGGATTGAAGAGAGCTCTCATGAAGCCTCAACCCTGCACAAAGAACTGTGAAGAGGTGCCAATAGCAGGAGAAATGTTCTTCCTCAGGGAAAACAATATCATAGAGAGAGAGAGAGAGAGAGAGAGAGAGAGAGAGAGAGAGAGGGAAGAAAGGAAATGAAAATTATATAATTGTATTAATATAACCGCTAAAATGTTATACAAAAAAAATGTCAAATTATATTGACTGTATGGAACACTGATGAGATGTTGTGATATGAAAATAATGAGACTTTACCTCACTAAAGTCCCTTCTCAAAATTCATAACTGCAATCTATTTATGAAAGTGTAAACAGAAATTTTTCAACAAATGGGAAAACATTTTCAATGTCATTACTAGCAAAAAAAGTTTTAAAAGCTATTACAGCCAAGAGAAGCCTACAGCCTATAGGATAACTAAAGGTAATGTGGCTTCTTGGATGAGATATAGGACCATAAAAGAGAATTAGGAGAAAACTAATGAAATCAGAATACAGCACATGCTCTTTACTTAACTATAATGTATCAGTAATTGTACCTTGATTGTAATAAATGCACCATCATTCTGTAAAATTCTATGTGTAGAAGAAACTGATTGTGGGATACATTGGAAATCCTTCTGATAATCACAATCTTCTGTCAACCCAATACTGTTACAATGTTTTAAGGGTTTTTTAAACCAATAAATGAACCTTACCACCATGAAATTCCCTACCTTATAAACATTTTATTGGCTTGCTTGTTTTATTTATTTACTTTCTCATGCCCAAAAATTTCTTCCTTTGGGAACTTTAATTATTTTGTAGGCATTACTCTTTTTGAAAACCATTGTTTTCTTCGTGTGATGTTTTGGAAGCTTATTTTATTTTGGAGTGAGTTATATTAAAAGGTTTATTATGGAGCCAAAAAGACTTATATGGTATGTACTCGTTTATAAGTAGATATTAGCCACGTATTACAGCATAACCATACTACAATTCACAGGCCCAAAGAAGCTAAATAACAAGGAAGGCCCAAGAGATTATGTTTAAATCTCACTCAAAAGGGGAAATAGAATAACCAGCAGAAGTGGTTGAAGATGAAACAGGACATGAGGGGAAGTGCTGAGGGCAATGAGGTTAAGGATCAGATGTGGGGGGGAACAGGAGAAAGAGGACAGAGGGTTTCCAGAGAAGAGAAACCACCGCAT
Organism: Acomys minous; assembly: GCF_964271855.1. Classification (NCBI taxonomy): domain Eukaryota; kingdom Metazoa; phylum Chordata; class Mammalia; order Rodentia; family Muridae; genus Acomys; species Acomys minous. The sequence continues at coordinate 126,134,984 of NC_140484.1, read as the reverse complement.
TGGCATCTCTGAGACAAGCTGGAAACCTATGACAGGGTAGACTCCTGAGAGAAAATGGCGGTGCCTCTAGCTCAGATCCCTCGTAGTATGTGTCATGGAGATGGAAGAGGCTACTCACTAACCAGACAGTAAAGGAAGAGGAACATCAACTCACACAATAAAACTTCAACCAATAATTTCCCTGCCTAAAAGATGTGCAGGGATAAAGATAGAGCAGAGATTGGGGGAATATCCAACCAATGGCTGGCCCAACCTGAGACACACCAAGGGAGAGAGCCAACCTCAGACACTATTTATGACACTCTGCTATGCTTGCAGACAAAAGCCTAGCATAGTAGTCCTCTGAGATGCTTCAATCAGCAATGGATCAAAAGAGATGCTGAGACTCATAACCAAACATTGATCAGAATGCAGAGAGCATTATAGAATGGGGGGGGAGGCGGAGAGGATAGAAAGACCTGAAGGGACAGGAGCTCCACAAGAAGACCAACAGACTCAACTAACCTAGGTACAGGGGAGCTTGGGTAGACTGAAGCACCAACCAAGGACCATGCATGGACTGTACCTAGACCTCCTACACATACTTACCAGATGGGAAGCTTGTTCTTAATTTGAGTCTCCTAGCAAGGGGAACAGGAGCTGTCTCTGAAAAGGACTCTGTTGCATGCTTTTCAATCACTTCCCCCCAGCAAGGCTACCTAGACAGGTCACTCAGGAAGAGAATGAGCTCAGTCCTGATATGACTTGATGTTCTGACATGGGGTGGGAGCTCCCTTTTTCTGAGGGGTAGAGGATGGGGCATGGGGGAAAGAGGGAGGGAGAGTGGGACCAGGAGAAGAGGAGGAAGGTGGCTACAATTTGGATGTAAAGTAAATAAACAAATTAAGTAATTAATTTAAAAAGATTTATTATGAATATGGGGGTTGAGGTATGTAGAGTTGATGACGGGTGTTCTTGGAGGCCAGAAACATCAGATTCCTGGACTTGGGGTTGCGGACTGCTACAGGTGCTAAAAACTAAACTTTGGTCTTTTTCTGAGCTTTCTCATAGGACAAAAACTCTTTATAACCCTCCAGTACACCTTGAGTATGGACTATTCTGATGTTATTTTTTTTTCATTTTTAAAACTTTCTATTGATTCGTTGTGAACTTTACACCATGTACCCCAATCCGAAGTCATCCCTCCATCCCTTCATGTCGTCCCTCTACATTTGCAACCTTTCCCCCCAAAAGAAAAAAAACAAAACCAAATGAACAAAACTATCTAGCCATCGATGTTGAGACATGCCGTGCTGTATCACACAGCGTACCCTTTGTCCAAACATCTTTAGTTGCAAAAGTTCATCACAATGAGACATTGGTCTGGCTCAAAGGCTCTGGCTTCTGCAAGACTGTCAATACTGGGTCCTCACCAGAACTGCTCTAGGATATCCTGTTGTTGCCTCATGTCATGGAGATTCTGCAGGTTTGCATCTGTAGTACAAGCCCCTTAATGCAGTCTAGCAGTTCACAGATGGGGTAGATATTGTGGTGCACCCATTCAAAGTCCTGGATCTGGTCCTGGGTGGTGCTTGAGTTGGTCAGCCTGCCAGCTCTCCCCCATCCACACCACCAGGGCAAGCTCTCCAGCTCTGCCCTGGACAGCTCACCCAAGTGTCACAGGCAGCAAAGGGCAGGGCCAGCTCTCTGCTTTCCAGTCATCAGGTCCATCTCACCTGCCTGGATGCCACCAGGGCCAGCTCTACCATACTGCCCAAGTGAGATGTGCAGCCTGCTCTTCCAAGTGCTATAGCCACTGAGGGGGTGAAGCCAGCTCTCCCTCTCCCATTCTCATGACCTTGGGCCTAGATATCTTGTTGCCTGTGACAAAGGATGAGGCAAGAAGGGCAGATCTCATGTGCCCATGCCATCTCACTGCCTACTAGAGGAGGGCCAAGTCAGGGTCCACCAGGTGAGGTGTGTTCCCTCAAGTACTGCAGCCATGAGGTGTGGGGCCAGCTCTGAACAGCCCTTGGATGGTCTCAGGCCAGGGACATCCACAGGGCCTTTGATGGTAACATGGGATAGCACCCCTGTTGCTGCTGCAGGACGTAGCCCTCAGTGGCAGCATGAGCAAGTACTTCATCATGGCTTCGTGTGACACTTCAGGCTACTAAGGTTAGGCTGTGCCTCACCTGCCTCACACTGCAGTTCTACCTTTATTTATACAACTCAAACAGCTCAACTTCCCCTTCTCTCCCAGCTCTCCACCCCATACTTGCACAGCATGGTGGTACCTGCAGCAGGTGGGCCCCTGCTTTTGAAATGAGGAAAATGAAATTCAGGAAGGTGAGCTGATTTATTCAAGATGATTTCCATACTAGTTAGTAGATATACAGGATCTCAAATCAGTTTTTGGATCACAAACTTTAGTTCTTCAGCAGTATTTGAGACATTTTTTAAAAAACATTTTTCTAATTTTTTAACATATCCACCCTGTCCTCATCTCCCAGATATCGCATTATTTCTATCACATCTCTCCTCTCCTAACTTTGAGACAACTTCTTTTTCTTTTTTCACTATCAAGTTAAGTTTGTGTTGCCAAGCTATTCTTAGGAATGATGCATGTCATGCTCAATCTACCAGAGGTCAGTATTTTCTTATTCTTTTACAAATTTACCATTGACATTAAGTCAATTTACAAATATGTTTTTAATCCTCTCATTGTTTATAGATGTATTTTAAGCTAAGTGGTTATTGATTTCAAGTATAATATCATTGTGGTCAAGGACTATAGTTTAAATGAAAAACAAAGATAATTAAGCAGTACAAAATTTTTCATTAATGTTTACTTTCTTCTACTTATAGTTTATTGTGGTGACTTTAAAAAAAACTATTTTAAAGGAGACATTAAGGATAGGAGAAATCCCAAAAATTGCTTTCTATATTAGAGACATTTCTAAATTTGAAGTTGGGTAGAGATTAGGGTTATCTAATGTTGTGCTTTTAGTTAAATGTCTTTTATGGGGACTGATGTCATTCAAGGAGCAAGAATACAGTACAGGGATGGAAGAAAAAAACAGAGCAAAAATGTGTACCAATCATCTATCCTCTGGGCTTTAATAAGAATCACGTATGGATCATCATCAGAATCCTTACTTAGAAAATTGTTTTAGAGCCATTTGCCCCAGTAGACTAAGAGAGAAACATTTATCATTTGTTGCCCATGTCCACCTAGTCAAGGACTGACATTAACTCTACATTTTTAGTTTATATGTACACCAATGTGCAAAGAATCCTGAGAAACGCCAAAGCAGGACATAAAACCCACACATTTCAAACATAGATGAATACAGTGCCTTTGCATACATAAATGTGTGGTCAAATACCCTCAGACACCAGGTGGCACTAAACAATGGTTGAAAAGGTGTGAAAAAGTGCCCAAAATTCCCCCAAAGCTAACTACATTTCACTTTGAAGTTTACTTTCCCTTGCCTTGCCATTTTACATTCTCATGACTTTTTATGAGGATAAAGCCCAGTAAAGCCAAAGGATTTCAGTATTTCTAGGATCTCTGGCTATAGTGACCCTCTCAGTTTCACTGCCCATTTCAAACCACCTGATAGTTTTCTGTTCTTTTGGAGTGAAGATGTGAACTTTTTTATAACTTTATGCTTTTATCAAGCCTTACTTTGCACCCACATAATTGTCTGTCTGTATTCTGCCAGGCTGGTGTTCTTTCTTTCCATAAGAAAACTTACTTCTTCATGCTCAGGGTCTTTATTTCTTTCTGCTCCCAGTGAAGATTAAGATTATTCATCTTCCAAATAGTAAATGTTGTCCTCCCTTGTCACCTCAGTTCACAATATTAAAACCTCTTATGTATGTATCCATTTGAATGTTTGGGCTATGGTTGACTTATTCACTATGCTATAAGCATCATAATAACAGAAAGTGAGTTTTTAAATTTATTATCATTTAATTCATCATGATGGAACTTAGAACTTAATTCTAAGTGCACAAAGAACAGAAGTAATTGTGCCATCAGTGGTTTCTTAGAAAATCATTAGTGCTCTTCCTCTCACTCCTGAGGGCAATTTAACATCTTAGCTCCACCACATTCTAAGACCTGTTGTCCTCTCATGGAAAAATTCATAGTTTCAGACTATTTCTGTTACAGTGCAATTCAGTATATTTCATTAATTAGCATCTACCTTTAAACCTGCATTCTCACCATTCCCAGTGTGGTTGAAATGTCCCTCCACGCATTATAATTCTTACACACTTCATGCTGTTCTTTTTACCTCTTTAAAAATTTTAGAGATGTGTTTATTTTTATTTTATGTGTGTGTGAGAGTGATTACATGGATGTTTATGTACCACAAATGCGCCTGGGTCACACAGTAGCCAGCATATTGTATCAGTTAATCCTCTGGAAATGGCTTTATAAGCAGTTGTGAGCTACATGATGTCAATACTGAGATCCACACTTGGGTCTTCGGCAAGAGCAGCAAATGCGCTTCACCACTGAGCCATCTCTTCAGATCCAAGTTGCCTCTTTTAGATCATAATAACTAATCTTAACATAGAATCAATCTCTCTCTCTCTCTCTCTCTCTCTCTCTCTCTCTCTCTCTCTCTCTCTCTCTCTCTCTCTCTCTCTCTCTCTCTCCCTCCCTCTGGTCTTTTCCTTGGATACTGAAAGCCCAGTCCTAGAGATAAAATCTTATTTCAGGACCTTGGTCAGGACTCTCAAATTGGCTGGGAAGCCAACCTGAGGTTGTCTCTTTTCAATTCTATGCAGCCATTCAGTTGTCAATTATCAACTAAGAAACTGGTGAAAATCTTGATACAGAGCAATAAAAATAAAGCAAACATGGCCTACTTATCTAAATTATATGATATGGAATCAAAATGGCAAGGAAAACTCACAAAAGAAATTAGCCAGGTTCTTCAAGGTTCAGGGATACATATAAACTTCTGCTGCATAGGCTATCAGTAGCAGACAACAACATCCATATGAGCAAGAGTTCCATCATAAGTTTTGGAAGCATCACAACCACCTATTTGACCTTAAGCTTCTCCACGATATCCTACTTCACACTGTCTACTGCTGTATTTTCATGGGCAACTGCATTCATGTCTATCACTTATTGGGTTTCTACTGGTCTATGCCTTTTTAAATCCTCGCCTAAAGTACAAAATCATGTGGGTGGTGTTTTGTCTTACTTCCATCTACTTTCTGCTCATGGTCTGATACACAGTATAGTGAGCCACCATGAGTCAAAGCACTGGGCAGACAATGGTTCAAATTTCAATTCCTCATTTTGGTAGTTTTATGGCCAATGTAATTTTTCTTTCTAGTCAAGTCTAAATAGCCATTGCATATATTTGATCGGATTACTGTGAGTTACACAACATTATGCAAAGTTCAGAACTATAGTAGGCGCTCAATATATGTCCATTTATCACTTTCATTTTTATTTGATTGATTTCACAAAAAAAAAACCCTGCAAAGAAAAATGAAGCCTAGATCATCAGGCCAGCAAGAGACACATTAAACAGATGGCAAGGCAACAAGGATATGAGGCATGAGAGAGCAGTTTGAAGAAGCCAGGAATGGCGATGTTTAATCAATATGGAAATGTGGGCACAGAAGAACCTGGATGACGCTGAATACATTTTCTTCTCCAGTAATGAGAACAGAAAGCCACCCCAGCAGGCTGCGCGGATCTTCTAGTTTATTACACCAGGACTGTTCTCACCCTGTGCTAGCCCTGTAATTTTGCATGGCAAATGAAAGTATGGTCTGAAAAAGGGACAAAGAGGCTGCTGGGGCTGGTGCATCCTCACAGCCCAGGTGGGCATGTCCATCTGGAACATAAACTAACAGAGTCTCGCCCTTCATCTCTGCCCCGTGCAAAGACAATGACGGCAACAACACAATAATTATTACATTTTGTTTAGCCGCCACTCTTGTTGTAATTTATATTGCTCGTTTAAGGCATGCTGAACGCTTGCTTTGATTGGGGTCTGTGACCAACGCTTCATGTGTTTTCCCACAGAGAGCGCTTCGTGTAACTCTACAGAGTAAATTAGATGACATACTATTCTTATGATCTTTCTAAATAATCTACAATTCATAGGTATTCACCTGGGACTTCTCACATAGCTGGTAATGGTGAGAAATTACTATTTTTCTGTCTGATCTCAAGAGCCCTTGTTCTTAAGGTGAGCTTTTGGAGATAGACCTACATTAGCATTATCACTATAGTCACAGCTGTCTCTGTTCATTGCTGTCAGCTATAGTTACTACGTTGGTGGGTTTATGGCTGACACAAGAGGAAACAGTTATGAGTAACCTGCTTTCCTTTCATTCAGTTTTAAAGACTTAATTAACCATAGAAAAACCAAGTCTTCCTTTCTCTGCGAATCCCTGGTTCTTACAGTTTTTTTTCCCAGTAAAAGCACTAACGGCATCAATATAAAGGCTATGTGTGTTCTTGAGTTAACATTAGCCATGATGCTGGTTATTTGAATGAACTTTTTTCACGGAGATTTCTTATATTATTGAGACATTGCAGAAACTTCGGATAGATTCTGGCAAAAAAAAAAAAAAAGCCCAAATATTAAATTAAAAAACCCCCAAAATCACAGTGTCTGGTGATTTTGGAGGACATATTCCTGTGTGGCAGACTAACAATAAATAATAGACATTTAATTTAATGAGATTCTTTTTCCTAGAAGCAACAACATACAAGTGCAGCCAGGAACAAGAATGCCACCTTACTTATCTGGAAACTCCCATCTAATACAGAGTATCTGAGCTGTTTTCTATGTGTTAAGAAAGAACTATATGCTGCCAGGTTCAGCACTTTGCAGACCTAATTATCAGTGCAGTAGACAATGACGGGGCTATGAGACAAGCATGAGCCCACTCAAACTATAAATTCTTCTAAAATATATTCTAATAATAGTGTTTTACTTATACCATCTCTAATATTAAAGCATTATTTGTCATAGTGTATGACATCTGAAGATGGTTAGAATCATCAGGCTGTTGAATATCTCACTAAGTATTTCATAGCAGGACAAAATCTACATGGACCTTCCCCTGAATTCCATAGCAGATCCTGAAAGAGTTTCATACTGTGAAACTGTGGTTTCAAACTGTGGTTTTATTAGTCATGTTATGCTATGTCCAGTAAAATATACCTTATAAAATGAACCATACTCATCCAAGTATGTATAAATTATGTTAATTTTGAACAATCCATGTTTATTTAATATAATCTGAAAAACTGTTTTCTTTTTCTTGTTCCCTGATCATGCAGACATGACCCATAGGCCTACTCAATGACTACTCCTTGTTAATAAATCACAAATAAATCAACACACAGTAGCTTTATATCCAGACAATTTTAAAAATTAATGAAATTAAATCTAGATTTTATTTAGATTTTACATTTCTATTCTCCCCCAGTTAACACCAACCTTGAAAGTATGATTGTGATTTGATTTCATTTTTTCTGGTACTTTATTCTTCTTTCCATATCTATCAACTTGCTTCTGTTACCTATGGGATGAAAAAAGGTGGGACTGAAGTAGCTTAGAGGCAGAAAATGTCTAAATGTCTGAAAGGAAGCACTGTCCTGCCATGTGTTTAGTTCTCTTAGCTCAAAGATATTTAATTTGTTTTCTTCCATGGGAAGCAAGAGTAATTCTTTGAAGAAGTTCCCTCCAAACATCATTACAGTATATAATGAGCCTACAATGACTTAAGATAAGTAGCGCACACTACTTTAATGGCTTGATGCATGTTGAAATTGTTCATATAAAATATCGTATCTTCCGTTAGGGTCCTTTTGCCCCTCCAAGCTACACTTCAACATGGTCCTGTGAACAATGTTTTAATTCTTTGATTTTCTTTCTCCATCCCTCCTTCTTTTCTCTGTAATCAATCTAGCTATCTATTTATCTATCTCCTCTCTCTCTCTCTCTCTCTCTCTCTCTCTCTCTCTCTCTCTCTCTCACACACACACACACACACACACACACACATGCACTTACATTCCTTAGCAAATACCCCTTGACTCATCATAGGTGAACAGAGAAGTGTTACTTCTAAAGTGAACTGACAGCCCTTAACCTCATCACCAGCTAGGAAATTCCACCACGCACATTCACTTTCAGAGCTATTGGGCAAAGATACAATACCAAGATCTACATCTTAACAGTCCCTCGGCTACAATGCCAAGCTCTACAAATGACTTCTTTGAAGGCCTTCTCAGTTGTATAAAGAGAGGAGGGAATCCCTGACATCACTGCTCTGTGGGTCCTTAGTCCTCATCACACATTGTTGGTCAGCTTTCCATCACTATGACTAAGTACCTGGCAAAACAACGTAGAAAGAGTAAAAGGTTTATTTTAGCTCACAGATTTGGTCAATCGCTCCTATTACGGTGACGGTGACATGTCGTGAATTAGCACATTGCATCAGAATCATGGGCCTTCACAACTCACATCAACAGACAGGGAACAAAGGAGAGTGAGGAGGAGCCTGACACCCCAGTATACCTTCCAAAAGGAAGCCCTCAATAGCCTAAAACTCTCATACAAGTTCTTGCTTTTCAAAGGGCCAGTGCCTCTCTGGAACACCAACTTGGGGATCAGTTTCACTAATGCTTCAGCTTTAGGGTGCATTTTACACTTAAATTGTAGCACATAGTCAAATCTCTTTGAAATAAAGCTCATTTGCAAACCCTTCTGGGCTTCTGAATTTCTTATGGATAGCAACATTGGAAGGCTTAATAATTGAAAAAGAACAGGAGGGATACATGAGAGACTTCGGATGGAGGAAAGGGAAGTAAAAAGATATAATTATATTATAATCTTGAAATTTTTAAAATATATTTAAAAATAGAAGACTATATTTTGAAGAATCTATTCAAGTCAATTTGTACCCACTGTGGAATGTAGGAGTGTTTCCCATCTGTTTCACCTATTTTCCTGATACATAGCAAATTACAGCAAAAACCTCTCTTTTTAATATTTTCATGAAATTTATTTTAAATATACATATATGCACATTCAACCATGTACAGATATTACAAGATAGATATGTATGTGTATGTGTATACATTTAACATGTGAGCTCTGAACATGATTATATACTGTCTGTCCCTATAAAACTGGTTTCATTGAGTTGTTCTGCCTTACATGAACTCTACTGATCTTTCTGCCTAGCCTGAAGGCCCCAAAGGGCATGATGAAAAGAAGCCTCATCAACCTAAGAAGCATCATCTAGAGTTTGATTTTGAACAGTTTCTTAATCATATTATACAGTATCTTTTCTACAGGGATAAAGAAGAGAAATATCAGAAATGTATGAGACACTTGCAAACAACGTGTTCATTTTTACTCTATGGAAACTGAATTATATAAAGGATCATCTTCACCTCTGCTGGGTTATTTCTATAAAATCCAGAGCTTTGAAATTCATGGCATATGATATAAAATATATAGATACAGATACATCTAATTTTCCTCATTCACTCTAAAGTCTTACACATCAGGATTGCCTTATTAATGCAAAGAGAAATAATGAGTTAAAGTCAGATTTTTCCCCTAATATCGATAAGACTATAAAAGAAATAAGACAGAACATGGCTTAAAAGTAAACTTCAAATAATTAAAGAACTGACCAAATTCGGTCTGGATACATGCAAAATACCAAATTGAGTGTGATCCTAGTGGGAAAGAGAATTAGAGAAGTGAATCTAGAGTAAAAAGCATTAAAATGGTGTTAGTGTGTGTGTGTGTGTGTGTGTGTGTGTGTGTGTGTGTGTGTAAAACTATCAAGCAATAGAAATGTTCACCACAGAATCGAAACCCACATAAGATGAACTTGTGTATTCTATGACAGCTCCTGAGAAAGCAGCTGAATAGCAAGGGGAAAACCATCCAAGGAAGCAATAATACTGAGAGTGCTTAACCTTGTCTCACAAATCAAGGAAAGAATTATAAGAAATTCACTTCCATTTTATTAACAGGACAAAGGAGTTTTTTAAAAGTCCATTTCACTGTGTTGATTAAAGCACTAATTAAAACAATGTGTGTAAAGGGTCCCCGTGGCATAGCTGTTTAAGAGGGAAAAAAAATAGTAATGAAATTAAATTACACAAAGACAAGTTAAGAATACAATGTTTGGTGACTTAATAACGAACAAAAATTAAGGCAAGTAGAGTGTGCATGCCACATCCAGCTACTTCCCAGACTACAGGAGCCAGAGATGAAAAACAGCACATACCTAGGCCAGTTATTTTCTCCTTTGGGCTATTTTCTGATTGCTATTGTTCTACCCACATTCATTGCTTCCACAGCTGTTCCCAAGTTCACTAACCATCCTGCTTGTGTTCCGTCGTGTCAACACATTTCTCACATGCTCTCCCATCTCCTTTTCCCGAGGACCACCAGTAGAATCTCAGATCCAAGCGGCATCCTCTTCACATTTTTCTTTTATTTCTACTTTGCTCCCAGCATGCCTTCACAGGGAGGGGACATAACACCGCTAAGACTTTCTTCAGCTTTACTGAGGATAACGGCAAAGCACGCTCCAATTTTCCCCTCTGAGTCCACCGGCGGCAAAGCTTTGTGTTCATCTGCTAGCTCATTTGACAAGGAGTGATCGAACTTCTTCCCCGTAGTAACTGCTGTGTAACCGATGGTTGCAAAGTGGGTCCCCAACACTGCCTCAATGATCTTCAGCCTCATCTTGGCGGGGGGGCCCTATTAATGTCTCCATTTCACACAGGGAAAACTAAGACTAAATGAGGTGAGCTAGCGCTTCTTGTCTAGCGACAATTTTCCTGACTTTCATGTTGTGCACTGTTGCAATATAAAAGACGGATTCACGACATTATATCTAGTTCTTGGATGCTTGTCGATGAACTTTTTTTTTTTTTTTTACCATTTTAAAATTTTTATGTGTTTAATCATTTTACAGCCCTGATCCCAGGCCCCTCCTCTCTCTCCTCCCAGTCCCAACCTCAGGACCCTCTACCTCTCATTCGCCCATCTCTTTCTTCTCAGAGAAGCGGAGACCCCTAAGGGGTACCAACCCATCCTGGCACTTCAAGTCACAGCAGGACTAAGGGCTTCTCTGGCTGAGGCCAGGCAAGGCAGCCCACCTAGGGTGAAGGGATCCAAAAGCAGGCAACAGAGTCAGAGATAGCCCCTACTCCTGTTTTTAGGGAACCCACACCCACACGATAACTGTGCTACACATCTGCTGCATATATGTAGATATTCTGGATCCGATCCATGCAAGCTGTTTGGTTGGTAGACTGCTGGCTTGTCCCACTACCTGTTTTCTGCTCTTGGGTTTTTGCAGTCCCTGAGGCCAGGCCCCCTATGCTCCCTGCTTCCCGGGAAGCTTGCATGTGTTTTCTGGGCGACTTGTGATAACTAGCCCACACGTGTTGGCATTTGCATGTCAGGCGTCTGCAGCTCTCACTATTATCGTTGCCTGTACCCAATGGAACGGTAGGGCCACGGCCGAGGAGGCACTGATTTTGTCAATGGATTTTAAAATAAATTATGGGGATTCAAAAGGAAAGATAAAGAAGAAATAAAGTAGAAAACACAGAAAAGCATAACAATGAACAACTGTAACAATATTTGAGAGCAGAAAGCTTTAGGAAAATATGGAAGTCAAGTTACCCTAGACTAATGCCTTAAGTATTTGATGAGCTATCTTGAACCTGCAGGAAGTTAAAGATGAACTCAAGAACATCCCTCCTGTTCAGTTTGGCCCTTGAGAGAGGACTTATGTGGTACTAAGGCAACATTACTCATCAGTGTCCTACACAAACTAATGAAAATCTCTAAAGCAAGTACCATCAATTTATACCCCCAGGTTGCACATGGACTAAATTAAAACAATAAAATATTAACAGACACGGAAGGAAAAAAAGACCCTGTGATTCAGCAGAAACAACAAATGATAGTTTTCCTTAGATGACCAATGTCTTTGCATACATTATTTATCACGATAAAAAGTGTGTATTAAAAATGAATAACAATTGAGTATTGAGAACCAGTGAAGTGAAAATGGGAACTTTGAAGAAACAGGATATGTAGCCTCAGAGATGATCCCATGAGTCCCCTGCTAACAAAATTCTTCTAATGTCTTTATGTGTAAATGTTCATAGCACATCTTCCTTTTCAATACAATGTATTTACTAACTTCTCACATTCATTTTTTTCTTTAAAAGATATCATATGATATACAATTACTATTCTGCTCCTTATATTTCTCTTTCCTTGGTCATCTTTAATATATATTCTTTATCTCTGGTTTTATCATTTAATCATGCTGTCAGGCTTACTCCACATTCTGTCTATTTATAATTAACTTTCTTTGTAAGTTTGCTTCTTCTATTTTTTTTCACTAAAATTAAAAAGAAAAATATTCAATAAATTTCATATTTAGTGGTGTGACAATTCTAAGTTAATAACTCAAACATATTAATATGTTTCTAAAAATTGCATGTTGCTTACTAAAACACCAAGATATGTTTAAAAATGGCCAATACCACATGAATATAGTAATGAATTCAAACAATAGAATGCTGTACAGTGTGAATCAGGGAAGTACTGAAAAACAGCTTCATGCAAAAATCTGAAATATACAATTCTAGTGGAAGCAACCAGAAAAAATAACTCTGGTGTCCCATATTTATCCATGTCCCCTGGATGGGGAGGCCTGGTGGCACTCAGAGGAAGGATAGCAGGCTACCAAGAAGAGACTTGATACCCTAAGAGCATATATAGGGGGAGGAGGACCCCCTCAGTCACAGTCATGTGCATATACAGGGGGAGGAAATCCCCCTCAGGAACAGTCATAGAGTAAGGAGAAAATTGGGGAGAAGGAATGGGAAAATACAAGGGATGGATTAACAATTGAGATGTAATATGAATAAATTAATAAAATATAATTTTAAAAGTGTATTCCCATTGATAGTTTTTTGTAACTTTAGAACAACAAAAAATAAGTTTTATTTATAGATATCAGAATAGTGTAGCCTGATAAAGATAATGAATGATAAAAATCAAAGAATTTACAATGTATAAAAGTGTAGAAATATTTGGTTGTTAATTGGGGTCGAGATTGCACAGTGTATAATCTGTTAAATCCATCAAAGCATAAGTATCACTGATGATCCATTGAGGAAAGCGCTTACATTCTTGGCTCCAAATCAGTAATAAAGCTAAATAGCTTATTTTAAAAATCTGAATAGTAAAATTAAAAACTAGAAACCAGGTCAGAGGAAACTACACAAACTAAATTACAGACAGGTGTAGAAAACAAACTACCAAAGAAAAGGTTGAAGACAGAAGATATTTTCTCTGTCTCATTGATTTGAGGGGCCAGTTGCTCATTCAAACTTCTAATAAACATTTTAAAAATCAATTCAATATATGTCAAAATATTTTTAAAATACTGAGAGTGACAACCCCTTTACTATCACACAAAAAATATGAGCAAAACCAGAAATACAAGTATGTTAGTAGGACACTGAAACCAGTCTAGGCCTGAGGATCTTTGCCAAGTGCAGAGAAGGCTTGTGTTTTGACCGTTCTCCATTGCGTAGGATAGGGTATGAAGTCTGTGATTCTAAGGCAAGTTCACTTACTTGAGAATCAATAAATAAAATGATCTAACCCTGTTCGAATCCCAGACAAACACAAGAAATGCTGTTGTGGCTCCGATGAAGAAGGGGAATGTTTTACAGAAAATTCCACAAAGCCTTAGGGTTTAGGGCAAGTCTCAAACTTATTCCTGATTAAAATGAATTACATCTCCATAGTTTTAACACTCAAAAGCAGTCTCTAATAAGAAGTTCCCTTCAGTACCTTGCAGTAGCAAGTGCAAAGTAGCTTCAGATGACAGTCACTCATCTTAAGGCTCGAAGAACCCAAAAAGTCATTTTATATATAGGTACTAAGAATTTTAGATCATCCAAAATCAGAGTAAAAGTTAAGCCAACAGAAACAAATCATACAGGCATCAGAAACATCTGGTACTTTCTTAGAAGGATCTTTATTCTATAAACTATTAGTATATTGCTGTAGTAGTAAATCTTCTGGTAGTATTTATTTGTATTTTTTTACTTATTTTGCTTCTCTCTCATTTTTAGGATGGGCTAGCACATCAGTATGCTCAACTCTATGGAAAGAGACCTAGATCCTAGGTCACCACTTTGATTATGAAAAATGTATCAAATGGTATATTAGATATCTATTGGCATGTAGCAAAGTGCTCTCAGAATTATGTTTAAAACAGCATTTTGTGCATGTGTGTGTGTGTGTGTGTGTGTGTTTGTGTTTTGTGCAAGTGCTTTGTGTGTGTATCTAGGTGTGTGTGTGTGTGTGTGTGCATGTATATGTGTGTGTCTTGTGTGTGTGCAGTTTGTGTGTGTCTCTGGGTGAGTGTGAGTACATGTGTGTGTGTGTGTGTTTGTGTGTATCTGTGTGTATGTCCATGTGTCTGTGTGTGTATCTGTGTGTGTTTGTCTGTGTGTATGTCTGTGTCTGTGTGTGCATGTGTGTATGTGTGTGTATGTGTATCTTTGTGTCTGTGTCTATGGGTGTTTTGCCCACACAAATGTCTGTGCACTACATGCATGCCTGTCACTCCTGGAGGACAGAGGAAGGTTGTGAGCCCTGATGGAGGTCCTGGGGTTTGAATTCGGGTCTTCTGGGAGGGCAGTGGGTGCTTTTACCTGCTGAGTCCATAGCACTTTTTATTTCTTTGATAAGAATCTTGTTAAATCTGGCTCTAAAAGACATATACAAGGCATGATCCTTATTCTAAGTAAATTAATACATCTATATTGATTGAGATTCTGTTATATCCCTGAAATTAGGCTGGGAGGTAAGAAAAGGGCAAATTAAATATGGGCTTCTACTTACGGCTATGAGACAAGCTAAGGTATTTTCAAAACAGTGTATTTAGACAAAAATTATAATTTAACATGTAAGAGAGATAATGGCCATTGACTAGATCTGGGTAGGGGTTTAAAGTTTACTGCCTGTATTGTCCTTGGCTGGTGCCTTTGTTTGAACAGGACCCCTGGGCCCAAATCTGCCTATCATAATGTTCTACTTGTAGGTTTCTAGGACCCTCTGGATCCTTCTACTTTGCTATTCTCCCATGCTTCTCTCATCTAGAGTCCCAATAGGATGTCCTCCCCTCTGTCCCAGTTTCCTGGTAAGTGAAGGCTTTCATGGGACATGCCCCTTGGGCTAATACCAATGGTCAGAACATTCTCCACATTTGAGTGGAGAGTGGGATATGACTTTCTCACATACTCTGGTGCCTCACATTTGACCATGTCTCCTGGAGGGGGAGACCTGGTGGCACTCAGAGGAAGAACAGCAGGTTACCAAGAAGAGACTTGATACTCTATGAGCATATACAGGGGGAGGTAATCCCCCTCAGGAACAGTCATAGGGGAGGGGAATAAGGGAAAAATGGGAGGGAGGGAAGAACAGGAGGATACAAGGGATGGGATAACCATTGAGATGTAACAAGAATAAATTAATAAAAAATAAAAAAAGACAGATAATGGCAGAGATAGAGCCAAAGAGATGGGAAAGAATCAATTAATAGAGAGCTTTGGAAGCAATGCTAAGGCTTTTGCTGAGAAGCCATTGGAATTTTTCATCAAAGTGGTAATATAATCCAAAATATAATCCCTGCTGCTGTGTGCAGGTTATGCATAAAGGAGATGCATATGGAGACTGAGAGATAAGCTTTGACAAGAAAGAAAATAATCCAAATTAAGGCAGTGAAAAAGAAATGTAATGTTATCTCAGTCTCTGCTGACAGAAATATCTAAACTAATCAAACTGTACCTCCAATCAGTCCTCCCAAGCAAGCACCTCTGCCTTGGAGCCCCTCTCTCACGCCACCTTTGTTTTCTTGTTGACAGGAGGGTCCCTCCCACCACATGATTCATGCAGGTAGACTATTGCTCACTGTCTGATAGGCAGTGCTTTTCCTGGACCGCATGTATCAAGGACACGGATACAGTGTGGACAGGTGCTTTGCCTCCTGTTTTTGTTGGCTTCCTCTTAAGATGGCAAAGCTTAGGCCTTGAAAGGAAGAGACCCGAGCACAGCAACAATGAGAAGCATCTGCACTGTGTGAGCAGCTCTGGCATGAAATCTCCCATCCCTGCTTCAAAAGCCTTGACAGCAGATGGCACCAACTGTTAGTTAATGTGACCACAAGGAAGAGAAAAGGGAGCATCCTATAACTTGCAGATAGTCGATGTTTACAAAAATTCTTTATGTTCACTAGATATTTTAAAACCCACTATGTGTGTGTCCTGACTGCATGGGATATCTTTTCTTCTCGTATCCCAGAGGCATCCTTCCCACTGTCCTTTTTTAAGGGAAAGAAGAGATAACGTTGAAACCGTACCTCACATTTATAGTCAGCCTGTATCTAACCTCTGAAGTTCATGAATGTTTCTTTTAGCTGTTCCTTTGTTTTCACTTCATTCATGGACCCTCATGGTGTCTTTAACTACTCACTGTTGTCCAAAACAAAAGGATATAAAATGTTTTGACCTATTTCCTCTATCAAATGACGACTAGGAAACCTCCCATTTCACTGGCCCTGTGGCTGTTCTTCTAGGCAAGCAGTTCCTTAAAGTGTGAAGATGAGTCGAAAGATTGTCATTATAAACTCAAGGGTTGGTTCTGCTTGTGGTGACGGTCATCTCTTCATTTCTCTCTGTCGATGTTTAATATGACCTCTGGCACAAACTTGGCAAATTCAGAAATGCTCCTACCATGTGGGTGGATAGGGTCTGTGACATAAGCCTCCAAATGGGTCCATTCATAAAGGTACAGATGGCATAGCAGCTCCAATGCTGTCCACTGACCAGCCATGTGCTGAACACAAAATTTAAGTCACTAATGGTATGGTCAACAGAGAGTTTGTCATTATTGTTCAAATGCACTGTAGCCCACTTAGCAATATGGTCACTGAGCTCTTCATGAATATATAAAGACTGTTATTAAACTTTTTGAGCATAAGTCATTCTTTCATCACTATGAAAACTACTGAGAATTTCTTCTACCAGCTGTGTCAAAAAATGTCATTTGGAATCATCATATTACGTAATAATGCTATCTTCAAAAAGCAGTATTGCATTCTTATTATCATTTGTGGATCCTAGGCACATTAAACTATACATGCATATGCATGTGTGTGTGCATGAGAGTGTTATGTTTGTGTGTGCTCATGTGTATGATAGACAGAGGGGAGGAGAAGCAGGAGGGATATTGGAGAAGGAAGGAGTCTAGCATAGGTAAGAAAGGGAGATCAGTATGAATGGGATGATACAAGGGATGAAAATGGTTAAATCACATAATATACTTTACATCATTGTCATGATGCCCAGCAGTATGTCCAGTGAATGTACAGAGAAGAGAGAGAGAGAGAGAGAGAGAGAGAGAGAGAGAGAGACAGACAGACAGACAGACAGACAGACAGACAGACAGACAGACAGACAGACAGACACAGACACAGAAGACTGACAGACACAGAGAGAGACAGAAACACAGAGACAGAAGACTGACAGACACAGAGAGAGACAGAAACACAGAGCCAGAAAGAGAATAAAAACACAGTCCATACAGCAAGTGAGACAAAGAACACCAGGCAATTTTAAAGTTAGCCTTAACTTGACCCTCACTCGTATTCCAGATGCACAAAGAAAGTTCAAAGACATGTCTCCAGATGTTTGAAAGATAATCTGTTTTTAGCATCTTCCCTAACAGTAAGCTGTATGGAGGAAATCTGGCCATCAAAATTACCCTGAATTGCCACTGATATGTTCACTGACACATTTGTAGTTACTGCCTACTGAGAAAATAAAATGAATAGATATTGATTTCTTAAGGAAATAGTTAAAGGAAAAACCTGAATTTATGTTGCCATAAAGTCAAAAGAGATAAGATAAATCAAGGTAGAAACAATTCTATAAATGCAAGGGCAATGTGCACATCTTATAGATAAGAAGGTAATGCGTCTTGTTGGGAAATTTATGGGGACAAAATTAAAATTTAGACTTTTAAACACAAAGATATGTAGCAGAAAAAGTTATAAGAAAAGCATGAGGATATGGTTCCCTCTTATCCAGTTATTGAAATATGATTTTTACAATAGACTATTCCTTCGGCACCCAAGGAAATTTTTAAAATCTCTGCCACCCTCACATGGGCATGTATTAGATTACAAAATCTATCTCTACAACCATTACCCCATCCAAACAACATTATTGGAAGACTAGAGTTGACAACAAGAAAACTTTTAGAGAAAGTTATCAGTGTCCTGCATGTGTGAATATGTAGGTGTATATGTATGCATGTGTGTTCTCTGTGTGTGCATGCCTGCCCTGGATTTGGCAAGTGGGGTAGGGCTTACAATCACGGAAAAATACTGGTCTCAAATGATGAGGGCCTTCATGGCACTCCTAGAATTTTAGAAATGTTGGTATCTGTGTCTGACTCAGACATGAAAGGTATTAGAGTCTCTGAATAAAAGATTACTAAATTGACAATGCTTTCCTTTCCCTAAAAATAAGGCAGAATATTACGTGGGTGCCAGGCTTGGTGTAATCCACACTTGACCTGCAGAGGCATATGACACAGTCAGGTGATTAATGCATAATGTCAGAGGTCCAACACGGACAGGCACAAGAGAGCAAGCAAGTGGGGCTCTCCAAAGAACATGTAATGCACCTCACTGGGAGAAAAGAAAATCAGCACTTTGCTTCTTCTACATCTCATGGTCACTGTGTTCACCAATGTATTGCTACTCTGCTTTGAAATCACACATTAGTATATGCATTGTGATTTAAAATGATAGTAATAAATTTCTCTGGGACTAGAGAGATGGTTCTGTGTTTAAAAGTACTAGGTGTTCATTATGAGGAGTAAGGTTTTATTCCCGCACATAGTGACTCACAACCATGTATAGCTTCAGTTTTAGGGGATCTGGCATGCCCTTCTGCCCTCTGCAGGCATCATGCTGTGATGTACACACACACACACACACACACACACACACACACACACACACACACACACATGCATACATGCAGGAGAAACACCCATATACATATAATAAAGATTTTAATTATTCCTTTGTTTTTCTTCTTTACAGTGATTCTGGAGTCCTCCATAATGCCAGGGAAAACTAGTTTCTACCAAGGGTCAAGGTGAATAGGGCATGAGGTCACATGATGGCACACTACCTGACCAAGATCTAGAATGCAGTCCTTCGGGGCATTTGCCACCTCATCTTATGGTAACTTTTCCTTAGTTCCTTCAGTCAGGAAACCAAAGGCTGTGTGATCATGTGCTCCCAAGACTTCCTCCATGCCTCTTCAGTCTATAGCCTGGATACTGATCTCCTGTCACCTGAAATGTACTCTGGAAGGATTCTTAGTCCCTGTGTGCAAGCTCTCCTAGCCCAATACTGAGCAAATGAGAGCACTTCTTTGCTTACAGAGGACAGAATCATTCCTCCTTCTGTTTCAGCGACTGTGCAGTTTCTGTCTCCTCACTAGACACTCACTGCTACAGCCACCTATGCAAGTATTACGGTTAGACACACCAGGTCCAAAGCCTGTCTTTTACCCCTAATCCCCCTAACCCCTCCAACTCTGGAGGAGACAAATTAAAGCCTCAGAGATGAAGGCTTGGAAGCATAGGAAAAGATAGGTGAAATAAAGAAATCACAGCCTCCCTGCCCTATTCAATCGCTATATCCCTAACGCTAGGGCACAGTAAAGCAAGGAGAGAAACCTTAATTGAGTAAGTCATTGGAGTTTTGTGATTCTTGGTTTCTTCACTTCTAAAAATAAGTGAAAAAGAACCCAGTATGCCCAAGATGCTGCATGGGCATAGAGGAGATGCTAACGAGGGAAAAGAACAAAAGATGCAAAGTAAAATGAGCATGTGCCTTTTCAGGCCAGTTAAATCCATATATGTATCTGTGATCTTATTCTGGGATAAAGATCTGATCGTGACATCCTCCACCTGGTAGATGGCATGAATGCTATCTGTCTTTTTGTCAGTTAGATAGGTATTTTGTTAAAATTATTATGGTTGAAGATGAAGTCAATTGGGAAGAGAAGGTAAGGAATATTTAGACTAAAAGAATTTAAGTTTAAAAGTAAATAAATCCCAGGTTAAAATAAGCCCTTATAGTTTATCAGACTTATGAAAACTATTAATCAACAAGTGTTACCTGAATCACAAAGATGTATTAGTTAGGTAGGGTGTTCTTATTGTTAACCTCTTCTTCGAAGTGTTGATTCATCTGTGGGATCTCTCCAACTTATTTTCAAACAATCACCAATAAAGAATTCTAATCTGCTAAGGAAATCTAATCCCAATACCAGAGGGCACATGTAGGCTTTGAATTTTTTCAAACCTACTTTACTTGGGGTTCTTTAATGCTTATACCTCCCTTCCAACCCACCTACCCAGGCTAGGAGAAAAGAGATTAATGGGAACAAAAGTAGACCTTTTCAGACTCAATTCTATGCAGCGATTCTACTGGCATAGTCAGCAGAATGCCAGCTGACCCATTAAACAGCAAACAAGAAATTCAACAAATGTGATTGTAACTGCAGCCTCTGGAACCCAGGAGCAGCAGGCAGAACCTGGAGCAGCTGCTGGAACCTCGAAGCATTCGCTAGAAAGTTTCTCTCTAGCAGTGTCTTGAATGGGAACAATGAACAGCCAGACAGTAGGAAATGATGCCAAGACCAAAAAGCCCAGCATCTTGTTTTGGGTATGTGTGTGTGTGTGTGTGTGTGTGTGTGTGTGTGTGTGTGTGTGTGTGTGTGTGTGTGTGTGTACACATATATACATAGCCTCTCAGAGTCCTTCTAGGATGTTTATCAGTCGACAAAGACCATTCCCCCAAAAGAGGTGGACAAACATCACTTGTTCTCTCACAAGTCTGTTTCCAGCAGACAAACACCACACACTCTCACACAAGTCTGTTTCACATCCCACTCTTGGGATTAAGACAAGACATCTTAACATCCACTATAGGCACAAAACTTCAGAGAGTGTTTCCTATAATTGAGGTAAAAATACAATTCCATTTCTAAGTTTTCAGGAGAAAAACTTTCCTTTCCTGTGACATCTTTGAAATCTTTAAAAGAAGTTGTCATAACCCCAGAGAGTATCTTCTCTCCCACTGAAAAACCAATGCTTTATTTTCATAAGGCTCACTCAGTGTCCTCACTCACTTCTGAACACATGAAAGTAGCAAACATCTCCAAGATTATTCTCTTTTTTTTTCCTCCTTTATTAATTTATTCTTGTTACATCTCAATGGTTATCCCATCCCTTGTATCCTCCCATTCTTCCCTCCCTCCCAATTTCCCCTTATTCCCCTCCCCTATGACTGTTCCTGAGGGGGATTACCTCCCCCTCTATATGATCATAGGGTATCAAGTCTCTTCTTGGTAACCTGCTGTCCTTCCTCTGAGTGCCACCAGGTCTCCCCGTCCAGGGGACATGGTCAAAGGTGAGGCACCAGAGTATGTGAGAAAGTAATATCCCACTCTCCACTCTACTGTGGAGAGTGTTCTGTCCATTGGCTAGATCTGGGTAGGGGCTTAAGGTTTACCACCTGTATTGTCCTTGGCTGGTGCCTTAGTTTGAGTGGGACCCCTGTGCCCAAATCTGCCTATCATAATGTTCTACTTGTAGGCTTCTAGGACCCTCTGGGTCCTTCTACTTTGCCTTTCTCCCATATCGGCCTCTGTGCATAATGATTCCTTTACATTACTGTACAAACAAAAGCATCAGAAAGACTTGTTTAGAGTCCATCCTATGGACCGACAGAAAAGATCTACTCTATTGGCCTTCCATTTTCCTTATTTTTCAAAATGAGACTTGCTGAGGCAGGAGTGAGGGGGTCCTCTAAAACACTGTCAGCCTCACAGGATCTACAATCAAGTAGAAGTCAACCTTCTGGGATGTCCCAGGATTGTGTAGATTAGGTTAGTTGAAGTAGAAGAACCCTTCTTAACTGTGGGTGTCACCATTTCATGGGTTAGTGTCCTTGACTGAATAAAAATGAGAGATTTTGCAAAAACAAAATCAGAGACCCACTCATTCACATACTCAAAATCCCATAAAAACACTAAACTGAAAGCTAAAATATATACACAGAGGACCCAGTTCAGAACCATGGAGGCCCTGTGCTTGCCGCATCAGTCTCTGTGAGCTCATTTGAGTGTTTCTCAGTTCATTTTCTCAAGTTGTTCTCCTGGGTTCTCTGGTTCTTACTCTACTTCCGCCTACTCTTCCGTGGTGTTCTCCAATCTCTGAGAGGATGGTCTGAGAGACCATTTAGAGCTGTGTGTTCAAAGGACCCTCTCTCTGAGTGAGGTGTGCCTGTGAGTCCCTATTTTTTCCATCAGCTGCAAGAGGGAGCTTCTCTGTTGATAGTTGAATAAGGCATGGATCTGAGTACAGCAAAATATCATTAGGAGTCATTTTAGCCCTACTCTTTTTTTTAAAAAAAGACTAATAGTATTTGGTTTTACCTTAGGTCACTGGGCTATCTAGTTTCTGGTCCTTGATCACCCAAGCATCATGGGATATGGGTTCCAACTCATGCAGTGAGCCTTAAGTCAAATCAGACATTGGCTGGTTACTCCCACAAGCTTGGAACCGCCGTTGTTCTAGCATATTCTCTGGCAAGAAAGCATTGCAGATCAAAGGTGTTGTGGATGCGTTGGTGTTTATGTTTCTCTTTCGGTAGCCTGCAGAGTACCTTCCCACACCAAAGACAATGCGTGGGTGAAAGTTCTGTGTAGGCGCTAGCTCAGCCTCTGTATAGTCATAGAGTTGTGTGGGTGTTGTCGTCAGCTTTTGCTATCAGTTTGCGGGGAGAAACCTATTGTCTTGGCAACTGCCTGCGTTGTTTAAGAATTGAGAGTGGTATGAAAGAATGGGGAGGGGGGTGAAAAGACCCAGAGGGTTCAGGAACTCCACAAGGAAGACCATTAAGGCCAGTAGATCTGGACGGGGGGAGGGGGGGACGGGGGGCTGCACAAACTACTGCAGCAACAAAGGACAATGCATGAAGTAAACCTAGACTCCCTGTTCAGACCTAGCCAATGAACAGCTCATTCTCCACTGTTGTGGAGACAGTGGGAATTGCCTCTGACATGAACTCTGGTGCCCCCAGTTTGATCACTTCCCCTTCATTGGGAGGCCAGGTGACACACAGAGGAATGGGAAGCAGGCTATCCAAATGGGACCTAATAGGTTATGGGCTATGGGCATATGGTGAGGGAGAAGGTCCCCTTCTTTCAGAGGTTTAGGGGCAGGGGAATAGGTCAGAAGAGGAAGTGAGGGTAGGAATAGAAAGATACAATCAGGATGTAATATGAATAAATTATAATAAATTAAAATTAAATAATTTCCACAGGGCCCAGTTGGTCAATAGCTATGAGATATAACCCAGTCCCAATACAGGAAGCTCTGTTTGGTGACAAGAGATGGCAGTTGAGACTCTGTATCCCTCATTATTTGGGGATTTCATTGGGACCAACTTCATATATTTTAGGATGTTTCCACTTCATGAAGTTTCCATTCTACCCCTCAAATACTCATCAATTCTATCTGTCCCTCTAATTCCCCATATGCCCTCCTCCTCGCCACCTGATCTTCCCATTCCTGCCCCTTCCCACACCCCAGTCCACCTATTAATTCTTTTCCATCTCCCTCTCACAGGAAGATCCTTGTGTCTTCCCTAGTCTCTTCCTCTTTATACTTATCCTTTCTGGGTTTACAGACTGTGGCTTGATTATCATTTATTTAATAGTTAAAATCCACATATAAGCAAATACATACTATATTTTTCTCTCTGGTTCTGGGTTATCTCAGTGAAGATGATTTTTTTTTTCTAGTTCCATCAATTTTCCGGCAAATTTCATGATGTCATATTTTAAACAGGTAAATAATACTCCATTGTGTAGATGTACCACACTTTCTTTACACATTGTTCCAATCTTGGCATCAATGCTATTTCCAATTTCTGGCTATTATAAATAGAGCAGCAACGAGCAAGGTTGAACAAGTGTCTCTGTGGTAGAATAAAGCATCCTTTGGTAATATGCCAAAGAGCGGTTATAGCTGGATCTTGAGGTAGACTGATTCCCATCTTTCTGAGGGACGACCATACTGATATCTATAGTGGCTGGACAAGTTTACACATCCACTTGCAATGGAAGAGTGTTCTCCTTGCCCCACAGACCCACCAGCATGACCTGTTCATTTATCATTTGAATTATACTTGTGAGAGGACATGAGATGGTGTTTATCTGTTAAAAGAGGAATTGCCTCCTGAGGGGCATGGTCTTTGCCCGCTGATAAAATTCCTAGAATAAACTTTGAGTAGATATATATGAGGCCTCAAACAGAGGCTTGGTTTTTTTTGGTTTTTGTATCACATCCTATCAATTGGGTGATCATTGCTCCACTTCTAGACGCTCCTAAAGAAAAATGGTCCAGAGAATGCTTTGAGTTTCTTCAGGATTTCGGCTGCTCCTCCAGGTTCCAGTGGCTGTGGTTGCATTCAATTTTGCTGAATTGCTGATTTGCTCTTTAAAGGGTCTGCTGGAATCCTGAAATCAGAAGGTAAAATGGCTCCAAAGAACTGAGTCTAAAAAGGTCTACTTCTCCTGTCCCCATTAACCTCTTTTCTCTCCTATCTAGTGTAGATAGGTTGGAAGGGAGGTGTAAGCATTAAAGAACCCTAAGGGAAGTAGGTTTATAAAAGTTCAAAGCCTACAAAAGAGTTCCCTGGTGAAATTTTTCTGGTCCCATATGTATACTATCATACTATTTACAAATAAAGAAACTGTAGCTTTTTCCTTTCCAATTTGAATCTTTTGTTTTCTTGTAATTCAATTACTATTGCTACTTTTCACTTGTTCTCTAGTTGATTTTTCTTGTTTGCAGTCTCCACAAATATGACCCTGCTAGTGTCTATCCACCTACCACTAATCTATACCTCTTCACACATTTTATGTAGTTTATCCGATCACCTACTGTCATCATTTATCATTTCTAGATATTGCAGATATACCTCAACATATATATATATATGTTCTAAGGAAACAAAGAGGTATACATTCCCATAGAAAAACTGAGAAAATGCCTATCCCCATGACTTGCCCTAAAATAAACAATAAAAGGATCCCATCATCCTGGAAGAAACAGATGCTAAATACATATGAAGAAAATGTAGGAACATTTAAAATTCACTCTTAGAAGAAACTATACACATAATTAAAGAATTTTATTTGATTAACAAAGTAACTCATCTTTTGATTATTCCTCCCGCTACTTTCTCCTCGAGCCTATCTCTTTGTATCCTTCCCTAATGCATTTTTTCACAGCTAATATATTTAGTAAATACTCAAAACAGCATTTTAGAATACTAACTATACTAATATTTTAAGAAAGAAAATGTGGGCAGATATAAAATCAGATATCATTAAAATGTGTAAAAGAACAGAGTCGGATACATTTTACTATTATACTTTTTCTATCCTAATTTTTGTCACTATTACTAACTTGTTACCATAAGATGTGTCAGAATTTAAAATGATACCTTGAATATGTATCATGATAATCACAAAAGTAAATGTCAATAATAAACAAACAAAAATAATTACTACGGAACCAACTACAGAGGGAATCATTTCACCAGAAAAGATGACCTAAGAAAGGAAAGAAAGGAAAGAAAAAAATTTTAAAAATATATTTTTAAGTAGTTATAAGACTTTGATTTTTAATACTTACCTTAAATGTAAATTAATTAAATTCATACAGTAAGACAATTTAAGAAGACCTAGCAACATACTGCTTCAAGAAACTTGTTATTTCTAAGAGCACACATAAGCTGTTCCATACAAATAAAATCCCAGGGAAATCTGGAATACTTAGATTAGGTGGAAGACTTCAAACCAAAAACAATGAAAAGAGAAGAGGGTGTTTATAATAAATGAGCCATCTTAGCAAGAAGAAACAAAAATTCTAAGTGGTATCACTGTTTTGAAGTATCTGAATGTGCAAAGAAAATAGTAATAAAGTTGAGGGGCTGTATAGACTCAAATACAATAATAAATGGGGACTTGAACACCTCATTTTCTGCAAAGGATGAATCATACAGAAAGGAAAATCAAGGAAAGAGACCATGATTAAATATACCCTGAATCAAATGAACCCAACAGACAACTACAGAGCATGGATATAATTTAGTAACAAATAAGTTCCACATTTTAATTTGAAAATATATTGTATATAGCAAGAATCTTTTGAAAATACAAAGGGATAATGTTGGAAATCAATTGAAGAAAAATCTTTAGAAGATATATAAATATTTGGAAATGAAATAGCTTCCTGTGAAATAACTAAAGGAGAGAAGAGGCATATTAACGGAGTTTAGTTATCAAATGAGTGTCATTTCTACAAACATTCATGAATAGTGTCCATCCATGTCTACATAAAGTGTTTCTGTTCAGCTATGAGTATCACAGTGACAGTTTGGAAAACTAGAGGAGCATTATTCTTACATTACTTCCATGGAAAAGATGGTATTTTATGTCTAACTCAAATAGATAACCATAAAAACACTGAAAACTCAATGACCAAAAGTACTTCATACTTAATTTTATTTTGACAGATTTTGATAAGTTTATGGTTTTAGAGTATATTAAAGACAACGTTTTTATTTTTTCTATAGACAATACTGAAAACAAAATCTACCAAAATTTGTTGCTCCAATTGTTTCAAACCATATATACAGAATTTAAAGTCCTTCATGTCTCTCTCCCTCTCTTTCCCTTTCTCTCTCTCTCTCTCTCTCTCTCTCTCTCTCTCTCTCTCTCTCTCTCTCTCTCTCTCTCTCTCTTTCTCTCTCATGTGTGCACACTCTTCCTCTACTCTCTCCATGTCTCTTTTGTAGCCTTTCTCCCTTCCAACCTTTCTTTTTCAGAGAGATTAACTGGGATGTTTAGACAAAGGAGGACACTCCTTAGACTTGCAAATTTTGAAGTATCAGAATTCTGAATGAATCACTGCAGCTGTGAATAAGTAATGTCATCGAAATACCGAGATGTCCTGAACCACTTTAGAAATTAATGGACTGAGTGTGATATACTGGCGCCTCTTTCATGCATCTATAATTGGAGTGCCAATTTATTTCCAATCATTTCAAGCACTGTAATTATAGACCATCATCACTGCCTGTTTAACATTCATATGGGAAGCTGTTGCATGAATGCTAGCCAGGGACCAATATTTTGCAAATGAGATACATACACAAAATATAACATGCCCTAGTTTGTTTATCAAAAACACCTTGAACCTTGGCCAAAATGGGCAGAATTCATAGAGCAGTAGAGCAGTTTGTAGGTTTGTAAGTTATGAACGTTTTGTTTAAACATACCATTAAGCACGTGGAAAGAAAGAAAGCAAACAATGACAACAGGTTATTGTAACATTGATATACTCATGACACTTCAACAGTCATTAGTAGAGCATTTATTGTATGCCAGGCATTCTGCTGAATAGTATATCTACTGAAATAAAAGTGGAAAACACCCACACAAGTGTTCAAAACAATGCTGACATAGTGAGAGGTGGTTACAGACTGTACTATGGGAGGATACTTCTAAAAATTCTCTACTGAACAGTACTGTTTTCATTTCAAATATGGTGATGCAAAAGCATAGGTGCATAATGAAAATATTTACTCCATTTTCTGGAAGCCAAATATAATTTGAGACTTCAAGTTCATATAAAGTTATTTGGAAAATGTTTATGGCAATTTTTGATTATCATTTAAAGGTAAGACTGTTCTGTCTGTTCCTGTAATATTCTTAAACTGTATTAATGTATTTATATCCTATTGTCTCTACTCCTGAATTGTGATACTTCATTTACATTTTCTATACCTCAAAGGAAGACAAGAAACCTAGCTTATTCACTGGGGGATCCTTGACGTCTGTCTTTCCACCGGGGTCACCATAGCTACTATGCAAATGCTGAGTAATTGTAGAAATGGAATCCCATGTTGTAACAGTATTCATATTTGATATCTTCCTTCCACACCATTTCTATAGTTTAGACAAGATCTCTAAGCATAACTAGCCTGAATTGTTTACCTTTGTAAAATGAGAATTAAATCTTCTCAAAGCATACCACAAAACCGTCCATAGGATTTTAATTATGTGCCATTATTTGGAAAACAAAATCACATCTCCTTATCTGGTATCCAGAACCCTGCATCACTCATTTGTTCTCCGTTTGTAATTTATTCTATTACTGTGAAACTAGTGTTGTTCTTGAAAATTAATATTTGTGGAGGTTTTGTCATGTTATTTAAATTTTTCAAATTTTATTTCAAAAATTATTTAGTACCAATTTTGGTACTATATTTATATACTCATGAAAATTATAATGATGAGAATTTTTATCAGCACATAAAATATAAAGATAATTATAACGACTTATACATTGAGCTAGCTGTTGTGTTATTAAATCAATAAAACTAAGATGGCTTATACAGATGGAGAAGAGACAAGGAATGTTCCAGGAGGACAGCAGAACAGGAGCAAAGGAATTTTGATCGAACTGCAAATCCAAATCCCTGACTGTTCTCTGTGAATATCAAGATGGACAAATGATTCTTGGTAGTGGCAGATTTTTGTGTGTAATTACAATAGCAGTTGTTTATACCAGTTTATGTGAATTTTATTACTGGTCATAAAACACAATAGCAATTATAAAGGGTTATTAATAATAATGAATCTACTTAGACTGGGGTTTTAATTGATTTAGCTTAGAACTATCAATTTACTATTGTGGAGAGCCAGATTGACACAAATCTTTCTGAGAAGCCCTAATAAAAAGACAAGGGGAACTTTAGTTCTGTGTCTTGTTCTTGTCCAGGAGTCGACTTAGCAATGCTCATATAAGGCTGGAGTCAGTGTCTCCAAGCAGTCAGGGTTTCAGTTTCTGGGGACCTGACTCTTCCCTCTGGGCTGTGATATTAGTCCTAAGGCAGCTGTGTCTGTGGTATGCTGTGTCCTCTTGGTCAACATTGTTTGATTCAGCTCTCTATTGACTTTGGCCATTTTTCCATTTATCAAAAGTTTATAAGTTGCTGTATTTTCCAATAAATTTGCTTGGCCTAATTGTCAACTTGCTTTTGTCTCCTTTGTTTCTCAACCCTTGTCCTTGCAATTGACACCACATTACTTGGAACCCTATTTCTGTATATTCATGTCATGCTATGGGAAGAGAAAAGACAGAGAACAGGCCCCTGTTCAGCCCTCTGCATGTGCCTCTGAGTGATAGCTCTTAACATACACCACTTCACATCGTGGTCTCAGCACTCACATCAACATTATTGTTTGACGTGGTTGCAAAGCTATGAAAAGATAAATAACTCACTGAAGGTCCATCTGCACCAGCTAGTCAATTCAAAGTCAGGATTTGAACCCAAGTCTTCAGATTCGAACATTATGTCTCTTTCCTTTCATTAAACTTTGCCTGGAAAAATGTAAAACAGCTGAATGGAGACAATAGGAAGTGAAATCTGAGCATTTCATATAATCGTGCATAGTGCATTTGAGATGGGCAAGAAATTTGACAGTGAGGAACTTGAAAGGACTCACTTCCGCTCAGCAATGCATCCATTTCTCCATTTGCGCTGCCAATGTAGTTTAAAGATCATGATTGAGACAAAGATGAGTTATCACTTTGAAATGTGGAGAATTCTGTATCTGAATGTGGGTGTGAATATAAATGAGTCTCTCGATAAAAAATAATTCTAAAGAACATATAAAAATCAGAATTCTAAATACTTTTGATAACTGACCTGAGTCTTCATCCTCCAGGTACTGCATACACACACACACACACACACACACACACACACACACACACACACACACACAAACACACACACCCAGCAGCTGGTATAATTTTCCAGGATGTAGAACTATACAAAACAGGCTTTGAGCACAACAATAGATGAGAGAGGGAAAAGAGAGAATGGACAATTTTTAAAAGTATTTTAAAATAGTAATTTCTGTGTTCACAATAATAAAATATATTTAAGACAATTCCTAACTGAAATTGCTGTAAGATTAGGAAGCAAAACTAGTCTGCGCCAATGGCCTCTCAGGCATTTTGATAATGTGGGTTTATCTATAAATCAATGACCACACTTCATGCTGTATTTAATAAGTTCCCACACTATTCCTCTGTAGCCTATATATTTAAGTCTGAAGGGGGTGTGTGGGTGAGGTGATGGGAGCATTTTTATCAACAACTAAAAACCTGAGAAGGCAAGATTATCAAATCACATCAGAGATTTCTATCGAGGATAGAATCAAGTTACTCTATAGGCATGTAGACAAGCCAGATTACCATAATGAAATTTAATGAAGATAAATGTAAACAATCCAATAAGCCCTGAAAAATCAAATACACAAGCTTAAGATATTAACTAACTGCTATTTATGTGTAAAAGGCCTAGGCAAAAGCTGACAGTACACTCAGTAGGAATCAATATTGTGACATTGCAACAGCTGACTTAATTTCAGACCACAAGACTCCAAGCTCAGTTCCAAACACCAGTGAAAGCAGTCCCACTGTGCCTCAGCCTGGTGATACATGAAGTGGAATTCCCTAAGGCACAAACTATTGAGCCGTGCACATTGAAATGTTGAGAACCCAGGGCAAAAGACAAATAATTAAAGCGACTAAAGAAAATTCCTATGTATCTATTCAGATATTAACATATTAACAGGCTCAGTTTATCCCAGAGAAGAGAGCAGACATAAGCAATCAAAGGAGAACAGAGCACATTTCTGATGACTCACTGAAGAGGCAGTGGAAGAATGCTTAGCTTTGGACACATCAGAACAAACAAGATTTCTTTAAGATGGTTCATTTATGGAGGCAGAAGGTCCCTTTGACACAGCTTCCCTGCTGTGTTCCCGAGCCTGTTCTAAGAGTCCAGCTCTGCAGTACACGTACTTGAGGGATAAAGGAAAACTTGACTTTCTAGAGTGTATGGTATGCAAGAGTGACCTCAACTCTCTACATTGACATACTAGTCAGCTAGTGCACAGAGTAAAAGAAATAGTCTAGGTTCCTTGTAAGCCAGTATTTCTCAATCTTCCTTATGCTGCGACCATTGTTAGTCTGTAACTGTAATTTCGCTACTGTTATGAACCATAATGTAAATATGGGATATGAAAGATATCTGATATGCAACCTCTGTGAAAGGGTAGTTTAATCCCCGGGAGGGGTTATGACCCACAGGTTGAGAACCACTTTTGAAAACATAACTGGTGATTTTTTTATTTACTCATCACCTCCCCATTTTAAAAATTGATTACAAATGTCCTTAGTGCTTTTTTTCTTTTCTAAGTTCATCCCAAGCTCAAGGCACTAGAAAAAGAGTTTCCTTGTGTAACAGATACTTTGTATACAATACTCCTGTTTCAAAATTTAGAATTTGCCTTTTGTTAAAATGCTGCTACTGTTGCTGGTTGGGGTTTGTTCCCGGTACTGCTTGCTGGACTGCTGGGTGCTGTTTGGAGATATCCTGACTAAGAAGATCAAGCTCAAGCCCAGGCACTCAATATCCCTACTCAGCGGGGATTAACCTAATGATAGCAACCCTCCCACTCCCTTCTATCCTTCTTTCTCTCCTAACTAGTTTTGGGGTGAGAGGAGGGATAGGGGTGTTGCAGGAAGGTAGATAAGAGAACCCAACCATGTTCATAGCAGCCTTATTCATAATAGCCAGAACCTGGAAACAACCTAGATGTCCCTCAGTCAAAGACTGGATAACAAAACTGTGGTATGTTTACACTATGGAATACTACTTACTCGGCTATTAAAAACAAGGAAATCTTGAATTTCGCAGGTAAATGGATGGAACTAGAAATGATCATCCTGAGTGAGTTAACCCAGACTCAGAAAGATATACATGGTATATATACTCACATGGTATACACCATTAGACACTAGCCCAACAGGCACACCCTCTTAAATTCTTCACTTAGCAGAAGATTGGGGTAGATGCTGGGACTTCCTACTAGGACTCCAGGTAAGAGAGATATGGGATCCAGAGCGTCTTAGAAACCCGCAAGAAGACCATCATGGCTGGCAGATCAGGACTCAGGGGGGTCTACTCAAACTACTATACCAACCAAGGACAATGCATGCAGTGAACCTAGAACCCCTATTCATATCTAGCCAATGGACAACACATTCTCCACAGTTGTGTGGATAGTGAGGGCTGACTTACCTGAATTCTAATGCCTCCTATTTCACCACTTCCCCTTGGTGGGGAGGCCTGGTGGCACTCGGAGGAAAGGTAAGCAGGCTACCAAGATGACTCTCCTGCTTGCCATAAGTGTTGGGGGACAAAGAGGAGGGCACCTCTCCATTGCCCATGCCACTACAACACAAGCAAGCGGCATGGCCAGCTCTCCCATGCTCATATACTCAAGACCAATTTACCCACAACTCCTATAACTAGGGCCAGATCTACTGTGTTTCCTGGTCAAGGTACAGAGCCTATTCTCCAAACCGTTGCAGCTGGCAAGGGGCAGGGCCAGCTTTCCTACACTCACCTCCTTGGGACTGGCTCACATGCAACTCCTGCAGCAATTATACTTTCCAGGCAAGGTTCAGGGCCCATTCTTATGTGTTACAGCACGACACATCCAGCTCTCCTACTTGCTGCAGGTGGTGATGGGAGGGGGGCATCTCTTCCTCACTCAACCACTTTGAAAATCAATCTGGTGCTTTCTCAGAAAATTGGAAATAATGCTATTTCAAGACCCATCGGTACCATTCCTGGGCATATACCTGAAAGATGCTCCACCATACAGGGACATTTTCTCAACTATGTTCATAGCAGCTTTATTTGTAATAGCCAGAATCTGGAAACAACCTAGATACCCCTCAGCTGAATAGTGTGTAAAGAAACTGTGGTACATTTACACAATAGAATACTATTCAGCTATTAAAAAACAAGAAAATCTTGAAATCACCCAAACTGCTGCACCAACCAAGGACAGTGCATGCAGAGATCCAAGACCCTCTGTTCAGATATAGCCAATG
This sequence comes from Acomys minous, assembly GCF_964271855.1. Taxonomy (NCBI): domain Eukaryota; kingdom Metazoa; phylum Chordata; class Mammalia; order Rodentia; family Muridae; genus Acomys; species Acomys minous. Next base: position 126,101,724 of record NC_140484.1, on the reverse strand, counting down.
GACAGCTTATTCTCCATGTGAGCGCTGGGGGAGGGGAAACTGCTGCTGAACATGCACTCTGGTGCCCACTCTTTGATCACTACCCCCTTGGCAAGACAACTTTGCAAGCACACAGAGGAAGAGGATGCAGGCTATCCTGATGAGATCTAATAACCTGGCCAGACAGTGGGATTGGAGGGCCTCTCATCAGAGGTCTAGTAGAGGGAAATAGGACAGAAGAGGGAGGGAGGGTAGGAACCGGAAGATAAGGAGAATATAGGCAGTAAACTTCGAACCCCTACCAAGACCTAGCCGACGAACAGGATATTCTCCACAGTTGAGTGGAGAGTGAGATCTGACTCTCACACGAACTCTGGTGCCCCTTTTCAGACCATGTCCCCTGGATGGGGAGGCCTGGTGGCACTCAGAGGAGGGATAGCAAGTTACCAAGAAGAGACTCGATATTCTAAGAGCATATATAGGGGGAGGAGGTCTCCCTCAATCACAGACATAGGGGAGGGGAGAAGGGGAGAAGTGGGAGGGAGGGAGGAATGGGAGGAAACAGGGGAAGGGCTAACAATCGAGAGGTAATATGAATAAATTAATAAAAAAGAAAATTTTGGCTTATATTAAAGAAGAGTGAGGGGATAACAATCAGGATGCAATATGAATGAATTAAGAAAGAAAGAAAGAAAGAAAGAAAGAAAGAAAGAAAGAAAAGAAAGAAAAGAAAGAAAGAGAAGGAGATGGAAGACAAAGGAAGAGAAGAAGATATGACTTTAAAAAAAAAGAGATACATGTTGGCAAAGCAGATGTTGAAATTATATACCTTTAAGAATGTAGAAAGGACCACAAGTCAATGAACAGAGGCTGTTAATCAATGCTTTTAAAAAGAAAAAAAAGTGTGAACACCATTCTCCTCTCACAGCTTGTAGAAGGACATAACCACTTATATTTGAATTCTAGTCCAGTGGGATGCATTTCAAAATTTGACTTCAAGAACTGCAAAACTTGGACTTTAAGAAATGGAATTATTTCATCTGTATGTCAAGTGCTGAGGAAAGTCAGGGATCTGGGTTACCAAAAGATGGAAGAGATGCTTTATAGAGTTAGTCTATAATGCATAATTGATCACATTTATTTTAGCTATATCATAGTATGTAAGAATTGTCAGTATCAATACAAAATGAAGCTAATATTTGATTTCTTAAAATCTGAATGCACCTCTCTGTCTATCTTTCTCATTTTAAAAACCTGAGGTAAATATTGTTCTTTCATTTATTCGTAATAAAAGATCCAGAAAATGAATATTGGATTTCTGGCATAAGGTTAAAATATAAGTTGCATGTGCAAATACATAAATCTCAGTAAGTTGACTGACCTTATCTTTGATGGACTCCAAGTTTTCCAAGAGTCATCTACTTTAATCAAGTGTTCAGGCACTGGAATGATGTGAAATAGACATCCCACTATGGTTGGTATCCTATAACCTGATTTCCAAAGTGTTTCCTCTTCTTATATACACCCTGCATTCTTAACTCCTGTCTTTGCAAATATTATGTAATTTGCTTGAAAAGTTCTCTTTTCCTTCCTTCAACGCTCCAATAATAGGCCAGAAATTGTTCACTCATTTGTTAGATCCCAACCATGAAATGCCCCTTCTTCTTAGAACTTAGAGTATCCCTCTGGATTCTTCCTTTAATCTTTAGCTTGTATTCAGCATTCTATTGGACTTTAGAGAAATTGTTCTAAAATGATCACCTTTATTTAACAGACTGTCTGTGGGCTTTGAACTTTTTAAAACCTACTTTATTTGGGGTTTGTAATGCTTTTACGTTCCTTCCAACCCACTTACCCTAGGTGAGATAGAAGAGAGGTTAATGGAAACAGGAGAATTAGACATTTTAAAACACAGTTCCTTGGAGCAATTCCACTGGCATAGTCAACAGGATTACAGCAGATCCATTAAACAGCAAACCAGCAATTCCACAAAATGACTGCCACCACAGTCGCTGGAACCTGGAGCAGCAGCTGGAACCGGTAACCTCAGAGTGTTTTCTGGAATGGGAGCATCTCAAAGTGGAGTGATGCACAGTCAATACCAAAAAGCAAAAAAATAAAAATAAAAATAAAAAAATAAAAAAAAATAAAAGCCCCATCTCTTGTTTTGGGCTCAAATATATAATATATATCTCCTCTCAGAGTCCATACGAGCATGTTTCCTAGTTGGCAAAGGACATGCCTCCAAAAAGGCAGTTCCTTTTCCAGTAGACAAACATAACCAGCTCTCTCACTAGTCTGTTTTCAGCAGAAAAATACCACATACCCTTTCACAAGTCTGTTTCACATGCCACACTTGGGATAAAAAAAAAAAAGTATGTTTACATGCACTACAACTGTCTGCCACAGTATTTTCTATATGTTTAAACTTTAACCTGCACTCCCCAGTCTTCTCAGTTGAAGAAACAAAAAAAAATGTTAATAATGTGTGTGGATCTCAACTCCATAACAGGTCTCTTGGATTTGAATCTGGCCTAAGCACAACATTTTCATGCATGACATTGTTAACTATTTTGTACATTATAAACATCTATCCTCTCTTAATGTATTATCCCTTCTGTTGCTGAACCATTAATATAGAAATTATTTTAAAGGTTCCATTTAATTTTATTTACATAGTCTTCATCCCTGATTCTGAAAGTGTTATCATGGCTATGAGAAGTCATCTCTTCAGGAAAATTGTTGTTGTTGTTGTTGTTGTTGTTGTTGTTGTTGTTGTTTTTATTTCCAAAAGCATGATAATTTTTATTAAACTTGATGTATTGTCTTTCAAGACGTGAAATTAATTTACCTCTGAGGATCTATGATTATTTTTTATATAAAATGGTATTACTGGCTAAAATTAGGCCAGAATTGCATGTCACATTGTTTCACATACTCACTGACAACTAATGCTTCTTTCTGACAAAGACAGATTCATTAAAAGAAAGAAGTGCCTGAATTTATGCTATTTCAAGTTGTCCACAGTTTCTTCTGCTTTAAGGCAAAAGGAGAATGTAGAGGTCCGGGTTCCCATGTGTACGCCTCACATTTTGACCACAGCATAAGTCCTGCACTTAACCACTGCTACCCAATGAGACAGTCTGTTGTGATTTAAAAAAAAAAAAAACCTTATCCCAAGACAATAATATCAAATTAGGAAGTTTCTTTTAATTTGTATTTAATTTTAATTTTTTTCAAATAGCTTTTATTCATTGTCAATAGAACAAAATGGCAGGCTACACACTGGAAGGAGATCTTCACCAATCCTATATCCTACAAAGCACTAATATCCAAAATATATAAAGAACTTGACACCACCAAACCAAATAATCCAACTAAAAATCGGGACACACAGCTAAACAGAGGATTCTCAGCATAGGAATCTCAAACAGCCAAGAAGTACTTAAAAAATTCTCAACGTACTTAGTCATTAGGGAAATACTAATCAAAATTACTCTGAGATTGCATCTTACACCCATTAGAAAGGCTAAGATAAAAAACTCCAGTGACAGTGCATGCTGGTGAGGATGTGGGAAAAGGGGAACTTTCATTAAGAGCATGAGGTTGAGTGGGTTAGAAACGGAGCTAGGATATGTGAGGAGTTGGTGGATGGGGAAGAAAAGTTGATATATACTGCATGAAAATTTCAAAGAATAGCTAAAACTTTTTAAAAAGAAAATCTTATTGACAGTTTGCTGAATATTTAAAACGCACTGTTGCGAACTACTACCAAAAACTATTTTCAAAATATTACTGCTTCCTAGCAATGTACCTGGTCACTCAAAATAGTTCACAGAGGTTTAAATGAGATTACTGGCTTTATGACAATATCTATTTTTCACATCCTTCATCAAGAAGCAATTTGACTTCCAACTCTTCTTTAAGGATGTAGTTTATAAGGCTGTGGTTACCATGGGTAGGGAGTCCCCTGACAGAGCAAGGCAAAGTCACCTGAAATCTTCTTTAAATTGCTGTTCATTTAGAGACATCATTAATAACAACTGTGACTTGATTAAGGAGATCACAATAAAAAAAACATTAAGAAATATTTTGAGAAATGGAAAGATGGCTCAGTGGTTAAGAGTATATACTGTTTATGCAGAAGACCTGTGTTTGGTGTACAGCACCCATGTATTAAGTCAAGATAATCATAACCTCCTATAACTCCAGCTCCAGGGATCCAAAGCTGCGGTCTCTGTAAGGACTGAACTCACGAACACAACACAGACACATACATACATACATACATACATACATACATACATACATACATACATACACACCCAATTTTAAAAATAAAATAATTTTTCTATAGTAAAAAATTGAAAGAAGTTGTTTCCCACCTTTAAGGGTATCTTTGATGAGTACAAAGAAAGTGAGTACAAATGTGGTTTTAAAATAGCAAGGAAAAAAAGGCTAGAATTGGAAGTAGGAGCTGAAGGTGTAGCTGAATTACTAAAATCTCATAAAAATTTAACAAATGAGGACCTTCTTATAAATGGGCAGAGAAAGGGGTTCTTGAGATAGAATCTACATCTATTGCATATGCAGTAAAATTGTTGAAATTACAACAAAGAACAGATTATTGCATAGACTTTCTATAAAACTGCAAAAGAGTTTGAGTGAATTGACTATAATTTTACAGAAGAGTTCCACTATGGTAAATGCTATCATCATCTCATGCTACAGAGAACCCTTTCATAAGAGAATCTATCCATCAACGTAGCAAATTCTGCTATTTTATCTAAGGAAGTGATACAGCTAAGCCATCTACTAGCATCCACAATGCAATCAATCAGCAGCCAACAATACTGTAACAAGACCCTCCATCAGCAGAGACTGCATTGTAAAGCCTCAGATTATGATTACCATTTTTCAAGCAATAAAATCTTTTTAATTAAAGCATGAACCTTGCACGATGTGTTGTCTACCACCCCATTGATCATGAGGTTTGATTCAATTGATCTGAGTGACTGATAAGGGCATCCACTTCTTTCTGTGGTGCCTTATATTAAGAATGTCTTCCAAACACTCAGATATATAAACATACAGTCTCTGGTTGTTGGTACTTTAGGGGGATGTTATGTGAGGCGCAGCCTTGGTAGAAGGAGTACCTAACTGAGAGTAGACATTGAGAGATTATAATCTCACCCCACTTTTTCAGTTCAGGCTCTCTGCTTTGTGTTTGCAATTGAAGTTGTAAGTTCTAAGCTTCCTGGTCCTGTTGCCATGTCTCCCACCATAATGGCCATGGATTTATCATTTTGGAACTATAAGCCCTAATAAACCCTTTCTTCCACATATTGCTTTTGGTCTTGTCAATGTAGGAAGAGAAAGGTAACTAATACACTCTCTCACTACTCTATATGCATACCTCCCAAAGTTTTGTACTCAGTCAAGGAGAACAGACTTCTTTGATAGTTGAAGGCTTTTCTTTGGTCAACTGACATATGAGTAGCTGTATCTGCTGTTATAATTTCCAGATAAGCTCTGCTGGTACATACAGATACAGATACGTCATTGCTCAAGATACAAAATATAAGGTATGGATGAGAGACTGATGCTTTTCATACAGCTTTTCTCTAAAGCTCAGGGAATATTGACGAAGAAAGGGACAGAAAGGATATAAAAGCTGGAAGACAGGGAGGTGGCAGTGAAATCCCTTGCTTTTGATATCACACAACCAATGTCAACAAAAACTCACAGACACTGTGATGGCTTGCACTGGCCCTAAACAAGAGAGCCACTAACGGATAATCACTGGTGGGGGAGGGACTCATGGAACTTTACCCCTTGCTTCTGAGTTAAGAGGCCACTGATTGACTCCGCAAGAAAAAGACCACTGTCTTCAGCTAAGTTATCCCTGCGTTATCCTCCAGACTCCAATGGATATTTCCAATCCCAAAGCCATATAGATTATCCTGGTCAAATTCAGAAAGACATAAAGAAACCAAAAAAGACAGGAATGTGGGAAGAAAAGTAGTAAGATGGTGTGGACAGGGAAGAAAGGGAATGAGGGAGTGTGAAAGTGAGAATATTCATGATACATCACATGTATGTAAAAATTTTAATTTTTAAAAGGAAAATATGTCATGCATGGTAGTGTGTGTGTTTAATCCAAACAATCAGGATATAGATAAAGGTAAATCTTTGTGAGTCTGTCAAGGTGAGCTTGGTCTATAAATCAAATTCCAAGACAGTAAAGCCCTGTCTTCAACAAATAAATTAACCAATTTAGTAATTTTTAAATAGAAAATATGTTTTTACTACACTGTGGTATACTGTAAAAAAAATGGAATAAAGTCTAAAAGACTATGTTGGTCAGGAAGACCTCAGAGCCCACCAAAACCTAAATGCTTTTGCTTTTCTCCATGCTTGTCCACCAGAACTAGATTGTAAGACCCTATTGATGAAGATACCACACCATGATTGCAAGATATAGAGGACTCAAGCTGAAATACTCTTCCCTGGACTAGTTCTCAAAATGCCAAAAGGTACCATGCAGAATACTAGGGAAGAAAAGGCATCAAAGGGCTTACTAAGCAATAAACTCTGTGAACTTTAATACTGACCTCGCAGTCAAGATGTGCTCACATGTGCAATAGTGGCAAGACTGTTGCATGGGCTAACCAATTGTTCTCTGGGTAAATTTGAAGCCTGTACTAAAAATGAGATCCTGTGCCTGGTGCTATATAACTGGCTCAAAAATGCACATCTCAATAATTCATAAGCTCTATGAGGAAAATTGCTACTAATGGTTAGGTAAATACAAGCAACGTCAATTTGCCTTTTAAATACCTATGTTTATAGTTAGAGATTACTCTCGGTCATGATCAAAGTGTATTCTTCTATTTCTATCCTAACAACTCCTAGGTTGTTCCCAGGCATGATCCCATACCTGGCACTAGGATTTTTATTCAATATCTTGATGTTTCTAGGGACAGAATTATCTAGCTATACTGGCTATTTCCTTGCAGACATTTTTCCTCGTTGTTGTTGTTGTTGTTGTTGTTGTTGTTGTTGTTGGGTTTATGTATACCATGGCATGTACGTGGAGATCAGAGAAAAATCATGGAGTAGTCAGTTCTTTCCTTTCACCCTGTCTGCCTCCGATATACCTCCTCAATACTTTCATTTTATCTATTGTCCACTATGCCCCTTCCATTCAGACTCCCCTTTATCCTGATAACATTCTTCTACTTACATGACTTCCACAGGGACTCCAAACCAAATGTACAAATCCAAAGAATCAAAGCTAAGATCTGCACATTGGATTCAGCATGCATATGCTGTCTCTCTACGGCTAGTTTACCTCACGAGGTCTCTTTTTCCTGGTTTTACCCATTTTCCTGAAAGTTTCAAGGTTACATTTTCCTTTACCGCTGAATAAAATTCAACTATGTATGTTTACCCCATTTTATTTCCATGTTCTTCAAGTGATGGAACATCCAGACTGTTTTTTAAGCTAAAGTGAGTAAGGCTGCAGTAAACAAGAATGTGCAAGCTTCTTTATAATAGGATGTAGATTCATTTGAGTCTAGGCCCAGGAGTAGTGTAGCTGAGTTATAGGGTAATTTTCTTTTTAATTTATTGAGGACCCTCCAGGCTGATTTCCCAAGTCACTGTGCTTGCTTATACTTCTACTAATAGTATGAAAGAGTGCCCCCTTTTAGCTGCTTTGTTGTGCCATTGTGGAGTTCTTAAGATGCCAGCATGTAGTGTGACTCTTCAAAAGTGGCAGCAATCCAGCAAGCATCTGTATCATTTGAGCAGATTGCCTGGAACAAGTGTTCCCTGGAATATTATTTAGAAAATGCAGTTCCAACTTGATATTTATTTATTGACCTACTCATTTAATCAGCAAAACATCCTGGAAGAAAGTTGAGTATGAAAATACCCAGTGTCTCAGAATTTGTTATTCCATTTCAGTTCAGTCGAGGGTCTCTTTTTGCATCACCTCATACAAATGAAAGTAAATTTCAAAGGGCGGGTGGAAAATCCTTTTGGTGCCTTCCTGCTTCTCCTTTTACAACTGCTTGTATCAAGCTCAGGTACTAATTATTTAATAAGGTTAGACGTGAGTAGATATAGAAAGAATACTAAATAGGAAATGAAGGCTCTTATCCTGCTGCTCCCCTGATTCTCATCGGTTCCCTCCACCCTCCTGGGCTATGCTCTCATTTTATGCAAGAATACAAGGAGAGAAGTTGGTCTTAACTTTCCATTCTAATGACAATCTTCCTAGTTACTGTCTCAATTGGTTGGTAGATCTATTGTTTGCCAGGGTCTTGGGTAAGAAAAAAAAATTTTTCAATGTGTCAGCTGTAAACAATGTTAAGATTGCCAACTGATGCCTGCGTTTGCAATGCACTATGTTTACACTCTAACTATTGCAAATTGCCACGTCATTTGATTCTTAGGAAAACTATCAATATAAGACATGGATTTTTTTTAACAGATGAGGAAACCATGTTTCATGTATTTTCCCAAGTTTATTCAGTTGTTAAATGATAGAGCTAGTCTTGACCTCAATGGCCATCTGAGTTAAGAGTCCTATGTATTCGGAAATAGAAAGCGTCCTTACCATCCTGAGACCACAGCCAGAATAATTTTGCTACATTCTCCGTTGCTACCAGACAATCACTCTAGGGAGAGAGGTACTCATTATTTTTCTGCAGGGAAAACACAATGTTAACTCACACAACATAATAATTTTATGGTTTGAATGGAAAAAAAATTTGCTCCTGTCAAAATCAATTTATATCATGAGACTAAATAAAAATTTTGTGTACTGAGTGAGGAAAAAATAGACAGAAAATGTCCTGAGTAGATGAGCTTAAATTATGTCCCATTTGAATGAGTTCATTTCCCAGAGAGAGTCTCATCAGGCTTTTTAATTAAGAGCAAATTGTTCATCTAGGCTCAGTAATTTGCCAATGACCTTTTCATAACACTTTTTTCTAAGGTGACAGAATTGACAATAGGGCTGGCAAATTAAAAACATCAAGCTCTCAGAGACAGGGAGACCTCTGTGTCTAAGTGAGTCATGAGAAAGAGGTTACTTGAGGAAGTAACTAAATTTCAATCTTATGCCTCCCCTCAAATATAGGGCCCAAGATATCTAAGAGGCTACTTGACATTGATTAGGGAGCTCCAGTCATATATGTAAACATGTATATGCAAATTACATGTGTGTCCTTACATAGAACCTTGTGAAAATCAAACATTCAGATTACTTCCAAAGTCAGGCAGAGACTTTATTAAGGAAGGCTTGGAGCAGAGTGCTAATACATCTGAGGACAAGACAGCCATTATTGGTTATGCTCAGGAGCTGACAGGGAGCAGCACTTGGGTTTTGAGGAAGTGTTTTGTTGGTAAGACTCTAAGATGAGGTGGTGAAAGAAAGAAAACAAAATCCGAATAACTTCTCACACCAACACAGAAGTAATGGGTTGTTGGAAGTAAGGAATTCAGAAAAGAATGGCTACTTCCATAACATTCACTATTTCCATAACTTCTGTTTTACATCTTTGCTTCAACTACAACAAAACTATTATTTCCACTACTATATAACAACCACTATTTAACTATCACTTTTTAGGTACCAGTAAACCTATGAATAAAACTGTATTTTTGTTTTCCTAAGTAATTATGCCTGTAATTTACCACAGATAACTGTGGTGTAGAATATCCAGTGAACTGTGAGAATGTGACGTTGGCATTGAATAAGGAAAATATGGAAACCAATATAATTGGCAAGACAAACTCTACCATGATTTACAAGCCAAGACAGAATGTACAACATGAATCCCCTAAACTAATATTTTAGCATCAACAGATTCAGATTCAAATCTCCCAAGGCAAAACTACATGCTGTGTTGATAATGAATCTCCAGGCTCATGCATTCTAAAAGTAATACCCGTAAGCCCGCCAGAAACTCGCCTAATTTGCAAAGTCTAACTTTACCCAGAATGTACTTGTTAACCTACATCCTATAAACTGCATTGGTATATGTAATAAAATTATATTATTTATTTTATATTTTATTTATATGTTATTTATTATATATATTTATTTTACACAGGTTATATAATATATAATTCTATATTTATATAAATTATAATATATAAAACACACATATATGTGTGTGTGTTTTCCTCACAGCGTCTCTGAAAAACGGAATCAGTGTTTATTTGATAGACGATTGAATCGAGGCTCAGAGATCCTCTGTAACTTCTTGCTTTTCTCACAACTAAAATCAGTCTCAGTCCCCATCCCCTGACCTGAAAGGAGGTATGCCTGTTTGATTTTTCAGTTTTTTTTCCCTGAAAGTGTTTAGAAAGATTTGATACGTAATGATAATCTTTATAACAGGTATTGTTTTAAGACTTTAAAGCAGGGACATTTTAGTAACCTGAAGAATTTTGACTCTTCAGTAAACTTGTCTTGCAACTAAGTACACTACAAAAAATAAATGTTATTTTGCAACACTGCAGCAACTTAGAAGATGGTTCCAGGATACCAAGCCCACACATGCTGTAGAAGTGTGAGCTACAAATGGGCACCTATAAAAGGGTATATTAACATTCACTGGTCCAGTGTCTCAGTGGTGGAAAAAATACATCATCCAGTTAATACAAAATGTAATTTATTTCCAGTAATGTGTTTATTTCCTCTACAACATCAAATCTGGCAGCTTTTGTGAAGGTGCTGTTCTGTCAGCTGGAATGGCACCTTTAACAAGCTCATCTGTGGAACAATGAATGTGCAATCTGCTACCCTACTGTTCACACGCCCATCATCTTACCTACCAGCTTCTTGTAGTTATACAAATCCTTCCCTGACCTAAGAAATGGTGAACCGGCCTCCAGAGCTGTTTGTGTGCCGTTTGCGTTGCTGCTGCTCTCACCTATGAGCCACCTGAAGGGAAGAAGTCTGCATAGCTACGGGAAACCTGAAATGCTCCTCCCACCAATGAACATTCTCTGGGACTGTGTAACTCAGTGCCTCTCCCAAAAAAAAACATGAATAGGATATCGTGATGTCCTAAGTGGTGAACTTTAGTCCTTCCCTGCATCTCCTGCGGTCCCTGGAGTGTGGGTTTGCCATTCTGGCTATTGCCATGGTCTCTACCTCCCGGGTCCAAGACTGTTTGCCCGTGCTTCTGAGCACTAGTCAAGACTCATCATCTGACAGCTCTTCCATTGTGCCTTCTAAGACACAACAGGGAGACCATGTTGCTTTCTAAACCTCTGGTGCCCCCGATGATCACTTTCCCTTGGTGGGAGGCCCAGCGGCACGCAGAGGAAGAGGAAGCAGGCTATCCAAATGAGACCTGATAGGCTGTGGTCTTATGGTGGGGGAGGAGGTCCCCTTCTGTCAGAGGTTTAAAAGAGGGGAATAGGGATGAGGAGGGAGGGAGCGTGGGTGGGAAGGGGAAGATACAAGCAAGGAGATAACAATGGGGATGTAATCTGAATAAATTATAATAAATTTTAAAATTTTTAAAGAAAATAAATGAGTCTTTTTTGTTTTGTTTCATTTTAATATATGTTATTAATTTATTCATATTACATCTAAATTGTTATCCCATCCCTTGTATCCTCCCATTCCTCCCTCCCTCCCATTTTCCCCTTACTCCCTGCCCCTATGACTGCGACTAAGGGGGACTTCCCCCTGTATATGCTCGTAGGGTATCAAGTCTCTTCTTGGTAGCCTGCTATCCTTCCTCTGAGTGCCACCAGGCCTCCCCATCCAGGGGACATGGTCAAATATGGGGCACCAGAGTTCATGTGAAAGTCAGACCCCACTCTCCACTCAACTGTGGAGAATGTCCTGTCCATTGGCTAGATCTGGGTACGGGTTCAAAGTTAACTGGATGTATTGTCTTTGATGCTATCTCAGAAAACTGGAAATGGGGCTGCCTAAAGACCCAGCTATTCCACTCCTTGGAATATACCCAGAAGATGCTCCAGCACACAACAAGAACATTTGCTCAACCATGTTCATAGCAGCCTTATTCATAATAGCCAGAACCTGGAAACAGCCTAAGTGTCCCTCAGTAGAAGAATGGATAAATTAGTCTTTTAAGAAAAGGCATTTCAAGTTTTAATGCCTCTGAAACTCTGGTCCTTCTTCAACGCAAACACCTTTATTCATATTCCTTTTGGAGCCCCACCCTTGTTGATCCCTCCTAAATATGTCTTCAGTTTGAATTTTCCATTAGCAACCCTCACTCTTCAGTCTGCCCTCACAGATCCCTCCGTGTTTGTAATCCCTATGATAACAGAGGCATCAAGCAGTTTAATCCAGGAATATCAGTTCTTCACAGTGATATTGAATCTATTATTCTGGCCAGAAGCTGACTCTGGCTGGGAAGTGATTTGGTGATGTTGAAGCGTGCCTTATTAAATAGAAAATGGAGTAACTAGAGTTATTATGCAACGAGCATAACAGGTGAGACAAACTATCTTTAAAGCATATTCAACAAACTTGGGTGAATTTCTATTGTGTGCAAGGTGTAATGCCTCAGAGAGTGGGGATCCTAGGGAAGGAAACAGACTAAGTACATCCAAACAAAAACATGATGAATTTACTGAATACAGAACTGCAGCTAGCACACACACAAAAAAATTAATACTCAGTATTCTGAGATACTCCGGTGTAATTCATGTAGGGATTTTTTTTTCCTATTTCACTCTACTTTCCAAAAATAAAACTGACTGAGTCAAATGTTCCTGAAAGCATGTAGAGAAATACTGAAAAGCAGAGACATCACATCTCATGTTGCTCTGTGATCAATGTATACATTGAATGTCTAAGCTTAAAGCTGCTACTCCAGCCATTCTCAGTATATTGTTAACTGAGATCACCTCATCCAGTGTGCTTATACTAATTATTCAATTACAATGTTCCAGTAGATTGTCCTAGACCTACACACATATACTAAGTGGTAGACTCAGTGGGTTAAAAAGGGACCAAGAAGTTGAGGAATACATGAGGGGAGTTGGAAGAGGGAAATTGGTGAGAGGGGCAAACGTAATCATATTTCATTGTGTGCAATGTATGAGAAGTATATCATTCTTACTGTAAGCCCTGTAACTATGTAAACACAAAGAAAAATGGACTTACAGAGTTGTATTTATATATCTGTGTATTTATAGGAAAGTTTGAGACATTTTCACTTTATTGAAACATGCATAATCAATCACGTCGGGGAAGTCACCTGATCTAAAATCAGAACTCTTGGCAAGCTGTGTCTTAAGATTTTTAAAGACAGTCAATTGAAGGCATCTGACACTCCAGCTTTAATCATACATAGAAATTCCATCAGAATTGAAATATATTTGTATATATGCATATATACATACATATATGGATATATAATTAATCTTACTTTCTCTACTACTGTAGAATGCTTAAACACCACCAATATACTCTGTAGCCTATACAAATGAAGCGGATATGAATGTGACTGGAGAGAAAGGCAAGGTTCTCAAGTTCTGTGGGCATCCAGAGCATTTAGCAGGAACACTAGTAAGGAAATGGGAGACTTCAAAGTTATTTAACAGAAGATCTTATTAAGACTTGGAACATTGCCGTAGTCTCTTGACCAGCTGTTGGCTTCTCTCTCTCTCTCTCTCTCTCTCTCTCTCTCTCGCTCTCTCTCTCTCTCTCTCTCTCTCTCTCTCTCTCGCTCTCACTCTCTCTCTCTGAGACTGTAAATGTAAGGTAAGAAGGAGGAAGAACAAAGTTCAAAAGGCAAATCAAATGGAAGGAGAAATAAGGAAGAGAAGGAGGAAGTTCTCCAGCAAAATGTATTAAAAAGATAGGATAAAACTTACTAAATATTAATGATAGAGAAGAAATAGTTTTGAATACTAGAAGTAACCATGTCCTAGTAACAAAGAGTAAGGGCTGGAGGCAAAATGTCAGGTATCAAATCTTTGATCCACAACTAGAGGCTATGTGAGCTTTGACAAATCAATCAACCACCACAAACTCCAACCTTTATCTATAAAATTGGATAACAGTGAGAGTCTAAAGAATGCTTGCATATAGTGATTCTTACATGCAAACTGCTTAAGGAACTTTCTGGTATAAAGTAAACTAAGTGTGTGTTTACCATTGGGTTTTTTGTTTGTTTGTTTTTTGTTTTTTGTTTTTCGAGACAGGGTTTCTATGTGTTGCCTTGGCTGTCGTAGACTCACTTTGTAGACCAAGCTGGCCTCGAACTCACAGAGATCCATCTGCCTCTGCCTACCAATTGCTGGGATTAAAGGAGTGCACCACTACTCCCTGCCTTATTATTTCTAATGGGGAAAAAACAGGTTCAGAAGGTGCAATAGACCACACAAGAAAAGAAATGATAAGGCTTTCCAGAAAGAAGAAAGCTGAGATAGAGAGATGCAACTAATCACTAAGTACCTTTAGTCTTTCTCTCTTTGGGCGGGGGCAAAGGAGGGCGGGCGGGGTGGAATACAGAATCAAACACGCACCTTCAGGAAGCTCCAGCAGCTTCATACACACACACACACACACACACACACACACACGCACACACACACACACGCACACACACACACACACACACACATATGTATGTATATATATGTACATATATACATATATATATACACATACATATTTGATGAGTGAAGCAAAGCTCCAACCAACTTCACACACACACATATATGCAACATACACACTGGGTAGATAGAGCAAATCTCCAAGGACTTTACATATATACATATATACATTTGGTGGATGGAGCAAAGTTCCAACAATTTCATCTCTGACAGCTTTCATATCCCAGCAAAATCTCTCAAGTAGCATAAAAACTACAATGTGAATACATTCTTTTTTTTTTCTAGTGGATGATTACAGTGAGTATATGTAAGGAAAAAAAGCTTGTTTCCTAAGCACATGATCAAATGGTTTACATATTATGGATGAAAAACAAATTATTCTCAAGAACCCACCTACATTGGTAACTAAGCAACTTGTTATAAATTAACAAACTATAAGCAAGCAAAGTAATTTTCTCAGCCAGTTTCTCTTACTGACAGGCTACAGTTTACAGTTCCAAAGAAAGAACCAATTATTTGTATTATTTATCTTAAAAAGTAATCTTGTAAAAATCTTTTATTAAAAATCACAAATCTAAACTTTTATATAAGAATATCAGTCAATTTTGTTTTAAATCCTCAGGGTGCACATCTTCTTGTTGACAATATTTTATTAAATCATACCAAGAAGCTGGGGGCAAAAAATGGGTACAAGAAATGACTCATTACCATAATCAACAGCTAAGCTTTAGTGAGAAAGATATGTTAGCTAATACTACTCCTCTTGTTCCCTGACCTCAAAAAATCCCTAGCTCAACTAAGAGTTTGCCTTTCTGAATTTCAAATTGTCCCATAAGGTGTTCTACATCAGAGCCACTAGCAAAAACATCTTAACTTAACTTTGGAGAAGTATATTATTATCTACTTCTCCAAATTCTTTCTAAGGATGGTGGTCATTCCTAACAATCCACATCTCTACGTTCTTTCCATTTATCTTCTTTTCATTAATCTTCTCCAGCAACAATTCTTGAAAAAGATCAAATACTATCATCGTAAGGAGCCAATGATACTGCCCAGTGAGGAGCTGGGAGAACCTTAGAGTTCTCATTCAACACATAGATGAGAAGTTATGGGAGGGCACCAAGCAGAGCAAAACTCCACAATAGCAATAAGTCCTCAGAGCTCCTCCTCTTCCAGGCACACCGAACACCCATCATGGTGGTGCTAACCAGCAAGCCACATTCCATGACTTCTAAAGTTCTAAAGTTGTTCTGACATGGCCCCCAACAGAACTGGTCTAAACACACACACACACACACACACATACACACACACACACACACACACACACACACACACAAAACACATGCACGCACGCATGCACACATGTGAACAAACGCATGCATTAAAATTAATAATACATTAAAATAAATACAATAAAATAAATACGATAAAATAAAACATTAAAATAAAATAATAATGGCGGTAAAAGGAATCATAAAAAAGTAGAGAAAAATATAAAGTTTGGATTGATAGTTTTAAATAAACAATTACAGAGCCAGAAAAAAACTAATTATGAATCTTGTCACCATGTGATTGACAATAGTAAACTATAGAAGAAATAGTGAGACTTTTCTGCTTACAGATATACTAGAACCAGTAAGGATGTTGGGCAGTCTCTCTGTGCTAAATATTTAAAAACTCAGTACAACTCATTCTGAGTTCATATGGATGGGATGAATAGCCAAATATTTGCATGACTGTACTGAAATTTGAAGGATATGCTACACAATTGTTTCACTACTGAAATGTGAAAATATAACTTAAGCAGTTTTTAGTTCTATGTGAACATATACTCCACAGAAATTGTATTTTATATACCATCATCAGCCTATTTTAAAGATAAAAATAAGGAAACTTAGGTAACTTCTCTGGGTTTCTGAAGTGATGGGTCTTGGCATGGGTGTGACCTAGATGGCATCTACAAACTGAATTGTATAAGTCCATCCCATTTAGTTCAATATCATGTTCCCTTAATGGATGACTATGACCCGGTCCCCTTGTGAATAACACTTATAAAAAGCATGCAGGACAGGAGAATAAAATCCCTTCTAAATTTGAAGCACAATCATTTTAATATCCTAGCAAATCTTTTGTGATAATTATTTTAAGAAGCTTGGCTTTCCCTATTGTCTTAAAGAAAATGTAGACTCGGATATTTTCTTGGATCCTCCACAATACAGTTGACAATATCTCAATGGAACAGCCTCAGAAAGAGAATAAATGTTACAGACACTTGTGTGTCACTGAAACTTTTGTGCCCATTGAGGCTTTGTTCTGACACACTAGTGGGTGTAAGTCTTTATTGAACTACTTTCAAAGCCATAAGTTGAAAAAGAAAAAATTTTATCTTGATCCATTGAAAAAAAATGACTCTACACCCTGAATTAGATTCCTTACTTTGCATAAATCCTATTTTCTAAGAGTGAATTAATTATCCATAAAAAGAAATGAGTAGCTTCAGTTTCTATTTTAAAGCTTGATATACCCTCACCAGCCCTGGAAATTGAAAAGATCAATCTTGCAATGAATCGGAAGTTGGCTTTAAGCCATAAAACATCTTTTTAGAATGAGTATCTCAAGGAAGCTGAAAAAGAAAGCAAGACAGGAAAAGTATGGATAGAATGTGGAAGCAAAGTGGCATTTTCAGAACACATTCTTGAGTTTTCATTCTTAAAGAAAGATAGAACTCAGTAGTTTTCAACTCATCTCTAGATTCTAAAGGCTTAGAACTTTCCATAGTCCATTTCATGCAAATCCCTACTGTTCTAATTCCCTTTATTTTTTATTTCTTTTATTTCCTTTATTGCTGTGATTATACACTCTAACAACAGAACGCAACTTAACAAAGAAAACGGTTTACTTCATTTTACAGATTACTATTACTATTACTATTACTATTACTATTACTATTTATTACTATTACTATTACTATTGACAAAAATCAGGTCAGGAATGCAAAACAGAAGCCGTGAAACAATGCTGTTTGCTGGCTTGCTTGAAAGGTCATGGTTACCTAGCCTTCCCATACAGCCCTGTATTAGTAAGGGTTCTCTAAAGGAACAGAAGTAATTGAATGAGTATATGTGGGACTTATGAGAGTGGCTCCCATGCTGTGATCAATCTGATCCAACAAGGATGGTCTACCAAGAATCAAGTCCAAGAATCAGATCCTGTTCCACCCATGAGGTTGGATGTCACAGCTAGTCTTCTGTATTTGCTAGAACCCTGAAGGCGTAGTCTCCTGCGCCAGTGAAGGAATGAGCTTGCTAGTTAGAGAGAGGACATGCAGGGAAAAGCAATGGATTCCTTCTTCCATGTCCTTTGTATTATCTACCAACAGAAGATATAACCCAGATTTAAGGTGGATTTTCCCACCTCAAAAGATACAAATCTAGTGTACATCTTCCCATTATGAGAATTTAACTGACAAAAGTTCCTCACAGGTATACTGAGGCACTTGGCTTGTAGGTAATTTCAGATATAGTCAAGCTGGTATCCAAGAACAACCATCACTAACTCAAAAACACATCCCCTAAGAAACAGTGCTTCATGGTGGTCTGGGCACTCTGGACACCAATTAAGTTTAATTTGCTGTGAGACTGCCTCATGAATTCTCAAAACATCCTAAAATGAAAAGGTTCTGGAATTACCATTTTTAAATAAGGCTATTAAGTCCAGCTCACTTCAGGACAGCCATGTTGGTGAGACTTGATGGAGGGTGCAGCTTTGGGCAGTATTAGGAGACACAGTCTCACAGAAGACTCCCTGTCTCTTTCAATACCTCTGCCTTCTCTTCAATGTTCCCTGAGTCTTGGACACAGTAGTGTTTATTTTTTTGAAAGTTCCCTTATACTATTTTTTATTGTTTTATGGGGGTTTCGCTTTAGTTTTGAGGGGGGTTGTTTTTGTTTTTCAAGGCAGGGTTTCTCTGTGTAACAGCCCTAGCTGTCCTGAAACTTTCTCTGTAGGCCCAGCCAGCCTCGAACTCAGAGATCTCCCTGCCTCTGCCTCCCAGGTGCTTGGATTAAAGGCATGCACCACCACTGCCTGGCTTATACTATTTGTATTCCTTGTTTCAAAGCCAATTTCTCCTATTTTAATCCAAGCAGTCTTTTTAAAAATTGCCTTTCTGGGGCTGTAAAAAACTTTTACTGAGATTATACTACAAATCGTTTTTGTCAAATATAGACCAGTTTTCGATCACTTATTTTATAGAACAAAATTTTGTTGGAAGAGGACATCGCACTGAGTTCACAAGTTCCAAATGACTTGTACACTCCCAAACTTGAAAATAACCTTTTGGGTGATTTGAAGTTGTATAACTTCATTTTCCTCATTTTAGGAAAACAAAATTAATAAACCTTGCCACCTAGGAATCTGAGGACAATCGTTTGAAATAATGTAGCTAAAACAATTCTTTGATGATTCTTTACGATGGTCAGTAACTATAGAAAAAGTTTTGAAATTATCAGGGGGTAAAAAGAGTCATTCTCCTCTAACTTAGCTAAAACTGATCAAAACATTTCATCTTAAATTCATTCTTGGTTTGCTTTTTTTTGTTTTTTGTTTTTGTTTTTGTTTTTGTTTTTGTTGTTTTTTTGTTTGTTTGTTTGTTTTGTTTGCAATAGTTACAAGGGACATAGATGAAATTTGTGTTTTAGAAAAAGGGAATCCTAATATGGTGTAAAAACAGAGGGAAACAAATGGACATATGTGAGACTAGGAATGCCTTTACCCCAGGTTTCTGCTCTCCACAGTCACCTCTCCAACACAGCAAATCAATCTCCCTTTTCCTTGCCTGGTCGGTCTGGTCACTTCCCACATGTCAGTTAAAGCTCAGATCCCCTATCATCCACTCAACACAAAGTACTGCAGACAGGAGTAATGACCAGCTCTGCTAAGGCGCCACTGGCTCTATCTATTTGTGTAACTGTCACAGAGAATAGTGCTTAGTTGCTTATGTGTTTGTCTCTCCTTACAATTGTATCTCTTCTAAACTGAGTTACTTATCTTTGTAGCACATGATGATTGATATAGAAAACAGCATGTAAAAAAAAAAAGTCCACAACATGTGTCTGTTGATCAAAACGGAAGTCATCATTATTGATTACATATCACCAATCAGAAAACCTGCAAGGTGTTTTGTCACCATTGCCTCACGAATTCCTGAAATGTCCTAATGAAGTGGACATCTTTAAATAGAGAGAATTCAGCATCGCACCAAACTTGTTCATTCTGAAATTCTCTGGAGGAGCTAAGTTTCTGACCTGTGTTCATTAATAAAACAAATGAATTATAAAAATGTAATAGCTACCTACTTCTTATAATAACTATAGCCTAAACATAACCCATTGTAACTAATAAAGCAGCTCCCAAACGGTGAGCTTGCCTACGCCTGAGGATTAGCTAGAAATCAGAGCTAACAATGATCAGCTTTCATGACACTGAAAAGTCTGATTGTTTAAGACTGCACTGAGGTAGCTATTCCTAAGACACTGGAGAAAAAAAAAGTGTCAGTACAGAAGCTCTACTTGGGAATTCTGAAAGCCAGTCATGTCCTTTGTTTATTGAAGAGGAGCAGCCATTAATCATTTTGAGCTAGGAGGTACAGGACCAAGGCTTACCAATAAAATAATGGTACCCATGATAGCAGAGCCAACAATGATGCACAGGATAGTAAAAGATAAGGAAGACATATTCTGATAAGAGGGCTGTAATTGTAAGTGACTTTTAGCTTCAGAAAAATTAATTGAGTGTCTCTTGATAGATGCCTATGAAGAAGCCCTAAATGACACTCATGGTGAGATATGGCCTCTGGTACAAACTCTGAGAGATTTTCCCTGTGAGCCAAAGCTAGATATATTCCAGTGACAGTGCGTGAGATGGATAGGAAACGTGTCAAATGATTGATCAATGCTTGGCCACAGGGTTGCCTACTATAATTTTTAGAAATTGAAAAACAGGTTTGGTTTTTGTTTTTTTTTTTTTGAGAAATTGGGCTTTAAACATTATCAGCAGGGAAGGAACAAGGAAGGTCACAGAGGATAGATGGCCTCTTTGGGAGGCCAGAGATTAGTCTCTGGATTAATTTTTAAGTTCCTCTGTGATGGCCTATCATTGCATCTCTGAACATTCAATCTAACCCTCACAGTATCGCTAGAGTTATCATTTTCAAACACAGAATGCTCAAAATAGTATATAGTTCCCACCCACCACCACTTTATGACGCCCTGCATGTTTCTAATGTCGTGGGCTTTCCTTCACAATGTGACCAAATTTATATCTGAAGAATTAATTCTTCATCCTTGAATTAAGTACACTTCAAGGGATGAAATTCATTTATCAGCTTCTGTGACACTGAATGTCTGATCACTTTGTACTACATTGAAAGAGCTGCTTCCTGAAACAGGAGAAGAAATAAATGTCAGTGTGGAAGCTCTCCCTGAAAACCCTAAAAGATTGCCACGTCCTTTGTCTATGGAAAAGGAACAGTAGTTAATCACTGAGCCAGGATGTGCAGGTGCTCTTTCCTCTTCCTGAATTATGGTGACTCCTATGCTAATACTGCTTCTCTGTGCAGACGTCTTTCCTAAAAGCACAGTGATACTCCACAAACCTTTACTTCTACATCATTGTTCTCATAATATTCTATCTCCATGTGGAAATGCACCCCTCTTATATTCACCCACAGATTTATATGGCTCTAGAGAGCTGGAAAATGACTTCTAGTTCTGCCTACCCCGTGGCCTTGAGAAAGTCTCTTGATCATTTCAGTGTTTTATCTGTAAACTAGGCCTTACCAGATTCTCAGGGAAAGCAGAATGTTCAATTAATGACTAAAAAGCTTTGAGAGTGCCTAGACGGAAGTGGATATGAGTGCTGATGCACGAAAGATTCCAAAGTGCGCAGTATGCTTGGGTAATGGGGCCATTTGGGGAGGCAGGAAAAAAAATGTTAGACAAAAACAAGAGAGAGCTGTGTACTGTGAGATTACATTCCTCTTCGCATGTACACCCTACTTATCTTGAGCCAAAGCCTCAAGAGAAATATTCACTTGGCAAGAGAGACCACAAAACACTTAGAGAATATGAACTTACCAAGAGGAAGTCAACCAACTGAAAAAACCCACAAACATTTGAAGCCACCCTATTAAACTAATCAAAATTATTCAAAACAAGCATAACAATCAGCTTAATATGTCATGTTTGTTAGCCTGATGTTTTGGGGAACCCCTGACAGTGCTCTCACACACTGAGGGTGTCTCTGACTCTATTGCCTGCTCTTGGGACCCTTTTACTCCTACTGGGTTGACTTTCCCAGCCATGATGTGAGAGTGTCTGCTTGGTTTTATTATATCTTGTTTTGCCATGTTCAGTTGATATCCCTGGGAGGGCTGCTCTTTTCTGGGGATATGGGAATAGTTCTGGGGGACAGGGGAGATGAGGGGGAATAGAAGGAGTGGTGTGAAGGGAAGTTGTGGTCTTGATGTATTATATGAGATAGGAATAAATGATTTCTTAAATAAAAATTTCTAAATAACACAGGATATTAGGAAATAACAGAAAACAGCATCAAGAAAACTTTAGTCACTACAATTAGGAGTTCAATAAATTAGGTGAATAGCAGGATAAATCACATAGAAAGTAAGTTAATGAACTTGAGCATGAGATAAGAAGTTTCCCCAAAAGGCTTTAGGGGAATAAGCACATTCTCTTTAAAAATGTCATTATGAATGTCTCAAAAAAAAAGGGAAAAGATAAAATAAAAAGTTACTTTTAAATGGTTTAACTGAGATTTTCAAAGCTACAATTTATAAAAACTTCTTAAATTTAACATTAATAAAAGTAATATAGATAGGATAAACTCACATAAGAAGTCTGAGCCTCATGCCAGGCATGGTGGTACATGTCTATAATCCCATATTCGAGAGGATAAGGAAAATGCAAGGCCCTTCTAGACTACATAAAGAGTTACAATCCAGCCTGGGACATTAGTGAGTCTCTGTCTCAAAAGAAAACGTAAAAAGTTAAATTTAAATTTTAAAAGGGGACTATTGGTATATATCAATTGCCTAGTTTGCACAAAAAAAAAAGCAGTAAACAAGACCTAGAACATAATGCTTATAGATGCTGTCTTTAGGGAATATGGTACGTAAAATTAAAAGGCAGAAAAAGTAACCAAAGCACAGGTAACCCAAAGAAGTTATAGTTAAATTTTACAACAATCAAAATGATACCTGACATGGAAATTCATTAGAACTGTGAAAAAACGAAGAGATGCTACCTGCTAGGAAACTGAGCAATAAATTGTGTTTAAATAATATTTTGCTCAGTGAAAGAACATTTGCTTAGCATATGTAAGACTTGTGAGCAGTCCCTAGTGGTCCTACACACACACAAAAAAAAAATAATAGTTGTGGATTTTAATACATATCAAGTTATAAATTCATAGTGATTATATACTAAGACCACAATTTTGAAAAGCACTAAATCATTCACAAGAGAAGCCTAAGAGACCATAAGCTTAGGAACATGTTATAACCATGTTTTATTTTCTTTCTCAATGTTTTCTTCAGAGCCAATGAAATTAATACACAGCAGTATGGATACTAAAACAGATTTCAGTGGGGAAGAAATTTTTTTCATCGTGCTATAATATGTAAAAACTTAATCCACACGCATACAAAATAATCCTACAACAAAGAGAATGCAGGATTAATGCTGTTTTGTTTTTCAGGGAACCTCGTGCTCAAAGACATGGACAAAAAAAAAGAAGATGAACATGTTTAGAGAATGACCACTCATGTAATGTGTGTCATAATTGCTGGGCTTAATAGTTTGGAAGGTGGTGCGCATGGTTGAGGGGGAAGAAATGCGTGGCTGGTGTCAAATCCAAAGGAACTGATGAAGTTCAGGTTTTCAGGCTGTCATATATAACCCGTTAGAATGCCACTAAAAAATTTTATGGCCCAGAAGGATGGGAGGACCCTTGCTGGCTTACAAAGGCCACATGAAGAAACCCCAAGCTGTCACCAACTAGCTCAGCTTCAAGATTTCAGACACGTCGCAGAGTAAGGCTCTTAGTTAAAATGAGGCTCTTGCAAAGAACGGTCAGGTTACTCTGCCTGGGGTGGAATCTGCTGGAAGTAAGGACATTCAAGTCAGAAGACACTTTGATCTTCAGATGATGTATGTCACCAATACATGTCAGAGTGTCAGCCATACATCTGTCATCCAGATAGTGCTATATAAAAATATTTTAATTGCTTATGGAGTATAAATAAAAGAGGACATTATCACAGAGATAAACGGCGAGAGCACTGCTAATTTGCAGGCTGTGCTATGAAGGACAAAGTGAATTCCCCCAAAGGGCTGCAGTGCAAGCTGTTTTACTGATAGGAGGTGCGAGCAAAAGTGTTTTAATAACAAATGGCAACTCTCATCCTGCGTCGACAAGAGCTTTGATTCAGAAAAATTCCAGGCTGATGTATCCCATTTTCTGTCCTGTATTTAATCAAGTGTGGAAGATATTGCTGGAAGAAAGGTATTGAGAAAAGGACTTGTGAATGTCAAATGTTAAAAGAAATGTTTGCATTTAGGTAATCTTTTCAATTTTGGTGTGCATCATGGCCAAATTTAATGTCCCCATGCCTGCTTTTCACATGTCTGCCTCTGATATTTTCCCTCACTTCTACTGCCTTCTGTCTCTGCTCTACTGTAATACCTAACCTTCCTTTCCTTGTACTTTTTATCTCTTATCAAGATCAATCCTCATAAAGTACCATTAGGGTTATTCAAGTCTTTGCTCAGAAATTCCACCAGACCAAAGGCAGCCTGCAGAACGCAGTTGCTACTCTTCTTAAGTTCAAGAAAATTCATGACACCCATTCAGTCAGTCAGCAGGAATGTAGTAAACAGCTCCTACATGCCAGGAGCTGTGCTGGACATTTGAAAGATATAGTTTATCCATGTCTGACAAATGCACTGTTGTCAGGGAGCTTGTAGACTAAAGAGACTATGCCCAGACATACAACCCTAAACAAATAGATTAGTTTGCTCACGGCTCCTTAAATTAAATGCCATGCTGTATTATGTTTTGTGGCTTTTATTAACATAATAAATAATTTTCTATTATACGTGTCTTTGGTGTCTGTGTATATAATGCATCCAGCTCCTTGGACTCTTGCCTCCTTGTCTTTTTCTGAAATGTTTTCTTATTCCTCTGACTGCTTGGCACTCCTTGTCACCATCACTCAAGTGAATTCACACCAAAATAACAGCACCAACTTTCAACTTTTAAGTCCAAGTGCTACCAAGAACTAGTCACCACTTATCCTGATCTGCCTTTCCAGCCCTACAGCCATACAGAGCTTTGGCATCACCAACATTTCTAGTACATGCTTGCTCTTTCCTGCCCCCATGTTTTTTTTGTTGTTTTTTTTTTTTTACCTGAACTGAAGTTCTTACATCCATTTAATGACACATTAAATTGCTACATTTCATAGCACAACACCTATGTGTCCCTACATGTGTATTTTGTTATTTTTTTATATTTTTTATTCAATTAATTTATTCAGATTACAACTCAGTTTTTATCCCATCACTTGTATCCTCCCATTCCTCCCTCCCTTCGGCTTTCACCCTATTCCCCTCCCCTAGGTCTATGACAGAGGAGGACCTCCTCTCCCATTATATGGTCATAGGCTATCATGTCTCTTCTATTGTTTCTCTGAGTGCTACCAGGCCTCCCCACCAAGGGGAGGTGATCTACCCAATGGACAGGACATTCTCCACAGTTATGTGGACAGCGGGGACTGACTCTGACATCAACTCTGATGCCCCATATTTGTTACTATATTTTCAAAGCTAAGGTCACAAGGCTTGTATAATACCAACTAATATTTACTGAACACTCAAAATATGATTAAATATATATTGAATAAATTATCTGAACTGCTTCAGTGTGGACTGATTTCATCTTCACAGCAAGTATGTGGTATGAATTAATTATTTTCATTATTTTTATTTTAACTAAAGAGAAAATTACTAAAATGAGAATTTCAATTAATTGGCATAAACATGATAAATGTTCTTAGATGTTTGTTAATTTATTAAATTTATTAATAAATTAAAATTATAAGTAATCTCACAAAGACTTAAAGCAGCCTTTAGAATTTCACACAGCAGAGGTAAAGTAGGAATACAAAATCAAAATTCATACAAAGGAATCTTTACTTCAGACTCAAGTTTCCTAACTGCTATATTATTCTGAAACATAATTCAATCCTCAAACATTTGTAAAATGAATGGGTGAATGAATTTAAAGGCCTCCTTACTTTATAAATCAAAAATTTGTTATAATCACTGAGGTTATTTCATCCTGTCAGATTCCCAACTTGATACTTCCTCTAGGTAGACACCTTGACATTGTCCTTCACTTGTCTGAAAACTTCTTGTTGATGCCTCGTCAAAATTGCTTCATTTGGATCTAACGTTCTAGGGTAGGCAAGATGTTTGTTTCAGACACAGTGACGTAAATAATGAAAATGACGAGTATTCTATTACTCCACTGCTACATCCTCCCTTTGATGAAGATCTAGTAGCTTATTTAATTTTCATCCCCATAACATAGATAATATTTCCCTATTTTATATAACAGAACTTAAGAACTAAACATTTTTGCCAGGCATAGGTGGCCCATGCATTTAATCCCAGCAATTGGGAAGCAGAGACCGGCATTATCTCTCAGTTTGAGGCCAGCCTAGTCTACAAAGAAAGTCTAGGACAGTCAAGGCTACATGGAGAAACCCTGTCTCAACCTCCACCCACTCCCTCAAAAAAAACAAAAAAGGAATAAAACATTTTTAGGGAATGCTGATAAATACACAAACTGTATATACAAATGTGAGTTTCTCATTAAAATTGTTATGATTATCACTCATTCCCAGTACAGCTAGAAGCCACACACTTTAGTAAGCTGTGTGATCTGTGGACATTAAATGTTGATAAACGTCAATGTCTTTGTTATTTCTGCTTTCTTGGAACAAGGTTAGCATTGGCACAAATCCATCAGAGAAACGTTTCCAAGCTACCTGCATTTACCCCCATGCTGATTTCTACTTCAGACCTATGGCCACCACAATCTAGTGCTCCAAGAGGGTGCACAAAGCGCCAGCCCCCCAAAAGCCTATCTTTGAGAGGATGACCAGGACAGATGTCAATTTGACTTTGGGATTGGGCCAGTGGTGCAATGGAATACTGTAGGTTGGTATGCTGGGTGGAGAGTGGTTATGGAATTACAAATCCAGAAATCAAGCTATGCTAATATTGTATGTACTGAGGGATATTTAATAATTCCATTTTCATGCTTCCTTTGGAACACATGATAAGATAAGGCTGCCTCTCAGAGATCCCAGGAGGATGGATTAATCAGAATACCACGCGGGATGAAACTTTATACGCTATGGATCTTTGTAAGCATTTAAGAAACTATTTGATATTACCTTCAGCTTCTAGCTTCTTCTGAGAGCAAAGAATTTAAGCTATATTTCTGAATCACTGAAGTTTTTCTGGGATCCAGGGTTCCTTTGTTTTGCTTCTGCCTTTTTCCCAAACGGAGGAAACTCAAGGTCACTAAAAAGACACTACATCATATTTGCATGGCTCTATGTAGCAAAGTAAAGAATTTTCCATTTTTTTAAACTTTCATTTTAAAAGTTTAAAAATTACTAATCACCCAAACATTATATATAATATATCATATTTATATGTAACATATAATATTTATATATATATATCATATTTGTATATTTACATATATTTAAGTGTTTGCTTGTTGTTTTATAAAAATGTAATCTGGATATTTCAACCTCTCTTCCTGAGATTTTTCACTTATGGGCTCTATATTTTAAACAATCCTGGGACAATTCATATTTTCTACTTTACCTTTCTTAAATTATGTTAAGTTGTGATTTTTTTCAAGGCATTGCTTTATTCTGTATAAATTTATTACTGTAAACATTTTTAACTTCGTGGCAGTCTGTAGAAATGAAAATTATATTCATTCATTTGAAGTTGTTTATGTGTATCTCCTGATCTCATTCTTAGCAGTACACCAGCAGTTTGTCAATTTTATTAGACTTTGTAAAGAACTCGCATCAGATTTATTGATCTTTTTCCTGCAAGTTTGTTCCTTTCATGTTTCTCTTCACCTCATAATTTACCACACTTAACTTGGTATTTAGTATGTTATTATTTTTGACTTTTTTGAATGAGTATCTCTATTTTTATTTCCAAAATTTGCATTGTACAAGTTTTGACAATTTCAGTTCTAAATTTATCCAAGCATGGCATTATTTGTATTCCATGCTTACTTTCCAAATGTGTGTCAAGTTGTGACCTAGATAAGGACAGTGCTTAGGCACATGCATGCTCCGTTCTGTGTATCTACCAAGAGCCTGCAGTTACTCAGCATTGACTCTCTTCCCTGGGTTGCTCTGAGTCACTGACTACTTTCATATGTATGTGCAATAGATGTAAATGAAATCATAATATGCATATTTACAAAAGGATGTCCATGTAATTTTACACAATATACAACCTCTAGACTTTTACTGCTAAACTTTTGGATCTTTGGCCAAAAACAATTAAACTTTTATTTTTAAAAAAATTTCTTACAAAATTCTTAAAGTTGTATGTGTTAATTGTGTTGCTTAATCTGATCTAAAAATATCTATCATTTAGTTGGAACAGGTGGACCATTTGTGCTGGGAAGTAATTGTTGATATATATGAGTCCAAATTTATGTTGCTAAGCAATCTGTTTTCTTACAGACTCTGTTCTCACTGAAATACTTCTTATTTCACTTCCTTTACTAATTTAACTATTTAAATTTTCATTAACACATTTGCATTTCTGTTGTTTTAGTTTTATATTAATCATTCATATATAAGTACAGTATAAAATTAATGTGCTATACTTAACTGAGTAAATCATTGGGATGACCTTTACTGAATCTTTTTTTAGACAAAGTTTCTCTGTTCCTTGGCTGTCCTGGAACTTTTTCTGTTCCAGGCTAACCTTGAACTCATGGAGATGCCCCTGCCTCTGCTTCCCAAGTGCTAGGATTAAAGGCATGTGCCACCATGCCCAAATTAGAATGTTTTTTTAAACTCGTTTTATTTTTATTTGTATGTACGTGTGCATGTGCACATGCTCACATACTCTTGTGGAGGTGAGATAAGAGCACCATGTCACCCTGCAGCTAGAGAGTATGAGCATGGGCCACCATACCCAGATATCATGTGGGTATTCAAGTTCATGTCTTAACAACAAAGGCTTTTCTGAGCTTTAGCTTCAACTGTCAATAAAATTTAAAAATTAAAAACCCAAAAGCATCCACTCTCAACTAGATTAAAATCCAAAGATCTTTGACCATCTGCCCAGGAGCAGTATAGCTAGTTCTGGAGGTAGATGGATTCCCAATTTTCTTGGAAACGGCTATATTGATTTCCAAAGTAGCTGTACAAGTTTGCACACCCACCAGAAATGGAAGAGTGTTTATCTTGCTCCACATCCTCTCCAGCACAATCAGTCACTAGTATTATTGATCTTAATCATTTTGACAGATATAAAATGGAATCTCAGGGTCATTTTTATTTGCATTTCCCTGATGGATAAGAATATTGAACACTTATTTAAGTGTTTATTATTCATTTGAGATTCTCCTGTTGAGGATTCTCTGCTGAAATCTGTACCCTGATTTTTATTTGGATTTGACTTGCTGATGTCCAGTTTCTTGGGGGACTATCATCATCATCATCATCATCATCATTATTTATTATTATTATTATTATTATTATTATTATTATTATTATTATTATTAACATCAGCCCTCTGTTAGATGTGGTGAAGACCTTTTCCCACTCTATAGGCTGCTGTTTTGTCTTTTTGATGGTGTCCTTTGCCTTATAAAAGCATTTCCATTTCAGAGGTCCCATTTATTAATTGTCAGTCTTAAAGCCTGCAGGATTGGTGTTCTATTCAGGAAGTCGTTTCCTGAGCCAATGTGTTCATGGCTATTCCCTATCTTTTCTTTTATCAAGTTTAATGTATCTGATTTTATGCTGAGGTCTTTGATTCACTTAGACTTGAATTTTGAGCAAGATGAATGTAGAGAGAATCTCTTGTGTGCTGTATAAAAGCATCCCCTTGTCAATAAAAAGCTGATGGCCTATTAGTTGAGGCAGGAAATAGGAAGTGGGGGTTCCAGCAGAGAGAGATAGGCTCTAGGATAGAGACAGGAGCGATTCACCTCAGGCTCTGAGGAAGAAGGACACATGAAACTGAGAAGGAGTAATCAGCCATGTGGCACACATAGAATAAATGGGTAATGGAAGTGATGAGCTAGTCAGGGAATGAGCCAAAGCATATGGCCTACACATTTATTCATAAATAACAAAGTCTCAGGGCCATTATTTCAGGAAACGGGGTGTGGGTGGAAAACCCAAAGTTACAGGTGATAGGATATGGACCTACTTGAAATTAGTACATGCAGACATCGAGTTGGACCAGCACCATTTGCTGAAGAGATGTTTTCTTTTTTCCATTGTTTAATTTTGGCTTCTTTGTCAAAAACTGAGTGTCCATAGGTGTGCTTGCTTCTGGCATTTTATTCAGTTCCATTGATCAGCCTGTCTGTTTTTATGCCAATACCATACCATTTTTATTGCTATTGCTCTAAGGTACAGCTTGAAACCAGAGAGAGTTGTACCTCCAGAAGTTCTTTTATTGTTCAGGATTATTTTAGCTATCCTGTGCTTTCTGTCTTCTATATAAAGTTAATTATTGTTCCTTCCATGTCTATAAAAAATTGTGTTGGGATTTTGATGGGAATTCCATTGAACGTATAGATTGGTTTTGGTAGAATGGCCGCTTTTACTATGTTAATCCTACTGATCCATGAGCTTAGGAGTTCTTTCTATCCTCTATTTTCTCTAATTTCTATCATCAAATATTTGAGGTTCTTACCATATAGGCGTTTCACACCACAAGGACACTTGCTCAACTACGTTCATGGCAGCTTTATTCATAACAGCCAAAAGCTGGAAGCAACCTAGATTGCCCCTCAGTCATAGAACGGATAAAGAAAATATGGTATCTTTCACAATGGAATATTACTCAGCTGTTAAAAAACAATGATATCATGAAATGTTCTGGCATATGGGTGAGACTAGAAACCTATGAGTGAGCCCATACTGAGAAAGACAAACATGGTAGGTACTCATTTATAACTGGATATTATACATAAACTACAGGAAAACCATGCTACAATCCACATGCCCAAAGAAGCTAAACTTCAAGAAGAGTTCAAGGCGGGATGAGTGAATCTCACTGTGAAAGGGAAATAGAATATACATTACAGATGGTGGAAGAGTTAGGAGAGGAAGTTGGGGATGGAACCAAGAATTATCACATAGGGGGAGGATGGAGAGACAACTGGAATCAGGGGCCATCTCCGGAATGAACTAGAAACCTAGTGTAATGGAAATTCCCAAGGTTCTATAAGAGAGACCCTAGCTAAGACTACTAGCAATGGAGTCTGAATCAGCCATATTTTGTAACCAGGCAAGACTTCCAGTGGAGGGATTGGGATATCTACCCAACCAAATATATTTGACCTAAAATTTGTCATGCCTACAAGATGTGCTGGGGTAAAGGTGGTGCAGATATTGTGGAAGTGGCCAACTAACAGCTGTCCAATTTGAGACCCATGCCATGAGAGGAAGCCCATCCATGACTCTATCTGGAAGGCCAGGACCAAGAGGCTGAATACCCAGACTTAGGCTGAACTAAACACGAATAGAGGGAAAAAAGCAAATTAAGTGATTCCTAATGATATTTTTCTATACTCATAGATTGATGACTAGCTCAATGGCTATCTGAGAGTCTTCATACAGCAACTGATGGAAACAAATGAAGAGACCCACAGCCAACAGTAAGTGAAGCTTACTGAATCCTGTGGAAGAGGGGATGGAAATTTTGTAGGAGCCACAGAATCAACCAAACTTGTCCCATAGAGGCTCATAGAGGCTGGATCAATAGCCAATAGGGGCTCATAGAGACTGGATCAATAACCAATAGGGGCTCATAGAGACTGGATCAATAACCAAAGAGCCTGCATGGAACTGACCTAGGCTCTTTGCACATATGTTACAATTGTGTAGTTCGGCCTTTGCAAATGTTTTTATTTCTTCGGGTGGGGGTAGAGATGATAGCCATACTCAAGTTTTGTTGAAACATGGCTTAGGCTGAGCCCAGAAGATTTCTATCTAAATATTTCTAGGCTTAGGCCTGGAAGCATCTAGCCTCTATACAATATATAATATTCTCCAAGCACAGACCTTGACGCTTCATCTGGTGCCCTAGGCCTAGAATGTTTTCAGCCTCCAATACTTACTGCTGAATAAACTCACCCATTGTACTTCCTCCTGAACTATGGCTGGCTGGGCCAACTCATCTCAAAACTCCCCTCCAAACTGACTGATTCAAACTGGCTTCTCTCCATTTCTCCCTGAATCGTTCCAGTTGGAAAAACTGACACTCTGAACTACACAAACTGAACTGCATGAACTCAACTGCACTCAAATGAACTGTACCTAACTGTACTAAACTCTCCTCTCTCTCTCTCTCTCTCTCTCTCTCTCTCTCTCTCTCTCTCTCTCTCTCTCTCTCTCTCAGCTTCTTTTTCTCGTCTGTTCTCCTGAGAGTTAGATATATCCTATCTCTGCCTAATTCTGTCAAATATTTTTCTAATCTGATTCATCACTCTGTCTGCCCCTCCATTAGATTTCATGGTTTGTGATTAAAGATGTGTACTAAATTCTAGACAGAGGGATAAAATGTGTGTACTAAGGGCATGACTGTATTCCAGCTAGATCACACCAATCTAGGTCTTTGAATGTGATCCTTGCCAGAGCAGCTATGTTACTGGAATAAAATTCCACTACAGGTCTTTTTGTGGGAATTCTAACAGTGGGATCAGGGGTTGTCTCTGATTTTGTTGCCTGCTTTTGGGACTCGTTTCCCCTACTGAGTTTCCTCATCCAGTCTCAATTGAAGAGGAGAAAAAGGAGGAAGAGGATTGAGTGGGAGGAGAGGGAGGTAGGGAAAACTGTGATCAGGATGTAAATAAATGAATGACTAAATGAATGAATGAGTGAATGAATGAATAAGTGCATGCCAAAGATCTTAAAATATCTACAAGAGTTTACATTTCAGTCCTCCCTCGGCTCTTGTCTTTTGTTTTCCTGACTTTATTATCCATAGTCTTTCAAAAAGTCATTCCTACCAGGTCTAACAAAAAGAACCAAGCTTTGTGTGCCTTAAGGTGATGTAGGAGGCACATGAATACCAACTGCCAATGGGTATGGAATTGGGATAGGGTGATTTCACTGTTCTAAATGTAGTGAAAATGGTTCAACAACCCCCTGACTATGCTAAGTCAATAACCTGCAGTCTTAAATAAGTAAATTTTATGGAATGTTAATTATACTTTTAAAGAATGTATTTTCCAACTAAATTTCCACCTACTTTTAATCAATTGAATTTTTAGATCCTAAAGACTTCTTTTTTCCAGTGATACTTTTGAGTGACTTCTATTTGTCAAAAAAATTACCCACAATAAACAGTAAACAGGAAGACCAGTAAGCCATGGCCTGTACCCTTCTGGAGTTTACAGTCTCACAAGAAACAAATGAATGGTTGATAATGAAGTTGACATTAGGCAACATACACGGAACTAAGTTTAAAGCAGTAATATTGGCAAACGACAGTTACTATCATAGTAACTCAAAAATTCTATTACCACACACTGTGGCCTGGAGGACTTTTATTTTGTTTTCCCTTCCTATGGTGGTTTGAATATGAATGGTCCCAAGGGCCCATGTATTTGAATGCTTGGTCATCAGAAAGTAGCATTAATTGGGAAAGATCAGGAGGCGTGATGTTATTAGAATAGGTGTGGCCTTGTTGAAGTGAGTCTGGCCTTTTTGAGGAAAGTGTGCCACGTGGGGTGGGACTTGGGGTTTCAAACGACCAAACCAGTCCCAGTGTCTCTCACTTCCTGTGAGATACATATTCAGAACTCTCAGCAACTTCTCTAGCACCATGTCTGCCTGCAGGCTCCCTGCCATGATGACAGTGGACTAAAGTGCAATTAAATGATTTTCTTTATGAGAATTACTATAATCATGGTGTCTCTTCACAACAATAAATCCCTATCTAAGACATTCCCTTTCTGAATTTCAGTAGTCTACATGCACGCGCGCACGAGCGCACACACACACACACACACACACACACACACACACACCAGAAACCTTTTCTATCATGACAGAGATGGTACTGTGTGTCCACAAATGACTTCTAGCCAGTGTCTTGGGCCAGATAAATTGTTCTTGGCATCCACAACGTCTTGGATTTTTCTTTGCAAATACCCATTGTCTGAGAAGAACATGTTTTTCAGAAGATAATTCCCTTTCAATTGAAAAAAACACACACAAAGCTCAATAGATGCCACTTAGTTGTATACAAATGATTTGGAATGCACTATTTCCTCCTGGCACTCATCTTCAAAACATAGCATGGTCTCCTTGTTCAAGTGCTGAAAATAAATGCTCACAGCCCAAATACCGTGAAACTGGAGCTTTCACATCAAAGAGAATTGAGACAATGATTCCGGGTTTGAGTTCTTAAAAAAAAAATGCTATGCTTACAAATTCTAAAGTGTCTTTCAAACACTGGCATTATGGCATGCCTACATTGTTTGATTCCATCCCACTTGAATACAGGAGGAAAACCATGATAAAAATCTCAAGTTGCCTATCCAGCTGTGTCCAGCTGGAAGGCTATAGTTTGGAAAGCTTTTTAGGCTTTGATCTTTTGTTTGTTGTTGCTCATTTTGATGTTTTCTTGTTGAAGAACAGAAGTCAATAAAGACATGCTTAATAATTTTTTTAAATTTAAATCAAAGTCACCTATGTGGTATGACTTGTCCAATAAGAGTAAATGAAAATTTAAAATATCAAAAGAAATGAAAAAAAGATGAATTAACGTTCTTGTGGTCAAAAGACTGTGAGACCTGAGCCTCTGTTTACAAAGGATAGTTTTACTCTGAGATTCATTGAAAATATTCAATACCTGTAAAACACTGTATTAATGTAAAGCTTAATTCTCAAGATAGTTTATTTAATCACTCAGAGTGTTTGACATTGGTTCATTCTGTTTTTTCGAGACACAGTGGCATACACACAAAATTGCCAGTAGAAGCTGGAGAGATGACTCAGCGGTTAAAAATGCTCTTCCAGAGGACAAGAATTCAATTCACAGGACCCATGTAGTGATTCACAGCCATCTGCAACTCTAATCCAAAGGAATGCTATACTTTCTGTGCTGGCCCCAGGTGCAAATAATTATATATACTCCTGCAAAACAACCATACATATAAAATAGATATCTTAATTATCAGTCAATATGCACATCTTAAATTTGATTACTGCTTACAAAGTGAGGATTTCCATACTGAGATCTCAGAACATTTCATTCTACCACCCTGTATTCTTCCCCTGCCAGGCTTTATCCCATTATCTGTATCTCTGCCCAACCTTAAGATCCCAGTAAATTGCCCTCCTCTTTTCTTCCAATTCTTTTCCCTAAACTCAAACACCAAAATAGTTGAAGCTTTATCGTTACTGCCATTTTAAGCTACTCTGTTCTTTCTCCAATTTCTTTGGACAAAAACATCATATCAGAATACTTTTTTTCCCCTCAAAGTGTTTTCTGTTTGTGTACTGTCCTCCAAGTGCAGGTGGTCAGGTGTCATCTTGGAGAGGGCTGTAGGAAATCATCCTGGAGAGAACAATTGTGATGAGTTGTAGAAGACCTTGAATTTCTGGGCTATTGGCATCTTGGAGATATTAACACGTTTAGCACAAAGGTGTCACATGAGAGATTACAGACAATCTCAACAGTCTAAACATGAGTGGATAAAGAGAATGATGAGAACCTTAGCTGTAGACAAAGAACAAGACTAATAGTTAAAAATCTAGCCATAAGGCTGGTGATGGGGCTGGAGAGGTGGCTCAGTGGTTAAGAGCACTGGCTGTTCTTCCAAAGGTCCTGAGTTCAATTCCCAGCAACCACATGGTGGCTCACAACCATTTATAATGTGATTTTATGCCCTCTTCAGGCATGCAGGTGTAAATGCAGACAGAGCATAAATAAATAAATAAATATTTTTAAAATATATTTTTTTTTTAAAAAAAAAAAGGCTTGTGATGGTCCAGGAAAGTCCTTGTCTCTCAACATATGATGTTGATTCATTGTCAGTTTGACTGGATTTAAATCATTTAGGAGATATGCCTATGAATGTCTCTGGGAGAGTATGTCCAAAAAGATTTAACTGAAGAAAGTAGTCATACCCTGAATGTTTGTAGCATCATTGCATGAACTATGATCCCAGATTACTTATTTTTTTTAAGGAGGCTTTCAAATGGAGGAGGGAAGCACTCAGGGATTGGTGGGTTTTCTTGTCCATGGATTAGTGTGACTTTTCTTGTAGGGCAGGGTCTAGGCACTCTTCCACCATGGGGCTAGGAATGACCATTATGGCCATTAGGAAAGTCTGAGGGCAGGGCCTGACTGTCAGAGCTCCCCTGCTGGGGACCTAGTCACTTTCCGGCCCTGAGGGTTTCCAAATTTTATAAAGTATGCAAAGTTTACAAAGTCTTTCCCTGCCACCTGAGTCTGTGTGAATAGCCAGGACTGACCCTTTGCCCATCCTCCAGACACTTCACTTGCCAATTATTGTAGTCCTGCCTTCCTCAACACTTCACAGTGCCTTGTCCCCCCCACACACACTCTCTCTATTCTTTCATTAGAAATGAATTTGTTTATTTGTTCTTCATATTAGAATTTTTTTTTTGGCTTGGAACACTCCATAGATTTGTCTTGTATTCTCAGAACACCATTATGATGTCTGTTGACTTCACAAACCACCACGAATTGTCATTATCTCTACTATGCTCCATTTAATTCAGAATCCCTGGAAGACAGAAACCATGTGGCTTTTTGCCCTATTATCATTAGCCTCTATTACAACTTGAAAATCTAGAGAAGGCACATGTAAATGGCATCTGAGTTAACTAGTCAGTGATTGCATGACATGGCTCTTAGGAAATGGAAAACTAAGGGAAATATAACAAGACTTATTTGTTCAGATCATGACCGAAGTTCCCATTATATCTCAGATAGAAGTGGGCCTAAATCATTGGTAAGAACCTCTTCTAAGATCAGGGACTCTAGAAACGAAACAAGACTAGAATCTGTCAACCTAAATTTCTGAACCTAGTAGTGTCACTAGTTTTGAAGAAACCAACAGGCTAGAACCTGCTTATCCCTGTTGTAATAACTAAATGACATTGGTCATATTGTCAGAAACACTAAGGTCACTCCTATTTTTATTTTACTTAAATTTCATATCTTGCAATAGAGAATACAAAATCTCCACCTTACAGAACTGGCATGAAGCTTAAGCAAGATAAGCTACACACAAAAAGAAAAAAATGAATGAAAGAAAGAAAGAAAGAAAGAAAGAAAGAAAAAGAAATACAGTGTCTATTTTGGTGTCTGGCTTCAAGTGGAAAATGCCGACTATAATTATCAGTGCTATTATATGAGTGCTTCAAATCTAGGAAATACTGTTCATGTGTTAATCTATAAGGCTTGTGTACATCTACAAAAACATTACCTTCTAAATGAATCTGATACTGCAGAAGACGTGAGCTGAGGTTGACACATATGAGAGAATTATTGTAGTTTGTTGATGTTCAGTAGAAAGATATAAGATACATACTGAAAATAGGGAATTTCAAGCATTCACCACTCTCACAGTATGCATAGTGCCAGCTATAAAGTGGTGGCTACACATTAGTCTCTTCAGTGTGTTGCTGTGTTTTACCTTTTCCATAAGTAGAGACACATGTAGTTGTCCCATTTCCAGATAGAGAAAATACAGCCAGAGAAGATAAATAGCAACCCGGCAAACTGCTTTCTTCTTCCCTACACCCACGCTCTTTCTAACCATGGTATTTTCCTGCTGAGCTTGTCCAGGTGTCTATAGTGTGCAAAGACCTTTATTTTGTACATAAGAGGATCACTGACTCTAGCAATTCCTAACCAAAAAAAAAAAAAAAAAAGCAGTCAAAATATTTAACTGACTAGCCTAAGGTCACAAAAATAGTAAGCCACGGTCTAGGAAAACAACCTCCTTTTCTACAATGGAGTGGCCACCAACTGTTCATAAATAATTAGAAGTAGACCAAGGATGTAGCCTGGGGGTATATTGCTCGCCTGATATGTACAAAGCTATGAGTTCAATTCCCAACATCACAAAAAGTAAAGAAACTACTTTTCCCTAAGCTTAGTGTTAGAACTTTGTCTTTAAAAAAAAATACTCCTCTAGTAAAGTAGTTACAAAAGCTATCCCCATGTGAGGAAAAAATTGTGATTATATGAATTTCTTACCAACCTCGTCTTAGTGTTGGGAGGACTTAATGACTGCGTGTAAAAGTTCCCATTGTCCAAAGAGCAGCACACCTGGGACTCATCG
This sequence comes from Acomys minous, assembly GCF_964271855.1. Taxonomy (NCBI): domain Eukaryota; kingdom Metazoa; phylum Chordata; class Mammalia; order Rodentia; family Muridae; genus Acomys; species Acomys minous. Next base: position 126,063,405 of record NC_140484.1, on the reverse strand, counting down.
ATCACAAGTTCGTATTGCATTCAAAGTGAATTCTTACTTACTTAGAAAATGACAGCTTGTGGGAAAGTTACAAATATTTGGATAAACACATAAAATGCAGTTTTCATGCATGGGTTACTTTATACCAAGAGGACTTTCTAAACTAATGCTCAAAAGTAGAGTTTATTACATTAGTTTGAAAGACTTATTAAGCATTTCTTGAGATGCCTAGACAATGGGCCACAGAGATATGTAAGTATAATTATGTTTCTGTGGAGTCCCTGGTCCAATAAAAGTGACTGGTTAATAAGAAGATATAATGAATTATAGGTTCCACCTGCCTCTATTAGCATGTTTGAAGGGTACACAGTGTGTGGGATGGCCAGCTTTATGGAAAGATAAAAAATACAATTCAGAGAATAAGTAATATTTAAGCTATATCTTGGAGAGTGGAGAGATATTACAAGATACACAGGGATAATGGGAGGCTGTGTGTGGAGTGTGAAGAATGCCATCCCATCTTATCTCTTGGGAACTTCAGTGTCTCTACAACTCCAAGGAACTAGAAACATAGCAAGACCAGATGTGATGTTATATCAAGAACTGTAGCAACAGCCATAGAGATGGACATGTGAGGATGCAGTAAAAAGGATACAGGAATTGAGGAAAATAAATAAGAGAAGTCTTCTTTGGTGGCTTGAGGCTATTAATACCTAGGGTAGAGAATAAAGAAGAGTAGGGAAAGGGCATCAAGTTTCCCCCATGATGATAGCCTGGGAAATCTGGGTGACATCCAGGTAGAAAAGGAAAATAATTAGGCAGTGAAATAAATGAGACAGGAGATCAGAAATAAAGGGCTCATTGTAGATATATACAGTGAGAATATTTGAATAGTTAATTCAATCATATGAGTGGTTGGCTTTGCTCTGAGACAGGGAGTGAAAGGGGGAAGGAGCTGAGGACAGAGTGCTAAGCAGTTATTTAAGAATGACAGAAGGACTAAGAAGATGAACAGAAATGATAGAAGAAAGTAGACAGCAAGCCCAACAGAGAAATGAAAAAGATATAAAACAGAATTGTTTCAGTTTAACACTTTAAGAGTGGAAGACATATCTGGAGTAACAACATAAGCACAGAAGTGAATCAACCAGCCTATCGGAGCAAATGGGGACCAGGAGGTCAGGAAAAAGATATGATGGATTGTCCATTTGGGTGTGAGAGTCCTCTAACAAGAGAAGGAGACACGAAAATAAAAGCCAAGAAGAAAATGTCTTGATAAATAAAGAACATTGGTCACAACTGCAAGGGATACTGACATAACAAATGTCATGTGTTTCATACATGAGTAGGGGTTTGTTTTTTTTTTTTGGTTCTTTTTTTTTTTTTTTTTTTTTTGGTTTTTTGGGGAGTTTTTTTTTTGTTTGTTTGTTTTTTTTTTTAGATAGAAGTAGGATAGATAGTAGGTGACAATGGGAAAAACGGGATGTTGTTGGGAGACTCCTCAGGACTTTAAGACGCAACACTTAGCAGAGTAAACAGTCTCTGCTTTTGTAAGAGGCTGTCCACGCAAATGAGTAAGCCCTTGAGAATAAAAATTCCATGGGAAGGATGGGGCAATAGAGTCAGAGAGCACACATGATACAGAATGAGCATCTTTATTGCAAGTGGAAGATGGAGGTCCTACTCTTGTACTCTGAAGTCTGTGGTGATAGGAGTAAAGCCATTTAGAAACCATTAAAATCAAGTTTTAGAGTGAGCATGATTGTCAGTGGCTGGATGGGATTGAATCTACAGCTAACATTGATTAATTGCTGAGGTATTGTTTTAGATATTATTCGAAGTGCCCTATTTAGACAGTTTTTATTCCCTGACATTGAAGAATCCACAGAATGGGAGGAAAGAAATCATAGTACACATAGTAAAAAGACCAATTTAGATAAGTAGACAGACCAGCAGATGAGTCCTTTCTGCATCATCTGTGCGTCCCAAGCACTAGGCCATGCTCTCTAGTGCAGCTTCTGACAGTTGCGTGGCTGCTACAATAAGACAGGAAGCAGAGAGGGCACAGCAGCAAGTGGTAATGCCCAGACTGTAGAACACAGGAGTATACCAGAAGACACTCAACATCCTGAAGTTACCCAGATGGCAGCAAGAATTAGGACGTATGCAACAAAATGATAACCAGGTTCAAAATCCTTCATGACCTCAGGTTCAAGCACTTCTATTCCTCCTAAGGACAGAGGGCTGTTTTCAAGGCAGTGGAGAGAGAATCTGTTATGGTACACTCAAAGGATCACTCTCGCTATTAGTAAGAGGAAAATTTGAAATGCCTTGCAGTCTTATTTTGAGGATTATGTGAGTTATTGTTGTATAAAACTCAGCACAATATTAAACACATATACCTCACAGAAATCCACTGAATTGAAATATTTTTTGTGGAGTTCAAAGAAGCATTCCTCTATTGGTTGTATTTTAACCTACTTCAATAAATCCTTACTTCTCTACATATTAATTCTGAAACTTTAGTTCTAAGAATCTCATTATTCATTTCAAAACTTAGCATATAATACAGCTCATATGTATATATTAAATTATGTGTGCATTTCATAGGAGGGGATTAATTTTTTGTCTATTACCCTAAGTTCATTTTGTTGCTTGTTTTAAGTTTGCTTTGACCATCAGATATTCAAGTCAATTTGCACATATGCCACTATTATCTAGAAAGTGAAGATATTTGTAAAAAAAAAAAAAAGCAAAAAAAATTGGTAAAGACTTATCTTTTAGGACAAGTCTAAAACTCACATCAAGAAGTTTTGCAAAGATTCAAGTATCTTGTGCGATTGTCTAATCCAATGCTTATCACAAAGTCAGAGCTCAATTTACTATGAAAATAATTTTAGAGGTCTGAAGAGATGGCACAACAGGATGAAGGGATAACTCGCACAACAGAAGGCAGCCTTTCTAAACTGCTCATTAAACAAATGTTTAATATCTAAAATATATTAGAAACTCAAGGAAGTCACCCTTGTGATTTCATTCTACTATGGCCTTCAGCCAAGAAATTCCTTGTGGCCTGAAAGAAAGACATACCTGTGGGGAAACGGTGGCATCTCCTGCCACTTTTATAGGTTACACCTTACACACAGTAGCCTCATAGGTCAAGAAAGTGAAATGTTTGCTCAAATTTACAGTCAAGTAGGTTATTAAGGGAACTATACAATTCTGGAAATGTCCTTAGGTACCATTTGAATAGTTTTAACTTACCATCTCCACTTCAAATCCTTTCCTAAATCTCTTCTTTAAAAAGCCAACTCCCTGACACCTGCTCTGTAATACCTTTACTGATTTTTCTGGTCAAAAGGACAGATTCCCCTTCTGGGATAAAATCTCCCTGCTTATCAATGTGCACAGTCTTGTCTTCCGTTGTTTATCTGCACATAGGAGGTGCCCTATAAATAAATAGCTATTTGAATTGACAGAAGAGTAACTCAGTGTAAAGACAGGTGTGTATCTGACTAATTTGCTAAAATGCCTAGATAAGTGAACTTGGACTAAGATGTTACAACTTTGAAAATTTTATACAATTTTACTTCTGTGAGACTGCTTTATTAAATATGCAATATTTGGAAACATTTTTCTTATTTGTTTTGTTGTTATTATTGTTGCTTAAAATGAGGTCTCACTGCAGTTCTAGCTCATCTCCAATCCTGGGTTCAAGCAGTAATCCTTAGCCTCCAGAGTAGCTGAGATTATAGACAAACAACACTCAGCTAAGAATGAACATTTTAACAGGTCCTATGTCAAAGCCTAAGAGCACAAAGATGCAGAAAATGAGGAAGTAAAACACAGAGATGAGAAAGGGCATCTCCAGCCACTGGGAAGGACTTGGAAAGGTGGAATTAATCTTGATACAGAAAACTAAGAAAATTGCAACAGATACAAACACTGTCATGCTTGCTTTCTTTACACAAGCAGTGATTAATGTCACTTTGTGTATCAGATAACAGTTGGGTCCTGAAAGTGAACAAAGATGTTTTTAAAAACAGTCATGCCCAATTAACTCAAAATCGACCGGAGTAGAGAAACGGGGAATTGAAAGAGTGTAAAAGCTAAGGGAAAAAAAAAAAAAACAAACCAGAGTGAAGCATGGAAACATAGGAAGTTAGCACAATGTTCAGAGGATGCCTGAGGGAAAAAGGCTTTGTAAAAAGACTCAGCAAAGAGGAAGAGGGGTCCACTTGGCTGGGATGTGATCATAGAAACTGTAAGCAGAAGGTAAAGTCTGCATTCAGAATTGCAGCGTGGTGGCTCTGTGTTATCCAGGATGCTATAGGTCAGAGCACTTCGAACTAAAGGCATAAGTGAAGTCCCAGGGGAGGAGGCTGCTGCGACAGGCAGGCCAGCTCGTGAAGTACTTTCATGCTCTACTGTGCAACGTGAAGGAGAACGCTGACTGCTGTTGTTTACTTGTCTATGTGTGTTTCCGTTTACTTATTTAATCGTTCGGTAATGGAAGCACTGAAATGTCATGGTGTACATGTTTAAGTAGGAAGGCAGCGTTCTGGAGTTGAATTTCACCTTGCACCTTCTTGAAAAAGGGTCATTTGTATTCTTTTTTGCTATGCTGAGTATTCAAGGCTAATTGGCCTCTGAGTTTCCAGCAATTCTCCTGTCTGCACTGCCTGTCCGCCCATAAGAATGCTAGTATTACAGAAGTGTGCCACTACACCCAGTTTTACCCATGGGCTCCAGGGGTAAAATTGGTCTGTCAGACTCATGCTGCAAGCAATTTTATGTAATAAGCCACTTTCCTAAAGGCTGAGAGAAAAATGTTACAAGCATATCAGGACACTGTCTACAAAGGTCAGGTACACAGAGCACCACTGGACTCTACTCTGGTCAATGCCTATACATAAACATTCAGTCAAAAGGACGACATGAAGAACAGTGGTCCAGGCTGGTAGAAGAAGTATGCTAGGCAGTGAGAAGTGCAGCATTTAGAAAGGATGTGGATGCTAGGTCATGCAGGATGCAGAGTTTAGAGCTTCTCTAGGCAGCAGAAAGGAATCGTTGTAGAATGTGTCAGCTTTCATTTGCCTTATGATAGCAGGCACAGTGCCAATTGCTTGACCAGCTACTAACATTGTACATGGAAATGGCTTTTGCATTAGATAGCAATGTGAGGGGAAAACCTATCCTCATGCCTACTTCATATAGTTTTCTACTGCTATGATAAAGTGACATGACTAAAAGCAACTTGGAGAGGAAAGATTTATTTCAACCGAAAGCTTATAGTCTGTCATATAGGAAATTCAGGGCAGAAATGCATGCAGGAACCTGGAGACAAGAACTGAAGCAGAGACCACGGAAGAATGCTACTACTTACTGGCGTGCTACTTAATAATGTTTTTTATACCTCCCAAGGCCACCTGCCCAGAAGTGACACCACCTACAGCAGTCTAGTGCACCCCTCTTATCACCAATTATTAACCACAAAAATACCCTCCCAGATTTGCCTTCAGGCCAATCTCATGGGAATATTTTCTTGATCGAAGCTCCCTGTTCCCAGAAAATCTCATGTCAACATGACAAAATACAAACAAGCAAACAAAACACTGTTCAGTATACCATCTACTTATTTTACCTTTAAATTATTCCCTTGAATTATTTCTTCCTAAAGATAGAAAAGATAGTTGAAGGATTGAATAGTTTTTTATCTTTATAACTATACTCTAGATGTATAGAAATTGTATTTTACCTTTATGAAGTATGCTCTTATTTTCCTATTGTCCAACTTTTCTGTTGCCATGGCAAAACACCATGAACAAGGCTACTTATAAAAGAAAATGTTTAATTCTGGGTTCATGACTGCCGAGAGTTAATGCCCATGGCTGTCATGATGAGGAGCATGGCAGCAAGTCAAGAGGCATAGTGCTGGAGCAGCAGAAGAGAGCTTGTATCCTTATCTGTAACTGGGAAGCAGAAACCCCAAATGCCACTGCTACTGATACATCCCCTCCAATCCAACAAGGCCACAATTTTTAATTCTTCCCAAACAGTGCCATAACTGGGCACCAAACATTTAAATATAAACAGTCAAAAATAGCCCCCTATGAGGGCTATTCTCATTCAAACTATGGCATCCTGATGAAAGTAGTATTTAATTTTACATATATAATATAATGTGTGCATGCATGTATGCCTACACATGCATGCATTTGTGAGTTTATTTGTATGAGACAGTGCACATGCACATGTGTCCATACCTCTGGAGGCAAAAAGTCAATCTTAGCTCCTTAGGTTCCATCCATACTGCTTTTTTAAATTTTTTATTAATTTATTCTTGTTACATCTCAATGGTTATCCCATCCCTTGTATCCTCCCATTCTTTCCTCCCTCCCATTTTCCCCTTATTCCCCTCCCCTATGACTGTTCCTGAGGGGGATTTCCTCCCCCTGTATATGCTCATAGGTTATCAAGTCTCTTCTTGGTAACCTGCTATCCTTCCTCTGAGTTCCACCAAGTCTCCCCCTCCAGGGAAAATGGTCAAGTATGAGGCACCAGAGTTAGTGTGAAAGTCATACACCACTCTCCACTCAACTGTGGAGAATGTTCTGCCCATTGGCTAGAACAGCCTAATTGTCCCTCAGTAGAAGAATGGATAAAGAAACTATGGTACATATACACTATGGAATAATACTCAGCTATTAAAAACAAAGAATTCCCGAAGTTTGTGGACAAATGGATTGAGCTAGAAATGATCATAATGAGTGAGTTAACCCAGAAGCAGAAAGACTCAAATGGTATATACTCACTTATATCTGCACACTAGCCCAAGGGGCATGTCCCACGAAAGCCTTCACTTACCAGGAAACTGGGACAGAGGGTAGGACATCCTATTGGGACTCTAGATGAGAGAAGCATGGGAGAATAGCAAAGTAGAAGGATCCAGAGGGTCCTAGAAACCTACAAGTAGAACATTATGGTAGGCAGATTTGGGCCCAGGGGTCCTGCTCAAACTAAGGCACCATCCAAGGACCATACTGGTTTTTGAAACAGGTTCTATCCCTGGCCTAGAGATCATCTCATATCCTAGACTGGCCAGCCTGTGAAACCCAGGAATTATCTTATAGCCACCTCAACAGCAGTGGGATTATAAACATACAACCTCAGGCCCAGTTTTTTACATGGATTCTTAAGCAAACCACATTACTAACTGAGCCATCTCACCAATCCTGGATGATATACCTTAATTCACATTTGTGTACTCTAGTGTTCGTCTCAATTCTTTCTATGTTTTACACTGAAGCATTTTAATGCTGAGAAATGATAATAGGAAAGCATGGAAGGACAGGACCAGAAGGTCAGAAACACAGGCCACACTGCACTTCACCACGCTCAGTACGCACAGGTGCTTAGTCAATATGTGTCAAACAGATGAAAGAAATAAACTCAACTTAAGTGGTCTGAATTCTAAATCCATCTTTTTTTTTTCTACGACTTCATGATCATTGACAAATTGTTAAGCTATTTTATGCCCTAGTTTCCTCAAGAGGCTATTTAGCATAAAATTTTGCAAGCTTGACTACATAGAAGAATTACTCTGAGTCATGTTATAAGGAAAGTTCTGACTCAGTTAAGATGTGAGGTTGAGCCTGAGCTCTTGCATGTCTAACAAGATCCAGTTGATGCCAACATTGCTTGCCTGAGGGCCACATTTTGAACTGGAGGGTGGGAGAAGTTAGAAAATCTAAGAAGATATGTAAACACTTTACAATCTGTTAACTATTACAATTTAAAAGTTTCTTATCATTATATATTCAGCTAGCAAGCTTCTAATAGTTATGGAGCCATGTATTTAGTTTTACATATTTAGTTTCTTCTGTTACAACCAAAGTTGAAATAAATACACTATTGCATGTTCCATGAAAGTCTTCACTTACCAGGAAACTGGGACAGAGGGAAGGACATCCTACTGGGATGCTAGGTGAGAGAAGCTTGGGAGAATGAGGAAATAGAAGGATCCAGAGGGTCCTAGAAACCTACAAGAAGAACATTATGATGGGCAGATCTGGGCCAAGGGGTCCCACTAAAACTATGGCACCAGCCAAGGACAATACATGCAGTAAACTTCGAAAACCTACTCAGATCTAGCCAATGGACAGGACATTCTCCACAGTTGAGTGGAGAGTGGGGTCTGACTTTCACATGAACTCGGGTGCCCCATATTTGACCATGTCCCCTGGATGGAGAGGCCCAGTGGCACTCGGAGGAAGAATAGCAGGGTACCAAGAAGAGACTTGATACCCTATGAGCATATACAGGGGGAGGAGGTCTCCCTCAGTCACAGTCATAGGGGAGGGGAGTAAGGGGAAAATGGGAGGGAGGGAGGAATGGGAGGATACAAGGGATGGGATAACAATTTAGATGTAATATGAATAAATTGATCAAATACATTTTTAAAAGAACAAAAAAAGAAATAAATACACTATATAATGTCTTCATAGATTTAAGCATATTTTCAAAGATATGTGTAATTCTTTTGATACTATAAATTTTACTTAACACTGATATTCAGCTGCCCAAGATAAATTCAATATTGATTTTTCATTATTATATAATACTTTTTTAAGTCTTAAGGATTCACACACATTTAGTCTGTCTTTTAAACATATTTTAAACATTTACTAAATTAATTTAAATCTATTTCTGAACCTATAAAGATTTTTATCTCTGATGGCACAGCTTTTCTTCTTTTTATTTTTTTCTTTTCTTTTTTCTTCTTTTTTATTTAATAAGCATAATTTTCCATAAGGAAAAAAGTATTATGTTTCAGGGTAAAACAAAAGTATAAATATAGACATGAGAAGATGGAAATTGTAATCCTAAAACTCATTCTTACTAATGTCTAAGTTCTGTGTTACTAGAATAGAGGTAGGAATGCAACTGATTTTTATAGATTTATCATATCTATTCTTGATCTGTATCTCATCACCTAGCACAGTGCTTTGGTACAAAAAGGCTACTTAATGAATATTTCTTGAGCAAACAAATAGAACAAATAGAACTGGGACTCACCCCACACACACATCTTTCTGTTGTAAACAAAGCTGGCTAACCCAGAGCTTCAGACAGCAGCTAAGAGCTATGCCCAACAGACCTGCTGGCCATGACTACCTGTCTCTCTGTGAAGTCTCTGTTGGTCCCCAGGATCCCATTGCTTGTGACGTCCCTTTATTACAGCCTTCAGTACAGCACTGCTTATATTTTCTTGAACCTGAGTTGATATCCTTCTCCCCACCAAATTACTTTCCTTTTTGCATTTCTTTGCTGTCACTCAAATTTCATTTTCTCTCAACTAGTGCTCACTGCCAGTGAATGGCTGAATCAAGATCTGAACCAAAAGACATCTCATTTCAAAGTAGCATTTTGTGTACGTTCGTGCACTGGCACTCAAGACTTGTCCCTGCTGTGTGACTAACTTTTCCTATACATATATCTACTCACCTGAGACAAGGCAAGGACCACAAGCAAGTGGTTTTCAAACTATGGGTCATAACCCCCTTTTACAGATGAGCAATCATTTCACAGGAGTCATATATCAGATATCCTGTATATTGAATATTTACATTGTAGTTGATAGCAGTAGCAAAATTACAATTATGAAGCAGCAACATAAATAATTCTGTGGTTGGGGCCACCACAACATGAGGAACTGTATTAAAGAGTGGAAGCACTGGGAGGGTTAAGAGCTACTGTCACAAACCAAAGGAATGATTGATTGTGCTGACGTGCAATTGGAGGACCAATGAGCTTTTTGAAGTTAACTGTGGGTATATGAAAGAAGGGTTACCTATAAAGGATGAATGACCCAAAGGCAACCACATCATCAGAAAGTCCACCCCAGCAGCCCTGGAGCTCTGCACAACTTGCAAGCAGAGCAATAGTCCTTCCTGTGCATATAAGCTTGTATAGGAAGTGGCTTTGTGCCTCTGCTAAGTGTCAAGGTCTTCCTGAGGCTTAAGCAGCCTCCCTCCCGCCATAGAATCTTTCATTTTAAAACTTCCTGAGCCTCCGTCTAGCATGAAATGTTTTAACTTGGAGGAAAGTTCTGGACAACAGTTTCCTATAGGTTCACATTTCAGAATACTTGGTCACCACCTGTTGGTGCTGTTTAGAAAACTTGTGGAATTTTCTGGAATTGGAGCCTCCCTGGAGGAAGTTGGTCATATCAAGGCCAGTTCGTAAGGTTCTAGAAGCCAAGCAATATTTCCTGCTCACTCTCTGCTTTTTGTGTTGATATGTAACATATCCAGTCAACTTCCTCCTCTTGTGGCCATACCTTTGCACCATGATGAATTGAATTTTCCTGGAACTATAAGCCAAGTTTAATCCTTTCTCCCTCAGATTTCTGTTTAAAGGGTATTTTATCACTTAAAGGATATTTTATCACAGCAACAGAATGCAACGAAGACATGACAACAGTTATCAGTGTGTTCACAACAACCATATGTGTGCCACTTTGCACTTTGTACATGTAGAAATAATCAACCAAATCCCATGCAAAACTGTGGTGTCTACAGTTCCATAGGCTCCTGCTCTTGGGTTCCCACAGAAGACTAAGGAAAGAGGCAGCTCTATGGTGACTTTCACCGAAGCTTCAGTCTTAGATGCCATCTAGATTTCTCTCCAGACAGGTCTCCCTGGTCACATGCTTCAGACAAGATAGCCCAGCTCTTGTCATCATTCCCTGGCTCACTTTAGAATATACCATTTTCCCTTCAAATTTTCCTTGTTGGAGAAATGAGGGGTAACTGTTGCATCTTCCCTTTTGGGGGAGCCCTACAGTTGTTCTTAGCTCATTTCCCTCTTCCTCCTTGGTTCTTCTCTACGCAGTCACATCAGGACTCCTTTGGCATGCCTTTCCTGGACAAAAGATGTTCAGCCCCTGCACCTGCAGCTCTAAAGTATTCAGACTGTCTCAGTGCTGAAGGGAAGTCTCTGATGTGGCTGGTGCAGCCGTCTACCTCATGATGTACAGGATTAAACTGAGGAGAAAGGTAAAGCAGCCATTTATCAAAAGCACAATGATCTATCCTAGATTTTCTAACTCTGAATCTCTCAGCCTCACTATGGTAACATAGAATTATATGCCAGCGTCACAAAAGGCTGTGACACCAGCCCAAGATCCTTTGATGCTAGTTCATTTAACCCTCAAAAAATCTTTTTTTTTTTTTGAATAGGTAAACAGTGGTGCCACCCACAGTCTCATTTGAGGCAACCAATGTTACTAAGTTATATAGGTAGCTACTCTACCCTGGGGCAAAACATATCTGCTATTGTAACTGAAGTGAATCCCACTTGCTGGTTTTATTTGTGACATTATGTTAACAAGATTCTTTCTGTTTTTAGAGTCACAATAACTTGTGGTGTCTGTCATCCATGCACATATGACATTTATAAAGCTGCAATTACCTGGTGTAAGAAAACATAATTCTTTCTCTATTTCTCTTTTTCTAATTGATATTTAAGTATTCACTTCAGCCAAATTCTCACTTTGAAATTCTTTCACCAGCCACCATAAGTAAATAAGGTTTGAAATACCTTCAACCCAGAAGTATTTTCAAAATAGAAATGAATCTATTGTATTTTGAATGTTTACAATTGGGTTTATGATGCACCTTTAAATTCTTCTATAATGCAAGCGGGTGCATAAATCTAATATTCATGAAACTTAAGTAACCATCCCAGAATAACATCATTTCCAAAGGGCCAAAAGGGAACTGAGATTCAGATCTATCTGGCTACAAAATACAGTGTTCTTCTCATTGCATCTGAGTCTGCTACAGCAAGGATTGTGGCACATGCTGACAAATACCTTTTATCCCACAATAAAAAATCAGCAGTCTGACAGACCTTAACATCGGGCATTTCACCTTTTAGTTTTTCTCTCAGGATGCTCAAAAGCACATCTTTCGCTGTAAAGCAGAAGTACTTTTAATATTAATAATCATCATAATAAAATCAAATACATATAACTCTAAAGTACCAGACAGCAGACACCATAATTTATGTAATTGGTTGGAAAGACTATTTGTTACATTGTATTTTTTAAAACCCACGTTTACTGCCTATGTTGCTGGGGGGCAAACTGAGAAGATTTCAAAGTTAATTTCCACTCATAAATAATACATTACAAAGCCTAAAACACACAGGCTGGTGCCTGAGCTTCATCGCTGAGCTACTGTCGCCATCTGTCGGCCTTCAAACTACCTACAGCTGAAACTGGAGCTGGAGTCAAGGTTGGGTCCCAGTGAGTTGCTAGTTTTGGTGACTAAAGCTCTGTGAGCCAGAATGGTACTATGTTTAATGCTCGTTTCAAATGACTGCTCTTGGTACTTTTTTAAAAGAATGTTTTGTTATTGATAGAATGTTCATAAGGCAGAGATATGTCCATCAGTGAAGATGTGTTTCTGCCATGCAAATGTGGCCAGATAAAAAAGCAAGAGCACAAGAGAAAGAAGGACTTGGCTACCACAGTGTACAATTAATAGGAAAGAAAACGGCACGGTGTGTTATGCAGCTCACACAAACTCAGTCAATGCTGACTGAAACCTGTCAACCTTTTACAGCATCAGTGGCTTTTCAGCATCTGCAGGGCATTCAACCTCATCCCAAAGTGAGCTTCTGTGGTGCTGTGAGCTCCCCGGAGTTCTATGAAAAGACAGCTTTCAAGCCCATTTCCTTTCTGTGTCAGATTTTTTGATTCTCTAGTTCATGAAAACTCTAATGTGTTTGGGACTGAGCTCCTGCCATTGGCCCTTCAAATGCCCCCCCCAAAAAAGACCAAGGACAGACATCTTACAAGTTAAAAGTGAGGTGGGAGCAGCTGTATCTCTCACTCTTTTGCATGACCTTGGGACTCTTTTCCTCCTACTATTGGGTTGCCTTGTCCAGCCTATATATGAGGGCTCTTGCCTTGACTTATTGTATCTTATTTTGTCCTGTTTAGGTGTCTACTCTAAGATGCCTGCTCTTTTCTGAAGAGAAAAATGGAGGTAGAGTAGATCTGGGGAGGGTAGATGCACCAGGGGGAGTGGAGGAAGGAGGAACTGTGGTCAGAGTGCATTGTCTGAGAGAAGAATCTATTTGCAATAAAAAAAATCTTTTTTTTTAAGTGAGTCTCCTCTGCTACTGTTTGCTACATGTCCTTGAACTCCTATACACAGAGATATTTAAATTCTCAGCTTCTCGGTTTGAGAGGTGAGAATCTGCTGCACAAGTGGAGTTCAGGCACTTTGTCCAGGTGTGTTGAGCCAGTGCTCTAATGATGCGTATTTTCCCAAGACCCACAGCTGCTTCGTGTACTTCTTTCTTCATCTAACCTGGTTTTTCAGGACACTGAAAGGCAGATCTTTAAATGGGAGCCAATTCTGTGGGACCCAAGTTCTAGAAGTTTAGTGTGTTACCACTGCTACCTTGAAATTCTCTGAGTTGACCTAGGTGACAACAACTGATGGAACAAAGAAGCATGTGGGTAAAAGAGGTGCTTGGCCACTCCTCGCCATGTTCCCACAGATTCTTGAACTCCTGACCGCAGTCCTCACCTTCCCCACCTTAACTTTCTGCTGATCTTCACCCATGTTCACCACCAGGTAACTCCCAGGATTCAATTCCTTTTATTTTCCCTCATCTTTCTGCACAAAAGGCTGCTACAGTACCTTAGTGAGTCTGGTGGACAGTTTGGAGAAGACCCTGTCATTCATCATTGGTCTCAGTGAAAGATTTATCTCTGCATGGAGGTTGCAGACCTGCCAGCGTTGTCCTTCAACGTGGATTAGAGCTGGGGTGTCAAGGAAGAAGAGATTCACTTCTCTACCCTACCATAGCCTCATATTTTTATGTTGCATAAATGTTCAGCAAATAATGTAGCTGGCACTTACCCTAAAGAAATATTTATATTTTAAAATTTAGAAGGAAACCGTAGTAAGCTATTAGTGGAATTTGCTTTAAGTTCCCTTTGGCTAAATCCTCTGTCTGCTGGCACCAGCACTCTGGATTCACAGTCATACAGCATCAGATATTTGAGAATAAAACTGCAAACAAATTCTAAGAATCAATTGTATCAAAAAAGAGGGGAAAAAATATATATGATGTTCTATCTCATGGAACCATATGCTATTTTCATTTTTAAAACTGGGGGGAAAGAAATGGGCTGGTTGGGATAAGCTTAATACTTTTCTTCATCCTGTGCATCTCCTTTATATTAAACCTCTGTTCTGCTAGCTAGCACTGACAAGCAAAACCTGTTGGGAATTAGTTCATTTTCCAGACTAAACAGCTAAAAAGATTGCTTTCTTCCCACTATTTTTTTTTTCATTAGGAAATAGGTTGCAAACTATATTTATGGTCTCAGCAAGAGTGCTCAATCCACGGTGTTTAAAAAATAACGTGCATCCTTTCATATCATTTAAGAAACTCAGACTCGCCCACTCTCTGCCCTCTCTTCTCCAATGTGTGGCTGTGTGGACTTACTCATGAAAACTTTGAGGTTAGTTAAGGTTGTCACAGCGTTCCCCATTCTCCGCATATCATGCCAGTGTTTTCTCCCTCTGCTGCTCACCTATCCTAGTGCCTCATTTTAAAAACAAATATATGCATTGCATTCCTGGATGTTGGGCCTAATGGGTCTCTAATGCTGAAAGGATCTGACCCTGCATTTAAGAGTCCTGCAAAAAAATATACTATAAGACAAGCAGAGTCTAGAGAACTGTAACTTCATTGTAAGGCATTCATTGTAAATCCCATAGAAGTTAGCCACGACTACGGTCCAAATCTAACTAAAAGAAAAAGGCTTTCAGCGCAATGCCAATAACAATCTGGCCAGGTTTTTACTCCTTCTGGATGCGTGTTTAAAATGGTAAGAAAAGAGACATCTGAATCTATTTTTTCAGTATGAAAAACCTTTACACAATGGTCTCATTTATAACTCAGTCCATTGCAAGAAATCCAGTGTTCACACAGGCCAATAAAGCAATTAACTAGAATAGAAGAGAGCAATAAAAGCCCTTCCTATAGAGGTCTGGAAATGGGCTCTTTAACGTATAGTAGGGTTGAGGTGAGCACAGCAGGGGCATCAGTGACTAGAGTCCATGCGGGACGTGAACTCTAAGGGAGTTCTCCTTAGCAGCCCCATTATCACTGCCATCATGCTCTGCTACACTGGCATGCTTGGCTTTGCATCTCTGTACTGTTTAAGACTTCCAAGTCAGGAGCCATGGTCACTTCTCCACGATAAGCCCCCATCTAGGCTTGAGAGGACAAATCTTTCACTGAATCTATGCCACTGAATTTGCTCACACTTCATCTCAACCTTGTATATAAAGTGTTCTCTCTTTCTTGCAGTTTCTTCTCTGCCAGTCCTTCTAGCTGGCACCTGGAACACAGGCCATCTCTGTTCTCACGTAAAAAATCACCATCACATGAAATCAAAGCAATCTTTTCTTCAAAATAACTGTAGCCCTAAATTGACAAATTTTAGAACTCTCTCCTCAGGAGTGGGAGGGGATCGTGACCTCTGAGCAGAACACAGTAGATTCAACTAATTCAGTGCCCCTGAGTAGTACATGGGAGTCCTGTCAAATCCCTGGTTAACAAGCTGGCATATTTCATCATCAGTCAATATCTAGCAGCCTCCCTCCACCTGAGACAGCCTATTCTGAAGAACAGGATGAATGGAGCATCAGAGTACAGCTCCCTCCTATGATTTCTGCCAGAAATACCAATGTAGACCACCTGTCCAATTTTCCATGATCCACACCACAACTGGGAAACATTCTACCTGCCATCTGTCACTTTTTTTTTCTGTCAGATTTCTTGTAAGGCAAAGGAAACGGATTGTGTTTTTACATATAAATTACACTGATACCAGTAATAAAACACCTGACTGAGCCGTGCAACTTAATAAACGCAGCCTGCTCAGCAAAGCCATGTCACACAAGATGGAATGGCAGTCATCTATCAAGACTGGCATGCCCTGCCTGCCTGGATGCTCCCATCTCAGCTCTGGTCTCAGCAGCTCTTGGAGTCTTCTCATCTTTCCATCTTATCTGTCTCTCCTTTGAAGGATCAATTTTGTAGAGACCCAGTCCTTTCAGAAAGAGATATGTATCTGGAAGAGCATCCACTTTGAAGCTAGACAATGTTAGCAAGAATCGCCTCTCTACTTCTGAATGCTAGTACTGTACATGAGGGCAAGTCACTGATCTTCTGCAATATTTGGTATTCTCAATAGGGAACATGAATATTGAAATTATTATCTTTAAGATACCTGTGGAAGGGAGATCCAAGATGGTGGCGCCTAACACACACCTTGTTTGATCAGCAGGACAGCAGTGACCATTGAGCAACCTAAGGACTGATCCACAAAACACCAATACAGGTGACCCACAAGTGAGAGGTCCAGCCTCTGGACACCAGCTAAACCACAAAGTCCCTGGTCCCCACAGAAATGGACACACAGCCTCCAAAGGCTAGCACCACACACCTGGCTGGTGGGCAGCTCTTGAACTCCCTGGGGGCACAGAGCTAGCTGGGTACTGCAAAAACACCAGCATCTGTGGTTCTAGCACCAAGCAGATACTACAATTAGGATCACAAGTGGATCTAACCTCAGGTCACCCAGCAAATCCACAGGAAGTTCCGAGGTCCAAACAGGCACTGGGCATACACTCCAACCAGAGACATCACAACGGGAAGAGGTCAGCATAAGAGCACAAGCAACAACCCCCAGGACCATTTGATACCACCAGAAACCAGCAGTCTCACCACCACAACAAGCCCTGGAGATACTATCACAGCCTATGCACAAGAGAGGGATTTCGAATCTGAGGTTATGAAAATGATAGAGGCCTTAAAGGAGAAAAGATACCCATGGAATTAGAAATAAAACTTTCTAAGTGCCTCGGTTGGTCACTCACAAACTGAAGTCAGTCATAAATCAAGAGAAGTCATTTGTCGCAATACATTTTCCCTTTCCTCCACCAAAATGCTACACATTGTTGGACCTAACCATTTAACTTGGTTTTGGAGACCCTAGAAGGCTTCTCCAGAATAAGACAGGTTGAAGCGCATGCATGCTATCTATAGACTAGAAGGAAAAGAACTCTCCCTTTATTTGAGTTATCTCATCTGTAAATGGGATTAAAGAAAGGGGGAATTTTCACAACAAAACCAGACCTCCTATAAATAAGAATAATTCTAAAAGCCTGAAATAACATTCAAGAACCAACTGACCCTTACAGATACATCTTTCCTGCCACTTCCTCAATAGCCAGCTCCACTGGCCCCATTGTTCTGCCTTTGGTGACTCCATGCCCCCCTGCCCATTTCTGCCCCTACTGTTATAACTGAGTCTGCTATGATGCCCCACATATGTATTTCTCAAAGTTTCGGATTGCATATGGTTTCCTTTGTCCACCGGCCTCATGAATTCTTTACTTCCAAGATGCCTGTTTACGTGCTCTGTGAGGTCTTCTTGCAGTCTGTGTCTCTACTGACAAACAAGGAATGTACATATCTAAAATTCAAGCTTCCCAATGAAAAAAGACTCCCTACTTCAGCTTATCACTGTCAAAGATGATCATCATCTCAAGAATTGGGAATAGCTCATATACCAGGCCACCTCAATGCAGACAGCTACCCTGTATCCAATCAGTTATAGAAAAGATCTCAAACCCAAAATTCTACAGGAGCTTAAGAACTCCTTAAGATTGCTCCATCCACAGCAGGCTTCTGGCTTGGCCTTGGAAGGCAGTCAACACAATAGATTCTTCTCCAAAACATCTCTTTCCTCAGGCATTTTCATTCCAGAAAAGGCTTGTTATACAAAGCAGAGAATTGATTACTGCACCAGAAATGGCACTTATTACACAGGATTGCTCATTTTAGAAATTTCAGAGTAGACAGAAACACAAATGTTGTTACAAAGTTGTGTTCTTTAAAATGGGAGCTTTTGCATCAGAGAAGGCTTGGAGTCTATTTCCAAACACAGCAAGGTGATTACCAAATGCCTACTGAGGTTCTGGGTGGAATGCTCATCATATTCACAAACTAACTGGAAAAATCTAAGATAGCTTCCAGCAGGAGGGACAATTATGTTAATAATGCACTATATATCATTTTCTTTGGCTCTGATTTTTGGTGTTGTATGTGGTGGCTTCCCAACTCAATATGTACTAATGAATCACATACTCTTATATACTATAAAAGAAAAAAAATAAGAAAAAGGAAAGGAACTGCCTGCTGGTTTTTTAATAGCCATGGATAATGACAGTTTCAAAATAGCTTTGGTGAGTGCCAGGTAGTGAGTGCTGCAAAAATCAGTGAAACAATTGCATTTCATGCCTGGACTTCACACCTCTAATTGTGATGTTTTATGTCTTAGCAACATAACCTTAACCTTTTTCCTTGAAACATTCAAGACAACTTCACCAAGTCAACTCTCTTTGCTGATAAGCTAGATGAATTTCTGTTCTAGTCTGAGAGAGAGAGAGGGAGAAAGAGAGAGAGAGAGAGAGAGAGAGAGAGAGAGAGAGAGAGAGAGAGAGAAGAATGAAAGAAATGTTGGCTAAACCAAGAGGCTTTTTGCAAATGTCTGGGAACATTTGTCTCATTTTCTGGCAGTTTAGGGCAATTTACATGACTTACTAAGTGAAGAAAAACAGTATCATTGCTCCATGAATGATCATGAGGTCAGAGGACTCAAGGGTGATATAAGACCAGTAATGATCTCACCTCTGAAACACTGTTGAGGGCAGTTACCCAGATGTCATTCCAGCAAAGGAATCAGCCTAGCAATTTCATGCCTCATGCCGGCTATGCTGACTCTGTCTGAGCAGGCCCTCTGTGGTGATTTTGTAATTTACAAGCCTTTCCATGAAAGTAGTTACTTTGCAAAGCAGTTTAATGAAGAGGCTTAGTAGGTACCTCCATGAAACTTCAGGGGCCGGATAGGAAGAACACACAACACACTACTTTTATGTAACAAAAAAAAAAAAAAACTTTATATAAAGGGCTACCCTTCCAGTTAGAAGAAGATGGTCCTTTATTTCTATTAGTCTAAAATCAGTGGACTTTCATGGAATCAAACAAGGTGGGGTTCATTCAGCTCAAACATTTGGACAATGGTTGATGACATTTTGCAGAAAAGGATGGGAGATACTTGACAGTGCCTGAGCTGACAGTATGCAGTATAGTGGCACCTAAGTTTGCATACATCCGTGCCAGCAAAACTACAAAGTAAGCTGCTGTGAGCAGTGTGAGCAGTATGATTGGCCTTGCCTGGGCATCATCCAAGTTATCTATGTAGTCATTCACAACCAACTAACTTTTTTCTTACTGAAGAATAATTCATACCAGATTGCTTATGTCCGTGGGTCTGCAGAAGTACCTCAGTAATATTATAGTGCTTGCTTAGCAAATGATAGGACTTCAATTCACCTGAATTAAAGCCCCAGCATCACAGAAGAAAATTATACCTATGGCATCACCAAGAAAGATTGTAGGCTAGGAAGATAACCACAGGTCAGTGAAAGATGCTGTCTCAGAACACAAAGCAGCTAGCAATCAAAAAAGAAAAGGAAAAAAAAAACGGTTCCTCCAGGGAACACAGCCAGCGGAGTCCTTAACTTTCCCTCTAGAGGAGGCCTGACAGCCCCAGTATCACCCAGGCCTTCAGATCCCTACAAAGAGCCAGGTTAGACCTTTCCAGACTTTTATCTGTCTTCCAGGGGACACAACCCGCACATCTCCATGACCACCTCTCTAAAGGAGGCTTGCTAGTTCCAATCATCCAGGCCTGTGGTTCCCCAGGAAGAGCCATGTTAGAGCATATCCACATTTTGCCTGTCTTCCAGGGGATACAGTGAACAGAGCTCCATAACCATCCCTCTGGAGGAGGTCTGAAACCCTAGGATGATCTAGGCCTGTAAGTCCCCAGGAAAAGCCAGGTTAGCCTGCCAAGCCTTTCTCCTATCCATCAGGAACACAGGCATCAGAGGAACATCAGGCTTGCAGGAACACCCAGCCAGCAGGGGTAAATAAACTGCTCTACCCTGAGTTCCACTATCAGACCCAGGGTTATTCCTGCCTTCCTGAGGAGTCCTGTAAGATTAGACCAAAAAAGAAAATCCTCCCCCTCCAGACACATAATAATAAAAACTCTAAATGTACAGAACAAAGAAAGAATATTAAAAGCTGCAAGGAGAAAAGGCCAAGTCACATATAAAGGGAGACCTATCAGAATTACACCTGACTTCTCAATAGAGAATCTAAAAGCCAAAAGGACCTGGGCAGATATCTTACAGACACTAATAGACCACAAATGTCAGCCCTGACTACTATACCCAACAAAATTTTTAATCACTCTAACAACACCAACATTGAAATAACTGTAATTAATAATCATTGGTTATTAATATCTCTCAACATCAATGAACTCAATTCCCCAATAAAAAGACACAGAATAAAAGAATGGATACAAAATCAGGATCCATCATTCTGATGAATACAAGAAACATACCTCAGCAACAAAGATAAACATTTTCTCAGAGCAAAGGACTGGAAGATTTTCAAAGCAAATGGAGTCAAGAAGCCAGCTAGAGTAGCTACTCTATTCTCTAATAAAATAAACTTTCAATCAAACGTAGTCAAAAGAGATAGGGAAGGACACTTCATACTCATCAGAAGAAAAATCTTCCAAGATGAACTCTCAGTTCTGAACATCTATGCCCCCAAATGGAAGAGTACCAACATTTGCAAAAGAAACATTACTAGAGCTTAAATCACACATTGACCTCCACACATTAATAGTGGGAGATGTCAACATCCCATTCTCACCAATGGACAGGTGATAAAGACAGAAACTAAATAGAAAAATAATGAAACTAACAGATGTCATTAATCAAATGGACCTAACAGATAGCTACAGAATATTTCACCCAAACACAAACTTACACATTCTTCTCAGCACCCCATGGAACCTTCTCCAAAACTGACCATATACTCAGTCACAAAGCAAGCCTTAACAGATACAAGAAAACTAAAAAAAAAAAAAAACAAAACAAAACCTAGTATCTTGTCATACCACCATAGCCTAAAGCTAGAGTTAAACAACAAACAACAAAAACAAAAAAAAAGCTACAAACTCATGGAAACGGAACAACTCTCTACTCAATGACCACTGGGTCAAGGAAGAAATAAAGACATTAAAGACTTTCAAGAATTCAATGAAGTTAAAGGCACAGCATACCCAAACATTTTGGACACAATGAAAGCAGTTCATAGCACAAAATGCCTTCATAAAGAAATTGGAGAGTTCACATACTAGCAATTTAAAAACACACCTGAAAGCTCTAGAACAAAAAGAATTAAACACCTCCAAGAGGAGTAGATGTATGGAAATAATTATACTCAGGCCTGAAATCAATAACTTAAGAACAACAACAACAACAAAGACAATACAATCAATGAAACTGAGAGCTAGGTCTTTGAGAAAATCAACAACATAGACAAACTCCTAGCCATAACTAACTAAAAGGCAGAGAATCAGAAGTCAAAAAGGGTACATAACAACAAACACTAAGGAACTCTAAAGAATCATTAGGTCTTCTTCAAAAGCTAGAATTCCAGAAAATTGGGAAATCTAAATGAGCTGGTTTTCATGATAGATTTTCCATACCAAAGTTAAATCAAGATCAGGTAAGCGATCTAAACAGTCCTATAACCCCTAACAAAATGAAAGCAGTCATTAAAAGTCTCCCAAGCAAAAAAAAAAGCCCAAGGCCAGATGGTTTTAGCACAGAATTTTACCAAACTTTCACAGAAGAGTTGATAGAAATACTTCTCAAACTATTCCACAAAATAGAAACAGAAGGAGCATTGCCAAACTCATTCCATGAAGCCATAGTCACCCTGCTACCTAAGCCACACAAAGACTCAATAAAGAAAGAAAATTTCAGATCAATTTCTCTCCTAAATATTGATGCAAAAATACACACAAAAAATACTCATGAACTGAATCCAAGAACACATCAAATACAATGTGCACCAAGATCCAGTCATTCATCCTAAGGATGCAGAGATGGTTCAACATATGAAAATCCATCAATGTAATCCACATATAAAGAAGCTGAAAGAAAAAAAATCACATGATCATCTCACTAGATGCATAAAATGCCTTTGAAAAAAAAATCTAACACCTCTTCATGATAAAAATCTTGGAAAGGTCAGTGATACAAAGCACATACCTAAACACAATAAAAGCAATATATAGCAAGCCATTAGCCAACATCAAATTAAATGGAGAGAAACTTCAAGTAATTGCACTAAAATCAGGTACAAGACAAGGCGGCCTACTCTAGAGCTCTTCAGTATAGTACTTGAAGTTCTAGCTAAAGCAACTAGTCAATGAAAGATCAAGGGGATACAAATTGGAAAGGAAAAAGTCAACACATTGCTATTCCCAGATGATATGACAGTATGCATAAGTGAACCTCAAAATTCTATCAGGGAAATCCTCCAGTTGATAAACACTTTCAGGAAAGCAGCTAGATATAATTAACTTTTAAAAAATCATTAGCCTTCTTGTATACAAGCAACAAATTGGCTTAGAATGAAATCAGAGAAACAACACCCTTCATAGTAGCCAAGAATAATATAAAGTATCTTTGTGTAACTCTAACCAAACAAATGAAAGACCTGTGTCACAAAAACTTTAAGCCTCTGAAGAAAGAAATTGAGGAAAATAACAAAAGATGGAATGATCTCCCATGCTCATGGATCAGTAAGATTAACATAGTAAGAATTGCCATCTTACCAAAAGCAGTCCACAGATTCAATGTAATTCCCATCACCCTTCACAAAATTCAAATTCAAGTGGGTCAAAAACCACAACATAAAACCAGAAACACCAAATTTATTAGAAGTAAATTGGAAATCAGACTTGAATTCATTGGTGCAATACACAATTTACTGAACTGAACACCAACAGGATAGGCTCTAAAATCAACAATAAATGAGACCTCTTGAAACTGAAAAGCTTCTGTAAGGCAAATGACACTGTCAATAGAACAAAATGGCACTCTACAGACTGGGGAAAGATTTTCCTCAATTCTTCATCTGACAAAGGGCTGATATCCAAAATATAAAAGGAATTCCAGAAACTAAATACCAGCAAACCAAATAACCCAATTAAAAATGGGGTACAGATCTAAACAGAGAATTCTCAACATAGGAATATAAAATGGCTGAGAAGCACTTAAAGAAATGATCAAGGTCCTTAGTCATCAAGGAAATCCAAATCAAAATGACTCTGAGATTCTATCCTATACCCATCAGAATGGCTAAGATCAAAAACTTTGTCAGCACATGCTGACAAAGATGTGGAAGAGGAATACTCTTCCATTGCTGGTGAGAGTGCAAACTTGTAAAACCACTTTAGAAATCAATCTGGTGCTTTCTCAGAAAACTGGGAACAGCTCTACCTCGAAACCCAGCTTTACCTTCTGGCATATACCCAAAAGATGATCCACCATAAAACGAGGACATTTGCTCAACTATGTTCATAGCAGCTTTATTTGTAATAGCTAGAAACTGGAAACAACTCAGATGTCCTTCAAGCAAAGAATGGATTAAAAAAAAATTGTGAAAGGTTTACACAATGGAATACTACTCAGCTATTAAAAACAAAGACAACTTGGAATTTGCATGCAAATGGATGGAATTAGAAAAGATCATCCTGAGTGAGGTAACCCATACGCAGAAAGGCACATGTGGCATATACTCACTTATAAGTGAATATTAGCCATGTATTATACAGGATAACCATACTACAATTCACAGACCCAAAGAAGCTAAGTAACAAGGAGAGCCTAAGGGAGGTTGTTTTAATCTCTCAGAGGGAAAATAAAATAGTCAGCAGAAGTGGTTAAAAAGAGGGAAAAAATAGGAGAGAGACTGCAGAAAGAAATGAGGGTGGGGGTCACATGAGATGAGAGAAGGCAGGAGGACAGAGAGCATGCAGAGAGAAGAGAAAATATGGGCAGAGGCATCTCTAAGCAAGCTGAGAAGTATGATAAGGTAGGTTCTTGGGAAGATATGGGGGTCACTTTAGCTGAGACTCCTAATAGTGGAGGTCATGGAAACTGAGGAGACCACCCTCTAACCAGACAGGAGTCCTAATGGAGGGAGGAGAACATCCACCCACACATGAACCTTGGACCAACAAGATGTGCAGGAATAAAGATAGAGCAGAGGCGAGGGGAATATCCAACCAATACCTGGCCCAACCTGAGATCCATCCCATGGGAGAGAGCCAGTTCCTGACACTATTAATTACACTCCATATGCTTGCAGACAAGAGCTGTCCTCTGAGAGCCTCCACCCAGCAGCAGATCAGAACAGATGCTAAGACTCACAGCTGAACGTTAGACAGAGTGCCAGAAGTCTTGTGGAAGAGTTGGGGGATAATAAAAGGACCCAGCGGGCACAGGAGCTCCACAAGACCAACAGAGCCAACTGACCAGGGCCCAGAAATGCTTGCAGAGACTGAAGCATCAACCAAGAACCATGTACAAACTTGATCTAGGCCCCCTACACATATATACCCAATGGCAAGCTTGGTCTTCATGTGAGTCCCTTAATTAGGGGAGTAGGTGCTGTCTCTGACATGGACTCTGTTGCCTGCTTTTAGATGACTATGCCCTGGCTGAAGAGGATGTACTAAGTCCTGCTGGGATAGAAGGGTCTCCTTTTCTGAGGTGTGGGGGGGAGGGATAGGTGGAAAAGGGAGGGAGAGGAGGAGGAAAAGAGGGAGAGAGGGAGGGAGAGAGGAAGGGAGGGAGGGAGGAAGACAGGGAGGAAGGGAGAGAAGAAAGGATTATATGGAGAGGAAGGAAGGGCTATGATTGGGGTGTAAATTTAATAAATAAATATATAAAAAATTAAAAACATATATCTGCAATCAATCTCTGGTCCCTGCAGGCACACACATGTTTATATGCACACACACACACACACACACACACACACACACACACACACACACACACATTATAACACATGCACAAAGACTGTCTTGCTCTTATCTATTTTATCGTTAACTTGGTACTTTGTGGGTTAACATGTTACCTGGAAAAGATTCTCCTGTTCTATGGGTTTGATAGTTTCTCTTGTTTTGGATCCAAAATAACTTAGCATTGTGGACCCCTACCAGTAGACTCATAACTAAATATAAAACTTGGCTTATCATTAAAATATTGATGGTTAAACATGCCATTCACAGGCCAGAAACAGAGAGCAGAGAGAGAGAGGTGGGGTGGGTTCGTATATGAAGTTATAACTCAATGAGTAGCTCTGAGAAATTTAAGCAAAAGCCTATTCTTGACATGGCTGTCAAGGTGGGCATTCAGGAAGAAACATCATCTTAAATTGTAGCACGAATAAAAAGTACTGGCTGCCCACTAAACCCACCTCCACTCCAAACCTGAAATCTAAATGTTTTTTTTCTACTATCAGTAGGTTTTTATCTACTCCAAGCTTCTATAAAATTGATAACATTCACTCAACATGTTGCTTTCTCTGAATTTAATATGTAGGCTCTTCTTCCAAACTATACCAAATTACCTCTCTGACTAGGAAGGAAGAATTAGATATTTTAAACCTATCTCCATGTGCAGCAGAATATAAGAAGAGTCTAAACAACCAAGAGAAGTAGTTCACACTTGGCGACTGTGAACTCCAGATGTGCTTAGGGTAGAAATTTCTATTGTACGCATAACTAATGAGAAGACTGTCCAATAATGGACTGAGAAATACAGAGAAAAAGCACTGATTGATCTCACACATGAAAGGGAAATTTTTTAATTAGCATTAAAGCAACCAGAACAGCAGAGCTCTCTAACTCATAAGTGCAGGTCGACAGGTATGCTAGCCCAAGGTCCCAGATGATAAGTCACAAAGAATGCGGAGCTAGGAGACAAAGGCCTATTGAATGTTCCAGGGACCAGCTGGCCATAAAAGATAGGGAGAATACACAAGGACAAATTCCTGAGAGAAACAGGTACCGGACATGGTCGAGTGAGTAATGAGCCAAGACCCCTCATCCAATCTTATGGTGTCTGCTTAATGTCCCCCTGAGGCCCGCACACAATGTTCCAGGTTTGAGTTTAACCAGATGTGTCATTAGCTCAGATAAATATCTACCCTCGGGTTCCAAGAAAAACAGGAACCAAGGACTCTTCCCATGTGATTAAGTCTGAGCTTACCCCAGATCTGCCTATGCAATTTGCTGATGCTCAAATGTTTGAAACAACCAATCGTGTGTGGCCGCGCCAAAACTTCCCACTCCCCACAACCCTAGCCCATATAAACTCCTAACCCCTGGGCTTCTGGGTTGACCCCTGTGTCTCCTGTGTGAGATACGTGTCGACCTGGAGCTCCGCCAATAAACTGCCTCATGTGTTTACAGCAAGACGGTCGTTTGTGTGTCTTTAGGTGCGTGCCATCCCGAGGCTTGAGTGAGGGTCTCCCTTCGGGGGTCTTTCACACACTCTTTGCTTAGCCCTGTATTTAGTTCTGCTAACTCCACAAAGGCAGGTCTGTGTACCTCATTTTCTACATGAGAAAATGGACTCACAGCAGACAAGGCATTTGACTAGGATCACCAGATGGTCAAGGAAGATGTTTATATCTTCCCTACCCCACCTTTGTCTTCAGCTCTATCTTGTTTATACTTTTGAAGTGGTTTTCAGCATTAAGTGCTGAGCCCACAGAAAAGTCCAGAGGCTTAGGGCTTCCCTTACTCACAATGGACAGCAGAAACCCAAAGAAAGAGACTATTAACTACACCCCCACTACCATTCTAATCACAATGCAAGCAACATATCCGTCTGGCACTTCAAATTAAGCAAGGCATGGAGGAGCACTCAAGTACACTAGAGGGCCCTTGTACACATTTCAGTAATTTGGACTGGGATTCTTCTAAGCACTCATTGACCAAGGCAATTCTTGTCACAGAAGCTTCTGCTCATTGGGGTTACCCCCGCCCCCTTCTAAGTCTGTGTGAGAATGATTTTGCAGGATAAGAGTTCCACCTGGAGGCTGAGAGGGGATCTAGCAATTCCTGCACAGAATCATGCAAGAGGCGCCCTACACAAGCGTTTGCAGGACAAAGCCCCAAGAAAACGCATAAGCATGAAGATAGCACAATGGCTCTCCTTTATTCACTGATTGCTGCCTTAGCTCTGGAAACTGAACCGAGCATGCACTTCACAGCATCATCACACTTAATCCTCAGTAAGTTCTTAGAATAATACTTTTATGATTCCCATGCCAGAGATAACTGAGATTTCAAAGCCAATATTTTTTCTTAATTCACTCAGCTATTAAGTATTGAAGAGGGAATTAAAACTCAGGTTTCCATAAACACATTTCAGACTCTTAGTAGTATTGCAGACTGAATCTCTAAACAACGAAAATAGCAAAGGATTGACCAAAAGCCTCAAGAACCAAACTGTTGTTATGCTCTAGTCTAAGTCTCAGGAGGAAAAAACAAAACAACTTGGATGCTCCCTTCACGCCTTGTGCTACCGTGCCCTCCCTAGAAACTATTAAATTTCTGTCACAAGCAATCAGACTTAAGTCTATTCACATTCATGTGTAAATAAAGCATAATCGATAAAGCTTGCAGCTTAATTATTTATTTATCCAAATTGATTACTTAAGCCCAACAAACAAAACTTAAGCAAATTTCATTATTTTTATCATATAATGAATTATTTACTGCTAAATTAGGATAAACATGGTTTAGTTTATCAGCTCTTATTTGGAAACCACAGTCAGGCTTCATCAGCTCCAGATTGTTCTTTCCTTCTCCCAGTCCCTGGCTTCTAAACTCCCTTTCTTCCCAGCTACCACCAGGAAGCCTATCCATCTGAAATCTCTTCTCCCAGGCATAGAATATCAACTCTCCAGGAAGCGCAGTTCTTTGGAATGCTGAAAACAAATTCCAGAATGTTTTGTGTTTTAAGTATTCCCTTTTGTAGTACAATGGCTAAGCATGCAGAAATTACCATGAGCTAAATAGTCATTTGCATTCTCCAAGATGGCCACCGCTCTGGCTCCTACTGATTAAAATGCTGGCACTAATACCCACACCATTTGTATGAAATCTGTCTCTGCTTCTCAAACCTGAGTGGATCTTTGCCAATGCTGACACCATGCAATGGCAGAAGTGTTGCTGTGCACCTTCTAATTTAGGAAAGTGGCATGACCTTTGCCCGTAGTTTCTTAGGGTGTGTGGGATCTGAACCTAGCCTGTATAATATGAACAATCTAAAACTGGCCCAGGGCCTGGAGTTGAAGATGATTCAGATATGTGTTCTGGTCAACAGACTGGCTAGATTTTTTGTGTTTCATCCTCCAAGACACCACAGTATTTTAAGATATTTCTCTAACAGTTAATAAGATATTCTTTCCTCTCTTCTGTGTCCCAATAGAATGGAGCTAATTGAAAATAATCAGTTTTCATCTCCAGCTCAGTTCCTGTTATACAGTAGCAGGTTATGATTCAACCAAAAATGTCTTATTGTCTTAAATGTTTATTTATTCAATAACTAATAAAATATTAATTTTTAGTGTTTGGAATAAGGAAGGCTACCTGTAAAACATACCATTTGAATTAAGTATTGAAAAATAGAGAGCAGACTAGCACATTCTTTAATATTACATTCTGTAGAAGGAATCTCTTATGTATTGTATGGATACACCTGTCAATTAAAAAAAAAAACTATAGTCTATGGCTGACACAGAAAGTAGTTGGGAGATCCAGCAGGCAGAAGGGACTCTGGGATAGAGACAGGTGCTCAAGACATGAGGAGCTCAGGTAACCAGCCTCAGTGCAGAATGTAAATTAGCATAAATGGGTTATTTGAAGTTATGAACTAGCCGGAGAGCCTCATGAGTCATTATTCTGGGGCAGAAAGAAAAGCTCCCTACAACAATATTCTTATTAATTCTTTGAGAAATTTCTATATTCATACAACATACTTTTATATATTTATATTAACACCCTGAGCCTCTCATATCTATCCCCTATTTTTCCATCTTCCATCACTGTCTCCCCCCTTTACAGCCCACTATTCCCAGGTTTTCTGCTCATAGGTTTGGGGTCTTCACTGGATCATAGTCATCCTAGCAGAGATCACACCATTACAGAAAACTGACTCTCCCTCCCTTCGATTCCACCAACTGTCAACAGCTCATCAGTTGGGGAACTCATAGCTGGCCCTTCTCCAGTCCATGCTAGAATGTTTCATGGCTTGATCTTACACGGGTCTCATGAAGGCAACCACACCTGCTAGGAGTTCATGGGTGAAGCTGTTTTGTCATGTCCAGCAGATGCTGTTTCTCTTCATCTGGAACATTCTAAACAGATAATTCTGAATAAAAATTCAGAGACAGCAAAATGATGAGAATTTATGAGGCAGTAAATACATGAAATAGGGACACCAATCTCAAGAGAAATAATGAAGAATTTGTTAAAGCAGTTTATGAATAATCATGTAGTGATTTAAATGAACCATTGGAATTTGACTACATTTGTGTCCCTGGGAATTACTGAAAGACTTTAAGAAAGTAAACATGGATATCACATTTCTTCTGAGGCACACATTAAAAATTTAAATGAAATTTTATAGAATAATTTGTATCTTATTAATAAAATTTTGTAAAACATGTGGATATTCTGCTTCCATACTCATACTTTCCTTTCTTGTTTTTTGCTTTGTGTGTGTGTGTGTGTGAGAGAGAGAGAGAGAGAATGTGAGAGAGAGAATGAGAGAGAGAGAGAGAGAGAGACAGAGACAGAGACAGAGACACAGAGAGACAGAGACACAGAGACACAGAGAGAGAGACAGAGACAGAGAGACAGAGACAGAGAGACAGAGAGACAGAGACAGAGAGACAGAGAGAAACTACTCTGGGCAAAATCAACTTAAAGAAGGATTTATCTGCCTTTTACTCCTTCTCACAGGCCATTAATGAGGTTGGAATTCAAGCAAAAACTTGAACCAGAAACTGAAGAGGAATGTTGTTTTCTGGTTCTCTCCCAGATAGGCTTTTTTATATAACTCAAGACCACCTGCTTGGGGAAAGGTGCTGCCCACAGTGGGCCGCCCCCTACTATACCAACTAATAATCAAAACAACGCCCTATAAACATGTTCATATGTCAAGATGATCTAGACAATCCTTCAATTGAGACTCCCTTCTCAGATGACTCTAGGCTATGTTGACTTGACAGTTAAAGCTATCCGTGACACACACCTAATATCCATATCCTATCTTAGCATCCTTGATGGAAATATGGATCCTGAATGGAGCAGTGCTGTATCCTTGACTTTCTCTGAGAACCAGAGGGGTGCTGTAAGGCATGCGTCATGCTATGCCAAGTTGTCCATGTCACAGTACCATGAAGCTCCAGATGGAATCACCGACTAGACCTCCTGTAGCTCTCTCCTACAAACCTGACATGATGAGAGAATCATTAACCAGAGAGGATTATTAACTTCAAAACCAGCAGGATTATTAACTGCAGCCGCACCTCAGACAGCACTGTGCAGAAAATCCTTGCCAAATAGCATGAAGCTATTTGACACGTTTCTTTGACAAGTGCAGGTATGGACCAGTTTCTTTTACTTGTTTCACTAAATAATAAGTTAGTATAACTTTTAAAATAATGTAACAGAATTTCCATTAAAAACAGACTCTGGTCCTATGTCACTTCATGTAGTTCATTAAACGTAATAAATAAGTAGGAACTAAATGCTTTAAAAATATTGTTTAATTTAATCCTGTCTTCATAATCATGAAAATAAATCCACTATAGTATTTATTTTAGGAATAGTAAACCTTAATTTCAAGAATATTAATTAATTAGGCCACAGTCATATAGTAATGGCTATTTTCAAATGCATTCTGATTTTAGTTGTTTTTCCCCATCAAACAATTCTCCCATATAGGACAGACACTAATATTAGAAGTACAAAAATGAGTAAAGTATCATCTTCATCTTAAAAACCTCAAAAACTACATGGTAATAGTATGTCATCAAAGAACAATGAATTGAGGGTCAAATAGAAAGGATTTTGACTAATGGACAGGAAAACATTACCATCAGAAGAATTCCTAGTAGACAAGTACAAAAAAAAAAGTCTTTGAATCAATTCAAAACTGGAATTAGTAATGCATGGATGAAATATTAAAATAAAACTAAGAAAGAGAAGCATTCATTATCATGGAGCAGACAGTCAAAACTCACACAAAACTAGAAAAGGCATCAAATTAGCCTTAAAAGGCTTAAAGGAAATATAATGACAAGTCTCATTTGTCCTATCAATATAAAATCTCTTAATACTAACCCCAGCACTCAGGAGGCTGAGGCAGATGGATCTTTGTGAGTTCGAGGCCAGCCTGGTCTAAAGAGTGAGTTCCTGGACAGCCAAGAATACACAGAGAAACACTGTCTCAAAAAAACAAAACAAAATAAAAAACAACAAAACTATTGATACAATTGACAAAAAAAAGGATTAAGAAAGAAAAAAAAACAGAGGCTATAAAAAGGTCTAAGCAAAGTCAATGAGACATCATAAATAATCTAAATGTTGCTTAAATTGCTAATATTTGTAGCAATTTAAGTTGCCACAAGTGGTGTCTTATAAATGACTATTAGAACAAACAATACTGAAGATCTTGTAATCAGACACATCCAGGAAAGTTATATTATGGAAGTGGAAACTCTCCCTGGATTAGATGAGATAATGCATCTTTACTTTTCTAATTCTCCTGGATTAGAATCTCTTCCTTATACCTGTGTAGGGAAACTCACAGTCTATATCAGTTCAGAGTTCCCAATTTATGAATGACTATTTGCTGAAGAAAAAAAACCCTTGAAATCTTTCTTATTTTGCCTCTGTTTACTTTTTGATATTATAAGAATGGCTATTATTGCTGCTTCTCTTTTCTATTGCCCTTGAAGTACAATTAAGCATACCAAAACAAGAGCAAATGCATATATGTACATGTGTATGTATATGTGTATGTGTATATGTGAATGATGTATATATCAAATAAATGTGTATATATTATATATAATACACATATATAATATATATTAAGAACTAAAGTGGAAAAGGAGGCTATCATACTTTGTCATGCAAGTGATTATCTACTTAGAGAACACAAAAGAATTTTCTGATAGATTAGGAGAACAACTATTGTCAAAATCTAGGGGAAAAAAAACAACTACATTAAACTCTTTTAATTAAAATAAATGTTGTAAAGTCAATTTTCTCCAAAATTAAAATGTCAAATTTCAATCAGATCTCAATGGCCTGTTCATGTGATTTAACAGTCTAATTCTAAAACAGACTTGGGGAAGGAAAGGCAAGGAATAATCAGTCAAGAATATGATGTAGAAAGATGTACAATAAAGTTGAGATTGCATATCAGTGGGAAGAGCATTAAGAATTCTTTAAAGAAAGGATGAGATATGAATCTTATGGGAAAAGTACCAATTAATTTGATTACATTATAAGTTAAAATTTTGCAACAAAGAAATATGAAACGAATCAAAACATAAGGCATCAACTTAAAAGGGGGCTGTGCTCCTCATCACTGAGAGATGCATGTATGTCACCTTAAGTTCCTGCGGCCCCTCTGAGACATACTGGTGAAGGGATTGTTCATGCTAGTTCCTGGTTACCATGGTCCGGAATAATGAATATTCTTGCTATCAATGACCCTTTCATTGGCCTCACATTGATTATCTACATGTTCTTATATGAAATGGAACCCTTAGAAATGGTTAGTTTAATGCACACTAAGAACAGGAGATTTGTCATCAATGGGAGTCTACCTCCATTTTCCAAGAGCAGGAGCCCATCAAGTTCAAGTAGGCTGATGGTGATGTCTAATGTGTCATGGTATATACTAATGATTTTCACCATGGAGAATGTTTATGCCTACTTGAATGGTTTAAAGTTAAAGGAGTATCATCTCTGCCCCTTCTATCAAGGTGCTCCTGTTTTGATGGGCACAGACCATGAGAAGAACTTCAATCCACTCCTCATCATCAGTGATGCCTCCTGCACCACTAACTTCTTTGCCTTCTTCATAAAGGTCATCCATGATAATTTCAGAATTGTAGAGGGAATCATGATCACAGCCAATAATACAGTTTCCACCATCTAGGAAACTGGGACACTGTAGCCACATGGACATAACTAATACTATCTCTGCATTCATTCTCATTGCCAAGATTGTAATAAAAATAACCCCATAGCTGAATAAGAAGGTCACTGTTACATCCTTCTGTGTACCTAACCTTAATGTGTCCATGTGTACCTGACCCACTGCCAGGAGAAAGCTTCCAAATATGATGACATCACAAAGGTAAAAAAACCTTGGTCCAGGTCACCTCTTGTATCTTAATAACACTCAAATTTCAGCTTTGATTCAGGAGTTGCTATTGCCCTTAACAAGCACTTTGTCAACCTCGTTTTCCACTATGACAGAAATTTGCCTACAACAACAGGGCATGGTTTATGTACTGTTCAAGAAGTAAGAAGCCTTGGCCCACCTACTCCAGCAAGAACATGAAAAGAAGAGAGAGACCCTCACTGACTGGGAAGTCCCTGTCCCAACTCATCTCCCAACAAACATCATCTTTCTCCATTTTAAAATCCAGACCCACAGAAGAATGAGGGTCTTAAAGAATATTAATCTCTCATTTACTATCAACAAAGTTCACTGAACCCAGCCTCTCCCCAAAATCTAGACTGAAATAATTCATTTTTTTAATTTGTCCAAAATTTATTTTGAACCATATAAAACTGGAATTCTTACAGGTCAACGAATATAAAACTATTGACAGTTACTTTGTTAACCTGATATAAATAATTCTTATGAGTCATTAAGAGAAAGCTAAGCAGAACCATAAAAATTTGAGCAACTTACATAAGCAACCATTTCATAGATGTGGAAGCAGCTGTCCAACAACTCAATAAACATTAAGAATAATGAAAATGGCAGGCAGTCCTGCAGATTCAAAGCTGCAGGATCTCCATGACACAGGGCAACAACCGCATATGAGAGGAGTCCCCATGAGCATACAGTGTTGACAGCGTAGCAGAAGCCAGAGGCCTCGAACCAGACTGCATTGCAAAAAACATTTGCAAGTAAAGATGTACGGACAAAAGGGTATGCTTCGTGATGTACTACAGCTCCTGTGCCAAGATTGTTTTTTACTTCAATCTTATTTTATTTTATTTTGTGGGGAGGTTGCAAGGGCAGAGGGCAGAGATGAGGGAGAGGGAGGATGAGAGGGACGGGAGTGCATGATGTCAAATTCACAAAAAAAAAAAGAACAAAAAGTTTTTATATTAAAAGTGAATAAGGAAAATGAAAATTAAACTCAAGATGATATGCAATTTCACATCTATTAATTTGGCAGAAATTATGAATTCTGACTACCAAGAAAGCAAAAGTGGTCCATGTACTGCTGAAAATACAGATCAAGGAGACATCTCATTCAGTGTTCCTGCTCTATCTTGGGGTTTACCACACTCAGTTTTTCCTGACCTCTTCTGAATGCCATCCGTGCCTAGGATAATGATACCTGAAGACAGTCCCAGGTGCTCGCTCAGAAGCTAGGGTCCTGCAGTCTCTGTGATGATTGGATTTGTTCAGAAATAATATGGATAGAAATAAGATTGTTGAACTCTGATTTAAATTGAATCTTACGCCTTAAGAAAGCAATTTTAAGCTTGAGAATGCACCAAATTTGACGGCAGAGGATGATACATATTTCATAATCCCACCATTAGAATTTTTGACACAGGAGGTGTGTGGTGGGACACAAAAAATTTACATTTATGACAAGCCCTTAGGAGATTCTTGGTAGATCACAGCCACTGTAACCATCTCTGCCTCATTCCCAGAAACCAGGCCACAACCCTACAGTCTCTGTCTCTGGACAGGGTTGGTTATAAAGCTTAGTCTACTGTGCCTTTGAAGTCTCCCTATTTCTTCCAGCTATAAATGAGTACAAGATAGCCTTGAATTAAAATTTTACTTTTATCTAGTGCCTTCTAGCCTCGTGACTTCTAACACACAGACTAAGCTAAGCTGCCCGGTGTGCTCAGGGCCTTGTTCCCTCTTCCTGGCATATAAGAATCAGAAACTACCTTTATCATATGGGATCAAAGTCTTCCTTACTCTCCCTCTGGTATGATACTCATAACTCTCACAATATTTTTTGGAACTGAGTGGCTTATGTCTTTAGGGCTCCTCATGAATGTCTATAGACATGGTGCTTTAATCTCTCCACCTTAAAGGATATTTCTCTTCAAGATCTCCATCACATTTTCCAGGATTGCTTTCTATCCCAATGTTCTCCTATTTCAATATCCAATCATGGCTTCTTGCGGTTGTCATGTTATCCCTGCTAATACAGTGTATCCAAAAGGTCATCATCTCAGCCTCCTTTTCTGTCTCTCCTTCCCCCTTTCTAATAATTCGTATGTGGCTGGTCTCAAGATCACATTTTAAAAGGTTTTGCTCCAAACAGAGATTATTATCTATTGTAGGCTAAGAAGGAAGGAGTGATACAGTGGAAGGGAACTGGACATATAGTTACTGCCCACTGTATGCAGTTAGTGTACTCTTAAATAGATTACATCTGTTAATACATCTTGATATCTAAAATATAGAATCTGTCTGTCAAAATAATATCGGTCAAAATTCACCCAGATGTTGCTTATACATGCATATACACACATCCCAAAAAAAGACACAAAGGAATGCTGGGATACAATTCAGCAATTTAAAAAAAAGAAATACTATCAATTTTAGCATGAGTGAACCTGGAGGACAATGTGGTGAGTAAAATAAAACAGGAATAGAATGGAAAAGAAAATTACAATCTCGCCCACTTATATGTGGAATGCAAAATAATAGTTGAAGTCATAGAAATATATGTAATAGACTGGCAATGGCTTATGAGTAGGAACAAATATCAAGTTAGGCAAGATGATAGAAAGAATACAAAGTTTCACAAAGAAGGAGGCGTTTCCAGAAATCCATTGTACAGAAGTTTAAAGCACTGAAGAAAGACATAGAAGAACTATAAGGTAGAGATCCTCCTCATGTCTGTGGGAAGTCTATAGAATTAATACGACAACCCCTGTGAAAATCCTAATGGCCTTCTTCAGAGAGCTATAAAAAAAAAGTTTATATGGAAGCAGTAAAGACCCCAAGCAGCCAAAGCAATTCTAAGCAGGAAAATCAATACTAAGGGTGTCAAATACCCATCTTCAAGCTATACAGGATAAAGGCAACATTATGCTAGCACACGGCAGGCACACAGGCTACAGGAATACAATAGAGGGCCCAGAAGGAAATCCACGTAAAGGAAGGCATCTGATTTTCAACAAAAATGAGGAAAAGGTGTTAGAAAAGATAGCCTTCCCAGGAAAAGGTACTGGAAAACTAGAATGAAACTTGTGTTGGTTTGAGTAAGAATGGACCCATACAGAGGCTATAAATTTGAATGTTTAGTCACCAGGGAGTGGAACTCTTTGTAAGGATTAGAAAGATTAGGAGGTTTGGCCTTGTTGGAGGAAGTCTGTTTCTAGGGGTTGGGCTCTGAAGTCTCAAAAAGCCTACGCAGTGCTGTTTCTCTCCGGGTTGCAGATAAGAATATAGCTCTTAACTACTTCTCCAGCGCCACACCTACCTGCCACCGTGCTCCCTCCCTGCCTTGATGATAATGGTAATAATAAAAGATTAGGCCCCTGAATCTGAGACCAATCCTTCAATTAAATGCTTTCCTTTGTAAGAACTGCTTTGGTCATATTGTCTCTTTACAGCAACAGAACAGTGACTAAGATAGAACCAGATCCACATTTATCACCTTCTTAAAAATTAATTCAGAATAAATTATATATCTGAAAATTAGACTTGAAACTGAAATTTCAAGGGGGAAAAAACTCCAGTCTATAGGCATAGGTAAAGACTTTCTGAACAGGACTCCAGTGCCTCAGAAACTGACAAACATTACATAAAATTAAATAACTTGTCTAGCAGTAAATAGATAGAAAGAAAGATAGATAGAAAATAGATAATAGATAGATGGATAGATAGATAAATAGATAGATAGATAGATAGATAGATAGATAGATAGATAGATAGAAGATAGGAACATATATAAAATTTTTAAAAATCAACCAACAGAGTGAGGCAGCCTGCATATTTAGCCATGCAAGAAGAGATTAGTATTTAAAATATACAAAGAACTAGAGAAATTAAAACCCTAGAATTTGGCAGATTTCACAAGTTTGAGGCCTGCCTCAGCTACATAGTAAGTTCCAGGCCAGCTTAAGATGCACAGCAAAACAGGTTTAAAATGAAATCCTAATAATAATATTACAATCAATAAGTGCAAAAATAAATTGAACAGACTTCTTGAGGGAATTATAAATCACAAGTGATTAAATTAAAACTGATAAACACGTATCAGAGAAATGACTATCAAAACTATATTAACAACAAACCATTTTACTCCAGTTGCAAAGGCCACTATGGGGAAAATAGCAAATGCTAGGAAAGATATACAAGGAAAGGACCCTTAAACACTTCTGATGAAATGAAAATTCAGGAAGCCACAATACATATTGGAACCAGTACAGAAGTTCCTTATAGACCTAAGAATGAAATTACTAAGCAATCCTGTGCTCCACTGCTTCTGGATACATAGCCAAAAGGACCAGTCAGCATCACAATACCAGCAGCCTAGAAAAGTTAAGAGCATTTATTATATATTGCTGGGCAAGGAGGAAACAAGTTAACTCATCTCTATAAAGTCTCTGCAGCAGAGCAGTTGACAGCTGCAGTTATGCAGGGGGAGGAAGCTGAGATTAAGACTTTCTGAGTACGCAGGTTTTAACTAAAGGTGAATCACTTGTGACACGATACTTTGACCAAAGGAAGTCTTTGCCACATCCCTGAGCCTCACTTAGAAAATGCCCTGCTATCCCCGTGAAAGGGAAATTTTTTAATTAGCATTAAAGCAACCAGAACAGCAGAGCTCTCTAACTCATAAGTGCAGGTCGACAGGTATGCTAGCCCAAGGTCCCAGATGATAAGTCACAAAGAATGCGGAGCTAGGAGACAAAGGCCTATTGAGTGTTCCAGGGACTGGCTGGCCATAAAAGATAGGGAGGATACACAAGGACAAATTCCTGAGAGAAACAGGTACCGGACATGGTCGAGTGAGTAATGATCCAAGACCCCTCATCCAATCTTATGGTGTCTGCTTAATCCCCCCCTTGAGGCCCACACACAATGTTCCAGGTTTGAGTTTAACCAGATGTGTCGTTAGCTCAGATAAACATCTACCCTCGGGTTCCAAGAAAGACAGGAACCAAGGACTGTACCCATGTGATTAAGTCTGAGCTTACCCCAATCTGCCTATGCAATTTGCTGATGTTC
The DNA here is from genome assembly GCF_964271855.1 of Acomys minous. Lineage (NCBI taxonomy): Eukaryota > Metazoa > Chordata > Mammalia > Rodentia > Muridae > Acomys > Acomys minous. The sequence goes on along the minus strand of NC_140484.1, from coordinate 126,024,820 downwards.
TAATGTTTGAAACAACCAATCGTGTGTGGCCGCGCCAAAACTTCCCACTCCCCACGACCCTTGCCCATATAAACCCCTGACCCTTGGGCTTCTGGGTTGACCCCTCTGTCTCCTGTGTGAGATACGTGTCGACCCGGAGCTCCGCCAATAAACTGCCTCATGTGTTTACAGCAAGACGGTCGTTTGTGTGTCTTTGGGTGCGCGCCATCCCGAGGCTTGAGTGAGGGTCTCCCTTCAGGGGTCTTTCACCCACAGGTCTGAGGAATTGGGGTCCTTGACATAGCAGGCTTTTGAGCTCATACACAGCTGCACAGGGCTCCATCCCCTACCCACATGAACAGAAAAAGAAAATGTGGTATCTGCATACAACCCAGTATTCTTCATACACAAAGAAGAAATTCACACACAAAGAGGTAAGCACCAAAGCCCTTTAAGGTGTCTTGCGTTTCTATTATAAATATGAAATAAGTGAAGGAAAATGACTGGCCGTCGTACTTCCTGGAATAAGCCAGACTCTGACAAATATCATCTATTTTCACTCAGATCTAGACAGGAAGGTAGAAGGGAGACTATTTGGAGGGAAGAGTAATTGGAAGTGAGAGGTGCTACGAGGGTGAACATGATAGAAATGCATCAGACGTATGTGTAAGAATGCCATAATGCTGTGTATCATTTTGTACAAATAACATTCACTTATAATAGTTTCTAAAATGACAGACAAGCTACATATTGGATATTAAGGTCCAGATCTCACAAAGAAATCTAAGGCTTTCAAAAGGTTTGCTTTCTACCATGCAGATAACCCTGGAAAGAGGACAGAAAACACGGCTCTGTCTTATTATAACCCTAATGCGCTGTGCTGCATACTCTGTGCCTGTCAGTGAAACTTATCAGCCCTGCAGTTGGTATCAATGATACGCAATACCTGTTACCTGCTATAAGGAAATTCACGGTCACTTTCTATTATCCTAGTGAAAACTGAGGAATACTGTGCATTCAAATGTTTCTACTTAAAAAAAAAAACATAAATATATACAATTATGCCTTATCAAGCTATATACCTACTAAGTACAATTCATTTGTATATGTTAACTTCTTAGCAAATATTTATGCTACCTTGTAAAATTTCAGACAAAAGTTTTCAACACTGTGAAAACAATAATCTATACAGTAGACCTAATATCTATACACAGTGCCTCTCTGGACTCTGATCTAATCAGAAAACTAAAACAAACAAGGAAGCAAAACTATATATAGCTGAAGGAGAAAAAGAAACTGTCCACAATACAAGCACATGAAAGGAATTTATGTGTACCAATCCATCCATATGGAGAATACCTGAAGCAGTATTTCAGACTGAAGACAACAATAAGCATAGCCTAAATGCTTATTTAAGAGACTCTAAAAGAAAACCAATGAAATTATAGTTACTGAAAAATGAAATATGACTAAGAACACAAACCACAAATAAGCAACAAAATGGCTGTAATCAACACATATTTTTCAATAATACCTCAAAATATCAGTGGCCTCAACTCTCCTATTAAAAGACACAAATTTATTGAATAAATAAAGGGGAAAACCTTCTGTTGTCTAAAAGAAATTCAGCTTTAAAGATAGATACCATCTTAAAGTAAGTGGGTAGAAAAATATTTCAAGCAAATGGGACAAAGAAGAAAGCAAGCATTGCTATTCTAATAACTGACAAAATAGACTTCAGGTGAAAACTAATCAGAAGAAATAAACAAAAACACTTCATTCTAAGCAATGGAACAGTTAGCCAAGAACACAGTACAACCTTACACATATATGCACTAAACTCTAGTGCACCCAATTTCATAAAAAGACATACTACTAAAGTCAAAGACAAAGACCAACAGCAACTCAATAATAGTAGGAGTTCCTAATACCCCACTTTCTCCAATAAACAGGTAATCCAGACATAAAAATGAACATTAAAAAATCAGAATTAAATGGCATCATGCCTCAAATAGACTTAGGAGAACTCTACAGAATATTCCACTGAAACACCAAGGAATATACATTGTTTTCTTCAGTCCATAGAAATTTCTCTACAATAGGCTGTATCCTGGTTAACAAAACAATACCAACTCTTGCTCTTAATTTCTAATGGTACTGTGACAAGGGACACAAAAGTATAACAATAAATGACTTTACCCCATTTCCTAAGATTCTTCATTAAATTTAGTAATACTTGGGATATTTGAAGTTGGAGCTAAGCACCAAAGCTCTTTAAGGTGTCTTGTATTTTTATAATAAATAAAATTATCACTGCAGTGTTTTGAAATCATCATTTCTCTACAGGCATGGAAGTAAACAACACATCTATTGATTTTTAAGCTTTAGGTTAACATTGCCTCTCTGTGACTCAATGAAACTAGAAAACTCAAAAGCTTGCATGAGTTTACAGGGCTTACCAGCATAAAGAACTCTACTCCTATGTACTCTTCAGATGAGGGAAAATGTGTCTGCAAGATAGACCAGGTGGTTAAAGAAGGAAAGAAAGAAAGAAAGAAAGAAAGAAAGAAAGAAAGAAAGAAAGAAAGAAAGAGAAAAGAAAAAGAAAACCTGACAACCATAGTCTGATCTCCAGGATTGACAATGAGAGGAGGAGAATAAGACAAGTTGTCCTCCGACCTCCCACTTGTATAACATGGAACCTGTACACATGAAAGTGGGGATACACACACACACACAAACACACACACACACACACACACACCAATACACAAGAACAACAGCAATAAAAAGTTTCAAAATAAAACAATATTATCTTACCCACCTGGAGAAACTACAGATTTACAATACATTACAGGCATCACAGTGCAAGTGCAGAGGTAATTACCCAACACTGTGGCTGCACTACAATTTCTAAGTTCTAACCCACTGCTCAATGTGAGCCTCACGTTGTTGCTACAATTTTGGGATAAATGGGTAAAATTAAAACATAAATATTCATCTTCTTAGAATTAACCACAATCTATTAATTTATTCCCATGTCTTTTTTCAGTGGTCAAATTTGGAGACTGAGCTTTGGATTTTGGATAAGCTATGCTCAGAATGCCTGTGATATCTTTTGGAGTAATGGTATTTGTAGGCATGCAGATTAATGTCAGTGTGTCATCTGCAGAGGCTGTACCGTGTGTGTGTGTGTGTGTGTGTGTGTGTGTGTGTGTGTGTGTGTGTGTAAGTTTGAAAGGTAAGCTTAATTCCAGCTTTGATATGAGGGAAATGCAGTCTACTGAAGCAAGAAGAGCAATGCAGTGGTGACATGAGTGACTGGTCACATTGGGTCCACACTCAGAAAGCAGAGAGAGCAAATGTTTCCTCTTTTCATAGCTGCACGGAGTATCCTGAAAGTTCACCAACTTCCTTTGAAAGTCAGACAGAAGCTTTTGAGAAAGAGCTATTTGGACCCAAAAGGAAAATCTTCCAAACAAATGAATGGGTCACCCCACATTTCACTTCAAGTGTTTTTAAACCTATCCTGAGAAATCTAACAGCTTCCATTTCTTTTCATGGTATTGCCTAACATGATCCGCCTGTTCTCCTGCAAATGGGATTTTTCAATACTATATCCGAAGACGGATCTTGGCAGCACTAAAACCAACAGAGTTCTAAACATGGGCTAAAATTCAAAGCTTTTTCCCGAGTAATGACACTGGTACAAATAAATTCAACTGAGTTAATAAAGATGTGATGGAATAATTTTCAAGTATGGACACATTCATACATCTTCCAGCAATATAACAATCTAGTCTAGACTTTTTGTTTTGGCAACTGACACAATGTTTTATCTTTATTTTGAGAAGCATCTCAAACACAGATGGAGGAGCATCTCCGTGTCAGCGCAGCACCATAGGATAACGGCTGCCATTTATTGATCACTTACTACATGAGAGACAATTTATAACCCCATAATAGATATATATTGAACTTTTATCATGGGTGATAAAGGTGGAATCCAGAAAGCTTTGAGAATTTTCCTGATATCAACAAATAAACAACATAACTTGAAATTAAAATTCTATGATTCTCTTACCACTACCTTTCTTTCCCTAATCTAGGCCTGCACATGAGAATTTCCTAGAATTTTGGGTTCTGGCCGTGTGGGCAGGGCTGGTGTTAGTTTCTATTCTTCAGAAAGCAGTCATCAGCTCAGGGATTAGGACCCACTGGATGGATAACATCATACAGCAATGATTTGCCTAGATGTTCACATATACAAGCCAGGAGTAGGTCACTCCTAACAATAATGAAGGAATTCACTATTTTTAAAAGGTGTTAGGGAAGAAAAATGTTACCACAGTCTTAAGTTCACATGTGTCTATACAAATTTACAATAACTTTTGCCCAGGCAATAAGTCATTCAAATTACCTTTCCAAATGTAAAGATATATGGAGATTCACTCTCAGAGTTCAGTATTTAATCACACACCCGCATTATCTCGATTGAAGGAGGAAGCAGAAATTCCAATATCAAGCCCATCGGCAGAGGTGACAGGAGCATTCCTGAGAGCAGGCCAGTGCTGCGCCTAAGTCAACTGTATTTATGAATACAAACACAAAATTCCAAAGAAAGTGATGGCAAATAGAGTTCAGCACACATCACAAGCAGAGGGTGCATGAGGAATGAAATGATGGTTTAAATTCAGAAAATTCATATACTCTTGATGATATTACCTGATTTCTTTTTTTTTCATTTTTTTTCTCCTTTATTAATTTATTCTTGTTACATCTCAATGGTTATCCCATCCCTTGTATCCTCCCATTCTTCCCTCCCTCCCATTTTCCCCTTATTCCCCTCCCCTATGACTGTTCCTGAGGGGGATTACCTCCCCCTGTACTGATTTCTAAAAATACAACTTGGTTGCCCAGTACCTGATGAACAGTCTTGAAAATATGCATACAAGTAACATTCTACGAACTGAGCAGGTTTTACTTAGGAAAAAAAAAATATATATATGCACATAAAAACAATTAATGAAAAAAGAGGCCAGGAATTTGTAGGAGAGCAGGAAGGGGTATGTTGGAGGATTTTAAGGGGGAAAAGGGGAGGAAGGGAAGGGTACGGAGAGACGTTAAAATTATATTTTAATCTCAACAATAAAAGAAATTTAAGATCAAGAAAAGATGCATCAAGAAATATCAAATATATGATTAAAACTTAATACTATTCACAGCCACAATCTAAATGTTCAGTGACACAGAAAGAATTATAAATTACTACATTTCCTCTCAGAAACTACAAGGTCTCATTAGAAATCACTTTTATGGAAAGCATGTAATAACCTAGGAAATGCTTATGCTCTTATTGTCATTAGAAAAATCATGCTCTGAAATTGTACATACAACTGCCATTATAGAAAAAGAACACACACAGAAGCAACAGGAAAACACACTTCAAAAGGCATATGATGATAATCCACCAGCATTATTATAGTTCTTTTCAAGTTTGTTATTCAAATATCTTAAGTTAATACTATAATTTAATAGTGACACGGGGCTTTTCATCATAACATAAAAAGCACATTGAAGCCTCTTTCATCTTTCTTCTGACTACTTGTGTTCATTTTCTTCTTCATCCTTAGGGCAATTTGGTTTATCTAGAATCCTTGTTTCCCAATTTCTTCACATCTCATATTTCATACTTCAAAAGTTACTGCTTAATGCTCAGGCAATGTTTATATTTTCTCACCTGTTATCAGTGGTCTTATAGAGACAACATTGGACATTCTGTCATGTTGAATCCACTCAGGAAAGAAAATTATGCTAATGCAACATTTGTCAGTTTCCCTGTGGCTGGGAGTAAAAGTCTTTTGGTCACAAAAGATTAAATTGAATTCCCTTTTCTCTTTCCACAGCTCAAACTTACCTTGCCCTCACAGTCTGTAAGAACCCAAGCCAATTAGATGTTCACACATGAGTCACTTGGCCTGTCCTTTCTTCTGGAGACATCGGAGAAAAATAATTCATCTTTTATTATTGAATTTTAAAAATCTACTTTAAACTGGAATTAAATAATGTTGTTTGTGATCATACATTGGATTATTGTCTTAAAGAATTCCACTGGGGCAGAGGGAGGCTGAAGAAATGACTGTGTGGTTGAAAGTGTGTCCTGCTAACCTAAGTTTGGTTCCCAGCATGAATGCTGGGTGGCTCACAATTGCCTCTAACTCTAGGTCCAGGTATATAAACCAATTTTCTAGTTTGCAGGCACCTATGCACACATGGCATACATTCATACAGATATTTACACATAAAAATAAGAAAATATGGACAGGAAAGTGGGGACTGACTCTGAAACAAACTCTGATGCCCCATATTTGACCACCTCTCCTTGGTGGGGAGGCCTGGAGGCACCCAAAGGAAGGATAAGCAGGCTACCAAGAAGAGACTTGATAGCCTATGACCATGTAGTGGGGGAGGAGGTCCCTCTCAGTCACACACGTAGGGGAGGGGAATAGGGTGAAAGTGGGAGGGAGGGAGGAACGCGAATATATAAGGGATGGGATAACAATTGAGATGTAATCTGAATAAATTAATTAAATTTAAAAATAATAAATAGAGCATATAAAGGGGGAGGAAGTCTTTTTTCTGTGTGATCCTTCCTTCCCCTGAGGGCTGTTGGCCACCATCCCACGAGAACAAAGGGAGCAGACACAATGAATAGGGTTCTGACATCCATGAGTATGACAGACAGGACTTTCTGGAGTCAGCTTCAGAGAGGCAGCTCAATTTATTATTTTAGGAGTAAGCAATATAAAGGTTCTTAGGATTTCAGGCGGGAAGAACTGATTGGTCATAACACAGTACCTAACTGTCATATGGTCAGGGAGGGTTGATTGGTCATAGCACACAGGCAGGGAGAAAGAGAGAGACTCATGTGCTAAGTCATATGCCACTTACAGGAGACTCTGTGCAGGGTCATTCTTTAAGCAAATTCAGGAATCTGTGCCTAGAGATGCTCACCAAATAAGATCAGACTAAGAAAAAGAAGCTCTGCTGAGAAAGAGAATCCTCCATTTTGCACCAAGCTCAGAGAACTATCAGGACATGGTGGCTTGTGGCCTTAATGGCAGGATCCTCCAACAATGCTAAGAATTTTTTTTTACCACAATCTCATTGTTCCTACCAGTGACTGAGGAAGAGGAAAGACAGTCAAGCATTACTTTTGCTATTTGACATAAAAAAAAAATGATGTGCATATTAAATAACCAATTCAAAGTCAGGCAACCAGTATGTCATCCAACACACACACACATACACACACACACACACACACACACACACACACACACACACACACACACACCAATTCCTTCTCTTTCATCATACACTGTGGTTTTCTGAAGTACATCTGAAAATTGACTTATTAATGTCGCTTGAGAGTATCCTTACTTCCAAATAGCCCTCCCCAGGTTGTTTATGCATTCACAATTAGAAGTGCGTCCTTCTAGATCAAGTACTATATCTCCATGTAGCCTGTGTTGGAATACCACCAGATAACACACGCCAGGCTGGGTGTAAATGGACAGAAATATGTCTAGGGGAATTCACAGACCCTAGAGAGGATCACACACATTATGGATATATGGCTGCAGCCATCATCAAAGCACATAGGAGGCACTTCAGTCCTCAAAGAAGCCATATGCAGTAGATCATCAAGAAGTATCATCCTCACCTTGCAACTGAGAAAACTGGGTCTGGCAAAAGTTAGACAATGAAGGGGTGAGCTAACTCAAGAAGTCTTCTACAATCCTACCCACCTTGAGAGCTGCCCAGAGTAGGAAATTAAAGAGAACTGTAATGCCCTTAGGATTTTCCCAGTAAGTATTCTTTATTAATGTCTCCACAACAGCACCTAATTTCTCTTTGGTGAACACTTTCTTACAACATATAGCTTGAGAGAGGGGTGATTAATGGAGGATATATTTCCACCACCAAAGCATGGGCTCCTGAACTAAGCTGCTAGATCAGAGTATACTGTTCAACTACATTTGTTCACAAAATAGCATGCAACCAAGCAGAACAGATTAATGTTTTGGAGAAAATGAATATGGGTGCTCAGAGGGCTATTGCTGAGACTGTAAATACCAAGACCTATGTAAATTTTGAGCTTCCAAACACCTTCTAATCTCAGGAAGAAACTTTTCTCAAAGAAAATGAAGCCAAGACCAAGAAAACATCTTATAAAGGGAATAAGGAATGGAAAGATGGAGGAATAAAAGAAAGCAATTGAGAGGCACAGGGAGAGGGGGAAGAGACATAAGGAAAATGGCAAAAGAAAGAAGATTATCCAGACCTCTAATCTAGCCCACACTGAAGGAAACACAAAGCACCTTGACCTGTAAAGGTCAGATATTCTCATCAGAAAACAAAACAAACTTAAATTTTGTTGCTGTTAATAACAACCAAAATAACTTTCTACTGACTGTTCTGTATAACTTTTGGATATACGTATATCCAAATGCATGTGCTTATGGCTATTTCATCAATGTAGATTCTAATAAATGTAAAATGATCATTTTCAAAAAGAATCATTTCTTTGAGCTATATTGAAAAACATAGTCTGAGAAACTACTGACCCAGTGAAATGGTAAAATGTGTGAGACATGGCTATAGAGAGATGATTCCATTTTGTGGTACAAAAAGAGAAAATTTAGTGCAAGACCTTGTGCAAGCACAGTTTAGCCCTGCCACACTAGAAATTCTTTCTAAGGGTTAAATTTATTTTCAGATTAAGGTAACCTGTTTATTCCTCTCAGACACTATTTTTAAGAATTATTAGGAGAAAATATAAAGTTTCTACCTGAGCTTAAAATGCTATGTAGGTGTGACATATTCATTATAGAATCACAGACCCTTTATTGAGGTGTGTGTTCTTGCATGAGTACATAAATGTGTGTTGTGCTCTGTAACTACAGAATAAATAGCATTTCCACAGCTGCACACACAGTCTCTCTCTCTTTCACTCTCATTGATCTTTCACTTTGATAGAGAAAGTACTTTAAGGTGTTTGCAGATTGGCAATGTGCTTCACACTTGATTTTCCCCATCAATCGTCATAGCAGGAAGATAATAACGGACTTGGACAGACACTGAGTCAAAGCTGTCTGGACTGCTCAATACAGAACTCAGCTCTGTCTGTTCTTTTTCATCACCAAATGCAAATGCTCCTGACAGCATGTCCTATTGGCTCTTAAATGTTCTGCAAAATGCATGGGCTCTGCCTCTTTGGAAATCTAAGGTACTGGAATCAGTGGTCAGAGAGTCATCTTCTCTTCTTAAAGCCTGTATCCCATCATCCATCAGCCATACCATTCCCACCCAATCCCTCCTGCCCCCGCAGTACTGACACTTCCTGAACTTATGTCTTTATCACCGCACAGTCCCAACACCAGAGAGACCCAACCCAAAAACAAGTATCTGATCACATACATTCACATAAAAACTTTTCGACAGCTCGCTATAACTTGCAAAGCTAAATATTAATCTTGTAGTGCTTAGGCAGAAATCTGCACCCTCCTTTATGTCTTTAATCTTTTCATGCTTCTCCCCAGTGTGTATGTTATAATCCAGATGCACCAAAATATTGCTTCAGCTTCTTTGCAAGTCTGTCTAAGTCCATTATTACCTTCCTGCCATGATGGTTGATGGGTAAAATCTCTTAGGAAGCACATGCAAATCAGCACACACCTTCAAGTACTTTTTCCATCAAAGTAAAAGATCAATGAGAAAGAGTGTGTGTGTGCAGCTGTGAAAATGCTATTTATTCTGTGGGTACAGCCACAGGACACACATGTATGCCACATGCAGGCACACACGCTTCAACAAAGGCTTAACTGGTCATTGGGGTCTGTGAGTCAATAATGAATCTGTCACGCCTACACAACACTTTTAAGTTCAGGTAGCAACTTTACATTCTTTTCTTCCTCAGACACTTTCTTCACTCTAGTCCTGTGATGTTGAGCGCTCTACAATGTAATTTATAGCTATGATGCTGCAGGATTTGCACAAACTACTCTCATTTAATATTTAACCTGATCACCAATGCAGTGAAGCATGTATATTTTTTATTTCCACTTCATAGATGGAGAAAATAGAAATTAAGGATATTGTCTACCAAAATCACAGAGGTAATTAATGGTCAAACTAGGATTGAAACCTAAGACGTTATACTGAAGAACTCATGAGCATTATCCCCAATATTAAACTACTGGCATATTTCTGTTGTTGCATTCATCAAACTGTATTTTAATTGGTGGTGTGGCTATTTCCACTTGAAAGAGACTTGAGCTGGTTATGAATGAGGAAAATATGTCTTAATTTCTTTAATCACTAAGTTGGTGAGCGGAAAGTCTGAAAATGACAAGGCACAAAGTAATAAGGATAACATAATAAGGGAGGTAAAGGATGGGATACTATGAGGTCACACACACACACACACACACACACACACACACACACACACACACACACACAACTTTAACCAAGAATCTAAGAAGGGAAGACAGGCAACCAAAGAGGGGTAGGAAACATGAACATGCAGTCTGAGACACAGTAGGAAAATCAAAAGTCCTTTTGTGAATCTACCCTGCGTCTAACAGAAATGGGGGTTACAACTCTGGTAGAAGAAGGCTCCATGAATGCACAGGCACAAAAGACATTCTGTTCAGGAACATTGCCCAGAGCAGATTATGCCTACCCATGTGTCTCTACTGGCTACATAGTTGTACGCCTGTCAACTAACTTTTAATGTATGACTTGCATTTGGAAGCCAGTATTTAAAATATAATTTAGGAAAAAGACAAATCCTGGTACCAAAGAGGTACCTGATAGTACTGTGTTAGTTAGAGGTTTACCTGTGTATCTATTAATTGATTTGTTCTCTCTCTCAAAATATTCAATGAGTATTTTTCAATTTCCAGCAGCTGTGCTAGGTTCCAGAGATAAATCAGAGGCAGGTGCTGTTGTATCTCAAAATATAGTGAGAAGACATTTACAAAAACGACAGAGTGTTATGACTGCAGGTACACTGGAGTCAGAAAACAGACCCGACCTGCTTCCAGGAGTTAAAATCTCCCGAACTAAACCTTGGAAGCGATAGATAAGCTGAGACTAGAATGAAGGACAGAATCAGGAAAATGAGCAGGAAATACAGGCATTTTCCAGATAGAGAATGTTTAAAATCAAGTCTAGAAAAAAAAACTCAGGATTCTCAAGAAAGAAGCAGTCTCACATAGCTGATGTATAAGCTATGAAGAGAGTTGCACCGGTGAGGAAGCCATCAGGGATGATGACAGGGACCAGATGTGGAAGACGGAGGATCCAAGTTGAAGTATTTGGGTCTTAATACATGGTTAATAAGGAATCATTAAAGAAGCCAATTAAGGAAGACACGTGATCCATTTGTCACTACTGTAAATACACTGTAAATAAAATAAAATCTTACATTTAAAAAATATTTTTATTTTATTGACCACATGCATATACCACATGCATGACAGGTATCTACAGCAGGCAAAAGACAGCTCACATCCTGTCTCCTTTTACTTATCAATGGTGCATCTTATTGCTCTCACAGATACTCTTTCTTCTTCAATACCCTAACCCATCTGAGACCAGGGGAAATATTTAAACAGTATTTTAATAACAATATATGATAATAGCAAATAAAAATGTACTGGATAGCATAGAACAGAGCCATCTTTCTCAGGGGCCCATCCTCTGTTGTAGAAAATTCTAGGCTTCTGACATGACTTTCCTTTTCTTGATCTCTGCTCATACTTTTGCAAACCGAATGACACCGGTTTACTTCATGCAAGTGACTCTAAATCCATATTTCTCTCTCCAGTTTTTCCCTAGAGTTCCAGACTCGTGCATTCACCCATCCACCCGGAACCATCAGTAAGGTATTTGATAGTCAGCCCAAACTTAGTTTGGCTACTAAGTGAGCACATTTCATTCTATTCTTTCTCAGCCTTCTGAATATGATCAAATGTGCCGTTCCATTTCATAAGATCTGTCTTCCTCGGCCTCCGTAACCGCTATCTTCCTTAACTCTATAAACAGTATTTGATATTACTAAGTACATTTATTGTTTATAATTTATTTTCCACAAAGAGATGTAAGCCTAATGAATTCAGGGTTTCTTTGCCTTAGCTTTTTCTGTGATGCAGGCAGGGTTACAAATTATATAAAGCCTACCTGATGCAAGGACATTGAGAGGCTTCAAGTCAGCAAGCAGAAGTCTAAGGCTGAAGCTCAGAGCACACGGGGTAAAATCAAGACACACTAAAAAACAGAGACTGAGCACATTTACTACTCCCAGAATCAAGATATGTAACAACCGACAAAACATTGTAGTCCAGAGAAGAAACGTGGCTACCAGATAATCTGAGTCTCCAATACAACTCAATCATCCTCTATTCTTTTAAGCTTGACAAAGTAAATTAAGCTTTCTAAATTATACCCCAAATAAAAGTGGTAGTAGCCCTGCATGAGAAGCCATTGCAAAGATGAAATAAGGTAATAAGTAGAAAGCTTTCAGAACACATAAGTTGCTTTTTAAAGGCTATTTATCTTTAATATTATCACTGTCTAGAAATTTTGTGATTTTTTTCTAACTTTGTTTTTGTACCCTTAAAAATATACATTGCCTGTTTCTATGGTTTATAAACCCTCTTCCCTCTTAACTGATGGCGCTAAATAAACGTAAATCCAGGTTCAGGCATAAAATATTTACTGTTCAGAGTTCAATGAAGGTGAGCTAAGTGCTTAGAAAGGTAAGAGTGATGAAGTCCTAACAAAAGTGTGCTTGACACTTGCAATGCTATAAATGGCATTCCTCGCCCAGGAATTTCCTAGATTTTGGTTAGCTCCTTCCTCCACATAAAGAATCCAAGACATAGAAAAGGCATTGCCATCCCCCTGTTAAGAGCTTCCAAAAGAGAAAGCAAGATACCAGAGGTGTTTCTTCCAACAAGAAAGAACGTGTTAAAGCCTGGACCTTGCAGCAGAGAAGAGTACGGTGTTTCTACTTTAAAGGAAAGGCAAAGAGATAATTGATCAAAAGTGCAAATCTCAGATGTGGAAATATAAGTTATGTTCTGCTTTCCATTTGTGACTTAAAGGAGTCAGAGGGGACAGAGAGAGAGAGAGAGAGAGAGAGAGAGAGAGAGAGAGAGAGAGAGAGAGAGAGACAGAGACAGAGAGAGACAGAGAGAGACAGAGAGAGACAGAGACAGAGACAGAGACAGAGACAGACAGAGAGACAGAGAGAGACAGAGAGAGAGACAGAGAGAGAGACAGAGAGAGACAGAGAGAGATGGAGGAGGGTAATCCTCTAGCTACCTGGTAAATATAACACCAGTGTAGGTAAAGACAAGCCTCCACTGTCATTCCCAAGCCAGTGGTCCTCCCTTAGCACTGTGGGGTTCACAATTGCCATAGCAAAGCATGGTGTACATGATGGCTACCAGAAGGGATGCTTCAGAAGTTAACCAGGAATGGTGGGGAGAGTAGAGGAGGAGAGGGTCAGGAGAACTACTGGACTCAGTTAGGGGCCAAAGACTACATCACTAGTTTAACCTCTCAAACTTGTCTATGCTGATTACGACAGTCACATTTCCAACTGGATAAGAAGATCCAAAGGGCAGTCAGTCAAAGGCCTCCCTTTCAGATCCACTCCCTCCCACCTTGCTGCCAGAAGCATCTTCAGTCCCAATGCCACACCCTTAGAGAAATGCAGGAAACATGATAATTATCAGAGGGGTATTACTCAAAGAGACTGGACCATACCAAAGATGCAACCTAAACCAGAGACAATTGATTCAAGTGCAGTAGTTCCCAATAGTAATCATTTTTCAGTCCTCCTCTGCCATTCCTCTTTGCAGCTTCTCAATAGCCAATTTGTTTAAGGGAGGAAAATGAAATCAGTAACAAGCAGTGAAATCATATTTAAGGAATAGAATAAATTATGATCAGAACATATGCTGTGTATCATTTGGTCTCTGCAGTGGGCCTATGTGCTGGACAGTGCTACTATCTAGAGCTTACAAAGGAAGAAACGAAACTTGCCAAAGTTAAGCTTCTCAAAATCAAAAGCCAAGGTTCCAACCCATGTCCAATATCACGAAAGCCACTCTTAATGACTTGGCCTAAATAAAGAGTAAGTCATATTGCAGAAGATATGTGAAGGCTGAGACTTACTTTATATAAATGAGAAAAAGTAAGTATTCAATAAGTATGAGGATTATCTCATTGGAGATTTAGAAGAATCACTCATAGTGATATATAGAGGAAAATGGCCAAGTAAAGCTGACACATAGAATCCAGATAAAATGTTTTCAAACAGTAGAGTGGAGATTTAAATCCATATCTATTCTATGTAAAAGTCAACAAGTTTTTCTTTCAACCAATCTCCCAGGGATAACTTCCAAATTTGGAGACAGGACGAAAGCAAACTTAATCTTACCAACTTTAAGTGATAGGATGTGTGTCAGTTTAACAAAAATATTTAAATTAAGCTTGGATACAGATCTTTTCTAAATATGGATGCCCTTGAAGTAAAGTGGGGTTTTATAAAACCCAAAGAGACCTCTTCCAAAGTCCCCAAAACTGAGAATAGCTTGACATCACTATTATGATATGTCTCAATTAATATTTTCTCAGCATGGATCAATATTGGCATTTCCTCAATTACTTTTAAAGCCCAAGGCATGAAAGTCCTATTTAATATAGCTCCTAGGTTTAAATGGGAGTGTTTTATAATTTTTTTATTCACTTATAAAATGTGGGAAGATTTTTAGCATATAGATGGGCTAATTTCATGTATGTCCTGGGAAATGAGCTTTGGTAGTTATTAATGAACTCAATATGTGTACATGTGAATTATGAACAGGAAAGCAAAAATAACAATGATTTAAGTATTTGGTTCAATTCATTCCAATTAAATAAGCTGTTATTAAGCATCTGCTTCATGGAGATTCTTTTCTAGCTAATGGGATTATGAGAAAGTCTGCTATAAGAGTCTCATGACTCAAAAGTCTATGTTCTTAGTAACCTAGCTCTGAATACTAGCTCTTCCTGTTAGCCCTACATTCACACAAACTCTGTGCCATGGATCCCACCCCCCTTTAATATACTCAGTAAAATTCCACCATACATGATGTTAAAGGTTTCTAGGAATACCAAAAATCAATACATGTTAATAATCAACCTTAACAGTTGAGAAAAAAAAAGATCACAAGGAATGACCCTGCAATAGAAGTAGAGTATCAGAGTGGTCCTGTTGCTTTGGACACAAAACCTTTTAGAGAATAAAGAAAATAAGGAATAGATAGACAGAGAGATAGATAGATGTAGAAAAAAGACAGAAATGGAAACATTCCAGTCATGTAATAAATGTTGATAGATAGTAAGTCCAACTCAGACAGGAACACTTTATACACAAGGAAATAAACTCTTGTGAAAGATTAATTTTCCAAAGTCACACAGTGATCTCTAGTAATATTTGCATTGTATCTATACTCTGGACCCTACACTGACATTCTTTCTGCTATCTCTCAACCCTTGTGGAGATGTCTATAAAAAGAATCTTGGAGAAGGTGCTAACAAACATGTTCCCATTTGAAAGGAGCTAAAAGAGCAAGCTGGACATAACGGAATACAGTAGGGATTGCTCCCTTGATAAGTCCATGAATTCAACATGGCCAGAAAGTTGGAAGAACTCTGGGTCATTCTGAATGGACCTCACTCTTGTCTAAAGTCCTTTTTGACTTTTGGTTAACTGGTGTTTTATAGAACCTCTCTCACGGCAGAAAATAGAATAAATGTACTTTTATAATATACAAGTCTAGTTTCTTAAATATTGTTTAGCTATTTCTTCTAAATAGAAGAAACATTAGGAAGGCTGTTTAAGTCTCAGAAAATAAAGTCAACTCAGAAATCTCAGGATGTTCCTGAAACTTGTAAGACACATAATCCCTTCCCAATGTTTTACAACTAGTAATAACTGCTGGAGAGAGGAGATTTTCAAGTCAGTTCAAGGGATACAACCCTCTTTAGTCTCAGTCAGTATTGGAGTGGGCTTTTTGGTAATAGATCTGACTTTGATTCACTCATGTTCCTGTAAGTAACCCCAGGAAAGTCACTGATTCACTAAGTTAAAATTGAGTGCAATCGCTGGCTACTTTGTCTATTGTGTGTGCCCCTGTCTGAGATGAATAGACAACTTACAGAAATCTTACTAATGCCACCTTATGAGTCCCCCCCACACTACCATCATGAACTGTTTCTGGACATCCTACTTCAAGACTATGCTCTATTCTTTTTAAAGCCACATTTCCAGAGATGAATATGATAACCCAAGCTGGGCATCATCTAAAATAATGCAGCCAAAGGTATTATTCACGTTCTGCTTTCTTTTATGGTCACATGCCATTTAGTGGCCTGTACTTATGTCAAGTGTTATTTAAGATATAGATTTTTAAGTGGCCAAACAAATCAATCCTAGCGTTTTCTAAAGTCTTTCAAAGACACCCAAAAGAAAGTTTTGCATTCAGGCTTCAGCCAGAGTTTAAAAAGGTCCAGAAGAAATTCACGGCTCCTTAGTAGGAATGACAGCTGAAATATTTTTCTTTCAGTGATTCATAAGGAAGTGAAGAACAAACCAATCCTCCATGTGGCAGCCCTTTTCTTCTTCACTATGGGTCACTCCGTTTGTATCACAAACTGAACAAAACTTCTCAGAGCACATTTTCTATGAAAGGGGGCTCATTAAAAATGGACAGCTCTCCCAATAAGGAAAAGCTCATACTGAGATTGCCAGTTTTCTTTTTTTTTTATTTAATTTTATTTTTTAAATATATTTTATTAATTTAGTCATATTACATCTCAATTGGTATTCCATCCCTTGTGTGAATGAATGAATAAATGAATGAATGAAATAAAACACCATCAGCCCCCATTCTCTGTAAACACTGGGCAAAGGAGGCACCTAAATGGAAGTTTAAGAATTACCTTAAAATCCTTAATAGCAAGATGGAATATGAATAAAAAGGGGGGAAATAAGGATATTAAACTAAACAAAGACACCGAGAACCACATACAGAGGTTGTTTTTCTTTTATATCAGACATATTCTATAACCAGGCCAATCATACGCTGATTTTTCTCCCAGACCCAGATTTCAGGAATTAAACATTTATGGAATGGCTATACATGACAAGTAAATGGGAAAATATTGGGAGTACCAAGAAAAATAATGTACTTTCTTGATCTCAAGGAGCTCTGAACCAGAGAACGGCATCAAATGATGAAAGATAGATTGTAAGATCAGCAGTGGTGCTGCTGGGGTAGCTCAGTGGGACAGCATGTGCTTAGCACAGTGAAGCATTGGGTTCACTCTTCAGCACTCCACACCCTCAAAAGTGGGGGAGACGTACAGAATAAAAGTGAAATAGTTATATCTTAGTCTGTGGTTGGCTCAGAGATAAGTAAGGCAAACCTGACTCCCCATCTATGCCTGAAGCAGTGGCTTGTTTCTCTTAAATAAACCTACAGGTTACAGTGAAATTAAAACTCTTTCTGCTCTTCCATAAGACTCTTTCAAGCTGTCTTTCCCATGTCTGTATCCCTACAGCGCTGCACCAACCAGACTCCAGGACAGTTCCTTCTATGTTTTATGAGTTCTATGTAGGCTGTTTCCCAAGAAAGGGAGCCAAAAGCCACAGCACGTACTTCCAAATGAAGAAGAAGAAGAAGAAGAAGAAGAAGAAGAAGAAGAAGAAGAAGAAGA
Source organism: Acomys minous (assembly GCF_964271855.1). Taxonomy (NCBI): domain Eukaryota; kingdom Metazoa; phylum Chordata; class Mammalia; order Rodentia; family Muridae; genus Acomys; species Acomys minous. Next base: position 126,006,997 of record NC_140484.1, on the reverse strand, counting down.
AGAAGAAAGAAAGAAAGAAAAGAAAAAGAAAGCCTCTGCTCTTGAATTATGCAGGACACTATTAAAATGAGACTCACGACTCACAGGGCAAATTAATTTTAATTTTTAAACAAGCACCATTTTTAACCGTTCATCTCCATGAAATGTATCCATTTTGCCATTTTTAATCATCCAAAGAGTAGGTAAAGTTTGCAGAGCAAAGAGAAAATGAACTGGCGTGCTCCAATTCGGGGACTCTAATGTCCAAGAAGGGACCTGACAGAGAAAGCAAAAGTCAAATTACCTATTCTTAGATGACACGTATGCTGAAAACCCAGCATAGGTCTAAAACAAATTCAGTGCTAAAAATCCACTTTCCTTCTGCTTTTGTCACACTGATGTGGGGACAGCTGTTTGAAACCACAGTGCCTTCAACTCTTTAACTCTGCATACCACTTCCACACTGAGACTCTAGGAAAGCCAGGAGCCTTGGCTTATGCCATTGACTCCCAAACACACTACTCTGCAACACAAAGGTTGCCCTCAGCTCAGGGACTATGCTGTTGTCCTTTGTGTTCCTAGCACCAAGTCAATGCTGTCTCAGTTAAGCCTTACTCTAACTCATCTGATTTAATATGAAATTTTTTCCTTATTTACATTTTTTATTAATTTATTCAGATTACATCTCAAATGTTATCCCCTCACTTTTATCTTCCTGTTCCTCCTTCCCTCCCTCTTTCATCCTTTCCCCCTCCCCTAGGTTTCTCTATACTCTATGACTTGTAGCTGAAATGCCCTTTGAATATCAAGGAATGAAATAAAGTCCTCACTGTTGCCTAGCTTTGCCTTGGAAAGTCTACTGATTAATTTTGGAAAGGGGTGAACACAGGGTTTCTCTGTGTAGCCTTGGCTGTCTAGGACTCACTTTGTAGATCAGGCTGGCCTCAAATTCACAGAGATCCACCCACCTCTGCCTCCCTGAGTACTGGGATTACAGGCATGCACCACCATGCTCAGCAAAAAAACGTCCACTGTTTCTAATGTTGCTTTTACTCAGACTTTCAAAAGACTAACATGGCTGTCCTATGTAGCCTGAAATTAAAAAGGCCAAAGCAGCCTCAGTCCATGGTTGCAAATGCTATCTCCACAGCCTGGAAGAATCAAGAAGGCTCTTGGGTGCACATCTGAATTATCTCTCTACTCCTGGCTTTTCTGACTAATAAGAATCATAATAAAAAGAAAATAAATAATTTTTCTTCATGCTGTTTAATCTATCACTTCACCATGAAAGGCTTGTAACAAGAGTATGATTACTTCCCCAGCATGTCTCCTAGAGACCACTTCACCCACTGTTCTGTTTGGCAGCTAGCCTCTTGTCTCTCTCTTCAGCAATGGTGAGACAGATTCTTTTTCCTTGGGGAAGAGAAATTCATGATTTGTTGCCCTTGCCAACAACAAAAATGTTGGAAAGCAGAGTGGCAAAGCTGTTGCCATTATCACTGGAAACTAAATAAATTTTTACAGTTCCTCACAAGCGACCACTCTCACGGTCAGCTTCTCTGTGTGATTGAATCTAAGAAGAAGACAAGAATCATCTCTTTCAGAGTTCCTGCCTGGGGTCTCTACCCATAGGGTATTTCTGGACCCTAGTGCTTCTTTACCATTGTGTAAATAAGAACTTTCATTTCCTCTTCTGTCAGAAGCGCGCGCGCGCGCACACACACACACACACACACACCAAAGACCCTTGTATGTTTAAAAAATAAGAAAATAAGATGCCAGGAAACAGATATTATGTAGAAGTTTATTAAATGAGCATGGGGAAAGAAGGAAAAGGGGAGGGGTACCCCAGAGAGAAACAGAGACAGAGACAGAGAAAGAGAGGAAGAGAGAGGAGGAGGGAGAGGTAAGAGATGAAAGAAAAAGGGGGTATGAGAGAGAAAGGGAGTAAGAGGGAGGGATGAGGTGGGCCTGTCCTTTTATATACTGGGAAAGGCCACACCCCCATGGCCAGTAGGCAATGACATCATAGGTAGGCAGCTGAAGCAGAATCCTAACATTCCTCCCTTTTTCTATAATTAAAAATAGGGAATGTTGGATTGTTTTTATGTACGGTAAGTTAAAATATATAAAGGTAGGTTCATTGGAAGCAGCTTTTGGCTGCCATGTAAGGGGAAAAGAAAAACAGAGGGAAAAGGCAATAGTAACAAAATATCCAGATGATAAGGTTAGAGGGAAGGAAAGCTCTGTCCTGAAAGTTCAGAGTAGAGGTCAGGGTATGTCAGCCATGTCCTGCAGCAGATAGGGACCAAGGAGTGCTAGGAGCACCTGCAGCTGTTCACCCCAGGTCAGGAGCACAGCATTTCAGCCTTATGTAAATGGATAAGGGGTGAAATAATCAATGTCTTTGACTGCTTCCTGCTGATAGTAGGGTAGTGACAGAAGGTTAAAAGGCTGAAATGTTGGCCAGGTTCTAGAAGAGCAGGCTGTTGAATTTGCAGTCTAGGGTCTGGGAACATCTGTGGCTGGGAGGCGCAATGCAGGTCCAGCTGACAATATTTGTGAGGTTGGACTGGAACAACTGTGGATAAGCTGCTTTGATGATAAAAAGGCTTAAAAATAAGAAAAGGGACAATGTTTGAAAATTTGGGGAGATCAAAGAACATGGAGAACTTCCTTCCAATTTACCTGATTGCCGGTGGTAATTAAAAGTTAGTTTTGGATCTGTTCAAGTTTGGTTGCAGAGGCATATAAGCTTAGCAGCCTTTAATGTGGGCATAGGATTTGAAATTCTCCAGAAGGAATCCCAGATGAGCCTGGAAAAGCAGTTTCTCAGGGGGATGTGAAGTCAATAATCTGTTAGGGAGTACCCAGAAATGGATTGTGACTCAAAAGACAAGTGCACAGACTTTCCTAGCAACTTGTCAGTTCTGGTCAGCAACCAGCAGATGAGCTGTCCCAGGGACACAGCCCATGTAGTACTAAGATTTTGTGGCAATGATGGCAGTCGGCACCAGAGAAAGAGCTGTGTCAGCAGTCTCACCCAGTGGAAAAAGTCCTAGTTGTAGATTAGGAAGAAGGAACAGCCACAGTCATGCAGACTTGGGTTGTCAGGTGGTATTGGGTTCAGAAAAATGGCAATTGGGTAGCTACGTAGGGGAGTCCCAAGAGCATTGAAAAGGGGGAGATAAGAGATAGGTGGGAAACTTGGGCTGTTTATTGACAGTACTTATCTGCATTCCATTTGACCTGAGAGATGGATTTCTATAGTTCACAAGAGTCTTTTTATGTTCATAAGGGAAGATAAATTTTAGGCATATTAGTATCATCATTGTTTGTAATCTGCAATGAAACACACATTGTACACATGTACACATTGTAGGAAAAGGCAGTAGACATATAGCACATCAGAGACTTGGAAAATTTTTTGAATTAGAAGTATGAATATTCTTTGAGGTGAGCTTAGGAAAGGCAGAAGCCTTGTGGATCTTTTCTGACACCTGTGAAACAGTTACACAGGGAGGACAGAAATCTCCTGTAAAGCAGCATGGCAAAAGCTCACTTTAGCGTCAGTACACATCATGAAATGTTGGCTTCATCCCTCTTTTTAGAAGAATAGAGGTAAATAATTTAAGTACAATGAGAAACATTTTTTATAACTTTATTCTTGTTACATCTCAATGGTTATCCCATCCCTTGTATCCTCCCATTCTTCCCTCCCTCCCATTTTCCCCTTATTTTCCTCCCCTCCATTTTTACTCTTTAAGCTACAATATTATCCTTTTATTTATAATTAGTTCTACAATGGATTGATTTGGGCTTTATCTACTAATACATCTTCCTATAAGCCTCTTTAATATCTGTATTTTTTCTCCTTTATTAATTTATTCTTGTTACATCTCAATGGTTATCCCATCCCTTGTATCCTCCCATTCTTCCCTCCCTCCCATTTTCCCCTTATTCCCCTCCCCTATGACTGTTCCTGAGGGGGATTACCTCCCCCTGTATATGTTCATAGGGTATCAAGTCTCTTCTTGGTAACCTGCTGTCCTTCCTCTGAGTGCCACCAGGTCTCCCCCTCCAGGGGACATGGTCAAAGATGAGGCACCAGAGTATGTGAGAAAGTAATATCCCACTCTCCACTCTACTGTGGAGAGTGTTCTGTCCATTGTCTAGATCTGGGTAGGGGTTTAAGGTTTACCGCCTGTATTGTCCTTGGCTGGTACCTTAGTTTGAGCGGGACCCCTGTGCCCAAATCTGCCTATCAAAGGCAAATCAAAGGAAATTTAAAATCTTGATCTTGGAACTACAATCGGATCATATAGTGGAATGTTTTACCATAGTTAGACTAATAAGTCAGAGCTCCATTGATTAGTGTCAGCACCCTGAATAACTAATACAATAGCATAGCAACAGGAAGAAATAAAACATTAACTTGCATTTACCAACTTAAACCACCATCTTAGACCCTCCAACATTCATAAAACACCTTCCTCTTACACCCTCAAATACTTTCTTAGAAGCTCTCTTTTTAAATTTAAGCTTCTGGTAGGTGAAATCGCTATGTGCAGTCACTGCCCTTTAACTAAATGAATGGTGAAAGGAAGTCTGGTAACAAGATAGACTGTATCTAGACCTGACAGTAGCTCTAGGAGTGAGACTTGGATCTCCTGCATACGAAAAGACCTGGGAGGGTATCTGAAGCCTGTTTATGTTTAACCTGAGATCTGTGAGTAAGGCAAACCTGTTTGTTCTTTTAAATAGTAGAGTGGAGAGTGGGATATGACTTTCTCACATACTCTGGTGCCTCACCTTTGGCCACATCCCCTGGAGGGGGAGACCTGGTGGCACTCAGAGGAAGGACAACAGGTTACCAAGAAGAGACTTGATACCCTATGAGCATATACAGGGGGAGGTAATCCCCCTCAAGAACAGTCATAGGGGAGGGGAATAAGGGGAAAATGGGAGGGAGGGAAGAATGGGAGGATACAAGGGATGGGATAACCATTGAGATGTAACAAGAATAAATTAATAAAAAAAAGGAAAAATAAAAATAAATAAATAAATAAATAAATAAGAGATCTAGTATCTAGTAGTTTTAACTAGCTAATGAGTTGACCAATGAACTAACATGGTAGATTACTTTGGGCTAAGGAGCTAATTGTCTGTTTTCTAACTATAAGCTAACATCAGCTTAGCCATTAATGTGATCAGAGAACTGAGAAAAATAAATTGTAACCATGTATCAAGAAAAAGACAGAAATGAGTAGTCAGTCATATCCTAGTAAATAGAAAGTTGTCCCAATTGTCTCCTTTGGCAGCATGGCACCAGGGGGAGAGACAGTCTGGTATCAGGCACAGAGTACGGGCGGCTGTTTCTGTGGAAGATGAACATGAAAGAGACTGACTTCACCTTGTATTCAGCAACATGAGACAACTAATCTTCAGGTATCTAGTTTTATCTACAATCCAGGCTGAGCCCTACAACAGGGCAAGAAGAAGTTTTGCTCATGGTCAGAATACCCTAGTCCAGGGTTGAAGTCACCTGTCATTGTATCCAAATCTTCTGAGACCTTGGAGAACTACAGTTATGATCTGGGGATCTCTGTTTTTTATAATAAATTTACACATTAAGTGTCATATTCATCAGATCTCTGACAAGTTCAAGGGTTAGCATATTTGAATTAAGCAAGCTTTGTATCTAGTTATCAGAACATTATAGAACAATTTAAAAACCCATATCAAACCCAATAGCCAGGAATCCTGGAATTGAACCTAGGGTAGCTAGTGGCAGGAGGAACAGCATTTATTTATTTGTTTAGGAATTAGTAAAGATGTAAGTTAGAAACAAAAACATTTTGGATCAGAGTAAAAACAGAGCCATAAAAATGTAATATCAAAACTAGGTAACCATTGTAAAATATAGAAACTGTATTTAGAGTTTAGTAAGGATTTGAAATGGGCTGGTGAGCATATTTACGATATTCAGACAACAAACATGACATCTAGTCACGTAGTTTCCCTTAAGAAAGATGGTGGCTAGTCACATGTAGTGCCACATGATTTTCCCTAACAAAGATGGTGACTGCTATGTGGTTGCCCTTAACAAAAATGGTGACTCTCACGTGTTGTGAACAACCAGTGGTGTGCAGGTTTTAAAATGTTATCTGGACCCATGATGCCTAGCTGCTGTAGATGCCAGCGCAGGGGCATAGTTGTACAGGAGGCTGCAGGGACCAGGCTGTGCAGTGGTTTAGCAGCCAGGCAAGTGCTGAGGTGGTGGTAGCTGCCAGTTTCCTGCTAACCTGGTCCCAACTCTGTGCTGCCCACACTCTGCCAGTTTCACAGAAATGACCCAAACCCCAAAACCAGATTCAAAAACCCCCAGTGCCTGAGGCCCGGGTCCCCAAGCGTGGGAGCCACAGGATTGTGCTATGATCAGCACAGCAGGAGGCTCCAGCCATGGTGGCTGAAAGAATCACTTACGTGCAATTTGAACCTCGGACTTGCTCGTGGCTGACGGAGAATGGCCAGCACAAAGTTGCCCACACATCTTTGTGCAAGCAGGACCAATCATGAGGCTGGAGCGACTCCAGAGTCTGGCCTGAGGCAAAAGGACCCAGAATTGGTCCCACTATGGTAGCCATTTGCTTACCAACAATAGATGGACTGTCAGGAACAATGATGATTTAATGGCAATGACATCACAGGTAGGTGGACTTAAGCCGAATCCCAGCAGACCCGGCCTGCATCATCACAACACTCACCCTCTCAAGTAGAGCCCCAGCGGCCTGAGAAATGACTATTCATTCCTATTCTGCTCACTCACAGCCACTGTTCTTCATCTGTGACCCTGGCATTATCTGACCTCAGTCTACCATTTCCCTAGGTGGACAACATTTCACTGTGGGTGTTGCTGCCTCCTGACTTTCTGTCTGTCCATCTACAGTGCACAGAAAATTAAAATATGTGCCTTCAGGCTGCAAATGTTGTCACTCACCTTCTTGAAAGTATCCATATTCCAGCCTCATCTCTATCCTCATTCTTTTCACCGCATCCTGCCCCCATTTTCAAACCCCATGCTCCAATTACAACACTGACACTGACACCCCTGACACTGCAGCCCAGTGTGAGTTTTGTGAATGTCGTTAACACACACACGCTTTCTCACACACACACACATACACACACACACACACACACACACACACACACACACACACACACATAGATTTAATCATTTTTAAGTCTATCCCAAGATCCCAAGAATAGCTCTTTCATGAAGTCTCCCACTGTTTCCACAGGAGTTTATCATTCATCTTCAGGCTCCTGCTGCTTTGTGTGTGTGTTTTCTTCTTAAAAATCAACATTCTCAAATTACAAATCCTACCCCACATTAATCTTTAGGACTCTCCACTTTTCCAATTACACTTCGTGTTCCTTAGGAGAAACAGGCTGTGTAAGATTCATCTTTGAACTCCAGTGGGGATTTATGAAGCATTCAGCAAAGAGTAGTGAATTACTTGAGAATAAAGTTTAATAATTAATATTGAGGGATGAAATTGGGGTAGTTTAAATTTTACTCTGCACTTTCTCAACAGCTTTTTGTTAAAAGCCGGTCTTCTGAATTTTTAACATTTTTACATTTATTTACTTACTTATCCAAGGTGTGTATGTGTTTGTACCTAAGTGTAATATATACACCAAATATAAGCAAATGCCCAGGGAGGCCAAGAGAGTATCAGATCCCCTGAAACTAGAGACTTACAGGTGGTTTTGAGGAATCATGCAAGTAATAAGAACCAAACCTGGGTCTTCAGCAAAAGCATCAAGTGTTCTTAAGCCATCTCTCTCTAGGCTCCTGAATATTATTTTTATGTCACTTCTAAAGTTTTCTATAGGAAAAAAAGCTTTCAATTGCTTTTAACCATATAGCAGTCATATTTTGTGTAAATTAATAAATTGGCATTATTATCATCTATGCATGTGATTAATGTAAATTAGTACTCATTAGGCTGATAACCTTACCATACATTAGCAAAACACTTTTAGGTACAGTGATAATAAGTAAAAACAATCTTTTAAGTCTATGTTAATGTAGCCAGTCAACTTCTTTCTTCATAGAATTGTTCTTAATCAAAATTTAAATGTTGAGGCTAAAATCTTTGAGACTTAAATTTGGCAATTGTACCGCAATGCCTGACATAGATTATGAGTTACAAATTTTACAAGACTGCTGCTGTTAGCCTAAATGTGTGAACTCAGCTGGAGCTTAGAACAGATTGCTTGGTTTGTTGTGTAAGTATCAAGATAAATCATGATCTCTACCTGTTTGCATTGTCTGTTGAAGCATAAGACAGCAGGGGCTCAGTGGTAGAATTACTACATTCATAGCATGTGGAAGGCTTTCGGTCAATCACATACACACCCTAACTGACAAAGAAAAGACATCAAAGTGCAGTCAAAATCAGCAGTTACTCAATATAGAAGTTATCTAGAGACTCGCCATGCAGCAGATTGAAACGCAGTGTCTGACATTTCTATAAACTTGTTCTTTTACCATTTCATTTAGTATAAAATATTCCAGGCACCAAAGTAGTTTTTGCTAAAATAAAAACTTTTGACAAATTAAGCTGAACAGAATTGATCTAAATAAAGAATGCTCACATATAACCAAAATATGTTCAAAAAAAAAAAAAACCTACCCTGAAGCGCCAAGAACAATGTCTGTAGAGTGAACCTAGAAGGAGAAATAATCGGACTGGACTTGGTAGAGAAAGACCCTGCCTTTTTATATCTAGACCTCTGCTTTATTAGAGGTCTGTGTGATCAGGTGCATGCCTGCCCTATTGGAGCATGGTGTGATAAGTTCGTTAGCTGTGATTGACAGAAGCATAACTGGAAGTGACTGACTGAAACCTGATGTAATGGTTTCTATTGATTATCAACTTGGTAGATGTAGAATCCCCCAGAAAACAGGCCCAAGTGACAAGAAGGAAGCAGGCTGAGCACCAGCAGGCATCTCCCTGTGCTTCCTAACACAAGGTAACCATTCACATGCATGGCAAGTGCAACCTGACCAGCTGCCTCTAGCTCCTGAAACTATGACTTCTTCACCACAGTGGACTGTACTCCCAATACATGAGTCAAAATAAGTCTCCCCTTCATTCAGTTGCTTTTGTCAAGCTATTTTACCACAGCAATTAGCCAATATACCTGGCTATAAATACATTCCTACATTAGATTTTGACTTGTCTTTATACTAAGTCAAATTGCATTGTAATTAATTGTTATGTAAGAACTCATAATAGGGAAGTAGTGTCTGACTAAATCCCCCTGTTTATTTAATTCAAGATTATTAACAGTACTGGAATAAATAAACATAGCTCTGTCTTCAAAGGATATCAATGTCTGGTGGAAGAGATTCTGAATTAAATAAAGACATAGGCAATATTGAAAACAGTTGACAAGGAGTTGTGGGAGTACAGGAATAAACATTGTTTCTGCACACATCAGTCACTCTAGAAACTGCAATGAGACTTTACAGCTATGTCAACTGAGTCTAAAAAGATAAGTAAGAGTTTTTTGAACATGGAGTTTTTTGTGCAAGATGAGTATAATTCAAAAAGCATTAAATACAAAAAGAGCTCAGACTAAATGGGAGAAAGCCATATGCAGGATGAGAAGGAGTGGAGAAGAAAGAAGTTTCTACTTCCACTGAAGTTCTCACTGGGCAGTTGACTTCCTGTAATCTCTGCTGCAATCACTAGCTCATTTGTCATCTACAATGCTAATGCAATCTAGGTTTTCTAGACCAAAATGTGACCCAGGTACCTCAGACTTTTGACATACTATGTTTTTTTTTAAGTCAGTTTACTTTCTTGTGATAACTGCTCAACTCAATAAAAAAAAAAGATCCTCTTCTTCAAAGATTCCAACACTCAGAGGCACTCCTCAGTGAAAAGCAACCTGAACCTTTCATGCCAGTTGATTGAAAGAATTAATATTGTGAAAATAACTATACTACCAAAACCAATCTACAGAGTGAATGCAATCCCTTTCAAAATTCCAAAATAGAAAAAAATATCTTAAGAAGCATATGGAAACAAAAATTCCTGGAATACCCAAAGTAATCATAGCTAAAAGAATAATGCCAGGCTTCCCCCTGTACAACGGAATAGTGATAATAAATATGGTGTAGTGGAGGCACTAAAATAGATCAATAGAACCAAATAGAAGTCTCAAGGCTATGTGGCTTTTTGCTAAGCTTTTTTGCAAAGGTGTCAAAAAGATACATTGGAAAAAAGACAACTTCTTCCACAAAGATACTAGGAGAACTGGGTATCCTCATGCATATGCATGAAGCAGTATCTCTATTTCTCATCCTGAATGTAAATTAGTTTCACATGAACCAAAGATGCTCAGGTACGGCCTAAAACTCTAAAACTGATAGAGGGAAAATAGGGAGCATGCTTTAGGGCAGAGAGATAAACAAGGACACTCTCAGTGAGGTTCATTGTAGCCACTGGAATTATTTCCAACTATTGACAAACAGGACCTCATAGACTAAAAGGCTTCTACAAAGAAAAGAAAGGAATCACCAGACTAAAGAAACATTCTACAAATGAATGAAACCTCTTTGTAGTCATACATCTGACAGTGAAATTCCCAAATTAAAGGTAATCATACTTTTAGAAACACAATATTATTGGCTGAGGCCCTACTGTTAGCCTTAAATAATAATATAAAAATTATAACATAAATAATAATATAAAAAAATTTGCATTCACCAAATTTATCAGTCTCTTTTTTGATGATTAAATGGCATGGCAACTGTATATCTAGAAATGTAATTTGTGATCATAAATACTGTTTACTAAAATTAAATAAGCTCAAACTACTACAAAGTACTCATGTTATTTATGCCACAGATATGGGCACGACAGGTTAAAACCCACTCAACAATCTCTGTATGCCACTAAACCTAAAGAATTGATCATCTGAAAGAGAAAGATGTTCTTTGTGCCCGATAGAAAGGACATTCTCTTAACAATTAGTAGACAATAAAATTCCAGTGGGTTGATTTTGTACTCATCTCTCATAAATCAAATCACAAATTATTCCCAGAATGAAGATAATTCTTTTCAACTAAAGAACTTGAGTTGAGAGTTCTTAAATCTTCTGGAAGCAAATGACAGTTATAAAAAGAACACTAATCCAAGGTTGTTAGACCAAGTAGTTGATGGTAAGATTAATTACATACTTTATATACAACATCTTTGTGACTTCACCATACAAATACCCAGAAGTAGAATATTATATATGATTATTGTCTACCACTCTTATTTTAGCTTCTGTCAATTTCTTGCCATTATATACTATAGATTTGATAAAAGACCTTTGGCATCATAGCCATCATGAAAAGATCAATGAATACATACAATTTGTTCTATATAGAATTATCCAGGTCTACTGGAGTATTCTTACATAGTTACTTATTCCCTACATGACACTGACTGGAATTTGCCATATTTTCCAATACTGAAGAGAAAATTCCAGTAACAGTTAATATACATTCAAGGAGTCATTACGAGAGATTCTCTTGGTATCTAATATAGACCCACAATGTTAACACAATACCTAGTCATAAAAACTCTTGAATTTCACAAGACCAAAACAGTTCTAAAGATACTATGTTTCTTCTATATGAATAATCCAGACCTTTTTAAGGCATGAACATTAAAAGTGACTATTAGGAAAAGGAATGTGACAAAAAAAAAACAGAGAAAAAAGATCAGAAGGGCATTGGGTATTCAATGTGATCAAATGTACTACAAGCATGTGTAAAAATGTCATAATGAAATTTTATGCAAATAATACACACTAATAAAAAGTAAAGGCTGTTGTCTATAGATTTCAGAAACATGACAAATAAAGAAACAAATGTTAAGGCTATGTTTTCTTCAGTATGCCACTTGTTTTCAACTTTGCCTGGAGCACCTGCCTTCCCAAAGGAAGAGATAACTCATGTGACTCATGTTAACAATCTCATCTCCTAAAAGACTCTGTGCCCAGATATCATCTTTAATGTGGGCACAAAACCCTCCTTCATTTACTTCATTTTGCATATATAGAGAGTAATAAATGTATATTTTATTGTACTCATGATCACTACACCTCCCATGGTTAGTGACTCATTGAAGTGCGTTTGACGGGATTTCAAAACAAAGACACTACAGACTGCTCTAAAACTCACTCAAAGTAATCACAGATTCATTTTTTATTTTAACCCTCTGCTCAGTGATTTCTACATGTGAAAAGTAGAGGGATGTGATCATAAATTAAGTAAAACTCTTCTGATGTTCAATCCTTAGTAATTAGGTTGTAACTCTACCACAGAAATGGAATCAAGCAACTGAATAGCTTTCACTTTCTGTTAGCTTTCACTTCACTGTACCCACACCACTTCAACTATTTCATGTTGAATTTTGATGAACATTTTTACCAGGTTAAACATGTCATTTCCAAGTGGAAAGTGATGGCCACCTATCTCTCCAAGGTCCAGCAGAAATGACAATAAGACACGGTTTCCCTGTGAGTTTGAAGTCTGGTGATCATAGCTTCATAGCATGTAGACTCATTGTTCACAGATGTCATGGTTGGGAGGTACAGCTTCTTCTGAATCCTATGTAATGCTACACAGCCACTGTTTACATCAGATATCCAACCCATCATTAAGGGTAGAAATAATATCAGACTCTCATCCAGTTCTGACTGTGATTATGACTGAGATACAGATGTCACCAGCAGAGCACAGTAGTTGTGTAAACCTGGAATGAAGCTGCTCTTCTTGAAGGAATGAAATGATACTAAATTCATCAAAACATAATACTTTCTTCCTCTCCTGAAAATCTGAATTTCCAATCCCAACTCAAGGGTAATTTTTAAAAGTGTACAATTCTTTTTCTAGCAAGATGTTATTCTTAAAATAAATTTTTGATGTTCTTTTTTGATGCAGTGTCAATAAAATTCACTTTCTTTTCACTAACTGTTAGCATAGATGGAGATTTAGAAGGCATTGCAATCAGGATGTAATGTGAATAAACTGTGAAAATAGAAAATGAAAAATCTGCTGGAAAAAAAGAAATTAAGGCTTTCCAATGACAATATGTAAATAATAATATCAGTAAA